>NW_027223763.1:60920799-62293450 GCF_028538775.1 Myotis yumanensis | reverse complement strand
TAGGCAGTTCTCCCAAACTGCAGCCGCACATGTGATCAGCTGCTCCTGCGCCCTGTGGCTGCAGAAAGGGAGCTGAACACGCCTCAGTCTGATGAACCCAAACAGAGCTGGGCGGGAAGAAGGCACTCGCCCATTTCCATTGGAGCTGTGTTTACCCACTGCATGGGGACATTTGAACTTCTGCTCCTTCTCACAGAAACTTTTAGCGAACAACTCTCCACAGCCCTATGGATGCTTTTTTCCTAAGGGGGCCTGTAAGAGGACAGCCTCTTCAGCACTATTTTAAGGATTCTTCCCTTGGAAGTGTCGGGTGTGTATGAATCCTGTGATCACGATGTTAGTTAGTATCGTGTTTAGATTCATACTCATATTGAACCAGAAAAAAACATTCTCATTACCTTGTATTTGACACGAGGAATCCAGTTTGTGCTCTCTGTACTGGCAGGATTATGCAAACACAGGATCTTTTCAGTGTTTCTTTCTTTCTCCCTCTGCCTGGCTTCGTTCCCCTTCCTGCAGCCTGATTATGATGTGTGTGGCAGGAGCACATGCACCAGCAATTTTCTTTTGGGGAGAGAGGGTGACCACAGGGAATAGAGACCACATTTTCAAAACATGTTTGCAGCTCGACTAATGCAAGTCACATTCCCTTCCAGGTGGCAGTTGGCGCCAATGAGATGCATTGTTTTCACAAGTCCTGTTCGGCCCAGCGTTCTATTAAAATGAGGGTCATAGCTTTTCTTGAAACATGGAAGTATTTTACATAAAGAAATCTAATATGGCTAGAAAAGAAATAATTGCTTCTGTCTTGAGATGATGTAAAGGATTATGCTGCCTGTGATAAGCTACTCAAGAAAATACTGCCATAGCTTAACAGTCACATATAACTTATAAGTGGCCACCAGCTCTGAGGGTTTTTTTTAAAAAAATGTATTAATACATTGCTTTCCTTTTAAAGTGAATGAAAAATGAGTTTCTCGGGGTTTATTTTCTTTCTTGCTGTCGAGAAGACCTGATGGAAAAGAGAAGTCAGGAATGCCCCTCTGTGGCGAAAGCACAGCATAGCGAGCTCCCTCTCACGGTGAATGCCAAGTAGCAAACCACGTCCAGCTTACCTGGTCTCTCCATTGACAAATTAGCTCGTTTGAAGCAATCTGCATTAAGCCCAGGAACACAAATGATCCGTAAGAGCGTAATGTGTTTAAATAAATCCAACCAGTGCAAAAAGCTTATATATATTTAGAAAATGCTAAAGGTGGCAGAATTTTAAAAGCATCACTTTTAATAAAAAGAATAGCTAACTCATGACTTCCAGAAACTTGTGTTCTTGACCATTATTTTTTTTTTTAAATCTTTAAAGGGTCATTAATAATGTATACAATGAGAAAAATTAAATTTATAATCCTTCTTTATTCAATTCTTAGAAATACTAACTATGTAACTCAAAAGAAATAGTAGATCAAGATATTGCCTTGGAAGCATTCATGGTGGGATCTCACAGAGTCAGCTTTATTAGTGAATATATGGAGACCACGCCAGACAGCCATTAATTAGGATGGAGAACATTAGTGGCTTAGTCATTCTGTCTGCTCATTCTGTCCTTTTAAGTGGTTGTCTTTCTACCTGAAACTTCTCATTGATCTGACTTCTCTTCCTTTGGTGATACCAAAAATTTCTAAGATAACAATTTATATATTTTTAGATGATTCCTTTGGTACATCTTATTCTTGACTTGAGGCCATACAGAATCTATTCCCTAATGTTCAGGGCCTGAACTCTTTGTGCAACAGAATTTGAAGTCTCTTTATATTTAGTCTCTTTTGAATGCGTTTCAGGTTGTCTGATTACCTCTTAGTACATTATCACAGTAAAATCTAAACAGTTTTAAGAAAAGTGGGCTTGTACCCATTTCCATTCTAGATCCTATTTATTAAACGATGCATCCCCTAAGCCACATTAGCTTTGGGACATCAACATCACATTGCTAATTTCCAGAAGTATGACTGTCATCTTATACCTCTGAGCATTTTCACACATTCTGCTCAGAAGCGACAACTTTTTTATCTTCTGCAAATGCAGCTGTATTTCTGTTTTTTGACCCAAGTGCAGGGCCTCACATTTATCCCTGTTAAATTTCATTATGTTTTTCAGCTCAAAATGTTTCAGCCTGTTAAGATCTTTTGGGATCTTAACTCTGCCCTTCAACACATTCTTTATCCCTCCCAGCTTTGTCATCTGCCAATTTGATTAGACTACCCTCGACAGTTTCTTGAAATTCACTAATTCTAAAAATGCGTGAATATGACAAGACTATGGATACAGCCCTGAGGTTGTCAATAGAAATTTATCTCCAGATGGATGTTTACCTATAAATCAGGTCCTTTGGTTAACATTCTGTCAATTATTAGTTCACTTAATTATAAGGACGCTCTATTCATACTTATCCTTCTTAGCCATGAGAATTCGTGATGTGCTCTGCACTAAATGAATTAGTGAAGTACAAACACTCCATGTCAAATGCTATGGCACCAGTTTAATAAGCTATCAAAGAAAGAGACAAAGTAAATCTGCCTCATTTGCTCATCGACCACATGGTAATCACCAATGCCTACCTCTTCCTATCACTTGCTAGGACTCTAGGATTAAAGAATTCCTTTCAGCTAAATTATTAAGTTTCGTGACAAAAATGCATGAGCTTAAGGGAGATAAATGTAAACTCTTTTTTTAAAGATTAATTTAAATAATAAACATTAATTAATTTAAAAAAGTATAATCTATTTTTAAGTAAGTATATAATAAAGTAGTATAAGTATTTAAAAGTTCTACATTTTATGAAGAGGAGAATATTTCTGATTAAAATCAGGGTTAGGCGTGGAGTACCCAGGACCTCACTGGTTTGATGCTCTGATCCCTGCAGCTATTCATTAGGATTCCCTCAAGAATCCCCAGGAAGTCTCAGAACACAGTTTAAAAAGCACTGCTTTAAGCCATTTATAGCCATTTTACAATATGAATTATTTTTTTTAAATCAGCTTTCCAAAAACAGCTAGCTGTGAGCAGTCTCTTAAAGCAAAAATACATCTTGATAAGAGAAGAAAGGAAATGTAGGATAGGATCTGAAAACAGGATCATGTGCAAACTCTTCAGTTCTTTAAAGGACTGGAAAGGTAAGATTCCTCTGAATTTTTTGACACAAAATAGCCAGCAGGCCAGTATATCCCTTCACATTTTAGCTACATACTTGCTTCATAGATGTTTTGCATTCACACAAAAAACAGGAGCTTCTGGAGAGACTAAATGAATTGGAACTGTTTGCCTGTAACACAGTGCAGAATATTAAAAAGAATCTATAGTAATAAAACCGTAATGTGCTAATTAGACTGGCTGTCTTCTGGATGAAGCCAGGGCTGTGAGGGAAGCCCAGGTCCTGGATGCCGGAAGGAAGCCAGTGCCTGCAGCCAGGGGAAGGAAGGCCTACTCTTGCACGAATTTCATGCATTGGGCCTCTAGTACTTATATATTTTTAGAATTCAAAGATAATCTTTTGCAACAGTTATGTAATTCTTTTATTCAATAGATATTTATTGAGCACCTACTATGTGTCAGGAACCCAATGCACTACTTTTGAAGATGAGGGTATTATGCTAAGTAAAATAAGTCAGCCAGAGAAAGACAAGTACCATATGATTTCACTTATATGTGGAATCTAAAGAACAAAATAAATGAATAAGCAAAATTAAAACATACTCATAGGTACACAGAACAGACCAATGGTTGTCAGAGGGGAGAGGTATTGGGGGACTGGGTGAAAGAGATGAAGGGATCTAGAAGTACAAGTTGGAAAATACAAAATAGCCATGTGGATGTTAAGTACAGCATAGGGAACAGAGTCAATAATATTGTAATAACTATGGATCGTGCAAAGTGGGTACTGGAAATACCTAGGGCAACATTTTGTAAAGTATCTGATTGTCTAACCACTATGCTTTATACCTGAAACTACTTAAAAATAATATTGAATGCAAACTGTAATTGAAAAATAAAAAAATTTTTAAAAAGAAAATGATAGCATTATTCATTATCACAAAACAGTGAGATACACATTAGAAGACGGAGACTCAACGCAGCTCATTTATTTGTCCAATTTCACAAACAAGTAAGAAATGCAACCAGGATTCAAATCCAAAAAAAAATTTCAAAGTCCTCGCTCTCAAGAAACTACTTGTATAATCAAAGAGATGGTTGTGTAAATCAACTGCATCTATAGATTCACATTGACAACTCTTCTATTTTAACCAGAGCTTTCTTTATCTTGCTTGAGAGAAGTATGGAAAACAGAAGGGAGAGCAGGCAGGAGCCAGGAAGTCTTTTCCCACTCCTAAGAAGGCAGGTGTCCGTTGCTACGCTATGTAGGAAACAGAAAGTACATTTCCTTCACATGCTCTGTGTTTGAAGTACTGTCACCTAATAGGCAGCTGTACTGGAGTATGCTCACGACATCTGTTTTAAAAATGGCTTGCCAGAGAACTACTTTAGAGATTCCACTCTTAAACATCTCCAAGGTGTCTGCTAATGCCATGGTCCTGAAAATGCTAAAGAGACATTAAATCACGTTTATGTCCATGGCAGCTCTTAAGGCCTTGATTAATTTTGTTCATGGCAGCAAAGGGAAGAAAACAGGACCTGCATTTGGCACCAATATATCCCCGGCTTCCTTCCTGTGCCAACACGCCTGACTTGAAGCACGTGTAGTGGCTTGCAGCTGCTGCAGACCACCTCCACGCAGCTCAGCAGATGGTCAGAGCAGTAGTTGAAGCAACAGAGGCCATTTTAAGCTCCAGGAAATGTAGCAGGTGCTGCAGTTTCCAAAAGAAAATTGCACCCAACTTTGCCTTTCATCGTTTTCATGTCTCTTGATATGTGAGATATTTTCTCCCTATCTCTCGCCTCTGTCTACACCTAACATGGTAGTAGAGTATGTCAATGAATTTGAGAAAAGGTTATAAATGTGCAAGGATAATTGCCTAGCCATGTAGAGGAATGCTTCTGGGTATTCTATGCAGAAGGCTGTGCGTTAAGATGTTTTCTACTTGAGGCTTAGGGTATTCCCTCCGAGGGATGCATCATTGCACTTTCCCGTGAATCCAGAGTTTGACCTAGAAGGACTCTCATAGGATTTGAGATCAGAGATATTTTAATGAGTAAGAACAGGAAAGTTTGGGAAAGTAACTTTAGGCCAATTACAAATAGCAGTAAGTTTATGTAACTAGTATTCAGGCCTCTCAAATTGCTCCCTCCTCTGTGTACTGTTGTGCTCAGCCAAGAGGAGCTGTTTAAAATCTCTCTCTCTCTCTCTCTCTCTCTCTCTCTCTCTCTCTCTCATATATATATATGTGTGTGTAGATATATATATGTATATATATATATGTAGATATATATATATCTACATATATAGATTTCAAAGAGGAAGGAAGAGGGAGAGAGAGATAGAAACATCAATGATGACCGAGAATCACTGATAAGTTGCCTCCTGCAAGCCTCCCACTGGGGATGGAGCCACAATCGGGGTATGTCTGGGAGTCGAACCATGACCTCCTGGTTCATAAGTCGATGTTCAACCACTGAGCCACGCCAGCTGGCCAAGAGGAACTGTTTTGATGGCACTCTTTCCTCCTCCTTTTCAGGCCACTCCTCCCCAGGATCCTCATGCACCTGCCCCTCAATAATCTTAATACTGCACAGCGTTCCACCCTTAAGTCTCAAATCTTGACATCCTATCAATTCTCCCTGGGTGACTCCATCTAAACTCAGGCCTTCACCTGCTATCCTTATGCTAATGATGGTTGGGATGGTCTTGTTCCAGATCTGCATTATTGCCCAATTCAAATCAATGGATCCTTAGTGTAACCAACACCTTCGCCTCCCCCTCCCCACACAGCAAATATAGTTTTGTTTTCAGATTCCCTACCCAATACCTCAGGTTTGTCTCTTCTACTGTGGACTTTTCTCTGGAAAACTTTTGTGCTTTTCATTTCTAGTGCAGTTGCTTCGGCCCTCACCCCTTCTTGATTAGATTATGCTACTAGCATCTCAGCTTGACTCCCCTGTTAGCAGTTCATTTCCAATCTATTTTTCCTAAAATGAAATCTAAACACATTACTCTTATCTATCTGTCACAGTTTTCATTAACCCTCATAATCCAGACCCAGTCAATTTCTCTTCCTTCCTTTTCTAACATTCATGAATTCTACATGTAAGCCACACTGAACTATTTATAGTGCCCCTTAAGTGCTAACTTATTATGTACTCACATGCTATTTCTTCTGTCTAGAATTAGGTATTTCTCTTCTAGGTAGCCTCACTACTCTGGGAATCCATCCATCATAGCCATTAACCCAATAGACTAGAAGGCTGTTAGCAAACTGGTAAGCCACATGGGTCCTGGGAGCAGACCCAGCCTCAATTGTGCTTCATACTAGTTGTATGATCTTGGACAAGTGTCCTCACCCTCTCTGCGCCTTTCTGTTTCTCATCCACAAAGTATCATTAATAATAGTTCCTATAGTTTAAGATTATTGTGAAACGGAAATGACATAATGTGTAAAATGTTTGGAACAAAGCTTGGCATATCCAGAGTGAACAAGATATTGTTGTTGGGGGTATTGCAATAATTGGTTTACTTTTTATGAGCTTCTTGAAGACCAGGTGCCTGGCCTTCACCCCTATACCATAGAGCAGTGGTTCTCAACCTTCTGGCCCTTTAAATACAGTTCCTCATGTTGTGACCCAACCATAAAATTATTTTCGTTGCTACTTCATAACTGTAATATTGCTACTGTTCTGAATCGTAATGTAAATATCTGATATGCAGGATGGTCTTAGGCGACCCCTGTGAAAGGGTCGTTAGACCGCCAAAGGGGTCGTGACCCACAGGTTGAGAACCGCTGCCATAGAATCAGGTGCTTCATGATGACTCAACAATGTTTCTGTGGAGGGCTTAAAACAAATCCTTTAAAATATGCTTTGTGAAACTTCAATGATATTCAGGCCTTTTTTTTACTAGAAATATTGTTAGCTTCTTCAGTTTACCAATAGCTGTTTTGATAGTGGATTCCTAAAAAGCCTATAATGCTTTTATAATTTTTCAGAACAGATACTGTCTCGGTAAAATTGGACTGAACAAAATGTCTAAACATCTCTTGATTCCTCATTAATTATTTTTATTGTTATTGCCTATCAATTTACCCTAAATTCCTAGAGTTAATATGCCTTGTTTCATCATTTAGCGCAGTTTCTTTTTAAATGTGTATCATGTGCTCTGTTTACTAAACACCTCATTATGCAAAATAGTGTTCCCTTCTCATCACAGTCTTTATGATATTATATAGATCAGATATTGCATAAGATGATGAGGAAGAGCGGAATTTGAAGATGATTAACTTACTCTCTAAAGGACAATGACCACACTCAACTCCAACAAACATAATTTAAGAAAGATTGCATAATGTAGAAGCAACAATTCCCTACCAAAGACATATAGTAAAAACAGAATAAAAATAACAGTAAGTGCCTAACACACAGCCAAGCATACAGCAAGCCATACATATTAAATGAATTCAAATTTAGAGCCCTTGCCACCTGGGATGATTCTGTAAGAAGTCTATGGCAATCGTAGAGTTCATGCACATCTCAGGGACACCTTTTAAGAGCTTATTCCAGTTGCTGAGGTCCACTGAACCAAAGGTAGTCAACAGAATTAATTTGTCTAATATTAGCCTTCAGTGTCTTAATTAAGGTGTTGATGCTGAACTGTTGATGTTTATCACATTAGCTGGAAAGGAAACAGACCTTCCTATTAGGATGTTAGATTATATTAATCACTGATAGAAAGATCATTATAAGCAAACATCCAGTTAAAAACAATCTATTGACAAAAACATTCATTTATGTAACAAATGCAGAGGTCCTATTATACTCCTACCAGTTTAATTAAATCTAAACTATGTAAACTAATTAGGATAGCTAGAAAAACATGTATTTCAGATTTATTAAAGAAAAAAATCACCAAACTTTTAATAGACACCTTAATATAAACTTCTATACATCTGAGCTAAGTAATATTAATTTTCATAATCATCATTATCTTCATTTAACCCACTACATATGTAGAGCCTTATCATCAAGAAGGTAACCTTATGGGGCCATGAGTATAATGATTGATAGTGATTAGTGCATGACATCCAGGAGAGCTGATCAATCATATGTCATGGTTGCCCAGTTCTTTGTATTTTAATGCCTTTATTGCCTCTGCCTGAAAGATTCCAACTGGAAAACTCGGTCATAACACTCAATTCAATTCCTACCTTCTTGAAACTTCTCCATTGACTAAAGCTGTGTTAGAAGCTTTTTTCTTTTTCTTTAGCAAGTTAGTGAAGCATTTTGCTTCTATTTCAATTGCAGTACTTACCACATTGTGTTATAACCTATTGATTTGTCTCTCAATTAAACTGGCTTACTTATCTTTGCCTAATATACAACCAATGCCAGATACTCAGTGGGCATGCAAGTACTACTTTTGAATGAATAAATATATGAAAGAATCAATAAATAATTAGGTTTTTATAAAAGACAGTTTTAGAGTAGTTTTAGGTTCAGAACGAAATTAAGTGTTCAGTACAGAGAGTTCTTGAGTACTTCTACCCCCACACTGCCCCCCCCCACACACACACACACAACCTCCCCACTATCAACATCCTACACCACAGTGGTACATCTATTACAATCAGTGAACCTACATTAACACATCACTATTACCCAAACCATAATTTACACTGGGGTTCATTCTTGTTGTTGTCTATTCCACGGGTCTGTACAAATGTATGACACTTATCTACCATTGCAGTGTCATACAGAATAGTTTCAGCTGACATGTGAAACCCCACTGAAGTGTGTGTGGGAAGGGGATTTGGGGATGGGAATAGAGGAGCATAAGGTGAAACAGGACAGGCACAGGCCCTAAGCAGGGGTGTTTCCCTCCTGCTGCTCACCACAGCCAACAGTGTGTATTGGTAATGCCCTTCTAAACACTGGGGAATGAGCCAACCATTATTCCATGGCCTGCCCAAATGGAAGGAGGCTGGAAACCACAAGACTCCCCACTCTCTCAGGCAGAGGGTCTAAAATGCTCTGTTTCTAAAAACGATCTTTGTTCCACCTGTACATCCCTCATTTCTCCCCTGCTCCCACCCTGCTGGAAAACCACTGATCTTTTTGCTCTCTCCATACTTTTGCCTTTTCCAGATGTCATATTGTTGGAATCGTGCAGTACGTAGCCTTGTCAGATTGGCTTCTTTCACTTAGCAGTATGCATTTAAATGTTCCCCATGTCATAGTTTGATAGCTCATTTCTTTTTAGTACTGATTACTATTCCATTGTCTGGATGTACCACAGTTTATATATTCATTACTGAAGGATACCGTGGCTACTTCTAATTTTAGCAATTATAAATCAAGCTATTATAAACCTCCATGTGCAGTTTTTTGTGTAGATATAAGTTTTCAATTTATTGGGTAAAAGTGCTAGATGGTATAGTAAGAGTATGCATAGTTTGTAAGAATTGCCAAGTTGTCTTCCAAAGTGGCTGTACCATTTTGCATGCTAACCAGCCATGAATGAGATTCCTGCTACTCCACATCCTTGCCTGCATTTGGTGTTGTCAGTGTTTTGGATTTTGGCCACTCTAATAGGGGTGTAGGGTTATCTCATTGTTATTTTAATTTTCAATTACCTAATGACATATGATGTAGAGCATCTTTTCATATACTTATTTGCCACCTGTATATTTTCTTTGGTTAGGTGTCTGTTTAGATCTTTGGCCCATTTTAAAATTCAGGTACTCATTTTATTATTGCTGGTTTTTAAGTATTCTTTGTATATTTTGAATAACAGTTCTGTATCACACATGTCTTTAAAAATATTTTCTTCTGTCTGTGGCTTGTCTTCTCATTCTCTAAAAATCATTAGATTTTTATTTAATTCTATAGGACTTCTGTTGCAACCTTTCTGAAATACAGTCTCATAATTGAGGTCACCGAGGCCATGCCACTTTAATGTTTCATGCTAGAATCCACCATCAAATTACTATTTCATAACCCAATAGCTCTCAGTAACAAGCACCTGAAAATTAATTAAAATACATTACCCAGCACCTCTGGAATGTGATCAGAAGGATTCATTTTTAAAATTCACTATAGTTATTTCCAATTCAAGTGACACTCAGAGAGCACTTTGCAGCAGGACTTCTCCTGGCGCAGAGGGATCCAGGAGCAGTCTTCAGTTCTGGCAGGAAGCATGTGTGGAGACTCCAGGCCATCAGGAGTACCTTACAGCTGTGTTCTTCACAGAAACTTATTTAACTGTCCTCTTCCCCGCTCACAAGTTCCCTAGTTTCTGAGACTGCAGTTCATTGTGTGCTTCTCAAACCTTATAGCAACGGTTATATGATTGCGGTGGCAATTGATAACTTGCATGAAGATTAATTAGTTTTCCTTTTCTTTGGATCTCTGCCCTCAGATCAGACCAATATATACTTATTAATTTTCTACATGTATCTGGCAATGTGCAAAGTGCTAAGGACTTAATGATAAAAACATGGCCCCTATCTCATGGTTCATACAGTCCAACACACATTCTTTTCTGGTCTTTAGTCCTTACCCATCTGTCCCAACTCAGGCTGATCTGTTTACTCTTAGATGGTAAATTCCTCCAGAGTAGAAAGCACAGCTTATATACTATGTTTCATAGTGCCTTCACATATTTGACTCTTTTGATTTAACAATATAGATTTTTTAAATGCAATAAACGTGATTCTACCATCTAGAATGAATTATTAGTATTTTGTTACTTTTTATTCAATATTTTATTAATAGAAGATAGAAATATAACAAGTCAGTCTTTTTTGAAAGTCTTCCCTAGTCCCTCCCTCTCCCAACTGACACTCCACCTTCTAATTCTACCCAAAAAATGACTATTAGACACTTGGTATATAACCTTCCAGTTTCTTTGTATATTTTTAAAATACAATCTATAGATAGTCATAAATATGTATATATTATAATTCTATGTACATATATATAATTTTGTGTATTTATATTAGTATATCTTATAGTTCTATATGTTTAAAATTTTCACAAATGCTTTTACATTGTACATAAAGGCATTTATGTGTTTATTTATCTCAACTTGTTCCACAAAGGAGCTTAGATTACATCAAAAGTTACATATTGAATTTAAGAAATATGTTATGGCAATTCATACATTTTATAAGCCACCCAGACTTCTTAATTTATTCATTTCAATGGGGTCAACTCTATTGCATTGTGTAAATAAATTCTCAGTTCAAAAAAATATAGATGCTATTGTAGTGATTTTTCTAACTAGAAAAATATAGATTGTTATTGTCTACATTTTTCAAGAGGATTCAAAATACTTTAAGTCTCCTCATCGGTGTTGTAATTAAATTTAAAAATCCACATCGGAAAACCTCACCGAGCTCTCCATTGAAATGATATATATTTTTTTAAGTTATGTCCCAAATACAAGACAGCAATTATAAGTGAAACAATGAAATTCCCTGTCAAAGAAAATGTGCAGCAGAAAACAAATGTATGTGGAACAAATGTAATAAAGATACTTATTGAGATAATTTCATTGTAGAAAATACACAAAATTACAATTTGCAACTGTATCGACTTCATAATTTGCAGTTGGTCATATGTTATGTCAGTCCCATCTAAAGCAGTGATCAAAAGAAGTGGAAGATTTCTAAGAGTAGCCACAGCCTTCACTTAGTTGCATGCAGCTCAACATCGACAAGCCTACTGGGCTCCCTTCCCTTCGGATGTAGCTCTGTTTTAGCTTGTTAGTTATGTAATTGGAGATGTTATTTCTCCCCCTGGTGATTTCTTTCTACATAAGTTAATCAAGCATGACATATGGGATGCAATCAAACTGCATCTTTAGTCTTGACTCCTGCCAGCCCTCTGGAACTTATTCAGTAGTGAAAGATTTTTAAAAATCTGTAAGCCCCATGACTTTCTTTTTTTAAATGTTGTTATGTGTATTTTATCGCAATGAAAACAACAACAAACTTTGAACGCATTAATTCAATGAGAAATAACCAGCACAGTAACATAATACTGGAATACTGTACTGCCTGGGCCCCTAAAACAGTCTTGCTAGTGCTGAGCATCTCACAAGATCTTTCAAGAAGTTAACTCTCTCCACCTCTCAATGCACTGTCTTTGAGAGACCAGAAGAGGCCTGGGTGTGTAACAGATACCAACCCTCATTCTGTATCTATCCCCCCTCTCCTCAGGAGCCTCAGGCCACTGAAAACATGATGTTTGCCTCCTTCTTCAGTCCCATCTCATTCCCATCAACATCAGAAAAGCCGGAAAACCACATGCCAGTCAGTTCAAGTAAATAGGTGACCCTAGCTATAGCCAGCTCCCCAAATTAGGATCCAAATTTGAGCCAGGAATGACCCACTCATATAATAAATAAGATAGATAATATTACTTGGAAAATAATTTCATACTTGTGTTTATTCCCCTCACAGGAAGCTAGTAAAAAGGAGAGTAGACTCCATGACTTTCAACATAGCTCACAGCAGGCCTTAAAGAAAGGAGAGTAATGGTAGGTCTCTTCTCCCTTTCTCTAGTGCTCCTCCCCCAGTGTGTTACCTTGACTTCAGACTCTGTATGATTATGGCACAGAGAGAAAGAAGGGAGAAGAGCTAAGAAAAAAAGGCTTCCTGGATCTGGCACTGTCATAATTGAGCTTTGTGGCATCTGGGTCTGTGGGATCTTTAAAGCTGACTGCATCCTGGGGTACTTTTGTTTACCGGAAAATCCTAGTTAATCTTCACAAAAAGGGGTGACAAATCATTCATCATGAGGGTTAGTTACAGCAGCATTTGCACAAAGAGAAGGAAAGGATTGTGAAACAAAGCTATCAAAGATCGTCTGTCTCTCATGCCTGCTCTTACTAAGCCCTTCTTTGACACGTCTCTCTTTCTACAGGTGTATCTGAAGTATCCCCTGCTTAGTAGTACACGGCCTTTGTTCCAAGCAATTTATGAAATTTTCACAAACTAAGACAACCTCTGACAGAGTCATTTTCACTCTATCCACTACCATCCACAATATCAAAATCCAGCACAGGCTGCCTGAGTTCCAACCTCAGCTCTGCTGCTTCCTAACCAAGGAGCACAGGGCAAGTTCGTTAAACTCGCAGTGCCTCGGTTTCAAATCTGTGAAATAGGGAGGATGATGACAGTATCTACCATAGAAGGCTGTTTTGAGCATTAGATGAGTTAAGGCATGTGCATGCACGTATATGGTAAGCATCAGCAAACATCAGGTACAGTATATCAGCTCCTAGCAAGTGGCTGGGCCACTGTAATAATGGACAAACAGAACACGCACACATTATTTTTTTCAAATTTTTTACTTATTGATTTTTAGAGAGAGAGGGAGAGTGAGACATCAATCTTTTGTTCCACTTATTTATGCATTCATTGGTTGCTTCTTGTCTGTGCCCTAACCAGAGATAGAACTAGCAAGCTTGCATATTGGGACTATGCTCTAACCAACTGAGCTACCCAGCCAGCGTCTAACACATAATTTCTTGTCACCACATTTCCTAAAAGGGTATTATTTAGAAATAAATGTTTTAAAATCCTATTAAAACTATTTCATTGTTGTTTTTACCACTTCCAGCAACTACTAGTAAATGCCTATTTAATGGATACATTATTTTGCTTTTAAAGGTTTACACCCAACTGTTTAAATAGAGAAACATTTTTTAAAGTATGAAAATAACACATTTTGAAAGTGTGCTAAAAATTTTTTATTAGTTAATTGCAGAAGACACTTGTTTATTTAGACCATAGGATAACCACCAAATCATGTCACTTATTTTTTGGCAGAATGCCCTAATTTTAAGGTAATGTATCTAAAGAAAGTAAGCAAAATTTGGGGGATTGGGTTTTTAGATGAAGCTTATATTACAGAAACATTACTGCAGCAGCACATACTACAGAAAAGCAATAATGGTGACTACACTGAATTGAGAGTATTGTGACACACCAGAGAATGTAACTGATATAACAAAATCAGTTAGCTGTTGTGGCTTTTATGTCACATCCTTTATATAGAAATATTAGAATCAATAGTTCAAAAACATTTTGCTTCTTCATCAGAACAGTCTATGAAGTTACCATTGAAAATTGGCCATGGAAGAGAATAATCCCATGGGGAAATGCTTTAACAATATAGCAACAGGCATATGTATGACAAGTATATGACATAATTTTTACATGTGTATTCTTACCTAAACTTCAAAAATGTATTCTCAAATTCTACTCAAAAACTGTGTTACTCCCATTTGGTAATCCCCAGTCTCCTGTGCACATTTCACAAATCAGTGAGTTTTGGACCACATGTACTTAAAACCATCAGTGTCTAAATCACCAAGTGGTATACTCAAATATTTATGCACTCTTTTGCATCAAATTATACTTCAGTATGAAATAAGTTATTTCAAAAGGCATCACAGTTTCAACTCAATTCCATCACAGATTATTTGCCTACCATTAGAAGGGGGAAAAATTCCCCCATTCAAATCAGCAAACACAGACCTTAATTATTGGTGAACATGGAGATCAATGAGCCCTGTCTCCAGGGACACTTTTTTATTTTTTTATTATTATTATTTTTTTTTTTCGCTAAAAGTATTACAAAGGGTATTACATAAGTGTCCTTCCCCCCCCCCCACCCTTAACAAGCCCCTGCCCTCCCTTACCCCCCAGTGTCTTATGTCCATTAGTTATGGTTATATGGATGCATACAAGTCCTTTGGTTGATCTCTTACTCCCCTCCTTCCTGTCCCCCAACCCTCCCTGGCCTTCCCACTGCAGTCCGACAATCAGTTTGAGGCAGCTCTGCCACTGTATTTATTATTGTTCAAAAGTTTGTAATGGTCTTAATTATCCATGAAAGAGTGAGATCATGTGGTATTTTTCCTTCATTGACTGGCTTGTTTCACTTAGCATAATGCTCCAGGGACACTTTAAACAAAGACTCCTCCAAAAGACCTGGTCTAGTGTTGCAATATAAGAAATTCAGTGGCGAATGTCTGAAGACCTAAATTCCCATAGTGCTTCACTGGATAAGTAATGAGGTCCAATATCCCTATCCAAATAGTCACTGTGTAACAACACGCTGGATATTAAATTCAGTTTTCTGTTTGGGCAAAATTCAATAGTAGTTTGCTTCCTGTTCCTAATTATGGCTTAGACTTCTGATGACACTAAAAAAATGTTAAAACTTCAAAACAGATATATTATTCATAATTTCACTAATCATCATTTGAGAGGTCTATAAATTTTTAAGTATCTTCAAGTAACTAGGCATCAATTAAAAATAATCATTTCTGATCATAACTTAAATTCCAGGCATTCAGAAACATTCTATAGTAGACTAATCGAACCATATCCCGGTCCCAAATTATCTTTCAAAATGTTTAGGATATATCCCATAAATGATAAACAAAGCACACATAATTTTAAAAAACCAAAATCTATTATCTTTTCCAGGAGAAATGTATCAAAATAAAATGAGCCACATAAATAAAATTCAGTACCTTGCATATGTCAACTATAAAGGCGCAAGACTTGCGTTAATAAAGTCTAGGCACATGCTGATTGCATTCAGCTTTAATTCGGATTTCAGAAAGTATAGATTGCTTCACTTATAAGCTTAGATACTTTTTACCTTATTAATATCACACTTTTAGCATTGAATAAAATAAAAGGAGCCAAGGAGTCCTCGCTATATTTGCCTTCACACACTAACCTTGTTATAGGGATTGCCTATAGCCAAAATGCAGCTGCACAGCTAATTCCAGGCCTCCCAGCCTTGACAACACTCTCCTTTATAACAGCTGGTGAGTAACCGTATGGGAAAGTGTGATTGAACTCCAGATGGAGTTGACTTCTTCATATAGCTCCAGACCAGTCGATTTTTAGTGCTACTGATCATTAAATCACTTATTTCTTAAAGATTAAGGTGATTCTGTGAGATTTTAATGTGTTAAAGAGAAAAATGACTTAAGAGTGAGACTTTGGTTCTTTTCTATCTATTGTGAGCAACTATAACAAAGAGAATGTAGAGTTAGGTAGCACTCTCCAGCCCTGACCCCAGCTAGTAGCACATTTACACATATGCTCACAGAGTTCCTAATGAGGCAATAAATGTTGTACTGCTTTTTATCAATCTTGAGAAGAAGCATTTATGGCCGGAGAAATTTTGAAAGATATCAGTGATAAGATAAAGCTAAGTGTTATTCTGGTCAAAACAATTAAGCTTTTCTTCTCAGGGGAAATCAGCATACACTATTCAAAATGAATGCTTTCCTAAATAATTAGTCTGTTTCCTCTAAACATTATCAAGAATGGCAAAGGCAATTAGACAGTCAGATCAAAGCAAGACACTAGTATAATTTTTTTCCTCCTAGAATAAAATAATCAGCTGATCACACTTATAAATGTTAGATTATAACCCTTGAATTTGAGAGATCTTTTAACTTAAATTTACACATTGTTTTCTGAATAAAACTATATTTTACATGTCAAGTAAGTTCATAATTGCCCACAGACTCACAGAATTTTGAAGTTAAAAAGTTTTAGCTATCTATGTTCATTATCTATGATGTATATGACCATTCATAATTCTAGAGTATATATAACACTTCAATTTCAGTCCAGAGCTTCATCACTATAACACACAAAAAAATCCCATTGGAGAATTTTTCTTTCATTACAATTTTTAATTTCAAATTAAAGTAATCTTAAACATTGGTGAAGTGAATTTTCTTTTACTTCATCTTTTATTTCAAAAAGCAATACTAAAAACTTGTGTTAAATCTATCACCCTGGCCAGGTTGCTCAGTGGGTGGAGCATCCTCTCATCACCAAAAAGATTTCTAATTTGATTTCTCATTGGGACACATACCTAGGTTGTGGGTTCCATCCCTGGTCAGGGTGCTTATGGGAAATAACTGATCAATGTTTCTCTCTCACATATTGATATTTCTCTCTCTTCCTCTCTCTCTCTAAAATCAATTTAAAAAATCATATCCTTAGGTAAGGATTAAAAAAATCTATTAAAAATTTTAAAAACAAATCTATCATAAGTCAAAGTTCAAAAATTAAAGTCAAATGTACTTTATTTAAAAGATCTATACTATATATAATAATTCATATCTTTACTAAATCTATTGCAAGCTATAACTTTCTTTAAGTTGTTTTCTTCTAGATTCTAAGTCCTGGTATTTACCAAATAGATAATATTCACTGTTTCTCCACCAATTTATGTAAGAGTGTTGTTAATGGATTTATTATCCATTACCTGATAAACACACTTTGTACAACAGAAGTCCTAACATTAAGTATGCAACCACAAAGTACACACAAATTAGATAAAAAACCCATGTCAGCAGCAACAATTAATTGACTGAGCTGCCATGCATATGGAAAGGAAATCAATCATATTGAAGTAATTAATAAAAGTCTCTGTCATATATGACTAATTATGCATGACTAGCTTAGAAAATCATATGTATATCAAACATTTCTAAAGAACTATGCAAACAGGCTGAAATAAATATTTACAATAAGGAATACAACACAATACCTGGTTGAATCCTGAACCACAATAATCAAAGACCATAAACAACACAATTAAGTCTTTCCAGTCATTAAATTAATGTATCCCTTGTATAAATAAAAATACACACAAAAGATGACATTGTGACAGACAGTCTAGGCTCTCACAAATACAAGAATGACCTGGTAGAGCCACTCAAATAGCACTGAATCCAACTCTTTCACCCTACATCATGCTAACTCCCACTTTTGTATTTTTCACACCTTGTTTCTCTTACCCTAAAACATCTCTTTCCAATACCAACTATCCAAGTGTTTCAAGGACAACCTCTTCTATAAAATGTTCCATCATATTCAAGACAATTCTTCTTCCCTTATTGCACTGTCTGTGGTGACAATGAATATTTGGGTCTTTTTCTTTTTTTAAAAAAATTCCATCTTTATTGGGGTATAATTCATGTTACTCTTTTATATATTTCTCTTTTTTTCTCAAAAGTTTCCTTATTAAATTCTATGTTTCAATGACAAAAGTAAAATTGAACTACTTGGTATATGTCAAAAAAATTTTACATTTCTTCAAATAATCTTTGTTATTTAAAAGTAAGGTACATTTCATACTTTTTTAAGTGATGTTTTACTAACAATTCCAAAATAAATATTTACATTTTATGCTTTTTAAGTGATGTTTTACTAACAATTCCAAAATAAATATTTTCATTTTACTCACTGAGGGCAAAAAGATAAAGCTAGAAATTATTTATTTTTTTTTTGTCTTGTTTTGTTTTGTCTTGTTTTTGTATTGGTTTTGCAAAATAACATTTAACTTTAATTTCTTTGACCATTTAATCATATTTCTCCCAAACAGAAAATATTCATACAAACTACTAAAAATTTTATTTTAAACTTTTGTAATTGCTATTCTCTTTAGGGGAAAAATACTATGTTATCAATGCTATAGACTTTGGCATCTTTTTTTTCTCTCCAATGAACACATTAATGTTGTCTACTTTAGACTACATATTGAATTGATCGTGTCATAATAAATTTGGGTATTTGGATCATATAAAACTGTTTTAATCAGATTATTTTTGGTGTTAAGTTTTGAGTTGCTTTTATATTTTAGATATTAATCCCTTAACAAATGTCTTCTCCAATTAGTAGATTGTCTTGTTTTGGTAATGATTTCATTTGCAGTATAAAAACTTTTTAGTTTGATGGTGTCCCATTTGTTTATTTTTTCTTTTGTTTCCCTTTCCTTGAGGAGACACATAAAAAAAATTTGCTAATATCAATGTCAGAGAGTTTACTGCCTATGTTTTCTTTTATGATTTCTTTTATGGTTTCAGGTCTGCCATTTAAGTCTTTCATCCATTTTGAGTTTCTTCTCGTATATGATGCAAGAATGCGGTGTAGTTTATTTTCTTTTCATTTTTTGTATGTATCTGTCCAGTCTTCCCAACACCATTTATTGAATAAACTGCCTTTACTCCATTGTAAATTCTTGCTTCCTCTGTCATAGATTAATTGATCATATAGACATGGGCTTATTTCTGTGCACTCTGTTCTGGTCCATTGAGCATCTGCAAATTGACCAAACAGTGGAACGACCAGCAGAACGACCAGTTGCTATGATATGCACTGACCACCAGGGGGCAGACGCTCAATGCAGGAGCTGCCCCCAGCCCGCAGGGCCCAGGCCAGCCAAGTCGGGTGCCAGCAGAGGCCCCCCGATTGCCCCACCGGTTGCCCTACAGAGGGAGGCAACGGGCGGTGGCAGTGGGGGGCAGGACAGGCGAGTGGGAGGCACCAAGCTGGCCAAGGCAGGTGCCAGGGGGGCCCCCCGATTGCCCTACTAATCACCCCACAGATTGGCCTGATTGTAGGCCAGGCCTAGGGACCCTACCCATGCACAAATTTTGTGCACTGGGCCTCTAGTTGGTATATAAAAATGTAACCAATTTCTGAGTGTTAATTTTGTATTCTGCTTCTTTTGAGGTCTCTCTCATTGGGTTATAGAAGACTATCTTCTTCCTATTTCTTCACATGGTCTTTCCTGTTTGCACATAGTGTGTCCCAATTTCTTCTTCTTATAACAACAGCAGTCATATTGAAATAATCCTACCCTAAAAATTTCATTATAACTTAATTACCTCTTTAAAGACCTTCTCTCTAAGTAGGGTCACATCCTGTGGTGCTGGGAGTTAGGCCTTCTACCTGTGAATAATTCAACTTATAACAGACTTAAATAGACATTTTCCCAAAGACATACTTATTGTCAACAGGCACTTGAAACTATGCTCAACATCACTGATCACCTAGGACAGTGGTCGGCAAACTGCAGCTCACGAGCCACATGCGGCTCTTTGGCCCCTTGAGTGTGGCTCTTCCACAAAATAACACATGCGGGCGTGCACGTACAGTGCGATTGAAACTTCATGGCCCATGCACAGAAGTCGGTATTTTGTGGAAGAGCCACACTCAAGGGGCCAAAGAGCCGCATGTGGCTCGTGAGCCGCAGTTTGCTGACCACTGACCTAGGAAATCACACTTCACATTTATTAGGATGACTATTATAAACATAGAGAGAGAGAGAGAGAGAACAACGCCGACAACAAACATACACACACACACACCAGAAACTGTTGGTGAGGATGCGGTGGAGAAATTGGGACCCATACTACTGGTGGGAATGTAAAATGGTGAAACCACTGTGGAAAACAGTTTTGCATCTTTCTAAAAAATTAAAAATAGAATTACTATATGATCCAGAAATTTCACTTCTGGGTATATACCCAAAATATTTGAAATCAATGACTTGAAGTGATTCTTCTACACCCATGTTCATAGCAACCTTATTCACAATAGCCAAAGATGAACACAAATCAGGCATCCATTGACAGATAAATAAATAAGAAAAATGTGGTGTATAGGTAAAATAGAATAGTATTCAGCCTTAAAAAAGAAGGAAATTTGACACACGCTATAACATGGATAAACCTGAAGGACATTATGCTAAGTGAACAAAGTCAATCACAAAAGGACAAATATAACTGTAGTTTCCAGTTATATAGAGTACCTAAAATAGTTAAATTCATAGACACAGAAAGTAGGATGGTAGTTGCCAAGGGCCAGGGAAGGAGGAAATGAAGACTTATTGTTTATAGTTTCAGTTTTGCAAGATGAAAATAGTTTTGGAGACAAATGGTGAAGATGACTGCACAGCCATGTAAACATACTTAATGCCACTGAACCAAATTTTATGTTATTTTTACCATAATTAGAAATATTTATTTATGTATTTATTTATTTTTAATATATTTTATTGATTTTTTTACAGAGAGGAAGGGAGAGGGATAGAGAGTTAGAAACATTGATGAGAGAGAAACATCGATCAGTTGCCTCCTGCACACTCCCCACTGGGTACGTGCCCGCAACCAAGGTACATGACCTAGACCGGAATCGAACCTGGGACCTTTGAGTCCGCAGGCTGACGCTTTATCCACTGAGCCAAACCGGTTAGGGCTAGAAATATTTAATCTGTACAGAAAATCTAACAACAGCCCAGCAAATATATATTCCTATTTGAATTTTTCAGATGATGCAACAGAGGCTTAGAAAGATCAAGTAGATATATTTAGAAAGTACAAGAACCAGGTGTCAAACCAAGGTCTGTCTCCTACTAAACACTTACATGTTCAAATGGACTACACTGACCACTTCCTCAGAATAATTCAAATATTTGCTGGAGAAAGTATTGAAAATTATGAGACTCTTTGAAATATTGAGAAAGCTGAATTTTTACATTAAGGCTGTATCGATCAGGTTAATTGATCTCTTTCCCTAGTGACCTATCCTCTGGGCAGCAATGGTGCATCTTGCCTGTACCAGAACAGCCTGTCATTAATAGAACTATTGGTAGAAGGCTTACATATTAATATTCAAGAGAAAAACACATCCCATTGCTGCTCATTCTCCTTTGAAAACCAGTATTTGGTTTTCCACCTTCCAGCTGAGAGATTATTGAGCCACTTAGAAACCTGAGTTGCAAAAGACCTAATGCTTTGCCCCAGCTTGTAGAAGAAATTGTTAATGTTTATGTAAGATTTCCGGAATGCCAAGCTTTGTGCTTCACTTTCACACTAATAAGCCAGTCTTCTCTAAGATTCCAAGCTTAGACTCTCAAGAGAAATTGTTTCTTTAGCCAATTTCCTCTTGATTTCATAGTTTATAAAACAAAATGCTATCTGATATACAAAGAAAATACAAATTAATAAAACACAGAACCAGAGCCTCATATCAGTGGGTAGAAGATTTATGTACATAAACCCCCAAGCACAGGTTTTGAAACAGACCCTATAGACTTCCAGTTGCCATAGTAACTGTTCAGTTTTATTGAATGTAAAAGTGTAAACAGATGAGCAGACTCAGATAAATCATCAGTGTTGCCCTTGTTGACCTCTCAGTGTCAGAAATAAGTAGCACGTGCTGTCACTTTCTAAAATAAAATAATCATGATCATAATTTACACCCTTGACTTCTTGGTCTATGAACATCATCCTCTTAGAACCTCCTTCAGTGCTGCTTTGCTAATTACACATGAAGAGAAAGGTTCCAATGAATTATTAATAATTTTGTTATTGAAATGGGTTGGAGAACTACACAGCAAACATCAAATAGTATAAATATGGCAATCCTACCAAATGCTTTCACTCTGTTCTCTCATTCCCTTGATCCTAAACTGTTCTTTCATTTACCCATGGAAGAAGGGTGCGGTAGGGACTAAAACAACTGTTAGAAATGCAAGCCCTCCTCTGAGAGGCAACTGCTTTCAGAAAAAAAAAAAGAAGAAGAAGAAGGAAAAAGCTTTCATTTGGAATAAAGGAAAGAAATGTAGGTGGAGACAGATGCTAAGGGGCTGCAATCACTAAAGCACTTGAACACCAAACTAATGTTCCTTTCTTTTTTTTCCACAATTACAAATAGATGTTTTTATTCAGAGTTCTGATTCCATATTTAGGCCTATTCTAAAACCTTTGTGAGTGACAATAAAAAGTAAATAACCAAACATTTTTCTTTTGAGTTTTTGGAGTGGGAAGAATAAAACCTGGAGTGGTAAAAATAACATGCTCAATGTCACATCATTAGTTAATTACAGTGCTAAGATTAGAGTCCATGATATAAGTATTTCTTCTTTTAGAAATCAAATGAGAATATGGAATACTTATTCTTAATGCTATGAAGTTGTTAGAGAAAAGTATGTTAGATTCATTGTTTGATGAGAGGGCGTGAAATGAGAAATCTCCCAATTGTTTCATTTATTCAGGAATACGTTACAGGAATAGCTTGCTAAAATAATAGTATAGAATTCATAAATATATGTAACAATTGAAAGACAGACTAGAATGCATCCATTCATTCATTCATCAGCAGGCCCTCAAATCTTATAAGATATTCTTCATTCTAATAAAACTGCTATCACTTATTGAATATTTAATAAGAGCTGGTCATTGTATGCACATTAAATTTTACTGATTAGGAGCATAAGTATTGAAGTCAATGTTGAGTTCAAATTTTCACCCTAGTGCTTATGAGTTATAATCTTGGGCAAGTTAGTTAATCTCTAAACCCTAATTTTGTTGGCTATTAAATGAAAGTAATAATAACATCCACCTCAGTGTTTTTCAATAAGTTACTATAAGATATTAAATGAAATAAACACCTAAAATATTCAGCTATAGTATTAGTAATGTATGAATGTTAATAACTTTGTATTATTATTACATTTAATATTTACATTAGCAGAGCAGGGTGATACAATTATCCTAATTTTACAAATAAAAAATTGAGTTTTAAAGGGTTTAACTGGCTAATAAATTTTGAGATATACCATGCTCTAAAATCTATGTTTTTAACAGCCATGCATGATGAATCAACATGAGAGGTAATGTTTTGAGGTCTGGTTACATTTCTTATTCTTTCTCTGTAGTCTTGAGAAAGTCCTTTAGTCAATCCATAATTGTTCATTAAGCTTCAATAATGTTCTAATGTTTTTCTACATATCAAAGGGATACAAAATCAGAGTTCATGACCTCTTGTAGGTTATAATTTATCTAAGAAGACAATGTAAAATAAGAACTCAATAAAGAATTAAACCATATGGTCTCATGTCTAAGATTCAGGATTCAGTTACAGAAAGCAAAGGTTGAGCCCAGCCAGCATGGCTCAATAGTTGAATTGTCGACCTATGAACCGGGAGGTCATGGTTCGATTCCTGGTTAGGGTACATGCCCTGGTTGCAGGCTCGATCCCCAGTGAGGGGTGTGTAGGAGGCAGCCAGTCAATGGTTCTCTCTCTTCATTGATGTTTCTATCTCTCTCTCTCCCTTCCTCTTTAAAATCAATGTAAAAAATATAAAAAGGAAAAGAAAGCAGAGATTGAAGTATATTGACATCATTGGAGAAGTATTCATAAAATTAAGCTGTTTTAGGAGGTGAATATATATATATAGTCTTAGAAAAGAAAGGAGGGTATTTTTAGTATAAAAAACAGAATAAGGAAAGATATCAGAGTGCTCATTGAAAAAATAATTTGGAAATAGATTTGGAAGCCCTAAATTATAGAACTGGAAATGGAAATAAGTGGGTAAATCAAAGGTGTAATTGATAGGAAAATTACATAACAGAATAGAATATGACAGTTAGATAGATAAATAGATATAGGATAGAATAGAATAGAATAGCACAAAATAGGACTTAGAAACAGATTTGATAGAAAATGTGAAGACAAGAAACAATAATGGCTTGAAATGTTCTAGTCTGGGACATGAGAAAATGTCTTCATATACCAGAGGCAAAAGAAGAGAAACTGAAAAAGAGAACTCTTGTGTTGGGAGATGGGATCATGTAAAGATGATATTTTTAGTTTGGGACTTATGGTATTTGAGAAGCTGCCAAAATAACTGTTGGTTTTTCTGAAGATATTTACAAAACAAAGAACATCAGCTCAGCTGATGGCCAAGACCTAAAAAAATAATGTTAACTACTGTGCATGTAATGATAAATACATAAGATAGGTTTTGTCACTTTGCATAAAGACTGACATCATCTTGAGAAAATATACTGGTTTGGTAAAGATGTCAAAAATAAGAGTAGTCAGCTCAGCCAGCTTGGCTCAGTGATTGAGCATCGACCTATTAACCAGGAGGTCATGGTTCAATTCTCAGTCAGGGTACATGCCTGGGTTGTAGTACCGAGTAGGGGGCATGCAGGAGGCAGCCGATCAATGATTCTCTCTCATCATTGATGTTTCTATCTCTCTCTCCCTCTCCCTTCCTCTCTGAAATCAATATATATATATATATATATATATATATATATATATATATATATATATTTTTTTTTTTTTTAAACGAGTAGTCAAAAATCTGAGGTGAGCAAATTGCAGGCAGAAAGGAAGATAAACAGAAAAGTAGTTTTACAGAAGCCAAGAAAATGCCACCAGTGTGTGAAGGATGATTCAAATAGAGCTCTATCAAGCTGCTTCCCTCTTGTAACATCTGCATTCCCCATTCTAAAAACAGAGGCTTACATAACTTTATACATCTTGACTAGAAGAGTGTCGGTTTCACGATTCATTGTTAGTGTTTCTGTACTATCTTCTGCAACCTCGATTAATCCTAGGTCTCTGCTATGAGGATACACCTTATATCCTCATTTATAGAACAGTAAAAATTATACAGTCCTTTGAAAAAGTCACAACCAGGTGTCTTAAAGATATTTGGGTGCTCAACAAATTATAGTAATATTTATTTTTGTTTTTACCTGAGCAAAAAATAGAGTTGATTGTGGTGATTATCCTGCAAACAGGTTCAAATCAAATACCTAAGTCTGCTTTGGCCTGAAATACCTTCAATTTCCTATGTCTAAATCTGGGGTAGTATTATCTCAATCCTGAGATTTTTTCTATATTTTACATATCAAAAACAATTCCCATTGAAACTCTATGACACTGACATGTCACTGAATGCATGGAGTGTTATGGAACTATATCATATTTTACCATTTATTGTCCAAATACAGAATTGGTTGTAATGCCCTTCTCTTTGTGTATGCCTTCAAATATCCTCCTTGATATTTAAGGTAAATCTTTAAGACTTCCAAGCCTAGGTGAAGATTCAATTATTTTGTCCATGGGACCTCCTCACTCAACCTGAGTAGTACACTTGCCCTCACTTTGGTATTGCCTAGTACAGAGAGCAATTTTATGCTTAACATATAGGTAGACTCACAACATATTATATGCATGTATATAATGTGTGTATCAAGTTTCATATAACAATAGATTATCAAAAACTAAACTTTATTCTCAATAAAAGTACTAAGTTTATAAAGATACGTGAGTGTAAAGAAAATGGCCTCTGACAATACAAATTTCCCCCAAACCCTTTTTCTTCATTGCATATTTACTGCAACTAGGCAAATAATTATTTCCTGTATCACAAAAGTGTTTTGAGAAGTACATTCACCTAGTCTTCTAAAGATCACAGAGCACGTCAGAACTATTTTCATCTAATTTTTTTTTATTGCTTGTGTAATGTTAGGGTCAAACAGAATACTGTAGCTTTTCTCCTTAGAGTGTGTGCTGAATTCCAAAACTTTGGTCATCTTCATCCCAATGATGTTCAGATCAGTTTTAATTATGAAAACAAGATGTTTTAGCCTGTTAAAACAATTTATTTAACTTAGGTAGTAGATGCATAATGAGCAATTAGAATAATCACATTTCAAAAGCCCATTTAAGAAAAAAGTCAATACTCCTATATAAATAAATTTTTGTTTCTTCAAATTTTCTTATTTTATTTTATTGTTAATCTTCACCCGAGGATTTATTTTCCATTGATTTTTTTAGAGAGTAGAAAAGAGGTAGGAAGAGAAGGGAGAGGGAGAGAGGGAGAGGGAGGGGGAGAAGAAGAGGGAGAGAGAAGGGGAGAGGGAGAGGGAGAGGGAGAGGGAGAGGGAGAGGGAGAGGGAGAGGGAGAGGGAGAGGGAGAGGGAGAGGGAGAGGGAGAGGAAAGAGGGAGACACATCCATTGGTTGCCTCTTGCACAGGCCCCAACCGAGGCTCAGGATGGAGCCTGCAACCCAAGTGCATGCCCTTGACTGGAAATGGAACCAAAGACCCTTTGGTGTACAAGCCAATGCTCTAGCCCCTGAGCAACACTGCCCAGGCTTGATATTTAAAATTTCCACAGAAATAAACTTCAGAAATTTTTGTGTATTCCCTTCAACACTTACATTCAAGGTAAACAGATTTGGCTGGAGGCCAATTAAGGCCACCTGGAAACATCAACATCTGGATATGTGTGGTTGACTCTCTAACAATCCCCCCCGCCACACACACACACCAGGTGCTCAAAATATTTTGAAAAAGGTAAGTGAAAAGAGGTTACTGTCATATATAGATTAAATTGTTGTATGATAATTTTAGGACTGAACTCTTTTGGAAGGTTGGGTTTTGCTTCCTTCATAAAAATGTGCTAGTAGCAGGATGTTAAGTGGAATTGGTTTTATAGACAAATTCACTTGTGTTACCTATATATGTTCCTTTCCCCAAATAGAAACAATAAAATATAGTTTTGTTTCTGAGACTATTTTATTTTAAAGTCAGTTAAAACAGAAGTCACATAAAGTTCTGATTATTACTAAGGTTGAATCCCAATAGTTTTCAGATTGACCTTTTCTCTGTGTTAAGAGTGAAGTTCAAGTGTACATCTACACTTTCAAAGCTCTGGAGAGAATCAGTTTAGGACACAAAAACTCTAGCTAGCAATCTCTCCTAGTTTTTTGTTTTGTTTTTTTAAAATATATTTTATTGATTTTTTTACAGAGAGGAAGGGAGAGGGATAGAGAGTTAGAAACATTGATTCAGCTACCTCCTGCACACTCCCTACTGGGGATGTGCTCGCAACCAAGGTACATGCCCTTGAACGGGATCGAACCTGGGACCCTTCAGTCTGCAGGCCGACTCTCTATCCACTGTGCCAAACTGGTTAGGGCTCTCCTAGTTTTTAATAAGGACTAGAAAATACTAACATGTAAGTCTGTTTATATTGATTTTATCAAAATTTCTTAAAATTTAAAAGAGATCCAATTCTTATTTTATTTCAACTATCTCTTCAACTCTGCGCCCCCATCTACACCCCAAGAAATGATGAAATCTCAGCTTTTCTCTAGGAAGGCAAGTATTTTGTCATAGCAAAAGATAACTAAATCTTTAAAAAGTAATAAATTCTTGGCTACAAATACATTTTTAAAATTAAAAAGTAATGTACAAAATTTAGCATAATGACACATAGTTAACTCAATCTCTTGTTTCTCTGATCAGTCTTTTAAAGATATTCTATAGCAATATATGAAGCTAGAATTTTGTGTCTTAAAGAAATACTTCTTAAAGAAATCAACAAAAGTTAAAATTGCCTAAGGATGCGTTAGAAAACAGATGGATATTTTTGAAAGTCGCAAAGCATTTGGTAGAATCACTCTTTTAACTTTGTAATGCCAAAAGCACAAAATTATCATGGGATCATTGTACTTGGAATAAAGAGGAAGGATGGATGGCAGAACTGCATACAAACTGTGGTTGTCATAATGGACATTTGCTTAAGACAAACAGATAAATACCCACAACCCATTAAATGTGCTCTTCTATTTCTAACTATTGAATGCACGTTTTCACATTGCTTATCATGCCATCTCCTCTGCAAAGCATTTGATAGGCATTCCTCTAACAGCCTCAGCCAGAGAACACTGCCTAACAATGAAGCATTCAGAAACTCTGTGCATGTTTACAGAATGCTTAACCCAGTAGGATGCAAACCAAAATATGGAAACAACTTCCTGTATCATCTATTCCCTCAACTTTATAGATTTGACTTCATATCACATAGCAGCAAAAATCACTCTGCTCTTCCCCAAACAAATTCAGCGGAAGCTCTTAATCAGCATCTTTGAAAGCCTGAGCGTGGCTTACATATTTATAGATGCGAACATCCTAGTCACATAGGCTAAGCTGGATAAGTCTTGTCAGGGGACTTTGTAGCTAGTGCTATATGCAAAGCCAGGAAGGATCTGCTAAGGCTGTTATCAAATGCAGCCCTATCAGCACTAAACATTTGGCTTGGCATTTTGATAGTAACATTTTAAAGAAAACAGACAAAATAGAATTCTCCTTTATATGGTAAATAGATAATAAATAAGAAGTTTCTCTTGTTGGTTTAGCAACTTAAAAACTAGCTGAAGTCTGGAACATAAGAAATGTAGGAGATGGCACCCATGATAAATTCTCCAACTGGGTAATGAACACTCTAAATGGAAGTTGCTAAATTTGTGCTGTAATTCCAATCGAAGGGCTGTTCATTCATATGACTGTTTCACATGTGATATTTATAGGCCTTGCAGTATTAATAAAGATTTCCCAGCTTTGCATTTTACTAAAACTCTAGCTTATTCCAGTAAGGAAAGTCTTATTCACTACTTACGGAATGAAAGAGTAAAAATCTAGTTAGGGAAGGAGCCCTAGGTGGGTACAGTGGTGGAAAGGGGACTGAAGAAAGAAGAACACTGTGGCTATCTCTTTATCCATCAGCCTGACACTATGCCTTCCTGCTCACCTTCCACTGCGCCTTTCTAGCTTGTGGCTTTTCTTGCTTCTTGCTAAAATTAAGAAAAAAAAGGGGGGGGTGTTGCCTGATGATTTTTATTTATTTGTTGTTGTTAATCCTCACCTGAGGATATTTTTTCATTGATCTTTTAGAGAGAGGCGAATAGAGAGGGAAAGACAGAGAAAAACATCCATGTGAGAGAAACACATGGATTGGTTGCCTCCTGCATGCACCCAGACCATGGCCTGGGTCGAGGAGGAGCCTGAAACCAAGGTACATGCCCTTGACCAGAACCAAACCTGGGACCCTTTGGTCCACAGGCCGACACTGTATCCACTGAGCAAAACCGACTAGGGCATCTGCTGCTGATTTTTAAATCTTTGTCTCACTGGTAGGTTTATAAAATTTAAATGTAAAAGGTTGACTGCTTATACAAGAGTTGGCAGAGAAGTTTTTGTATTTTGCAACTGTTATCTGCCTGCAGTTTGGTTAATGGATGTCCTTATGAGCACCATAACCAGCAAGAAAAGAAGTGCAGGGAGGTTGAGAGGCTTGTCCAAGATACTTGATGAGCACCAGGCAAAGGCACATTTCCACTGGGCTTTTCAGAAATCACACTTCACATTCTTCTCACACCACTATCCTCTCCTTTCAAAAGAATAGTACATCCGAAACAAGAGTAGTCAGTGTGGTTTTCCTCCTGACCAAGATTTCTGAAGAATCCAAAATCTGCAGAGCTACCCTTGATTCCTTTACCTAAAGTACTTCCCTCCCATCCCGACTATTCTCAATCTTAGCTCTTTATTTCCTTCTTGTCACTTATGTAACGTATAATTACTTTTCTGATTACTTACTTATCTGTCTTAGACAGTAGAATATAATAATCTCCCTGAGGGTGGGAGAGTATCTTGTTTGTTGTACTCGCTGTATCTAACTTTAAGCACAGCGCCTCGTACATAGTTGGGTTGCAATAAGTATTTGTTAAATGTGAGAATAGTTAAATTTCTTTATCATTTACACAGAATAACGAAGCAGAGTTCCTTAGGATATCACTTAGAATCAAATCCCCCAAGTGCAAGAATCTTTCAGTAGGAATAAAACTTGTGGACGTTAGAACCATAAAGGGCTTACGAAAACCACTTAAATTTCAGCATTCTGTGTAATTGATGAAGCACTGAATCCCAGAGAGGTTACTCAGCCTACCCAAGTCATACACTTAGCCACGGAGCCGAGGCTAGAACCAACTGGGAGCTTATCAACTGTATTTATTTACACGTACCCCACATTCTTGAAGAGAGGGTCTAGGGAGATTGACTAATAATGCTGAGAAAAGGCAGAAGTTAGTTCCCTGAAACAAAGTTCAATCGCAGTTTGTCATACAGCTGGATACATTTGACTCCGCTTCCACCTAACACTAATTTACACAAGAAAATACGGTCCACTGTATACCACTGAACAATCATGAATTCTGCTTCAGACCTTAGTGCACTTTTTAGGATCAAAGACATATTAACATGCTTTAGCCCTCCACCTCCCCCTGCCCTGCTCCTAACACACACACACACACACACACACACACACACACACACACTGCCATTTCTGAAATAAAATCCTTGGAAAGGTAGGGTAGTTTATCAAATAAAGCCACAGATAGGAACTTCATATCCAACTTTCCAATTTCTGCATCAAATCAGAGAAAAAATTTTTGGTGGCATAAATAAAATAAAAAAGTCTTTTCTCACTTACCTACTAAATATACCATCTTAGGTACCTATAAGTGATATTTCATCTTCAAATGCAGGCTGCTTGTGAATATACACCAAAGATTATTAATACTATTTTATGAGTATATTTCTGCATAACAAAAGGAAAGGGGGTGGGAAATGCCCAGACTGGTATCATCTGCAATTCACACCACAGAGCGTAGTTATTACAGCCCATACGGAGCGAAGGTCAACTGCTGCTGCTGCAAGTTCCACGAGGGTGTGGCAAGGTGCCCTGCAGAAGTAAAGAGCTGGGTGCGGAGTGGCAGCTCCTTTGGTAGGGGTGCAGAGCCAGTGATGTGAAGAGGATGCACAGAAGCTGCCACGCTGATGGGTGAAAACTAGAGGATCAAACAAATGCTGCTGACTCCAAGTTGTTCTCCTACAATAGCAACCAGCACCAAGTGAGGCGCTGTGGTGGGGAGCATGCTGCGCTCGGAGACTAATTGCTGCACTTGTTAGCGTGTGCAAGAAGGTGTTTATTTGTTTTACATGTGTTTGGTGCCAAGACATCCTGGGGATTTGGAGCTGGAGTAGAAACAGAATGACAGTGTTTAGAAAACTAAACGCAAAAACAAAAGGGAAAGAGAATTTTTTTTTTTTTTTCTGAAAGTGGCTTGAACATTAAACGGATGAAAAGCTGGAGGCTCTTATCCTGGGTGATTAATTCTTCAGTCTCCTTCAGATCAACCCGTGGGAGCCCACGCTAGAATGGAGTGTGCTAAGTCTGGGATGCTTTGATGTTGTTACTTTCATTTAGATGGTGAATTATTCAGAGCAGGGAGGATCAGCCTGAGAGCTACCAATAGAAATGAAAGGGAATGAACTCGGGGAAGAGAAGGAAGTGAAGCACAAAATGTGGGTGTTCAAGCAGTTCCACCTGAATGGCAAAGTGTGGAATATGTACTGTTGGGAATTGGCCACACTGGATCTTTCCAGCTGCAGAAATAACTAGATTTTGACTGACATTTTCAAAGGTTTAATGATGGAACTACTTCTACTGAACAACCTTGTTATTCTTCTCTCATATTTCATAGGCTTCCAAAGTCTCCCTTTGTACAGAATTTTGCTACTTCAGATCTAAGTCAAAAATACTTCTGGAATATGATTAAAAAGTAAGTTTACCAGTGACCATGGTAAGTATTAAAAATAATTATTGTTACTCATTATTTTTCTTCTGAGATGCAGAGATATGTGAGCACTAATAAACTTCCCAGGACAAATACATTTTCCATTTGATTAGCATATTCTGCAGATTATTTGTTATTTAAAATTGAGGAATAATTTGAATAATATCCATTATGTATCATATATCATTTTTCATGTACATGTTTTACATAAACTGTAAAAAATTAAGCTATTGATTAGCTTTTTATTTTTAAATTACAATTTACTTTCAATAGTACCCACCTCAAACATAGTTATTACAATATTCTTGACTATATTCCCTATGCTGTACTTTACATCCCTGTGACTATTTTATAAATTAATCCCTTCACCTCTTTCATCCAGTAATTATATTTTTTAAAGTTCCCTTTATTACTTCAAAAATTTATACAAAATATTTTGCTTGGTTTTATATTCTCTCTCTCTCTCTCTCTCTCTATATATATATATATACATATATATATGTATATACATATATATATATATGTATATATATATATATATATATATATATATATATATCTTTCTCCCCACCCCCTTTCAGGTATTTAAAAATTTCTCAAAAAGGAGGAAGTGGCAACCTTCATTTTCACACAAGGACAATAATGCAAATCTACATACACCATAAAACATTTTTCATCTTAATGTCATTTACTTTCTGTTTTTTACTACTTCCTGCCACTATAGTGTGAATGGTTCATTAATGTGTAATGAAAAATGTATGTCAAATTGGGATTCATGCAAATCATCAGTCCTACACAGAAAGCAAATTTTATATCCCTGAAAATCTTACAAGTTTGTCAAGATTAAATTTTTATTTAACTTTTAAACTATATTTACTTGGTCTTAGAAACGTTGTCAGGAAGAGGATATAGTTTGTACCCTCTCTAATGAAGATTAATTTCATGCTTTTTATCTTGTCTTCTCTTTATATAAAACAATGTGTTTGCAAAAAAAAAAAAGCCTATGGCAAAGAAAAGTCAACTAATTTACTAAGCAAATGAGCCTCTGTCACTTATTCAATGCAAAACACACTAAGTAAACCAGCCACATTTTTTAAAAATGTTTTTATTGATTTTATAGGGAGGAAGGGATAGGAAAAGAGAGATAGAAACATTGATTGGTTGCCTCCTGCATGCCCCACTGAGCATCGACCCCACAACACTGGCATGAGGACTGACTGTGAACTGAACCAGTGACCTCCTGGTGCATGGGATGACATTCAACCAACTAAGCCACACTGGCCAGTCTAGCCACATGTTATTAGCATAGCTGTTAAATCTACAAAGGACCTATTTTGCCTCATGAAAGCTTCTAAAAGAGAAGAGTACCAGAAAAACCAACAGAACTAGTATGTGCAGGTGTGTGTATATATGTGCATGTTGTATGATTTACCCTGATATCTGTAATTCTAATCCAATACACAGGGTTCTCCTTTGTTTTCTGTATTCTCTATTTGCAAATTTATGCTATCTGCACTTTCTTCACTAACCACTCAATTCCAAGATTGAGATGTCACTCAGAAAAATGCTTGTCACTGTCACCATGGCCAGATCCAGAAATGACTCAGAGATTTTGCTTGGGGGAAGAAGAGACTATAAAATAGATGGCTCCTAATGTGTTCGAAAAGAAAAGGCTTTGTTTGTAGCTCAACTTACTCTAAGTAGAAACAAAAAGAGATCCATAAACAGACACACCCTACTAAGAATGCTAAAAGTCAAAGACAAGAAAATCTTGAAAGCAGCAAAAGTAAAACAATGCATCACTTAAATGAAACTACAGTAAGATTAATAGCTGATATCTCAGAAGAAGTCAGTAGGCAATGGTTAACATATTCAAAGTTCAAAACATCCAGTCAACCAAGAATTCTGTAGCTAGCAAAACTATCATTGCCAAATGAAGGTGACCTGAAGGCTTTTCCATTAAATATCTATATATTTGCTGATAGCAGACCTGTCTTACAATAAATACTAAAGGAAGTTGTTCAGGCTGAAAGCAAGTAGCCTCAGATAGTAACTTAAATTCATACAAACAAAGAGCACCAGTAGGAATAATTATGTAATTATAAAGGATTTACTACTGCATATTTTAAAATTTTCATCTCTTAACTGATTTAAAAATCAATTGTACAAGATAAAACATACATATGATGTATTGTTGGATTTATAACATATGGAAATGTAATATATGAGTAACATATTTGTTAATAACACAGAAAATGTAGGAGAGGAGAGCTCAATGATATTATGGGTTAAAAGAATAATTACAAATGTTAAATTAAAAATGAACACTATGGATTTTTGAGTTCATATCATTAATAAATGTAATATATATAACAATAACACCACAAAAATTGGATAAATAAAACAGTTATATATAAGTAGTACTTTCTATTATTATTAGAATTAAGCTAGCATAATCAAAGCTTATTTTGAATAATTAAAAAATATGTATGGTAAACCCTAGAGCTATCACTAACAAATATAACTCAAAAGAAAATCAATAATAAAGCTAAAATGCTACATCAAAAATATTCACTCAATGCAAAAGAAAGTAAGAGAAGAGGAATAGAAGAACAAAAAGAGACATGAGACATTAAAAAAATTTAAAACAGCAGACATAATTTATCACAATATTAATAACATTGAATGTGAATAAATTGAGCAAGCCAATCAAAAGATAAAGATTGTCAGGCTGGATTAAAAAAACAAGATTCAGACCTAACCGGTTTGGCTCAGTGGATAGAGCGTCGGCCTGCGGACTGAAAGGTCCCAGGTTCGATTCTGGTCAAGGGCATGTACCTTGGTTGCGGGCACATCCCCAGTAGGAGGTGTGCAGGAGGCAGCTAATTGATGTTTCTCTCTCATCGATGTTTCTAACTCTCTATCTCTCTCCCTTTCTCTCTGTAAAAAAAAATTAATAAAATATATTTTTAAAAAAACACACAAAAAAACAAGATTCAACTATATGTTATCCATAGGAGCAACACTTTAGACTCAAAGACACAAATAGATTGAAAGTCAACTGATAGGGAAAGATGCATCATGCAAACATCATCCACATGAAAGCTGGAATAGCTATACTAATATCAAGCTAATATAAGGCTTTTAAAAATGTTATTAGAGATAAAGAGCAACATTTTATAACAATAAAAGGCTCAATCTACCAGGAATATGTAACAATTTAAATGTATGTGCACCTAATAACAGAGCAACAAAAATATGTAAGGAAAACCTTGACAGAAATGAAAGGAGAAATAGATAATTCAAAAATAATAGTAGAAGCCCTGGCCAGTATGCTCAGTGGTGAGAGAGTTGGCCCTTGCACCAAAGGGTCATGAGTTCGATTCCTGGTCAAGGGCATGTACCTGGGTTATAGGTTCTCTCCTAGCCCCTAGTTGGGGTGAGTACCAGAGGCAAACAGTCAATGTGTTTCTCTCACATCAATGTTTCTCTCTCTCCTTCCCACTTTCTCTCTCTCTCTGAATAGCAATGATTGGGCTAGACCCGTGGTCGGCAAACTAGGGCTTGAAAGCCACATGCGGCTCTTTGGCCCCTTGAGTGTGGCTCTTCCTAAGCCTTAGGAGTACCCTAATTAAGTTAATAACAATGTACCTACCTATATAGTTTAAGTTTAAAAAATTTGGCTCTCAAAAGAAATTTCAATCGTTGTACTGTTGATATTTGGCTCTGATGACTAATGAGTTTGCCGACCTCTGGGCTAGACCATATTTCTCTAGCATAATCTAGTCCTCACATCAAGACCTCCAAATAACCTAGGAAGTGAGCTTAAAAATCAAAATGTCAAACAGCTTCAATTGGTAATCATAAGCTTTGCACAAATATTCCTGGTCTCATGCTTCCAGGTCAAATATATGATTGCACTGTCCTTCCCCCTGTGTTCAAGTTGAGCATAGTAATAAGTTGCTTGTGCCAATGAAATATGAGTAAAAATGAAGCCTGTTACTTCCAGGCAGAGGAGTTTACAGGCCAGCATATGACTCACCATATTTTTCCCTCCACTACCAAAGCCAATAACACTCCATCCTACTTCAAAGTCAGACTGCAGCTAATTCATTTAATTAGTCTTTCTCAAATCAAAAGAGATCTAAATAAATATGTGCTTCATCTCTTTTTTTATCAATTCTAAAATAAGCATTTTTTTCACAGTTTAACTTCTCTAAAATGTCACAGTTTAACTGACAGCACTCTTTTCTTAGTGGTACACAAAATAATAGTGTGTCTTAAAAGTGATGAAATCTTAGACTTGATGGAAATGTTTATTCTACATTTTTTCTTTATTCTTGTAATATGTCATAGCCATTGAGATGATGTTTTTATAGAGTTTTTAATAATGTGAATAAATGTTTGTGATATCATAGCATGTAGGGAAAAAAGCAGAATACAAAATTAATGAGTGGTAGGTATGTTAATCATGTAAAACTATGGTCTGTTATATTATAACTCTGTGGTGCTAGTACAGAAAGAAACAGCTCAATGGGACAAAATCCAGAAACAGGTGTGCTTGGGAATTCAGTTTTCAAGAAGGTGACATTTCACATCAAAATGGAAGGGAATTTTAATTAATTGTGTTAAAACTAATGAGTAGCAATTTGGGGGGAAATAGCATGAGAACGCTATCTCAAACCATACATATTAGAAAGATTTAAATGTATGCAGAGCTAAAGGTACTAGGATAAATGCATGTACGCATTTACAAATTTTCAAGGTGAGAAAAGCATTTCTAAGCATGAAATCAAGGACATAAACACAAAGGTACATTTATCTACCTTTTTAAAAAAATATATCTTATTGATTTTTTTACAGAGAGGAAGGGAGAGAGATAGAGAGTTAGAAACATCAATGAGAGAAAAACATTGATCAGCTGCCTCCTGCACACCTCCTACTGGGGATGTGCCCGCAACCAAGGTACATGCCCTTGACCAGAATTGAACCTGGGACCCTTCAGTCCGCAGGCCGACACTCTATCCACTGAGCCAAACCGGTTACAGCCACTTACCTACCCTTTTATAATTCTTTTAAATTTTGTATTAAATAAAGTGGTAGAATTGAAAGGCAAAGCTGAGGAAAAATTTACAACACATATGAAACATAAATAGTGTGTGCATTGCAGGAAATATGTACACACAAGTATATATTTTAAAAAGAGGGAGGTCTGATTAAAATTAGCTACAATGAAACCAAATATATCTCCCATTTTAAAAAACATAAAGTACTGTAACTTACTGAAAAACAGAAAATTTTCAGATTGAACTACATATTCAAATAGAATTCTGTGTTGCATGCATAAATAATGCTAAAACAAAGTGATTCTTAAAGTTTGAAAATAAAAGAATAGTAAAAGGCATACTATACAAAAAAAAAGATGGGGATTATGATATTACTATCAGATAAATCAGAAGAGGTAGAATTTAGGCCAATGCAGTCAAATAAAGTCACAAAGGCACTTTATAAGTCCAAGGGGTACAAATTACAATGAATATATTAGCGTCATTAATATCTATGCATCTCATAATATGACAACCTTTTAAAACACAAAATAATACAGAAGATACAAGCAAAATTATAATATATTAGTAGTAGGATATTATTAGGGCACACACAACAAACAAAACAAATATTAAAAAGTAGAAAGAATAAGACAACATTTTCTGATATAAACATAGAAATGTGAAAAAATAGCTTTAAAATCAGAAACAAAACATCCTTTTCATCTGTAAATCTGAAAAATGAAACTCACAAATCTTGTGTCAAAGGTATAAATATATATATATAGTATTTGATGTTTTCTTGATAATTCCATAATGACTATTACATATTATTAATTTATTTGTATTTTAGTAATATTTTATTTTATATTTATATATTTATTTTATTTTACTATCTTAATATTTTATATTTGTTAATAATTATAGCTAATATATATGTAACAAACCACTAGAATAAAACCTAGGACATTCATTTTATTGCTTTGAAGTACTTGAGAGCTTTCTATTTGGACTCAAAGTTCAGAACCAAATAATAAAAGATCAATGTACTTTATTATATAAAAATTATAATTAAACAAAAACCCCATGCAGAAAAAAATTACCCTATGTAAAATCAAAAGACAGAAGAAAAACTTATATCCCAGAAATTAAATATTGGTTTCCCTAGCAGAAAGAGTTGCTAAGAAAGTTGATAAGAGAATAGCAACCCAATAGAAAATGAGCACAGAATAGGCTATTCCCCAAAAAAATAAGGAACTACGCATCTGAAAAGGTTTAATTTTATCATAAGAGAAATGCTACATTAAAACTACATTGATAGTATTTTTATCTAGAAAACCCAAATATTTTTATCTACTAAAAACCAACACATTTCTGACACACTGTAATGATACTCATAAATTACTGCTGAGACCACAAATTAGGTTAACCTATTGACACCAATTTGGCAAGATCTTTCAAAATGATAAATTACCTGGATTCAATTTTACAGACTTTATCCTACAGATATAATTGTGTACACAAACAAAGTGATATATATTCAGAATTATCCATTTCAATATTGTTTGCAATTGCATAAAATTAGTGACTACATAGATGGCCTTTGATGGTAGAGCATTTAAATTGCTACATTCATCACTGAAATATTATTTAAAGTGGGGAGAGAAAACAAGGAATTTCTTTGAGTTTAACATAGAAAATCTCTAACATACATTTTTTAAAAATATATTTCTATTGATTTCAGAGAGGAAGGGAGAGGGAGAGAGAGATAGAAACATCAATAGTGAGAGAGAATCATGGATCGGCTGCCTCCTGCACAGCCCACACTGGGAATCGAGCCCACAACTTGGAAATGTGCCCTGACCGGGAATCCAACCTCGACCTCCTGGTTCATAGGTCAATGCTCAACCCCTGAACCACGTCAGCTGGGCTAATATACATTTTTAAATGGGGGGGGGGGGGGGGGAAGCACAAGGTTCTACTTTTTAAATCATATAAAATAAGGGTAGGAATAAGAATAAAACATACCTATTTTTTATATTTGCATAAAGAAACTATAAGTATACCGAGAAAATTAATAAAAGAAAATAAATTAAGACAGTTTTGTTTTATTGCATGTTTTTGTTTGTTGTTTGATTTTTTTAAATAAATCTATTTCAATGTGGACGAAAAAAACCTCAATTGCTTGCTTACATATTTCACTGAGATAAAATGGTTGTCAATGCCAAATAGTCTTTATATCCCAAGCTGCTTTTTTCTTTCTTTCTTTTTTTTAACTATTTTTCTCTTGTCTGACCCTCTGCTTATAATTTTCATAGGATTATGCAGCTCTCTCTACAGAAAGTAAATGTCATAATTTTCCCTTTTGGTCTTCAGATGTTAGGAAGCAACATCTCCATCTCAAAGCCCAGCAGTGATCAATGCTATCAATCCTACAGGTCCTCTGACATGCACAGAGGTCTCAGCCAGGAAGTTAATCTTAAATGGCTCTGCATTTGAAGAAGGAACAGGCACATTTCAGAAAAAGTCCAGGACTTGGTTTTATGTTTTTGACATTAGTCCACCAGGTCTGCCTGTCAGGCGTACTGCGTACGACAATGTTTTATCCAGTTCTGACATTTCTCCAAGATTTCATCAGTCCTGCCTCTGGAGGGCCCAATGAAAGCTGTTCAACTAGAACTTGAGGCAATGACAGTAGCCAGCCTCGGGCAATTCCTGCTCTTGGAATGTTAAAGGTCAGTGGTAATATTTATAACATATTGTTATCTAACATTAGCACTCCCACTGATGTATTCTCAAAAAGTTTCCTCTTTGATGTGTCTGAATCAAAGTTTGTTTCATGATCTGGATTCTTAAATGTGTCCCTGTATAGGGAGCTCAACAATTCATTGGAATATTTATGCAGACACATCCACAAGTTGTGAATTAGTTAGTTATTTGGTTCTGAGCACAGGCGACCTGCCAGACTCTGAAGAAAAGATTATTTTTGCTGTGCCTCTAATTTTTGGTGGTCTTTGCCCTACTTGCTCACACATGGCATTTTATAAATAAACTAGTGGCCCAGTGCACGGATTCGTGCACATTGAAAGGAAATTAATTAGAATTCCTGGGGTGGCACCGTGGCTCGGAGGGTATCTGTGGAGTGAGTAGGATTCCTCCAGCAGGTGGGGTCCCCCAGCAAGTGGGGTCCCTCAGCCTGGCTTGCGGGGAACTGGCTGAAACTGGCTCTCTGACATCCCTGAGGAGTCCTGGAGTGTGAGAGGGCCCTCTGCAAAGTTGCTGTCGTACAGGGTGTGGATCACAAACGCAAGTGTGCAGTAAACCAGATTCGGCCAACAGTGCCCCAGGAACACATAACCCATGGCTGAATGTGGAATGGCGCGGCCCCGTGAGGAATCGGGCTCCTTCCTCTCTGGTTCCGGGGTGCATCACCCAAGAACCGCTGCTGCCATGTCACCACAGCTCAGAAGCTCCTGAGTTGAGCATCTGCCCCCTAGTGGTCAGTGTGCGTCATAGGTACCAGCCGGTAGGACAGTTGGATGGTCACTTAGCCTTTTATATATAGAGAGATGCATTATATGAAGAGAACACTATCACACACACAATTCGCACACCCATGTATTTTTAGAAGCATTAAAAACAGAAGTAGCAGAGCATATACAATCTCTCAAACTCTTGTTTATCTCACAGAGTTGGCTGTGCTTAGGCCAGGGGCAGCTATACTGCATGTAACACGCCATAGCTCAAGGAAGGAATCTAACGCCATAATCCTCTACATAGAGGGAAAGGGGTAAAAAGAGGACTGTAGGAAACATACAGGCTACCAAAAACCAATGGTGCCTTCCTGGTGAGGGAATGATTGGGAAGTGGGGGGGTTCAGCCTCTAGTATCAGCCTGTTCTTCTCTTGACCTAACTCAGACCTGCTGAGCCAGCTTCTTGTTGAACGACCAGACAGATGGTAAGAAATGCACTTCCATGGCTATGCAGGTCCATTTTCTCTCCTGGAAATGCCTGTAGCATATTAACTGCATGGCATGTAGCAAAGCACTGTGTAGGCAAAGTGGTGAGAAATGTGGACATCTAGTTCAAGGCCTAGTCTTTCCGTGCTCTCCACTTCCCTTACTCCCATGGCCCTTCTGCATTTCCCCCGTGAAGCCCAACTTTTGAAAAGGGCTGGGAATATGCTTTACCCCTGCTCGGCACAATGCCCAGGACACCACAGACATCCAATAAATGCTTACTATTGGTTATGAAGAAAGCGCTTACATATACGAAGCCTAAGTAATACAGTGCTCTCTTCAATCACCTTTCTGTTCATGGGATTGCTCAAATTTGAAAATAAAATTAAAAAAATTCAATCTGGACACCATTTAAAAATGAAGAGGTAGTAGATGACAACTTGGTTACCTGGAGGAATTTTTATGCCAATGGTAATAATATTTGCATATAGATGGAATAATAATAATGCACACTATCTCTTTTGCTTTTACTTATGTTAGGAAATAGTCACTTTATGTAAATTAGTGGATCAGTCTGCTCAGGGAATTGGTTCTCTATAAATATAAATATTTTATAGTCTGTACCTAATTCAATTTTACAAGAAATGGAGAAAAATGGTCCGGGGTGCTTTCCTTTTAGTTAAAGCAGCTCATGGTAACAACAAAAATGTGTTTGCTTTCTAGACAGTAATTTGGTGTTTTATTATCACTTGCCAATCTGACAAAACAGTTGGGCAAGCTGGCTCCACTTTAACACATTTATTGCATTATTCAGCAAGAAAACAGAACTTTCTCTGCAAGCAAACAGTTGTATCTATGTATTTTCTTCAACAAGATATTTAATTTGAACCTGTTTTAAAACATAATCTAAATATCAAATATAATTTTAAAATATATAATTTAAATATAATCCTATATTATAAAAGGCTAATATGAAAATTGTCCCCTCGACTGGGAGTTCGACCAGGAGTTCCACCAGGAGTTTGACCAGGGGGCGGGCCTAGCCTGCCAACCACCCATGGCCCCTGCCCCTGGCCGGCCAGATGGGAGCAGGCTGGCCAGACCCTACCTGTGCATGAATTTGTGCACTGGGCCTCTAGTCCTAATGTATAAAAACCCAGGGTCCATACACCCAAAACGAAGGAAGGCTTGACCAAACACCAGGCTAGGGAGCTGAGGAAGCGGGAGCTGATCAATCAGTGGCAGCAGTGACTGGCAAGCGGCTGAAAGGCATACCTCTTGGTCCCTCCTCCCGGCCCTCAGACTCCAATCAATCGGTGGCAGGGGCGGGGAGGAACTGGTGACTGGCTCCCTTAGTCCTGCAGGTACAATCTCAAGAGAACAGGACAGGCACTAAGGGACCAGCGCTGCCGGCAGGATCCTGACAGCGCTGCCAGCCTCCGGGAACTCGGCCTCGGGCACTGTGGCCGCTTTCCCTCCCTAGATGCTCCACAAGTTCACTCGAGCCCACCCCACCCCACTCCAGATGAAGTGTGATCACTACACACGAAAGAAATGTAGTAAAAAAATAAAAACCGATGACCAAGGGCCTCCACGAGCTCAAGGGAGCCTCTGAGCACTGGGCACCCTGACTATTTTAGGGGCTTTAGGTGAGCAGGGGATGCAGAGGGGTCAGGAAACCTCCCTGGAGGTTGGGCCATTGGTCTGATCGTGGATCCATTCTTCCTGCTGTCTGCCAAAAGCTGCCTCTGCAGAGAATGGGAGAACAAAGGGAGGGAGTGGGTTCTGCAAACCCCAGAGGGAATCCAGGGTCCCAGGTACTCTGCCCAGCCTGCTAATACTTTCAGTTTCTCCCCGAGTCAGAGGCGCCACCCGAGAGACCTTGGGTGGGCACCTGGCGCAGCCACCTCTCCGCGTTTGCCTGTTTGTCTTTGTGTCTGTCTGTGTCTGTCAGACTGTCCCCGAGCTTGCCTCCACTTCTAGAACTAAGCTTCTGGTATAGCGACAACCCGCGAACCCTCATCCCTTTCCTATGGCAGGATACTTGCCCCCCACAGGCTAAGCCCCTTCGCCCCCTCCTCCCTACCCTGTGACTGCTGGGTACCCAGAGCAGGTACAGCATCCACGTGCCTGCCCCTGTGCCCAGCTTTGCTCTCTTCCCCTCGCCCAGCCCCAGTGCCTTGGGGCCTGCTGCCAGGCCTGCTGCCCCACTCCTGCCACTGCCCGGGGTACCTTCTTGCCTCAAATTATTGGTGCTGATTGATCAGATCCTGATTCACTAGAGGCCTGCCCAAGTGGAAACGCTTCTATGCTGGGAGACAAGAAACCAGTATGAACTGCACTCAGGGGCTGGACAGCCCCTGGGTGAGGCAGCTGAAGAGAGCAACTGCCGTGCATGTCTGTTCTGTGGGGCCGCCAGCCCCTTTGTGTCCATCTGGTGGACTCTGGAGACCAAGAGATGGAAATACAGTTGCCACCAGACACCACCATTGGCCATGTGCTGCAGACCTGGCATCCCTTCCTCCCCAAGTTCTCCATTCAAGATGCTGATCACCAACGATCCTGCAAGTGGTGGGGCCCTGCTGGACCTGCAGCTGTGACAACAGACACCAGCTTTGAGGTGAAGACTCTGGATGAGTCCCACAGTGTGGCCTGCATCAGCCAGCTGGGGGAGTGGGGGGGAGGCTGCTCCAAGAAGCCCTCATGGATGCAGATGACTTTGGATCTGGACATGAGAGTGAAGGCTGTACTGCTGGGAGCCACATTCCTCATTGACTACATGTTCTTCGAGAAGCGAGGAGGCCCTCTGCCATCACCAGTTAGATGGCATCTCAGGGTGAGGACTATCACCTCAGCCAGAACTCAAGATGGTCACCTGACCTGGCCTGGCCCCTCCTCAGAGGCAGCCCTTTCCTCCATGTATACTGCAGAGGACAGACAGGGATGCCTAAGAGGCTGGGGCCATGGTGCCCCATCCCTACCCTACTCCCTTGGCCTCCTTCACCTGTGGCCCCCAGAAGGGTATGTATGAGAGCCCTTCCCCTGCTACCTCTCACCACTGTCTCCAGCCATCCCACAGCACACAGGCATATCGGCTTTCAAACTTGCCCTATTCACTTCCTCTCACCCCTTTCCAGGGCCTCTGCTCTGGATGGGGCCTTTGGAATCCAGGGCTCTGGGGTTCTACAACAGAGCTGGGTGGGAAAGGGTAAACAGCACCAAAGATGACTGATACGGCCACCCACCTCTGCCTCAGCTTGACCGATTAGTTCATCCTCAGAACGTGGCACTCAGAGGAGATCCCTACTTCCCCAGCAATGGCTCTAGGGCCTTGGCCCCAGTACCAACCTCCTCTCCCCCTTGGCCCTCCCCACAGCTGGTGCTTGCTACAGCTCCATGTGCCTTACTTAACCACCCCTTCCTTCCCTGTTCCTACAAAGGAGGCTGCATCTTTGTATGTTATATTCAGATAAACTTTGTAACGTTTTGGGGAAAAAACGATGACCAAGACAATGCCACAGTCAACATCCGGAGTCTGGCTCAAGAGAACAGAGAGAAGGGAGAATTCCATAAGTTGGCCAATGCCAAGATATTTCTGAGTGACTTCCTGGCATGTGACTATTGGGTGACCGCAGAGGAAGGAGTCCAAGTTTCTCAGCAGTGGTAAGGACCAGCAAGCGGGCGGGCGGTAAGAAACGAGGGAACAGGTCTAAGCTGGCAGGCGGACATCCCCTGAGAGGTCTCAGACTGTGAAAGGGTGCAGGCCAGGCTGAGGGACCACTCCCCCCCCCCCCCCCCCCCGCCCCCAGTGCACGAATTTCATGCACTGGGCCTCTAGTATATATATATTTGCCTACCAATTGTAAAATTACATATGCATATACTCACATAAACACACATGCACACGCATATGTATTGTATATGTATATGTATATATATGCTCACACATATTTGCCAACATATATGTGAGAGAAAACATGGAGGAATATAAACTAGTTTTTTAATTAGACTGACCTAGGGTTAAGTTTGAGCTTATACCACACACTGGTTAGGACAAATTGGAAGAATTAATTAACCTTTCTCAGACTGTTTGCTCATTTACAAAATTGATGTAAGTATTCTCCTCAAGATATTTGAGAAGATTAATGCAATATAATGAAATGTCTAATATAAAGTGCCCAGCACAGGTCAGGATGGCATCTGTACTATGCTATTTACACCTATGAGGCACCAATCTATAAGGAGTTAACATGTCACTGTTACTAGTATACATTGGAAATATGGTACAAGTTAAATTGAGTTCCCAGAAAATAAGGTTCCTTGAGTAACTGGACATTTGTGCAATTCTAATTCCCACAGAAGTAGACAGCACCCTCAAGTGGAAAATTTAAAAATCACTCCTTATAGAGTCAATGCATTCTGAGTGAGGTGTAAACAGCATAGTACAAGTATGGGAACATCCCAGCCTAAAGAATACATATATATATAGCTGAGGTTGCCTCACGCCATCGGATCTGAAAATCTGAAGCACAGGATTGTGTCATAAAGTGCGATTTTCTAAGAACAAATGGGTTGTTTTGTCATCTAAATTTTAACTCTTCAAAAAATCACGTTTCATTTTAAGAGTCTTAATACCCCTCACTATTGAACTGAGGTAGATGTATTATTTCCTAATTTTAATCCACCTTCCTCCCTACCCAACAACCTATGAGCTAAGTATTAGTATTATTGTGGTCCTAATTGTCAGATGAGAAGACTGGGTCATTAAAAAGTCAGTTATGTCACCCAAGATCAAACAGGAAGGAGCAAAATCAAGAGTTAAACCTTAAGACCTTGTTTTTGCTTTGATGTCACCCAATAAATTTTGCAGACCAGAAAATCAGAAAAGAAAATTGGAGAAAGAACAAAAGCCCCAGAAGAATAGGAAATGTTTTGCTGACAGAAAAGACAGATAAAACAAAGTTCAAGTATAGTCTAAATAAAATTTGAAGCTTCCACTCTTCTGTCCAAGTGAGGCATCCCTTTGCAGTGGTTCTCAACCTGTGGGCTGTGACGTCTTTGGGGGTCGAACGACCCTGTCACAGGAGTCGCCTAAGACCATCAGAAAACACATATATATTTACATATTGTTTTTGTGATTAATCACTATACTTTAATTATGTTCAATTTGTAACAATGAAATTGGGGGTCACCATAACATGAGAAACTGTATTAAGGGGTGGCAGCATTAAGAAGGTTGAGAACCACTGCTTAGAGTATGCATGACCAATGCAGTGCAACAAAAGACAATTGCAAACAAGTTCAACACTGTGGTAATTAGTTTGTGGAATAAACCCCTTATATAGAACATAAATATTCAATTTTTATCGACAGGAAACAAGTTTCTAACTGCGAAAATTAAATAAATTCTAAATACATATTTCAAAACATTAAATTTAAAAGACTCCATATTAATAGCCTAACTGTGCACTAAACTTCCTGTTTAGGGGCTGGCACACTTGAGGTGCTTAGTAAATGTTAATTTCCTGCCACCTACTTTTTTTTCTCTAAGGTAATTTCTGTATTTATCTACATAGTCCAGAATACTGTTTTGTGCATGTTGCTTAGTGAATTAAAAAATCAATTAACACTTATGCATGAATTAAAAACCTCTTTCTGATTGCTAAACTCTTGGGAAAATTTTTGTATGCTGACAGCTCTCTTTTGCTATGGGAAAGAAAGACTGGGGATAAATATTTCTTGCTTGTTCAGATCTATTACCAGAGACACAGTGGAACTGGAATAAACACAAAAGTAGTTTCATCACTTCAGCCATGAACTTGGCCAACAGAATTTAAATTAGTACAATCTATTGATGACCCTAATCACTCTAATACATATGAGAGAGTATTTTTGTATTGGATAAATGAGTATTTTCCTCTTTTATATTTTTAAAAAGTTTTAAAGCCCAGAAAATAAAAAAGGATAATGCAATATACTTCTTGAGTTAAGTAAAACTGACATTTTGTCATATTTCTTAGGATGTTAAAGAAATAAAACATTTGAGATTATGTTCAAGAACCTATTTTACACTCCCCACTCCCATTCCTCTCCATTCCTACTCAGAAGGAATTAGCATGATTTCTTTACTGTAGCTAATCCATAGGTTTATACTTTTATTACATATCTACCCATAAACAATATATAGTATGTTCTGTACTTTTAGCATAATTTTCATGAATGGAATTGTAGTACACATAACCCTTTCTTTTTTAAATTCAGTATTTTGTCTTGAGATTTATCCATACTGATACATGAAGATTCAACATGTTTCACTTTAACTGTTGTGAAATGGTTTATATCATCTATTGGTTATTTAGTCAACTTCATTGATTCATAGTATTTCTATATCCTGGACAGTTATCCTCTGTGTGTTACATATGTAGTTTGTTATATGTATTTGGTAATTTTGTATACTGTTCTTCCAAAAATTTAATTTTACTACAGTTCCACCCATCTGTCTTTTGGGAAGTATGTTTTTGGGATCTTGGTAAAGAAATATTTCATACCCTTCGGATATAAAGATAATCTCGTATGAGCTTCTAATTATTTCAAAGTTTTGTTTTCCACATATGGGCCTGTATTCTATCTGGGATTTATTTTTGCAGTGAGGTTGTACCAGATATGTTCTGTTAGACCTCCAGATCTACTCTCCCACTTCTCCACTATTCTCTGTGTCCCAAGAGGTGGATCCGTAAGGACACCTTAGCCAGCTCCCCTTCCCTCTGGCTTCTAGTTGGGTTTACTCAGTGAGTCTCAGCAGAAAATCTGAAGGAGGGAGGAGAGTGAGTTCATGACTTTATGCAAGGAGTAGAACATCTGAAGAAAATATGAGTTAAAAGGTATATCAACACATCTCCTGGTTTAGAAGTTATAAATTTCATTATTATTCTTTGGTGATGACCTTTAGGTTTTCAACTTGCATACTTAAGTAAATATTTTTTTCTGATAAGCCCTAAAATTATTCCAACATCTCTGTCCCCCACTCTACCCCCCACAGAAGAGAAAAGAATGTTAACCAGCTTTAACTACCTACAAATACCCATTCCCCCAATAATACTTTCCATTTGTTGTCTAAACCTATATTCCCATAAATTTCAATTTTTAAAAAGTAGACATACAATAGTTAATAACATTTACTGAGATATTTAAACTGCTTCATTGTTTGTGTTCTCTTTCTTCCCAATACTGCATAACTAAATATATCTTAGCTATTATTGCTTCTATACAATTTCTTCAATTCTCTGCACCTAGAACATATGTTGGAGCCTCTCAATCTATTTCCCATCATCATTTTAAAAACCCACCTATCTTTTTCAACTCTTCATCTCTTTGTGCTAGGCTACAGATGAATTTCTCAGTATAATTTTCCAATTAGCTAATTATTTTCCCATATTTTTTATTCCTTAGATTTTGAAATGGTTTTTTACCATATCCACCTGTTTTTCAGAAATATGTATCAGTCTGAATTTGTTTCATAAATTAATTTCATTTTAACTACTACTTCTACTTTTATACCTTTGAAGTTCTTAAATGTTTATTTTAAAGTCATCCCCAAATTGTCTGTAATTTGAATTTCATGGACATATGCTCATGTCCCTACTATTTCTTGCAATGGCTGTCTTGGAAGTAGATTTCCTCATGTGTATTAAAATTTCAATTTGCATGCCTATCTTTAGTGATAGTTCACTTTTTCCCCTTTCTTATTCTCTGTGTTCATGCTTCCCTATATAGCAGATTTTTTTCTTGCCTACATGGCACCCCTCAAGACTCCCATGGCTCAGTGGTTGAGCACTGACCTATGAACCAGGAGATCATGATTTGTTTCCTAGTCAGGGCACATGCCCGGGTTGCGGGCTCAATCTCTAGTGTGGGGTCTGCAGGAGGCAGCTGATCAATGATTCTCTCTCATCAATAATCTTTCTATCTCTCTCTCCCTTCCTCCCTGAAATAAATAAAAACATTTTTAATTTAAAAAAAGACCTCTAGTCCATGACCATGCATTATATTGGCACCTCAAGGCTCCCATTTCACATTAGTATAAAAGTGATATCAACAGCCATAATAGAGCGTGATCCAGATTCTGATTACATAATTGTGTTGTTTTTTTCTCTTTTCTATCATCTCATCCAAGATCCAACTTTAGGCAATTGTGGCAACTGTTTTCTGCCTTCTTTCCTTGGCAGAGAACCCCAGCCACATCCTACAAGTTTCATTCATCAATGTTTTTTTTCCAACGACCCAGGAACAGAAGGCAATGTGTGTTGACCTTAGTCCAAAGTACTCAAGTTCCTATGGCCTTTGACCATTTGGGTTCCTCAAGTGCAAGAGACATGTGCCTTTACCCTTTTGTTTAGTTACTGATCTATTTCTTGCCTATAGAAATATTTACCCTGTTTTTGAGCAAGGCTATCTCTTTTTAATTTTTAAATAAATACAGTATATTTGTGTCTATCCCCACTATGTATATTCAACAGGAAGGGTAAATTGTGAATTCACAGCTGCTTCTTGATATGCTATTTTGTTGTTGTTGTTGTTAATCCTCACCTGAGGATATTTTTCCATTGATTTTTAGGGAAAGTGGAAGAGAGAGGGAAAGACACAGAGAAACATCATGTGAGAGACATTGGTTGGTTGCCTCCTGCATGAGCCCGAACCGGGACCAGGCTGGGGAGGAGCCTGCAACCAAGGTATGTGCCCTTGACTGGAATCAAACCTGGACCCTTTGGTATGCAGGTCAAAGCTCTATCCACTGAGCCAAATAAGCTAGGGATAGACATGCTGTTTTTAATCAAAATTATCTTAATGCAATAAAAGCTATAGTGTGTTCCATCCATAGAAATAACCATAGGTTTTTACATTTATCTATAAAATAAAGACTAGAAGGCCTAAAAATTATCACTTTGTTTATCCTAGTATTTTTATAAAGTGTTAAAATGTATATTAGAAAATATAAATTTTCAAATTAAAAAAAACAATGAATTATAAACTATGGAATATAACACACTAACCAATTTTCTAGTTTAGTTTTAAAAATTTGAAAGCCAATAACAAAAACTCATATATTCAACAGTCACCAAATCATGTTTTCTACATGCAGGGAACGTTGCATGTGTGTATGTTTTGCCAAAACAGTGAGACAAAAAACACAGTTATATTTAGCTGGCAACTTTAATACCCTATTCTAAGCAACTCATAGAACTACTAAACAAAAAATTAGCAAAAATATAGAAGTACTGGAAAACACAATCAACCAACAGTATTTAATTAACAGAATAGAACACACCACGAAACATCACAGAACACACATTATTTTAAAGCACTGATGGATGGACCTGAATACTAAAAAACATGAACATTTTAAAAAAACAAAAACACCAACATAGAGCTGAAGCAGTCACCACAATGTTTTGACCTACAGAGCTCTTTGGCATTAACCAATCATTGTGTATCTAGGAATGAAATAAATTAGGAAAACACTTAAAGTCATACTAGATCTGTGCAATTAGAAAGGTTCTAAATCTGAGGAAACTCTTTCTTGAATCACTGTAATAGTTGTGGCACCTCAACAAATTCCTACACTTGACCCTGTTTATAGATGCAGAGGCTCTTATAAAAATTGAGGATGGGTTCCCTTGATTATGGATCATGTTACACTTCTAGTGATTTTAACAATAAATCTTCCTCCTGAATTTCCCCAAAAGAGCCTGAGCCAATTCACCAGGTAACTGTACATTGGTGAAAGAGAAATAATCATATTTTTCAGGGTTTAGTGGACAATGGCTATCCCCTGGGAACCTAAACTGCCACTGTGATCCACCAGGTTGGATAAGATTTAAAAAGGGAAATGAAGTCTAATCATCAATGGCATTTTGGTTCAGGTCTATCTCATAGTGAACCAATGGGTGCCCAAAATTACCCCATGTTTATTTTCTCCACTCTGGCAAGCATAGTTGGAAGAGACATACCCCGGGACAGGTAGAATCTTCACATTGGATCTCACTTATAGATTGAGGATGATTACAACAGGATGTCAAATGGAGATCTGTAGAACTCCTACTCCCTATCAAAGTAGTGAAACAAAAGCAATATAAGATTCCTGAAAAGACTCCCAAGGTTCATGTCACCAAGGACTGAAAGGGTCCTACCACATCCTCATTCAACTCATCTATTTGGCCTGTAGATAAGGCAGATGGATCTTGATGAACAACAGTGTACTATCATAAACTTAATTAGATGGTAACTACAATGTAGTTGTATTTCCAGATGTGGTCACTTTATTGAAACAAATCAACACTACCCTTTTATTCTAGTTTGAGACAGTTAATCTCAAAATCCTTTTTCCTGTACTTGTTAGTAAGGAAAACAGTAATATGGTTTAGTATTCCTTCTTAGGACTCTATCAACTCTCCAGCTGTCTTCTATAGTTTAGTCTGCTGGCAACTTGCTTGCTTCTCTAACCTATAGGACATCAAGCAAGCTCACTGCAAAGATGATATGCTGATTGGCTAGTGAGCAGAAAGGATCAAGTACATTGGATATCTTGTTAAGATATATGCATGTCGGGGAATGAAAGAATAAGTACCATAATAATTCAGGAATATGTCATATCTGTGAAATTTCTAGGGAACAATGGTCTGGTGCATGTTGAAATATCTCTTATCAAATGGTGAACATGTCTCTATCTGGCACCTGCTTCCGCTAAGAAGTAGGTGTCTGTATTTTGGTTGCAATAGATACCAGATTTGGACATCTTACTTCAACCTACACATCAAAAAACACAATTAGCTGTCAATTTTGGAACTAGATCCAGAGTAGGCTCTACAATAGAAACTGGCTGCCATTCAACCCATCTACAACTTGGGTCATATGATTCCATATATCCAATGGTGCTTGAGTGTCTATGGCAGTTGGGAATCCTAATGGGAAGCTATGGCAGACCCCTATAGATAAGTTACAGTATACCTCTTGGACTTTGGGAAAAGAGTTATACTTTCTCTGAAAATAATTGTTCTCATTTGAGAAAAAAGCTTCTGCCTTGTTCCTGGGTCCCTAACTTAAGAGTTAGGACTCTATTAAATAATCATGTGATCTTAAATACTAATAATGAATAGGATGTTGTCTGACCCACCATGCCCTCCATAGCGGTATTCAGTAAAGTGGAGGGGATAGATAGGTTCTTCTCCACAAGTTTTGAAGTCACAAATAAGTTGCATGAAAAGTGGCTCTAATATCTATAGCTCCCATCTCTGCCACATTACCTCCTCTCCCCAATCTCTCCTTCTCTCTCTCTCTCTCTCTCTCTCTCTCTCTCAATTGTCTGTAACAGCAGAATGAGGGAGGACAATTTGGTCTTTGTTCACAGACAATTCCACACACCATTCTGGCACTTCTTGAAGTGCACAGCTGTAGCATTACAGGTGTAACCCTGGAGAATCATGGTGAGTAAAACCTTTCCAATGGGAGGAACTTCAAGCTGTGCACCTGGATGTTCATTTTTCCTGGTAGGAGAGGTGGATAGAGGTACATAACTAAGATGAGTCATGAGCAGTGGCTAATTTTGAATGGTTGGTCAGCAACTTGGAAGAAACATGACTTAGAGAAGAGGTATGTGGAAAGAAATATGAGAATATTTTTGTGCCATATAAATGCTCACCAAATAACAACTTTATAATAGCAGATCTTAATAAACATATGTACAAAGTTACCCATTCTTTTACTATTCATTTATACCCATAATTGCTCAATTGGCTCATGAAGACAATGATTATAAAAGCAAAAGTGGAACTTAGGCATGGGCTCAGTAATATGGATTTTCACTCACAAAAGCCAATTTAGCAATAGCCACGACTGAGCACCCAACCTGCCAAGAGCAAATTTCAACAGTGAGCCCCTGAAATTGCACCCTTGCCTAGGGGAACCGGCTACCTACCCACCTGGCAGCAGGTTGATTATATTGGATCACTTCCATCATTGAAGGACCAGCTCTTTGTTCTCACTGGAAAACACGTTTATGCTGGATAGAGTTTTGCCTTTCCTACAGTCAGTGCTTCTGCTAAAACCACCATCTGTGGGCTACAGAAAGCTTTACTCACCATCATAGTATTCCATACAACACTGTTTCTAACAAAGAAACTCATTTTATAGCAAATGGAGTACAACATTGGGCTCAAACTCATGGAATTCTCTGGTATCATTATGTTCCCCTCATCCTGAAACAGCTGGCCTAATAAAATTATGGAATGGCCTTTGGAAGACTCACTTATGGCACCAGCTGGTGACAGCATTTTATGGGATTGGAATAATGTCCTCCTGAATGTAAGATAGGCTTTGAATCAGCTTTAAATATGTAATGATGTTTCTCCTATACTCAGAATTCAGGAGTCTCAGAATCACAGAATAGATGTGGAAAAAGCTCCTCACCTATTAATGCTAATGAATCACTAGCAATATTTCCGTTTCCTTTCTCTACAACTTTTGGATTGTTTATTGGTTTGTTTGCTTGCTTGTTTTTGGTTTAGCAGTCTTACTTCCCAAAGGAGAAATTATTCCACCAGGGAATACAACATTGTACTGGAATCTGAGATTACCATTGGCTACTTTGGGCATCTCATGCCACTGAAACAACTGGAAAGAGGTTAGAGGAAGTATTTCCAGTATGTAGGAGATCCTAGAATGTCACCTAGTCTTCCCATGTTTTTTGGTAAAAGTTAATGGAAAGCTACCAAAAAAAAGGGACTGTAATGACAGAAACGCTTCATGAATGAAGATTTGAGTCACCCCACAAAATAAGGAACTACAATTAACATAGACCCTAGCTGGGGCAAAAAGTGTTTGAAATAAAGAAGTGGAAAATGTAAGTTATAAATACCATGTATGATCCCATGACCAGTTCCAAATATGAGGTCACTAGTAAATAAGAACATTATATCTCCCTTGCTTCTAAGCATGCATTTGTATAAACCAATTTTCTCTCTCACTCACTTCCTTACTCTGACATAAGATTGATTAATAGTGGTCAACAATGTCTCAGAATTAAAGTTCTAGGATAGTCAAAGTGGGACTTGACTCCACTAGGAGAAGAATGAACATTCCTCAAAGACGGATAAGTCACTTTGTATATCCTCTTTAGGGAAGAGGTTTAGCATGTTTTTGTTGTACAAAGAATACTTGCATCAATTTTAGGTGAAAGAATGATTTTTAAATTTTTTTTGCCTTTAGTTGGAAGCAAATATAGTTAATATGAATGAGTATGAATGCCAAGTTGACAAGGGCTGCCCTGGACTGCAGACCTCGCTGACCGGCAGTGGGGGCAGACCCACCACCAGGTGCTTGTTGGCAGACCCACAGAGTTAATACCTCTGCAGAGGCACTAGCTTCTCTAGACTCCCTTCACAACTGCCTCCCTGGAACTTCTTGAATGATTGGACATGTTGAGCTTCACAGATTTCCTGTGAGTTCTCATTTCTTCCCACTTGTCTACCCATACCAATACTTTAGGCAGATCACTTTGTGACTCATCTCTGATCTGTCAATTTCCCTCTTATAGACTTTCACTTCCCAGCTCCCTCTATGTTTATGTTAGGTCAAATTTCTATAACAACTCCTTTATTTCCATATATACTTCAAGAGACTGTTTCCCTGACTGAATCCTGGTGAGTAAGTGTAAATGAACACAAAACTGGGTTCACATAGTCCTTAAAAGAATCCAAGTAACGTACAATAGTGTGCTATAAACATGTGGCTCACCTATGAAATGAACAACCAAATAAAAAGACTAGAACTAAGACTGTGATGCCTGCCTTTTGGATTCCAAGTCCACTAGAAGCAGATTAAGTGTAATTACAGTACCCTTGTTGAGAAACTGCCACAAAAACAATATCTTACTACAGAGCAATCACAGAGAGAGTAATTTATTTAGCACTCAGTATATAAGCATTACTGTATTATGCAGTTTACTTGGGTTATCTTAAGAAACAAATGCCCAGCCGAAACCGGTTTGGCTCAGTGGATAGAGCGTCGACCTGCGGGCTGAAAAGTCCCAGGTTCGATTCCGGTCAAGGGCATGTACCTGGGTTGCGGGCACATCCCCAGTAGGAGATGTGCAGGAGGCAGCTGATCGATGTTTCTCTCTCATCGATGTTTCTAACTCTCTATCTCTCTCCCTTCCTCTCTGTAAAAAATCAATAAAATATATTAAAAAAAAGAAAGAAAGAAACAAATGCCCAAAAGTTTAAGTAACCTGCCCAAGTTGTACAGCTAAAGTCCATCCTAAGTCTCCTCAACTCCGAAGCAATGCTCCCTCTAGGGAGACATATTTACACATGCTTTATGGAAAATATTTTAAAGTTTATCTTCAGTGTCCTTCCAGGTCTTTTTTGAGCCCTCCTCTTCTTCCTTATGCCATGTATACCTACTGACCTCATACTAACTCTAACACTCTGAACCCCTTGTAAATCATACACTGGTCTCTCTTCCTTTTTCATATGCTCCCAAGAGACTATCATATAGGAAAACTTTTGATGAACAAAATTGCAATGTGTTTTATTGACAAGTAATGGTTGGGAATTTTTATCTTAATGGTCTTAGAATTTAAAGTCATTTATTCATTTATTAAACAAATATTTATCATGTTTTTGATTAGCTTTACAAAAATGATTCAGTCCCAACACTAAAGCAATAATGAAAACTCCCATCAGTTAGGTCTCTGATTGATAATATCTACATGGTATTTTCAATAAGTAGAAAACACATTATAACACCAGGCAGCCATTCGACTCTCAGACAGTTACTAACTGCCAAAATGTCCTTCCTTATATTCCTCTGAGTTCTGTCTCCATGTAACATTTTTCTTCTATGCCTTCTGCACTATAAAGAGTAAGCCCAGTTCATTTTGTCAAAAATGCTTTAATTTCTCCTATTTCTAAAACTGCCACCACAATCACCATTTCGCATCTATGCTTCTTTGCTTACACCCCAGCCTTTAGAGTCCCTCTTATACATGGCACTCAGAACTGATCACACTACTTCAGCTAACATCTAACCAACCGATATTCCAGAGCAAATAGTACTATCATCTTCCTCATTCTATGTACTTTGTAATCTAAAGTTCAATAGACTTTTAGAACAGTCCTATTATATGGTAATCTCATAGTAAATCAATAAATAACACCTTCTTTCTCTCATTAAAAAAACTGTTGTAAATCCTGATCTCTTTCCTTGTTGCTTATGTATGCAATTTATTTTTTTAACCCTAAGGTCTTCATTATCATACAGGCACAATAGAATGGAAGTCTGAGGATGAGAATCAATCATTTTAAAACATGATTCTGGACCTTCGTCGTTGAGAGGATTTTATGAACGTGACCTCAAAGGCAAGAGAAGTAAAAGCAAAAGTAAATGAATGGGACTATATCAAACTCAAAAGCTTCTTCACAGCAAAAGAAATCATCAACAAAACAAAAAGGCCACCAGCTGAATGGGAGAAGATATTTTCAAACAACAGCTCTAAAAAGGGACTTAATATCAAAATAAATAAAGAACTCATACAACATAACAATAAAAAAGAAATACAATTTTTTTAAAAAATGGGCAGGGGACCTGAATAAACCCTTCTCCCCAAAATACAAATGGCCAACAAAAATATGAAAAGAAGCTCAATTTCATTAGTTATTAGGGAAATGCAAATCCAAACCACAATGAGATACTACCCGGTAGAATGTCTGTTATCAACAAGTAATAACAAGTGTTGGAGAGGTGGAGAGAAAGGAAAACTCATTCACTGCTAGTGTGAATATAAACTGGTAGAGGCACTATGGAAAACAGTATGAACGCTCCTTAAAAGACTAAGAATAGTCCTAGCTCAGTGGATAGAACACAGGACTGCAAACTGAAGGGTCCTGGTTTCGATTCCAGTCAAGGGCACAAGCCCAGGCTGCGGGCTCAATCCCCAGTGGGGGTGTGCAGGAGGCAGCCAATCGATGATTCTGTCTCATCATTGATGTTTCTATCTCTCTCTCCTTCTTTCTTCCTCTATGAAATCAATAAAAATATATATATTTAAAAAAACTAAGAATATAGCTACCATATAACCCAGCAATCCCTCTTCTGGCTATTTACCAAAAAAATTTGACATTTATTTATAAAGACATATGTACCCCTATGTTCACTATAGTATGAATTCATGGTGGCCAATACATGGCAACTGAAGTGTACGTCAATGGATGATTGGATAAAACAGATGTGGTACATATATACAATGGAATACTACTCAGTCATAAGAAAAGATGAAATACTGCCATTGCAACACCCTGGATGGATCTTGGGAATATCATGTTAAGCAAAGTAAGTCATATGGAAAAAGTCAAGAACGAGTAAATTTGACTTGTTTGTGGTATATAAAACTGAAAGCAACAAATGAACAAATAAGACAAACAAAGACTTGTAATAAAAACAGTATGATGTATTTTATATTATAGAATTGTACACTTGAAACCTCTCTATAATAATAAAATGGCAATATGCTAATTAGCCCGGACGTCAATCCAGATGTCCTTCCTGATGAAGCCGGGGTCTGGGGGAAGCCAGCCCAGGTCCCGGGTGTCAGAGGGAAGCTGGTGCTGGCAGCCGGGGGAAGGAAGGCCTACTCTTGTACAAATTTTCGTGCATCGGGCCTCTAGTATATTAGCCAATGTCACCTCAATAAATTTAATAAATTTTTAAAAAACACTAGAAAAAAATAGCTTGATTTTGTCATCCAAAAGATTAGATGCCATTTTCACATGTGTGTTATCCATGAGTAACATGACAATGAATTTTATATCTTTATTCCTTCAAATATTTTGTTGACAAACATTTTATAAAAGGTCAAGAATAGGAATCTAAAAAACCTCCTGTCTTTTTTAAAAATATTTTTTTATTGATTTCAGAGAGAACAGGAGAGGGAGAGAGATATAGAAACATCAACAATGAGAGAGAATCACTGATTGGCTGCCTCCTGCATGCCCCACACTAGGGATCTAGTCTGCAATCCACGCATGTGCCCTGACCGGGAATCAAACTGTGACTTCCTGGTTCATAGGTCGATGCTCAACTACTGAGCACCCCAGCCGGGCAAAAAATACATCCTGTGTTGATCACTGTGAATAATGCTGCAGTGAGCATAGGGGTGCACATACTTGAAACCTATATAATCTTATTAACCAATGTCACTTCAATAAATTTAATTTTTTTTAAATTAAAAAGATATAAAATAAAATTCCTCCTGGTTCACATGAACTTTCTTATCAATATTCTTTGACATGTTTGCTCAACTTTTTATATATTTTATCCTAATTTTACCAAAATCTAGTCCATTTGTCTTGATGAAGTTGTCTATAGAATGGATTTTAGCCCTAGCTGTTTTGGCTCAGTGAATAGAGCATTGGCCTGCAGACTGAAAGGTCCTGGGTTCAATTCCAGTCAAGGGCACATGCCCCAGTCCCTACTGGGGATTGTGCAGGAGGCAGCCAGTCAATGAATCTCTCTCATCATGGATGTTTCTCTCTCTCTCTCTCTCCCTCCCTCCCTCCCTCTCTGAAATCAATAAAAACATATTTTTAAAATGGATTTGAATATTTGCTATTTAAAAGCAACTTCCTGGTATATGTATATTGATAAGGCTACATTTGTGCATCCATTTTAAAATTATGAACATCCTCATAAGACTACATAATATGGCCAATGTGACTTAAGGATATGTAACACAATCCAACAAAATTTTATGGGCCCAGCACGCTTCCGCTGCGCCACTCTGCTGCCCCCCAACAAAATTTTAAATGTCAGGTTTTGTGGTGTGTGTTTTTTCAATTATCAGATTTGCCAAGGGGAGAGAGAGGCATCTTCACAGTTCTCATTCTCAGTCTTTTCTTTCCTTAAATCCCCGTCACTAACATGGAATTAATTTAGAAAGGGGAAATGGTAATGAATTTCCCTCTTTTGAATAATACTTAGCAGCAAGAGCAAATAAACAACAACAAAAAAGGTATTTTAATGTTTGGCATAGCTGCTCTGAAGTATTATATCAAAGCAGCTTCCATTTTTAAGGGGATTTAAATAACTAAGGGCTTAGCTTTGCATCATAACAGGATTATTTAGAGATGTGGGGGTGGGGGTGATGAAAGAAAAGGGTCTGCACCAGAAATTACCCTTGACCTAAAAGATGAGCATCTATGATGGGCTTAAGAATCAGCTGCCCTAAGGAAAGCTTTGCCTTTATGAAGCTGATGACACACTGTCTCAATTTGTGCATGGGAGACCTTTTCTATTTACAGTGGTATGTGATACATGCTTTTTCCTTAGCTCCTCAAATTCTGAATGCTTTTAATTTCAAATATTTTTAAATGTCTGAAATATATTTTAAAAATAAAGAGTTAAATGGCTAGGACACTTCATAGTTCCCTTAGTTCTGAGTTCATAGTTAGGAATTTCTAGGGTGGTGGGGGGGGGGGGGGGGATCTTAAAATCTCTAGAATCCTTTTGTTTCAGCAGAAGTTGCAGAGAAAACAGATTTGACTCATATGCTCTTCAACTGTCCCCTCAGCCGTAACCCATTTTCACAGAAGAGCCAGAGGAGAGCTTAGAGCAGGAGGCCTATGCGCTGAATCAGATGAATTCCAAAAGACCAACCCTGAGATTGGGCTTGGGCAATGATTCTGATCCAGATGCCCTGAGGAGACTTGGGTAACGTCCATACGAGACTCCATGAAAGTGAACAAAAGCCTCCTCTTTGCTCATGTCTTTTATCACAGACCGGAAGGTTGTCTACCGAATAGAATGGACTTGCCTAAATACACGACATGGAAACTGATGTTCTCCCTCTTCCTCTCACCCCTCATTAGAGGCTTAGGAGGTCAGGCTTCAAGCAGCATCCATGGGCATAAATATCAAGAGTACAACGAATTCAGTAGTATAATGACAACGTCAAAGAGCACCAACAATAGTTGGTCGGTTGTTTTTATATATATGGTAATATAGACTGTGAGCAATTTCAGGCAAGGTCTTATATCTTGGTCACCTCTTTGTCCCTTGTACAGTGCCTGGCACAAAGCAAATGCTTAATAAATAGTTATTAAATAAATTCCCAAGCTAATACTTTGTTTTTAGTTTTTATTTAATTCGGTCAGTATAAAACCATTCCTTGAGCACCTTTTATGTACCAGATGCTGCACAAAGCTGTGAATAGACAGACATGAATCCCTCCTCACACCTTACAGTCTAATTGAAATTGGTGAAGTAGCTTACACTCCTGATTATTAACACTATTGTTGTAACACTGGGGATGAACAACACTACTGCTGAGCCACTATTTCCTCACATACAACTTAATGGTTGAACAAAATTACCTATTGAAAGAGCATTCGGAGGCCAAAAACCAGGTGACACAGGCTTTATTAGAGGAAAGACCTGCCGGGCTGTCTCGCGAAGGGAGAACAGCAGCACGTGCAGCGGTTAGAACTCTTTTTAAGGAGAATGAGGAAGGCACAAGGGCTTGGGGTACTTGGCGAGAGCTGGTTGGTTAGTCCATGTATATGTCTATACAAGGTGTTCCTTCTGGGTTGGAGCCATATCATATTTACAGTAAGTCATCGCCATTCCAGGGATGGGTGGGTTTAGTAACCACATTCCAGGGAAAGGTGAGTCTATCACCTATTCTATAAAATTATCTAAGTTATGAAATTATTGTGAAGTATGAAACATATAAAGCATTATATAAATTAAGTTTTAAGATTGTAAAATTATTGTTTTAATTTGAATACTGCCAAAAATAGATGTTCTCCCGTCTCAAAGCAATTTAGTCTCTCAAATGGACACATGCACAGCATTATGTAAAACACATAAAGAATTTAGCAATTCTAGTACTGTTGTATTTTTAAACTAGAGCTCTATTGTTTAATGTAACTTCCTTGAGAATGCAACATTTGATGTTTGGTATCTTCTATAAGATCTAGCACTTTTCAAAAAAAATAGTATTCAGCAAATGAATTCATACAATGGAAACAACTTAAGAATAACCAAGGATTCTAACCTGAATGACATTTAGGAGATTCAAAAACCACATGAAATTATATGTAAAACTGCGGGTCTGAAGGCCACTTGGTATAATTCTTTGGTTTTATCTGATTCTCAATGAGTTCTACTACCCAAAATAGTTTTCTTCACTCAGTGTGCAGCAATTGAATATCAACTACTTGCCAGGCATTGTTCCATGATTCAGACTTAGAATCCAAAATATTTTTTATAAATAATGAATGTTAATTGCATCAAATTTTTACAGAATCTGCTTTCTCAAATTCACACCATTAAAATTAATGCATATTCTACTGAACATATTTACATTCTAAATCAGTGCTAGATACAATGAAGTCATTTACTATATTTGCTGGTAAAATGTACTTTAGAAATATATTCTTATTTGGCTTCATGGAAAAGGCTTCAAGATGACAGAACTGATGGGGCTTGAGTGAATAATATACATATATATGTCTATACATATATGTGTATATACACACACACATACATATAATTTAAGAAATCTCTAGTGAATTGTAATGCTCACACTGTTTAAACCATCTTTCATTCGCCAACTATCTTACACCACAGCTGGGTTTCTATTTATTCCTAACAATAACAATAAAGCTGTTGTCCTTTAAAAAGAATGATGACACATTAAAAAAATTCATAAAATTGCTTTGTAATCAGTTTTCTCAGGGACTTTTCATTGACTGAAATAAACAGCTTTCAAATGCTCCAGATTTTTTAAATCTCGAGAAAACCTTTAAAATTTAATGACAATTTTTTCCCTTTGGAAATTAAGCATCTCCTATCAATAGTCAATATTTATCTGAAGAGCTATTTAAATTCTCTGAATAACATTTTTACCTTTGAGAATGACTGCTATATTCTTGTCACAAAAATATAGAAAAGAGCATTTTCCCAGATATAGGCATAGCACACTGAAAGACTAAAATTCTCATCCACAGCAAATGTTCACTTTATAATGTGACAATTTCTATGTAGCATAATCTAAAGTCACTGTGTCGAAAAATGGTTACCTTATATGAATTAGCTAATTCCTATATTCTATCAGAACTGAATTGCAATTAGTGATAGTGGCCAGGAGATGGCGGAGTCTCGTTTTCTAAGATTTACTTCATTGGCCTTTGTGTTATTCATAACATTCACTTTAAAGAGAAATGTTTTATTAATGGCACTGTTATCACAAATGACAGATACGAATGAAAAATAAGACATTCAGAAAAAAATAAGGAATTTAAATTTCTCAAAAGTTTTACTTATTACTAATCATTTATATGTGAATAAAATATTTTAAAATACTTTGAATAACTTTTTCTCTCTCCAATGTACAAGGAACAGAAGGAAAGAAAAAGTTTAAAACAATAATTATTTAGAAGTATCTCAATTTTTCAATTCTTCCTTTGGTTAATTTTATATAATGCTGGATTGTTTTATACTTACAAATGTACTTTACAACTATAAACTCCAGTTTTCAATAAAATAAAAACAAGTACAGTTTTAAAATAGAAATTTAGCAATGTATATTTTAGGGAGAAAATGTGTTGGTTTAAAATAAAAGTATTTCTTGAAATGGCTTTATTCAAGGCACATACAATGTTTAAATGTTTCTTTCACTTAATAAATGCTAAAGAAGTCTTTAAATCTCAAGTTTATTATATTGCTTTTAAAAAACAGCATCTTTAAGGCCTGGTAATCCACTCACCTACACAGTGAGCACATTAACAGATGTGGATGTGGGTGTAGGTGTGGGGTTGCATTGCCTGCCTTCTAGAAATGCCTCAGAAAGGGAGAACAGGCGGGTGTGTTACAGATTGTCCTGGGTCAGCCTGGAGCACAGTCTGCTGCCAGTTACAGAGTCTTTACTGGGATGGTGGGAAGCATCCCTAATCATCCCCGAAAAGGCATAATCCAAAGCTGGGTGAAAAGACAAAGCTGGTACCAACCCAGGAGTGAGGTAGGGAGACATGAAACCAGGTAGCAGCCCTCTTCCTGGAGAGGAATACGCCAGTCGTAATGGACTGACACCTAGTCTAGGACTTAAGCTGTAGAGACTTGAATCACGTCCATAGGAAGCAGAACTGGTTTGAAGAGGAGAGAAGGCTGATTTACTCCCTAGAGTTCCAAAACCAATTCCAGCTAAACTAAAGTTTGAAGCTCTCTGGAAAGCTGCATTTCCCAATTCTCCTGAGCTCGAGAGGTCCCCGCTGGCTGGTTGGTGTTCTTTCCCGTTGAGGACCTGTTCAATAGCTTGGACCACATCCCCTTTGCAGAAATGCAGAATGCCCTCCAGCCGGCTGCGCCTGTAACTTGGGAAGATCTTGGTAAGGATGTCAAGAGGATCTCTTGGTCTTGAGGACACTGTGCGAAGTCTGGATTGGGGAGCAGTGAAGTTCTTGGCCCACTCACTTTCATTTCCTGATTCCAGATCAGAGGATGAGAGAGACCTGGGACTCTCTTCACCTCCTGATTGCTCCCCAGGGTGAGGAGACACAACGCTATCCTCCTTGGTTGAGTTTTCTGAAACAGATGACCTAAGATTGTGTTTTCCAATGACACCAATAGGCTTAGGAGATGATTCCAGGGTAAGTTGATGAGGGTTGGAGACTGGTTCTTTTTGTCCATTCTGGTATGAGTCACATTTACTCTCTTTGTGTTCTGGGGGAAAAGAAAAAAAAGAGGAATCAAATAAGGAAAAACTTCCCAGAACAACATGCTGCCTATTCAAAAACAATGCTGGATAGAATAATTCATTCCCTCATAGTATATTAGTAATACTTATTCACTGTAAGGAATTTTGATGAATAAGAATTTTTAAAGCTCATTTGGAAATGCCAATGTTGTAATAGTGGGAAAATGCTATTTATTATGCCATTTCAAGATTACAAAATTAAATAATACATATATTCAGTAGTTATTTAGGAATCAGAAATGAGAGTCCATTGCTATCCCAAATTGTTAATGTAACACCCAATATCGCACACTGGCAATTTGAAGTTTTCGTAAATGTCACTTAAGTTTTGCTGTTATCCAAGTGAGTCTTCTTTTCACAATGACGTGATGCAAAAAGAACTGAGTAAAATAATTATGTTTTAGATAAGAAGTTGAAAGAAGAAGCAACCTGAGTATGAAAATGTTCTATTTAATCATTAATGCTACATTTCTACAATTGGTTTTTAATGCTCACATTAGCAAGTTTCAACTAAATTACCTGAATAATGTGAAAAAATAACAAAATTGTTTACTCCATTTCAAATCTACACCAATAATAATAATGCTGTACCAATCTCAAGTCACACCAGTCACACACCTCATTTTAGTGAAAGGTGATACAGAGTTGGTATTTTTTATAATCCTCTGCGAAATACAGGTTTTCCTTTTCAATCCTATGAAAATATCGAGAAAAGAGATTACAGTCAAATTGTTTCTAAAAGAAAATTAGAAACAGCACTATTGCACTATTGTAATCTGTATGGACCTTCAAAGTGTGTGGTAAAAATAATATATTAAGTATTTATTTCAAATCTCAACACCCTTGTAATCTTAAGGGAAATTTTCCAAAAAATATTTTTACAGAGCAATCTGATTTTTCTACCTCAACTGGTTGAGCATGAATATTAATAAAACAAGAATATCTTTAGGAAAATAATAATGCATATATTCACTAAGTAACTTTTATTTTGGTTTATACTATAGACATATTTTATCTCATTTCCATTTTCAAAGAGTAAATTGTCAAATGGGATACTCAGAAAATTTCAGTCAAACTTTCTTATGAATGCAACAAAACAAATATTGCCTAAAGCAGTGATTTGCAACCGTGATTTGCAAAACTCCTATGTTTTCTCAAGGAGAGGTCCTACATTCTAAAATAATATCTACGATTTATTTTAAAATTAAAGTCAGTGCACAATTGAAAATTTTGATCACTAAAATCCTGTCATTACATCAAACATTTAACAAAAGAAAGGATGTTTCTCCTATAAAATTTCAACAACTCTAATATTGTCAACTTTAAATAAAACAATAAAATTCTTTTGATGTAATTCTGCCATGTGGAGAGAGATTGGCATTGGTCTGCCATTCCATTTTATTTTCAAGGATGATTCACTAAATATAGCCCCCTGAACATGTAAGGCCTCAAAATTTCACCTCTAAAGCAATTTATATGTATACATATATATGTTGTTATTACATTGTACTTATGGAGTATAATATAATGCAATAAATACAGATTGCATAAAACCATCTAGAAAATAAGGTGTCTTTAAAATACTGTGATATCATTTATATCATCTTTCTGTTCTTTCAACTCCTATTGCTCTTTTTACCTCTTTGCTTTTATCATTATATATTATGTCTTGAAGTTTTTGGATGTGTATAGTTTTCCTCATTTTGAATATAAGGTCCTTTTGTGTAGGGAAATCTTTATTCCCCTCTGAATCACTGTTAGTCTTTGTCTCATGAATGAGTAAATTAAGTGCCTTCCCACAGTTCATGGATATTGTGTAAGAAGAGGCAGTTTAGAAAAGCCGTGAAACTAGTCTTCCAAAAAAGGGGGTCAATTGAGCCAAAGAATAAAATAACATAATTGACCCTATGGAACAGAACACTTTGGGACCCCTCCAAGAAAAATATATCAATCAGTATGCAGCAGAGGTCTGTCAGCCAGATCCCACTGTCAATTTAATTTGTAGAATTTTAACTGTTACTTCTTTTTTATAGTAGTTTTGTTTAATAACTCTACTCTTCAGCCCTCTCTGATTTTTCATAAGAAATGTTTAAAGTCTATTTTGTCTTCTGAAATAAACTAAAACATGGGCAAAAAATGGCATAGGTGAAAAAAATCATATATGCCTTATGTAAATACAGAAATAGTTTTTTAATCAAAAGCACATCCTATGATATAAGATCTGCAGTTTTCATAATCTAGGAACGTTTTCTAATTAACAACTTACTGTATCATTATCATACAATTTCATATAATACAACTTGTCTTGGATTTATTTTTTAAAAAAAAGTACTGGTAACATTTTCACTCGTAGTGGGCCCTGTGGAGGATTATGAAATTCACTAAAATACAGTGCAATTTACATTAGCAGGATAAGTTAATTTGGAATAACCCTAGTCAAATGTAGATATGTATGCATATGTGTGTGTTTGTGTGTGTGTATATATATATATATATATATATATATATGACCTAACACAGTGTATTAAAGTTATTTGTAGCTGATAAATAAGAAAAAAATAATTAAAACTCCTTGGGTAAGAAATCCCTAATATTGGACTTTGAAATTCTTATCTGTGTTTTCACACGGTGGAGAAGCGAAATTTTTTCCACTATAGGAAGAGCTGAAACTTCAAATATTAGAACATTTTACACTTTAGGAGGCTGACAAATGAGGATTGGGGTGGAATGCTTAAAAATTTTGAAGAGACTGGGATGAAAAGAGGCTTTGGTGGATGTCAGTCACTTCCCCACTTCTGGCTGGCTCCAGAAATTTACCCCAAAGGTTAGGAACCTACTCTCAACTATCAGTGAGTTTCCCACACAAGATCAGAAGGTTGACTCTGGTTTTCTAGCTGAAAACAGTGCGGATCAAGCTCAAAACGCAGCCCCTCTCACTAAGCTTTTCACTCAATGACTACTCACACCAAGTCACAGAACCTGGGGCACAAACTCCATTCCTAACGTAAGTTGCTCATCTGATTACTCACCCTTCACTTTTTTCATTATCTTATCCATCGCCTAACCTCAGCAGTGGTTCTCAACCTGTGGGTCGCGACCCCTTTGGGGGTCGAACGACCCTTTCACAGTACTTGCAGAACAAGTACTGCAAGACCATCGGAAAACACATATATAATTACATGTTGTTTTGTGATTAATCACTATGCTTTAATTATGTTCAATTTGTAACAATGAAATTGGGGGTCACCACAACATGAGGAACTGTATTAAAGGGTCGCGGCATTAGGAAGGTTGAGAACCACTGGAAGGAACTGAAAGCTTTTCCAAAGTGAATGTGATGGGTCTCATCAGAGCAGTTTTCCAGAACTTAGTGCTTCTTTTAAACAACTTTTAAAAATATTTTTTTAATTGATTCAGAGAGGAAGGGAGGGGGGGGGAGAGAGAGAGAGAGAGAGAGAGAGAGAGAGAGAGAGAGAGAGAGAGAGAGACATCAATAATGAGAGAATGATGAATCGGCTGCCTCCTACAAGCCCCACACTGGGGATGGAGCCCGAAACCTGGGCATGTGCCCTTGACCACTAATTGCACGGTGACCTTCTGGTTCATAGGTCGAGGCTCCACCACTGAGCCACTGGCTGAGCTTTTTAAATAACTTTTATTGTCCGCCTCCAGGGCAAGGCTGCTTGTTTCACAAACTTTCTCTCCGGAACAATCATTTTTCTTTTGCAAAGAAGAAAAGAAAGACCAACTCACCTTGCTTTCCCTCCGTGGAATCTGGCTGGAAACCCTGGAAAGCAGGGGTCGCGAGCCCACGAGCGCGTCTCAAGGCGTCCGGTCCCAGCGCAGCCACCTCCGCAGGGACGCTGGCCTCCTGGGGGTCCTCGGTTCCGCTGCCGCCTCCCGAGGTCCGACCCCCGGGCCCCGAGGGCGAGGGTCCGGAGTACAGGAGCCTCTGCAGCCCCCCGGCCTCGCTCTCCTCCTGGGCCTGCTGCCGGCGCAGCGCCACCTGGGCGGCCATGACGCGCTGGCGCTCGGCGATCAGGGTGCACTTGGCACAAGCGCAGTCCCGCCAGCGGCAGAAGCGCTTGTGGCCCTTGAGCGCCGAGACCACGCCGTGATTGCGGCAGCGGGCGCACTTGGGGGTCCGCGGGTAGCCGCAGCCCAGCGCGCCCACCGCCCGCTCCAGCCCGCGCGCCGGCCGGGAGGCTGCGCTGCCCGCGGGGGAGGCGGCGGCTGCCCGCAGGAACAGGCTGGGCGGCCGCAGGAAAGTTGGAGGGAGCGGGATCCCCGGCGGCGGAGGGGCCGCGGCCACCAGCCCCGGGGCCAGGCGGGGTCCGCCGCTGCCGCTGCCGCTGCCATCTCGGCTCCCGCACGGTGACCGCTCCATTCCCGAGAAGTGTGGGCGCGGGGTCGCCCCCGAGAAGTGCGCTCGCTGCCCGCAACTAACCCTGCGGGGGGTTCGGGGACCCGGGCGACGGCCGTGGACCCGCCGCCTCCCCCCGGCACACGGACAAAGTTTGGTACAATCGCCGCGGTGAGCTGGGGACCGCCGCTCTAAGAGGTGCAGGTGCCCAGTGCGCTTCTGAGAGCCCGGGCGCAACGCTAAGGTCCCAGCGCTCGGCGAGCCTGAGTCGGAGGGAAGCTCCGAGAGGCTACCCCGCCCACCGGGCCTCCGGGCCAAGCTCTGAGCCTGGAGCCCAGGGCCAGGGGCGGAGAGTGGGACCTTCTGGGAGGAGGGGCAACAGGGACACAAGAAACCCTCCTGGTGGGATGCCCATGGCCTTTCCCCAAAGAAGCCCTTTTGCACTTGCTTCCCCATGAATTCCTCAGTGTTTGTATTTGTGAAACAACCTTCGAATCCTTTCCCATGCCTCTTACTGCCCTTCTGAAATTAAGCAATAGAAGTAAATTCTCCTTTCCCCAAATCTAGAACAAGTACTGCAAACATGTATATGGAAACCAAAAAAAGACCCCGAACAGCCGCAGCAATCTTGAAGCAAGTGTGAAGGTTTGAATGTGGAATTCTTTCCTGTCCTTTTCCCTGATGAAGTCTCCAGGATGGTAGCACGGGCAGCTTTCATGAGGAAGCACAGCTCCACCGGCTGCAAATGTTACCCGCCTGAAAGCTGCTTTACGTTAAGTAGGTCTCAGGGCTACGTCAAAACAAGGGATAATGAAGGGGATGAATTCACATGCAGATTCTTCTCCTGCATTTTGTTTATTAACACGTGCAAATTGGGATTCTACGTAGTATTAAATTTTGAAACACTCCCTCCCAAAGAAGTTTTTATGAACTTCTTATCTGGAACTATTTATGAACAATTGGGTTAAAGCTGTCTCAAACATACTTCACATTTCTGTTGTACAGTCTCGGGGAAGGTCCTTCAGACCATTCTTTAAATACGCTATCATAAAAGAACACATTCTTGAAATATGCACTTAATGCCTTTAATTGTAAGAGAAGATCATACTGCTTTAAACTAAAAGAGCATTTGAGGTAGAAACTTCAAGAGCGTTTGCTCTTAATGGAAAGGAGAGTCAGGGCTTTCTCATTCTTTAAGATCATATTCAACTGCCTTGACGGACAATGCGTATTCTAGCCCTAAGATGGAAAGTAATAATGACATTTTTCCCATTCCACCTATTGGCATCCGGTGTCCAGGGAAGACACTGCTAATCAATCTGGGCTCTCTCCTCGGGGCCGCGCCACATCGTCACTACCATCACCACCCTCCCATATCCACAGTGCTAGCCTGTCATTGAGGTTTCTCCCTTCCTAAGCATTGGAACCACCTAAGACACTTTTAAATGATATAGGCATTCCTGTCCAGGTATTCTGATTCTTTCAGTCTAAGTATTTTGGGGGTTTTGTTTTTTAGGGTATTTTTTATTTTTAATGACTTTTTAAAAAAATGTATCTTTATTGATGAAAGTATTAGATATCCCCCTTTTTCCCCATTGACCCCTTACCCTCCCAGGCTTTCACCACATAATGTCTGTGTCCATGGATTATGCATATATGCATATAACTTCTTGGGTTAATCTCTTCCCAAACCCCACCCACCCCCACCCCTCTGAGACTGGTCAGTCTGTGTCATTTCTATAGGGTGCCCCAAAATTCACACAAGAAGTAATTTTGATAGAAAACACAGGTTTATAATTAAAAATTGTAAATTTTTTATTGATTCATAAAGTATTCAGTATAGGGTTATGTGTGGAATAGCACGTCAGGTAAATGGCCTCCACAGCTTTGCTGGAACATATGCAAAGCCATGGTCTTCATTGGTCTTCATTGTCCCTGCTCCTGGGCCATAAGTGGTACTTGGTAATGCTTATCAAATTAAAGGGCTTGAAATAAAAGGGCAACAGATATTAAAATCTGATTCAATAGACCAGGTAAAATTAGGCTTTTATTTTTTGTTGTTAATACTCACGCAAAATTCAAATCTTGTGTGAATTTTGGGACACCCTATATATCTCTGGACCTATGTTCTTCATCAGTTTATTTTGTCCAGTAGATTCCACCCATGAGTGAGATCACGTGATACTTGTCTTTCTCTGACTGGCTTATTTCACTTAGCATAATAGTCTCCAGGTCTCTCCATGCTGTCTCAAAGGGTAAGAGATTCTTCTTTTTTACCGCTGCATAGTATTCCATTGTGTAAATGTACCACAGCTTTTTTATCCACTCATCTACTGATGGGCACTTGGGCTGTTTCCAGATCTTAGCTACTGTAAATTGCACTGCTATGAACATAGGGGCACATACATTCTTTCTCACTGGTGTTTCAGGATTCTTAGGATATATTCCTAGAAGAGGGATCACTGGGTCAAATGGCAGTTCCATTTTTAATTTTTTGAGGAATTTCCATACTGTTTTCATTAGTGGCTGCACCAGTCAGCATTCCCACCAGCAGTGCACTAGAGTTTCTGCTACATCATCGCCAGCACTTGTTATTTGTTGACTTGTTGATGGTGACCATTCCAGCAGGTGTGAGGCGATACTTCCTTGTCCTCTTAATTTGCATCTCTTTGACGATTAGTAGTTTTGAGTAGTTTTTCATATGCCTCTTGGCCATCTGTATGTCCACTTTGAAGAAGTGTCCATTAGGTCCTTTGACCATTTTTAATTATTGTATTGTTCGTCTTCCTTTTGTTAACTCATATGAGTTCTTTATATATTTTGGGCATAACCCCTCATCAGATATATCATTGGCAAATAAGCTTCCCCATACAATGGACTCCCTTTTCATTCTGTTGATGGTTCCTTTTGCTGTGCAGAAGCTTTTTATTTTGAAGTAGTCCTGTTTGTTTATTTTCTCCTTTGTTTCCCTTGCCCTAGGAGATGTATCAACAAACATATGCTATGAAAGATATCTGAGATTTTGCTGCCTATGCTTTCTTCTAGGATTTTTATGGTTTCAGGGCTTACATTTAAGTCTTCTATCCATTTTCAGTTTATTCTTATGTATGGTATAAGTTGGTAGTCCAGTTTCATTTTTTTGCATATACCTATCCAATTTTCTCAACACCATTTATTGAAGAGACTGTCTTTACTCCATTGTAAGTTGTTGCCTCCTTAGTCAAATATTAATTGAATGTGATAGCTTGGGTCGATTTCTGGGTTCTCTGTTCTGCTCCATTGATCTGTCCTTGTGCTAGTACCAGGCTGCTTTGATTACAGTGTCTTTGTACTATAACTTGATTGCTGTTATTGTGATCCCTCCAACTTTGATCTTTCTCAATATCGCTGTGGCTATTCAGGGTCTTTTTTGGTTCCATATAAATTTTTGGAGTATTTGTTCTAGATCTGTGAAATATGGCAAGTGATACTGGTTTTCACTTTTGACTTTGATCCATACCTTACTCAACTTACAAAGAAGTGAAAATAATTTTAAGTGAATGTGTTTAAATAAAATGTACCAATTTAAATGAAAAATGATAAAATGTGTGAAAGACTGAAAACTAATAAACTTTGCTAACAAAAAAAATAAAGATCTAAATAAATGAAGAGATATAGTGTGTTCATGGTGAGAAGACTCAACATTGTTAAGAATATGATTATACCTAAATTGACCTATAAATCACTTCAGTCTCAAAATTCCATCAGACTTTTTAGAAAAATTGTCAAATCCATTCTAAAATTTGTGTGGAAATGCAAGGGAAGGACCTAAAATAGCCAAAACATCTTTGAAAAAGGGTAAAGTTGCAAGGCTAACAATATCTTATTTTGCAAGTAATTACAAAGTTACAGTAATAAAAACAGTGTAGTATTGGTGAAAAGACAGAAAAAATCTACCAATGTGACAGAATAGAGAGTTTAAAAATAGACAACCAATTTTAAACAAAGGTGCAAAGACAATTCAGTGGTAAAAGAATAATTTTTTCCTAACAATTTTTTCTGGAACAATTGGACATTTGTATGTAAAAAAAAAATTGTTGACTTTGATCCATACCTTACACAACTTACAAACACTGACTCAAAATGGATTACAGACCTAAATGTAAGTCATAAAACCATATAACATAGGATAACAAGTTTGTGATCTTGGGTTATGCAAAGATTTCTTAGATATAACAACGAAAGTATGATCCCCAAAAAGAACAAATTGATAAATTGTAATTTATCAGAATCTAATTCTTCTTTTCTTCAGAAGACACAGTTCATAGACTGAAACATCATACTATTGACTGAAAGAAAAGAATTGTAATACACATGTCTGATGAAGGCCCTATATACATAATATATTAAGAAATTTTGAAACTCAAAAGAAAAAAAGAACCCAATTTTTTTTAAATGAGCAAAAGATTTGAAGAAGTATGTCACCAGAAATTATATATATATATATTAAAGAAGCACAAGATGCTGAACATCATTAGTCACTAGGGAAATGCAAGTTAAACTGTTCCATGAAATACTACTACACATCTGTTAGAGTGACTATAATTTAAACAATTGGCCATACAAAATATCGACAAGAATGTGGAGCAGCTAGGACTCTCACACACCCCTGCTGGAAATGTCAGGCAGTCCAACCGCCTTGGAAGCCAGTTGAGTGTCTTAAAAAGCTAAACATGCGCATTCTCAGTCATTCCAGAAATAAAGCAAACGTCCATACAAAGCAGCAAACTGGAGAAACCCAAACAACCATCAACAGTTAATATAAGCACACAATGGAATACTACTTGGCAACAAACAAAAGTACATGGCTGCATGCTACGCATGAATAAACCTAAAAATCGTTATTCTGGAAGGCAGAAGCCAGGTAAAAATGAGTGTGTACTCTATGATATCATTTAGTATATAAAATACTAGGAATTTATAGTGACAGAAAACACATCAGTGGTCCCTAGAAACAGGTTTTGGAAGGACAGTGAAAGATGGGCAGGAAGAATAAAGAATCAAAACTTTTTTTGGAAGTGATGAATATATTCTTTAATTGTGATAATGATTTTCCTTGTATATATGTCAAAATGTATCAAATTGTGTACATTAAATATGTGCAGATTGTTGTATGTCAATTATACCATAACTAGAGGCTCAGTGCAAGAAATTCATCCACAGGTAGGGTCCCTAGTGGCTGCCACAGCCAGCTGGGGCCTCCCTTCCCCCAGCTGCCTGCCATCTGCCACCACCACCGCCAGCTGGGGCCTCCCTCACACCCACCTTGGTTTGGCACCACCCACTCACCTGCTTCACCATCCCACCACAGTCCCGCTCTTGTCAGGGCTCATCAGGGCTGGCAGTGCCTCCACTGCAGCCTGCTGCCAGTGCCGCATCGCCGACGCCTGCCATGTTCCACGCCACCCCCTGGTGGTCAGTGCACGTCTAACTCCCAGTTGGTCCAACTCCTGCCCATAGGGACAATTTGATATTAGCCTTTTATTATCTACTAAAGGCCTGATGCACGAAATTCGTGCATGGGGGGCGGGGGGGGGGGCGGGGGGAGGTGTGTCCCTCAGCCCAGCCTGAACCCTCTCCAATCTGGGACCCCTAGAGGGATATCTGACTTCCCGTTTAGGCCCAATCCCACTGGGAAGTCGGACATCCCTCTCACAATCCAGGACTGCTGGCTCCCAACCACTCATCTGCCTGCCTGCCTGCCTGCCTGCCTGATTGCCCCTAACCACTCCCCTGCCAGCCTGATCGACGCCTAACTGTTCCCCTGCCAGCCTGATTGCCCCTAACTGCCCTCCCCTGCTGTCCTGGGTCCCCCCTAACTGTCCCCCCCTGCTGTCCTGGCCACCCCTAACTGTCCTCCCCTTCAGGCCTGATCACCCCCAACTGTCCTCCCCTGCTGGCCATCTTGTGGTGGCCATCTTTGACCACATGGGGGCAGCCATCTTGTGTGTTGGAGTGATGGTCAATTTACATATTACCTCTTTATTATATAGGATACACTAGAGGCCTGATGCACAAAAATTTGTACAAGAGTAGGCCTTCCTTCCCCTGGCTGCCAGCACTGGCTTCCCTCCAGCACCCGGGACCGGGGCTTCCCTCCTCCAGGCTGCCTGCAGGCACCCTGGATCCCAGCTGGCTTCCCCTGGACTGCCCTCAGGCACCTGGGACCCAGGCTGGCTTCCCCCCAGCCCCGGCTTCATCAGGAAGGACGTCGGGAATGACGGCAGGAAGACGTCCAGTCTAATTAGCATATTACCCTTTTATTATTATAGATATAAAACCCTAATATGCAAACAGACCGAACGGCAGAACAACTGAACAACCGGTCACTATGATATGCGCTGACCACCAGGGGGCGCATGAGGACCATGTTGGGCGTGGGCAGCAGGTGGCAGAGCGTGGAACATGGTGGGCATGGGCAGCAGGTGGCAGAGTGCAAAACCTGCGTGTTGGCTATGGCAGGATGGTGGAGCAGGTGAGCGGGGGCACCAGACCAAGGTGGGCGCCGGTCACTGTCATTGGAGCGAGCCTCTGGTGGTTACTGAAAATTCTTTGTTTCCATGTGCCATGGTCCCACCCGGGGCTCGCACCTACTGCCGGCACCAGCCCCACTCGCACCCACTGCTGGCACCTGGTGCCAGCCCTGATTGCTTGGTGCCGTCAGCAGCTGCTGGCCCTGATCGCCCCCCAGGGCTTCTCCACCTCCCCCTGCTTTTTTGTTGGTTCACTGTACCAACCACTCAGCACAGAAAAGGAAAAGTACAAATCAGCAACCATAAGTATAGGCCTGGCTCTTGTCGTAACTAAGATCTTTGGTAAAACATTTATCCTCTCAGCTTCACTTCTCCCATAGGCAAATGAAAACATTAAGTCATCTCTAAGGAGAAGTCCAAGATTGTGGACCATTTCTTTTGCCAAACCTAGTCTGAAGTTATTTCCATGGATGTTCTCAATCTCTAAAGAACTCCATTAGTACCCCCACGAAGACTCAGTCAAAGCACCTTTCCTGCTGGAAGAATATCCTTGCTAACCTGCTGATAAAGTGGAAGTGTGGGTACTTACTTGGCCAGAGGGCTTTGGCAAGAGGACTGGGGAGTTGGAAGGACAGGGTCTAAATTGCCTATTTGTTCATGCATAAACATATACAATTCACTCCATGGCTTCAGTATACACATGAGCACACCTTGTATACTCCTACTCCAAGACTTCCCAGAGCCATACTGTTTGCTAATACTATATTTTGATAGTTTTGAGGAGAAAGTTTGAACTGTTTCTCTTGGGTTCTTCAAAGGCATTGATCACCATCATGATTGAGAGGCTACAGTCTGCAGAGTAACATGAATTTCACCCCTTGGACTGCACCCCAATGGCCAGGCACCCCAGGTCGGGAAGAGAGAGGCCTCCTCAGAACATAGCCTTTCCTGGAGTATGATTGGGGAACGATGGACATGTTTGGTGATATATATCATCAGCCAAGAAGTGTCCCTCCACCAAAACCAATATTCCTGAGAATACCCTGCTGCTAGGGAGAGATCATTCATTATCCAAGACGTGTAACTAACCACAGCATGTGCATCTTGGGATACAGGACTCCCTTACAAGGCACCATCTCTGATCCCTTGCTCTGGGAGGGCAACAAGCCAGTTGGAGAATGTACACATTGTTCCCCCACAACCAAGGGGACGCCGATTGCAACAGGGAGCAGCACGTGTTCTTTTGTGGCTTTAATAGCTCTTTTCATACCAGTGGACGATGCTTACCTAGAATCGTAAGAAATGAACAAAGACAGGGAACAGAGAAGTACCTATTTTTCTAATAACCATTTCTACATGCCCTGCACATAGTAAACATTCAACACATCTTTGAAAATAAGTAAAGAATAGATGCCACAGGACTTACTTGTGAGTTGGCTGAATAGGCACTAATATCACATTACTTCTCCTTTGTATTCTGAAATTTTTGAGAAGTAATTTCCAGTTCACTTAAAATTAATCCTTTCCTGTCCTACCTCCCTAATGTTTACATAAGCTGGAGTGTGATTTCTTTTTAAGTCTGGTTTACTGTTTCCTTTGTTTTCTTTACCTTTAATATTAAATAAGGTATTTTATGACCATTTGTTCTTAAAGAAAAAGTCTTGTGAAATTCTACTATTAGTTATACTTTTCATGCCACTGTAACTGTATTCTAGTATTTTTAAAAATGTTTAGATCTAAGCACACATAGTTGCTTATGAGCGTGATGGATTAATGTGTGAATACATTTGCTTCTAATCTTTTTTCTGCATATAAAAAAGTTATGTATATAATACTTTTAACTTAATATTGTGATACATTTCCTATTTTTTGCTTTTTGCAAACATAAGCTCTAATAGCTATATAATGTTTCATTATTTAGCCATACAATAATTACTTAATTCTTCTAGTTTAGGACATTTATAATGTTTCATTTTCTCCCTGTTTTAAATAATAAATAAATAAATATGTGAGCTTTAAGTGGTTTCTATATTTCAAATGATCTCTTTAGAATAAACTCCTATAAATAAAAGTACTTAATTAAAAGTTGTTGATATTTTTAAATATTTGGATTTATGTTAACAACTTTTCTTCCCGAAGAGATCATATGAATTTGAAGTTTAATATACAATTCATTTCATCATCATCTCATGTTTTCTTTCTTTTTCTTTTAAATGGCAGTGGCTTTCTTATTAGGAAATTGATGCTGCTTTCTCCTGAAATAACAGTGATAATCCAGAATTCCATTAGGAAAAGAATTCCCCCCAAGGTTTCAGTTCATAGAAAGATAATCATTATTTTGCAAATCTCTGGTTGAATATGATTGGGGGGAATTGAAGCAAAACTGGCTAACACTGTAATCATTGTAACATACTCTGATGGTTCTTTGAGTAAATTACACAGCCTTTTGTGAACTTGCTGATTTAAACAATTCCTTATAAAGGAGTGCTGTTGACTTAAAGACTATAACAAGAAACCTTGCTGCCAATGTGGTTAATTCCGTAAGCACATGTTCAAAAGCTATGCTCTATTTCATTTACTCTAATGGACCTAAGTCTGCCGTGTAATAGGGCTCAGAACTTCTGAAACTCCTGTTTTGTTTAACTCCTGAGATATTTAAAGTAATTTATGCTTAGGGATTGAGATAAGCTTTGTAGTTTGTCATACACTGAATGGAACCCACCGTCATAAATTAATGTTTATGTTAAACATTTCCTCATAATTCAGTCCTCACACAGACAACAACAGTTTCACTCAGGGCGTATGTGAAAGCCCTTTATGTGGCTGTTAGAAATCTTAGCAGAATGAATATCACATATTAAACACTGAAGCATTTTAGTAAGAAGTTTAATGTAAAAAATGCATCCTGGGTAAGTTCATTAAAAAGAAAACACAATAGCCATTACCAATAGATTTCCCTAATAAAATATTACCATTTTAAAGAATCCTGTACATATGGACATCTCTCTCATTATTACGGCTACTTTTTAAGAGCTGGCTATTGTACATAATGCACCATGCTTGCACTTTATTTATATTATGTCATTTAATCCTCATAATCACTTTAAAAATATATATTTTTTATTGATTTTTTACAGAGAGGAAGGGAGAGAGATAGAGAGTTAGAAACATCGATGAGAGAGAAACATCGATTAGCTGCCTCCTGCACATCTCCTACTGGGGATGTGCCTGCAACCCAGGTACATGCCCTTGACCGGAATCGAACCTGGGACCTTTCAGTCCAAAGGCCGACGCTCTATCCACTGAGCCAAACCAGTTTCGGCATCATAATCACTTTATAGAGGCAAATTTTATTATCCTGATTTTTTTATATATTTTATTGATTTATTTAAAGAGAAGAAGGGGGAGGAATAGAGAGTCAGAAACATCAATGAGAAACATCGATCAGCTGCCTCCTGCACGCCCCCTACTGGAGATGTGCCAGCAACCAAGGTACATGCCCTTGACTGGAATAGAACCTGGGACCCTTCAGTCTGCAGGCTGATGCTCCATCCACAGAGCCAAACCGGTCAGACCTTATCCTGATTTTTTAAAATGAAAATGAAAAAAAGTTTCAAAGAGAAGAAGCCCTCAAGGTAGTCTAATATTTTAATTCCTACACTCCTGCTTCTCCCCAGAAGCCAGGCTGGCTTCCACTACAGAGCAGGCTCAGAGGGCCCTGGCATGCAGTTGTTCTGGAGATAGTTATTCAAAAGGATGCTTATTGGCTGACTCATTAGCCACCTTAAAAATGCATCTGTTCTTTCACTTAACAACAATGCCATTTTTTAAAAAGAAGGTATGAAGAAAAATAATAAAGAGAAATTAAAATTCCCATATTTTGCATATGTTCTTTTAATTTAGTGAAGTTAAATGACGGTTTTTTGCTGTTTTCCCTTTCTTACCATTTCCTACCATGTAACAGTAAGACAGAAATGAAGGCAAAAATTTTTTTTTATATTTTTATGCTACTAGAAACTTGAAACATGTCTTCCTTTTACTCTCAAGCATACCCAAGTCAGAGCTGGTACTAAATTTTACTCCTTTCAAAGCCTGACATTTAATGCAAAGGTAGCTTTTCCCTCTCCAGGTAATTGTTGTGAGACCCTGCCATTTGGCATTGGAAACATACTTCAAGGCTTTCACAAAGTAAAAATTTACAAAAGAGAAGTTTTATATTCCCATTTGGAAAGCAAAAGAGTTAACTTTTTTAAAAAAATGATACATTTTAATGTGTTAGTTCCTACTGTGTTTCGTTGATTGAACACAAACAAGATATGAAAATCAATTCACCAAATATCCTCAAAACCCTATGTGTTCATGAAGAATTGCCACAGCACCTAGAAAACAATTTTCTGTTCATTATTGTTATAAAAATGATGAAATTGACATTGAAAAGTATTAGACATTCCTGCCTTTTTTTCTGTCCTGGGCTGTGGCAAGGTCTGTCTTCTGGAGCTTTCATTAGAAGTGTCCCAATTAAAAAGCTGTGTGAGTTAAAAAAAAAAAAAAAAAGTGGCTTCCATTCACGAGGATTTTAAATAAGAAGTGAATTTGGTAAATCAGTTCCTCCCTGGCTCCTAGCCATTCACATCTTTTGGTTCTGAAATCCATTTCAGTGTGAGCATAAGGTGGTTGTTATGAGGTGTTGTCAGGCCTCTCGCAGTGTTATTGTGCATGGAGGAAGGTGGTAGTTTTTGATCAATGTCTTCAAAGTCAAAGCTTGGAACATAATAGCTGCACATCAAAACCCAGGACCATAATGCAGTTAGCGCCGACTCTTTCAGGTGGCCCCAGGGAATTACTTCATGCTCATGGTGAGCGTTCCTATAATTAGTCATTTATAATGCTGTAGTAAGGGGAATGTGCAGACTTATAACTTGAGATTCATTATCAAAAGCGGTTCAGCAAAATCGTTACCAGAAAATAAATAATAAAGAAGCCTACCTATTTATTGATGTTCTTCTCCCTTTTTTATTCTGAATCCCTGATTTATTGCATTTCTGTTCTGAAGACATCTCTTATTGACCCAATATCTTCACAAGAATGCCTATGTTTTTAGGCATTTTTAGGCCATTGATGCAATTATTTCATGAAATCTTGCCTAGTAGATTAAGTTACTAATGATAAAGCTTTTTTGTTGCACCTTCTTCTATATTCACATTACTTTTCCAAAAATTCTTCACATGTACAATTGCTTTAAAATGATGGAGGGTTTTATTGTTACTTTTTTTCCGTCTAGAAGTTATTAACATTTAAGAAGAAAAGGCAATTTTGTTCATATATTCAAATAAGAGCAAATATTATATAATAGTATATACATATATATACTGTATGCTTTGTTAAAGAAACTATAGAATCCCAGGTGGAAAACACACAATAAAAAGTCAAATAAATCCATAGTTAAGAGGTAAATGCACCATATGTTTCTCTAATACTGAGGCACAATGGGGTGCATCGAGAAACTCATTAAGTCAATGGAAATAGCAGCTGGGCCCTATCAAGATGTCTATTCATTTCACTTCTGAAATAGAAAAACAGAAAAATAGTGGACACATTCCGTTTCTTCTGAGGTTTGAATTGATCATATTAGCATGGGGTTGGTGCAATGCAAAATGCTAATATATCTTCCCTCTTAGCATCTAATTTGATCAACTTTTAAATAGTTTTTTCTTTGTTTTCCCCTGTAAAGATGATGTCCATCTCCTCATACCCTTTAAATTTGTCTTATAAAAAAATTAAAGCTTTGCCAAAGCACCTAAATAGCCAAGTAGAGTCATACAACAGACCAACTGAGCCAGATAAATGACTTGAGCAGTAAATGAAGTCATGATACGTCTGTTTTGATTTTATGGACTTCAGAATGAAGTATATTTCATTATATAAATTGCTCCCACTAAAATTTTGTGTGATTTTGATAAAGGCTTCAGTTTTCAAGGCATTAGTTTTCTCCTCCATAAATGTAGTTTTCAATACTTTTTTTGTCAGTCAGTTTAAGAATCTGATGAAATTTATGAGTATCTGAAGACATGCACATATAAAAAAATTACCTAGCATTTCTAGACCCTTTTATTTTGAGAGCAAGAACAGATTCCTAAAGTCCCTTCCTAGTTTAAAATTCCATGGTTCTATGCTAATTTCAATACAAGTCTTCCTGATTCATAAAGCACATTTGCAATACTGAAACCAAGTGTCTAAAGTCTCTAAAAATCTACTACGGAAGGAATTCAATTCAGAATTATGGAATCTTAAGAATTCAAAATGACCTTAGCATTGATTAGTTTTATATTGCTAGGTTCAACGTTATGGTATCTATATTCACGTTTTAACAAAACAATGCTCTGAAACAGAATGAAAAATTAAGCCTGAAAAAGGAACACCTCTAGGCATTTGGTTTAATAATAATACTTCATATTCTTGAATTTGTTTTCTCCTTATATGATCTTCAAAATTCTCACTTAGTTGAGAAATGTTTAACAGCTAAGGGGACAAAACAAATATATTTTCCCTACTTGGTAATCACCACACTGCAAATTTTAAATTCCTTGGGGATCACTGAAGTTTTCATGCATCAATGATGAATTCAGAAGCACAAGGCTTAAATTCTAAAGGAAAAATTCACATGATCATCAGTAACGGCTCTGATCATTTGAACTCCTGAAACAGATGAAGTGAGGTCCCAAGTCTTTCAAAATTCCAAGCTTCTCAGGGGCTCCCTCTTAATGGTTTTTGTATCTGCAGTGTTTTAAAAATTAATTGAGTGATATGAACTTTTAAACATTACTTACCCCAAAATTATGTAATCTAGTGTATTTTAAAATATATGTCCAATTCATTTTAGCTGATGAAAGTGTCTACCTGTTCCAATGTTTGCTCTCCTCTTCAGTGAAGGGAGAGTTTATCAGGCTCAACACACTGTTCAGATAAATAGGCATATCTTCGTGTCAGCGGTTGCTGAGCCTGTCAGATTCTCAGCTGAGCTATCGACATTTGAAATTTGGTTTATTTGTGGAAAGCAGGAGGAGAGATTCTGATAGGAAAAAAAAAAAAAGCAAGTGTCCCCTCTGTTTGCTATCTCTTTAGTCCCTTACTCTTGACTGGTCCCTTGTCATAAGCCACCAACATGCTCTAGTATCTGTTATCTTTCAAGGCTTTCCTTCAACCCTGATATACCATTCCTTCTTATCTCTCTGCTTCTCAGACAAATCCCAACAAGAGTTGTGTACTCGGTCTCCACATCGAACAGGTTTCTATTCCCTCTGTCTACCTACAACATTTAGTAAGGTCACCGATGATTCCATGTATCAGAAAAAAAAGAGAATCAAATCATACTGATGCTGGAAAGGCACACTTGCTAGTTCAGAGCTTAGGTACTAGAAAGATGTTCCTACTTCATGTCTCTTGTTTCTTGGCCATCTGATCCCAGATATAAAAATAATCTTCCTCAAAGTTTCCAAATAAAACTCTTCAGAATGCATGGAGGTTTCAACTAAGTGGGATGAATAGCAGAATAATGCTGTGTACCTGCTTTATAGCAATTAAATTCAATTCACATAAAATTCCATAGGAATAATAATAATAATACCAAAATAAAACTAATATCAGCAGTCTCTTCAACTATTGCTATTGGATAAATATACTTCCAGTGATTTCAGTTTAACATCTAATTTTGCAATTATTTAGTTTCAAAGTGATTTACATTTGACCTGGGAAAGTTCAAATGAAATCTGGCTGCCTAAATATATTAACTTACATTTATATATTTTCCTCATAATGTCAAATACATCTGTCAAAAAATTTAGTAGCTATTAATGTAACATTTTATTTTACTTTATTTGAAACTGATATATAATTTCTGAAAAGCTGAAGATCACATTCTCTTGCTCACTGTTCTAAACTCTTATTAACCTTCTCAGAGTAAAACTCTCTTTAGTCTACAGTCTCAGAGCACTCAAAGTAGATGCAACAAAAGGTAATATCAATAAACACAAAAATACAGGAATGTATTCTTCAGTAATTAAAGATAAGACATAAAAGCAGAGTAACTCAATTAATTAAAGGTTAGTTTGTATAAAATAATATTGATGGTTGTCTCTCAAGGTGCTTAGACCATTAATATAATTTTAGAAAAATAACATTTACCACCTTGTTTTTAGTAGTCATTATAATTCCACATTCCAATAACCATGACAAAATGTAGGAATTGTATGATAAAGAATCTTTCTTTTTTTAGCATATGTAAGCTTTTCAGGGTAATCCCTTTACCTCTGAAAGGTCAAAGACAACCATGACTATTTTAGCAAGTGAAGATGAATAAATACTCAGATGAGAAGCATGGTTATCGACTGAGAATAAAGTCAGAAAGACCAAGTTCAAACCTGATTCTATCAAGCACCAATAGCACTTGTAAAGTTCACAACCCAGGGGCACAGTCTCACTAAGTTGCAGCCTATGTCCTCCCCATGTAAAAATGAGGACTGTGCATAGATATTATGTGAGATAATATATGTCAAATTACCTAGAGAAGTGCCTGGCACATACAGGCGTTCAGAAAATATGGGTTGGCTTAATTATGTAAACAGTGCCAGTCATGCTATCCCCTCTGCAAAAATTTTCAAAACACTGGGAATTCTTTGCCATATTCCCTGAGGCTGAAAGTCTGGTAAAATTAGAAATAGCAGCATCAGAGAAAAGTATTAAGCGTGAATAATGTACATTTAATTGTGCGTACTTTCAGAGATTTTTAGTTTCCATTCTAGCACGTAAGGAGGAGGGAAGTCATCATGCTGTCCTAACAAATAAAAAGCTGAACAAACTGAAAACTCAACAACTCCTTTTGGATCTGTTAGAGAAGTGAGACCATAGGACAAACTGCTACCCCCCAAAATTAGAGAAAGACAGGTGGATACAGAGAACTATAAATCCCTGGATGGATCAGAACCCCAGGAGCAGAAAGTTCCCTGGGAACCAGTACAGGATAGAAAAACCTGAACTCTATTTGAGGAATTCCTGGAGGCTCTACAGGGGCAAGTCTGAGAGTTAAAGACCAGAAGAGCCCAACGCTTCTGGGAGTTTCACCAGCAAGGGCTCTACCAGTGAATATCAGAAAGTATCACAGCGAGTATCAGAGAGAAATCCCCTCCTGCTTCCTGCAAGGGAAAGGGAAAAGCAACCATTTTGAAATACATCAAAACATTCTGTCTTTCTTAACAAAGCCAGCCCTTAAGAGAAACTTCTCAGAACTTGAGTTATTGGGGCAATATCAGAGCTTAACCAATTTGGGGAAAGGAAAATATATAATTCCAGCCCGAACTGGCCACCCTGCCCAACGGGAAGGGGAAGGATGGTAAGAGAAGCACTTGTAAAGTTCACAACCCAGGGGCACAGTCTCACTAAAAGGCTGAGACCTAATCATAGGACTATAAAACGTTTCCCCTTCTCCCACCCATTACCACCAAATTACTCAAGACCTATTTACCATGGCTCCTTTCATCAACATCATGTCTGGTTTTCAACAAAAAATCACAAGGCATATTAAAAGGCAAAACACACCAGGAAAACAAAGAGCAAGCATCAGAACCAGATGAAGATGTGGCAGGGAGGTGGACTATTCAGACCAGGAATCCAAAACAATTATGATTAATATGCTAGGAATTCTAGTGGGAAAAGTAGACAGTGTGCAAGAACAGATGGGAAACATAAGCAGGGAGAGTAATCAGAGAGATGGAAATTCTAAGAAATAATTTTGAAGAAACAACAAATGCTATAGGTCAAAGCTACTGTCACAGAAATGAAGAATGCCTTCAGTGGGCTCCTTAGTAGACTGGACATACTGAGGAAAGAATCTCTGAGCTTGAGGATATGCCAATATGAACTGCAAAGCAAAGAAGGGGGAAAAGGGCTGATAAATAGGAACAAAATATCCAAGAGTTGTAGGATGACTACAAAAGATGTAACATATGTGTAATAAAAGTATCAGAAGAAAAGAACAGAGAAAGGAACAGAAGAAACATTTGAAGCCACAATGACTAAGAATTTTCCAAAGCACAGAGCCCAGAGGTTTAGAAAACACCAAGCAGAACAAGTGCAGGGGAAAAAAAGAAAACAACACCACCAAAAACTAAACCTAGGTAATACATGTAAACTGCAAAAAGTCAAAACTTGAGAACAAAATCTTGACAAAAGCCCGATGAAAAAGATAGCTTATACATATAGAGGAACAAAGAATTATATCAAATTCTCAGAAACCATGCAAGCAAGAAGAGAATCAAGTATTAAAAGTAATAGGATTTTTTTAAAAATCCAACCTAGAATTCTGTATCCTGAAAAATTATCCTTCAAAAAGGGGAGAGAAATAGACTTTCCAAACAAATATTGAGGGAATTTGTTACCAACAGATTGGCCTTCAAATAAATATTTAAAACTTTTCAAAAAGAAAAGGGGAAAATGATAAATCAGAAACTCAAATTTACATAAAGAAAACTCATTATAAAATGAATAAGGAAAGTTAAAATAAACAACTTTTATTTTTACTTAATTGATCTAACAGGTAATATTTTGTTCAAAATAATGGCAGCAATGTATTTGTTCATTATAGCTATGTACAAGTGAAATAAATGACACCGATGATACAGAAATGAGAGTTAGGAATTGGGAATACATATTTTGTTATTATGAAGTACTTGCACTACCTGTGAAGTGGTATACTGCTATTTAAAAATGGCTAAATTAAATGTAAATGCATATTGCAAACTATATGGCTACCAGTAAAAAAGGTATTTTTTAAAGTATAATGAATATGCTAAGGAAAGAAAATGGAATTACAAAATGCTCGATTAAAGCCACAAAAGGCAGAAATTAGTGCAAGACAAAAATAGAAACTAAGAACAAGAAGAATAAGTAGAAAATAGTAACAGTTATGGTATATATTAATCCAACTATATCAATGCTTACTTTAAATGTCAATGGTCTAAATACACTGATAAAAAGACAGAAAATGTCAGAATGGATCCAAAAGTGAGACCCAACTACATGTTCTCTACCAGAAACCCACTTTAAATATAAAGACACATATAGACTAAAATTAAAGAGATGGGGAAACATATGCCATGCTAACACTAATCAAAAGAAAGCTAAAGTAGCTATAATAATAATTACCTTTATGATGAGTGTTCCTGCAATGCCAATACAACTGTTTTATTTTTTATTTATGTGAGAGAAAGATAGAGAGAGATAGAGAAGAGAGAGAGAGAGAGAGAGAGAGAGAGAGAGAGAAACCTCTACTTGTTGTTCCACTAATTTATGCTTTCATTGGTTGCTTTTCGTATGTGTCCTAATTGGGGAACCCATAACCTTGGCCTATCTAACCAGCTGAGCTACCCAGCCAGGGCCCAATACAAATTGTTTTCAATACTTTAAAAGACTACTCAAACTTCTGGTTCCCTCATTGCTGGAGTAACAGGACAAGATTTACTCCACCTCTTGACATAAAGCAGACAAAAATACATGAAACAAAGGTTTTCAGTAACTGTACAATAGGAAGAACATCCAGAAGGTACTAAAATAATTAGGACATGAATGTTTATTAGTATTGGGGTTAAAGAAAAACTATTTGTAAAAGGAGGACATAGTCAAGTGACAAAATTTGAAGAAGTCAAGCAAATTAACTAAAATGTACTCGTTGATTTTAGCACATAAATAAATAAATAAGTAAATAAATAACATTCTTGAGAAATCAGGGATAAATTAGGCAAAACCCTATACCTATCTTTTACTTCTAGTTTCAACTCTGACCATAAATGCTACTATATCAGTAGGATAAAGGGAGGGAGGAAGAGAAGAGAGAAATAATCATCACTAAGATGTGGATACCTCGTTTAGGACCTTTTGAATGTACAGTTTCCACCAGAAATTCAGGAGCAGCTAAATTCTGATTCTGCAGTCACACAATTTCATAAAGTTACATCAAAAAAATGTTCTTACTTATGGACTGTTTTCCCTCAATTTGGAGAAACTGTAAGCTCTTTCAAGGATATTCTCCATTTCATTGTTAGATTATTTGAATTATATGTCTTGATACATAGTATGTGCTCAGTGAATGTTTGTTGTTTAAATGAATAAATGTGTGAATGAAAAAATAAATTAAGTAGATATCATTTATATTAAAAATATTTACTATAATGTTCAACTATGCTTTATCACTGGGACTCGGTAGATATGTTAATTTACTCATATGTAATTATGTTTTAAAACATTCTTACAAATCAGCAGTTTGATTTCATAAAAATACGCTAGTATTTTATTTTAAAAAACCCACAAAAAACACTGATGTCTCTTGTAATATACCAATCACAAAAGATAATAGTTTCTCCTTTTTTCTTTAATAGAGCAATGTGACACTTCATTACCTTTGTATTTCAATATATATGACTCTGGTTTTGCTATGCCAGTCGCTATCACAGATTCCAGAGCACATGTCTCCTAGAACAAAGTAGAAGGTTGGAATGACCTGCCAAATTTATTGAAGCTACAAATACAATTGCTAAAATTTACCTTACAGAAACAATGTTAGAGCTTCTTAAAATTAAACCATACAATATTGAAATCCATGAAAGGAATTTAAAATAATAAATATAGTATTCACTCCGGGAGATGAGAATGACTGTACAGATAAGCAGAAAGGCACAGAATCATGAATGACGTCTTGCTTTGAATGACTTATGGCTAGCCAGTATTGTTACTGTAGTATTAATACTTTATACATTAAATAGTGTGATATTTAATAATGCCATTATTAATATTAATGATCAATGTAACTATACTATGTTCCTTAGCTACTCATAAAGTCTGAGGTTTCAGAGTTCATTCTTGGTCAATAGCATAAGTCCATTGAGTTTGATTCCTAACTCCATCATTTACAATAAGACTTCTGTCAAGCTGTCTAATATAATTATCAGTTTCATCATTAAAACAGGGATGAAATAGTATTTTCTTCTTGGGGTGTTTGAGAATATTAAGCAAGACAATGTACATAGAACACCTTGAATGTAATATATGTCCACTATTACTATCAATACCAAAAAATTGCAAGTTTCTACACTTGCTGACTAAATTCTTAAAGAGTTATTTCCTTCTAAATCATAACACAGTTATTACTCCTTTTGCTTTTTCTAAAGTAATAAGCTGCCATATAATTTTCCTTGCAATAACTTTGCGAGTCAGCTTTTATTTCACCAGCCCTCAAATGATTTTATGCTTAATTGGACAGATTCCTTCATAAATTCCCATAAAATCTCAAGAGGCCTTATCAGCCAGCTAGCTATCATTTTATTCTATTTGCTCTTAGATGACTCATCTCCATCAGTTTCTCCCAACACCTGAAAACTGATCATAATTCAATTTAGAAAATTTTGAAACTAAAAGGAACCAAACAGAAAGAGAGTCTGAAAAAATGTTAGATAGAAACTAGGGAATATTTCAAGTTGCTATTTTACAACCTGTTGACTGCTACTCATTTGTTGGTGATGCTAATTCAAAGAATATAAACGGATCCAATTGAAACAGGCCACCTACTCACTAAACATTTATATTCAAAAGTTTCTAACATCAGTTTTCTTACTTTATCTCATTATATACCATAAAACAGGGATGCTTAACTTTTTATGATCAGAAAACTTTTTGAAAATGAAAATTATGAAAATTCAATCCAGGAATATACACACACAAAATTTCAGATATAATGTCAAAGGGTTCCAAGGAACCTCTCAAGCCTATCTGTGAATCCTCTAGGGCTGTGTTGAAAGCAGATTTTAAAACCTTGATTTTGAATATGACATTATACCTGAGAGCTGTCCTATTACTTTTTTTTGGGATTTATATTTTTCCAGTAGGCAAGTAAGTAGTTTACATGGAATAGATGCATGCAAATAGGCAGATATAGCCCCCTCTCCAGGCACATTCATCAACTTATAAAATATGTGTGGGTACACAAATAAGTCTGTATGTAAACTCCTCCCTAAGCATCACCCCTGGTAAAATGAACTACAAGGCAGCCCACCACATTGCTAAGATAGCCCTATCCCTTAGTTGACAAACTCCAGTGTTGCTGTAGTTACAGTCTTTTATCCCAACAATATGGGGTTCAGTCCTTTCTCTATCTTCAGATATTCCTATTAAATTTCCATGAAGAATTCTCCTCTTGGCATTCCATGCTTCCACACTAACTGCAAAGTAGGTCAGCAATAATAATCTTCACAGTTTCCAAGAAAACACACCATTAAAGCTAATGATGGTGATTTTTTATACATCTAACTTCAAAATCTTTTTAAAAATAATGTGTTATGTTTCAATTACAGTTGATATACAATATTACATTAGTTTCAGGTATACAATCCAGTGATTAGACATTTATATAACTTATGAAGCAGTCATCCCAATAAATCTAGTATCTATCTGACACTACACATAGTTATTATAATATTATTTACTATATTCCCAATGCTATACTTTACATCCCCATGACTATTCTCTAACTACCAATTCATACTTCTTAATTCCTTTAAATTTTTCATCAATCTCCCCGATGTCCCTCTTTTGAGCTGCTTCCCCAGTGCTGGAGCACAGAGGAAGTGAGTAGTGAGTTCTAGTAAGTCCACATGTGAACCCTTTAAGAGGAACTGCCTGGGGCTCCAGCAGCCTCCATCTCACTCAGCCACAATCCCCACTGATTTTCACAGCCAGTAGTTTTGGGGACTTCTCTTCCTGGCACTGGAACCCTGAGCTAGAGGAGCCTGGTGTGGAACTGGGACCCTTTACTCCTAAGGGGCGACCGCCACAGCTGAGTTATCCCTGCCAATTCTTAACTACCACACATGGGTGTGAGACAAGCCCTTTTCATGTTTCTGCCCTTCCTACCAGTCTTAATGTGGCTTCTTCTCTGTATCCTCAGTTATAGGACTTCTGTTCAGTTAGATTTCAGGTGGTTCTGAATGACAATTGTTCTATAGTTTAGTTGTCATTTTGATGTGGCTATGGGAGGATGCGGGTATCAAATTTAGCTACTCCTCCATCTTAACTGGAAGCCCCTAACTCCCAGTTCTTATAACAGCTCTTCAAAATACGTATTACTGTCACCATGCTACAGATGAGGAAATCAGACCTCATAGAGACTGAATAATTTACTCAGTTCCAAACACCAACCAAACACATACTTACCATTACATCACAGCCAAACAAACAACACACAAACAAAAATAGCTCCTTAGGAAAATCATTCTGTAGGTATGCACCACCAAAATGTACATATCCTGGCCAAATGCTCCTACCAAAATAATGCAGATAAAAGAAAAGAGGAGTATAAAATGTTCCCCCCTCTCAGCTGTGGCTCACTTAGCACTGACCCAGTCTTTCTCTCTTGATATATCACAAAATCAGTGTTTCAAATTTGCAACAGTGTTTTAGGCTGCCCTGTTGCTATTTTCAGCCATTGCCTCTATATAAGCACATCAATTGCTCATACACTGGGGTCTAAAGGTCTATTCTTTGCTTCCTCTCCCACATCTGTTTCTCCTTCTGCTCTCCACTGCACCCCCACCTCTTTACTAAATGACAGGCTGACAGACATGGCTAATATACCTTATTTAAACATCTGCTTTATTACTGTTGAGTGACTGCCCTATGAATAGGCAGGGGTTTTTTCTTATCTTTCACTTAGGAATTCAGATGGTCTGATTAGAAAGCTGTACTGCTTAGAGGATCCTGACAGATGTCTCTTACTTTCTTTTAAGACCACCATGAGTGGTTAGGCATTCCACTCAGACCATTTTCAGTAGTGGAACAGCTGTCTGTCTAGGTACCTGGCTAGGTCAAACATGCATTGAGCTCAGGAATCCCACCTCCACACCCAAGAATTTTTCTCCCAGGAAATAAATGGACAAAGAACCATTTATTATGTAAATGTTATGAGTATGTCAAGGGTCAGTTGTTGCAATTGTATAATGGGGTGACTACTGAGAACACTGACTGTTGGTAGAACTAAAGTAAAACTCAGAGAAACCTAAAGACAGATAAAAAGGAAGAAAGAAAGCCCTAAATACTAAACAGAAAATACAAGGGAGAGCATGGGTATCATGAAATAACACTTTTTTTTAAAAAATGTATAACTATTTTAAAGATTCCTTATGGAAATAATTGAAAACAGAATATTTTGGGTTCAAATATCAAAGATAATTTCAGACTCAGTGATACAAATGAAGTATATAATTTTAAAAATATTTATTAATAACCTCTAGTTTGAATCTTTCAGGAAAGAAAAATATTACTCATTCCGACTTCATGTAAAGTGTTACATTCTGAAAAAAAAAAATCTGTTACATCAGAGAGTTCTAGAATATTATGTGAAGAAATTCAGGCTCAGAAGAAAGAGTAGTAGAAAGTGTTAATAGGAAATGAGTAAAGATGAAGTACAAGAAGGAGACAACAGGGGAGTCATCAGTGACCCTGCCAATTATTTTAGGGGATGTCCTTTATCTCTTTCCCTCAGCCGACCAATCACTAGTCTTAGCTTCTTTCTGACCTTCCACTGCACAAAGCTCATCAGCTTTGATAGAGTCTATGTTCCCCACCAGTGACTTTCTTCTTCTATATCTTCTCTTGTGTGTTGCCCATGTTTAGTTGTTTCCTCACATTAAGCTGAATCTCAAGTTGCATAATTCATCATACAACTTAAATGTGACCTCTCAAAGAGGGTTCCCTAACCATGCTATTCAAAAGCTCCCGAACCACTCTCTCATACACATAAGCTCCACTTACTATCACTAGCTCACATTTTCTTGACATTTTTTCATCTTTTGTTTCAGAAAACCTGTCTCATTCGCCACAGTATTTTTAGCACTTAGCCCATAAAAAGGTGCTCAGTAAAAGTTTATTGAATGAATCAAATAAAGATAAAAGTAATAAGAAGTCAAATAAAGATAACAGGGTTTACTTTCTTAGTTGTGGGACAATTGCTCCCAAAACACAAAGCCTCCACATAGAGCTAAATTGGTAAATGCACTTCCTAGGTGAAAGCACCCTTACTTCTTAAAGAGAATAGGCTGTAAAGCAAGTATGACCTGATATACTTTTTCAGTTTCTGGAAGAGATTCTGGAGAATGGTGCTCTTCCATCACAGGGGACCCAGACATAGAGGATTTACAATGCAGTTCATTGGAGCAGAAGTGCCTGCCTGACTGAGTGCAACGAGCTCTAATAAAGCCAGAGAAAATAGATGCTATCCCCACCCCAACTGCCTTTCACCCTAGGCTACATTGCCCAATGGATATCAGGCTCTCGCCAATTTAAATGGGGCACTTACTCATATTTTTAAGGAGAAGAAAAGATTAAATGAGTGGATAGATAATTCCAAAGTGAGCATTCCAGTACTTTCACCTGTGAGATTGCATCAGAAATTATCTTCCCTCTTTGACGGGACATGGAATAAGGCTCTCCTGTAATGAGCGCTGGCTCACAGTATATGCTCCAAAATAGTCAATGAATATTTTATTTAAAAAACAGAAATAAAATCTCAGAAAGTTCAGGAATGAGATCAAAGATGGAATGTAAAACATTCTGTGGCCCCTGTTCCTTTGTCTAAAACAAAACAAAGGAATAGAGGCAAAATAAGAAGTCTGCACAAATATAATCATCCATATTGAGTACATCACAAAGTTTGACAATGTCCTTTTATGCATGTTAATAACTGGTGAGCTTTTTGAGAATAGGTACAAAGTCTTTTATCTTTTGAACCCTACACCTTTCCTCCTCACTGTCTAGAACAGTGATGGTGAACCTATGACACGCATGTCAGAGGTGACACGCGAACTCATTTTTTTTGGTTGATTTTTCTTTGTTAAATGGCATTTAAATATATAAAATAAATATCAAAAATATAAGTCTGTTTTGCTATGGTTGCAAATATCAAAAAATTTCTATATGTGACATGGCACCAGAGTTAAGTTAGGGTTTTTCAAAATGCTGACAATCCGAGCTCAAAAGGTTCACCATCACTGGTCTAGAACATCATTAAAACTCAATAATATTTTAATTGAATTGATTATATTCAATATTAATATAACCAAGACTTGCATGTGGTCCATTGAGTTTCTTCAGAGAGCTAGAAAATGGATCATTTAATCTGTACCAGTTTAGGGGACATTTGCAAAGTGAAGAAATTCAACAAAGTATATGAACACATTTTCTAACAATTTGGATGAGTCATAAACTATGAAAAATCAATAAGAAGTCATACATCCCAATAAAAAGTGGGCAAAATGTTTCAATGGATGGTTTCTCAAAGATTTGTGGATGGTAATAAACACATGAAAACATGCTCAATATATGTTTCATGAAGGAAATGACAAACCCTCAATTAGATACCACTACATATCTAACAGAAAGGGTAAAATGAAAATGACTCACCATACCAAGTTTTGGTGAGGATGCAAAAAAAAATAGAGCTTTCATAAATTCCTAGGGAAAATGTAAATTGGTACAACTGCTTTGGAAACCACTTTGACAGTTTTTTTAAAAGGTAAACATACATACTGTATAATCCAGTCATCCCACTTCCAGGTATTTGATCAAGAGAAAAGAAAGCATATGTCAATGCAAAGTTATGCACATGAATAGCTATAGAAATTTCATTAGTGCCCAGATGGCATGGCTCAGTGGTTGAGTGTCAACCTATGAACCAGGAGGTCACGGTTCAATTCCCAGTCAGGGCACATGCCCAGGTTGTGGGCTCAATCCCCAGTGTAAGATTTGCAACAGGCAGCTGATCAATGATTCTCTCTTATCATTGATGTTTCTATTTCTCTCTCCCTCTCCCTTCCTCTCTGAAATCAATAAAAATATATTTATAAAAAAAGAAATTTCATTAGTAATAACCATAAACTAGAAACAAACCAAATGCTAATTAACAACAGTTTGTAGACAAACAAACTGTGGTATATTTATACAATGGAATACTAAGCAGTAAAAAGAAATGCACAGTATTGATACATACTACAACATGGGTGAATTTCAAAATATTAATTTTGTTTGAAAAAAGCTAGAACCCATACACATATCCCCCAAGTCATGCCACACAATCCCATGTATATAAAGCTCTAGAAAATGCAAACTAATCTATGGTAACAGAAAGCAGAACAGTGGTTTTCTGAGGAAGGGAGAGAAGAAAAAGGGATGAAGAACAGATTACTTGCCGAACCGGTTTGGCTCAGTGGCTAGAGCGTCGGCCTGCGGACTCAAGGGTCCCGGGTTCGATTCCGGTCAAGGGCATGTACCCTGGTTGCAGGCACATCCCCAATGGGGGGCGTGCAGGAGGCAGCTGATTGATGTTTCTCTCTCATGGATGTTTCTAACTCTCTATCCCTCTCCCTTCTTCTCTGTAAAAAATCAATAAAATATATATTAAAAAAAAAAAAGAACAGATTACTAGGGTACAGGTGGAAATTTTAGGGGTTTGATGTATATGTTCTCTATCTTTATTGTAACTATGTTTTCACAGATATAGTCATATGTCAGAATTTATCAAATGGTAAATTTTAAATTTGTGTAGTCTTTTACCTGGTTACATATAATATATATATATATATATATATATATATATATATATATATATCAATGCATTCTAATTTATGTTCTTTAAAATAATACATTGTAGTAACTATTTAAAATACTATTTTAATTCACTGCATCTAAGATATTACAGTTACGTTACAAGGTAAACCATCTCAAAATAGAAAACATCATATCATGTATAAAACTAAATCTAAGAAGTAGAAGAGAATATAGAAATTAAAAATGTTCTTAACTACCAATGCTTTATAAAAATGAACTCTCCCATCTTTTTTAAAAAAAATTATTGATTGATTTTGAGAAAAAGAGATGAAGGGAGTGAGGGAGAGAGAGAGACATTGGTTTGTTGTTCCACTTATTTATGTATTCACTAGTTGATTCTTGTACGTGCCCTGACCAGGGATTGAACATGCAATCTTGGTGTACCAGGATGACACTCTAAGCTACCTGGCCAGGGCTTAACTATCTAGTCTTTAAAGTCAAGCACCAGTGAAGAGACTATTATGGCAGTAAAAGAAAAAAGTTTCATCATAATATCCCATTAATGAAATCAACATCAGTCCTTTTAGATTAGAATGTGGAAGACATAAATAGTTTAACTTCAGTAAATACTCCTTTTCCTCCTCTAGAATATGTGGAAAATTAAAACTAATATGTGGAGTTGAAGTGTTACATTAAATTGTTTATAAAATGTACCTACTACAGACTGGTAAAACAGTCAATGTTAAGTAAATATTTGTCCCTTCCTTCATCTCATTATGAGCATATAAACTCATATGTGCATTGACCACAGAGAAAATGTTTATGGTAGCAAAGAGATAATTGTATAATATCACATTTCATTATTCTAAGCCACATTCTTTGAATTAAATAAGGAGCAAATTATGCATAATATTCTAAATAAGACTTTCTGAAGGTTAAAATATGTACCATGCAAAATTCCCTTTGACATGAATAAATCTCAGTTCAGAGTAAGAGAGAATAATTGCAGTGGACAGGTGAAAAGGCTATGGATAAAGTCCTAATTCTCCACAGCTTTTAGGGTCTATATCTAAAGATGTCACCTTAGTTACCCGAGGGAGAAAACAATTTTTTTTCCAAATGGAAAAGAAGAAAGTTGCATTTGCATAATATTTTAAATAAACTACAGTGATTTGACCTTGGTTTAAGGATGCACTATTTTTTCATAAAAGAAGTAATGCCCTGGCCAGTGTAGCTGGGGCATGGGGGAGGCAACCAATCCATGTGAGAGTATCACATCGATGTTTCTATCTCTCCCTTTCTCTTTCCTTTCCCCTCATTCCTTCCCTCCCACTGTCTTTAAAAAGCAGTGGGAAAACGTCCTCAAGTAAAGAGTAACAAAGAAGAAGAAGGAAAAAAAGAAAGCTTATGACAGTTTATTAAGAGAACAAATCTCAGACATGGATATTCAATAGGGGAGAAAACCTAGTAGGAAAATGAAACCAATCTACTTGGAATTTCCTGAATAAAAAATATCTGAGATATTCCTGAACCTATAAAATTTTAAATTCAAGTTTTAAACTCACACATTTACAAAAGAAAACTAAATATGTATGATGGAAATGAAACATGTAAATCCATTCTACTGACACACGACCTTAATTCAGCCCCATAATAAAATAGGCACTACTTACCTCATCTGTGCCCCAAAATCTTTTCAGAAAATGTAGGTTGTGTCTACTTCTAATATTTCTTCTTTAATAGATGAAGGAATCAATTACTTTTGACTCTGTAAAAAAGAGACAAAAATTTTGGTTTGGAAAACACAAACTCACTTAGAGATAGCTTTAAATGAGGTATTATTGCTTAAATTAGTTACCAATTCCTTTTCCCTAGACTTTTTAAAAGGTGAAACCCCCCTCACTTGGAGTAACTGGGACAGTGTTTTCCCAACTGAGTAGGTGAATAAATTCTACAAATGTGAGTTTGCCTAACTTCAAGTAGGGCTCCTGTCCAGTCTCTGCCCTAAGATTTCAAAAAGGATTTCAATGGGAAAATGTCTTGTGAGGAGTAGGTTTAACCTACTTGATTTTTACTATTACTACTACTATTGTGCATTGTTGTATTATCATTTTATTTTGTTTTTAACTTACCAAACTGCTTCATCATTTTCTCCTTTTTACCTTTTATTGCTGTGATTATATTTTCTGTATTCATTTACTTTGCTCTTTGCTTATGTAAAAACTGTCTTTTAGTCTTTCATTCACAATGTTTAGGCTTAAATTTTAACAAACATACTTGACTTAATATCTAAGTGGAATCAGTATGTCTTCCTTTCTCCTAAATATTTAAAGAACTTTAGAATTTTAACACTAAACACCTTATTACCTTGTTTTCTAATGTACATATTTGATTTTAATGTCTTTTAATATTCTACAAAATTACTGATCACTATCATTATTTTATCAGTGCATCTTTATATCATCTCACACCCTTTTTGTATCTTGCTCCTTTTTCCAGATTCTATTTTTCCTGAATCAGATCTTTTATTAATTCTTCTAATGAGAGCCTGTTAGTAGTCAAATCTCTCAGACTGTCTGAAAAATGTATTTTTCTACATCATTCTTATATAGAAGTTCAGCTATGCAAAGAATTTTAAAGATTTGAAGATATTCTACTTTCTTTTGGCTTTTATTGCTGCTTATAAGTATATATATACTTATGTAATGTGATTTTTGTGTATAGAAATAAAATCTTGCTTGGGACTTGATGTACTTCTTTTGATCCTGGAAAACTCTTAGCCATTTTTTTCCAAAATTTTCTTTCTGCCATTAAATCTTCACAATCTATCCTTTGCATCTTAATCTACCCTTTTTATTTCTTTCTGTACATTCTCAAACCTATTTTCACTTCTCTTTATAATTGTCCTATTTTTGTGATCTACAATGTAATTTTTGAGGGTATTTTTGACAAAAAATTCAAAAACTATTTCTAAAAGCAATATGTGGTTCTTTTCATATCTGCCAGGTTAAATAGATAGTTACATAGAGTGATAACTCCTATTACCTCATTGTCATTTCCATCCTATCTTTCTCTCTTAAATTTTATTTCCAAACCTTTTCAAATTATTACATTTCCTTAGGATCTTTGAGATGCTAATTTTCCTGTTTGTGTTTTTACTGAATGTCCTTGAGTCTTATGAATTTGGATTGTGGAATTTCCCCTTTTTGTATTTCATTCTGCTGTGAATCTTAGGAGTTCAACTGGCCCAGGAAAGCATAATTTCTGTTTCAAACTGCCAAACAATGCAAGTGGTGTGACTCTGGGCCCCGTTTATGGATGATCCTTGTGGTTTCTATTACTTACAGAATTATTTTCTCCTTATTCTCAACTGCAAACCCTTACTTCTCTGTTCCATGGAGGAGGTTTTTTAGGAACCTTTTTAAGAGTGTGAAGAAGCCTTTTATGGTCCAGCTTTCTACTAGGCTTTGAGTTTTAACTCCCTACCTCTTGTTGCCAAGACCACATTTCTTAGTCCTAAATCCCTAGCCCCTGGTCTTTATCATTTATATAGATCGTGGGCCCCATCTTGGTCTGTCATAGTGGGAGCTCTGGCTTTGAGGGTTTTGTGTAGATTATTTCTGGCTCCTGGGATTGCCCAATATGTCTTTTAAGCTTGACGTGTGTAGTGTAATATAAAGGGAGAACTGAATGTTTATTCACTTATTTTGTCATGTGACCAGGAAGTGTTCTGGTTCATCTTTTTTAATATTATTTATTACTATCTTTTGTTGTCTTGTTTCCAACCTGAAACTGTATGTTTACAACTTCCTTAATTTTATAGAATCATCCTTCTTTCTCCTACACATTTATTACTAGTAATTATGTAACAATATTAGAGTGACGCCACATAGCACACCCTGCAGGCTCCAACGGCTCCCTGCTTGCCTCCCAGGAAAACCCCACACTCCAGCCCCAGCCCCAGCCCTTGGCCCAGCCCTCCTGCCCCTGATAATGTTCGGAAGAGAAGAAAGTGGCCTGGGCAAAGAGGCCAGCTCCTCCATTGCAGTAGCTGGCAGTTGGGCTGGGTCTGAGAGAGACTAATGCCCAGGGCTGTTCTCCAGGGTAAAGGCTCCAGTGGCTGGCAGGTATGATCTCCTGGGACAAATTCTAGACACCTCATGGCTGCCAGGGGAAACTACTGAGCCCAAGGATAATAGTTCAGGGCGGTGCAGTCTTAGATCTTGGCAGACATCGGATTGAGTCCCTGGTTCCTCGCCATAAGTCTGTGTCTCTGCTTGGCCTCCTGGAAAGCTATAGGTTTGCTATGCAGGTTGCATAGTTCACTCCTTGGTTTCGGCCTGTGGAAGTCAGCACAGCCTTTGAGACAGAGTCGGTCTTGCACTTGGCTGGGCTCCTGGGGCGAGGCGCCTCTTCGCTGTGATTTGGGAGGTTGGGACGAGCTATTGGGGTTTGCTAGGGACATGAGCTAGATGATGGGAGCCAGACTCCTGTGGAGGACTCTAGAACCAGGAGCCTCTGGCACTTTGGGGCTAGGGGTGGGGGTGGGGATGTAGGGAGGCACTAGGTGTTTCTCATCCCAGGACTCCCCTCCTGTCAAGTCTATCTCCTGAGATCCTGCCAGGATTGGGCTTCCTCTGAGAAGAGAGGATGCGTCCTCTTTCGTGAGAAATCCATTATCTGTCTATCTGTCTATCTACCTATCTATCTATCTATCTAATTTTGAAATGTATACATTCAGAATATATAATATGAATACAGAAGGTCTTTGAATTATGTAGTTTTGTTCAACATCCTTTTATTACATGACTAGGAACTTAACTCTTGCTTACATCAATTAGCCTATGCCAAAATTGTTGTGTTTATATATATATATACTCGTTCATTTAGAAATAATATACTTTCCAGACACTATCCAAATTATCTTCTAAAAATATTTACATATGTTTGTAGGTAAAAAAAAAACTACACAGAGAAATAAATGCCTGAACAAAGACGACTTAGGCTCTGTGAAAGAAGAGACTTTTTCAGTACATTTTAATGTATTTATCGAAGTATACCCAGTGGCCTTAAAACTAACCTCCCAATGATAGAATTTGAATATCCTACCTTTGAATCCCAATACAAAGAAGTCCCAAAGGGTCCACTAAACATATCCCCAGAAATGACTCAGGCTAGCCCAGCCGGTGTGGCTCAGTGGTTGAGCACCAATGTATGAACTAGGAGGTGATGGTTGATTCCTCATCAGGGCACATGCCCCAGTTTGGGGCTCAATCTCCAGTAGGGGATGAGCAGGAGGCAGCTGATCCATGATTCTCTCTCATCATTGATGTTTCTATCTCTCTCTCCTGCTCCTTTCCTTTCTGAAATCAATAAAAATATTTTTTAAATGGCCCAGGAATATATCCAGGAATAATTTCCTACCACCCACCAAAAAAGGTTAAAACATTGTCAAAATCTGGCCTTTCCTTTTGGCTGCCCCAACTGGATCTAAATTCTGTACTTTCACATATAAGAAAAGCAAAATCTTCAAAAGGGACTTTAGAGAAGGGTAACTAAGACCTTTTTCCAGTGTTTTATTTTTGTATACATTTATAGTAAAAAAAAATATATATATATATATATAATATAGGTATATGTACAATAACATTTATATTGGGTTTTCCTGGAAATCTTAATTCTATTAACCCCCTTTGGTTTATGGGAAAAGTAAACACAAGGAGCCCAACTCTCACATTTGCAGAGTGAAGCCACAGTAGCCAGCCTGAGATTTGGTGGATTCTTACACTGTACCTCTTTGTTTCCATACAGCTGAGAAATCTGAAAAGTTATCCAGTGTCCTTAACAGCTGGTAGGGATTGGAAATGAGATAAGTCTATCTAATCACAACTTTGGAGGCCACTGCATGACTAGAAAGATCCCATATCCATGTTCCTGGCAGCTAAGAATGCAGACTCTGTTGAGATTGTTTGCGGACAACATCAGGTAAAAACTCGAATAAAGGCTTCAGGTGGAGAAGCAACAGAGCTGCCCTTAAGGGCATAATGAACCGCATGGGATTCTTTCCCATTGGTAACAACACTATTTTAGGAATCACAGTTTGTCTTTTCAAATAAATATAAACTTCCTTATATAATCTGCCCCTTTTCTTTCTTTCTTTTTTGTTCTTTTATTTCACAATAGTGAGGTAATTTGGGGTTAAAACTGATATGATAAGATATCATATCTTAATTTTAGTAAAAGGAAATAAGAAAAAGGAGGTCTTTGTATAAAATATACCTATTTATTCACCATTTAATACTAGTACAGTGTGTTTTTAAAGAGATCTTATTGAAAGAATTATTTGTTTCTCAAGCTAAGTTTGTTCTAATCCTAGTAAATCCCAACCACACGAAGTAATACTTTGTGTATGTGTGTAATAAATCAAATTTTTAAAATATAAATCCGGCCCATTGCTAGGATCATGTGGACTCAGCAAATTTGATGTTTGCATTCATTACTTCATTAATCCAGTCATACATGCTTGAAACAAACATGTACTGAGTGGGAAACCTGTGCCTGAGTTCTGCTGAGTGTTAGAGATAAAAACATTTCCAGCATCAAAGACTGGGTAATTTCAGGAGAGATATAGACAAGTACACTAACAATTACCAAAAATAAAAAGATGATTTCTAAGATAGAAATATCCTTGGGATTCTAGGAGGATTGGAGGACACAGTGATGAGCCTGGAAAAAATTAAAGAAGGCTTAGCAGAGAGAGAGAGAGCACTTGGGAAGGATCTTAAAATTTGCTGCATCACCCCGGCTAGTGTGGCTCAGTTACTTGAGGGTCATCTGGTGCACCAAAAGGTTACCTGTTCGATTCCTGGTCAGAGCACATGCCTGGGTTGCGGGCTGGATCCCTGACAAGGGGCATGCAGGCGGCAGCCAATGATGTTTCTCTCTCTCCCTATCCCTTTCTCACTTTTTAAAAATCAATTAAAAAAATCTTTTAAAAAAAATTGCTGTATCATCTAGACCAGAGCTTTCAACTCAGCCAGTGTACCTCCTCTTGAGGAGATGTAGACATATAGGGTGTCCCAAAATTCACGCAAGATTTTCAATTCAATTCAATTGCAAATCTTGCGTGAATTTTGGGACACTCTATATGTGGGGTTTCGAATTATCACAATGTTTGGGTACACACATCCATAAGTTTGGTGGACAAAGGCCAGGGATGTAAAACATCTTTCCAGAAGAGGACATTTTTGCACAATGAAATGTCTGTCTTGAACTCACATGGTTTTTAATGCTTGGACATTTTTCTCCCACTTAATGTTTGGACATTCTTATAGATAAAAATCCAACATATAACCATCTGAACTTTAAACCCAACCGTTTTATATACATGCATGAAAATAATTTCTGTATAATTTATTCACTGAATTTTCCAGAATTAACACGCCTGTGTAAATTGAGAAAAGATTAGGGGGAACAAATTTGGAACTCTTCCAAGAGTATTTCATCATTCCATCAAAAACAGCACAACTCCTGATGTTGGTGAACCTAATGAAGCATAGAGTATCTGTCTGAATTTGCAACTTTTCCATTCTCAGTGAATCTCTATGTATATATATGTACATATGTATAACATTTTTAAAATGTAATGGAAACACAAATGTTTTGATAATATGCAATTCAAAACTGAAAATCCAAATTTATTTATTAATATCAGATTCAAGCATCTATTTCATTATGTCTTTGAATATAGTTGATCCTAAGCATTTCTATGTTGAAATATATATTACTTAAAAATCCTTTTATTTTTTCTTGTATATTATTCTTAGAATTTTATATTGACTTAATCTCTATTGAGTTATAATTACAAAAAGCAAAATACACAGATCTTATATCTATGTTAATGAGTTTAATAAATCTATAATCCATACATTCAATATCCCATCAAGATATAAAACATTTCCATCACTCTACTCCTCTCATCCCTCTTTATTGTTAATCTCTTCCCTTCTCCAGCCCCAAAGGCAAGCAACATTCTGGTTGATACAAGGATTAAATTAACTACCTTAAGTAATGCATATATGCATGACACACATTTAGCTTTCAGTTCTTTGAGTGTATATTATGATAGAAAATGGCCAATTAAAATTTTGGATGACTTTAAGGACCTGCTGTCTCTCTGAGTATATCCTTCTCAAACCAAATTTGACCACTGACTACATTCCTAAATTTGCCACTGCTAAGATTTGCCTCCTTTCCCACCAGAAAGTTTACAAAAGGCTGCCTAGCTCCATCAGATGGTTACCTCATACTAAGTAGAGTACTGTATAACTTGGTAATGGAGAAGGGACTAAGTATCATTCAGTGCTGCTGCTCTGATTACATTTATAAAAGGAGATGCCTCTCCTATTAGGGGTCAAACTGGAAGCCAAGCAGGGGCTCAGAGAACAAGAGGTAAGCTTAGGCTAGAAGTGACAAAAGAATCCCTGGGGGTCACAAGGCATGGCCCCCGCTCCCCAGGTACATGGCCATATAGGAACTTGAAAGTAAGGTCAAACTAGCCATAAATAATTCCTTTATGTGGAGTAAACTCTGAAAAATATGTATTCATCAGAGGTCAGAGTCAGGACTGCCTTTCTGGTGCCAGAGTAGGAGCAAGAATAGTTTTGTGCCTCTCCAGATGAGTGGCTTTTGTATACATATGCCAACTCACAGAACATGTACAAAACAGAAGACATAAAGCCACTTGCTATTACCTCAGTTTGATAGAAACAAAAAGGAACACCCTTCAGTGAAAGGGAAATTAAAGGTGACAGCTTTTTAATCACTCTGGGTAAAGTACTATATAATCTGGTAATGTAGAAGGGACTAAGCTTTTTTATCTCAAGCATTTCGGGCTTTCAGAAATCTGGATCCATTCTCATCTGGCCTGGGACAATCAGAACTTCCATCAGGGGTCCAAGAAAGTGCAGCAGGAGAAGGAGCACAAGTACATGATCTGTTGGGTCAGGACATCCTAGAAAGGGACTATCAGGCATTCTGTACATTCTGGGCTACCTGATTCTAGCTTGACTCTTTGAGGGAGTGGTAGAGTGGGCAGGATTCAAGCCTAACACACATAGATGGTTACCATTGTTTAGAGGTTGAGCTGACCAAGCTGACCAGGGAATCAGAGGTTGAAGCTCCCAGGGAAACAGAATCCATACATCCATTTAAAACACGAGTCTAATAGCCAATCTCCCAGTTGGACCTGGTGCTTAAATTCATAGAACTATGCATATGTTCAAACTGCTATAATATGGTTACATTGCAGAGTTTTATGCTAAAGTATCATGGACTACTTTAGAGCATTGATCATCAAACTTTAGCATGCTTTGGAATCACCTGGATGTCTCGTTAAAAGGTAGATTGTTGAGTCCCGATCCAAGAGTTTATGATTGAGTAGTTCTTGGGAAAAGCCTGAGAATTTGCATTTCTAACAACCTTTCAGGTTATGCTGATGCTGCTGGCCTAGAGAATCACACTTGGAGAAACACTGCTTACTGGTAGAGGACCCTCAGTGGCCAAAGACAATCTTGGCACAATGTGACTTTTGCTTAGAGGAGGCAATTATCCTGGGGACTCCTTACCAAACCAGGACTTCATGGGAAAGTGGGATTTCAGGTCGTTGCTGGGTTCCAAACAGAAATAAAATGTATCTGGGGCCCAGTTCCCATGGTACTAAGCACCCTGTCTCCTGACTTCATCTAGGCCAGCACTCCTGCTCAACTAAGTGCTGCACGTCACCTCTTGGGAGTCACCAAATTCTGTGCCTGTCTCTCTGCACTGAGAGTCTAGCCCTGGGTCTCTGGACTTTGCTTTCCAGGATTCCCCACCACCCTTGGGAAACCTTATTTTGGAGAAGGACAATCAGTCTAAGGAGCGATTTTCCGTGGACAAATCTTAGGCTGATTTCATTAAATTCAGAAAATCAGAACAATTCACAGTGTCAAATCTTTATAGTAGATGAGAAAATGTAGTGAATATGCTCTGTGAAACATTTTTAAAATTAATCAACGTAGAAGATAGTATAAGATAAGTAAGACTTTTTGAGGATGATATACAATATTTCCTTCTGTTCTCAAAAAACATATATTTTATATCAAAAATAGTGAGTCTCCTTAGGATAAATAGCTTACATTCATAATTTTTGTTTTGAATGACACAACTAAATCAAAGTCATAGGTGTTATTACAGCAAATTTTTTTTTTTATGCTAAGCCTCTAGGTAGGATCTACAGCTGGAATTATTTGAATGAATTGTACCATCACCTACGCGTGTGAGAATCTGTGAACAAATTATATTGGCCTTGGGACAAAATGAAACAATCAGTAACTCACAGAACTTGCTCTATCTTCTCTGCCTTTCTTATCTTGTGAGACATTTAAGGATAATGTTTGTCTTTCTTTTGTTATTACCTGGACCTATGTTCTCCCTTTCAGGGTGGTAACTACATTTGCCGAAATTGAAATTCACTTGATCTTTAGGCCTTTTGTAATGTTGGCAAGAAGTAACTTCCTGTTTCCTAGCAATAAAAGCCAACAAGGCTACTGAGGCAGATACATGTGGGTTGAATTTCCTTTCAAAAATAAATATTAGTTTAAATCTTAAATGGGAAAAGGTTGAGCCAAATGCATTACATTGGATTTCTGAGACATCTGATGAAACTACCCTTCATTTCCCTGTTCCCCTTTCACACCCCCAATGAACAAATCACCTTCTGAACAAAGAGAGAAATGTTTGACTCTTTCACAAAGAATCTGGAATATGTCACTAGACTTTTAATGGAGAATGAACTCTTTCATGGGCAAAGAGGCCACTGAGTACACAATAGACAGATTTAAATTTGATCCATCTCACAAGAGCAGGACAGGGTCAACCTGAGAAGGAGTTGTTGATCTTGACATGAAAAAAAAGTTACAAGATGCTTGCCTTCTAATTCTAGGGACTGTATAAACTAATCAGTGAGCAAACCATAGAAAGGATTTTAAAATAAGGGATATTTTCATTTTAGAAAAAAAATGCCATCCAGAAAACATAGAAAATCCCCAAAGTCACAATAGTTGCTTTACTGCATTCCTTAGTGTTGGATTTAGTATGTTTAAATTGAAGTTATTTTTTCTGTTACACTCCCTTACCCAGATGTTTTCCTGTAGATATTTAGTAGAAACCACAAAGCCTGAAACAATAATTAGCAAGAGGATACCTTTTCTTTTTAAAAAAATTCATATCACAATTTCTATTCTTTAATTTTCTACTCGCAGTCTACACTATTCATTCACTCTCCCAGCACAGTTCACATAGAGACACATACAATAAACCTTTTTGATCTTCCTTTCCTCTTGCCCCAGCCAGTTTACCTTACCCTGCTGAAGTGCAGAGCAAAGAATACAGGATTCGGAATTGAGAGGACCGCATTTAGTCCCTGGCTCTGCTGCTGACTGCTGGGTGACCTGGCCCAAGTCAGTTTTGGAAGAAACAAGTAAAACAATGTCTGCATACTGTTATTATGTGTGTGTCTATATATGGCACTCTACGTACATATTATTATTATTGCCAACTCTGTCTTAGAGTGCGAGACTGTACCGCTAATGGAGGCCATGGCACAAAAACCTCATCTTGGAGCCATGGTCAAGAAAGAATCATAGAGAGTTCAACTGGAATATTTGTTTATACTGGTGACAAACCGAGGCATGGAGATGTTAAATCACTTACCAAGGTCACATGGCTAAAACCAGGACCTTTATGTCCCACACCACTTTACTGAACTCTTCCAGCTAATTCTGGTTTCATGGAAGGAGAACATAAAGTTGAGAAGGAAGCAATGACTTTGTAGGATAAAAAAGAGGATGCATGTGGAAGGACTATTAGAACACGATCAACAACCCAGGTGCCCATGAGGCTGAAGAACACCTAGAGACCCATCGGCTAATGAAGTGAAAACAGATGTGAGCTGGCATATGGTGAGGGTAAGGAGGATGACTGCCTTCGGAATGTCAAGTTAGGCTAAAGAAGAGGACATGGGAAAGCTGTAATCTATGAGATGTGTGTCTGGAGAAAATCACCTTGGTAGAGAGGCAGACTAATTGAATCTATTAATAATATTAAGAAAAAATTTGATCTATTGGGCACACGTATCACAAAATTACCCTAGGAATCAAGCAGTCTGCACAGATGAAAAGACTCTACCAACCCTCTGAATTAGATTTTGTTAAATAATATCTGAGGGAATAACTTGCTTTAGGCACAGTTAGGGGGATGAAATAAACCCAAATTCTCAATTGTATTCAGACTCTTTGGGATTTGACAAACCCTTGTTTTCATACTCACTCCCCACTTCCAAACCTCTCTGAGCCTCAATATTCTCATCTACAAGGTAATAATAAGCCTTTGCTGAGTTTGTACTCGTGTTTGATAAGATCACACTGCCAAGCAGAGTGTCTGATATGTAACAGAAATGCCTGGTGTGCTTCAGAAATTCTAGGTCCTTTTTTAAGCTTGAGAAAGAAATGATCCTGGAAAGGGAAAAAATACCCAAGCTCAGATTCTTAGGCTAGTAAGCAAAAACTCTTCCAAGATGTGATTCAGTGTATTATAAGGGAGTCAAGAAGGATGGAAAATTTTTACTAGAACTAGTCATGTACAAGTTAACAGTGTTTTAAACACCTTGAATAGTCTCTTTTAATCCTCACCACAAACTTGTGAAGTTGATATTATTCCCATTTTAGTGATGAAACTTGAGACTCAGACAGGCTAAGTAATACTAGGTTACCAGGGGTATTTTAAGGATTCCAACCCAGGTCTGAACAAAGAAAACCACATCAGTATTCTCTTAGCTTTACCTCATATTATATGTTCAACTGGATATAACATCATATGAGTGGTATATGTAACTTTTCTTTTGACAGAACAGGATGATAAAGTATTTATTAGACTTTTACACAAACACTCTCAACAGTTGAAACACCAGTTTCAATTTTTTTTTTTCTCTGAGTTTGAGCTGCTTGCATCTGTCTGTCACAAGGAAGCCCTCCAACTGAATTTCAGCATTTTCCATTTTCAACTATATTTTCCACCCTGGATTGATGTGAGATCATCATGAGGCAATCAATGCCAAAGATTTTTGTCCGTTTTCCACTGCCTTAGCTTAAATAAACAATGTTAAGGAGGGGCACAGGTCGGGGGGGAGTGGAGGTGGAGAATGCTCACTCACTCACACAGATGCACTGTTGCACACACAACCTCACAAAGACATACTTTGTCATGGTTCACTTGGAAAAATCCAAATGAAAAAGGAGGAGGTGGATGAATAATAAAGCGAAGCAGAAAAAGGAACTCATTTAGGGATAATGACTGCAAGACTGCCTCAATAAAGAAGAACAACATGTGTCATTAGGTGGCAAGCTTAGCCTTTGGGCAAGATTACACTTCGAAGCCCTGCTCCAATTATCTGTTTTAAGCATAAGTGAAGAGGGAATGTAAAAGAGTGGGGGAAATACTTATGCTCCCTAAACAGTAGTAACATTCAGAGAAAATTAACTGTTGCTCTCACAAAGAGACTCTTTTTGCAATTGCAACTGTGGAAGGTGAGAACCCACCATGCCCACGTGAAACCACGCGTTCGGCCATCAGGTAGAATACCATTTCTCCCAGGGGCCGAGAAATGAACTGGGGAGCGGGGAACGTGTGTCCTATATTTGCATCTTGCCTCAACATCTGGCAATCTCAGAAGCTGCTGAATAAAGCAGCAAGCCTCCATCTGAGGTGACCTCCTCACAGCATGGGTCAGTTCCTGAGAATGCGGCTCTTTTGCCATGAGGACTAATGACAAGGCAGGAAAGCCTGCCGATGAGAAAGCCCTGAGCCTGAACAATGCATACAAAAGCCTGGTTAAGGAGCACTTCCAAAGTCATTCCTTCCTCACCCCACCGGCGACCACTAGGTATAAAGGTAGGGGTCGGGTGGAAGGATAAAGATGATCAAGGAAAGGAAACCATAATAAGAGGTTTATCTCTGAATGACTCCAACTTCCCCCCTTCCCAGATATCAACTCTATTACAACTGATTGCCTTGTTTAATCCCAACCCAATTTGTGGGTAATTGTTGGCTTTTCCAAAGTAAGCAGGAGATATTCTTTTCACAGTTGCCTGCTTTTCTCAAGTGTCCAGCTTCCCCAAATCCCCTTTAATAAGGATTACTTGCATGTAAGTCAGCTTCCTTTTCTGATGCCGTAACAACAGTGTTCCTTGTAATCTGGCCAAGTACAGGTTATTTTAAACACCATGTAGCTAATAGGTATATACTTCCTGCCTGCAGGTGAAATTGGCAGGTGCCACTCAGATTGCAAAATATGTGTAAGTATTGCTTCCAGGCAGGGTCGGGACTCATTTCCTTCCCCTCAAACTGTTTCCCACAGAGAAAGTAAAGTTTGAGTAGAAGAAGTGTCAGATGCCCTTGACATGCTCATTCGCTATAGAAGGAGCAAGATAGAATCATCCTAAAAAGACTCATCATGTGAATACAATTGTCAGCCTAGGATAATTGCATAAAATGTACACACATACGTTTTTCATTCAAATTTCAGGTCAGCGGCAAATCCTTCTACATTATATAAAAGGACATGTGATTGCTTTTTTATAGTCATTACTTGGTGATGAGACAGAAACTTCAAAATATGGTTTAGATTAGTGCTTCTCAAATTTAAAGTCTATCAGAGTCCTTTGAGAACTTTGTAAAAACAGAGAGGCCCTCATCTTACCCAACTGGGCCTCTGATTTTTTATTGACTCTCCAAGTGACTCTGATATAAATTTGAGAATATCTGGCTTAGACAAACGTTAAGGACTCTGACCCGGGCCCACATCTCCTGATGGCACAGCCTTCTAGACTCCCGGTGCTGTCTTCTTTAAAGCAGAACCTCCCATATGTGAAATCAGTCCACCCTTAGTTCACAATTCCACAAACCACTGTACAAATGAGAAGACAGGTCAAAAATGAGTCAAGATTACAAGTGTCTTTCATTTATTGTGTACATGTCCCTGACGCTCCCAAGCCTCTGTCCCTAGTCCCATACATCCAACTCCACCTGGAGGGAAGACAGGCACCTGAAAAAGAGCATGTCGAAAGCCAAGCTTTTCATCTGCCCCCCCGCCCCAAAAAAGCCTGATCCTCCACTTGTATTTTCTATTTTGGGATATAAAAGAGGAATGAATCATTGTCCTTAAGTTAAAATAATTTTAATCATAAAAGATAAAAGTTTTTAATCATAAAAAGTGTAACAGTCTAATAGCCTACTAAATTGTAAAGGACTTACGTTTATAGCTATTCAGATACAGGTTATAATTTTCACTCACCCGGTAGGTAAAAATGTGAAATAATTTATGAAAGCTCTCTGGGCCTACTTTTCCTCAGCCCTGAAATGCAGACAATCAAACATATATTGCCTAACCTTAAACTTAAATCAGGCAATTAAATTAGATAATTTCTATAAAATATATAAATAGACATGGTAGACTCAAATCAAATATCAAACTTTTTCCTAACAGAAACAAATCTGACGTTCAGACATGTTGACTAATTACTAAATTATTGATTCTAGCAAGATAATTATGACCCAGATACAGGTAAAGAAAACAGCAAACCCACATCACCGAAGCCTAGAAAAGGAAGGGAAAATGGAGTGTGGAGTTTTTATCATTGAGAAAAGGGGTATTGCCTCATTTCATTCACGGTCATAGCTAAAGAGAATATAAGAGAGGCTGGAATCATATTCCTTAACTAACAATTTTGAAGATGAAATAGCAATATAAGTACTCTATATTCTCTTACACAAAATGAACAGATGCAAATATAGGAGGACATACTTATTCATTTTTAAATATAAGCATTCTTTTATTTAAAAAAAACAAAAAGAGCCATGGCCAGTGTTGCTAAATGATTAGGGTCTGCCTGTGCACCAAAGGGACATGGGTTTAAGGACATGCACCTGGATGCAGGTTTGTTCCCTGGCCCAGTTGGGGCAAGTGTGGGAGACAACTAATTGATGTGTCTTTACCACATTGATGTTTCTCTCTCACACTCTTTTTCTCCCCCTCCCTTCCACTCTCTCTAAAAAAAATCAGTGGAAAAGTATCCTTGAGTAGGGATTAACACACACACAAAAATGCTGTGTTTTAATGATTAGCATTTTTTCAATGTAGATATATTATTATATAATATTATATTTAATCACTATTAATATTCCTATGTATTGCTATAAATGTACTGCTTTTTTAAAAAGATGTTTTATTGATTTTTAGAGAGAGAGAAAGGGAGAGGGGGAGAGAGAGAGAAACATCAATGTCAGAGCAAAACACTGATTACTGATCCGCTGCCTCCTGCACTCCCCCTACTGGGGACTGAGCCACGACCCGGGCATGTGCCCTGACCTGGAATCGAAACCAATAACCTTGCAGTGCATTGGACCATGCCCAACCAACTGAGCAACACTGGCCAGAGCTGTACTGCTTATTTTAAAATTTCAAATGCTTCATTTTATTACCAATGTCTTCCCTCACATATTATTAAAAATACATTCAACTTGAATACTCTCAGTGGGAAAGGAAACTTCTCAGGAATATATAGTACTATATTTTACAGATCACAAAATTTAAAAAGCAGGCAGTGATAACAACTAATGATGACCCCCTCAAACAAAGGAATTGGTACACAATGTTCTCAGTCTTCCCAAGAGATAAATGATGGCTATGGGCCTGCAAGACAAACCAAGGTAATTAACTGAGTATGCACAGAGATTTAGACTATGTGTCATAAAACACACATGATCCAAACATCCTTTTGTAAACATGGGGATCAAGTCAGTGCATTTTTAAAACTAGCATCTATTCTCCCTGAGGCCTAAGTCACTGGTAGTCAGTTGAGTACCTAAAAGGAACCATATTCAGGTTTCTTAAACATATAAATACACAGAAGTATTATGATGAACTAGACTAGCTGTTATGATGAATTGGCCTTTGAGAAAAAAGCAAAAAAAAAGAAGCATTTATCAGATGTCAACTATGTGCCATATGCTCTCACTTACTCATCTCACTGGTCTTCACAGCACCGTGCTGTGGGAATGTCATTAATCCCAGCTCGATAGGTAGAGAAACCAAGTCGCCACGGGAGCAAGTAATTTGTCCGAGGTTGCACAGAGAGTGTGTAGCACAGCTGAGACAAAGTTCCGTTCGCCTGACTCCCAAGTCCATGCCATGTCTACCATCGGACTCCGACGCATCACAATTTTTAAAATTACTTGTTCTTCACATTTAACTTCGTTCCGTTTCCTTACCTCTATTTATTTACTCTGAACCTTCTCACCCAAACATCACTCCCACTCAATTTCTCATTAACAAAAGCATAACAAGCAATTTATGCTTAAATATGTACAAAAATTTAATTAATAGTACTTTATGCTATTTTTAAAAGCACACATGTTACAAGATGTTTTCATACATACTACCACATTTTTATTTCACTACAGAAAAGGGAGCTAAGAGATTTCTCTCCTAGAAGAGCAGAAAAAGGAAGTAGCAGAAAGAGAGTGGGATCAAGATGCTGATCCCTTTACCAATGTGTGTTTTTATCTCTCTAATAACCATGCAAGCGCTATCTATTTTATAGATGAGGAAATGAGGCTGAGTGACGTAAGTGACCATTAGTGTCAGTATTGGAATCCTTGTTTATCTTTTTTCAGTACCCTTTTCTCTTATGCCCTGTTACCTGGCCTTTCAAGTCATGTTTAACCCAAAAGAGATACAGAAAAGAGGGGGGAAAAACAGTATGTAAAATATTTTAGACTTTTAAGACTGAACTCAAAAGATGCTTCCTCTCTCAAAATTTCTCTAACCCTCCCTCTTCACCCTCCATTGGTGACTATTGTCTGCTTGCTACATGCTGCAGGGCCCACCAAAATAAATAGCATATTGTTCCTGCACTCAAGGAGTTTATAATCTAGGAAAATGAGGAAAGGTGACAATTGAATTGACTCTCAGGTCTCAGAGCATACATCCAAATAACCTGAATGAATGAAAACTTTAAATGTAAACTGAAAATATAAACTAGAAAGATATATTATTGAGCAATCCTGACATGAAGAGGGATTTTATTAGCTTAAAACAATAAAAGAACACTCAGGAAAAAAATCATAACAGTTCTAATGTCTTTATTTTCATGATATAGGTCATTTATATTCGTGGATTCCCTCTTCCCAATCTCTGCAAATTTTTTCAATTGAAGTACCCTTTTTCTTGCTGACTTGTAAGAGACCTTGATATTTTAAGTACAGTCATACTTTGCATGCCCTGTATCTTAGAAATGTTTTTTCTTAGATAGCCATTTGCTTTTCAATTTTGAGAATGGGTTTTTATTAGATTTTTAATGATTATGTTGAATCTTTTACATTATTTTTCCTTCTTTTGCTTTTATTTAGAAAGTTCTTTTTAATCTTGACATGAAATAATTATTTCTCATGTTTTTTCAAGTAATTTTACAAATTTTTCCCATTTAACATTCTAATTAATCTGAAAGTTATTTTTGGTGTATGTTGGATGGTAATGAAACAGGAACTTTTGGGGGTGAAAAAGACAGGTTTTAGGAAATTTTAGAAATTTTGGAAATAAGGGGACTATGGAGGAAGCACAGAGCTGCAGAGCAACAGAAGGTATATTTCCATAGGATAGGGAAGCTGAAAAGCTGCCACAGGTAAATTTCCATAGAATGAGGGAGCTGGGAACAGCAGAAGGTCTATATTTACAAAATAAAGGGAAGGAGGCCCCTCATCCAGGAGAAGAAGAAAGCCCAAAGGGAATAGGAAAACAATAAGGAAGGGGGGGGTGATGAACTTCACATGTCCCATGTGAGATTCAACCTTTGAGTCCAGGAGTTACTATAGTAACCAGTACAAGGGAATAGTGACCAATCAGAGGGGATATCAAGGCACCAGGATCTGCAGCCTTTATAAGCCATAGGGAAAAAGAACTCAGTGGTACCCTTTTCCCCTCCCTACATGGGAGTCCGTTCTGTGGGACTCTTCCCCACTCCCTATGTGGGAGTCTGTACTTGTTCTTTAATAAATTTCCACCTTTGCTATACCACCTTCTGTCCGTGGATTCATTCTTCAACTCCGGCGGACAAAGAATCTGGATTCCAGTCCAAAAATTCTGTATCAGTAAGAATCCAACTCAATGTTTTAAAGCAATTTTTTACAACTATTGCATAAAATACAGCTTCCCATTGATTTGACTTATCATCAGTACTATATGTAAAATTCTTATATATAGTAAAATTTCTTAGCTTTCTTATTTTGTCCCACTGGTAACTTCCTCCTCCTTTTTCTTTTTCCTCATTCTCTTTCTCCTCCACCATCCTTCTTCCTTTTAAGTACATCACACCACTGAGAGTTTTGGAGCTATGGAGTGATTCAATTAGTCATGATCTAAAGAATGATTTGTTAAGGGACAGTGTGTGGCTTGTACTGGTGTCAGGAAAGACAAAAAAACTGCCAGAATAGGAAAAGATACAAAGAAACAAAATGCATATTCCAGGTCATCACATTACAGAATTTAGTCTTAGTTTTTCCTTCCTTCTCTGAAATACAAAATATTACAGAACAAAAGATTGTAGCATCCTGCATTGAATACTGCAGAGTTTTGGGGAACTAGTTGCTTCCCTTATTTAATGACAGACTAGAGTCTCTACACAAATTATTTTTCTTGAAAGGTTGTTGAAACTGCTGAGATTATCAGGGCTCTTTAAGGAGAATGAGCATCTGAAGTACTCTTTAGACTTCCAAACAATTCACTTTCACCAGTGTTTTCTACTTCCCGGATATTTAAATGCCATGAATCCAACACTCTTCAACAAGATCTCTCCTTCATTGAACAGGTGCAAAGCAAGAGGGAGGATAAAGTGGGATCAAGGAACAACAGGGCGGGATAAAAGCTTGACTGAGGCTTTGGATGAAACTGTTATCTCCACTCTGTGAACCAGACGTTAAAATTCCATGCTCATTCTGAGAGAGTTCTTTGATTTGACAAAGGTTTTGAAGAATGTAATTCATTAGTATGAGGACTTTGTCATGGTTCAGTAACCACTCAGCTCTCTGTAATCCTGGATACACCTACGCAATGGTTCCTGATTTATTACAGTAACATTTTTTATATTTAAAAGAGAATTCTTCATTTACAACTGGACCATGGATGAAAGTATATTTTTCATTTTCTTCTTTCATGGTCTCCATTCTCTGATATTGACAAATTTCTCTACTCTTGTATGTCATCCTTTCTTCTCTTCTTTCTTATGTATAATCTTCATTCATTTTCAACATATTTTTAAAAATTTCTGTTGGTTTTTCCTTTCTACTTACTACCTAATTCCTCTTCCGACTTTCTCCAAATTATTATGACAAAGAAGGGGAAAAAAAAATAAAGAAAAACTACAGCCAGGAGGCCTAGGCCTGAATGCCAGTTCTGATCCCAATTAACCACGTGACCTTGAACCAATGCTTTCACTTTTCTGGGCATATTAATTTAAGCTATGAGACTTAGTCTCTCTTATCTCTAAACCTCTGTTATTCTGATTCAAATAATATTAAGACATTATCAAATCCACAAATATACTCTAATTTTCCTTCACTTGCTGTGAATCAATAAATGAATAAAAGCTGCAAATTCTATTGGATACACTGAATTAAAACAACCTATGTATATGAAACACCATGCAAAATACAGACATAGAAATTGTAACAATTACCTTCAAAAAGCTTGCAATTGGGAGAAAAATACAAACATACTTGCAGTGTGAAAACACACACACACACAAAACACTTTTCATGGTGGCATTTAGGATATGCCCTAGTTTCCTATGAGATATTCCTTATCTTCAGTTTTTATATGTGTAAAGTGAGGGAGTATACAACACCATCTCTATACTCTCTTTGGGTTTTAACTAAGATTCTATTATTCTGCTGGATTTATAATTTGTATGATCATCTTTAGTCTAAGAATTCCTATAGGAAAAGGTATGATTTAAACTGAGCCTTAAAAAATAAATAAACAAATAAAAGGAGACATATGTAATACTCTTTGTAATACTTTAAGCAATAAAACAAAATTTTTTTAAAAAAAAACCATGAAAAAAAAAACAAAAAAATAAAATAAAATAAAATAAATAACTGAGCCTTGAAAGATATATAGCAGAAAAATGCGGCAAAGGTGTATATATAAGATTTACCAAAATAGGTTTAAGTCAACCAAGAAATTCTTCTTACATTGATGGTTCAGAAAGGCTTAGTGACCATAAGTCAAGAAGGAGGTTTCCTGCTGAGGCTGGGGAAGTTTAATTCAAAACTAAAATCCAACTCTAAGTGTCTTCAATTATGAGAGTGTGAATTGGAGTATATAGGTATAGTAAGAGTTGAAGACCTATGAAAAAAAGGGGGGCAGAAGTTATTTAGGTTACGGTATCCAAATAAATAAAAAGTTAGTTGGATCCTCCTTACTCAATGGGGGGTGGGGGAGTGGGGAGGGAACATGAAGAAATGCCATTGAAACCATCAGAAATGTGAAACCATTAAGGTCTCTCTATCCTGTTGAGGAATACAGTATAAAGATAAAAAATACAGGTCTGGCCATCGTGACTCAGTGGTTAGAGCATCAACCTGCACACCAGACTGTCATGGGTTCAGTTTCTATCAAGGGCAGGTCTGATCCCTAACCTAGTCAAGGCATGTGTGGGAGGGAACAAATTGATATGTCTCTATCACTCAGATGTTTCTCTCTCTCTCTCTCTCTCTCTCTCTCTCTTCCCCTCCCTTCCATTCTCTCTAAAAATCAATGGAAAAAAATATCCTCACTCCTTGGACAAGAATTAAAGAAAAAAAATATGTGTTTAGCTCTCTGGAATTCTTGCAATTTCCTCAAGTAAACCTACACTTCATCTTAAACTAGATTGGTTCAGAACCTCCTGAAGCAAAGCTCTGGTCTCAGTAAGGAAGCCATGATTAAGTCGTTCCACACAGTAAAATAGTGGTGTACTTTCCTAAGAATGAGGAATGTGTTCCCTGCCTACTTAGAAGGGTGTTCTTTCAACATGTCCACCTTCCTGGTGGGAATGAGTTTCAGAAAAGTCTGTAATCTCATCAAAGGAAGCCAAGTGACAGAGACTCTCTCCACAGGGGGAGCAGATCAGCAAGCCTTCCTTTCTTTTCTTCCAGGCGCTCGCCATTGTTTTCCTGGGGACTACTTTCCAAACTATTGGAATTTCCCTTGATCCCTCTTGACCTTCAATCAGATTTAAGGAAGTGATGATTTCCCCTTGGATTCTTTCTTTCAAGCTCACCCTTTGGAATTAAAGGGTCCAGCCCGTTCTTAGCACAATCTCGGTCAGCCTAGCATTTGGCATTTTGCAGTCTGAAATGAGTCTGAATGCACACACTCCCGAACAAGTTACCTTCATTAAGGAAATTTTTCTCAAGTCTTGGCAAATAGCTCCGGATGGGAGGTCATCTGATGCCTTCAGGGTATAGCAGATATCTTCCAGGCTGAAAGTCATGTAAAATGGGCCATGCACCATTCAAAGCTTAACTCATTCAAAGCTTAAATCCTCCAATTCAAAAGAAAGGGAACACTGTACCAAAATTCAGAAGCGTAAAAAAGTTTATTAGAGAGGTAACTAAATCTGTATTATTTTATCCTACAAATTCACAGGGAAGTCCTGACAATACTTTTCGTTTTCATCCAACAAAATTTGACAATCCTGGCTTCTTTTCCCTTATTTTTTTTTTTCTTTGCAAACTAACCAGAGGGATAGAGAAACGCTCTCCTTCCTAGAAAATGGGAGAGCAATGGTTTCTCAGCTAAACAGTTAGATGCTTGGCAGATAAGCCATAGTCCTGATAACCCACCCTGACAATGACTAGCCTTTGGCTCCCAATCCATACACCTGCTGGAGAACCAGACTGAATGTCATCTTAGGAGTTGTAAGACAAGTTGCTGGGAGCATGGGTGAAGGAAAAGAGGAACATCACAATATACACCTTTGAATTAAAAGGCTCACCTTTTTGATATTACTTTGATAAACTGTACTACACAGTGGCCATTTTGATATCACTTGCGGGTCAACAGTTGACTCAGCCATCACCTCCTCTAGTCAGCGAGGAAGTGCTTGCCTGGATTATGGAGGTGTACATTCTGTTCCCCGCTATAAATGAAATGTGGAATTGTATTGTTCCTGACATGAATTTTCCTGATCCCTGCTAAAATGTCAGTTATATTACGACATAGTTGGCCAAGACAGACTAGACATTGTGTGGCTTCAAAGGTTTTATTTTGCTTTTCCAACTCCCACTTAGGGGAGAGAGGAGATGAAACCTAAGAAGGAGAAATGCTTCCACTAGTAAGTTGTTCAGAAGCCTACAGGGACTGCCCACTTAATTATCATCTTTATAACCAGCACTGAGAGAATGTAACACTATCCCAGTCACACAAGAAATGTTAGCGGTAGTCAAATGATAGAGTTTCCTTTCCTCCTTCTTCTCGTTTCCCTCATGGTAGAAAGGTACCCTGTTTTGTGTACACTTTCTAAACAATGTGTTTAAGACATATGTATTTAAATACTTTAATTTACAAGCCCAAGGAAACAGCTGTTCAGCTCCAAATTATAGCTCTTAGAGGGTGCCAGGGAAATAAACACGGAACCACATAAACAGTTGAATTTATCTCTTGGCAACTTTTCACAACACCTTCAGCAAACAGAGCACCCATGCATGAAAGGAAAATAATCAGACACATGCCCTATTAAGTGGCAGGCTTTAGCATGTAACAAGAAAGGCACCTTTTCATCCTCCCCACTCCCAACACCTTCACCCCCAGTGCCATTTGAGAAATCCGTCAGTATACAGATGCCAACAAATCTCACTCTCCAGCAACTCAGTTTTGCATCTCAGGATGAAGTTCTCCTCCTGGTGAATCCTCTCAAGATTCACCCCAAATGCGTTGGGGGTTTGAGGGGCAATAACACCATGTCATTCTCTCGCTTATCCAAACAAAAGATGTGGTCTTCTAAGAGTTCTTTCTAGCACTGTGGGCAATACTACTTTCTGGTTTTAAAACTGTCTTGAAGCTTGTACATATCAATAGACATCGTATATGGGGTCTGTGTAGAGAATTGGTAGTTAGGCTGGGGCTCTTTAAGCTCTAAATGGTGACCTCGGTTCCTAGAGAACATCCAATTTCAGACTGGACATGGAGCTCACCAAGCATTCTAGTTTCTGAATTCAATATAGATGCGTGGTGAAGGGTAGCAGGGTATGGCATCCTGAAATATGACTGTAGACATTCAGGACATGCCACCACAAAATATGCATCTTTGATATATTGATAATTTTGAGCTGTAGGCACTTGCAAAACAGCCAATGAAGGGAAGTGCTTTCTCTGAACTCCCTTATCTGCCTAAAACAGACAATAAGAAAAGGACTTGGTTGTCCTAAATCCCTTCCCCAGGAGTTTTATCAACCAGTGAAGATTGACTCATCACAGGAGAGGAGACTAGAATTCAACAACACATTCAGACAAATGTCGTCATCAAGTATCATACCCCCTATGTATTCTTCTAAGGGCCCATACATCTTTCCTAAATATCATTCACTTTCCTCTAAATATCATTTACTCTCCTGTATATCAGCCTCTCTTTTCCCTCTGAAGATGATATTCAAGCCTGAATTCTAAAGCCACCTCAGGGAATTACTCGTTTTTCCCTGTATATATTACTTATATACATAAGATATACATGTGAGTAAACTTCTGCTTGGTTTTCTCTTGTTAATCTGTCTTTTATTACTGGGGTCTCAGCTAAAAACCCAGAAGGATAGAGGGAAAATTCTTTCTTCCCAATAGTTGACACACAGTTTTCAGGAAAAGAGTTTTTCCACTTAAGTGAAACTTACACTAGAAGTATCAAATGACACTAAAATTCTGAAGAAGTGCTATGGCGAGAAATATCTGGTGTTCCGTCATCCAAATTAGCACTAATGCCAGTGAGGGGCAGGGAGTAACAGAGGTGGAGAGTGAGTGGAGTTGGGCGCCCCTGCTGACCTGTGCTCACTTTGTTAGGAAGAAGAGACAGCTTTCAAAGTACTTAGGATTTTTCCAGAAAAATCTGTGAATTATCTTGAATTCACATTTGTCTCCACCAAAACCCTAGAACTAGTATTAACTATTATTTTAAAAGTGTCTTCCATCATCTCATTTATATTTTAGGATTCTCCAGTCCAGGCTAACACAATGGCCCTGAGATAATGCTGAAGTAACCATCTTGCTGATGAAATGGGCATTAGCAGGTGTTTGGATCCTCTAGCTCAGCGATTTTCAACCTGTGGGTCTCGACCCCTTTGGAGGTCGAATGACCCTTTCACAGGGGTCGCCTAAGAACATCGGAAAACACATATATAATTACATATTGTTTTTGTGATTAATCACTATGCTTTAATTATGTTCAATTTGTAACAATGAAAATACATCCTGCATATCAGATATTTACATTATGATTCATAACAATAGCAAAATTACAGTTATGAAGTAGCAATGAGAATAATTTTATGGTTGGGGGTCACCACAACATGAGGAACTGTATTAAAGAGTCTCGGCATTAGGAAGGTTGAGAACCACTGCTCTAGCTCAAGATGGTTTGGGGAAGTTTCTGAATCCCAGCCAGGATACAATTTAGCTAAAAGTGGGTTATCTCTGTACCCATGCAAAAGACTTTGTTCTTCCAGTGTTTTCAACATGACCATAACCAAGTGAAGTAGAGATATTATCCAATTTTTATTAATGATGAGCTAAGACTAAGTGATGAACCTAAGGTCACATAACTACTAAGTGTCAGAGCTAGGCCTGCTTTCCCAATTTAGAAACATTTCCACTACCTATAAAGGTTTCAATATACTATACATGAAGTTTAGAATGTTTCTGACACATGATAAGCAACTAGTACATGTTATTACACATATATTTAGTATTAATGGTTCTTATTTTTTCTCTAGGAACCCATCCCATTTACCTATCTACTTTGATGCTTTTTAATGTAAGTTACTCATTATATCAGCTTTTGGGTAGTAAGTAGAAAATTACTCTACATAAGATTGTTTACCTCATTATTCCTAATAAAACAGTGCTGTCTGACACTTATTAAGGCCTAAATAAGTATGACATTTTCTTAAAATAGCAGGTTCCTATTCCTATGTGAATGGGCTCTGAAAGCTTACATAATTTTTCCCATAAGTGGTAGAATACAAATTTATTTATTTATTTTTTATTTTTTTATCACTTTAGAATACAAATTTAGATCCAACAGAGGCAACAATGCTTAACGGGCTGCATGTATTTACATCTCACAAGTTTATGTGGCTGTGAAAAGTGATTCTATTTTTTAAAATAATGAATCCATGAAAGAAAGTGTTTTTAAGTGGGTTAAATTGAGTTTCATTTAGGAATGCTTATTTTAAGGTGCTGATTAGACAATCTAATAGAAATGCTTAGCAGGGCACTGAGAAGGCCTGGAAGAGAGATCAGGAGGACATCTTTCAAACAAATCTTGGATGAACTTGAAGCTTTAAGATGTTATTCATTGTAATGGAGAACATTTATGGAAAATGAAGAGGTCTGAAACAGAAACTTGGGGTATATCCAAAGTGTCAGGAAAGGGAAATAGTTCTTGAGTGCCTACCATCTGCCATGCATTTGCCTCATATGTCCACTCTAGCTCAGGGGTTATCAAACAGGGATGATTTTGCTCTCCCTTCAAAAGATATTTTTCAATGTCTGGACACAGTTTTGTCACAACGAGGCTAGTGATACTGGAATCTGGGGCAGAGGCCAGGGATGCTACTAAGTATCCTACAATGCACAGGACAGCTCTCGACAGAAGAATTGTGTGTTGAATGCCATCAAGTCAGCTCCAACTCCTGGCAACCCTATGAATGAGTGATGTTCTCAATGTCATGTCTTCAACAGTCCTGCTCAGCAACCACAGATTCATGCCTATGTCTTCTTTTATGGAGTCAACCCATATCATACTTAGTTTTCCTCTTTTCCTGCTGCCTTCTATTTTTCCCAGTGTTATAGACTTTTCCAAAGAATCCTGCCTTCTCATGATGTGCCAGAAGGAGGACAGCTTCAGTTTTGTCATTTTTGCCTCCAGTAATGTTTCAGGCTTAACTTGCTAAAGAACCCACTTTTCATTTTTCTGGAGGTCCAGAGCTCTCCTCCAACATCATATTTCAAATGACTAGGACTCAAACCTGTCAGACTTGCAAGCCTGTGCCTCCAAATGAATCTTTTTTTTCCTAGAAGCCTTCTTCACTGTCCAACTTTTGCATCTATACATAAATTACAAAGAATTATCTTGCCCCAAAAGTCAATAGTGCTAAGGTTGAGAAATCTTGCCTCTAGGTATAAAAAAAGACTAGGAAGAAAGGAAACATTGATCTGGCATCTAGAGGTAAGTTGTCATACCCAAGAAAAACCTTTTGGAGAGAATAATCTCAGAGGAAGCACACAGAGTTACATTTTCTATTACAGAATATAACAAGGACCTTTAATAAGAAGTTATAAAGAGAATTAAAAGAATTTGCATAGAAAACTCAGAAGTTTGGTTAGTTTGGTGGGATGACAGGTAACAGAGAAAGTCAGCAAAAACAATAAAAATGGTCTTGAGGTTAAAGATAAAGGTGATGGTGTTCTTCATTATAGGTCAATCCACATTTATTAAATTTTGCGATAAACAGAGCATATTCACACTAATAAGTTGAATTGTGTCCTATGAGTTGAATTGTGTCCATCCCAAATTCAAGTGTTGAAATCCTAACCCCCTAGTAGCTTGGAATTTTACCTTATTTGGAGAATAGAGTCTTTACAGAGGTAATCAAGGTCTAGTGAGGTCATTAGAGGGGCCCTAATCCAATATAACTGGTGTTCTTATAAAAAGGGAAAACTTGGACACAGGGATACACTTAGGGAAGACACTGTAAAGAGACACAGGGAGAAGAAACCCACCTACCAGCCAAGGAGAAAGATCCTTCCTCATAATCCTCAGAAGGAACCAATTCTGTCAACACCTTGATTTCAAACTTCTGGCCTCCAGAACTGTGAGACAATAAATTTCTGTTGTTCAAGCCACCAGTTTGTGGTACTTTGTTATAGCAGCCCTAGCAAATACTGACTTATAAGGAGAACCAGGTCAAGAACACAGAAGCTTTTATCTTTGACTAGAGGCCCGGTGCATGAAAATTCATGCACTGGAGTGGGGGTCCCTCAGCCCAGCCTGCCCCCTCTCACAGTCTAGGAACCCTCAGGGGCGGGAGGCGACCCGGCAATCAGGAGAAGGGGACACCCTATCACACCTCTGCTGCTGCCACTGCCAGCAGCACAAGCCTCAGCCGGCCCTGGTTACCTGAGCCTCAGGTAGCTGCCATCTGAGTCTTGCCTGCACCTCAGGCTGGCCCTGGGCAGCTAGGAAGCTGCCATCCAAGGCTTGCCTGTGCCTCAGGCCGGCCCTGCGAGGCTGGAGGGCTGAGGGGACTGGGGGACTCTGGAAGCAGGAGTGTGGAGCAGCCAATCCAGCCTGGGGGCAGGCCCATCCTTGCCGTGTGCCTGCCACCCCGGCAGGACTGAGGGGACTGGGCACCACCATCTTGTGGCTGAGGGCACCTCCATCTTTGAAAGCGTAGCAGTCAATTAGCATATTCCCTCCTTATTGGCTGTGGGCACCGCCGTCTTTGAAGGCGTAGCAGTCAATTAGCATATTCCCTCCTTATTGGCTGTGGGCGCCACCATCTTTGCAATGGCATGAGGGTCAATTAGCATATTCCCTCTTTATTAGATAGGATGGTAAGCCTCTTTGATGGAATACCTGAAGGTCACTGATTTATTTCATTCTAGACTTGGATAAAGACACTGAGCATACATGTTAAGAGGAAATAAGTAAGGGCACTGCCTACTTGTGGCCCTGTTCTATAAAGATTGTGAGAAATAATATGAAATTACTGTGTCACTGTTTTACATTTTTTCCTATAGTCAGGAGTTTAACAATTTGTTAAAAGCAAAGAGTCTGAGCTTCCAGATGTAAATCCTGACTCCACAAGGGACACTGGAAATACTAGTTAACTTATTGGAGTTTCAATAATTCCTATATCATGGAGGTGGTAGCTATGAAGTCCTTGGCCTAGTCCTTGGTACAGAATGCAACTATAAAATGCAGGGATAATTATTATACTAAAAGCCTACCACACTCTATTAGAGTATGTGATGTGAGCCTAACAATGTACAGTTGCCTGAATTAATTTTATTTTTAAAATTTATTGAGTACTTTTATGAGATCTGTATCAGCACCTTTACATGTCTACATTATCTCATGTAATCACCTATGAGATGGAGCCCATGATAATTATCCTATATAATAAAAGGGTAATATGCAATTGACCCTAACAGCAGAATGACCAGAACGACCACTGGACCAGTCACTATGAGGCGCTCTGACCACCTGTTGGTCCCTTTTCCCGGCTGGCAGGCTCTGATGGCCTGATGGCCACCCGTGGCGGGGGTTGGGCTGGCAAGTGGGCGGGAACAGCCGACCTCTCAGTCCCTTCCCCGGCTGTTAGGCACTGATCACCCGATGGTGAATGGGGAACCGGGGGTGGGTGGCTACAGGGGTCGGGGACAGCTGAGAGCAGCTGGGGAAGATGGCCCTGATTGCAGGCCAGGCCTAGGGACTGTACCTGCACACAGATTTCATGATCCGGGCCTCTAGTTAATTATAATATCCCTATTATACATGTGGAAATAACTGAATTTTGGAGATGATCTAATTCAGCCAAGGTCATTTTGCTGATAAGTAGGAAAACCATGGTCCAGAACCCAGCTCTATCTGATCCCTTAACCCATATTTTAACCACAAATACGGCATCCCTCTAACTACTTCCTTATGGCAAAAAGGAAAGGAAAGGGGAGAATGATTCTGTGCCTGTACTTGGAACTGTAACAAGTGCAAGTTATCAGGAACTATGGTGTTTATCCAAGCAAACAGTTTGGACGTGGGCTTGTGAAGCCCTCATTCTTACATGCTGGGATCTCAAGAAAAAGTGACCTACCTAGCATTTACACTTAGAGAGAAAAATTACAATTAGTTTTAGTAAAACTTTGGAATGATCTCCTATGCCATTTCCCAAACAACCAGGTTAATAACTTGTGGGTTTGGATGGAGGGGAGGAGGTTAATCATTATGAGCTGAAAGAGAAAGGTCTCCTCCTGCCACCCCCTCACCTTCTGGTGCAAGAGCACAGCTGGTGCGTTGGCCTGTACTCCAGGCAATATGCTTTTTCTGACCTTAGGCTTTGGTCCATATGGCATTGCCTCCCCAAGTAGAAAAGGAAAGCTGTTTGTTTTATTGAAAATGAGGTTCATATCTACATAGCACTGACAAAGGCATTATAGGAATAAACCGTTTGTTAACTTGTAACTTAACAAGATGCCCCTCTGGACAAGGGAAAGGCTCCAAGGAGCCAGGAAAGCGCCTTCGCGCTGTTTGCTCAGTACTAATCCCCCAAAATTCACTGCCTGAAACCAGACAAAAGGCAAATTATATGGGTGTTGAGGAGTTTATTTTTCCAGATGGCCAACCTGAAGCTATAGTTCACTGGCACATTAAGTCCCCCAATGCAGAGAAATCCAGTCCAATCATGTATTTAATAAAAAGCACAAAGTTAACTTCTCAAACAAGTTATTTGGAAATATGGAAGGTGCTGGAGAGAGTATATAAAGGGGAGCCTTTGCTATATATTGAGTTTCATCTTTCATGTTTGGTCAGTTGGTAAGAAAACAGAGCTATGAAAACTACTTTCCAATTGTCCCAGTGATTCCTGTTTATATTGGTCTAATTCTTCAAAGACAGCCATTTGCTTTACTACCTTGATAAGGTCAAGCTGTTTCTTTTTCTGGGTTCCCAATGAGCTGATTTTCCTTCTTTATGGCAGGGAAATATCTATGTATTTATCTATCTACATTGCTCTATATAGATGTAGGGCACATAAGCTATATAAGAGATGTGTATATAATACATACACACATATATACCTCTTGTATATGATATATGATATGTAGGACACATAGATTATATGGGAGATGTGTGTGTAGCTCATATACACACACACACACACACACACACACACACACACACACACACGAGGGGCCCGGTGCATGAAGATTCGTGCACTGGGGGTGGGTCTCTCAGCCCGACCTGCACCGTCTCCAATCTGGGAGCCCTCAGGGGAGCCCTCTCCAATCCAGGAGTTTCTGTCTGTCTTTGCAATCATATGAGTGAATTGTCTGAGACCCCCAACCCAGTTTGGTTTGTTGCTCACAGAATAATAGAGACATTTTTTTTCTTTGCTTCATTGGTGGAGATTTCCTCGAAGTTTTAGGTTATCTTCCCTTTAATTTTTCCTAGACACTCTGATTTTACTGATGTCTCTCACCTTTGTTTCTCCACTGCAACAGTAACTTGCTCCAGGCTCACTTTGCTGTAGTGTCTAGGAGATCCGTCTGCCACCAGAACGACAAATCCCAGCATTCCTGGTGCTCCCCACACTCTGGGCTTCCAGTCCAGGGGCTGCCACCAGAACTACTATACCCAGAATTCCTGGTGCTCCCAGAGCAGTTTTTTCGCTGTCTCACCCCGCCCCCCGGCTGCTCCGCAGGTGAGCGTTGCCCACAGGCCTGCCACGGTGACGCAGAGGGCATTCCTGCTGGGGCCCAGGCTGCTTGGTGCCAGCACGTGTGCAAGCAGCCACCCCGCCCCCAGCTGCTCTGCACCTGTATATGCAAATTAACCTGCCATCTTTGTTGGGTTAGTTTGCATACTCACTCCTGATTGGCTGGTGAGCGTAGCAGAGGGATGGTCAATTTAAATTTCTCTTTTATTATATAAGATATACACACTAGAGGCCTGGTGCATGAAATTTATGCATGGTGGGGGCATCCCTCAGCCCAGCTTGCACCCTCTCCAATCTGGGACCCCTCGGGGGATGTCTGACTGCCAGTTTAAGCCTGATTCCACAGGGATGGGGCCTAAACTGGCAGTCAGACATCCCTCTTGCAATCCAGGACCACTGGCTCCTAACTGCTCACCTGCCTGCCTGCCTGCCAATCATCCCTAACTGCTCTTCCCTGCTGGCCTGATTGCCCTAACTGCTCTCCCCTGCCGGTCTGGTCACCCCTAACTGCTCTCCCTTGCCAGCCTGATCCCCCTAACTGCTCTCCCCTGCCAGCCTGATCGCCCCTAACCAACTCTGCCTTGGCCCCCGCCACTGTGGCTTTGTCCGGAAGGACTTCTGGAAGGATGTCCAGAAGATTTCTGGTCTAATTAGCATTATTACCCTTTTATTAGTATACACACACACACACACACACACACACATGTCTCTGTCCTAGAGAGATATATCATACATAGATATATAAAGATATAGATACAGATTTATGTTAGGTCTTTGATTGCATGGGGGCAGAGAGAGAGTAAGCAGGAATAATGAAAGAAAAGAAAAATCAATCTATTCTACTGTTCTGCAAGTTTAGTTAATATAACTATCAATTTTACTTTTTAAGTAAGAATTATATTGAGCAGCAGACAGTAGAGGTGAGGGAAAATGGTTAGGAATTAAGAGTCCAGTTGCCTTCATGACAATAATATTGATAATAATACTGGTACCTCTCATTTAATTAAATAAGTGCTGATTGTGTGTCAGAGAGTAGACAAAGCACTTAGTGTATATTTGTTCATTTAACCTCACCACAAAATTATGACATAGGAATTTCCATTTCATAGATGAGGAAACAGGCTTAGAAGGCTATTAACCTGCTAGTAAGTGCTGGTGGAATTAGGATTCAAAACCCATCAGTCCTACTCCAGAGGTTTTATGCTTAACTACTATGCTCTCATTTGTTTACCCATTCAATTACTCCACAAATATTTCCTTAAATACCTGCTCTGTACCTTACATTAAATATTGGGCAATTAGATAAAGACACCCTTCATTTATTGAGCTCTCCATCTTTGGGGAGATAGCCATAAAAAAAATAAGTGCAGTGTGGTGACATATGTTCTAGAACTGAGTTATGGAAGAGTGCCAAAGGCCCAAAATAAAGCGATCCCTACTTACCCTTGGGAAGAGAAGATGGAGAGAGCTCAAAGGCACAAAATTAACATCCATGTTAATTTTAACAGACATGTTCTAAATATGATATGTCTACAAAAACAAACAAAAATAAAACAAACACTTGTTTTCATGGTTGGTTTCTCTTAAGATTCCGTTTTTAAATTTTATAAAAGACCCCTTTTTTAAGGTAAAGAAAAATCTGTCTTATCTCCAAATTTCTCTTGTTTCTGCTCTTCATCTTATAGGCCCTCATCCTCTATTTTTCAATACTTTTCTAATGAAATTCCTGTCCTTCAGTTTAGTCTCTGCTCAGCTTAACCTTCACTCTGTACCAAGGTGAACTTTCTAATATGAAAATCTGACCATAGCATGTCCCTATAAATATCCTTTGATGGTTCTCTTGACTCTTACAAAAGTGTGCAATTTGGTTCTCCAACTGCACTCCCTCCATGCTCCACCTTCATGACATTAACAGCTATTTATTTAGTGATGACCTGTTTCAGGCAGTTTAAATAGTCCATCTCTAATTTTCACAGAAACCTTGGAATGTAGGAGATTTTATCCTCATTTATAAATGAGGGAATTGAGCCCTGCCTGGTAGGGCTCAGTTGGTTGAGCATTGTCCAGCGTACCTAAAGATTGCTGGTTCAATTCCTAGTTCAGTGACCAGGTTGCAGGTTCAGTTTCCGGTTGGGGTGCCATGGGAGGCAATTGATCAATGTTTCTCTTTCTCTCTCCCTTCCTCTCTCTCCGAAAAACAAAAACAAAAACAAAAGATAAAAACAAAAAAAAACAAATGAGAGAATAGAGGATCAAAGCAATTGATTGACTCACTTAAGTTCATGCCAATAATGGATGGCAGAATGGCAACCAACACTGTTGTCTTCTCCACTAGACAAATGGGTACTTTAAGACAAAAAAAAAGTCCTTCTTTTTCATCTCTGTGTTACCAACTGTCAACATAAGGCCTGACTGTGAATGGATGAATGAATGAATATGTTTTCAGTTCTGCTATATAAAAAATTTGGTTTTCAATTCCACATTCCTTGCATCTTGTTCTCTGAATGACTGTATTTCATAGATTTCCTCAAATGCCATTACAAAATAAAAACAGACTCAGATTTCTTTCCTCACTGAGTTCCAAGAGGGGATTCCCAATCTACCTGGACTCCTCTTACCCACAAGAGAGAGCCAAAGTATGCATCATCATTCCAGTCCCTTGTTTTTTACTGTTTTCAAAGTGCTGCCAAAATCTCTGAGATGCCAGTGTTGTGTGGAGCTAGTCCATCTGAATCCATATCCCACCTATCATTTGGTTGTATGACTTTTGTGGAAACATGGCTAAACGTGTGGATGCTTAGTTGGAATATATAGGATGAATTAGAAAAGGAAGATGTTGCAATTGTCCTGGTGGGATATATAATACTGCCCATCTTAAAAGGTTTTTAGAAGAAAGGATTAGTTAATACATGTAGAATGTTCAGAACAGTAACTGGTAAGCAGTAAGTAACCCAGCTGGGTTGACTATTACTAATATAATTTTATCTTATCCTTGTGTCCATGTTGAGATAGGTAATATAAATATTATTATTTCAGTTTTACTGATAGGGACAGAAGAGAGAGAATAATCATGTTCCAAAGTTCATAGAATCCTAATAACTAGAAATCCACCTCTATGAGGACTTGAGCACATGATACTCAGGAATAAAAGGGGTACATTCAACATTAAAAGTACCACTGTCCTGTTGGTGATGAAGACCCAAATGGGAACACCTCAGTAAGGTCCTGATTTAGGGTATTAGAGCTTTGTCACTTGCATTCCCACTCTATTCATTGAGTTTCAGCCTGAGGATCAAATGAATAAGAGAGTTTTTGGAAAAGTAATTTATACTATAAGTGGTTGCTGCTAATAAGAAAATAATTTTAAATATGTAGACAGAGGTCACTATATGTCAGTCCCCCTTCCCTGACTAATGCTATACACTAAGCACTTTATACAATTGACTCATTTAATCCAATTTTACAGATAAGGAAGTTGAGAGGCTATAGCTTAGTATAAGTGAAATAGGACTCAAACCTGTCAGACTTGCAAGCCTATGCCTCCAAATAATCATAGAAACAGCCTAGCGTCCATGTTCAAGCATGAAGAACTGAGAAGCATTGTCTTCACATTTTTCCTTTTAAGGATTCTATTAAATGATAGGCCTTTTTATGGTATCGGACTATATGCTATGTCCTGCTTGATCTCACTGGCAATACTCATGCTGCAATAGATTTTTCAGATGCCTTAATAGAAGGCTGCCACTTTTTGCTAATTCCCAAACTAATAAAAATATTCAAAAGGAAATCAGAACATCATTTAAAAAAAGAATATGATACAATGTGCCATTATGCCATCAAAGACATTCTCTACATTGATGATGGGAACTGCCCATACAAACAGAATAATATATGTGGTCAAAATTTAGGAAGATCTAGATGATTTTGTCACCCATTAATACATCCTGAAAATCAAACTTTTCAGCAATAATTATGGAGATGCAGAGCATTTGCTAATGGTTAAAGGCAGGGGTGGGCAAACTTTTTGACTCCAGGGCCACAATGGGTTCTTAAACTGGACCGGAGGGCCGGAACAAAAGCATGGATGGAGTGTTTGTGTGAACTAATATAAATTCAAAGTAAACATCATTACATAAAAGGGTACGGTCTTTTTTTTTTTTAGTTTTATTCATTTCAAGCGGGCCGGATCCGGCCTGCGGGCCGTAGTTTGCCCACGGCTGGTTAAAGGCCTTCCAGGGCTTACGGACAAAGGACCAATCACCCCAGTTGTTCAGTAATCCTTTAGCAATAAGTGCTCACTTCCAGATTCATTTTGTACTGATAGATTATCCTTAGGGGATAGAAAGATAAAAGTTCTCACAAAGAACACATGAAGATTTTTTAACTGGTAGGCAAAAATGCAATATATATCCGGAAATATTAATGTATGCTACTACACACTAACCTTCATTATCAGATATTCACCATTTCAAGTTTGAAGTTGCCTCTACAGACAAATTATCAAATCTCCATTTCTTTCCTCCTACCCACTCTGTCCACCACCAATAAAACTTGAATCTATTTTCTGTATAGTATTCTTTACATGAAGTTTTCCACCCTCTGTAGTCCCACTGCAGTAACCAACATTTGATACTTGAAGGCAATAGGTAGGTAAGAAAAAACTGGTATTTCATCTTGAGACTTTTGAATAAGAAATAGGAACTCAAATGTACCCTGGGGATTCTACTGGCAGCAATGCTCATGCATTTAATAGACAGACAAGCATCCTCTCAAACCAATACTGTGCCTTTTCTTTCCTCTGTGTTTTTTGTCCACCCATCCTAACCCTACCTATCAATTGTGGTTCACTCTTAACCTCCAAAAAGCTTCCCTTAGCCTCCAAGAAGCTTTTAATGATTACCCCAAACCCACTATATGCCTTCTCTGAACTTCTATAATATTTCAAGTCCAATCTTCCAAAAAAATGTATTACATTTCTTTTTTAGATTAAAAATTATTTATATTATGTTTAATAAAATCTTATCTTTTTCTTTCATCCTTCCCTTGTAACCCTCAGTATGTAGGTAGCAGCATACAGAGCTAAGAGAATCTTCAACACAACTTAAAGTTGGAAATAGCAATTTGATGGGAAAAGACCCGTTCAATAACCTCACCTGAGAACCTTCATAGCACCTGTCAACATAGGAAACATTTATACCTGTGAAGAATTTTCGTGAGTTTATTTGAGCCAAAACTATCAACAACTGCTTCTTATGATTGGAATAATTGGAATTGGGAATACTGTCCATAATAATTGTGTTGAATTATTTAATAACAAGGGCATAGAAGATTACAACTACTTCTTCCTCAGCCTTCTAGAAACAAATTACTCAGAGTAGGATTCAATGATAGTATGAATGAAGCATATCTGAGAGTCTGGCCTAATTTTATCTTTCCAAGTATTTATGCATACCAACTCCCTAATAGGGACAATAGGTTTGAAATCTTACCCAACTCTCTTCAAACCTGCTATACAAAAATTATTTTGACAACTTTAATCTAATATATATTTTAACATTTAAAACAACTCATTGGAGAAAAAGGCTTTTTGAAAGTTTTCAATTTCTATATTATTTATTTTAGTCATTATATTCTATTCCCATTATTCCTGGTGTTTGCTTAATGTTAAAATGCCAAATCACTGTCATCAATGGTAGAGACAAATTGAACATCATAATCATGTGACTAGTATGGCAATCTCTTTTTGGAGAATATTTTTATGCTTCGCTTCCAACCCAGAAGCTATAAAATTTGTGGGAATGTTACTATTCCCATAGCCAATCATATGTACAACAGTTGGCTCCATGAATCAATGAAATTACCTAATTTCATACTAGCTTAAAAATACATCATCTCAACAATGAAATACATCATCTCAAGATAAAGTAGGAACTTTATCTCCACAAATTCAAAAACTTGCCTTTTTCTATTAAACAACTACGATGGAATAAGTAAACAATTGAAGAACAAAAGCAGGAATGAAAGAATAATCTTCATTTTGAATCACAGAAAGAATCCTAAAAAGCAAGCGTAATCAAATGCTTGTGTTTCTTTTGTCTTGTTTCTAAGGATATAACACTTAGAATCTTCTTGGGATTTTCCAGTTTCTTTTCTCTCACAAAGCAAAACAAACCAGGCACTATCATCTATGATTTCATTTTGAGGAAGATTGGGAGAATAGTATGAGTATTTCTATTACATAGATAGTTCATTATAAAAGACAACATTTTGCTGTATTTGTTCAAATTAAATGTGTTTTCTGAAAACAGCATTATTGTCTCCTGGTGTGAGCTTCTCAAAGTGTTTTTGTTTGCATGTAACTCAGTAGCATGCATGATCATTGTCCAGCCAACGCCAGCATTCTGTTTTTCAAAGAACAATACATGCTCTGATAATCTTTATACTGACCTGTTCATCTGATGGAATATGAAAATATATGCCTGTATCTTTTTGTGAGTTTCCTGTTGCTATTTCTATTCTGGAGAAACTGTCCTGACTTAACTAACAACTTGGCAACCCTACGAGCTCAGAAATGCTCCCCTGGGGTGATGTGCTTTAAATTAGCATTGCTGGTACATGCTTTCAAGAACTATACAATTATAGCCAGATGAACACATCCTCATACAATTTCAGGATTAATATTAGTCTCCTAACAACCTAGAAACCAAGATCATAATTACCGACTGCCATTTCTCCCCATTGTCCAGGTAACGGGTCCTCAATATATGACCAATTTGAAACCTGGGAATCTTGGGGGAAAGCATCAGGTCTGCTGTTGGGAAATTGAATTCAAGTGTAGTCCTGCTCCCTGAACGCTCATATTCTTCTTTCCTCTTTGTGCTATTTGTTGGTCTCTATTGTGCACAGCTATCGTTTGTGCACACATTCTGTGTTAGATTTTCTACCCGATTGAGCTTGAAAAACCAAAGCTTAAGTACTAAATGTTTCCCTAAGGCCTGAATGGACTTAAAAGGACATAGGTGCAAAAAAGAAAAGAAAGGAAAATAGGGAGAGAAAACACGGCTTGTTAAGTTGTTGCAATAATCTCATGCTGAGAATAAAGACCTTCAGAGTTAAGAGAATGAAAAACACTCTTCTAAATAGATTGCTTGCTTTTGTTGCACAGGTGGCAAGGCCTGGAAATATAAGATACGGGCAACAGCAGGGCAGCCTGCTAGCTTTTCATTAAGCTTAGAGAAGAGCAGAATTGTGGAGTGGTTTCTTCCCACTCTACCAGAGACACAGACTACCTGACAACCTGGACTTCAGAGTGCTAGTTTGCTGGTGTGTTTTCTACCAGGAAATACTCTGGGGAAAGAGTAGCTCTCCCTATATTTTGTAGAATTTTACCTCCTCCCCCTTTATTAAAACACAGCCTTTTCCCATGGAACATGGATCTGTGATCATCACTGTTTTGGACTTTCCTCTAGATACAACTTCAGAGAAAATGCTAGCTCTGGATACTGCCACTTGAAATTATGCAAGGGTAATGTGCCATGACAATGGGCAAACTTTTTGGTTCAGGAACTAAATCACCACCTCAATAAATGAGCAATAAACTGAAAAGCTTCTTTACAGAAAAAAAAAAACCAAACAGAACATCATCAGAATGAAAATGAAACCTATGGAATCAGAGAAAATATTTGCAAACCATATACCTGATATGAGTTTAATTTCCAAAATATATAAGAAACTCATGCAACACAATAGCAATAAATAAATCCTATATAATAAAAGGCTAATATGCAAATTGTCCCCTCAGGAGTTCGACCAACCGGGAGTTCAACCACCCTCTATGATGTGCGCTGACCACCAGGGGGCGACTTGGAACAAAGGAAGGCCCTGGCCGGCACCAGAAAGCCCTGATTGGCCCTGATTGCAGGCCAGGCCTGGGGATTCTCTAATTAATTAATAATAAATACAAATAATAACCCAATTAAAAATGGGCAAAGGATTTGAATGGACACTACTGCAAAGAAGATGTATAAATGGCTAAAAGGTATGCAGAAAGATGTTCAACATCATTAATTATCAGGGAAATACAAATCAAAATTATAATGAGCTATATAACCTGACACCTATTAGGATGTGGCTATTTTCAAGAAATAAAAGACAACAAGTGTGGACAAATTTGAATCCTTGGGAATGTAAAATGGTGTGAGCACTATAGAAACAGTATGGAGGTTCCTCAAAAAATTAAAAACAGAACTACCGTATGATCCGGTAATCCCATTTGGGAATATATGTCCAAAAGAATTGAAATCTGAGTCTCAAAGAGATATCTGCACTCCCATGTTCATTGCAATTTAGTAGGACCCTTAAATCATGCACCAAATGTCCATCAACAGAGGGATGGATAAATAAAATGTGGCATATGCATACAATGATATATTATTCAGCCTTTAAAAGGATGAACATGGATGACAACATGGGTGAACCTGGAGGACATTGTGCTAAGTGAAATAAGCCTGTCACAGAATGACAAAGACTACATGATTCTCTTTATAGGAGGCATCTAAAAATAGTCAAACTCATCAAAGCAGAAACTACAATATTGGTTTCCAGGAGCTAGAGGTAGAGAAAATGAGGAGCTATTGTTTAATGGGTATAAATTTTCAGTTATGCAAGTTGAATAAGTTCTACATATCCGCTGTACAACATGGCACCCATAGTTAGCAATACAGTAGTGCACTTCAAAATTTGCTAAGAGGGTAGATCTTGTGTTAAATGTCCTTTCCACAAAAACAAACACAAAGGGACACAAGGAAACTTTAAGAGGTGTTTAATATGTCTATTACCTTGATTGTGGTGATGGTATCACATTATGTTCAACCTCATCACACTGTATACATTAAATCTGTGCAGTTCTTTGTATATTAGTTATATCTCAATAAAACTCTTGAAAATAAATGAACAATAAAACAAAATGAAAGAATAATATTGTTGAATGTGAAGAGTGGAGGGAAATTTAAATAAATACCTAAGTGTTAGCTGCTTTTATCTGTCTTCAGCACAATGTCAAAAATAGCATGAGTTGGCCATAATTCATAACTTATAATTCCTAACCCTAACTTAAAGAGTTCTAGTAGACTCCTTAAATCATGCAACACTGATTTTAATTTGGTGGTTATGCCCAATCAGATTAAATATTTGTGTTTCGATGTCATTTTATTCTTGATACAGCCATTTCCGACTTTGGGAGTTTAGTTCAAACTTCATGATTGAGAAAAAAAAGTGTGGCTCAGAGAAAATGAATGGGTTTCTTTAAACAGACATTTTAAAGGTCTGGTGGGAATGAGAACATAATTGCTCTCAAGTTTCTGGTTAGTTGTTAAATTCACGTTCTTCGATATTAACTGTCTTATACAGCTCTTTAGGCTGTCAGAAAATAATAATTCAAGATAATTCAGAAGCAAAATATGAGAAATATTTTCAACTTCATACATCTCCAAAAATGATTAAATATATGCTTTAGAATACAATGATAGTTTAGGTCAGTGGTCAGCAAACTCATTAGTCAATAGAGCCAAATATCAACAGTACTTCTTCAAAATAGACTCGCCCAGGCCAAAAACAGACCTCTGCGCATGGACCACGAAGTTTCCATCACACTGTACGCGGGCCCGCACATGGTATTTTGTGGAAGAGCCACGCTCAAGGGGCCTAAGAGCCAGATGTGGCTCGTGAGCTGCAGTTTGCCGACCACGGGTTTAGGTCATAAAGCAGAAGATTGTGACTTTGCAGATATACCAGTGTAACTGTCCCAGATAACCCCTTCAAGGAAATCTAAGGTCCTGATTCAAGTCAAAATATCTGAAGCTGGTCCCACTTAAGAGTCTGTCTCCTATTCTGTTTTTCATTTACTCTCTCAAAGTTAGCATTTACCATGTGCAAAGCACAAATAGCCCTAAATCTTTTCTTGCACTAAGTACCCCTAGTAGATAGTTACACAGATCTATAAATATACTTTAAAAAATAATTGAATTGCACACTCAAAATGGGTGAATTTTATGGTATATAGATTATTTCTCAATAAATGTTATCCTTTTCTGTTATGAGTGTAGGATGGAAGACTTCGGAGACATATTGTTGCATAGTGGAAGAACATAGACCCTGGAGTAAAATAGATTTGACTTAAATCTTGTCTCAATTTGATAGTCTTAGGCAATTATTAACTTCAGTGAGTCTTAGATTTCCATAGGTAAAATGAGAAGGAAATAATTACCATTCAGAAAAATTGTAAGGTAAAAGAAGTAATGTATTGGTGAGTGCCTACTAGAATATAAGGTATAAAGTTTAAAAGTACTCATTTTAAGAGATGGTAATGTTCTTTCTGCAGTGGAGCTTTAAAAAGATGGAAACCTTAGTCTGACATTCTGTTTACTCTGCCAATACGGCTGGGCCAGGCCAATAGCAGCCTTAGTCTTCATGAGGCAGCATACCTTACCCCTTTAACTATTCATGTCACCCAAGCCAACAGTTCCAATATGTCTCCTTCTCCCTCACTTTTAAAGGGATGCTTACAGCAATGCCCTTGCTTATTCTTCTAATTGTTGCTCCATCGCTTCCTAAAGTTGATTCAGGGATAGAAGTCTATGTAACAATATCCTTTGAGAATCAACCTTGTGCCCAGCCACTTCCAAGCATTTCCCATTGTACAGCATAGGTCTGCCGAGTTTTATTCAAATGAGCTCTGTACATTAAAGGTAGCTCTCAGTGGTAGCACTGGGTAGGACCACAATGCCCTGACAAAAATTGTTTGCATTTTCTGGGAGCTTACCAGCAGTTTGGTAAAAAGGACACCAGCTGGCAACCCTGGTTGATCTACCAACCAAAGACCAGCCAACAAATTGCCAGGCCACCAAGCTGAAGCTACACTGGGCAGAAATAAGCTGTCCCTGTCAAGTCCTGCTCAAATTGAAGATTCATGTGCAAAATAAATAATTATTGTTTTTAGCTAAGTTTTGGGGTGTTTCATTATGGGGCAATAGATGCCTGAAACAGAACTAAATACTGATCCTTGGTTTTCTGCCTGATTAATTTCTTTTCATTCTTAAAGATACAACTCAAATGTTATCTCAATTCAGAGTATAAAGCCTTCCCCAATCTATTAAGACAAAGTCAACTACCTTTTTTCTGTGCTTCTCCAGACCTTAGTACATACACTATTGTAGTAATTAATGTCCACCTCCCAAAAGCATCACAAATCCCTTGTGATCAAAATGTGTAGAAACCTTTGTATCCTGGTGACTAAAACAATTGAGTTCTACCCTCCTCAGACTACTACAAAAAATTCAAGAGGAAGGAACGCTTCCAAGCTCATTCTATGAAGCCAGCATCACCCTAATACCAAAACCAGGTAAAGACATCACAATGAAAGAGAATTACAGGCCAATATCCCTCATGAACATAGATGCCAAAATCCTCAACAAAATCTTAGCAAATCGGATCCAGCAGTACATCAGAAGGATCATACACCATGACCAAGTAGGATTCATCCCAGAGATGCAAGGATGGTACAACATCCGTAAATCAATAAATGTGATACATCACATAAACAAATTGAAAGAAAAAAACCACATGGTCATATCAATTGATGCAGAAAAAGCATTCGACAAAATCCAACACCCATTTTTGATAAAAACTCTCAGAAAGGTGGGAATAGAAGGATCATACCTCAACATAATAAAAGCCATATATGACAGGCCCACTGCCAACATCATACTCAATGGACAAAAACTAACACCATTTCCCCTAAGAACAGGAACAAGACAGGGATGCCCACTCTCACCACTCCTGTTCAACATAGTACTGGAAGTATTAGCCATTGCAATTAGGCAAGAAGAAGGAATAAAAGGCATCCAAATTGGAAAAGAGGAAGTAAAACTGTCCTTATTTGCAGATGACATGATATTATACATACAAAACCCTAGAGACTCCATCCAAAAGCTACTAGACTTAATACATGAATTTGGCAATGTAGCAGGATACAAAATTAACCCCAAGAAATCTGAGGCATTTCTATACACCAACAGTGAACTTTCAGAAAGGGAGATCAGAAAAACAATCCCATTTACCATCGCACCAAAAAAATTAAGATACCTAGGAATAAACTTAACTAAAGAGGTTAAAGACCTCTACTCAGAAAACTACAGGACGTTGAAAAAAGAGATAGAGGAAGACATAAACAGATGGAAGAACATACCATGTTCTTGGATTGGTAGAATCAACATCATTAAAATGTCCATACTACCCAAAGCAATCTATACATTCAACGCACTTCCCATTAAAATACCAATGGCCTTCTTCAAAGATCTAGAACGAACTCTCCAAAAATTCATCTGGAATAAAAAAAGACCCCGAATAGCTGCAACGATCCTGAGAAAGAACAAAGTAGGTGGGATCTCAATGCCAGATATCAAGCTGTATTACAAAGCCACTGTTCTCAAAACTGCCTGGTACTGGCACAAGAACAGACATATAGATCAGTGGAATAGAATAGAGAGTCCAGAAATTAGCCCGAACCAATATGCTCAATTAATTTTTGACAAAGGAGGCATGAACATACAATGGAGCCAAGATAGTCTCTTCAATAAATGGTGTTGGGAAAATTGGACAGACATATGCAAGAAAATGAAACTAGACCACCAACTTACACCATACACAAGAATAAACTCAAAATGGATAAAGGACTTAAATGTACGACAGGAAACCATAAAAATTCTAGAAGAATACAAAGGCAACAAAATCTCAGACATAGGCCAAAACAATTTCTTCACTGACACAGCTCCTAGGGCAGTTGAAACTAAAGAGAAACTGAACAAATGGGACTACATCAAAATAAAAAGCTTCTGCACAGCAAAAGAAACCATCAACAAAACAACAAGAAAACCCACCTCGTGGGAAAACATATTTGCCAACGTCATATCGGATAAGGGCTTAATCTCCAAAATTTATAGGGAACTCTTACAACTTAACAAAAAGAAGATAAACAATCCAATCAAAAAATGGGCAAAGGATCTAAATAGACACCTTTCAAAAGAGGACATTCAGAAAGCCAAGAGACATATGAAAACATGCTCAAAGTCACTAATCATCCGAGAGATGCAAATCAAAACAACAATGAGGTACCATCTCACACCTGTCAGAATGGCCATCATCAACAAATCAACAAACGACAAGTGCTGGAGAGGATGTGGAGAAAAAGGAACACTTGTGCACTGCTGGTGGGAATGCAGACTGGTGCAGCCACTATGGAAGGCAGTATGGAGGTTCCTCAAAAAATTGGAAATGGAACTCCCATTTGACCCTGTGATCCCACTACTAGGAATATATCCCAAGAAACCAGAAACACCTATCAGAAAGGATATATGCACCCAGATGTTCATAGCAGCACAACTCACCATAGCTAAGATCTGGAAACAGCCTAAGTGCCCATCAGTAGATGAATGGATTAGAAAACTGTGGTACATCTACACGATGGAATACTATGCTGCTGTTAAAAAGAAGGAAATCCTACCATTTGCAACATCATGGATGGAACTGGAGAGCATTATGCTAAGTGAAACAAGCCAGTCAATGAAGGAAAAATACCACATGATCTCACTCATTCATGGATAATAAAGACCATTACAAACTTTTGAACAATAATAGATACAGAGGCAGAGCTGCCTCAAACTGATTGTCAAACTGCAGTGGGAAGGCCAGAGAGAGTTGGGGGGCAGGAGGGAGGGGAGTAAGAGATCAACCGAAGGACTTGTATGCATGCATGTGGGCATAACTAATGGACATAAGACACTGGGGGGTAAGGGAGGGTAGTGGTTTGTCAAGGGCGGGGCGGGGGGAAAAGGATACTTATGTAATACCCTTTGTAATACTTTAAGAGGAAAATAAAAAAAAAAAAAAATAAAAGCATTAAGCATGGCACTTTTAAAAAAAAAAAAAAAAAAAAAAAAACAATTGAGTTACTTGAACATTCCATGTGGTAATTTCTATACTGTGCTAATCTTTAATTTAATTTTAGTTCAACAAACATTTATTGAGCACTGTGTGCCAGGCAGTATCTATTTATATCTATAAAACCCTAATATGCAAATAGACCGAAAGGCGGAACAACCGAACAACCAGTTGCTATGACACACACTGACCACCAGGGGCGCATGCAGAACATGACGGCATCAGCAGCAGGCGGCAGAGCATGGAACATAGGCGGCATCAGCCAGGGTGGGATAGTGGAGCAGATTAACAGGGGCACCAGACCAAGGTGTGGCGCCAGTCGCTGTCATCAGGGCAAGCCTCTGGTGGTTACTGAAAATTCTTTGCTCCCACATGCCATGATCCCACCCAGTGCTCGCACCTGCTGCCAGCACCTGGCACAGGCCCCGATCGCTTGGCGCCGTCAGCAGGTACAAGCGGTGGCTGCTGGCCCCGATCGCCCTTAGGGCTTCTCCACCTCCCCCTGCTCCTGAGGGGCAATCAGGTCAGCAGCTATTGCTTGCACCTGCTGATTGTGCCAGCCCCACTTGCACCCACTGCTGGCACTGGCCCTAATTGCTTCATGCCGTCAGCGGGTGCAAGCGGGGCCGGTGCCATCAGCACGTGGAAGCGGCAGTGGCAGGAGCAGGGCTGCCAGCAGACAGGGGACTGGGGGCTGCAACAAAAGGGGCCGAGCAGGGGTGTGGAGGATGGGCCAAGACCCACCCCTCACAGCCTCACAGCCCACAGTTCCTTTCAAGGTGCATGAATTTGTGTACTGGGCCCCTACTATATTTATAAGAGCCTAAGCAACTGAAAGACCAAATGACTGGTCGATCAGTTGCTATGATGTGCACTGACCACCATGGGGCAGGCGCTCAATGCAGGACTGCCACCTGGTCAGCTGACCGACAGTTGCCAGATGAAGGGCTCACAGCTGGCCTGGCCACTGCAGCCCAGAGACCGCAGCAGAGTCGCAGCAAGCCTGCCGAGCAGCAACAGCAGCAGGCACAGTGGGGCCAGGATGAGCAGGAATGGCAGGCAGGAGTGGCAGGTGGCATTGGACTATCAGTTTCGCTCAATCCCCGCAGGCCATGCTGAAGGACCCCACTGGTGCACAAATCTGTGCACCGGACCTCTAGTATTATATGATAGGTTTGCATTGTGAATAAGCTGTAGTTTCTCGCTCTCAATAAGCAGATATGTCGCTCAGTTATCCCTAGTCACCTTCTCTGGGCTACATGGCACAGATTTCTGGGATGTCAACCAAGTGCATGCTTAAGGGCTCAAATAGATTCATAGATTTTATTAGAGGAAAATATTGGTCCTTTTTGCTGGCCCCCCTGATTTCCAAGAAGAGCAGATGGTGACTGGCCGAATATTTTGGCAAAAATCAAAAGCAACTTCTATTGGACTCTCAAAAGTTTCACAAGAACATCAAGAGTCTGCTTCCTAAACATCTAGTACCTAAAGTCTTAAATCAGCAACATGTAATATTCAAGACCTAAGGCTCATATCTCAGAGATAAGCCATAAATAGCCTATGATCCAAAATTTGCCAAAAACTCTTTTCATACATCTGATATTTGAAAAAGACAGTGTAATGGACATGCTAAGCTTTTGTTGTTTTAATTCTCTATGCTCTGAGTTAAATGTGTGGTCCTGAAAGTACTGTCTCAAATATAAAAGATATAACATACATCAATTAAGATTCAATATTATGTCCTCATGTTTATAAAAGAAAGGGGAAAATATAGCCATTTGAATAAAGTTGCACTTTTATAATAACCAGTATGCACCATCTTATATAAGTATACTGTTAGCTCCTTGAGTAAGGGACTTTGTCTTATGTTTCTATAAACTTTAATAGCTAGCACAATGCCTGATCATGTAGTAGGTGTTCAATAAACAAAAAAATAATTAATTTGGACTAGTAAATTTATAAGGAACAATAACTTTACCTTCAATTCAATGTCCGTAAAAATGCTGTCCCTGCTCAGAAAATTGTCTTTCCTCTTATCTGACAAATAGCACTAGCTATTCCAACAGTTTTCACTTTTTGTCTTAGCTGTCAGAAACCTCTACGCTACATTTTGTGCTCCACCATAACTTTTGCTGGAATTTCAAAAGCACAGAAGTAGGAGAAAAATTACAGTGCATTCTTATTTATTCATCAAAGCACACATAGGCAAACACTGTTAGCCTGACTCCTATTGCCAAATGTACTTGAATGCAATAAAATTAAATTTCACCTAAAATAATTTATACTTCCCAGTGACATTCTTTTCCCCCTTTCCCATAATTTCAGGCCAATGAGATTTTTATCAAATGTATATTCCAACTAGTCTGGCCTTAGAAATATAGTTTAGAACAAAACTAAGAAATCTAAAAAGCCAGTGTACTAATATTTATAGGAAGAAAGTGTTGATTCAAAATGTACAAATCTCTTTTGAGGACCAGATGGACTATATGAACAAAGTTGTGTATTTGTATGGCTCACCTGTGTTCCACATCATAGGGACGTGGGATGGGTTCTAACAGAGTGGGTTCCCTAACACAATTTAAAAGCTTGACAACAGTAGTTTCTTGTAGAGGACTAGCATGCTCTTTTTCCAAGGAGAAATAACAGTTATAACATTAATAAGATCATGGTGTCCAAAGGCAGACAGATGGGTGTGCTGGTCTTCACATTAGTCTCACAAAGGCACAAGGCTCAAAATAATTCTGATGTTAGCAGCTGTATATAATTCAGTGCTTGTGGTGGCTCACGGATAAGGAATGATAATCTCCTCTCCCTTATAAAAGGGGTAAATATGAGTTTGTTTGCACAGACTAAGGTTACAGAGAAAGCCTGGAGTATAGAGGGCTCATAAGCTTATTTGGTTACAGATATGATCTTTAACTTTCCCTAGCCAGAGAAGCCGAAAATAAACATTTCATAACTTTTAATGTGTGGTTAGCAAATATAGCTGGCCCATGGTCATGTCCCTGCAGCTGGAGTCCTGGACAGAGTCAGCTTAGCTGGATGCCTGGGTGCCTTGGCTGCCTGCTTAGAGCCTTCCCTATAGTTTCAAAAGAACAGGGACCTTTTATCCGCTTAGCTCAGTTGCTATAAACACTTGCTGTATGTTAAATGACTTCTCAGGTCCATCCAATCCGATTTGCACATCATTAGTCTGTGCAGAACGAAATGGATGCCTCTGGATATTTAATTTTGTTAAATACTGAGATCTTTGTAAGGGAAAAGCCCTTCATATAAAATATTACATCAGGGTTGGCTAACATTCCTGTTTCATGAATCACTGGTACCTTCAAGTTGTCCTTGAAATTTCAAACTCACTCTAGACACTTCCAGACATGTACAGTACGTCTTTTTTGTTTTGTTTATTTATGTTTTGACTCGGATGCCAACAGTGCCATGAAAGAATGTGTAAAATTTAGCATCGGAGCAAATGCCCTTCGTGTACATCAAAAATGGAAAAGAAAAGCAGCATTACACACCCGAGAGGAAAATGCTAGTCTAAATGCCAGAAAAATGCATCATAGGCCCACGCTTCACCCTGACTTACCATAGTTATTCAGTGACCATCACTCATCTTTTCTATTTCTCCCTGGTAATGGACATGTTAATGCTAAAAGCCTCTATTTTCATGTGCATTCAAACTATACTACAAAGCCATTGTAATCAAAACAGCCTGCTACTGGAACAACAGGCATATAGATCAATAGAACAGAATAGAGACTCCAGAAATTGACCACGACATATGGTCAATTAATATTTGACGAAAGAGGCAAGAGCATACAATGGTGTAAAGGAAGTCTCTCCAACAAATGGTGTTGGGAAAATTGGATAGGTACATGTGAAAAAATGAAACTACACTACCAACTTACACCGTACACAAGAATAAACTCAAAATGGATAAGAGACTTAAATGTAAGTTGCAAAACCATAAAAATCCTAGAAGGAAACATGGGCAGTAAAATCTCAAACATCTCAATGTAGCAGAATTTTAACAGATAACATCACGTAGGGCAAGGGAAACAAAGAAAAAAATAAACAAATGGGGCTATATTAAACTAAAAAGCTTCTGCACAGCAAAAGAAACCAGCATCAAAATGAAAAGGAAACCCACTGTAGGGGAGAACATATTTGCCAATGATACATCTAATAAGGGGTTAATTTCCAAAGTAATAAATAACTCATACAACTCAACACCAGGAAAACAAACAATCCAATTAAAAAATGGTCAAAGGACCTAAATAGACCCTTCTCCAAAGAGGACATACAGATGGTCAATAGACATATGAAAAAAATGCTCAATCACTAATCATCATAGAGAGGCAAATTAAAACTGCAATGAGGTATCTAACACCTCACACATGTCAGAATGGCTACCATCAATGAACCAAAAAACAAGAAGTGCTGGCAACTATGTGGAGAAAAGAGAACCCTAGCACACTACTGGTGAGAATGCAGACTGGTGTAGCCACTACAGAAAACAGATGGAGTTTCCTCAAAAAATTAAAAATGGAACTGCCTTGACCCAGCGATCCCACTTCTTGGAATATATCCTAAGAATCCTGAAACACCAATCAGAAAGAATATTTGCACCCCTGTGTTCATAGCAGAGTTATTTACAATAGCTAAGATCTGGAAACAGTCCAAGTGTCCACCAGTACCAGTAGATGAGTGGATAAAAAAGATGTGGTACATTTACACAATGGAGTACTATGCTACCTGGGTGCATAAAAGAAGGATCTATTACCCTTTGCAACAGCATGAATAGACCTGGAGAGTATTATGCTAAGCGAAATAAGCCAGTCAGAGAAAGACAAGTATCGTATGATCTTGCTTATATGCAGAATCTAATGAACAAAATAAACTGACAAATAAAATAGGCCCAGAAGCATTGATGCATGAAACAGACTGATAGATATCAGAGGAGAGGAAAGGTGGGGGGACTGGATGAGATTAGCAGATAACTTATATGCATACATGCATAGCTCATGGACACAGACAATAGTGTGGTGAGGCTTGGGGTGGGATGGGAACTGGGTGAAGGGGGGCGAGTGGGAGGATAAATGGGGGGCATCTATCAACAATAAACAATAAATTTTTAAAAAGATAAATAAGCAAAAAGCTACATGTACTTGTAAAATTTGCATTTTGAATTTTGACAGTGTTCATGTAATAACAGCTTATGATTATAAATAGGACAGACCATCACTTTCAAAAACTAGATTTTAATTAGGCCAACCCACCATTGATGCTTTAGAGCAGGGGTCCTCAAACTTTTTAAACAGGGGGCCAGTTCACTGTCCCTCAGACCGTTGGAGGGCCGGACTATAGTTTTAAAAAAAAAACTATGAACAAATTCCTATGCACACTGCACATATCTTATTTTGAAGTAAAAAAAACAAAACGGGAACAAATACAATATTTGTATTTGCATGTGGCCCGCGGGCCGTAGTTTGAGAACCTCTGCTTTAGAGGCAGTGCTGTGATCTCATGTTGAGGTGGCCGGGATGTGTCCTGGGCTTTTCTTCCTTCGCCTGCTGCTCTGGGGCCTGCCTTTCACAAGATGTCACTGAGGTAATGAATTGCTCCTGCAGCAGCTACACAATGGGACGGAAGCTTGACAGAACAAGCAGCATCACCATCATTTCTTGGGAATACCCTCACCTCACTTTCCTCATGAAGTTCCCTTGCTGCTGTAAGATGACAGCCATGGGGCCAAACACGTCTCACCAAATCTCAGTTTCCTATCACTTTGCCTGCAGGGCTTCTGGTCACAGGTTTTACCTGAGAAATTTCAGAGGCTGCGGTTGCTTTCAAAAGATGACCTATTTCGCAACAGTAACAATTTCACAGCCTGTGGGTTTTAACTTTTTTATGGGACTGAGTTTTTGATATGATTAAAGGGAGGTACTTTGATATTTATTGGATGTATTTTATGGTAAGAGTTTAAGGTACATGTGTGTCTCATTTGAACTCCAAAATAGCCCTGAAATCAGAGGGTATCCTGATCCCTGCTTTTCGAAAACAGAAACTGAATCTCCCAGGGGCCTTGTTAATTGCTTTCTTTCTCAAAATATTTTTTTTAACTACTGAAACTGTGACAACAAGAGTAACCGTCATTCCATTGAAAATTACCAATATTGTGACTAATTTTAATCCAAAACATTGTTGAGAAGCAAGAAGTGGGAGATATTCCCGAACGATAGAAAGTTGATGGGATTCTGTCTCAGAAAATTGAAACCGAGGACAGCACAATTAAAAACACATAGAGGTGAAAATGGCTGCAGAAGGCGGAGTGACGGGAAGGTCTCCGGAGCCAGAACCAATAGGTGCGGGAGGTCACTCTGGGCCCAGGAGAAAGCAGCAGGTGAGGCTCTGGAGAACTGCAGAGGGCAGTGGCATTGGCGCCCAAGCAAAAGCCAGGACTGTGAGCACTGAGACGAAGGAGGCGGGGCATTGCTCCAAGTGGCCCCAACCCCCAAGGTAGCTCGTGGCAAAACCAACAGCATGTTTCCCACCTTTCCCATGGCCTGGAAGTGGCCTAAATGGAAGCATTGAGTGGGAAATTTTAAATATAAGAATGACTGCATAACTAAGGGTCACTAAGCTCAACTCCGAAGAGACAATAATCTTCATAAAATAATGATAAATCCAATATGACTGCAGCCAAACTCATAGGACTTTTATGAAACTAGACAAGGCTATGGAGGAGGGACAATTGGGATAACAAATATCAAAACATACTATAAAGTTATGAAAATGCATGCTGTACGTTAGCATAGGAATAGACAAGGAGATCCATGGAAGAAACTGGAGAGTCCAGAAAAAAGAGATGTGTGTGTGAGCGCGTGCGCTAATATGTGAGAAAAAAAGGAAAATTTAAATTAGCATAGAAAGTTTGGATTATTTTAAAAGTGTAATTATCCCTTTAAATTAAGATTAGCCCTAGCCAGTTTGTCTCAGTTGCAGGCTCAACCCCCAGTGGGGAGTGTGCAGTAGGCAGCCGATCAATGTTCTCTCATCATTGATGTTTCTATCACTCTCTCCCTCCCTCTCTGAAATCAATAAAAATATATATATTTTTTTAAATAAATTAATTAAGATTAAATTGGCAGTTTACTGAACACCATACACAAAATGAATTACAGAATGACTAAGAAGGTCATGTAAATAACAAAATTATTGAAATATTGCAAAATAGAATGTCTTCTTAATCTTGAAAAATGAGAAAGGGCCTCCCACAAACTAAAACGATAATACTTCAATATAAAATCTTACAATTTTGGCAAAGATTATCATCAACAACTATAATAATAATAAAAAATTCAGAAAAAAATATTTGCAAGAAGTTAGTAATACAGGTAGTATTACAGGCTAGTGATATAGGTAGTAATTACCATTGTATATAAAGATTTTCCATGTTATTAACAAAATAGAAAATTGTCTTATAAGAAATTGGATAAAAAATACAAGGAAGAAATTCACTGAAAGAAAAACTGTATAATAATATATATATATATGTTTAGCATATAAATGAAATCATGCTAAACATTAATAGTACTCAGTGCAATTGAAATGAAAACAATATCACTATATAATTTTTACTCCTCAGATTAAATAAACTTTTAAAAAATTTGATAATATCCATCTTGGGGAAGGTATGGAGAAACAGGTACTTTCATACTCATTGGTGAAAGTTTGAGGTCATAAATAAATTTTAGAAGGTACTTTTGTGAACACGTATTAAAATTAACATTTCTGTATACCACAGGCATGACTTTTACTTCTATATATCTAGTGTATAGAAATGTATATTTTCCCAAAGATTCATGAATATAAAAGTTCATTGCTAAATATTTTAAAGCAAATAAATCAAATTAATCTATTTTCTACCAGAGAATAACTAAATAAATCATGGCATGTCAGTTCTATGAAATATATTGCACTTAGTAAATAATGATTTATATCTATATAGACTAACACTAAAGAGTTACCAAGATAAATCCTTAAAACACTAATCCATTTCAGAATAATGTGTGCAGTAAAATCTACTTTATATTTTTCAAATTCATGTATGTGAGTGTGTGAGAAAAAAGTGTGTAATAAAAGAAAAAAAGAGTCTGTGTGTAAATGCAAGAGATAGTGGATTGTTTTGAAATAAGTTTGTGGTGGTGGAGAAGTGGTGGAATTTAAGAAGGGAAACACCTTTAATATTGTAGATAGCAAATTTTTAAGTATCATCTCTCTGTGTGCAACTACAAGCTAAGGTAAACTCTCTCCTACAAACCTAAAGTAAGGAATACCAGCTAATAAAAGTATCTAATTGTATAGGCTTCATTATCAAAGCATGTTTCCTCTCCATCCCTCAGGGAAATTTCAAAAAATAAAATAAAGAAATTACAACCTTTTTATTATTTCATTTAAAACATAACATTTGTAGTAATTCAATTATGTGGAATCACTATTTCTACTTTCAAAACCAAAAAAGCAAAATATTAAAGTAAAAAATAAAACATTGGTTTGGAGAGGAAATAAAAGATTCTAAAAGTATAGCCATAGAATTGTTTTTTTCAAATTTTTACCACTGCTTTTTTCTAGACCTTAGATCATTTTAGCACTCTCCCACGGATAAAATTCTAATTTCACTTCATTTACTTGGATATTTGAGACCAAATGAATTTGAAGTATGAATAACAAAAGTAATTACTCTAAACTTTCTATTTTGGCTAGGAAAACCATATTTGGCAAGATTTCCCAATATAATTTAGTTGATACTTGGCAAGATTTCCCACCATAGTCTATGATATAGCTAACTGATGCCTTTGGCATTTTTCTGTAGACAATTTATTCCCAGTGTTATAAAATGACAATGAGGTAGACTTACAGTTTTCTTTACAAATTAAAGATGGAGTTATCTCTTTAAATTTTAAGTCTTCAGAATGAAAAATAATTGAAGATAAATTCTTGTATGATTTTGAATCAATCCTCAATTTTAAATAATAACTGAAAACAAATCCACAGAGAACATCATTCACTTCCATTACAAAATCTCTTCAACATTTTTATTCTTTAGTTCTAATCACAAGTCAGAAAATCCACTTTCATCTTCACAATACTGATAGAATACCTGGAACTGGAAGATATGTGGGAACTTAAGTAGAATTTGTCAACTTGTTTCTCTTGCATTTTGGTTTTTGAGCCCCTGGTAAAGGATAAAATTCATTTCAACACCATTCACTGAAGGTTGGAACGTGGAAGCTACCATGAATGGACAGAGGCAAGAACAGGCTTGTGTGTAGAAGGCATAAGTGAGAGGGTTCTGCATGTACTAGTAAATGAAAGCTAGGGGCCAGGAGTTTGGAATAAGGCTAATTGATATTTGAAAAGATATGGACAAAGCTCACTACATTCAGACTACATAATTCAGAGTTATGGGTCTGGATTATTTGTTTGTTTGTCTGTCTGAATCCTCTCCCAAGAATATTTTTCCCATTGATTTTTAGAGAGAGTGGAAGGGAGAGAGGAGAGAGAGAGAGACAGAGAGAGAGAAAGAGAAACATCTACATTTGAGAGACACATTGACTGGGGCCAGGGATCTAAACTGCAACCAAGGTATTTGCCCTTGATCAGGAATTGGGCCTGCAACCTTTCGGTCCTCAAGCCTATGCCCTAACTACTGAGCCAATCCAGCCAGGGCTGGGTCTGAAGTTTTAATGGTTATTTTGTAAGATTATGTTCTAAATGTTCTGAAAGATGCTGAGTTACACATATTGTTTTCCTTTATAGGTCTCTCTCCCCTACTAGACTGAGTTCCATGAGGAGGGAGTAGGTTTTAGAATTTTCTGAATCCTCAAGACCTAATACAGTGACTACTGGAGTAAATGCTAAATTTGAGTAAATTAATGTATTAATGCATCAATCAATCAATTAGAAAGTGATTCAATATACCCCTTCTAAATTCTGAACAAAATATTCTAACTTTATATAATTTGGTAGACAAACCAATACTTATTAAGGTATGAAGAGCCTAGCATTTATTTGGTCTTATGTTTAACTACATGTTGGAGAATATTTTTGAAGTGTGACCATATTCTCAAGAAGCTACAATCTAGCCAAGTGAGCAGATGAGGGTAACACTCTGAAACAACAACAAACATAAGCAGCCAGCATGTGACTAAGAGTGTGTAAAGATCCAGAATCGGGCAGGTACAGGGCACAGCAACCTACGAGCCTAGCATAGACAGCCAACCCGCAGATGTGTGAGCTACATAAAGGATATTGTCATACGACACTGAGATTTTGTGATACTTAGCAATGGTTAATCTGAGCACTTTCAATATCCAATCTACCATAAAAATCTGAACTTTACTTCCAAAACTCCCTTACACTCCCACTCTAAGCCACCTTCATCTCACACCTGAACTACTGCCACCACCTTGCAGTTGGTCACCCCACATCTGCATTCCTCTCTTGTTTCCTGTCACACTGCATCCAGAATGACCTTTCCAAATGAGAATCCTATGTAATAAAAGCCTAATATGCAAATCGACTGAACAGCGGAATGACCAGTGGAACGACCCGTCGCTATGATGCGTACTGACCACCAGGGGACAGATGCTCAACATAGGTGCTGCCCCCGGCCCACAGGCCCCAGGCCAGCCAAGGCAAGTGCCAGCACGGCCCCACCCCCCAATCACCCCACAGAGGGAGGTGACCAGCAGCGGCAGTGAGGGGCAGGGCTGGTGAGCGGGGGGCACCAGGCCAGCCAAGGCGGGTGCCAGGGGGGGCCCCACCCCCAATTGCCCCGCCAGTTGCCCCACAGATCAGCCCTGATCACCGGCCAGGCCTAGGGACCCTACCCGTGGCATGAATTTTATGCACCAGGCCTCTAGTATAAATATAATTCTATCTGTTTAAAATCTTTCAATAGCTTCCCATTGAATTTAGGATAAAGCCCCAAACTTTTAAATGGGCTATTGAGCCCTACATGATGGGCCGCTTGCCTTGTGTCCAGTCTCATCACAAGATCTGCTTTTCACTCATCACTCCCTAGTCACACTGGCTTTATTTTTTTTTTCAGTTTTAAGAATACATGATGTGTCTTTCTTTTTCAAGACCTTTGCAGACTTCACATGTAATGCTTGTCTCTGAACCTCACTTTTCTTACCCTGATTAACTACTATTTATCTCTCAAATTTAACTAAAATGTCTAAGAAGCCTTCTCTGTGGTCCCATAGCATCCTGTATTTTTCCTTTTTGTCACTTATTACAATTAGTCATTATGTATTTATTAGTATAATTTTCATTAATTAATATCAGTCTTTTCCAAACAGGAATGTCAGGGATCATGTGTCTCTTGTTGACTACTGTATATTCAGTGTCCCTAGTACATTCTGGACTATTGTAGGTGCTCAATAAATATTGGTTTAATTAATTATGCATTCTAATGGGCTTGTTCAAGTTCTTTTCCATACCATAGAGTAAAACCAAACTATCTGAAACTTAAAAAATAAAAAACTGACTCCCGTCCTTGCTGCTTTGAAATTGGAACGAATATCTTTATAATGGAAGATGTATACTTACATTATTTAGAAACTACAGCACTTTTCTGCCTTCTTTCTACTTACTGTCCAAAGGAAAGTACTTGAAAAATAATATCTGTTTCTCTGTGAAGAATCTAGATTAATAATATTTCAAATTTTAATCTACAACAGATTTGGGGGGGGTAGATAAATATATAAAGAGATAGATGGATAGAGTGATAGATCAATAGATTGCTCTATTGATAGAGACCAACAGACAGCTAGATACAGAGTATATTCAGCTTGGCTGGTTCATATATCTGTGAATCCACTGGAAGTCAGCTGATCTGGGTTGGACATGCAAGTTCACTTAAGGCTAGCACTGGTGTATTGTCACTTCTTCCTATTATATTGGCCAAAGCAAGTCACAAGGAGAAACTTAAAGTCAAGTGCCAGAGAAATATACACTGCCTCTTTAATAGGAAGGTCATATTCACGTAAAAAGGACATATATACAGGAAGGGTTTGTCCCAAAGTTTTGAACAAATATGCAATGTACCAACAAGAGACAGGAAATAGAAATATCAAAGCAGAGTATATATATACAACCAATTAGATACAGAAGTAGTAAAGCTTGGATGAATGTTTTTTATCACATTTGTAAAGAATTTGTTCCCTATATCATTATATTTTCTGCTGATCTGCAAATATCATGCATGACATTTTGTGTTGACTATCTTACTTGTTTACACTTGTGTAGAAGGAAATTTATACTGAGCACTCTTACTCTAGTGTTTAGCTACAAATAGGATAGCCATTTTTGTATATTTGAGTTTTAAATCATATAAATAAAACCAACTCCAAATATTACTATTCCTTAACTTCATGTCATTATAGTTTACCCTAAATTATATATTATATATAATTAATATATATAAATGTTAATCATCTTCTTGGGAATCAAGTTTTTGTTCCCATGATAATGAGACTCATAGTCTTGATAGTGGGATTGGGTTGTATAAGGTGGGAAAGGTTAAGAGCCACTGAACTCAGTGCCCTCACAGAGTCCTGCAAAGCTCTTTAGTTTTCTATTTAATTAGGTTCCTAGATCACAATTATCCAACTATTTTGCTACTTACAAAACAATATAACATTGGCCAACTATACTCTATCTGTATGTCTGGGATGTGTAAAAGTAGTCGTTCTTAACTGTTTTCAGTTTTAATAACCACATTTATAATTTATTATATTTCCAGCATAAGTTATTAATATGCTGATTATAAAATAAGGAACTCTGAGCAACCTGCACTAAATCACTTGCAGTAGGAGTCATACTAGATTGAGTCACGGAAGTTTATCAATTGGACAATACATGGTATATTTAAATGATAACTAGAGGCAAGGCTGAAGGAAGCAAATGCATAGGTTATTTAAGGATTTTGACCGGTGAGAATGTCAATTAAAGTTTAGAGGAAACTAAATGGCTATAATTAATACCTGTAAACAGCTTCTGGCCTTCGGGCTCACCTTGCCCAATGATGCATAATAATTAGAAAACATTTTATTACCAGTGGACATCAAAGGATTAAATGTGTGTGAAAGAGCTTTGCAAACTATAATGTTATGAAACAGGATAGCTGTTATTTCCATTAGTATCAAGTGATGCACCAAGTGGACAGGCCATTTGAAACCTCACCAATAAGTATTTAGTGATTGATAAACTTTGAATACTGTGTACATCATAACTAAGGGGATGTGTAAATTATTCTTTTCACTAATCATAAAAGCAGAAGTCAAATTTAAGATTTTACTGAGTTATTTTTCTAATTTAGAAATATATTAATATTAATTGTGATATTAATGTCACTGATTTACTTTTAGATATAAATTCTTCATATAATCAATATTAAGAAACGCTATAACTCCTTATAATTTTACATAGGTTCGAGGAGGAGAAAAAGTTCAAATAAGTCCCATATATCAATCATGTTTATTCTCATTTACATATTTAAAAGCAAAATGAAAAAATTAATGATCGGAACTTTATTTTTATTTTTTTTAAATATATTTTATTGATTTTTTACAGAGAGGAAGGGAGAGAGAGATAGAGAGTTAGAAACATCGATGAGAGAGAAACATCGACCAGCTGCCTCCTGCACATCTCCCACTGGGGATGTGCCCGCAACCCAGGTACATGCCCCTGACTGGAATCGAACCTGGGACCTTTCAGTCCACAGGCCGACGCTCTAATGATCGGAACTTTAAATATTGCCTGCAACCAGACAAATATGGGAGCCATAGATTTGAATGAATGGTCTATCAGATTCCTTAGTCCGATATGCCTCCTCAACATAAAGTAGGAATTTAGAGATTTTATATATATATATATATATATATATATATATATATATATGTGTGTGTGGTGTGTGTGTGTGTGTGTGTGTGTGTGTATATACATATCTATATATATTTACAATATTACTACTTGCTACAATTAAAATTATATAGAAATTTGTCCCATAAGAGTTCTGAGGCCTCTGAAAGATGGAGAAGAGATGTGAGGCTGTAAGCTGTCTTCTGTCTTTACATCTCTAGCATTAGTCCATTAAAGAGTAGATCAATAATTGGTTGCAATATTTGGATTTTTTTAATTGAAATGTTTTCCCATGTGACCTGATGACCAAAATATACCAGTCCATACTCAGAAGTTAAACACGATGTATTGACTTGCTTGTTAATGTGCTTCTGATGGGCTTGCTCCATTCAATCATCCATCCATCTAGTCATTCATATACCTTCTATGTACCAGGCATTTTGCGAGGAGCTAGAATACAGGATGAAACAAATCATATTACCTACTTTCAAAAAGCCTATATCCCAGTGGGAAGGCATGTCTGCATATTATTAACAACTAAGCAATAGAATAATTGTTTTAATGGAGAACAATTATTACCTATATTTGTCTAAGAGAAGAGGGAAATTACTTGATCTGTATATGGATGGATGCATTTTCAGGAGTGCGCCAGGCATTTAAGGAAGAGATATAATAGTGTAGCTGTTTGAAGGAAACAGCACGTGGTTCTATATGGCTGGAAAGTAAAGTACAAAGAGTATAGTATATGGAAAGCTGGCAGGTCAGAGAGTCAGAAGCCAGATGACTGTTTAATTTACTCAAATGTTAAAGGTAGACAGTAATTCATCTATAGAATACACTGGGTACTTGAGATAACGTGTTGACATAACAAAAGCATCCTGCTAGAACATCATAGATAAATATGGGGCCACAGAATGTAAAAAAAATTCAATAACCTTTAACAGCTATGGAAACTAGAATTATTTTTCTGTCAGAAATATAAGGAAGTTCTGCTACATACAATGCAGATTGAACAAGAGAGAATAAGATATAGAGGTGAATGGCAAAGAAATGCCACTGAATCTCACTTTATAAACCTGGACTATGAGGAGTTAGTGGCCGGGAGGCCAAAAGAGGGCCAGAATGGCAGGTGTCTCCATCTATCAAAATGAAAAAAACAAAAGGAGGAAAAAAGTAATGAAATGTATGAAGAACTGTATTTCCAAGGAGGAGAATAAGATTAAGAATCAGAGAAAATCAATGAGCATCAAAAAACAGAAGAAAAATGTAAGGAGACTTGAGATTTATCCTCTCAATAATACTCAAGAAAACATTCCAGCTTCTGATAAGAAAGCAGTTAGGAAGATAGATTGCTTTCTGAGATTAGAGAAGAAGGCATGAAAACTAAAAACACAACTGTAAAATTACCAACTACAGTGGAGATAGTATGCCACACAGAAAATATGCAGGCAATGCATTTTAAAAATATAAGACAAACTCTAGAAAATTTTCCAGAACCCAAAAGTAATTAATCCTATATACTAAAACCCTAATATGCAAATTGACTAAGCTGCGGAGGGCCTAAGCTGGCAGGTGGACATTCCTTGAGGGGTCCCAGACTGTGAGAGGGCGCAGGCCGGACTCAGGGACCCCTCCACCTCCCAGTGCATGAAATTTCATGTACCGGGTATCTAGTAGGTAAATAAACACAAAATAAATGAGATTTAGAAATATATATGTACTGTAAACAACAGAGCATACAGATACTGAGCAATAGTTAAAAAATAATGGAAAATTTGTAAAAAGGAGCAAAACATGACTCTTCAGATAAAAGTGTTTTACTAAGTTAGAGTACTTCTTATCAAGTAAAAGGTCAAATCCTTGATGTACACTGATTGGAAACAAATGTTTTTTATTGTTGAAACTATTACAGATGTCCCCCAGCCCACCTCCACCCAGCCCCTGCTCCCTCCTCTGGCCTTTACCATACTGAGGTCTGTGCCCATGTGCTATGTATATATGTTCTTTAGCTAATCTTTTAATCTTGTAATTTTTTAAGTTTTGTATTTTAAGAGATTTACAATATCACCACAAAGGAAAATAAAAAAACAACAACAAATTATCTTGAAAAGGGGAAAAAAAATGAATCATTTTGGAGTCAGACTTCTCTTTTACAGTGCAAAATACCAGGAATCATTGATTTGGAGGGAAATTATTCTGAAACAAGGATTCCATGTCCAGGAAATTGTTTTTTCAGGTTCAAAAGTAACTAAAGTTCTTTAGACAAGGAAGAGGTGCGACACCTATATTTTCTTCCTAAAAAATTGCTCAAAAACAATATCTAGCTAAGAGGTGTACCCAAATAAATAAATCTATGAAAATATAAGAAGTAAAAAATTGATAGCAATAAAATAATCCAATCAAATATTCTGTTTATGAGTGTGATTCGTTTTATAATTGTAACAATTTTTAACGTCTATAAACTTCAAAATAAATATCAAAATAGTATCTAAAAATTAGTCTTCAAAGAAATAACACTAACCTGGACCTAAATGCAAATTAACATTAAAAAAATTGAGAAGGTAGATGAGGAATAATTAATTATTAAATGCCAAAATTTTAACCCTATCCAAGACAAATCATTAAATAATATTTTATTCTTGATATTTGTAATTATAGAAAATATACTCAATTATATGTTCTATACTTTCAAATTTTTCTCACAATGAAAATATGCTGTTTACAACATTAGGAAAATAAAGCTGACTACAAATTTAAAGGAATTAAAAGAAAAGGAAATAATTAGTCTTATACTTTCTACATTAGCCAAGTGATAGCAATCTATTAGAACTTTTGTATATCTTCAGATTTTCCTCTTTGCTTCCATATCATCAAAGACCACATGAATAAATATTAAAGTATTCAGAATAATCATGTGGTATTTGTCTATGTTTCTTTCTTTCTGTGTCATAACCTATTCATAAGAGCAATTTCTATATATAAATAAACAAATAAATAAAACATTTTTATCAAGTTATGCATTACTAGAGTTTAAAGGACTACTCTGAAATACCATTATGTATTTTATAGAAACAATGCTGTATCCGAAAAAAAAAAAAAAAAAAAAAAAAAAAAAAAAAAAAAAAACGTTAAAAAGGCAAAACTTACAAGCATACAAGAGTTTCAAAGGTTATAAACAATCCAAATAAAAATGGGCTGAGGACCTAAATAGACACTCCTCCAAAGTGAACACACAGATGGCCAATAGACATATGAAAAATCCTCAGTCACTAATCATCAGAGACATGAAATTAAAACTACAGTGAGGTATCACCTCACACGTGTCAGAATGGCTACTATCAACAGATCAACAAATTACAAGTGCTGACAAGGAAGTGTAGAAAAGGGAATCCTAGTACACTGTTAGTGGGCATGCAGATGGGTATAGCCACTATGAAAAACAGTATGGAATTTCCTCAAAAACTTAAAAATTTAACTGCCATTTGACCCAGCCATCTCACTTCTATGAATGTATCCTAAGAAGCCTGAAACACCCATCAGAAAGAATATATACATCCCAATTTTAGCACTTTTAACAATAGCTAAGATCTAGAAGCATACCAAATGCTTATCAATAGATAAGTGGATAAAAAAAAAGCTGCGGTATATCTACACAATGGAATACTACTCATCAATAAAAAAGAAAGACCTCTTACCATTTGCAACAGCATGGATGGATCTGGAGAATAGTATGCTGAGTGAAATAAGCCAATCAGAGAAAGATAAGTATGACATGATCTCACTCAGATGTAGAATCTAATGAACCAAATAAATGGATGATCAAAAATAGATCCAGAGACATAGAAGCATGAACAGACTATTGAACCTCAGAGGAAAGACAAGGGATGGTGGGTGGGAAGAGATTAACCAATAAACTTATATGCATATATGCATAACCTGTGGACACAGACAATGGGGTGGTGAGGGCCTGGGGGAGGGTGTGTGGGACCAGAGTGGGCTGGAAAAAGTTAATGGGGAAAAAGGAGGACCTATTTAATACTTTCAATAATAAAGATTAAAAAAAACATATCTGGTACATTTACACAATGGAATACTATGCAGTCATAAAAAAGAAGGATCTCTTATCCTTTCAGACAGTGTGGAGGAACCTGGAGAGTACTATGCTAAGTGAAATAAGTCAGTCAGAGAAAGACAAGTATCACACCATCTCACTGATATGTGGAATCTAATGAACAAAATAAACTAACGAACAAAATAGATCCAGAGACATGGAAGCATGAAACAGACTGATGACTTTTGGAGGGCGGGGGGGAGAGGGGGGGTGGCGGGGGCGTGGAGTAAGAGATTAACCAAAGAACTTATATGTACGTATGCATAACCCATGGGCAGACAATAGTGTGGTGAAGGCTTGGGGAGGAGGAGGGAGCAGCATGGAGGGGATCAATGGAGGGAGAAAGGGGACATCTGTAATACTTTCAACAATAAAGATAATTCTTTTAAAAAGAAGTTATATAGCTTTAAACAGGTAAGGCTGAATGAGAAAGCATGGTGGCAGGATTTAACATTTGACAGTTAAATCGCCCATGGTGATTTATACTACTTTACAGTGTATGCACCTTGAGATCCTAGTTCTTACTTTGAAAACCAATTAGTTACTTAGGCAATGACACTCTTGCTCTGGGAATTGGGATTCACTACCTACAACAATATCACTGCATAACTTGTGACATCCAAGCCTTAATGCATTTTGTATCACAACCCTTCCCATTTCTACTTTCAAGTGTTTAGAATCTGAAATACAATGTCATAAGCAAATCCATTTTCTCCACCTATTCATCATAAACTCATTTGTCTGTCTAAAGCTCTTTTTTTTAAGAAAAGGAAGAAACTCCTGTTTAAAACCTATAAGCCACAGCTCTGAGGCTTAGTTTTCACCTCAGTAAAGCTAAGATGTTGAATTAAATGACCTCTGAGTCCCTCGGAGCTCCAAATCCTATAATTCTACCATCTGGTCACCTCAGGCTATAGAGTTCAGTGAAGTACTTACTATGTCAACTAATTGAAAAGTATTCATGAATAGCTCAAGTAAAAGCATTTTAACAATTATGTTTTAATGACCATAAGCCTAATTTTTAAAACCAGCAATAGTGGGATTTCCCATTCTTCTCTTTTTCAACAAAACAAGGCATATCTCAAGTTAAATAAACATACAGTTTATTCAATTAATATGTTTAAATTATAGCTGGAAAATTGTCAAAATATCCAAATCTAAGGCATTTAGAAAGAACTTGAGTTTTTTTGCACAGACTATAGAATAATAATTGTAACTATAAATACTATACCTTCAAGTTATTAACTTGGTTAGATCACAGTTACCCAGTTATCTTTGTAATAAATATGCCAAAACATGGCAACCCTCTATCAAATAGCTTTATGCTCTATTATACTGGTGTCAGGCATGCTTTAACTTAAATTTCAGAAGCATTTACAAAGTAATTCATTTATATTGCCATACCTAGAGATTCTATTACATTCATGATCATCCACTGTGCTCAGAAAATGTAACTAATTTTTCCTTAAAGTAACATGTCAAATGCAGGGAAAATTTGACTCTCTGTACCCCACCTCCACCACCTTGCTGACACCCACATTAACACAAATCACCCAAGCACCATATGTTGTAGCATAAGTGTTAATGAGATGTCAAGTTGTGCAGTTGAGACTTGTTACTTTGATGATCCCATGTTAGACTCTTAAAAATGAAACTAATTAAAGCATACCCTGAGTGTGAATTTCACCAGGTACAAGGGGGAAAGAAAATTTTACATATTGAGAACAAGTTAGACTTTATGTCCACAGTTCTTGGAACCTATAGCCTGACCATACAAATTTACAATGCTTCACCGAAAACGAGATAAAAAGCAAAAATACTATGCTTACCCAGAATACCCATAGGTGATGCTCTTCAATACCTGAGCACTAGCATTGTGCTCCCCTTATCATACAGACTCATATTTCTTTTAGGGTCCCAGCTTTGTGACCTATAAGAATATACCTTCAGCCCAGCTGGTGTTGCTCAATAGTTAAGCATGGAACCAAGAACTAGGAGGTCACGTTCAATTCCTGGTCAGGGCACATGCCCAAATCGCAGGCTCCATCCCCAGTAGGGGCATACACCAGGCAGCTGATCAATGATTCCCTCTCATCATTGATGTTTTTATCCTTCTCTCCCTCTCCCTTCCTCTCTCTGAAATCAATAAAAACATTTTTTAAAAGAATGTACCTTCTATACAGCCCTTCTTACAAGCTACAAAGTAGAAAAGATTGAGGAAAAGAGAACGTATCCTCACATGTCACAGAGAATCAAGACCATTTGTTTTAAAGAAAAATTAAAGATTAACACCTGAAAAAATATAACATACCAAAAGCTTAACAGACTGTATTTGTTTAACATGTATTACTAAGTTCGGTGCATTAAATCAGAGGCAAATTAGAGAATTGTAGATTTCCAGGAGCATATATAACTTTAGTGATTCCAAATAATAATATCTAGTGAGAGATCCAGCATTGGGTATTAAGATGCTAGTGTTTATCTTTTCAGCCACTATCCACAATCATTGCATTTGCTATTGTAAAACGAAGATGGACATACTTGGGTCATTTGAAAACTGGTATAATCCAGACAGAAACCCTAGAGAGAATACACAGATGCCTGGGAATTTATTTGTGTCACACTGCAATCTATCCTGCTTATCTCCTTTGTTCCAATGATTAGATAACCATTGACAAAGGCTGGGTTCCAAATAACACAGATTCCCTTAGACAAAATAAATTGTTTCCCACCAAAAGAAAATAAAAAGATTAGAAAACTTACAGCTCAGATGTCTTTGTGTTCGAGGGTCACAGAGAATTAGTGGATGCAAGGAGAAAGAAAGTTGTGGTGATGGTCTCACAGATGTTTACATATTTCCAAATTCATCAGGTTGTATATATAAAATTTCATTTATTTGTATATCAAGTGGATCTCCATAAAGTTTTTGGAAGATGGATTTATTTTTTGGTATTCATTTTCGAAAACATCGAAATAATAAAAATAGACATGAAAAATTTCTTCTTGTTTGTCTAGAATCCATCACCATGGCTTTCTCTCTTGGTTTTGCAGGAGGATAAAGGAATTGCAAAGACTAAGAGAAAAAAGAATATGTCTTTCAAGGTTCAATAAGATTAACAACATAGTAAATTAATATTTGTATAGCATTTTAGTTTTTACAAACAATTTTTGAAGATTGGGCAATATTGGAGATGAAATGGTCAAAAACAAACATACTCTGAGGAATGTTTAATAATTTTTGTAGAAAGTATTATGACATCCATTTTTCCCCTGGTGGAAGATAATTAATTATCAGGTCGGTTTCTAAACAAGAAGTCATTATTCTTCCTGAAAGGAGTAAGATATATAGACTGAAGTGGGACGGCCAACATAAACAACGAAAACTAAGGGGGAAAATGCCATTCCTTGTTAAAAACATAGTCAGTCATTATGCAGAACTTAATTGAAAAGCCACATCTTCATCAAAGTTAAGTGATAAAGATTTGAACTTTAGCAGAATCTAAGAATAATCTGCAAAGAGTATTATGATCTAGTGAAGCAGGAGTCACCAAATTCCATTGAAATTAGAAAACAGAATCATTATTACTTGGGAAAAGATGAACCCAAACCAATAGAGAAGCACTCCCTTAGTCTCAATCACTGAATTTTCTCACCAACTATTTCACCTTCTTTGTGAAACAAAACTAGAAAACATCAAAGCTCCGCTTCACGGTAAGATAATGTGTCTATATATAGGCTAGTTGTGTCATGTATGTAGTTCCCATTATGGAGTATGGTTTTTCTTAGACTCAACTGACCCTTTGTTATCTTCAGCGGGTTTTGACTTGAAGAATTGCCTCAATTAGTTTTAGAGATGAATGCGAATTGGGTGGACCTTGGGAGATGCTTAACAGTTAAGATTTGGTGTCCTGAATGGATAATGCATCCTTGACAAAGTTTCATTCCCTCTGAATTTTTTAAATTAACACAAATACAATCACATTTGATATTCACAAAACTCATGTGAAATTGATGGGGCAGATATTAATTCTACTTTATGACAACGCTATTAAAGTCAGTTGTTTAAGCTCAGTTTGTAAGCATATTATATACAGTATATCATATATATAGCAGCTATTGTATATTATATTATTATATTTTATTTTTTTGTTTTTTATTTTTTTTATTTTTATTTTTAATATATTTCATTGATTTTTACAGAGAGGAAGGGAGAGAGCTAGAGAGTTAGAAACATCGATGAGAGAGAAACATCGACCAGCTGCCTCCTGCACATCTCCCACTGGGGATATGCCCACAATCAAGGTACATGCCCTTGACCGGTATTGAACCCGGGACCTTTCAGTCCGCAGGCCGATGCTCTATCCACCGAGCCAAACCGGTTTTGGCTATTATATTTTATATTATAGTATTATATTCTATTTTAGCTGCTATAAATCTACAACTGGTTCTAAATCTAAAACCCTTTGCTCTAGTCACACTGAAAGCCTAAAACTTTCTCAGGTAAAAACAATCTAAAAGCTCTTCACTCTTTCATTTAATTTTAAACCCCATAGCTCTCAATGTCAAGCCAAATTCGTATTGTTAGAGCTTTTTTTGTTATCTTGAACTCTAACACTTAAATTTACTATTTTTTTTTCATTTCAGGCAATATTTTGCATAAAAATAAAACAACTCATAGAATTATCAGTGCAATTTATATTTTCAAATGACAGAATTCATCCATATGTTTTCCCCGCTGACATATCAGAAAAAAAAAGCTTGGGTTAGGGATATACCACTATAGACCCATCAAAATGGCTAAAATTTCCACAACTGAAAATTCCAAGTATTGACAAAACCATGGAACACCTATACTGTGAAAATCACTTCAGAAAAATGGTCAGCGTCTACTAAAACTGAACAAATTCCTTCCTTCCTTTGCTGAGTATCTAACAGAATTATATATATATATATATATATATATATATATATATATACAAAAAGACACAAGAAATTACATAGCTTTACTCGTGGTAACACCAAACTGAAAACAATCCAAGTATTCAAGGGCAGCCCACAAACCAAATCCAGTCTGTCAATTATTTAATTATTTTCTAAATTATTGGAACACAGCCATAACTATTCATTTACACTTGTCCATGGCTGCTTTTATGATAAAGTATTGCAACAAAAGTCATATGGCCCACAAAGGCTAGAATACTTACTCTTTAGCCATTTACAGATTAAAGTCTAGTGACTTCCAATCTACAGTATGCTAGCAAACATCTTTGGGGTACATTCACACAGTGAAATATACTATACAGCAATAAAAACAAATGAACTGCACCTACATGCAGCAATAGCGATAAACCTCGCCACATAATGTTAAGTTAAATAATTTATTTAAATTTCAGAAATGTTGCAAACTCAAGGAGCTTCCTGGGTGAAATCTGAAACTGGTCTTTACACACAGAGAGCAAGGAGCAATTGAAGAAAGATGCAGACCACTCCAAATTTGCATTCGTCGGGTTTAATAAGCAAGGAACAAGCATGTGAGACTTGTCTTGGGTCCCAAAAGATGAGTAGATCTCCATACATACCCTCCAGAATCTTAACTGGGTTGAGTTAAGTACACCATCCAGACAGTCTCAACAATAATTCCTCTCTCAAGGCTGCCTCCCTTGCGAATGGCTCCCACTGTGAGAATGGTAGGCAGAATGTGTGTGTGTGTGTGTGTGTGTGTGTGTACACATACATATATATATATATATGTATATATATATATATATATACATACATATATATATATCCCACGTTCAAAGGCTGTTAAGTTGCATTGTTTACCCATATCTTCAGGAAAAAATCACTTCTACTGTCATGGTAAACAACCTGCTTCCCTATTTATAATGGTCTGGTCCTCTAGCAACGTCAGCAGGAAATTATAGCTAATTTGCCTACAAATGTCAGGTGGTCATAATAATCTGGCCACTCAGTGTACATTTCAAGCAAAGGGATGGGTGTTAGAAGCCTTTAATCCTCAGGTCTAACTCACAGGTCAACTGGCAGGCATATTCTCTTGATGACCCCCTCCCACAAGAAACTAGCAAAACTTACCTTTGGTCACATCGGATACCTTTGGGGAAAGGAAGGTATTAGTGATTGAAGGTATCGTGAAGATGTTACTAATGATGGAAAGTTTCTAGTTTTAAGTGTTATTAGAAAGATATTTTTACAATCACTCATTGAGCTGTCCATTTATATTATGTGTACTTTCTCAGTCTATATCATACTTTGCTGCAAAAGTAGAAGGAAAAGGGTTACATGCTAACTTACTGGGTAAGAGAAGAGGGTCTAATTCAGCTATAATAGGCAAAGATGACCAATCTTGGAAATCTAGTGTGAGCAAAATGTTGAGAAAAAGGCAGCCAGGCAAAGATCTGGGAATAAATGTCCAAAACACCAGGAATAACTGGTATAAAGGCTCTGAAATAAAGACAAAATCTGAGACTTCGCTAGTCAGAAAGATTAGTGTGGCTGTTGTGAATGGTGGAAGTGAAGTCCGGGAGATGGCAAGGCCCAGATGGGAGTGAGGTCTTTTATGTCAGGGTGAGGACTGAATTTTATTCTAAAGGGATTGGGATGACATTCTCCAGTTTACATTTGGAAAGATCTTCCTGACTAGTGTATATCAGATGGACTAGGACAGTGGTCGGCAAACTCATTAGTCAACAGAGCCAAATATCAACAGTACAACGATTGAAATTTCTTTTGAGAGCCAAATTTTTTAAACTTAAACTATATAGGTAAGTACATTCAACTTTAAATTCAACTTTAAATTCATGGTTTTCGTCTTCCGTTTTCCTTTGCTTCTTCTTTGTAGCCATCTCAAACAGGGCACCTAAAAAAATGTTTCATTTTATAACAATAAAGCCACCAACACAAAAGAATTACAATTCTTAAATTAATGACAAAAATACCTGTAGGATTTGCAGCTGGTTGGAAAAATACAGGTAACTTTATACTTCTAGTAGGTACTTTTGTCACCCGCGTGCGATTTGCGGACGCGACTAGCACTAACCACTGCACATGAGACTGCTGACTGACTGGCTCACTCAACTTGTGCATGAATCACACGCACCTCCCCTGCGCAGCGTATCCCCTGGCCCGCCGACACCCCCCACTTCTAACAACGCTTCTTCAAAATAGACTCGCCCAGGCCGAAAACCAACTTCTGCACATGGGCCACAAAGTTTCAATCACACTGTACGTGCGTGCCCACACGTGGTATTTTGTGGAAGAACCACACTCAAGGGGCCAAAGAGCCACATGTGGCTCGCGAGCCACAGTTTGCCGACCACTGGACTAGGACAAGAGAGGTGGGGTGAAGGGAGATGCGAGGAAAAGAAATCAACTGGTTGCATAGGTACAGGTGAGAATGATAGTATCTTGGACTAGAGGTTTAGCAACAGAGGTCATAAGAAGTGGCAGAATTTGGGGAAGGTACAGACAATAAGATTTGCTGAGAGGTTAGGTATAGATTATATGGGGGAAGGAGAAGATCACGAGTAACTCCTAGGATTTTGACTTGCGTAACTGAATGATAATGATGATACCCTTGGTGGAGCATATTTACACACAGATACAGAGTGGAGCAAAAGCAGGTTTGTAGTGGTGAGTACATAAAACAATTTCTTCTCGTATTATTATTAATGATTGTATTATTTGTCATACTAACAACTGTAAACCAACTTTGCCCACCCTGCATATTGATGATTCAGTATGGGTGGCATATGTTTGAAATGACCCTTGAAGAAAAGATTCCTTTATAATCCAAAATTTTATCTTACGTTATCAATCATATGTTATTTAATAAGCCTTATTCGCCTTATTAATGGGTTCCCTTTGTGAACCGTTAACCAAACTATTAAATGCCTGTCAGCACCAAGCTAAGCAATGGAAAATACTATAGTGATCATGCAGTAAGCTGATCATTACATCAACAAAAGCCCCAAAGCTCAAACTGAAATATAAACCACATCTAATTTTCAGGAGGCTCTGCCTCAACAAATGCCACTGAGGTGAATTACCGAGCACTGTTCAGAGAAAGATCCCATGGATTCCAAATAAGCTGACCTGCCCTGACTTGCTGAATAATTGCTCACATCCTAAATCACAGGAAGGTAGAAGCTATTGCCAAATGGGCTTGAGACATCCTTGAAGAATGATATCTATTAACTCAGTGCAGTTGTCTGGGAAAATCAAGAGTTTAGTTCATATTGTTCCCTTCTGACGTATTCCTTGACCCTTCCCCCCATTCCCTGATAGAGTGAGATGCCCTTTTTTATCTGATCCCCTAGAATCCTCATTATAACATTTAATTCATTACCTGTTTACTTTCTATTCCACTAGACTGGAAGTCTTATGAAGGCAAGACCTGTGTCTTCTTTACCATCCAAACAGTGTCCAGAGAAGAGGATATTGGCCTCCAAGTATTAAATATTTCTATCCCTGCCGTAGGGAACAGTAACTCAGACACACCTCCTCAAACTACCCAAGTCAGCCATTTTATTCTGATTTCATGCAAACCAAACAACCTTCAAATATGACTTCCCTTGAAGTTATTTCTATCAGAAAATAATTATCTGGTCATGTTGATTTGAAAATGCAAGTTACATTTCTCATTGTTTTTTTAAAATTCATGTATTAATTAATCCCTGCAAGATGAATTTATTTTGAAATAATTATCCAACCTAGTTTCTGGTTTTGCAGGCAATGCGTAGACCCTTTGGGAGGCAACCAGTTGACCTCTTCTGGTAATAATTTGACCTCATAGCATCTCATTCAGTTAAAACTTCAACCCTATGAATTCGCATTTTGTGGTTGGTTTCATTGCTGATTTACTAATGGAGAGTAAAATGTTTCCTTCTTAATGGTTGGTTAGAAACAATTATTATTTTCCTTTAACTGTTTGCTTTTAAAGGATTTGCTGCCTTAGTAATTTTATTATGTATTGGGCCAAAATGTGTACAATGAAATACATTTCCAATCATATTATAAGATTTAAGGATAAAATTCAATTTCATATACCAATTCAATTTATACAAATCTGTTTTGGAAAATGAGCATTCCATAAAATGATTAATGCTTATAATGCATTGACTGAGTTTAAAATTTGTACCTATGTTTCTGTTGTAATATAATATTAATAATAAGATACAGTACTGACAGCTAAAAACTCATTTCTTCCTTTGGCTGCGTTGCTTCACAAGTAGAGGGTTAGTGCTGATTAGACACCTCTCGTTTGATCTTGTTTTGTAGCCCGTAGAAGTGTGCCATGTCATAAAATAAGTCACAATACAACTGAGGACTTTTCCATAGCCATTGTCCCATGCTACCTTCTACCCATACCGGCCTCCATCTCTCTCTCTCTCTTTCTCTTTCTCTCTCTCTCTCTCTCACACACACACACACACACACACACACACACACACACACCTCCTTACCCAGTCTGACAATCTGTACAAAAGTACATCAGGCAATGGGCATGTTTTTAAATTTATGGACATATACTTCTCACTCCCAGAATGTTTAACTGAAACAGGCTGTGATTACAAACTGCAGAATTGTGATATTTTTGATTGCCTCACAAAACTGCCTGGGCTAAGGAGAGTTGGGCATTTATTTCCACTGGATCATCTCTTGCTGCTCTTTTTCAGGAAGAAAATATTTGGAATGGATGTTAAGTCAAAAAGATTAATCCAAAATGATAGCAGCAGTTCTTTCTCCTTTAAGCGAGCTAGTTAAAAGGATTCTGGCCAGAAATTTCTCGGGAGCTTTAAAACACACTAAAGAACTTAATTTTTCATCTCCCAATAATTTTTCTTGGACTTTATTTCTCTTAATCCATTTTGTCTATCACACATCTCCCAAATGACTGTTTTGAATGAGATTTTGGAAAAGCGAATCAGCAGAGCCTACGAAGTGCAAGAGCTCCCTCTTGTGGGCCTTGGAAGTCACTTGTGAAACTTGAAGCTCTGGCCCCTGGAGGTCCACCTTTTGGTGAATTTGTAATGGAGTCTTTGTCTTTCAGAGAAGGTGTGTTGCCTTCCTTGTCCCACCCTCACCAGTGGAACAATCCCCATCTCAAGCTTTGCTTCGTTGTTCCAGGGACTCCCTTTTATAAACTTAGTTGTGACAATGAATGCCTACTATTTGCTCTAGGAAGTTTACATTCTACAAAGTACACCCACACATTATTTCATTTGGCACAAGAACTCTGAAAATGTGGTATTATTATTCTGTTTCAGGTTTGGAGTCAGCAGGAGACAAACAAACCTGAATCTCCTGGCACCAAACATAAGGTTCCTTCCATCTCACCCCCACCCTCCTTGCCCTTCCACATTTGCAGTCTTGCAGTTCCTTCTCCCAAGATAAGATTCTTTCCAACTTTTCAAAGTCTCAGGTCACTGTCCCAAAGTCTCTTTTTTCAGAACTTTTATGACAGATATATATATTTCCAAAATTAAAACAATAATTCTGGCTTTGAAGCCAGATGTTTCTAACTCTTAAACTATGCACCAATTTACACCTCTCTCCACAGTGACAATATATTTGGTAAGTCTGGGACTGCATTTGGGGATAAAGTGTTTGGAAGTCTCTCAAATATTCAAAATTTAAGGTTTCCATTCCTATATCCTTTGTTGTTGTTGTTTGATTATGCGGAAACAACTAATAAATTTGTGGGAAACTAGATTGAAATGTCATTTATCCAAGCAAGGTCATTGACTTAATCTTTATCAAATGATAATACCTGCTATGTACCTGGAAATGGATTACAAGGCCTATTACAGAGAGATAAGTGAAATTTTACTTATGCCCTATGCCCCAAGTCCAGTTCATATCCACTTACATCTGGAAAGCAGTGTTAAGTCTGAAAACCAACTCTTCCCCCTACTAACTGCGTCCTTGGGTAAGTGACTTTACCTCTCTGAGACGTAGTTTCCTCACTTGTAAAATTAAGGTAATAATAAAATTTACCTCGTAGGGGTATAGTAAGGATTAAAAGACACAATGCACACAAAAATTACTTAACAGTATCTAATATAGATTAAGTAGTTAACAAATAAAATTCTTAATAGTGCTATTAATACTATTAATCCATGAGCTCTATAAACGCCTCAATTCTTGCTGCTTTTGTCCCATTCCTGACAGCTAAACATCTGAGGTCTAGTTTTGACCTCTCTTTGAACACATCCATTTTCCCTGGTGTCTGACTCTTTATTCTTCATCTCTGTTGTCTTTTAATCATGTACTTTTACCCTCCACAGTGCCTTGTGAACCTCCCTGCCAAGCTGACATCATTGCCTTGATCAATGGCCCTACCACATCCTCTCTGGTTTAGCTGAAATTCCTAATCCTGACTGCACATGGGCAGCCTTATGCTCCCTGGCCCTGTATAAAACCAGAACAAGAATATGGGCACCATTTCTTGAATCCTAAAGTCACTGCTTGATAAACAGCCGGTTTTCATACTTTTTAAATATCAACCATCCAACTAATAAGCCTGCTCAATAGAAACTCAACAACACAAGGTGTCATTTAATCATTCACTTATTTATTCATTTGCTACTTATCTATTTAGGCACAACTGAAGATGAAAGAGCCGACTGCAACATGAGGATGATCACCCCTACTTTCTTCCTCCTTATCACCACACTGTGGCTCGTAACAGCACAAGCAGGTAGAAGAGTGAGTACCTAGAACTTAGAATGCATATGAAAGACGGGAAAATTTCAAGGATAGGAGAACATGCTGAGGACTAACCTGATACCAACAGAAAGATCAAACCTCAGACATAAAGCAGGAACAAATAAGAGCTGAGATACAAGAAAATAGGGATGGAGCTGCAAAAATAAAAAAGCTGGCATTTCTGCATAATAAACACCCATGTAAGGATGACACAGAGGTTTGGGGAGTGAGACCACACACTTTTTAGTGAATAGGAAGGGATTCGCTAGATAAAAGCAAGTGATGACTATTTTCTCCTGCTATTACCTCCATTGCATTCTGGTTTAGATTAAATCACCCACAACCTTGAATAAATAGCTCTTTAGCAAGATCACAGAGAAATAGTTCTACAACCACTTTCATTGCATCATTATTCACAAAGCCAAAAGATGGAAGTAACCCAAATGTCCATTGATGAATAAACGTGATAAATAAAATGTAATGGAATATAGTTAGCCTTCAAAAGGAGAGAAATTTGTCACTGGCTGCAACATAGATTAACCTTGAGAACTGAACGCTAAGGGCAATAAAACAGTCTCAAAAAAATAAGCATTGTATAATTCCACTTATATGCAGTATCTTTAGTAGTCAAACTCATAAGAACAGAAGGTAGAATGGTGGTTTCCAAAGGCTGGTGGTGAGGAGGAAATGGGAAATTGTTGTTAATTGGGTATAGAGTTTTAAAGATAAATACACAAATATATTAACACGTGTTTGCATAACCATGTGAATATATAAACATGACCAAACTGTTTTTAAAGTCCTTAACAATTTTAAAATGGTTAAGCCTGGACCAGCCAATGTGGCTCAGGGGTTGAATGTCGACCTATGAACCAGGAGGTCATGGTTCAATTCCTGATTAGGGCACATGCCTGGACTGCAGGTTCAATCCCAGTTTGGAATATGCAAGAGGCAGCTGATTGATGATTCTCTCTCATCATTGATGTTTCTATCTCTCCCTCCCCCCTTCCTCTCTGAAATCAATAAAAATATATTTTTAGAAAGATGGTAAATTTTATGTGTTTTTACCACATATTTTAAAAGATCTACATGAACCATCTTCAGCATTCTGTGTGTGTGTTGTTGTTTTGTCTGACAGAAGAGTAAATCACAGTGCGCAGCCACTTCAACTATCCCAAGCAATAGCAGCCTGCCATAACACCTTTGTTGTGGGTGATAAAATGGCAAGGGAGGCCACCCACAGAGAGAGAAAAACAATCCCCTCTTTCTCTTTTATAGAAAAGAACTTATAGGTACTCACTATAAATGAAAGATAGAGGTCTGGTGGCCAAGTTACAAGGATTACAGCCTTGTACTATATAAGGTTGTAGCCCTTGCTACTTATGATAACATGTGTGACTACTTTGTCAACGATAAAGATTATTCCTATCTGGCACTATATTCTCCATCAGGGTCCAAGCACCATTTTTTTTCAGTATGCCCAATAGAAACTTTTAGGCATCCATTCTCCAAAAGCCTATCTCTGTTTGTCACTTTCTCTGTCTCATTCACACACACACACACACACGCACACGCACACACACATGCACACGCATACGCACACACACTATCCTATCCTAGAGATTAACATCTCACAAATCTTGAAAAAATTCTATTTTTCCATTGTGATTACATTGCAGATACCTTTGTAACTTTGGGACGGTTTATCTCAGTAATGGTTCTGCTATTTCTGTTGATGCTCCTGCCATTCATTCCAATTTCAGACATGCCTATATTTGTTTTAAGTAATGAGACATATTCAATTTGCTCAACTTCTGTGTCTCTTCTTGAGTCAAGATGGCAAGCAAGAATGTAAGTCATTATCAGTATATATCACAAGTTGGAATCTTTGGAAATGCAAAGGTCATTTTGTAAATTTATACTAATTAATATTTTTTTCTGTTTTCAAAAAGCCTCAGCTGTATATACTGATCATTTTTTACTCTCTTTTGAGACAAATTCCATTTTGGATTAATAACCTCACAACATATGGTAGCTCCATAGATTCTTAGAATTAAGTAGCAGGTATTCTACAAAGCACTTTACAGGCATTACTTTTTCATTCCTCACAATAAGCCTATGAGAAAGGTATTGTCATTATTAACCCTGATTGGTGAGTGATGACATTAAGATTTAGAGAAATTAAATAGCTTGCCCAAAGTTACCTATTAAGTACATGAGCAAAGATTTTAACTCATCCAACCACATACTCCATGCTTAATCAATTTTACTGCCCATAAACCCAATACTTAGTTTGAAGAAAACCCAGCCTAGCTCATGATTTATTTCCCCAAAACAAAATATCACCTCAATATATTTTAAAATGCTACAATGCATTCATTCATTTGTTCATTCACTCATTCATTCCTGTACTCACTCAATAAACATTCTTCCAAGTTTTAGGTATACAGTTATGCACACACAAAGTCCCTACTTTCGTGAAATTTATAGTCTAGTCCAAGCATGTCAAACTCGCAGCCAACGGGTCACATATTTGACATGCTTGGTCTAGTCCATGTTCAAGGGCCCTCAATGTCTGCACATATGGCTTCTCACAGAGAGAAGCAGCATGCTCTCTTTCTCAGAGAGAGGTAACTATCTCTTTCACAGCTAGTTAGAGAACCATTGCAGGACAGAAATCCATATCGTGTGCTATAGAAAAAGCAACCATTGCTTGTGAAGAATAACCTTTCCTCTATTTCTATTTGGATCAAGGTTTACATGTTCAACTTACCTAAGTTACATGAATTTTTCACAAATATTCTCACATATGTCTTATGATATCTATGCATGTGTATGGTTCTGTCTAAACTTACCGTTTGAAAAGCACATACTCTGACTCCTCAAATATCTTCTGTGCCTGTGATTAAAATCTGCAAGACGGTCATGCAAGGATAGGGTTGGGATTCTTTCCCTCTTAGTGCTGTACTTTTCATTTTCCCACTTCATGAGCTTAAAGATTCTCCATAACGAGCAAATGGGCTTTCACAAAACATGCAATTAGAAATAAAGTCAATGTCTTGACAAAGGGAGATTTATTTTCTCCTGACAACAGAGTTCTTTGACGTTACAGTCTCTAAGCAGCAAAACCTGAAGAGGCATTACTTCGAAATTCATGAGTCTTAAGACTTTGGAATTGCCAAGTAGGCAACTTCCATGGCCCATTTAATGTACAGACTCAAAACTCTGGATTTACCCTTGCTTTATTTAATAGGGGTTGATTAGCTTCGCAATTATGCCATACAGTTCTTAGGCTTTGCTCTGAAAGAGTGCCCCTCTACTTACTGCCACTTAAAAAGCCTTACTTTCTCTCTCACAGCCATTTCAGTTCGTTTCAATGGGAAAGAACAGACAATATCTCACAGCACCATTTAACACCAACTCAGTCTTACAAGTTCACCAAGGAACAAGCAACCCTCTCCGTTTGCAGTTAATGCATCAAAGTTTAAGACAACAAATTGGCTCACGGAGGCACAATAGTTAATTAACTTTTAGTCAAAAATATTCATCCTCCCCTCCTGGCGTAAGCAAGTCTCATATACTCTGTTCACTTACTCAAGTGTTTTTCTCTTCTTCTACATCCCTAGGCATCATTCAGAGCTCTTAATATATCATGTCAGAGTACCTTTATAATTTTAATCCAATTTTTTATGTTTTCAGCCTCCAAGACAAAGAGAAATGCACCACTTCATCATTAATTTTGGTATTGTAAACACTGGAGTACAAATTCAATAAAAAAAGAAAAACCTCCAACATTAAATTCTGTAACCTCCGTGACTTTGGATGCTAATTGAATCAGGCTTTGTGTTTCTTAAAGTAAACACATTAATTCCAAATGTTGGGTTAACTCAGGCTGTTTAGCCTGTCGGGTAAGGCTGCAGACTAATGTTGTAGCAGTAGCTGGCCTGTCCAATTAGCAAAGAGGTTTAATGGTTACGCTCCAAACCCTCTTGCCTCTGGTACTTTATAGATGCACCATTTCCTTAAAACAACATTTTAAATATTAGCTAAAAAGAGAACTATGTCAACAGCTTTGATGAATATATACCAGGACAGCCATTACATTATATACTCCCTAACCACCCTTTCATAGTCAACTTTTGCTAATTTTTTCCCCAATTAACATCTTCCTTCTAGAGAGAACACTCATATTTTCACTGAGAATGGCAATCTATTTGTTATCTTCTGTCATTGGCCTGTGTTTTCTAAAGGAAGAACGTCTGGTACATGAATGCTTGCATTTAACAACTGCTGACACTACTGTAAATACTGCTTACATGTTGTTCTATGCAGTATTGCCACAAAGTTTACTTTTTTTTTAGCTCTGTGCCAGATTTCTTAAACCTGAAGTCATCATCATTTTATGAGATGGTTTTTTCCAAAAGCAAATTACACGTTCGTGAATTAAGTAAGTGTTGGACCAGAAATGGTGCTTGTTTTTGGAAGTGACTTCTGTAGGTGTGTATGAAAAGTCAGGTTCGTGCCTTTCCACAGACATGGAGGGATAGACATAGTGTGCTAGAGAAGGCAAGGCTCAACTGAAAAATAAAGTATTTTCCAAAGGTTTATCTGTAAATTGACATAGTTTCCCATAAGCACGTTAAACATTTTTAAAATTTGTGTAAATATTTAACTTCATATATGTCAAACATATTCTTTCATGAAACTAATCCTGAACAAGATTGATATTGTTTAGTTTCACAAAGCTGTATTGAACAAGGCAACAGGTGAGGTTCTAAGAGCAGGCGTATGAAGATGAGTAAGACAGAGTGCTGTCCTCAAGGATTTGCAAGGTAACGAGACAAAATTTACTTTTATGGGAAATTCATTTAAAGCTTTTCCTTGGAAGTCTAAATATGTATCACCCTTTAACAGTTGACTCCTCATATCCTTCCACCTACTGCCTTGAGCAAAGGTCCTGCTGTATATAATTCAATGCAATGTGGTAAGTGCATAGCATGTTAGTGAAGCTAAAACGTACTCATTCAAGATGGAGAGGGTGGTGTGGGTATAAGTGGATAGGAAGGATTCCTGAAGGAGATGATTCTTCAGCTGCATTATGAAGGATTTATTAAACCATTGATTCATGAAAACTGTGGGATTCAGACCAACAGCATCAACCTGACCTGACAACTTGCTAGAAATATAAATGATTAGGCTCCATCTCAGAGTGACTGAATCGGAACCTCTGAGGCAGGGAGTCAGCAATCTCGGTTTTAACAAGCCCTCAAGAAGAGCCTGATGTGCACTAAGGCTTGAACGCCACAGTATTAAGGCAAGTTTCCAGGCCTAGAGCAGGAGGAGGGGGTGAATGACTTTTTATGGAATGAATATGTAAGCATTCACTTGGAGTAGTTGTAGTACATCTCCCGGCTGTTTTGAGTATTGGTTGCTAAGAGCTGCACTCTTCACAGAATTGTTCTCAATCTAAGAGAGTGGTTCACCTGGGAATGCCTGGGAGGCTATGCCCTTTCCAAAAGTGGCCACAGTCAATGATGGACTGATATGGAGATATGCAGGCCTTACCTCCATGGTAGACTTCATGTTCCACAGCTTCCCATAGGACCAACTGAAACCACATCTTGTCCTGGCATCTCTCCCTGTCCTATTCTGCTTCCCTCACTGCTGTACAGGTTTCTCCTGAGAGCAGTCCCTCAGTAAATCCCTGACACAAGAATCCCCATCTCGGGCTGTTTCGAGGGAAGCCAACCCTAGGCAGTGGTACACAGCATAACAATGCATGGAGAACTGCAGGAGGTTTGCATTGGTGGAGCATAAAGTGTAAGTCAGAGAATAGTGAGAGGAGAAGCTGAAAGGGTGAGGGAAGCCAATTTATGACATACTTTGGCAACAATCCATAAAAGTAGCAAAGTTCCAAGAGAGAAAGAGAGAGAGAGAGAGAGAGAGAGAGAGAGAGAGAATTTATACCTATAAAGCATTGGCATGGGTGGGGAGAAGAAAAATCACTCAGACTACCACCTTGAACAGGAAAGTCCCTTCCATATTGACAACAAATAATAAATTACATCCCACCTCTCACTAGACACCAGAATAAGAAGACTTCTAAATCCAAACTACAAAACTCAGAGGCTGTGTGATCATTTGTAGAGACAGAGATTTTTAGGGATCTGGAAAGGAAAGACTGGCAATGTGAAGAGCTCCAGGAAACCTCTAAGTCAGTGGTTCTCAACCTTCCTAATGCCGCGACCCTTTAATACAGTTCCTCATGTTGTGGTGACCCCCAATTTCATTGTTACAAATTGAACATAATTAAAGCATAGTGATTAATCACAAAAACAATATGTAATTATACATGTATTTTCCGATGGTCTTAGGCGACCCCTGTGAAAGGGTCGTTCGACCTCCAAAGGGGTCTCGACCCACAGGTTGAGAACCGCTGCTCTAAGTGATTTTATTTTTAATGTAAGGAAAAGACACTGGGATGAGGAAAATGGTGGAGACCAGAAGAATGAGATTCAGTAAGGGAAATCACGTGCTTCCTTTTTCCTTCTCCATCTTCTTCAGTTTCTTTCCATGACTAAGGGGAGCGGAGTCCCGCTAGTGGAAAGTACTAGGGCCACATTTCTAATCTATAGGAGTTCAATGTTCATACACATTCTTTTTTTAAAAAATGTACTTTATTGATTTTTTACAGAGAGGAAGGGAGAGGAAAAGAGATAGAGAGTTGGAAACATCAATGAGAGAGAAAGATCGATCAGCTGCCTCCTGCACACTCCTACTGGGGATGTGCCCACAACCAAGGTACATGCCCTTGAATAGACCCTTCAGTCCGCAAGCCGACATTCTATCCACTGAGCCGAATTGGTTAGGGCTTCATACACATTCTTATCTCCTAAGAACTTCTGCTTTCCCTTACTTGCCAGTGATTGTTTCTAACCAGGATCTCTTCCCAATTTGAGAGTCCAGTCAACACTCCAAGCTTACCTGCTTCTCTTGTCACTCAAGTAAGCAGACATATTTAGAGAGCATCTTAAGATGTTTTATTTTCCTGTTAGCACAATTAAAAAAATAAACCATGGAAATGCATGAGATTTTTTTTTTTTTTTTTTTTTTAACATTCTGAATGTGTGCCTCTCCCAGCAGCCATTCCCTCTTCTTGTAACAACAATCCTCAGTTTCCTTTTAAGGATCCACACTGCCTCCATTCTCACTTCATTTGACCTGAAAAAGTCTCTACTACCAGATCCACCAAAGATGAGGCCTCTTTCCCATTGCACTTCATCCTGAAGACATGAATGGCTGGAGAGTCTATGGCTATCAGTTGTGCTGCACGAACAGAGAGGATCATAGCAGCAGGAGAGGTGGAGTAACACATTGCTTGATCCCTGAAAACTTAGCTGTGTCTGAAGCCAAGTGTTCCCTGGATTTTTTGTGAAATAATGAAGTCCCTTTTTCTGTTTTAAACTGCTTTGAAACAGTTTTTTCTATCCTTTTCATGGGCGAATCCTAATATAAGATGCCTTATATTTTTCAGAAAGTAAATATGAATGAGCCTAATCTTTCTCCAGGCTTCACTTTTAGTTGAAGAATCTTTAAATGTCTTCAATTCCTTCTTTCATTTACATACAGTATCCCAAAAAATGTGTTCCGAGGAACATTAGTTTGGGGTGTTGTGCCATTTAAAAACGTAAAAGGAAAGAGATGTTCTATGGTTGCAAAAATGTGGAAATTTTTTCTTTCAACAAAGTTAAATTGGTTTCTTTACTACAGGACATCTCAGAGTCTTTAACATGTGATTAATGTGCGAAATCTCTAAGAGAGAGTTATAATATGCCTAACTCTGCCAATGCATTTGGCTGTGGAAATCTTATTTTCATTGAGCAATTATGGGATAAGATTACATAAAGTATATTTCAGGAAATGGGGATGCAGCTAGAATTTCAGACTTTTTTCTATTGCACACTGCTTAGCATTGAGAGTTATTTTGACTTTTCCACCTGAGTGTTTTGATTATTCCATCTGGTGAAGCTCAGAGGGCTCCAATAAGAACAGTTTGTAGAACACAGTGAAGGAGAATGCTAACCAAAGGAAAAATATACATATGTGTACTTCCCACCACTCCAACGTGGAACAAGGTTTCGTCACCTTTAGACAGATAGTATGTTTTCAATGTAATATAGGCATTTTTATCATCATTGCTTCAAATGGTGTACATTTCTGGAACTTAAGGTGAATGAATACATCCACAAAAACCTATGAAACACAGTAACTTGGAAAAAACACCTCTACTCAGACTATGAAAACTATCACGTCAGTGAATTATCTTGAATACATCTGAACAGAAGAGATTTTGAAATCACTTATAAAGTTTTGGCTGAACTTCTTGAAATGTTTTTGATGGGATTCTAATGTTTTAAAAGTCTGACAGCTGCTTCTGAAAATGAAATACTTTTTGTCATCAAGCTACAGTTAACTCATCTAAATAAATAGGTAATCTGTTCCTTTAGAAAACAGTTGAAAGCATCCACTGACATTTGAGTATAAAGAAAAACTGGGTAATTTGGGGGATGGGAGGATCAAATCTTCCCATCTTGTCTCAAGCTCTCTGAGTGTAAGCAAGGGATTGGACACAGGAGGGCAGTGGGTCTGCAGCGAAAGGGATCAAATAGCAAATGACTCTCTTTTACCACCTGACTTAGTGAAAAGAGGCCACAATATGAAAATCTGATTCCTCTGTGTGGTCTTTTGCATTTACTTTTAAAAGACGTGTCATCTAGAGCCTCTCTCTGAGCCTCACACTTTCATGTTCTTGTTGTGGGTAACATGAAATTCAGAAATTTTCTTTCAAGAGCTTCTCCATCAAGACAATGGCTCCCCTAACAATTCCCTGATGCAGTTGGTTGGACCAGATCAGAGGTTGTTGTATTTTCTCCAGCATTTGGTACTCACAATAGACTGTCTATCCACTCCACAGCTCACACACACACAGACAAGCACACACAATCAACAGCTGGTCAGGAAAACAGAAATTGCTGTAACACTTTAAAATATAAAGGATTTAATACAGGGAAGTGGTTGCAATAGGTGTGGGATGACTAAAAGAGGATAAAAGGAGCTCTGAGGTAGCCCAGAGAGAAAGCAGTTACCACTCTAAGGCTAGAAGAAGAAAAGGAAGAGGCGCAAGGAGCCTGTGGAGTTGGTGCACCATTGGCTGCGACTGATATCTCTCAGTGGGTCCGAAAACACTGGTGCTCACAGTGCTTAAAGTCATTAGAGGTTAGAACCAACTTTTGCTGCTAGGCACACCACTGCCTCACCCTGTAGCAATAGGGTAATAGGAAGAGAAGTCCCTTCACTCCGCCTCCCATTTTCCAGTCTCTCTCTAGTGCCTCTATTGGCAGATCCTAAAATAGAAACCCCTTGGCAAAGGAGTCTTGAAAATGTAGCTTGCAGAGTCCCATGGCAGTATCATAGAGGCCCCATAGGAGAGTTGACTTGGAGCTGAGAGAAAATAGGTAAGTAGCCACCCCTACGTCAAACTTCCTGTCTCCTCCATAGCTAGCTTCAGCCTCTACTCTTCATTCTCCTGGCACAAACATAATCAAAAGAATAGAAATTAGTATCATTACAGCCTCCCCTAAGCCCCAAACATCAAATTACTTGTCCTGGGTCATAATGCTAGTGTCATAGCCATGACTGTTTCCCCTAAGATAAGGTGACTGACATTGGACAAGTTGCATAAACTCACTGACAGTTCCCTCTTCTGGGTTAACTACATCTGTCTTGGAAGGGAAGATCAAGTATACAAGTAGAGCAGTGATTTTCAACCTTTTTCATCTCATGACACATAAACTAATTACTAAAATTCTGTGGCACACCAAAAATACGTATTTTTTCCTGATCTGACAATAAAAGGTATAATTTTGATTCATTCATACTGGACAGCTATTGTTGTGTTGACTGCTATCATTTTTTTATTTGACAATCTAAGGGCATAGAGGCCAGTGCCCTTGACTAAATAGTCAGGTATTGCATGTTTTAAAAATTCTTGCAACACACTGATTGAAAATTGCTGAAATAGATCATCTGAATAAAACGGCTTAGCACAGTGCTTGTCCTGTGATAGTCACACAATAAATATTAGTTGACTTCCTTCTTTCCCTCCCTTATTCCTCGTCCTTCCTTGTGGAATGGAAGGCTTCGTCACTTGTTACTGGAATTTCGGGCATCAGTAAATACCTGTGAGATCACTGGGAGGGAAATGTTTCCTTTTCGCTAAAGAGTTTTTACCAGTCCAGTAGTGAGATTCTCAAGAGTTCCAAGGAAGAGACACACAAATTGCTTATAAAGATGAATCTGTTGCCGAAACCGGTTTGGCTCAGTGGATAGAGCGTCGGCCTGCGGACTGAAAGGTCCCAGGTTCGATTCCAGTCAGGGGCATGTACCTGGGTTGCGGGCACATCCCCAGTAGGAGATGTGCAGGAGGCGGCTGATCGATGTTTCTCTCTCATCGATGTTTCTAACTCTCTATCTCTCTCCCTTCCTCTCTGTAAAAAATCAATAAAATATATTTAAAAAAAAAAAAAAAAAAAAAGATGAATCTGTTGAAAGGATACCTGGGAAACAGAAAAGGAGGTCTTACAACACTTTCCTGCTCAGGAATGTGGGGCGGACTTTGTAAGAAATCGGGAAAATCTGCCTGACTTTGCTAGGGACAAGAGCTTTTGTTTAAGTGACATGCCTTTTCTTTGCTTAATTGGCATTTGCATTTCCACAAAATTGTGGATTTAAATGGGTCCTTTTGTCCCACTACTTACGAAGCATTGCTGTTGAGCAGAGTTCAATCACCCCAAGTCATCTCAAAGATTACTGGCCTTTCAAACCCAGGCTACCTGCGGTTGATTTCAGCTCATGCACCTTTCTCTGTGCAATCACTGTGCTAAGGGAGGACGGTCCAGACTGGTCTGTGAGAGGACCTCTCCGAATTCATTCACCTCAACACTAAAGGCCATCCAGGCATTTCCCCTCAGATCAGACCTCATTGGCTTTTCCTTCTATCCTGACATAAAGAAACGTTTTCTACTTTTCCCTTGTAACTACCCGGTCTCAGAACTACTTGTCACTGAAGAAGGGCTTCATGAAGAACTCTGAGCAGAGGCCACCCATGTGAGATTTCTAGGACAGAAGATACCCTGTCTCTCGCCCATGTTGTTACATGGTTCTCCGAAGTGGGGAACAAAGGAAAGGAGAAACTATACCTACATCTCTGAACTAACAGTTAAATAAATGTGACATTATTAACACAAAAAGAGAAAACCACGATAGGGCTTGCTTGTGGTGAATTAATTGTAGGGAAGTCAGAGATGATGCTTGTGAAGTATCCAAACACATGGTATAGAGGTAATGGCTTAAAATCAGAGAATGAATGAGAGTTTTATTTTTAGTACAATGATTCCTAAACTTTTTTATATCATAGATTACTTTGAGCATCTAATGACACTCAAAAAAAACAAAGGAATAGATTTTCAGAACTCCAGCTCAAGTTGCACCTCCCCACCTCATCTAGTGAAAAAATAAATATATAGATATAGATATAGATATAGATATAGATATAGATATATAGAGATATAGATAGATATAGATAGATAGATAGATAGATAGATAGATAGATAGATATGAAAAGAGAAGTCTAAGCACTGAATCTGTACTGCATTAGAACTTAATCTTCCTTCCTCTTGTAGTTCACCTTCCTCACCCCAAACAAGCTAAAATTTTATGTGTGCCAAATAGCTTCTTGCCCAGAAATGCTTCTGAGGGGTAATGAGAAACAAAGCAGGACAATTCAATAATAAGAGTTCCCAACCACCGCCAGCAAGAAAATGACCCAAGGTGTCCATTTTCTCAATTACTGCAATGCTCATTTTCTCGTTGGATGGACAAGTGCCCCTGAGAAAACCTTGAGGCTAATTGTATATATACTGGCATATACAGTGTGCCCCAAGCCCAGAGGCAGCAGCTAGCAATTATATTCCACTGATTAATGTGCAATCCTAAATTTACAGGCTTGATGGTCCAAAGAGGCTCCCTGCTATGTGAGATAATGAATAGGAAATTGTCAGAATTATTAGCCAAGTCAGATCTCACAGGTCTACCTTTAAAAACAAACAAAAATGCCTGTCCTTCAGCAGAATTGGACATTGAAAGATGGGATGTGGAGAAAGAATGGTATAGTTAAATATTCCTTTGTGCCATTTTTGCTCCATTCAGTTCACTGACCGTAGTGTCTCTGGTGAATACAGTGCTGCACCTCTCAGGTCCTCCTTCAGGGAACCAGGACTTATTGCTCTCACACCAGCCACTAGAAGTGCTACTATGACTATAATCAGCTGTCTCCAGAATTTGCCCTCAGCTGAAGACAGCTGCCTTGCTCAAGGTCAGGCGATCCACCCAGGAAGGGATAGGGTCGTCCACATTCAATGACAGGCCAATCCCAGATTATAAAGGCCTGGCCCATCTTATCAGAACAAGATGCAAATCAGCAGGGCCAATCCATTTTCTAGCTCCCTAAGAGGGTGACTGACGCTTTGGTTGAGACCACATTGCAGACCACCTTCTCCCTCTGCCCATTCCTAGTCTTTCCCTGAGGACACTCCTAGTAATCTTCCTACACACTAACTGTTGACTGAATCTGCTTCCCAGAGACTACAACTTGCAATAATGTCAAATCACACATTGGTGTCAGGATTACTATATAAAGAAATGACCTTGACACAAGGAATAGTCTGTTTAATTCAGCCTAATGAATATTTTTGTATGCTTACTTTCCACAAAGTGGGGGGGAGGGGGGGTGCGGGGGAGAAGGTTGAAACTATGCTGAAGTAAGTTTTTCCTTGAGATTTTTCCCTTGAAAATTGTTTGATTGGTGTTTGGTTTGTTTTGGTATGGTCTTATGAATCAAATATACATAACTAATGTCTAAGGTGATTCTTCCAAATAATTTTATCTCCTTTATAGATTTTCTCATAGTTTAAACTAAAAACACAAAAACAAACAAACAATACAGGCTTTCAAAAAATACCCCAAAAGAGAAACTACTGATATATAAGTCAATAATATTTTATGTTACATTTGAAGTACATAATTATGTGTACAGCTTGACTATAAATTCAAATAGATGAAGGCATAAAAGGGCTTTATAGGTCACCTATAAAGGTGATATGTGATGTAAATGTTGTTATACATTGTCAATGCAGTGAAGAACACCATGATTTCTATCTATATACACTGAGTGGCCAGATTATTATGACCACCTGACATTTGTAGGCAAATTAGCTATAATTTCATGCTGAAGTTGCTAGAGGGCCAGACCAATATAAATAGGGAAGCAGGTTGTTTACCACAACAGTAGAAGTGATTTTTTTCCTGAAGATATGGGTAAACAACGCGATTTAACAGCCTTTGAATGTGGGATATATTTGAACGTGAGTGGCCAGATTATTATGACCACCCCAACAATACTTCATTGGGCCACCTTTTGCCTTCAATATTGTGGCGATTCTTCTTGGCATTGACTCCACAAGATGTTGAAAGGTGATGCGAGGAATCTGACGTCATGCCTGATGAATAGCACTGTCAAGTTCTGTGAGATTTGATGGTTGTGGAACCAGCTGCCTGATGGCTCTTTTAACTTCATCCCACAAGTGCTCAATTGGATTGAGATCTGGTGATTGTGAAGGCCATTTAAGCAAGGTAAAGTCTCCCTCATGTTCTTGAAACCATTCCTGCACAACACGAGCACCGTGGCATGGTGCATTGTCTTATTGGAAGAAGCCATCTCCATTGGGATATGCCATCAACATGATAGGATGAACCTGATCATATATTATTTATTAATTACTGATCATCAACAATACTTAGGTATGTTGTGCTATTCAGACGTTGTTCCACACGAATTAAAGGGCCCAAATCATGCCAGGAAAACATGCCCCAAGCCATAACACTGCCCCCACCAGATTAAAGGGTTGTACTCATGCATGTGGGGTGCATGCTTTTATGCTATTTCCACCAAATTCTCACTCTGCCATCTGCATGATGCAACTGGAAACGTGATTCATCGGACCACATGACTTTTTTCCAACTGTCCAATCCTTGTGTTCCTGTGCAAATTGGAGACTTTTTATCTTGGTAACTGCAGACAGCAAAGGTGTTCGAACAGGCCTTCTGCTTCCATATCCCATACGATGCAGTGTACAGCTAATTTGCCTACAAACGTCAGGTGGTCATAATAACCTGGCCACTCAGTGTGTGTGTGTGTGTGTGTGTGTGTGTGTGTATCCCACGTTCAAAGGCTGTTAAATTGCATTGTTTATCCATATCTTCAGAAAAAATCACTTCTACTGTCATGGTAAACCTGCTTCCCTATTTATAATGGTCTGGCCCTCTAGCAACTTCAGCGTGAAATTATAGCTAATTTGCCTACAAATGTCAGGTGGTCAAAATAATCTGACCACTCAGGGAATATAAAAGCCTACGCAACCATTACCACCAGAAAGACCAGAACGACCGGAATGACTGGAACGACCAACCGACCAGTCACTATGCTATGCACTGACCACCAGGGAGCGGATGCTCAATGCAGGAGCTACCCCCAGTGGTCAGTGCACTCCCACAGCAGGAGCGCCACTCAGCCAGAAACTGGACTTGGCTGACGAGCGCAGCTGCAGCGGTGGCAGGAGCCTCTCTCACCTCCATGGCAGCGCTACTGAGCAGCGGCGGCGGCAGGCACAGCAGGCCGGGATGAGTGGTGGTGCAACGCCTGGCCCCTGTTCGGGCTCCTCCCCAGCCTCCTGCCACTTTGGCACTGCTACATCCCTTGAGGGATGTCAGACTGCCAGTTTCGGCCCAATCCCCGCAGGCCACACTGCAGGGATTGGGCTGTAACCGGCAGTCCAACATCCCTCAGGGGTCCCAGATTGCGAGAAGGCACAGGCCAGGCTGAGAGACCCCAGCCACACATGAATCTGTGCACCGGGCCTCTAGTTAACTATAAAGACCGAGAATGGTGAACTGAACAAATTACCCATGATAAAGGATGGCCAACTGTTCAAGTGTCATATGAATATACTTTAATGCAAGTGGACCTTATTAAGTAAACCTAGTATATGAAAATATAAATTGCTATAAAGGAGAGTAATCCTATATAATAAAAGGCTAGGTGGCATCATTTCAAGATAACCACCACAAGATGGCCACCCTCATGTCATCACAAGATGGCCACCGCAAGATGGCCAGCAGGGGAGGGCAGTTGGGGGCCATCAGGCCAGGAGGGGAGGGCATTTGGGGGCGATCAGGCTGGCAGGCAGAAATGGTTAGGGGCAATCCGGCAGGCAGGCAGGGGGGTGGTTAGGAGCCAGCAGTCCCGGATTGTGAGTGGGATCAGGCCTAAACCAGCAGTTGGACATCCCCCAAGGGGTCCCAGATTGGAGAGGGTACAGGCCCGGCTGAGGGACAGCCCCCCTCCCATGCATGAATTTTGTGCACCAGGCCTCTAGTTTTAAAAATAATTCACTACAGGGGTTTTAAAAAATTTGATGAAAAATATGTCCCAAATTTTAAAATACATTTATACAGTATTCAACTTTTTATCAGCATATCTTATAGATATGTTTTAGCATTTGAAATCCCCTTTTATCCCTATCTTCTATAAATATTATAACTTGTATCACTGCTTTTATTTTTTATATTGTGATATTTTAATTTGTAATAAATATATATTTGGTTTTGATCCTCTTTTCTGACAGAAAACACCTAAAACCCTTGGAATTTCTTAAGTGATGAGAGCAACAAAGTTGTCTCATTATGTTAATGAAGCGAATTTCGGAAAGCACCTAAGGAAGGGGCTGCTTCCCAGGAGAACCAACCATTGAGCAGAGGGTCAGAACTTTCAGTCTCACTCCCCTGATCTCCTGGGAGAAAAAAAGGGGCTAGAGGTTAAATCAATCACCAATGGCCAATAATTTAATCAATCATGCCCTTGTAATGAAGCTGCTATTAAAACCCAAAAGGATGGGGTTCAGAGTTTCCAGGTTGGTGAGCATGTAATGATTTGGGGAGAATGGTGTTCTCTGAGAGTATGGAAGCTCAAAGCCCCTTCCCACATACCTTGCCCTATCCATCTTTTTGTTCCTAAATTCAATTCTTTTGTAATAAACCAGTAACCTAGTAAATAAAACATTTCTCCAAGCTCTAGCCAATTAATTGAACCTAAGGAGAAGGTCATGGGAACTACTGATTTATAGCCAGTAGGTCAGAAGTACAGGTAACAACCTAGGCTTAGGAATAGTGTCTGAAGTGGGGGTTGAGGGGAGGAGAGAGACAGTGTTATAGGACTGAACCCTTAACCTGTGGAATGTAATGCTATTTCCAGTTAGATCACATGAGAGCTGAATTGAGTTGTATTCTCAAGACACCCTGATAGTGTTGGAGAATTGCTTGGCAGTATGTGGGGAAGCAACCATCTCCCTAACCTCCCCCCACCACACCCCCCCCTCCACACACATTGGAATTGGGTCCAAGAAATCAAATGATAAACCTACATATAACACTCCCTCTTCTGCCCCTTACCAGCATTGTGACCTTACAAGGGTCATTTAATCATTCAAAGCCTCAATTTCCTCTTCTGTAAAATGGAGATGGAAATAGCTAGCTGAGAGCTGTTGAGATGACTAATGAGAAATATATGAGAAAATGGCTCACAATCTGCAGTGGTTATTGTTTGTTTTCCATAATGTAAAATGTTTGATAAAATTTCCCTTATAGAGATTTAAAAAGGAATATGTCCAAATGATGCAATGATTTAGGACACATTCAAATCCCTTGTAGTTTACATGGCTATATATATATTTTAACCCAAACAGAGTATTTTTAAAAAATAAAACTTTTTACACTTTTATAAATAATGTCCTGATACAGAACAACTTATTATCTCTTTCCGAAATGGCCAAAGATAAAAGATAAAAGAAACTGCTTTGAGATTAAGAATATCTGCATGAGTTTGTTCTACCTAAACACATAATGCTCTTTTTACATATTTCGGGGGGGGTGGAGAAGACTCATGAGGAGAGGCAACAGCCACACTAAGCAACCCAAGCATTTTGTAATATAAGGATCTAACAAGTGTAATAGGCCTTGAATAATCCTTCTAGAGGAATCTCTGTACTGTGCTTAGTAAATAATTTTAAGTACTGGGATCATTTGCTTTAACGCTGAATTTGCTGAAAAGCCTAAGGAACAATTTTAACAGTGTCCCAAACCACTGTAATTGGGCAATTAATGCTTAATGATATAGAGGAAGAGTGCAGCTCTATCCAACATAAAATTGAAAGAAAAGTATTGCTTGAGCTGTTAAGATCATGGAGGCATGCATTTCCCACTGTCAGCATTGCAGGTTTTTGTTGTATTTTAGCAACAAAATCATATTTAATCTAAAGACAGTCAGTCAACATTTGGAAGCAAAATGTACAAATGGGAGACACTTTGATATTAATGTCTATTGAGAAGTCTAGTTGAGTTCATAGCATATTTACGGGTTTAGTAAACTTTCGTTTACTTTCCCCTAGCCCTGTTTCATGCATGACACTAGGATTAAGTATGTTTTGGAGGGCTATTGTTTTAACACTTTTGCAGTTTAGGACTTTCCTCCTTTAAGAAGGCCAATATTTCTGTAAAAGAAACTTTGGGAAATGTTTTCTTGATTCAAATTTAACTACCACAATGCCTATATTGTGACATTTCGAAATATTCAGTTATAGAGCATTTCAGTGCCAATGCACTCTGAGGCACGAGGAAATAGAAATCACATATATATATAGAGAGAGAGGAGAGATAGAGACTACAACAATTTATACAATTAGTTTATATTAAATTAAGATTATTTTTGTACATTTTAAAAAATTTTTTTTTATTGATTTCAGAGAGATGAAGGGAGAGGGAGAGAGAACATCAATGATGAGATAGAATCAATGATCGGCTTCCACCTACATGAGCCTCACTGGGGATCGAGCCCACAAGCTGGCATGTGCCCTGACCGGGAATCAAACCATGACCTCCTGGTTCATGGGTTGACACTCAACTACTGAGCAACTCTGGCTGAGCAAGGTTATTCTTTTGTAAGGTTGATGTGAAATGATCTTTCATGGATGAACTGTTCTTTTGAAAAGTGATATTAAACAGAAGCAATCCTATCTAATAAAAGAGTAATATGCAAATTAACTGTCACTCCAACACAAAGATGGCGGCACCCAGTCCTCTCAGCCCCACTGGAGTCCTCCAGTCCCAGGGGGCAGCCACTGAGAGCAGGGCCTGCTTGGCCCTCACCCGAGGTGACTTGGGAGCGGCCAAGCAGCCCATGCAGACAATAGAGAACCATGGGAAGCAGGCCTAAGCCGTCAGTAGGACATCCCCTGAGGGCTCCCAGATTGAAGAGGGTGCAGGTTTGGCTGAGAAACCCCACTCCCACACCCTGTGCACAAATTTCATGCACCGGGCCTCTAATAAAGACCAAAGAACTCCTTTTCTTGTGAGAAATCTGATTTAGAAGCAGAATTCAAACTAGTTCTGGCTTAAAATCCACTCAGAAATGGGTCCACGGTGATAGCAAATTGCAATAAGTATTTTTAAATAGTTACATATCTAAAAAAATCATTCAATTTACCAACATACATAAACAGGAACAAAATAGCTTCTTAATACATTTGAGAACTCATGCATCCAAATAAAGGCCAGGAGGTCCAGGGTGGAATCTCAGCTCCCATTCACTAACTGTACATCTCAACAATTTTTAAGTTTCTGTTTCCTCACCCATGAGTTTGACATAGGAAAGCCTGCCTTTTACTCAAAATACAGAATATTAATATAAAACACTTTTATGAATTATAAATGCGGTACAAATGTGGGGAATTAAATTGGCTGCCATTCAGGGTATCTTCTTATAAAACTACATATATTTACTTTTTTTTCATCTTTACAATGTTTTAATTATCATCATTTGCATCATGTTAGTCAGTTGAGTACGTAAAGCAATCAAACCAAATGACATTGCTTGAAAGTTGAAAATTGTGTAGGAAGAAAGAAAGATGTTCTTTCTTTTTTAAAAAATTCTTTTTGCATTCTGCACACTGACAGAAGTAAAAGAAAATGAATGAGACTTTAATATGAAGGAATTCCTTACAATTAAATTCACATTTTACACATTTATCTAACATGTCAATGAAAATTCACCAACTATTATGAAATAGGACAAAGTATATAATAGCTAAACAAAAAAAAATCATAAAAATATGGCCAGGCATGATGCCCTAACCAGTTTGGCTCAGTGGGTAGAGCATCAACCTGCGGAAAGGCCCCAGGTTCGATTCCAGTCAAGGGCATGTACCTTGGTTGCAGGCACATCCCCAGTCTGGGGTGTGCAGGATGCAGCTGATCGATGTTTCTCTCTCATTTATGTTTCTCTCTATCCCTCTCCCTTCCTCTCTGTAAAAAATCAATAAAATATATATATTTTTTTAAAAATACCCATGTCATCATCTCCTTAAAAAAAAAATGACCAGGCATGAAAAGTATTTTTGGTGTCTCCTCGAATAAATTTATCCCCATACTTATTCTTCAGTTGTTCATTTTACATATTCTTTGGTTGCTCCAAAACTATATTCATGTAGCCATCCAGACAAGCCAGGACCCCTCAATAAACCCCTCCGGAATTTAATTTAACCACCACTGGTCATCTAAGGATTTTCTTTAAGAATTTGCTTCCACTGACTCATTTTAACAATTCTGATAAGAAATATGGAAGGTAGGAAACCTGAGTTCTAATCCCAGCTCTGCTACTTAATTAGCTGTGTGCCTTGGATAACTCACCATTTCACCGCAGGTTCCTCATCTCGGGTCTGGGAGCTGGAATCCGCACGCTAGGCGACCCACAAGCCTGGCCTCCTCCACCAATGGAATGGAATCAAAACCCACCTATACTTACTTTAAAATAGTACAAAAGTTTTCAGACACTTAAGTCATCTTAGGAGTGTACTCACCTGGAATTCTACTGAACCAAACTTCAGATGGTGCTGACTGTGCCTGATAAAGAAAAGAAATGTGTTGAAATTTGAAAAATAAAACCAAGAAATTCAATGTCTGGACCTATTTCAAGGTAAAAAGTAGAAACTAAGTTCCTGAATTAGAGAGTATGCCCTTAGCAACAGAACAGTGTGCCAAACACAAAATACAGGACCCTCCACACTAACCCAAATCCTTCATGTTGTTGTTCAGGTGGACATTTCAGACATTTATTAACCAACTGTGAGCTAGAAGGGCATTCATAGAAATATATCCCATGGCTGGCTGTATGCTTTATTTTATTTTATTTTATTTTATTTAGCTATGTGCTTCTTGAACAACATTCTACTGCCAATACCCAAGTCCCTACGTAATCTTTTTTTCCTCATTAATTATGTTTTGTCAAAGTAATTTTGAATTAGAAGATTGCTTTTTTTTTCTCAAAATGTCTAGGAAAAGTAAGTATAAGTAGGTAAATTCCAGTGTGAAAGCCAATGTATTGGTCACAGCATCCCTTGAGATTCAGACCCCTTTCAAACAGAAATGTAATATAGCTTTATGTGATATCAGGGCTCAAACTCAAGATTAAAAATTGAATTGTCCTTCACATGACTGTCTCTGGTAACTGAACACCTAAAGCAGCAGTTCATTACCTAAAATCTATGGTCTTCAGGGGAGGAAGTATATCAAGAATGCTCCAAAACCATGTGTAAAGTATTTGTAAATATGAGCACTTTCCTGGAGAGGACCTGTTTCTGTCATTAGACCCTCAAGATGATCCAAGGCAAATATATGGTGACAGAAGATGATGTATCATAGAAATGTACACTTGAAAACTATATGACCCTATTAATCAATATCAACCCCAATAAATTAAATTTTAAAAGAATAATATTTCCTTAAAAATAAAAAATAATAAAGTATTTTTAAAAGATGATTCAAGACACAAAAGGTACCTTAGACTGAACAAGAGAGCGGATTTCAGGTTTATCAAAGCTCCTGTCAAAACTGCATTTTTATGTCTTTTATTTTATAAAAGACAAGTTGGCAAACAATCAGCAAAAGTTGCTCTTCCTTTAAGTAAATATTTTTTTTATTTGGCTTGGCTCTTTAACTTCAAGTGATGATGAAAAATCATGCATTAAGCTGGATCAGCCAGTAGTTTTTCAGCCAGTGTATACACTCTGGGCTCTAATTCATAAGATTGCTCAACTAAGCTCTCACTTGTTGGCACACAAAAATAAGTATGAAGGTTTTTTTCACAGTACTTTTAGGATTGAAAGATTTTTTTAAATGACTTCTCTGATTGATGCATACTGACATTTTAATGATATTTTTAAAATATAAGCTCTTGGCTTCCCAAGCAAAGAAAGCATGACTGTAATGAAAAATTCCAATTTATAAAGCTGTCCCCATTGCTTCAGCTTAACATAGTAAAAACATTTGTGAACTAAAGTTAAAATAAAATTCTCTGGAACTGCAGCAAATGAAGTCATTTTAGATTAGGAAAAACATATTTCTCTCCCTTTTGAATGCATTTTCTTCTTTGCCTGTACATGAAACTTTATAGAACCTCAAAATTAGTATCATAACTCAAACTGGTGAGTTTTAAAATATGTATTTTTTTTCAAATTAAAATAAGAAAAAGTAGCTCTATGATTTAATGTTTGTCTTCAGAATGACAGAGTGCTATATCAAAGGCAGTAATAACTAACATTGATACAGAACTTTCCTTTGGAAAAATCCTTTTCTAAAATTTTATCTCTGGTCAATTTTTATTTATACAATAATATAACTTATCTTTCTCCTTGACACTATTTTTTATCATGTCAACATCTTCCTAACTATTCTCACCAATCACCAATCTATGTTTCACTATATTAATGAAGCGATCACTCAAAAAAAATGTTCATGATGATGAACACATTTAAAATCTTTCAGTGTCCCCTTATTAATTTTAGGACAAAATTTCAGTCTTTAATCCTATCTAATAATAAAGAAACATTGTAACTAGCCATACCTCTGCTACCCTTCCCATTGGCTAATCAGGGCAATATGCAAATTAACTGCCAACCAAGATGGCAGCCGGCAGCCAGGCAGCTTGAAGCAAACAGGAGGCTTGCTTGCTTCAGTGACGGAAGAAGTCAACGTTCCCCGCCTGCCTTGCCGGCCTCTGAGCTTGCCGTTTAAGAAACATTGTTACAAATATAGAAGCTAAACAAAACTCCAGAAACCTGCTTTCAGCCAGCCGGGCTTCAGCCAGCAGGACCGCAAAATTGTTTCAATTATAGAACAAATGCAGATCCCTGCTTTCAGCCAGCTGGGATCTCAGAGCTGGAGTGAGCAGGACCGCAACAGTGTTACAATTATAGAACCCAAACAAACCAGATACCTGCTTTCAGCAGCGAAAGCCTCAGAGCTGGAGCCAAGCCTCAGAGCTAAAGCTGGCCCAGAATAAAAAAAAAGAAAAAAAGGAGTGGTTGGGAGCTTCAGTCACCCGCCAGCCTGAAAACAGCCCTCAGCCCCTCACCCAGACTGGCCAGGCACCCCAGCGGGGACCCCCACCCTGAAGGAGGTGTGACCAGCTGCAAACAGCCAACATCCCCTCATCCAGGCTAGCCAGGCACCCCAGTGGGGACCCCCACCCTGATCCAGGACACCCTTCAGGGCAAACCAGCTAGCCCCCACCCGTGCACCAGGCCTCTATCCTATATAGTAAAAGGGTAATATGCCTCCCAGCACCGGGATCAGCGTGACAGGGGGGCAGCGACCAAACCCCCTGATTGCCCTGCAGCTCTGTGTGTGACAGGGGGCAGGGCCACAACCTTCCTATCCACCCTGCTCTGTTCATGACAGGGGAGGGCACCCCAACCCCCTGATCAGCCCTACTCTGTGCCTGATAGGGGGGAGCTCCCCAACCCCCTGATCGCCCTGAGGCTCTGTGTGTGAGAGGGTGCGGTGCCCCCCCCCCCCGCAACGGGCCCTGCTCTGTGTGTGACGGGGTAGAGCCATAACCTCCCCATCAGCCCTGCCCTGAGTGTGACAGTGGCGGCACCCCAACCCCCTGATCTGCTCTGCTCTGCTCTGTGACAGGGGGCGGTGCCCCAACTCCCCTATCGGCCCTACTCTGTGAGTGACAGGGGGGAGCTCCCCAACCCCGATTGGCCCTGCTCTGTGCATGACAGCGGGGAGCTCCTCAACCCCCTGATCGGCCCTGCTCTGTGCATGACAGGGGGTGGCACCGCAACCTCCCTATCTACCCTGCCTTGAGTGTGACAGGGGGTGGTGCCCCAACCCCCCAATCAGCCCTACCCTGAGCGTGACTAGGGGTGGCATTGCAAACTCCCAATCAGCCCTGCTCTGTGTATGACAGGGGGCGGTGCCCCAACTCCCCAATCGGCCCTGCTCTGAGCCCGACCAGGGGCGCACCTAGGGATTGGGCCTGCCCTCTGCCACCCGGGAACAGGCCTAAGCCAGTAGGTCATTATCTCCTGAGGGGTCCCAGACTGCGAGAGGGCACAGGCCGGGCTGAGGGACCCCCCCCCTCCCCCCCAAGTGCACAAATTTTTGTGCACAGGGCCTCTAGTATTATATAAAAGTCATTGCTGCCTATCCAAATTCATCTTTCATTATTTCCCCAACACACCTTGCAAAATAATTGTACTTTAATTCCCTAATTATATTACATTAGGCCTCACCTCTTTGACTTTGCACATGCCAATCTTTCTGCCTAAAACGTTCTTCTCCAAATACAAAAATTAATAAAATCATAAATTTACAATTCCTAGTAAAATGACTTATTCAGGCAATGGTCAACAATGGATATTAAAATCATTAAGCATAAGGTTGACCAGTAATAACACCCTTTCACCATCCTAACTTGCTGATATACTAACAGTAAGCCAACCAGGCATTATTTGCTTCCTGATGGGAAGGAACATGAGATACTCAGCAATGTCTATGAAGAATTCTCTATAAAAACCTTTTCTAACTTTCAGTCTATCGAAATAGACTAATAAATTAAATGACATCTTGAGAATCATTTCATCAGATTTAGATAGTAGATATCTTAGGCTGAGTTTCCCCTAGCACTTAATCTTCACAGAAATATATGACTTTTGAAAAAAAAATTGTTAATTTGAATTGTTCCTGAACAAAACATAAAGAAATATAATTTTTTCTTGAGAACCCTCACCTTATTTACTTATTATTTATCTGATATAACTATTTTTCAGGAGTATAACTGCTATTTTCACTATCCTCAAACCACTGATATCCTTAAGATCAGAACTATCCTCTACTATCAAACATACATATCAGCCATTTACAACTTCATGTGCAGGGAAGGTCATGTGCTACTTTCCTGGGGATTGCTTTATATCAGGGGTCCTCAAACTTTTTAAACAGGGAGCCAGTTCACTGTCCCTCAGACCGTTGGAGGGCTGGACTATAGTTTAAAAAAAAAAAACTATGAACAAATTCCTATGCACACTGCACATATCTTATTTTGAAGTAAAAAAACAAAACGGGAACAAATACAATATTTGTATTTGCATGTGGCCCGCGGGCCATAGTTTGAGGACCCCTGCTTTATATGCTTCAACTTTACCATAGGATATACTAATAAAGTTACCCCCTCCCCATTAAAAGAATTCAAGACATGTCTAAAACACATGCAACTGTTTTTCCTATTAGGACAAAAAGTCAGACTTATGTGGGTCAAATTTGGAAGTAAAGAGAACAAAATATGCCCAAATTCAAGAGAATGTAATTTACAGTAAGAATTTTGTGTTTTACCCTAAAAGTCTTTATATATTATTTTTCCCACAAATAGAAATACCCTATATAATAAGAGAGGAATATGCTAATTTTCCCATATATGCTAATTAGTCATGACCCATATGCAAATTGATCATCACTCAAACACACAAGATGGCCGCCCCCATGTGGTCAAAGATGGCCGGCAAGGGAGGGCAGTTAGGGGTGACCAGGATGGCAGGGAAGGGCAGTTAGGGGCGATCAGGCCTGCAGGGGAGGGCAGTTGGGGGGCGACCAGGCCTGCAAGGGCGGGCAGTTGAGGGGGGACCAGGCCTGCAGGGGAGGGCCGTTGTGAGTGACCAGGCCTGCAGGGGCAGGCAGTTAAGGGGGGACCAGGCCAGCAGGGGAGGATAGTTGGGGGCAACCGGGCCGGCAGGGGAGGGCCGTTGTGGGGGACCAGGCCTGCAGGGGAGGGGAGTTAGGGGCAACCGGGCTGACAGGAAAGGGCCATTGGGGGTGGTGACCAGGCCGGCAGGGGAACAGTTAGGCGTCAATCAGGCTGGCAGGGGAGTGGTTAGGGGGTGATCAGGCTGGCAGGCAGAAGCAGTTAGGGGCAATCAGGTAGGCAGGCAGGCTAGCGGTTGGGAGCCAGCAGTATGGATTGTGAGAGGGGTCCCAGATTGGAAAGGGTGCAGGCTGGACTGAGGGACACCCCAACCCCCAGTGCACAAATTTCATGCACTGGGCCTCTAGTGTGTATATATTATAAGAACATTTCAGGTCACTCCAGAGCTGAGCTAAAATAACAGAAAAAGGAAAATGGAAATAAGCATTAAAAAGGATAACGTGGCCCTGATGGGCATGGCTCAGTGGTTAGAGTGTCAGCCTGCACACGGGAGGGTCTTGGGTTTGATTACCATGCCTGGATTGCAGGTTCCAACCCCACCCCCGATTGGAGCATGTTCGGGAGGCAACCAATTGATGTGTCTCTCTCATATCTCTCTCTCTCTCCTCTCCTCTCCTCTCCTTCCTTCCCAAAGGATAATGTAAAAACATAATTAGCTTTACAAAAGCCATTGAAATGTAATCAATTCAAAACCTCCATTCTGCAATATGTGAAATCACTCTCTCTTAGGTCAATCAAGCATACACCAAGATACTTTTGTTTTGTGGTACTGCTACCCACCATAAAAGGAATCCCAGGCAGGTAATGACTAGGCGTGCTTTCAATATTGGTTTATCATTCTAAATTTAATTTGACTCATCTAGTGCATTATCTACATGTTTTCTCATTTTTCACTTCTGTTGAAACAGTTTGAGTCACTATTTTGATTTAAAATTTACAAAAGAAATGCTGTCTGCAGACACCCACCACTTGAGTCATTGATGCTTTTATAGCTAGATTCTTAAATAGAAATTCAATCTGTAGCTGCCCAAAACTTGAGTCAGAGATGTTTTGATACCTCATTTTCTTAAAAGGAGATTTTAGGGGTTTCCCCTTAACATTACACAAATAATTTTAAAGCATGCACTATGAAAAACATTATGCTAGATTGAAATACAGGGTTAAATAAAACAATCTCTAACCTTGAGGAGTGTGATGTCTGGTTGGGGAAATAAAGCTCATTAATTTAATTGAACATGTATTGTGTTAAGGCAATGAATGCTATTGAGAAACAGGCTAAGTTCCCTTGAGAAGCGTGGTGGTGGTGGTGGTGGTGGGTGGGTGGGTGGGTGTAAATAATCTAAATTTACAGTACAGTGTAGTAACGTTAAAACAGAGTCACCCACAAGATGATCTGGGATTGCAATGGAGGTGGGGGTGGGGAGGGAGAGTCATCCAGAGAGTTGCCTAGGTTAAATCTTAAAGGGTGAGTGGGAGTTACAAGTTTACCAGGTAAAATAATTCAGAATTAAGCAGGTTTTTAAAAAATGGGTAAAGGCAATCCAGAAAGTAGAAACAGCACAGAAATGAGAGTTGAATGAAATAGCCAGATATCCGAAAGATAGAGTCCGGTCATTGCCAGAGAAAAGGTGTCACCAAGGACTATTACAGGTCAAAACCAGGTAGAAGTTACTCCTAACTAGAAGGATCTGGGAAAGATTCCCTTGCAATGTGATATCTGAGGATGGGTAAGACCAGGTAAGCACAAATAAAGGGGCTGAGGGCAGCAATAGGAAGAGAATTCCAGAAAGAAATAACATAGTTAATTTCAGCAAATTACAACTCCATCTTAGGCAGGAAAAAATACTCTGGGGCTCATATACCCAGCTATTCCCACTTTATAGTAATAACAACAATAATAACAAAGAATAACCATAAAATAGTATTAATTTGTGGGATTGGTTATGGACACAGTTAGTCTACCAGCAGGGGTGTGGATAGTTAGCAGCTACCTGTGGTGTCCTGCAGCACACTCTCTCCCACCACCTCTGATTTTGGCCAAGCAGCAGTGAACAGCTCCATAGGAACCCAGACCCACCTCTCCCTAAGCATCTTCTCACTTCCTGCCTCAGAACCTTCACTGACTCTGTGCTGGGCAGCCCAGAAGTGTCCTAAAGCCCTGGGGTCAACCCTCAAATAAGTCAGGGTCATACACAGAGTGACCTAGGAATTCAAGGAAGGTGGGAAGGAATTGCCTAAACTGAACCTTTAAGGATCTCAAGCATTTTTAGGGAATCTGAGCCCCCATTCCTCACAGCAGCATGTTCAGTAACATACCCTCATATCGGATTTCCCTCATTGCTGTCTCACTCTCCTCACTCCCTCACTCTTGAAATCACTTCCCAAATACACTACTTGTACAGGAGTTTTTGTTTTAGGCTCTGCTTTCTGGGAAGCCAAACCGAGACACACTGATTCATATTTTTTAATTATAATGTGTGCAAGTCTTAAGGTCTACTTCGTTTTTGAAAAAGTATAAACTAAAAATGCTGGTGAGCTAAATATAGACCTCTCTTCAAATTGTAGGGTTAAGCAAACAATTTACAACAAGTCCAACTGAAATGATTAAGCTAAATGAACAGCAGTTTTTAATTTAAGAAAAGCAATATTAATGGGAAATGAAATGTAAAACCAATTTTAAAACTATACTGTGATAACTAACAATATGTACTTATGAAATTTTTCAATTACCTGGGAGCTTTGCAATTGCCAAGATAATATGTCAGCCAGGTATGTTAACAGGAGAAATGCAAACCCTTACTGAACTTTCTTAATGCACTGGTGCTTACAAATACCAAATTTTAGAAATGCCTTAAGACCTCTCATAATAGCTCTGACAAACTGAGAAGGTAAAAAAAAAAAATTTTTTTTTTCATTACATAAAGCTCTCTATTGAGATGGGAATTTGTCCCAATGGAATCTGAGTTATTATAAGTTTGCACACACAAAAAACAAAATGTGTAAGAAGCATTCATCAATTTCCTGTCTTGAGGGGGGAAAGAATTTTGAAATATACAGATACTTCTCAGGAGACCTTAGGAACCAAGTTTTGTTTATTTGAAACTGTCAGTAGCCAAAAATAACCTCTGAGGCACCGGGGATTTCCCATAACGCCACTGAACAAAGCAAAAGCTTTGTCAAGGGAAATGTAAGGCATGTTTGTAGGCGGAAATGATCCATGGACTTTTCTCATTAACTAGAGGCCTGATGCATGAAATACATGCAACAGTAGGTCTTCCCCCCCCCCCCCCCCCCCCCCGGTGCCAGCACCAGCACCAGCTTCACTCTGGTACCCAGAACCCAGGCTTCCCTCACAGCCCCGGCTTTCATCAGGAAGGTCGTCCGGAAGGACATCTGGTCTAATTAGCATATTATGCTTTATTATTATAGATAGGGTTGGTTTCCTTCATTCAGTAATGAGCTCCCTGCATAACCCATGCATCTTGCTGGGTACAGGGCATAAATCACCAAAAGAGTCATGTCCCTATTCTTTCTAGTGAGTATACTTTTCTAGTGGAGACACTAACACAGAACTAGAAATTAGGATAGTTGCTAGGAAGGACAAGTATAAGGAGAAGAAGGGAAGAGACCAAATTTAGATAAGGGTCAAGGAAGCAACATGTATGCTGAATGGGTCCAGAGGATTTCGCCAGATGACGAGAATACTCGAGCACTAATTTCACAAAGCAGAAAGAGAGTTTAGTTAGTTCATGGAGGGTTTTTTAAATTAGCAGGTAGGAACATAATAAGTAAGGCCAATGCAGCCCAAGAGGAAGCTGGCGAGGTGGGGTGAGACTAAAGATGTGGCTCCTTGAAGGCCATACTGAAAAGCTTGGACTTTATAGTAAAATAGTAAATGCAATGAGGATTGTAGAAACCATCTTGTCTAAACTTCAGCCAAACTCAAAAAAAAAAAAAAAAAAAGGACATCAATAGCTTCCCTGACAAAGAGCTGATGGTGTTCTTCCTTCTCGTGCCACAATTGTCATGGAATTTCATATTAAAACAGCCAGTTTTCGTGCTGGATATCATAACTGTACCGAATTAATGTTGTGATTTACCTCAACTTAATAGAAAAGATGGCAAGCCCGGAGATCTGTGAGCTGTGCTGAGCTCCTGGGACTCCGTGGGGTGGATCAGAGTGGCACTGGCATAGTTCTGTGGAGCAGTTGCCACTTCTGTTCAGAAGACAATACAGCAGGGACCACGCCCAAGGTATAGGGCAGTGATGGCGAACCTATGAACTCATTTTTTCAGTTGATTTTTCTTTGTTAAATGGAATTTAAGTATATAAAATAAATATCAAAAATATACATCTTTGTTTTACTATGGTTGCAAATATCAAAAAAAATTATATATGTGACACGGCACCAGAGTTAAATTAGGGTTTTTCAAAATGCTGACACGTCGAGCTCAAAAGGTTCGCCATCACTGGTATAGGGTTAGGTGAGGAGAGTGGAGAGAGAAGGTTCTTAACCTTATTATTTGGTATCTTCCAGATTCTAGGCACGGTGTGGGCGTGCATACAGTGCGACTGAAACTTCGTGGCCCACGCGCTGAGGTTGGTTTTTGGCCTGGGCGAGTCTATTTTGAAGAAGTACTGTTGATGTTTGGCTCTGTTGACTAATGAGTTTGCCGACCACTGAATTAGGCCAAGGGAATGTTTCCGATAACTGAAAGGTGGGATTTCGGCTGCAGAATCTGGCAAAGGCTTGTTTGTCCCCCGGGGCATAGCAGTTCCGTCTTCAGGGGGAAGGAAAGTTCTGGCTACAAGTGTGAAGACCCTGAGAAAAGTAGGCTCCCCCACCCCACCCCCACCCCTCTCGCCCTTACCACATCCTTCCTGAGATTTGAGTTTGCCTTTGAAGAACACCGCCAGTAAACTGCCACTAGGTGTCCTCAAAGTAAAGACAATCACAGGAGAAAAAGTCCTTCGGACTCCAGAACTAACTTGACTTTTTTGTTCACGTTCTTTGAGTTCTGGGCTTTAAGGGACAGAGTAACATTCACAAATCAGACATGAACACTTGACCTGCTCATTGAGAGGTTAAATGAGGACCTGTACTCTGCTTCAGGAAGGCAGGCCAGGACTTCACATGGGCCTGGGAAACACTGTTCCGTTCCCAGGGGCCAGAGAGCCCTGCACAGCTGGGAACACCTAGGCGCCAGCTCACCATGGCTCCCAGCTACTGGGAGATTTCAAATGTACAGAAACTGTGCTCTGGGAGATTTTTAACGACTAAACATCTTAACCTTTAAATTGGGCAAATTGCAGCCATTACCCTTCCCTGGCAGAGCACCTGCAACAGGCTTTGTTTTCTTTACGTAGTTATGGCGTGTGCAAATAGAAAGTCACAATTTAGCAAAATGTGTTCCCAGTTAGTCCTTTAAACAAACACAGACTTCTCACCATTGGTCTCTGTAGACTCAGGGCCTCTTTCCTCCTCACCTTCCTTCCGATTCCCTTCTCTCCAGTTCTTTCCCCCCACCTGTGCCTCTTCTGTCTTTCTTCTTCCATTTGCTCCCTCTAGTAACCATTTTGACACAGAATATCAATTTCCTGATTGTGATCTTTTATACATTCAACTTAAATAAGTACTTGCTCTGGTTTTAGAGAATCAAAAGGGGGGAAATAAATAAAAATAGACCAAAAAAAAGAATATTAGAATAAAGTATCTATCTGCACCTGTCCAAAATTTAAGAAGGAAAATTAGCCCCTCCTCCCCCTAGGAGAAGCGGGTGATAAAAGCCACAGAGGTCTGCTTCCCTGCCAAATGTTGCATGTTTTAGGAATTTCTACCCTTACCACAGCCAGGTGACTCACACACACCAGCTGACGCTTTAGGCTGCTACAGAACACCTGAGAAGATAAACCTAACCCAGAAAACAATCTCTCACTCCAGGTTAGCCTTTCAAAGGAGGTAGGGGAATTTTGAGCAATTATTTCCATTTTGTTCACCCAGGAATCACAGGCCGCAATCTCGATTTCAGACACTGTTGTGTCTGACAGTCAGAAACAATTTCCTGTCATGGGCAGGGGCTTGCTTCTGCCTGGGGAGGGAAAGTGGAATGAGTCAAAGATGACCTTATTTGGGGAATCTCAGGAAGAACCGAGATTCCCCTGAGAGGGCACCCTGTCTGCCTGCAGAAGCTGGCTCGCCGGCTCCCTCCTCAAATCCTTCTTCCTTCCATCTGTTCGCTACCCTGGAGGTTTTCGCTACTTCCTACAGTTAGTATGTCTGTAATCCTTCAGTGCCTCCTTTTTGCCCTTTTAGTTCTCTAGTACACAACTAACCATTCTTTATTAAACTTCCTTTGTGAAATAAAAAATATTATATAGAGAAAAGTAGATATTAATGATAATATTTTTATATTCTGAAGAACCTGGGCACCTGCCAAAATCATTGGAAAACTCTGTAAAGTTATTAACAAATATAAAATAAAACATGTTCTTCACTATAAATCCTCAAAAATACAAAAATCCTTCCTCCCTTCATGCACCTCACTGGTCCCAGGTCGCCTTTTGGAGACATGTTTTCTTTATCTCCCTCACAGCGGACTAAGATGATCTTTGTAAATAAAGTGTCTGTGAACACAAGCCATAAGGGAAAGAGAAAGTGGGGTCCGCAGAGCCTAATTTGAAACTTAAATGTTAATTGAATCCATAGAGACCATCATATACCAGCATGCCTCTTCTTTTTGCATGAAAATCAGAAGAAAAAAATGAATCAGGAAACTACTTTTCTGAAAGTATATACAGGAGTCCTGACTTTAGAACCCGGGATATAGAAGTAAGCCATGCATACAATAGGCAACTCCCTGTTCAACTCTCGTTTCTGAGGTAACAGATAATATTAATCAAGCACTTAAAATATTCCTGGCTCTGTGCAAAGGGCCCTATAAACATTAATGAGATCCTCTAAACAACCCTAAAGAATATATATCATTTTAAAGTGAGATATAATTGACATATAACATTGTTTACATTTAAGATGTGTGATGTGTTGCTTTGCTACATTCATATATTGCAATACGACTACCACTGTATATCATTTGCTCAGAGAGGTTTGAAACTTTCCTTGAAGTAAACAGCAATTTCCTCTATCATTGGACTGAGGCTATGAAGATGCCTGAGAGCCTGAGGGACCTGGGAACTAGGAAAAACTAAATTAGAATTTAAGACGGGGAATTAGACCATTTGTTAAGTTTTGGATTTTCAAAAATGAAAACACCCAATATTAATATTTCTCAGTATACAAAGGAGGGAAACAGACTCCCTTACCATCCCCTAGTATTATCTTTCTCTCTCTTATAAGATTATCCATATTCTTTCCCAGTAGACTTCATTCCTACTTAAGTTTCTATGGGCCCAGAATTAGTGGCAAACGGTTTAGAATTTGAACCCAGGACGATCCAGTTCAGAGCCTGGGCTCCTGTTCACTCTGCTAGACTGACTTGTCACTGTTGGCACCCTCATACCATTGCCATGGAGACCCAGTGTAAAGGATAGAGAGACTGCCCTAACCGGTTTGGCTCAGTGGATAGAGCGACGGCCTGGGGACTGAAGGGTCCCGGGTTCGATTCCGGCCAAGGGCGTGTGCCTCGGTTGCAGGCACCTCCCCAGTGGGAGGTGTGCAGGAGGCAGCTGATCAATGTTCCTTTCTCATCGATGTTTCTAACTCTCTATCTCTCTCCCTTCCTCTCTGAAAAATCAATAAAATATATTTTTAAAAATAAATAAATAAAGGATAGAGAGACTGAAACTTTTAGAAATCTGAGTGCTTTTGTGTGAATGAAAGGGAACAAGTGTGAAATGCCAATGGAATGGAGGAAAGTTAATTCCCATAACCAACTTTTATTAGAAACTGCCTGGTATGTAGTACCACACCCCATTCACAAGAGGTTCTCTGAGGTTGTTTACTACAGTGCTACTGAGTGTGGTCCAAGGACCTCCCAACAAGGTAACAACAATTGAGAGAGCATAGATGATGTAATGCCACATCCTCAACGCAAAATATCTTGTATGTCCAAAAATATGTCTGCCATGGTTTGTAACTTTCTTTTAAATGTCCTTTAAGAGAGAAAAAGAGGGCGGCTGGCAGGACGGAGGTGAGGGAGAGGAAGTGAGTGAGTGAGGGGATGAAAGGAGAGTGTGTGGATGCGTGTGTGGTGTGTGTGTGAGGGAGGGAGGGACAGTTAAATCCGGCAGGGGCAGCAGAGGCTGGCAGACCAGGCTCTCTGGGACAGGGAGAGACTACCACCGCTGTGGGCACTGCCTGGACTGTGGGACTCGGGCACGGAGCCCACGCCATCATAAAGGGGAGAGCGGCCTCTTCTAGGAACTCATCAGCACCACCACCCAGACAGGCCTTGGACACTGCCCGTGACCTGGCGGCCACTCCGGCCAAAATCCTGCAACCACACCCGCAGACTACAGACTCGCAGACCCTGGGATCTCAACCTCCAAAGGAGCACCATGCCCGCAGCAGTAAGTGCAGTCACCCCCTCCCCAGCGGCAGACCTCCGACATCGCGTTCGAGGTCTCCAGAGCGCAATTCTCTGAGGCACACCACCCCATAGACTTCTCTTAGTGTCACTGTGAGCCCCAGCTGGGTGTGATTTTGTACAGACACAGGCGCACTGCCCCCCAGTAGAAATTCTGAATTCCCTCTGCCTGAATAACTGCCTCCACACACCCAGCTGTGCAACTTTAGCACCAGGGCCCCTCAGCGCCAGGGCCCCTCCGAGTGTGTCAGAGCTCAGCACTGGCACTGCCACAGTTGCTCATTCCCCCTGAGCCCATCTATCCACAGGGCACTTTGGGAAGCCGCAGTGAGCCTCTGCTGGGTCTGATCTTGGACAAATAGGGACGCATTCCCCTGGGCAGTAGAAATTCTGAATTCACCCATCCTGGATACCGGCCCAAAGACGCCTCAATTAAGCGTGTCAGGGCCCTTCAGAGTGCTTCAGTGCGCCTGCGCTAGCAAACTCACGGTGGGTACTCCTGTGTGCCACCACCGGGAACACGAACCTATCCACCACAGGTGCATCAGCAAAAACTGAGTTTCCCCACCCCACAGCTGCAGAACTCCGGACACTACAGTTGCATGCTTTTCCAGCGTGCAGGTCTCCCAAAACCACTGCACCACAGGCAGCCCTGGGGCCCTGCTGCAAGCCCTGCTGGTCACATACTTAAACAAACAGGGGTGCACTGCTGTGCTGTAGAAACACTGAATTCCCTCTTCTGGGATACCTGCCCACAGACACTGCAATCCAGTGGCTTCAGCGCCAGAGCCCTTCAGACTGTGTCAGTACACCCTGCTGGCAAACACACCACAGGTGCCTCTGTGAACTGCCGCTTGGATTGTGTGTATCCAACCACGGAGGCAGCAGCAAAAGCTGAGTCTGCCCACCCCACAACTACAGAACTCTGGTCGCCACAGTCACACCTTGCCAGAACGCAGGCTTCCAGAGCCCCACCAGCCCAATAGACGGTTCCTGGCTGCCACTGTGAGTCCCTGTGGGGCACGCGTGATTTCAACCAAGGGCATAAGACAGCAAAAATTGGAACACCCCCTTCATGGCTGCTGACTTCTAGACACCTCAGTTGCGCCTTTCCAGCTCTCAGGCCTACATCAAGAGAACCCAAATAGCTCAAGTAGGGAGCCACACTAGACTACCAAACCCAGGAGACCTGAGAAGTCACACCAGTAGCACCACACCCTAAAGAAACTGGGTAGCAAAGCAATCGGAGCTACAATTAAAACATTACAGCAAAACATGGAAAGACAAAAAAAGCAATCCACAGAGGAAAGAAAAATAAGAATCACCAGAAAGGGAGTTAAATGAAATTGAGGCTACTAACTTATCAGAGAAATAATTTAGAGTAATGGTTATAAGGATGCTCAAATGGCTGGATGACAAATACACACAACTCAATGAGAATTATAAGGAGCTGAATGAGAATGTCACCAACATGAAAAGGAACCAAGAGGAAATGAAGAACGACACAGCTGCAATAAAGAACACAATGGAAGGCTTAAACAGCAGACTAGAAGAGGCTGAGGACCGTGTCAGCGAATTAGAAGACAAGGTAGGAAAAAACACACAAACACAGGAGCAACTGGAAAAAATACTTAAAAAGCAAGGGGAGAGCCTAAGGGAGCTTTGGGACAATGCAAAAGGGAACAACATTTGCTTAATAGGGGTACCAGAAGGAGAGGAGGAGAAGCAAGGTATAAAAAACCTGTTTGAAGAATGAATGACAGAAAACTTTCCTGATAGTGGCAAGAAAAAAACTACACAAGTCCAAGAACCACATAGAGTGCTTACTTTAAGGTCTATTTTGTCAGATATAAGTATTGCAACCCCAGCTTTTTTCTCATTCCCATTTGCCTAAAATATTTTTTGCTATCCCTTCACTATCAGACTGTGTGAATCCTTTGTTCTCTGGTGGGTCTCTTGTAGACAGCAGATATATGGGTCATGTTTTCTTATACATTCAGCTACCCTTTGTCTTTTGAGTGGGGCATTTAATCCATTACATTTAATGTTATTATCGAAAAGTACTTGTTTGTCATCATTTTTATTCTTAATATTTGTGTTTCTTCTTGCCTTTCTGTTTCTTCTTTTTACAGCAGTCCCTTTAGCATTTCTTGCATTGCTGGCTTGGTGGTAATAAACTCTCTTAGTCCTTTTTTGTCTATGAAGCTCCTGATTCCACCTTCAATTTTGAATGATAGCCTTGCTGGGTATAGTATTCTGGGATTCAGTCCCTTGCTTTGCATCACTTTGTATATTTCATTCCATTCCTTTCTAGCCTGGTGTGTTTCTGTTGAGAAATCCATCAATATTCTAATGGGAGATCCCTTGTATGTAACTTTCTGTCTCTCTCTGGCAGCTTTTAAGATTCGTACTTTGTTGTCAATGTTTGCCAATTTAATTATGATGTGTCTTGGTGTTGGTCTTTTTGGGTTCATCTTGTTTGGGACTGCCTGTGCTTCTTGGATTTGCATAGTTTTTTTCTTGCCAATATCGGGGAAGTTTTCTGTCATTATTTCTCCGAACAGGTTTTCTATTCTTTGCTTCTCTCCCTCTCCCTTTTCTAGTACTCCTATTATGCGGATGTTGTTTCATTTTGTGTTGTCCCAAAACTCCCTTAGGCTCTCCCCTTGCTTTTTAATTTTTCTTTCCAGTTGCTCCTGTGTTTGTGTGTTTTTTCCTACCTTGTCTTCTAGCTCACTGATGCAGTCCTCAGCCTCTTCTAGTCTGCTATTCAAGCCTTCCATTGTGTTCTTTATTACAGCTATGTTGTTCTTCATTTCCTCTTGGTTCCTTTTCATGTTGGTGACATTCTCATTCAGCTCCTTATAATTCTCATTGAGTTGTGTGTATTTGTCATTGAGTTGCATGTATTTGTCATCCAGCCATTTGAGCATTCTTATAACCATTACTCTGAATTCTGTCTCTGAGAAGTTACTTGCCTCGGTTTCATTTAATTCCCTCTCTGGTGATTTCTCTTTTTCTTTCCTTTGGGGGTTGCTTTTTTGTCTCCCCATGTTTTGCTCTAATGTTTTAATTGTTTCTGTGTCCTAGATCTGACTGTTTTGCTACCCCAGTTCTTTTGAGAAGGGTACTGCTTGTGTGATCTCTCGGATCTCCTGAGCTTGGTAATCTGGCATAGCTCCCTACTTAAGCTGTTTGAGTTTTCTTGATGTAGGCCTGCGAGCTGGAAAGGTGCAACCGTGGTGTCCAGATGTCAGCAGCTGGGGAGGGGTATGTTCCAATTTTTGCTGCCTCATGTCCTTGGCTAAAATCACATGTGCCCAGTAGGGGCTCACAGAGGTGCCCAGGAGCTGTCTGTCAGGATGGTAGGGCTCAGGAGGCCTGCACACTGGAAAGGCACAACTGTGGTGTCCAGAGTTCTGTAGCTGTAGGGTGGGAAGACTCAGTTTTTGCTGCTGGGCCTGTGGTTGGATACCCATGCTCCCAGTGGTAGCTCACAGGGACACTCGCAGTGTGCTTGCCAGTGCAGCACCTTTGTGCACTCTGAAGGGCCCTGTTGAAGCCAAGCGATCAAGGTGTCTGTGGTCAGGTATCCGGGATGAGGGTATTCAGAATTTCTATTGTTGGGGCAGTGCACCCTTATTAGGATAGGAACACGCCTGTGGCACAGTGGGCTCAGGAGGCCTGAGCACTGGAAAAGCACGACTATAGTGTCCAGCATTCTGCAGCTGTAGAGTGGGAAGACTCAGTTTCTGCTGCTGTGCCTGTGGATGGATACACACACTCCCAGTGGCAGCTCACAGGGGTACCCATGGTGCATTTGCCGCGAGGAGCTCCAAGGTACACTGAGGGGCCCTGGGGCTGAAGTTGTGTGACAGTGTCTATTGGCAGTTATCCAGGAGAGTAAATTCAGAATTTCTGCTGTGGGGCAGTGCACCCGCGTTTGCACAATATTGCACTCAGCGGGCACTTGCAGTGGCTCCCAGGGGCTGCCTGTGGGGTGGTGGGCTCCAGAGGCTTGCACGTGAAAACTCGTGAATGTGGTGCCTGGGGGTCTGCCGCTGGGGAGGGGGAGGCTGCTCTTACTGCTGCGGGCACTGTGCTCCTTTGGATGTGGAGATCCCAGGGTCTGTGAGTCTGCGGGTGGGGCAGCAGGACTTTGGCTGGAGTGGCTGCTGGGTCGCGGGCAGTGTCCAAGGCCTGTCTGGGTGGTGGTGCTGATGAGTTCCTAGAAGAGGCCGTTCTCCCCTTCAAGATGGCGTGGGCTCCGTGCCCGAGTCCCGCAGTCCCGGGAGTGCCCTCAGCGGTAGTAGTCTCTGTCTGTCCAGGAGAGTCTGGTCTGCCAGCCCCTGGTACTCCTGTGGGATGTAACTGTCCCTCACTCACTTACACACACACCACACGCAAACACACACTCTCCCTTCCCCCTCTCACTCACTCACATCCTCTCCCTCACCTCCGTCCTGCCAGCCGCCATCTTCGGAACTCTCCCAATTTTAATTTATTACTTGTCTGTCTCAGGTGTTTGCTCAGTAATATAAAATATCCCCCTAAAATTTTGAAATTCTAAACTTCTCCTCATGAAGAATTGAAGTTGTGGGGGGTTGATTTATAACTCTAGGAAGGCCTGGAACAAGCAAGTATATTAGATTAAATGTGCCTCTAGGTTGATAACACCCCAGGATCTTGTCTAAAAGGAACACAAATCCTTTCTGAAACTTTGAGCATCTTCACTCATTTCCCTCAATAGTCCAAAAAGAAAATTATGATCAGCTAAATATTAGGAATAAAAAGTTATCAAAAGTGAACAAAAGTAAGTGAAAATATAAACAACTTTCAGGAATGAAAATATAATTGCCAAAATTAAGACTCACTAGATTATTAAAACAGCAGATTAAAATGAGCTGAAGAAAGAATTGGTAAACTAAGAGCTAGACATGAATAAATTATGGTTCATAGTTCACAGAAAGACAAAGAGTTAGAAAAGATATGTTAAGAGATGTGGAAGGTGGAGTGAAATGTGCTAATCATGTCCACTTTGAGTTCTAGAAAGAAAAAAAGTATCTTATCTATTGCCATTTAACAAGTTACTCTGAAACTTAGCTGTTTCAAGCAACAAAGAGTTGTTTCTCACAGTTTCAGAGGGTTCAGGAATCTGCAAGCAGCTCACCTGAGTCATTCTGGCTTAGGGTCTCAAATGATGCTGCAGTCAAATAGAGCTTGACTAGTTCAATCAGCCAGGATGATACAAAAATACTAAACTTGTGTACACCTGTTAACATAGCCTCATAACATATAAAAGAAAAAGTTAACAAAGTTGCAAAGAAAAGTTGATAAATTCACCACCAATAGAGGGAATTTTAACATACCTTCCACATGATGAATAAATAAAGCAAACCAATATAATCACAGAAATAAAGAATATTTGAACAACATAATAATTTATGAAATTGGCACAAATTAACCCCTACACACCTGATGATCAGAGAATATACATTCTTTTCACATACACATGGAACTTTGATGAAAACTGGACACATATCAAGTCACACAACAATTCTGTAAGCTTCAGTCAGTAATATTCAAACTATGTTCTAGGTCTTCAATGCAATTATATTTGGAATCATTAAAAATAATCATAAGAAGTTAGATTTGGGAAAAATCATAAACATACTTTATTAAACAACTAAAGTATCAAAGAAAAATTCTAATGAAAAGTAAAATAAACCTAGGCCTGGACTGAAGCTTTTATAAGGGCAAGAGCTTATTTCTCTAACTGCTAACTTCACATTCTATCAGTTAGCAGGAACTGCATCAATAAATGCCAAATAAATACATGAATGGGTTTGAAAAATAAAAGATAAAAATATTTTCATGTTATATTTTTTCATTTTCTATTGCTACGTTTACTGAGGTAATGGAAAAATAGTCATTTAGCTTTTGTTACTTTGCAAGGTGTCACCTGCTGAGCTCTTAAAAGGGTCTGGCTGGCAGAAAAGTTAGGCAATTTGGGGGGGGGGGGTCAGCTAAGCTAATGATTTTCAACTTAATTGACAAATAAAAATAGTATATACTTAAAGTCTACAACTTGATGTATTGATATACATATATATTGTGAAGTGATCACCACAATAAAGTAACTAACATATTCACCTCAAAGAGTTACTTTTTTTATTTTTTATGAGACCAACAATTATAGGTAGAAAAGTATACAATTGTTAACTATTCTCACTATGCTATACATTATATCTCCAGAACTTACTCATCTTACATAACTGAAACTTGCCTCATTTCTCCTATCCCCAACTTCTGGCAAAAACCATTCAACCTAGTGTTTCTATGAGTTCAACTATTTTAGATTCTACATATAAGTGAGATCATGCAATATTTATCTTTCTGTGTCTGGATTATTTCACTTATCATAATGTCTTCCAAATTCACCCATATTGCTGCAACAGGATTTCCTTCTTTTGAAAGGTTGACTAACACTGCCTTTTATAATGCATGTAAATTTTTTAATTACCTTGAAAGATTGAAGCAACTATTGTCATGAGATTCATGTATCATTAGAAAATATGTAAGTTATAAAATAAAGAAAAAATAGGAAGCAATTGCTTTTCACCTGAATAAAACTACACACATAAAAATGCTATTGTCTCAGAGAGTGAATCATACATCATAGTAAGTTAATAACATGGAAATGTTACATTCAGTCAGATCCCCATTCTAAACCTTAGACAAATGAAGGCAAGAGAGAATAACTGTCTTTCTTGGGTCCTTACAGCTCTTTAAGGGAAAATATCCATCACCTAATTCTACTAATTTGTAACTGTACCATGTTTACATAATGTGTCTTCCACATAATTCCTGCTTTCATATATCATGACCTCCCCCTCTACACACCTTCCCCCTGAATGACCCCAGAAGACCTAGACCTGAGAGTGTAAATAACACTCATTTATAGGAATGTTTATGTATTCCTAAAAAAGTGATAACAAAATTTCAGAAATGACAGAATTTCCTAGAAAATTCTCAGCTAACCACTGCTATAAGTTATATTTTATCACAAAATGATATTGCCCCTGAGTAGTTACTCTTCATAATTTCTACCATTATCTGCTCCCAATAAAACATTGGCACAAATATCAACTGCCTACTGTGGCCAGGAGAGGAAAGAGGACACCAAACTAGGTAATGAACATTTATTCTAACTGAAGATTTCTGAGTCCTGGCTTGACTTTGCATTTGTTTCTTATTTCTTTCCATAGATTTCTAGCCACACTGGGATCTGACATGCAACATACACTGAGCACTTCTCCCCAGCTCAAGTTCAACACTGTGTGCCCTGCCCTCCTGCCCAATCTAGAAGTGCCTCTGGGAACATGCAGTTGAGTTTAGGAAGACCATTTGGGAGTTTGTTTACGGAGAAGAAATTTTCTCAGGAGCAGAAGACCTGCTGCCTTTTGAGAGAGTCTCATCTCTCAGCATGTTAGAAATGTTCCATTATTGTTAGGAAACTAATTTCATTTCCAAGGTTTCACATTATTTTTGTAATATACCTTTTTGTCATGAGTTTCCAAAGTCTATTTATATGCAAACATCTAAACTTTAGAACTTTACTTTGAGAACTTTTAGCCATGTCTAAAAGTCCTCATTTTAGTTCTTTAAGAAATTAAGATTTTTTTCACTACAAACTGGCAAAAGATAACATTTGGTACCAGAATTTACTCCATTATTCTAAGATCCTTACTTTCTCCACATCAAATCCATTACTTTACCCATTTCAGTCCAAATATGGATACCACATAGTGAGAACAAAAGAACTTAGAAATAATTATCCTCATAAGAGGAGAAGCCTGTATCATATGATCATTATAGCGATATAGATCACAAGTTATTTCAACCTCTGGTTTTATTGCAATCAAGTAAGTTTAGAGAAAAAAATTCAGGTTTATAGGAATCAGAGCAATTTTCCTGTCTTATAGATTAATTAACTCACTCATTCATTTACCCATTCCTTCCCTTTTTGTTGTTGCTGTTAATCCTCACCTGAGGATATTTTCCCAGTGATTTTTTTTTGAGAGGGTGGAAGGGAAGGGGAGAGACCGAGAGAGAGAAACACCAATGTACACATCGATTGGTTGCCTCCCCTGCAACCAAGGTACATGCCCTTGACCAGAATCAAACCCGGGACCCTTCAGTCCGCAGGCTTACACTCTATCCACTGAGCCAAACCAGCTAGGACTATTCCTTCCTGTTTAAACATATTTAATAAGCACTCACTGGGTAGAATGCAGGTATGCACTAGGCGTTAGAGAAACAGCTTTAAAGTTCTTCCCACACCACCACCCTATCACATGGAATTTACATTCTAACAGAGAAGAAAGTTAATAAATTGGTACACAAATAAATGGGAGTACTGTCCAGTTTTATGAAGAAAATACAGCAGGGCTAGAGGCAGGGAATGATACTATGCATAAGCTGTCAGGCTAGGGGGCCTCTAAGGAGGTGACATTTGAACAGGGATCTGAAAGAAGTGAAGGAACAAGCCACAGCAATTTCTCATACAAAGGTGTTCCAAATGGAAGGAATGACAAGTGCAAAGAGCCTGGAACAGGAATATGAAGGATGTGATAAAGAGGGGAAAAGGACATTCTTTTATATTTTAGTCCTATTTTGCCTGTATAATCTTACATTTTTAACACAGGACTAATGCATGCGCCAAAAAATACAGAGCACTTACTATGCCAATACCAGGCTGATGACCCTACAGATGCAGAATCTGTTTGAAGGAATTTAACAGTAGTTTCTACAAGGTGAAAAAAAAAATCTTAGCAGTTGAGGTCAGCCACTCAAGCAGAATCTTTGAAATTGGGTGAAAATGTACCCTTTTTTTACATTGTGTAACCCAAGTTTAATTTTTTAAGGGACAGCAGAGATATCACTCGCAAAACAGAAATGGAGGTTTATCTTTCACAGTCTCAAGTATTCCAGTAGGTCATAAATCAACTGGTCATTTCTCTATTTAATGATTTACCACCTTATCAAAGGCATCTCCTTGTTAGCTTTTTATGAGGCTTATCATCTAGAGCCAGCCTCCAAAATTAGAGGCTAATAAATGATTAGCTACATGTCTAGATGTGCAACAGCTGACTGAGGAGCAATAAAAGATCCCTCCCCACCTGACCATTCTGCTGGGTGACTTAGTCTGTGTCCACTGGCACAATCCGCTAAAGATCTGGGAATCATTCTGTTCATGTGTTCACTACAGCAGGGGAAAGCCTTGTCCAAGTGGCCTTGGGGAAGCTCAGTGACCTACTGCTTACACTGATCAAATTCACAAGTCTCAGTCCTCCACCTCCCACTGTCATGTGTCTGTAGACAGAGGCAGATATTGATATCTTAATTTTTATTTATAATTTTGAAAATAGTTGGCTTTTCAAATATGCTGTCAGACTTCACACATCTCTCTTCAAATTCCACTAATTTTGGAAGCCCAAATGATGTCAACCATGGAGGCCAAATAGTTTTAGTTAAGTCTCATGATGCAGTGGTTCTCAACCTTCCTAACGCCGTGACCCTTTGATACAGTTCCTCATGTTGTGGTGACCCCCAACCATAAAATTATTTTTGTTTGCTACTTCATAACTGTAATTTTGCTACTGTTATGAATCGTAATGTAAATATCTGATATGCAGGATGTGTTTTCAGGGGTTGCGACCCACAGGTTGAGAACTGCTGCGACTTTTAGAGCCCTGTTGCAGCATCTGTCACACCATAAATACCCAACTAACTTGTATTTTCTTCCTTCTTCCACTAATAATCAGTTTCTTTACCTGAAGAGGTGAGAAAATATGTATATCCTATATAATAAAGAGCTAATATGCTAATGGCCATGACGTCCTCACACCATAATGTGAGGGCAGAGCCATCACCTTGCTCCAGAGACCGGGTGGAAGCGGGGAGGTGCCCAGAGGAGGCGGGTCCACCCCAAGGAAACTCGTGGAACCAAGAGTGGGCCTTAAAGTGGCCAGAGAAGGCCGGAGGGGGTGGGGGCAGGGCCAGGTGCACTCGATCTCCGGGTGGAAAGGTTAGGGTGTCAAGGCAGGGTGGCGGGTGGATGGGCAGGGCGAGCGCATTGGGTGGGTGGGGCCACGCGATTTCACGCACCGGGTCACTAGTATTTAATAACGGGAACGTTCCCTTAGGCTTACTGTTGTAATGTTTTAATCATAATCCACAACTATAATATTGGTGATATTATCCACCATACCTCAGAGGTTTGGCTTGTTCTGTTTCCATAATCTACAACTCTATCCAACTTAGAGCATGACTTTGACATGAGGAAGTAGAGACTCCAAGGACAGAAGAAGAGTTGTTCCACCCCTTGTTTATTCTCTGTAAATTATCCCAACTAAACACCAGAACAGGGCTTCTGTGTGCACTAGGTCAGGCTGTAAATACCCACAGTCTGAAGAATTAAATCTGTGTGATATTCCCAGAGATGTGAACAAGAGCCAAATATTTATAACAATGGAAAGGTCCTTCCGCAGGCATTTCTTACCCAAAGTTGAACTTTTATCAAAGAATGTTTTTTCCAACAGGCTGTTTCAAATAAATGTTAACCATGCAGTGTCTCTTCTCTCCCTTCAGGATACACAAACCACAGAATTCCGATGACTCACCCCAAAGTAGCTTATGAATATGCCAAGGGCGGAAGGGCATGCTGTTTGGTTCTTTAAAACTTCCTGCCAAACTGAAGAAACTGAGAAACTGAACATACACAGATATTTGGGGGCTAAACTGTGAGTAATAATGAGAATTTAATCCCTTTTAGTATTCTGGGTTAGCAACAGCTTGCCTACCATGTCCGGTTACATCCTGTTTGCTACACATGTGACTCCTTGAAAAAAAATAAAAATATAATATTAATAGCACAGTGTTTCATTGTTAAGACTGCTATTATCTAAGTCAATGGTTCCCATACATTTGCTGCCATTTCTTGGGAGAACTATAAATTAATGGCTTTATGAAACAAACAAATCATCATTATGACTTTGAAATAAAAAAGCCAGGATTCAATGTTTGGAATTTTGAGGTTGCATAAGCTCTTAAAAAGGCAAGGTAGTGAAGTATATTGATTAAAATCTTGGGTTTGAATCCCAGTCCTTATACCAGCTATGACACCTTTAGCAGTTACTTTCCCTCTCTAAGTCCTACTTTCCCATAGGTGAAATGAAGACAGCAATAATACTATGTGTTATGTCTATAGGGTGAGGATTAAATAAAAGTATGTATGTAAATGAGGAGTACTGCTAAGTAAATTAATTACCTACTGCACTCTCTTTTCACCAATAATGAATCTAAAGACCAAAGCCATTAAGTGAGCTAAGAAAGGTCACACACTCATCTGTACAGTACAAAGACAGAGCATTATAAGGCTGATGTTAAAAACAGGCTCTAGCCCTAGCCGGCTTGGCTCAGTGGATAGAGAGTCAGCCTGAGGACTGAAGGGTCCCAGGTTCGATTCCAGCCAAGGGCACATGCCTGGGTTGGGGGCTCGATCCCCAGTAGGGGGTGTGCAGGAGGCAGCTGATTAATGATTCTCTCTCATCATTGATGTCCTATCTCTTTCTCCTTCTCCCTTCCTCTCTGAAGTCAATAAAGAAATTTTTTTTTAAAAGGCTCTAAAGCCAATCAGCCCAAGTTCAAGCCCCAGTGTTCCTACGTGCTAGATGTATAACCTTGGTCAAGTCACTAAATTTTTCTGTGCCTCAATCTTCTTATCTACCATATGAAGATAACACTAGTACTTTCTCACCCCTAATCAACACCACTATATCCCTACTCCTACCCAATTGGTATCTAATTTGAAAGTTGTTGATATAGGCCCAGCCACCGATGCCCTCTGAGAGTTATATGCCTACAACTGCTAGCTTCTTAATAAAAAGGTTAAAAAGGTGACAGTGGTATAAAGAACTTTCCACAACCCACCATTTATTTTTTAAATAACAGACTACACTTTACACTTTGCATTGTCTTAGTAGTTCTGCAAGGGCTTTCAATCCCAAACTGAAACTAAGTGGTCAAAGAACTTTAGAAGCCATGCTTCCTAGCTTCGGTAGATACCATTTCCAAAAATAAGAGAAAAATATCCACATGGCCTTTCCACATCATGTGTCTCTTAAAACATCATAAGAAACAAACAAATGGGAATGTTTTATGATTTGGTAGTAGCATGGGGCCCCTCACACTTCCTCATCCTTTCCAAGAGAAAACTTGCTGAACAGAACTGTGCTTGAAGATTTCAGGGAGCACCGCAACCCAGAGGACTCCCTCCTGGTCATGTCACAACCAAAGCTCCAATGGAGTTGATTCAGATTGCACACGTCTGCTGGCACAGCACTCGGTGCATCAGCGCCTCACCTGACACTGACTCATTACTGGATGTGACGCCAAAGCCTGATTGTGTCGGTCATATGTAACTTGCCACTTCCAGCCAAGCATTCCAAGCCCTTTTGGAAATAGTGCACCCGCTTGCTTCCTCACTATGCCCTGAAACGTTGGGTTTTGAGGCTGCATAAGCCCTTAAAAAGGAAAGGTAGTATATTGATTAACATCTTGGGTTTGAATCCCAGTCCTTATAACAGCTATGACACCTTTAGCAGTTACAGCCCAAACTCCTGAATTCTCTGGCCACCATGAGTCGTCCTGTCTCATCTGATGGCCCTCCTCCTCCATTACAGCTGACCTCTGCATCAAACCTAATGCAGAAGCTGGGAGGCTCCTCTTTGTGGCCTCTCAGTCAATATTTATTCAACTCAATTCAGTCACACTCAGCGATAACAGGCAGCCAGGATTACCAGATTTCCTAAGTGCATCTGAAACTCATTGCCTGGGGTCAGGGTGATAGGGGTTATTTCCTTACAGAAAAACCAATTTTCTCAAATGTTTTTCATTAAGCCTCAACAGAGATACCGTGTCTTACTCAGGTTTATAAAAAATTCAACGTGTCTGTCACAGCAGCTTAAGGCCCTAAGGCAGGAAATCTGAATCTGTAACAAAATTCTTCCAAAGTAATAGGTGGTTCACAGACATCAAAGAAAGAGTCAAACCCATCATGAAATATGTATTGGACAAAAATCACATAGAACCAGCTCTTGTTTCTCGACATTTCAAACAGTATGTGCTCCCATCTTTCATGGGGGATTCCATGTCTTATTAGCTCATGCATGTTCACCCTGTGCCTGAAAAATGCTAAGCACATACTACATATTTTTCCTTTTTTTGTTTCAGAAATAAAGAATGAATGAATATGGGATTACAAGAGAGAAAGAAAGAAAGAAGACCAAACCTGTGGCCAGTCAACATTTATCCTATGAAGATAAGCACTTTCCTATTAATTTTTAGTGTATTAACATCTTAAATCTAAAAACAAGCCTATGAAGCACAATTCTGTTCACAACAGCAAAAAGACACAAATGTCATCTATCCTTTGACATAAAAAGAATAAATGGAGGTAAAAAAGTTTCACACCAATTATTTTTTTAAAATACCAAAGGATCAAACATAGCTAATTTACCAAAGACTGGCATATGCAACACTTTTATAATTTGAAAGGCAAGGGAGACTATAATGAGCAAGAATACAAAACACACACACACACACACACAATATCATATATAATAAAATGCAAATCGAGCAAACAGCGGGAGGACAGGTCAGTGGGGGGCGGGGCCAGCGAGAGGGCAGCACCAGGCCAGCCAAGATGGGTGATCAGGAGATGGTGGTGGAGGGGCAATTGGAGCGGCCAGCGCCATCCCCCGATGGGCCCGCAGATCACCTCCTGAACAGGGAGGCCAGACTGCGGCTTAGGCCCTCTCCCCTTGGGGAGGCATCCCCTGAGGACTCCTGCTCTTCGAGAGGGCACAGGCCAAGCTGAGGGACCGCCCAAGTGCATGAATTTTCATGTACCAGGCCTCTATACCTACATAAATATACAAGCAAATAAAGTAGTTGGATCTCAAAGAATTTGGGGGGCTTGAATAAAATAGAAAAGAAAGAATTTTAGGGACAAAACTGGGAAAAAGTGTTTCTCAGGCTCATGCATGATGAATCACTTAAATTAATAAAAGCACTCACCAGGGACAAGATAGAAGCAGAGCAGTCTCTCTTCCTGGAGGAATAAATGGCTCTGAATTACAAATTATAAATATTAATAATATATATTTTAAGAATTAACGGGTACAAATCCAAACTGGGTGGAAAAGGATACAGAAAGAGGAAAATGCTGAGAAAGAGTGAGTCTGAAAAGGCCTTTGGGGATAACCAGGGAAGGGAAGGGCAGTCTCAACTACAATACAAGTCTGCGGAGCCATCCTCGCTCACACCAGATGGGGCAGCACTCTGCTGGGTGCTCACGTAGCTCTTTGCCCATATATCAGCCATAACACATATTCTTACGTATCGCTGATTTTATGGTTTACCCCTGCAATTTAATCACCTCCTAACAGGTGTGAACTTATCGCAGGTACTTAATAAACAGTGTTGATGGAAATGCATCCAGTGATATGGACTGACAATGACAGCCTTCTCCAGCAACTTAGGTGGGGGGAGTAAGTTCAGCTCTGGTACATGCTTTATACAAAACCCCAGACTTGGCTCTAAATTTGAGTCTACACTGGAGTAGCCCAAACAAGGAAATTCAGTAAGAATGATCTCTTAACCTCTACAAAGCTAAACTCTTATCTATTCTCTGCACCTGTAACCGCTTGACTTATAAATAGTTTGCCCTTTTACTTTGCTTCATGGTCAGCTGCCTCAGATCACGTTGCTGTTATGACTAAACTCCACAAAGAATAGTGCTGGAGTTTAAAGGGAAACCACCAGCAAAGCTCAAAACCAGGAGGAAGGAGCCCAGCAGCCCAATGTGGAATCAAAATGCAGGAGGGAGGGAGAGGGAAAGGGAGAGGGAGAGGGAGAGAGAGAGAGAGAGAGAGAGAATAAATGAGAAAATAACACTGGAAAGGATTTGGGCAATATGAAAGAAATGCTACAAGAAAAGGAAGTAACTGACTAGTTCCTGAGAATTTTTATACTTATAACACAGAGGTTGCAATATCTCAGTATATGTTAAAAATACACTGCCCCAATTAGTCAACTCAATGATATGTTACACAGCCTCAAAAATTAGCATTTTGAAGATAATATGGTAGCATAAAAATTCACTTATTTATTGATCTGATGAATATTTATTAACCTTATCTTATGTGCTGACTCCACTTTACTGGTAAGTGCTGGGTGTATGTGAGGGGACAAAACAGACAAAAATCTCTGCCAGAATGGACCTAATCTATAATAATAAAAGCCTAATATGCTAACTAGACCAGACATCCTTCCAGACGACCTTCCGGACAAAGCTGCAGCGGTGGGGGCCGAGGCAGAGGCGGCTGACGAATTTCGTGCACTGGGCCTCTAATATTCTAATATAATGCATATGATGCAATGCTGTCAAGGCCCAGGACAAAATCTAGGGTAGTAATAAGGAAAGAACATGAGCTTTGGGAGTCTGGCAGACATGGTTTTAAATCCCAGCTCTACCACAACTTGCTATATAATGTTGAGCAGGTTAACTGCTCTTGCTAATTCTCTCTTCTACATTTATAATAAAGGAGACATAGAACTTCTCATAGTATTATTGTCAAGATCAAATAAGATAAAAAGTTAACCAGAACAGAATCTGACAATATTGTTCCTCAGGGGTCCAAAGAAATCCTCCCAGTAGAGAATAACACACACACACACACACACACACACACACACACCTTCTAAAGTAGTTTTAAAAAAACTAATGCATGGCTGAGTATGCAAGAATGTCAGGGAAATTCTTAGAGTCCAGAAACACTGAGAAAATACATATGCAGAGAGGTAAGCAAGTGCTTAAGATAGAATTTGTCTTGTGTGCACCACTGATGGGGAAACCCAGGATCAGGGAACAAATAAGGTGGTGGGGGGACCCTAAGCCAGGATTCCCAAAAGATCCCACCTTCAAAGGGGCATTGAGATACTTTCCTGTCTCATCTTTAGATATGGGGATGGGGGGGCAGGGGGCGCAGGAATAACTACCCAGAAAATTACTAGCCACAATCCTGCTCTCACACAGAATTAGAACTTTCTGTTCCCAATACTTGTGTGGACCTTAAAAACAAAATTAAAGCTGAAAATTCAGTTTAAAAGATTCCTAAGTACACGAGCCTTCTCCCACCCCAGCACCTGACAAATTAAAAGTTCTTTCTAGAGGAAAGCACTATAAACTTGGGCCTCAAAGAGTTCCTAAAGCTCAGTGGTTGGGCACCCACATATGAACCAGGAGGTCATGGTTCCATTCCAGGTCAGGACACATGTCTGGGTTGAGGGCTCAATCACCAGTGTGGGGCATGCAGGAGGCAGCTGATCAATGATTCTCCCTCAACATTGATGTTTCTATCTCTCTATCCCCCTCTCCCTTCCTCTCTGAAATCAATAAAAATATATTTTAAAAAAGGAAAAGAGTTCCCACAGATAGGGTGGCAAGGCACATGGTGTTAATACATGATAAAACCAGCCACTGTGAATGAAAGTCAGTAGAAACAATAAACTTTAACGAGTAGTTGAAATATTAAATAAATGTGATAAGCATTTTTAAAAAATAAATAAGTACAAAAATATAATGAGATAAAAATTATCAGGCAGATTTTTAAAAAATAAAATTCCTAAAAATAAGGCATATAATTACTAAAATTAGACATCTGTTGATAGACCTGTTAGTTTTCATATCTTGGCTATTTTGAAAAATGTTGCAATGAACATGAAAGTGTGATCCTATCTAATAATAGACAAACATGGTAATTGACCGTACCTTCGCTACGCCTCCCATTGGCTAATCAGCACGATATGCAAATTAACCACCAACAAAGATGATGGCTAATTTGCATACTGCAGGCAGGGTGGGACAGCACGAGCCGCCAGCGCACCGCCATCCAGCGGGTCCCGGGCAGCAAGGCAGGTGGGACCCAGAAGCCCCAGAAGCCAGCCTGCCTTGCCGCCGGGGACCCCATCCAGTCCCAGGCGGTAAGGCAGGCCAGATCCAGAAGCCCCAGAAGCTTCCTGATATGGCAGTAACTCTATCAGTACTCTGAAAGTCAGTGGCATAAATGCACCAATTAAAAGACAGATTATGAGGGTAAATCAAAAACAAAACCCACTTTAAATATAAAGACACATATAGATTAAAAGTAAATGAATTAAGCTGCAGCCTGTTTTGCTCAGTGGATAGAGCATTAGCCCGTGGACTGAAGGGTCCCAGGTTCGATGTACCTCAGTTGCTGGCTTGAACCCCAGTCCCTATCAGAGCATGTGCAGGAGGCAACCAATCAATGTGTCTCTCCCTTTCCCTTCACTCTCTCTAAAATTCAATGGAAAAATATCCTTGGGTGAAGATTAACAAAAACAAAGTAAATGGATTAAGTAACAGTAAAGGGATTATAAGAAAAATATATTCCAAATTTTGTTAGTTGTATAATGGTTATGTTTAAATTATTAACACCTAAGAAATTGGGTGAAGGGTACATATAATATGCTGTAGTATTTTATAGTTTCTTTTACATGTGTGAGATTATTTCAAATTAAAATGTTAAAAATTAAAAAAATATATTAATTGAAATGTATCTGCATTACATGAAAAATCTCCTAATTGCTTCTAGCATAATTTATTAAATTGTGCTAAAATTTACCAAGGTTCAATTAAAAAATATCTTAATTCTAAATGATATAATAGAAAATATGTAATAGTGCAGTTATAAGCACTTATCTGAAAATAAAAATTTAAAGAAGTGAATTTAAAGAAGGGATTAGCCAAAGAAAATATATGCACAACCCATGGACCCAGACAACAGTATGGCGATGGCCAGAGAAAAGTGGGGGGCAAGAGCTGGGTAGAGGGGGCAAAAGGGGGGAAATAGGGACATCCTATATAATAATAATAAAAGGCTAATATGCACATTGACTGAATGCCAGAATGACTGTTTGCTATGATGCGCACTGGCCACCAGGGGGCAGACGCTCAATGCAGGAGCATTGACCAGTGCACTTCCATATGGGGAGTGCCATTCAGCCAGAAGCTGGCTCATGGCTGGCCAGTGCAGTGGTGGTGCCAGGAGCCTCTCCCACCTCTGTGGCAGCACTAAGAATGTCCAACTAACGGTTTAGACCTGATCCCTTGGGGGCCTAAGCCTTTAGTCGAACATCCCCCGAGGGCTCTCTGGCTGCCAGAAGGATGTCTGACTGTAAGCTTAGGCCTGATCCCCTGGGGAGTGGGCCTAAGTTGACAGGTGGACATCCCCCAAGGGGTTCTGGACTGTGAATGGGCACAGGCCGGGCTGAGGGATGCTCCCCCCCCACCACTAGTGCACAAATTTTTGTGCATCGGGCCTCTAGTTAAGATATAAAATATAATTATTCCTTAGAGCAAGGATTCTTAAGTGGGGTCTATAACCAATAAAATTCAGGGAATCTATGAACATTAATATGAAAAATTTGCATATTTGTTTTCACTGACTGCAATATACCATGCTTTTCCATTTTGAGTGTAAACAACAAAACACAGTAGTGATAACAATAACTTTGATTTTTTTCACCAATATATATCTCAGATATTGTCATATAACTTCATTGTTGCAGGCATCACAAAAGGTTGTTTATATTCATCTCATCAGTATATACACTGCCAAAGTGAGTACAATACTCATCAAGATCACATTACTTATTATAATAGATCTATAATTACTTCCCTGTTATTTGATGAGAATATATATCAATATATCACAATTATTATATTTTTGACAACTACATTTCAGTATAATTGGTTTCTTTTGTAGTCTTGTGTATTTTATTTTCTCCATTTAAAATAACTACTTAGAGCAGTTTCTAGGATTTATCTGACAGCCAAAGGTGTTCATGGAACAAGAAAGGTTAAGAATGCTACACAGAGAGGCAAAAGTAGGTTTATAGTTGTTTTATGGAAAATAATGCAATAATTAATAAATAATAATACAGGAATAAATTCTGTTACAAGTGCTCATAATCGTAAACTTCCTTTTGCCCAACCCTGTACTACAAAAACAAACTAAAAAAAAATGTTATGACTATTTAAAATTAATTCCTGTTTTATTTTTTAACTCTAAAAAAATGGTCCTTAAATATAGCCCTTTGACAAATTTTGCTAAGTATACTTTTGTTTTGGCTTGCTTTATTATAGACATTTGCCACAAATTTAATAGTGAAAGAGGAAAGGAGCAAAGAGAGGAAGAAGTAGAAGACATGTTTTGCAATTTATCAACTATAAGCTTTTATGTTCTATCTTACCCCAAAAGAAAAAAAATTTATTTGAGTGTCTTTACTTTCTCTTAGTTATTTACAAATCACTCATCTAAGAATTTATACTGGAAACTAGACAAATTTTAACCTCTTGAGGAAGTAAATTACTTACATTTACAAACTGATATTTAAAGTATAATTTAGTTTCAGATGTTTCTACACAGGAAGCTGAACCTTGGTATTCTAGAATTCATTTAACAGGACTGCTTCATCACGTTCTGTTTTAGGTCTCTTTCCAAAATACAAAAATGGAAATCAAATATTTTCCCTTCACACTGATATTTTGCTCACTTTAGCTCCCTCTCTGGACCTTTTCTGTGGCATTCTATCCTAGTCCTTGAATTTCTACGTGTTTGTGTCTCAGATTCAGTAAATTCAGCTGACCCACCACACCCCAACCAGGATTTCAAAAGAAGCGATGCCCCGCAGCTCTTGTTCCGGCTGGAGGATCATCCTGAGTCCCTCCCTGTTTACTCTTGAAATGGCCGGCCTCCTTTCATGTGCAGTTCTCAGATTCTGGCACAGTGACCGGCTCTGATGTCAGCGTCTCACCCTCTGGATCCTGGGCTGCCCCTGGAATCGCTATGCCAATCCTGGCTCTGTGGCTCTGCTCTCACAGCTAATTTTGCTCTGCCTTCGGTGAGGAGTCTCCCAATCTAGGACATCCACCACCTCTTCTCAACTAATGCTCAGCCAGACCTGGAAGGATCTGTAACAGCAGCCACAGTGGAAACAGGACTTTTAAAAGACCCACGATGATATCACTGACCCCTTCCTGGAACTCAAATAAAATCCACCTGCTTGTTACACTTTCAAACCTACTTCAGTGAAGTGACATATCCGATGCAACACAAAAGTGGCCTCTGAAAGTTTTCTTAGAGGATGGGGATATATAGTGAACTACACCTCACAACCCAGAGAAAAACTCCCCCAAAACGTTTTTACTCAACTTTTCTCCTCCAAATCTCCACATCTTATGGGAGCATCCCTCTCCCTATCCCTCTCCCTTAATCTCTAGCTCATTGCTGCTCTATAAATTCCAAATTAGCTATAAAAGAAAAAAAATGGGGACGATCTTTATGAACTCTATGTGACGCAATTCCCCAAAGATATTGTGAAGTGACTAACAGTACAACGCGTAAAAGCAGATATAGGATGCTACTTTTTGTGTAACAAAGGACAGGAAAGTAAGAAATCTAAGAAATGTAGCTGCATAGCTTTACACAAAGGAACAAGAAAGGAGAAACCTAAAAACAGTGAATTTGGTTACCTACAAAGGGTGAGGGGAACAGGGTGAAAGGGACATTTTTCTGAGAATTCCCATTTTTTATAATTTTGACCTGAAACATATTAACATTCTACATACCCAAAGAATAAGCATAAATCAAAAAGGGATACGGGGGATAGAAACTAAAACTGAAAGCAAACTGAAACAAATGGACCCAATGTTATTTCAAAAGAAAAACATAACGTTACAGGGAGGGGAGGGCAAGAACTACTCCAGGCAACTAATGAGCACAGTATTTTACTCAGCCTTGGGAAAGGCAGAAAGCAGGGGTGGAGAACAGCAAACGCATCCCGAACTCTTTTTGATAGGCTTGTTTTTTAGTGGCATGGCAAGGAAACTCTGAAATTATTCTATACCTATCATAGGATTGAGCAAATAAAGAAATGTATCAAGGTTGTTGAGAGCCATAGTTTTCTCACTGTGAAAGAGGGGACAAACTAATATGGTACAGAGAAGGCCAAAATCCTGTGAGGGTAGATCTGAATTGGTAGTATGAACATGGACTCAGGATTTCTAATATTTTTACTTATAGTAATAATATAGCATAAAATACATTATATATAATGTAGCATATGTAGTATTATATTCTCTCATATAACACTACATATTATACTATTATATTATGCATATACTATATATTATATACTATTACTCATATATTATATACATATATCATACTATCTATACTAATAAAAGGGTAATATGCTAATTAGACTGGCTCAACCAGACATCTTCCAGACGTCCAACTTCCCTCCGGACAGTTGGGGGGCAGTTAGGGGGTAGCCAGGCTGGCAGGGGGTCAGTTAGGGGGTGATCAGGCCAGCAAGCAGAGGCAGTTAGGGGCAATCAGGCAGGCAGGTAGGTGAGTGGTTAGGAGCTAGCAGTCCTGTATTGTGAGAGGGATGTCCAACTGCTGGTTTAGGCCCCATCCCACAGGGCCTAAACAAAGGAACAAGAAAGGAAATGGGGCCTAAACCAGCAATCAGACATCCCCTGAGGGGTCCTGGATTGGAGAGGGTGTAGGCTGGGCTGAGGCACAAACACCAACCCCCTGCCATGCGTGAATTTCATGCCCCGGGCCTCTATTCTAGTATATGCATGTATGTGCACATATATGTATTTATGAAATTTATGTATGTTTATATACATATACAGATAGCATGGATATAAACGTATGTATACATATATGTCTATATATCTACACATATGTTCTAGTTTAATTCACAGAAAGGCTTAAAGGCAAAGCTACTGTAGTAGCAATAAATACCCCTAGTGCCCAGATCTTAATCTCTAATACCATTCCCCAAAAAAAGGAACCAGAAATCCTAATTTCCTTGACACCAGACTTCATTTAATTGCTTAAACTAAAACTTTTGAATTAGCTTTTAAAAAATGAAGTTACTATTGATTAAAGATTTCCAAATGTTCTCCATGTTCTTTTGAAAGGCATATGAGAGCTCTCAATCGTTAATATTTTTAAATCAAATCAAATTCCTAGAGTACTTTTGCAAATAACTTGTTAAAATGACTTTAAAATGCTATTTTATAATTCAAAACAGAAATGATCTGTTGATATGAATTTACTGGCTTTTGGAATAAGAAAAATGTCAATGTGCTTAGAGGCATACTACACTGTACACACCTACCTATGTCACCAAAGAAACTATTTAGGAAATTAATTTGCAAATGGAGTAGCCTTTATGTGGAGAATATATCTATCTTTTGCTTCAACAGACTTTTCTAGATTAGGTAGACGACTTTTAGGAAGATCTATGGGCTCAACCAAAGGTTTGTTGATAACACCTTTTCTGCCCTCCTTGAGAATAACTGAGTGAATATGTTTTTAATCCAAGAAAGTTAACCATATACGGAGGTTCCATTTGCGCACCTTTTGTTCACCCATGCAACCTCCTGCTTTGATTTAACATTTTGGCACCAAACTCACAGTTTCTTTGCCAACCATAGCAGCCTTAGTATGCCAGTACATTATGAAGAGTGGCTGATCATAAAGGGAAAACAGGCTATGGTCTTAGCACGTTCTTGTAATGAGGTATGGCTGTGGGGTTCCTTCCTGGGACCTCAGTATTTGGTATTTACCACCACTAACCCATCAGCAAATGACTCACCCTGCTCCTTACTGAAAAGATCAACGAAGAAAGGAGTCCCAAGGGAGAAAACCTCTAACTGGGAGCCAACACAGCAGCCCAGTCAGTTAAATCTACACTCAGAAGCTAAGGTCTGTCAGCCAGCTTGCCAAGGAGTCAGCAAGCGTGGGTGTCCTGTAATATTGAAACAGGAAAGAGACCTGGTCTCACCCAGGTAGACTAGTTTATTCTTCAGAGATCAAAAGTGAGGTGAAAAAAAGTTGCTCAAGACAAAACAGTGGCACACGTAGGACTAAAACTTTCATCTGTGGTCCGGATTCTAGAATTTTCTCTGGAACAGAATTTGTGTGATGCTGATTTTATATATATATTTACATATATATATATATATATATATATATGCTGTGAAATTCCCAATTTGGGAAAACCATTACAGGAGAAAACAGACGTGTGTTGTAAAGAAAACGGAGGAAAAAAAATTTAAAGCAGAATGCGTCAGCCCTAAAGGAAAATGGGAGGCTCTGGTCTGCTGCGGCGGTTTTTACAAAGGGCTTCTGTTGCTTGTTTTCATGGTAGTTTGGGAGTTTGGCGGTTGGGGGTGATGCTTTGTTTTGGTTTTGTTTGTTTAGATCGTTTTAAGCAGCGCCTCCCGAGACCCCGTTTCATTCCTTAGGGACGCAAGCACAGCACGATGCGAAGCCCTCCCCAATCTATTTCAGCCCCTCGTTTTATTTAACAGGAACTGAAAGCCAGACACGGTGGGCGTTACTTAATGAAGTAACGACATAAAAATACTTTCTCAATCCATCCCTACTATGCTGCAAAGGGAGGGAGAGGGAAGGGAGCGAAGCGAAGGAAGCCAGGAAGGGGTCCACCCTCGCCCCCCGCGCCCGGAGCCCTGTCGGGAGTGCAGCCCTGAGTGAGGCCGGCGAGCCCGGGCCGAGCCTGGCGGAGACGAGACGGGCAGCCACAAAGCTCGAGGAGACAGGAGGAACCGCTCGGTGGACCGGGCGGGAGGCGTGGGCTCATTCCTGGAGCAAGCATCTGTACAGGGCTTGCACAACTGCAGGTAGGGGGCGCAAAAGCAAGGGAAGAGCTGGTCCCTGAGGGAATGGAGTTCACAGCGGAGTTGTGGGGTGAGTGGGAGAGTTTGTTAGAAAAGAGTCCCCAGAAGCAAATCTTAGCAGAATGTTGTTGACAGGTTCCAGGTTCCAGAACTGGTTGGTATATATGGAAACCCTGCTGGACTGACAAGACACAGTGCGATCTTCAAAGGTGTTTTTATTTTTTTGTTTCGTTTTGTTTTGTTTTTCTGCAGAAGGTGTCTGTATATTACTAGGGTTTGAGAAATAGCTGTCCTGCTGCATTACAACTGTTTTTGGGAGAATGATGAATTAAAATGCTTGCATCCTAATACTAATCCTTAGTCTGGAGACCAGGGGCAGCTAACTTGATGCTCTGATTTGGGAAGGGACTGTATCTGAATAGTTAAGTTACTGGAAATAATCACAAACTGAAAGGGTCATTAAAGAACCCATCAGACCCAGTGCCCTTTTTTCCCAAGTTAAATATTTAAACCAGTCAAAACAGACACTTATTTATCTTAAAGTTAATACTTTCCCAGGTCTATTAATGACTCATTAATCATTTATTTAATACAACAAATTTTTATTGACTACCATGTTCAAAGCTGTGTAGGAGATACAAAAGCAGACTACAAAAGGGTCCTCTAACAGTCTACTGGGGAAAGATAATAGTAGACAGCCCATTTACTTGTAAATCAATGTACCATATGTGCCAAACTGGACATAAAAGTGCAGTGTGTGATAAACTTACTATTAAAAAATCAGGAAAGGAAAGGTTATAGCTTATATGGTATGGAAATGAAAAGACTGGAAAATGTCCTGTCAGTGCCTCCTAGCACACCATACTGCTAAAATTAGATCAACAAGAATAAAGAATTAAGTATCTTTTAAAATCATAAGTCAACGCGAAACAAAATGAAATATATATGCATTATTTCAGATTGGGATGGACTTTCTAAATGAAATATTTGAAAGAAATAATAAAAATATTGATAAGCTTGACAGTAAAAATTCAAAACTTCTTTAGGAAAAAAAGTAAGTGAAATTAGAAGAAAAACTAGGAAAATATTTAACATAGATGCACAAAAGATTTATATCTTTACTATATAAACAAAATTTTTACAAACCTGTATGATGAGCCCTGAAATAGAAAATTGGTCAAAATAAATGGTAGGCAAAGAATTGTATTTAAAGGCATAAACATTTGAAAAATAATATTCAAAAAAAGATTGAAAAATAATTTCTTCTCACAAAAAGTTAAAGGAAAAAAATGAAACACAATGTTTCATACATCAATTTATCAAAAAAGTTACATGCTAATATTTTATACTAATGAAGTTGAATTAAAATAAGTACTCATTTTCTGGAAACTGAGTTGGAAAACAACTTATAAATTGACTTTCTAAAATATGCAATTTAAAACTAATAATTATTTTTACTATAATAGATCACAGGTCTATCATCACCATCACTATCATCATCATGTTTCCCAATAATTGTATTTTATGATTTTCAATGACTGCACACACCATTTCTGCTTAACTATGGTAAATGGGATATATTGTTTAAAAACATGTGAGACAACCAAATAAATTTAAATATGGGTTGCATATTAGATCATATTAGAGTTATTAATTTTGTGAGTTGTGGTGACATAATTGTACATAAAACATTTCAATTAACAATGCATAATTAAGTATTTATAGATGCAATGACACAATGTCTGAAATTTGCTTAAATACTCAAACCAATGTATATAGAGGGGACTAAATAAAACAAGATTGTCAAAATACTGATAATTGTCAAAATACTGAAGATAGATGATCAGTTTATAAGGATTTGTTATACTTTTTTCTCGGTTTTTTGTATATGCTTTAGATTTTTCACAATAAAATGTGGAAGGAGACTTGACTTGGGGTAGTAAACACAACATACATTATACAGATGATGTATTGTAGAATTATAAACCTAAAACCTGTATAATTTTATTAACCAATGTCATCCCAATAATTTTTTTAATTTAAAAGAGTAATTGGAAACTTAAAATGTAGCATTTTAATACAGGGTGTCCCAAAAACATGTCTACACGCTTTAACAGCTGATAGTTCAATTGATGTTTCTTTCTTTCAGCCAAACTAAGCTTTGAACAAAGGAAATTCATCCTAAAATGCTACTGGAAGTTTGAAAACGCAGTTGAAATACAAACACTGCCTTTGTAATTATTCAAAATGTGTATTTTGGGGACAGGGTGCCCCCCCCAAAAAATGTAAACACACTTTAATAGCTGATAGCTCACTTAATTTTCACTCACTTAATTTTCACTCCTCTTCAGGTATAACTGATTTGAAATGATGGGTGAAGCCAGACTAAGCTTGAACAATGAAAATTTACCCACTAGACTTTTTTATGGGTATACATAAAAGATAAAGTTTACAATATAGAACTGGAAACAGTTTAATTGAGGTCACACAAATATCCAATGAAATCATTATTGATGTTTGCAATTCCATTGCTTCGAATATCAGCAGTGCCTAGGCCAGAATGGTCATCAGTTGGAAAACAGGTGTTGACAAAAAACTTTATTCATTTCTGTAGATTCTTTTAAATTTTGAAAATGAACTGTATGTTAACAAACACTGACTTTATAATCATTCAAAGTATGTATATACGTGTGTGTGTGTGTGTGTGTACATATATATATATATATATATACCTATAGTTTTTTTTCAGAAAGGACACATTAGAGTAGTTTAAAAGGTAACTTTACATTTAATAAAAATATGTGCAATTATTTACATAAATAAATAAATAGAAGTAAATAACTAAAAAGTGTTTAACGTGTTAATGGAATAGTTTTGGCAGCTACTGATTAATGTATTTTACAGGTAGAAATTCACCCTAGAGAAATCAGAATGACACTTTCTAAGGCAGTAGAATTTTCCTCAGTACAAAGAGTTAAGATGTAAAGTATCACTAGCTTCTGAGTTATCTCCCTCCCTCTGGACTTCTCACACAATCTCCTCCTTTTCTATTAACAGTGGATGTCACCACAGGAATACTAGAAGTGGGTCAAAAGCCATGGTGAAAATCATTTTTAAGTCTCAGTAATGCTATTTTTGTATATACTTAAAAGCCTATTTTAAAGAAAAATTTTATTGAATAATTCAACGTGCCCATCAGTTATAGATAAAAATTAAAAATTTATTTGCATAACTGGTGTCGATGTCAATTTGCAAAAAAATGTAGTATCCAAAACACTGCTCCTACCATGCCATAACCTGTAACATGTTCCTTGTTGCCACAGTTGGGGACAAAGATTGAGAGGACAATTAATGTGGAATACTGTCTGGTGTCATTTCAATTTCGGTCCTTTGTTCTGCTATGGATTTGAGATAGCCTCAGTACAGAAATATATTACTATAGAAAATGAAACCTCTTGCTTATGAAAATCTCTCATCACTTCCTACCAGGTATGAGTCTTCTGCTTATATATGGCAGGTTTTGTCTAGGTTAGTAGTCTGCCCGGTCCCAGAATCTTAAGCTTATACTGGTCTGTTTTAGTGGTGGACTTGCCATGTGTGATTTGCAAACACAATGGGGCTTGAGGCCAACAGACTCATTTGATTCTTTCATATCCTCATGATCCTTACTCAGCTCTGAACTCCTGGCTCTATGACCTAGCCTCCATCCTTGCCTGTATCTTTATAGATCTTGACATTTATAACTTCTTTCCCTACTGTTTGTACCTTCAGTTTCCCCAACAGACCCTGATGCATGACGCTTCCCTTACTCCCCACTGCTTTAACCTTGGTTCGAAGTAATCCTACATGTTCCCTTCGCCCACAGCGTTTCTAGCCACCCTGTTCCCCTGCCCTCCCCCAACCACTGCAACCACAACCCAGCATGGGTTGTCCAGAGGAAGGGAGATAACTCAGAGCTCCACATGGGTATCTGATGTTCCCATACAGAGTTTTGCTATCTCATCTACCAGCTATAAATGTGTGATTCTTACAACATCACTTTGACAAAGATTTATAAAAATAAATACGTATTTTCTGGGGTGTTATTATCATCTTGGCCAAAAGGAAAGGATGTGGGCTTCATTAACAGTTCTGCGGGCAAGAAGCACCTTTAAAAGTTGGTGTATGAAAGTATGACTTCCACGCCGAAACCGGTTTGGCTCAGTGGATAGAGCGTCGGCCTGCGGACTGAAAGGTCCCGGGTTCGATTCCAGTCAAGGGCATGTATCTGGGTTGCGGGCACATCCCCATTGGGAGATGTGCAGGAGGCAGCTGATCAATGTTTCTCTCTCATCGATGTTTCTAACTCTCTATCTCTGTCCCTTCCTCTCTGTAAAAAATCAATAAAGTATAAAAAAAAAAGTATGACTTCCCTTGCACCTGCTCAGTTCAGATACTGCTTCTTAGTAACAAGGAAAATGAGTAAAACTTAAACCTAAGTCTAAAACTACTTAAGTCAATAATCTCTAACTTTGCTATAACCAAACCTCAAACCCTTTTTTAACTACTTACTTATTCCACAAAATATGTTCTCTTTATGACCTAGCTACCAGGGTAACAGAAAAGGAAAGATTGCGTTTTGAGTGAGGTAGATGGGGGTTCAAATTAGATATAATTCCTGCTATGTAACCTTGGACCAGTTTCTTAACCTGCCTGAACTTCTGTTTTCTTAACTATAAAATGAAGATAATAATACCTATGACATAGACTGGCTATAACAATTAAATGAGGTAACTGATGTACAGTAGATTCAGTTATTTTTTTTAATTCCCATATGTCATAAGTGGGGTGGGGAATATAGGTTTATCTCATTTGGGCCAAGAACCTCCTTCAAATGGAAATCACTATACCCTAGACCAGGCAAAATACAGAAAATGTCAGAAAAGAGAATGAAGTTTACATGAGAAAAGAATACAAGTACGGGCAGAAGAAGGAGGACCAGAAAAAGCTGTTTATATTGAATGACACAGAGATTCTATGGTTCTAAACAACATAATCCACATTTTTAAATAAATTTATTAGAAAGATGTGGGATTAAGTAGCTAACAAAATCAAAGGATCAAAATCAAATAACTAAGGTTCATGCAGAGCAAGGAAGGGAGCAGTAGTCATCAATGCGGGTGGACCATCTCTTCAAGTCATGGCCATGGGAATGAAGCCTCCAACCATTTCCTTTCCTTAAGATACTGGCTAAGATTCAAGATCCTGAGAGAGTCAGTTAGCCTGTCTTGGGGCATGTACTTGCCCCTTGGTTAAAGAAGCCCAGTCACCTTGAATGACAGTCTGGTACACCTCAAATGATGGGCCATCATTGGGAAGGTCTGAATCATCAGGGAGAATTGGGGTTCTATTAGAGAAGGAGTAAGGAAGGCTGAGCAGGCAAAGACAGCAGGACCCATGGCAAATTATATGTAGGTGGTATGAGAAAAGGTACAGGAGAAAACATAATTCTGTGCAAACCTATTTTATACCATTGATCAAAATGTGTTACAAGCATTCCTTTACCTGGGTCCCCATGACATTATAAGCTCCTGAGAGCAAAGGACTGCTTTGAATATATGTCCTCAGTAGCTGTCCCATAAGGAACTCTCAGCAAAATTTAGACTCACAGAAAGTTTCCATTTCACTGCACTAGAGTGTCACAATGGAACCATTATTGGTTGGGTCCCACAAACAAAGGAAGGATGTTCATTTACACAAATCATGCATATGGTTGTGTAAAATTCAGAATTAGAAATCAATCAAATGAGCTAAAAATTCATTTTTCAGTCTTTAGAATTTGTGAGTAATGTAGGTAAGGGAGAAAAAAGATCTTAAAGGTCTAGTAAACAATATTTATTGTGTATTTTGATGTGTGCAATAAATGTATTTCTGGCTAGTTAGTTTTAAAAGAAAGTCAACATCTCATTTTTTAAAAATGCAATTGAGCCCAGCCAGTGTTGGTCAGTGGTAGAGCATCAACCATGCACCAAGAGGTTGCCAGTTCCATTTCCGGTCAGGGCACATGCCAGGGTTGTGGGCCCAATTCCCAGTTGGGGGCATGCAGGAGGCAGCCAATGGATGATGTTTCTCTCTCATTGCTATTTCTATCTCTCTCTCTCTCTCTCTCTGACTTCCTTCCTTTCGCTCTAAATTTAATAAAAACATATTTTTTTAAAAACACAATTGAGATGCACACAGAAAGATGCCAGCCCTTTATAGCCATCCATGACAAGGCAATGACATAATTTATCCACCACCACACCCCAACAGCCTGCGATTCAGTATTTTCTCACCAGGGCATGTCTGTATATTAATTTACCCATACTTCTTGCCAAGTCCCCTTAGTGAGAAAAGATATATTTCAGAGGGTTAGAGACATGGTATAAAACCTCGGTCTTAAAACCTAATGGCTCATGTGGGAATCAAATTCATGGACACTAGGAGTTGATAATAAATGAATTGTGGTATTCAGGTGTCTGTTTTTTAAACCTGATCTGAATGAATTTTAGAGTCAGAGTTTAAATGAAAATTTATGGAATATTATTGGAAATTGTTATGATTATTTTGACCTAAAATTTCAAAGTGACCTTTAAATTTCATTGAATTAATGAGTCCATTTTCCTAAGAAACTAAATTTTTTCCTTATCAACCTTAGATGGGTATGTAATGACCTTCACATATTGCATATATGTTTCTCTGTTGGTTAATGTATTTATCACCATTGCTCCAAAATGTATAGGGAAAGACCATTAAAACTAGAAAGTGGGAAGGAAACTCTCCCTTTTCTGTCGTCGAACAAAATTGTTAAAAACCCTCATGAACCCATCCCAATATTCTTTTTCGTCTTCTTTAAACGTCATCATTGGAGTTTTGTAAATATTACATTCTAAGAAGAACATATTTTTCATTAGACATGGAGGCTTTCTTTTTTAAGGTGGAAATTTACAGTTAATTAACAAAAAATCAATTAGTAGGTTTCTACAGTGTCAATAATGAAGCTAAAGGGCATTAACTCTTATCACAAAGTTGTCAATCAAGGGATTGTGTGATAACAGGACAAAAAGGGAAGTGTTCAACTAATGGTACTTACCACCTGGATTTTCAGGGGGCTATAAAATGCCTCCTCTTCTAAGTGTGAAGCAGATAAAAGTGGCTCTCTCCTATTGATTACAGGCCTAAAGCAAAAGTGGTCAATTGACTTTCCTGGGCTAATGAAGTCACCTCTGTTTAGAGGTAAGGTCATAAATTCTTTGCTATCTGCAATGGTTAATTTTGTGTGTCAACTTAGCTAGTTTATGGTACCCCAGTTGTTTGGCCAAACACCAGTCTAGATGTTGCTGTGAAGCTATTTTTTTAGATGTGATGAACATTTAATCAGTAGACTTTGAGTAAAGCAGAGTACCTTCCCTAATATGGGTAAGCTTTATTCAAACAGTTGAAGACCTTAAGAGCAAGGACTCAGGTTTCCAGATATATAGTATATCCCCATATTGGTTTTTTCCTCAGACTAATACACTATCTTAGAGTGTTTCCAAAGTTTTAGTGAATTGAAAGCTAGTGCCTACCTTTTTAAAATTTTAAATAGTTCAAAAAGATTATTTTTTCTGATTTCATTTTATGAGTTTATAAATAGCACCACATTTTCTCTCACTTCCTGTTTAAAACTCACAAATGGCTTCCCGACCCCCAAAATCCTTAGCATGGCCTAAAAGGCCCCATGTGATCTGCCCCAGATAGAAGGTTCCTCTAACAAGATTACTGGCATCAGACTTTTGTACAAATCACTTCCTACTGTCAGGTATGAACAATCAGTTAACAAAAGGTGCCCTTGTGAACACAGAATTAAAACAGCTGGGCACAGATATTCTTAACAGTTTCAACAGAGTATCTGAGTGGATTGTTCTATCCCTTGCTAGATATTTCTATCCAGGCACCTGGGGCCTGTCCTCAGAATCAGATTACCTTCTTCCCTGAGAACTAATGGCAACCAAATGAGAAGGCTTTACTCACTGGTGCTCATTTCTCCCAACTCCATTTCCATAACTCAATCTGTTTTGACAATACAGCATCCCCATGGGTGTGTTGCAATACTACTGCACTGCTTTCCTAGGGTACACACCCTAATCACGTTGATGGAACTCGAGTAACACTCTGGTGCCATGAAAAATCAGAAGGGACATCTTGATCTCCTTAGTAGCACATTTAAAAAACTATCACTAAGGTTACTATCTCTCTGGACACATTACATCTACTTTGGATCTATTTTTATTTCCCTTAGTTTGATCTGGCACAGTCCCTATAATCTGAGAACAATTTGGGATCTAGTGCTCCCTGTGCACTGATTAATTTGTCCTATTCCTGAGTAGTATGACAATGTGGTTTTTCCCTATCTCTGACTCATTCATCACCCTCTTCTAAACCTGTCTAAACATCTCTATTTTCAACATATTTGTCAGAACTTAGGTTATCCCATTCCCATCCCTCACCAAACATAGTGCAATGTTTACCTTTTGAGAGATTTCCCATAATAGAAGTAAAAATCTATAGAAATTTCCCAACAAGAGACTCGTCAAAAAATGAACATGTCTATCAGCGTGGCTGTACCACCATAGATCATGCCCATAACACACACACACACACACACACACACACACACACACACACACACCACTACCACTGCCAGCACAACAACAACAAGGAAAGGGAAAACCTCACATAATCCTGATCAATTATAATTACAGGAGGAAACCCTGACCAAATTAAGCAAAATCTAGAGTATGTGGCTTTGAGTATTAAATGTATCAGCAGAAAGAAGAAGGTCTGTATAGGACCTAGAAAAAGTGAAGCAAAAGCAAGAAGTGGTCAGTACATCTCACGCATCATCCAAGGGGGAAGTGCTTTGAACCTTGAGCCTGGGAATTTCATTCATCCAGGCAGATAATAAAGATAATAACCTATACTCATATAGTTCCTACTCTGAGCCAGGAAAAGTCTAAGCACTCTGCATTTATTAACTGATTTAGTATGCATAACAGCCTATGAGTAGGTACTACTACTATTATGCCCATTTTTCAGGTAAGAAAACTGAGGCAAAAGCCAGAAACAGAGCTGTACTTGAATCTAGATAGCCTGATGTAAGGATCTATTCTCCAATAGTAAACTATAGTAAAGAAGTAGAAAGGACTGGTTCCTTTCTCTTTGGAAGAGACAAAACTAGCATTTGTTGAGCCCCTGATAATTGTTGAGGATTATCAGGTGGAAACAACACTATGAATTTCAACCATCTGATCCCCATTTACAGAGGTAGAAACCGGGCCTCATGGAGTTCCCTAAGAATCAAGGACTTTTGAGGGGATCACTGAGAGCTTGGCAAGATCAAAGCCAATTTATTGGCTCCCTTTAATTCATTTTGAAACTAAGCAAGAAACAAATGTAGTATGTTAAACAAGCCCAAACATGAAGACCCAACCTTGAGAGTGTGGTCCATCTGTTCATCTGAATGGACCAATGGACCAGTTGATAAAATGTGTGCGAGTGCGCTCTCTCTCTCTCTCTCTCACACACACACACACACACACACACACACGAATAAAACAGGAAATTCAGATGTCAAATTGAGTTGAGGATGACTCATTTTAATACACCCTATTCTGATTATATGAGTCAACAGAGAGTGTTATGTTTAATGAAAAAAGATGTCTCAGAATACATTTTCAATTTCTCAAATTGGAAAGCAGCTATGCTCACCACTATATCACCAATGCCTTCTCAATTTCTCAAATTTACTCATTAGCATCATAAAGACTCATTTAGATGTAAGTGAGAAAGTCCAACATTACAGAAGAAATCAAAGCTGGAGGCCAGATCGGTATTCAGGAGTCTCTCTGTGTATAATGACTTAGCCAGAGACCTTTCCTTTTACCAAATAAATTTATATTTGAGATTTATTACAAAGTAATATATTTTATAGAAAGGTCTATGGAAAATAAAAATAAAAATTGCAAGATCCTAAAACTATCCTATGGTAATCATGTTAATGTCTGAGGCTGAGATGGTATTTTACAATGCATGTATTTTAGATAATATTTGGACCACAGGATATATAAATTTTTGGATCTTTTTTCACTGGAATATTTATGTTATTAAATATTTTTTGAAAGTTAAAGACTGAAAAATATTTATAGCATAGGTATACCAGGATACATTCTGTTGTTAAATATCTATGTTGTTACCAATGAGATAGATAGCAAAAACATTAGCACATTACTCTGAAAATAGATAAATAAGGGGGAGAACCAAGCATATCTTATTACTTTCCAACATGAACTATTTTAGGGTAAGCAAATTGTTAGAGGGGGGGAAAACTTTTCTTTACAGAAATTTTTCAGTTAACTAATGTAAAAAGATTGGTAGAATTTAAAAATACCATTTGTAAATCCTCATAAAATCATGGATCTAGGAACAATCATTAATAAATGTTATAACTAACAATTATATAAAAAGTCAACAGGGAACTTAATTTAAAAGGTAAATTAAAAAAAGAGGTCTCACCAGAACCTACAAATCAATCTTAGCATCACTAAAAGTGGGGCAACCAGAAATTATATGCATTCTGGTGTAATACAACAGGAAGTAAAAAACACCACACATCTAGTATTCTTGACAAAAATAAAGATAAAAATGAGCCTAAATCCACTCAAGCCTCTAAGTACTAGTTTACAGGAAATATGAGGGATAGACAGAAAAAAAATTATTCGATACCATGAAGTAGACATCAGCTAAATCTAGAATGTGGGACATTCTATAGGACAAAAGACCTAGTTTATTTATCAAATAAATAACAGAAGAAAGAGGTAGGAGGGACCCTTATACATTAGAAGAAACTTAAAAGGCATAATGTCAACATATGCAATTTGCAGGCTTCTTTTAGTTTCTAATGTGAACAAAACAATTACAAAAAGATATTCTTGAGACAATGAAATGTAAACATAAACTCATTCAATTCTCTTAGATCTAATAATGGCCTTTGGATACTATTTTAGGCTTTTATCACACAGAAATATTTAGAAATAAAATAAGATGCCTTGGATTTGCTTTAAAATACTCCTGAAGAGATCTGGATAGAGAGACAGAGAGAGAGAGAGAGAGAGAGAGAGAGAGCGAGAGCGAGAGCACAGAAACAGCTAAAACCACACTAGAAAGATATTAATAACTAGAGGCCCATTGCACGAAGATATTCATGCAATAGGCCTTCCCTTCCCCTGGCTGCCGGCACCAGTTTTCCTCCAGCACCCGGGACCCAGGCCTTCACTGCTCCGGCTGGAGCCTTCAGTCTTCACTCCACCACTTCGCGCCTATGTATGCAAATTAACCACCATCTTTGTTGGGTTAATTTGCATACTCTCCTGATTGGCTGGTGAGCATAGCGGAGGGATGGTCAACTTACATGTTTGTCTATTATTAGGTAAGATTATTGAAGCTGGGTAATGGGTACTTTTGAAATGTATTGTAACATTCTCTACCCTTTTCTATTTGTATAAACTGTATATATATTTACTTCTTTGAAATTTTTACTAATACCACAGACACAAGGTCAAAAGGCATAAACTTCTTTAAGGTTCTTAAAAAAATCTTTTTCTCCAGAAAGTTTACACCAGTTTATAAACCCACCAATATGTATGTCCGTTCTCACCAGGCCATCACCAAAATTGAATAGGTATTTTGAAATATTCATTCTATTTTATTAGAGAAAGGATATCTTGTATTAATTAATGCTTTTCTTAACAATGAGTTGAAATTTTCTTAAAATTAGTCACTTACATTTCTTCACTGAATTATCTGATTATATTCTTTATCCATTTTTATTGCAGTCTTTAATTCATAGGGGCTTATATAATAAAAGTAATAGGCCTTCTTCATCTGATACCAAATATTTTCCCACTTATTGTTTGATTTTGATTTTGTTTGTTATGATATTCAGAAGTAAATTTTTAGGTAATTAAATCTATAGGCATCTATCCATGGTTTCTTTATTGCCTTTATGTTTAAAAATTCCTAGCCTCTCCTAAATTGAGGTAAATATTCATGGTCTTAGAGTTTTTTAAGGAATTTTTACTCATACATTTTTAATCCATCTGGATTTCATCTTGGTGTATGGCTCATGGTGTCAATTGGTATATTACTTTATTATTTTCCAAATAGTAAGCCATCTTTTTTTTCTTTTTCTTTTTTCAAATTTAAGATGCCTCCTGACATTTAATAAATCTCTCCATATACTCTTGTATGTTTATGACCTTCTTGATACTATGGCTCCCACTTCCTGTTGAACTTTGTGTCTGCACCGTATTATTATGATTTTGTACCTGGTGAATAGAGATAGACTTTTTTAAAAAACTAGAATAGGAAATGAGAGAAACAAGGAGAGGGCATGAGATTATTATGACATGGACAATAGATTCATTTCAGTGGATATCATCTATATCACCAGCATCTATATGAAAGCTGTGTGTTCTAGAAGAGAGAGTAAAGATTCCAGAGTTTGGTATACAAAGATTCAGAATCTGATTTTATTTATTTACTGGCTGTATGTCCTTGAATAAACCATTTAACTTCTCTGATCCTGTCTCCTGCACTGCAAAATGAAGATTATAATATTTATCTCATAGGGTTCTTGTAAGGTTCAAACGTAGGTGAGAGGTGGCTGAGAAATTCTTATAAAATATAAAAAAGTATAATTTTATTTTTTAAGCATAAATGTTGATAATGTCCAGGATATTAGTAATGAAAGCTCTAAAGGGATTTCCTAGTATTAGTCTTAATATGTGATAATTAAAAGGATAGAAGAATGGTATAAAGGCTACATATATCTAGATGTAAACTATCATGAAATCTATATTCCCATGACCTAAATTTAATTCATTCAATGTATTCCCTATTTATCTCACTAGGTTCTTACTTATATGTATAAGATTAAGTGGAATATAAACAAAATAGTCATTTGTATCTAACTCTAAATTTACCAAGACAAACCAGAGACCCAATGACTACAGTCCAAATAAATCAAGCCATACCCTTTCTCCTTACACTTTACTCTTGAAATTAGCAGTGCTTCTTAATTATATTGTCTTCTAAGTCCTCAAACTCCTATTAAATGTCTACCATATGATAAGCACAGCCAGACATCTGCCCATACATTTTCTCATTTAAACCATATAATAACCCTGGGAAGTTTGTATTATCTTTTTTAATTTACTAAAGAACACCAAGTTGAGAGAGATTAAGCAGCTATATAAGGAGCAGAACTGAAATTTTAACTTAAGTCCTCTAATTCAAAGACTTTTCCAAAGCTTACTTTTCCTTTCCTAAACTCCTTGTTGATGCAAAGTATTCTTACCATTAATAATAACAACAAAGACATAAAGAGAAATATAATCGTAGAATATATATTAAAATGTAAGATACTGTTTTCCCTCTTTTATAAAAGTGGATCATGGATTTTCAGATAGAAGACTCCACATTGAATTATTCTCATCATGTGAAATCAGAATAAAAACAAAAGCCCAATCCAGCCAGCATGGCTCAGTGGTTTAGTGTCCACCTATGAACCGAGAGGTCAAAAATCAATTCCCCGTCAGGGCACTTGCTCTGGTTGTGGGCTCAGTCCTCAGTGTGGGGAGGGTGGGCGTGCAGCAGGCAGCCAATCAATGATTTGCTCTCATCATTGATGTTTTGATCTCCCTCTCCCTTCTTCTCTGAAATCAATAAAACTATATATATATATATAGACAAAAGCCCATCCAAGGCAGAGGCCTAGCCTCTGGAGATAAACAGAGATTCCTGAGAATGAAATCTGGCTCTTCTTTTATTTACTGTGTTCCTCAGGGTAAGTCACTTTACCTCTGAGTCTCAGTTACCTCACCTATAAAATGGAAAAACAATTTCTCCCAGAGTATTGACTCAAGGATCACATCATATACATTACCCTAGGCCAGTGGTCAGCAAAATGCAGCTCGCGAGCCACATGCAGCTCTTTGGCCCCTTGAGTGTGGCTCTTCCTAAGCCTTAGGAGTACCCTAATTAAGTTAATAACAATGTACCTACCTATATAGTTTAAGTTTAAAAAATTTGGCTCTCAAAAGAAATTTCAATCGTTGTACTGTTGATATTTGGCTCTGTTGACTAATGAGTTTGCCGACCACTGCCCTAGGCCATGCCCAGAAAACTATAGCTGGTATGGTACACTTTCCATTTTTTTAGGAGCAAGTTAACTGATTTGCAGAACACAGATGGATTGTTAAGAACATTCATTCACACACATAATACTAAACATGGTGTGTGTGCTGACTAGGAGGATATACATATTTTTAAATATTGTGATAATTGTTGCCTCGGAGATCAAATATGCACTGCTTTGACCTACAACTACAACCCCACCAGCTGCAGTCTGCTCAGTTTACCTGCTCAGCCTCTGCCCAGCTCCTTCCATCTTGCTATCCCCACCCCATCACTCTCCCAATCCTGGTCAATATTTTGTCTCTTCTCCCCTTTACATAATAGCTGTTGCCCAATCTCCCCAAGTATGCAGTTCAGCTAGGAAGGTGATTAGGGCCCAAGTCCCCTCTGTATCCAACAACAGTTAACTTGCACCCACATGACACAGAACTAACATGGTTATATTTACAGATTATTGGGGATTTTCTGTGACTTTCTAGCACCTTGCCTCACTGCAAGCCTTCCCACACACAAATACATCATCCACTACTGTTTTCAACACTGTTTTTCTTAGTTAATTGATATTTGACACTTTTATTATTCTACTAGTGGCCCGGTGCATGAAATCTATGCACTCGGGGGGGTCCCCTCAGTCTGGCCAGCACCCTCTCACAGGCTGGGAGCCCTCGGGGAATGTCTGACTGCCAGCTTAGGCCTGCGGGGAGCCGGCCTAAGCCAGCAGTGGGACATCCTTAGCACTGCTGCAGAGGCGGGAGAGGCTTCTGCCACCGCTGCTGCGCTTGACAGCCATGAGCCCAGCTTCTGGCTGAGCAGCGCTCCCACTGTGGGAGAGCACTGACCACTGGGGGCAGCTTCTTCATTGATCATCTGCCCCCTGGCGGTCAGTGCGTGTCATAGCGACCGGTCATTCCACCATTGGGCCGAAACCTGCTCTCCGACATCCCCCGAGGGGTCCCAGATTGCGAGAGGGTGCAGACCAGGCCAAGGGACCCCACAAGTGCACAATCGAGGCCAGGGAGGGATGTGGGAGGTTGGCCAGCTGGGGAGGGACCAAGGGAGGGCACCAGGGAGTATCTGGCCCATCTCACTCAGTCCCAATTGGCCAGACCCCAGCCACAAGCTAACCTACCAATCAGAGCATCTACCCCCTGGTGGTCAGTGTACATCATAGTGATTGGTCAACCAGTCAACTGTCCGCCCTCTGGTGGTCAGTGCACATCATAGCGAGTGGTTGAGTGGCCTTAGCATATCATTAGCATATTACACTTTGATCAGTTAAACAGATGACCGGACAACTGGACACTTAGCATATCTTGCCTTCCAAATGGCCCTTCAGCTTATGTTTCTATGCTGTTAATGACAGGACGATAATTTCCTCTTGAAGATGCATCTTTTCTGGTATTTTGATAATTCTGAAAATTTTCTTTCTCTCATTAAGCCGAATTCTGCTTTTGGATAACAATAATCTGAATTTTTCCTTCCCCATAATGATTCTCAAAAAAAAAAAAAAAAAAAAAGAAATATCTAATTCCTTTTCTATGAAGTAAACTCTTCCAATAAGATCCTATATAAATCAGGCTATGCCACAAAGATCTGATGCTAAGTGAAAGATGACAGTCTCAAAAGATTACATATAGTTTGACCCCATTTATATGACATTTGGGAAAATGTAAAACTATAGGAATAGAAAACACATTAGTGTAGCCAGGAACTAGTTGCTGAGGTGGAGACAGGAGACATCGTATTTGACTACAAAGAGGCAGAATAAGGAAATTATTTGGGGTATGGAAATTATTCTGTATACTACTGTGTTGGTGTGTTTGTAGTTACAATAATCTATACATGCATTAAAAGTCTAGACTATATACCAAAAACGATGACTATTACTACATGTAAATTTTAAAAAGAGTTAATATTAAACTCTTACTATGTGCCAGATACTTACAATTTTTTAATTTTAATCTTCATGATCACCTCACAAGTTAGGTAATATTATTATATTCCCCACTTTGAAATAAAGAAATTGAGACACAGAGAGGTTTATAACTTGCCTGAGGTCATAAAACTTCATAGAGGCAGAGCTTGGGTTTTAACCCAAGCAATCTGACTCCAGAACTGAATATCGTCACCACTGTCCTATGCTGTCTCTGAAAAGAATGAGGCACTTCATTCATTCTCTCTCAGTGAACCTATATGACCAATATAAGGAGTAGAACATCAGCTAGAGCTACATCAGCACAATTAGTTTGCAAATGGAGCAGAGCCTAATGCCACCAAAATAAGCATGTCTCTGGGCCAAAGAAGTCTTCATTGCTTTTTTTTTTTTTAATATATTTTATTGATTTTTTACAGAGAGGAAGGGAAAGAGATAGAGAGCCAGAAACATTGGTGAGAGAGAAACATCAATCAGCTGCCTCCTGCACGCCCCCCACTGGGGATGTGCCTGCAACCAAGGCACATGCCCTTGACCGGAATTGAACCCGGGACCATTGAGTCCGCAGGCCGAAGCTCTATCCACTGAGCCAAACTGATTCTGGCTTCATTGCTTTTTTAATAGCTAATATTCAATCTTTTCTAGTTCCAATTTCCTTTGTAGTAAAATGTCTTCTTGTTAACATACTAAATAAATTTCAAAATCAACTTTCTAAGGTCTATGAACTCTGATAAAAAAATATTTTCTTAACTGTCCCTTAAGAAATTCTGATTCTGATGTAAGTAAAATAGAATATGTCAACTGGAAGCTCAAGTAAATTGTTTAAAATTTCAAAAATCTTATTCCATTCCTTCTCCCTCCCCAGTCCCCCACAACTAAATCCTTCCGGACATTTTTTTGAACTAAAACCTCTTAGTAATGAGACAAACGGATAAATACACCCACATCCGGGGCCTTGTGGTCATTCTTACACATTCATTTAGAGCTTTCAGCCGACAGTCTACATCCCCACAAACTCCATTCAGCACTTTGCAAAAATAAAGCTATCCACTGTAAAAGTAGTGCATGGCATACCTGATAATTCAGCAGCTGCTGAAAAGAGAGAATAAAGGGAAAGAATTATGATGGTTTTTAAAACTAAAAATTACCAAAAGTATGTCTAAATTTGGTAAGCACTCTCTTGAGATGGTAATGGTTGCATAATTTTGATGTGAAAAGCTGGTAGAAGAGAATTTACTTTTGGGTTTTTAATGTTCAATACATGTTCGTGACAGATTTAATCACTTCAGCACTGTGTCGAGACAAATTACAGACATAGTCATGTACACATGTAAGAATGATCCAAGTTCTATGTGACATGTCTGCCTTGTACCCACCTTCCCTAAAATAGTCAAGAGTTTAATGGAGCTATTCTCAGTCCATTATCATCATCCTCCAAACATCTTTAATCTGAATGCCCTAATAATTCAGAAAATTTTTTAAAAGAGAAATTTGTAGAAAAATATAGTTGGTCTTTGAAGTCAAACAGCCCCAGCCCCTTTCATCACTCTATCATTTATTATCAATGCTACATATGACACATTCCTGTGTATTCTCTGATCTTCTTTCTTCTATAAAAGTGCTTTAACCGTATTTCTCTTTCAGGTTACCATTAGAATCAAATGAAATGATGCTGACCTTACAGAGGTCTTAACCACATACTAGGATGTCGGTAAGTTATAATTACAATCAAAGAAAGAAATCCTACAGATGGAACAGTGTTCATCTATGGCTATTTGCAGCTTTATTTCACAATATTTCCTTAGGCAAATTTCTCTACTCCCTGCCTCAATATTAGGTTTGATCTTGTTATAAGCTCATGGGCTTTTCAGTATTAATTATTAGTTATCAGCATACCTCCCATGAATACAGTGATTTTGGGCTTATAAAATTAAGCTTGCTAGAGAAATATTTAAGAGACATTAAATGACTATAACCTGATGCAGCTTACCGGCTAATTTCACAATCCTAATTCACAGGCCCAAGCACATACGCCCACACACCCAGGAAGTGCGGGTGGGGCAGGGTGGAGGTGGGGCCTGGTGGAAGTCAGTGGCTTATCTATTATATGCACTCACTCCGGAGCTGTAAACAAGGCCATGTGAGGACTCAGCTAGAATGCTTCCTCTGAGTCAGTATTAAGCAAACTTCCGAACTGTTAGGGAAGGAAATAAAAACACTGTACCCCCAAAGCCTCAGGACTTAGAGTACGGACCGTGGGAGTTGTGTTTAATATTGTCAGAGACTGGTGCAATCATTAATGTAAGTTTTGTAATAAAAAATGCTGCTTAATAATAATAGCTGGCATGAATTAGAATAGGTAGTAATCTCCATATAGAGTGCCCTATCACAAATTTACATGACTGATTATGTGGCATGGCAGGAATTTTTAACAAATCTTTGGTGCTTTACTTTATGAGAATGCTAACAAAACTTTCGATTTGGTGATAGGAGCCTTAGTGTCATGGTCTCTGACATGATTTTGGTTCAAAAATCAGAGGCAAATATCTCATCAACGGTGAAAAAAACAAAACATCAAGAAATCACAGATTTTCATAGACAGCATAATATGATGCCCTGGAAAGGGCAGACTGTAAATCCGAAGTGCTCCAATTTCACACTTCATAGTTTTGTGATCTTGGGCAAGTTATATCGCCTTACTGAGACTCCATTTTCTCACTTAGAAGATCATGATATTCACGAGGTTCTTATTAAGATCAATTTAGATATTAGATGGGAGTAAGCACCTTGACAAATATGAAGAGCTATAGAAATAATGAGACATTACAACTGACTGCTCTTGTCTGTAAATGTCCTGAGGTCAACTAAAACAGACTTAGAAAATCTGTAGTTATAGCTCAATACAGAGACTGCAGCTCTTACATATAATTTTATTTCTGAAGTTATAAGACTTAATATAGAAATCACAAGTTGTAAATTAAGAGGACATAGTTAAAACAATTTAATCCTTCCCAATGTCCACAAAATAGGATGTTTTATTAAGTGTTGTCTGGGTGCTAGACAGTAAAGCACATGACCATTTCCGGCAACCCAAAACTTGACCTCACACTTGGACTTCTGAAGGTAAACTTCCTGGGAGGAAATTAAATACAGAGGACCTCTTCCAGCTTTGGATACTAGTTTAAAAAAAAAAAAAAAAAAAAAAACACAGTAGGAAACAGTTAAATTAATTTTTAAACTCTTCCCCTAAAATTATTAAAGCCAACAGAAAAGGCAGTGTTAGGGTTTTTTTATTTGGAATAGGAAGTGAAATCAAAGATGTCCAAAATATCCTTTACTACTTGCCTATGTCTTTATAAAATGTGTTCTAAAGTAAGATAACAGTTCCTCCTTCCCTCCCTGTAATATTTTTACTTAAACCCTAATCTCCAGACCTTATAAATGAAAACATTCAACCAAAAGGGGGAGAAAAAGGACTATAACAGTCATAAGTGACATGTGTGACATATATAAATAAAGTAAAATAAGAATGTGCTCCCCCTGCCTTCATTACTCACGCTACCCAAGATCATTCAAGCTTTCTTTCCTCTCTAAGGTGTGGTGTGCCTGCTGGATTCAGTGGACACTTTGAAAGTTCAAATAGAGTCCATCTTTCAGGCAGATGAGATGCTCTTCTATTTTTAAAGACCTCTAGAAAAGGAAATTCCACTAGCTTCCCCAGCTACACATTCCAATGTCTACCAAATGTCACTGTCTGAAAATTTTTCCTTTTCTCTTATCTAAATCCCTCATCCTGTAACTTAAGCCTGTTGCCTCTGGTTTCTAATGGAGATGGTCATCATCCTTCACAGATCAACCTCCTCACACAGGCCAGAAACCACTTGATTTCTAACTCCCTTTATCACAGCTCTTTAATTGTGGTTGTTACTCGCCTATCATTTTCTCCCAAGTTTTCTTCCTTCCTTTCACATATCCTTTTAATATATTTTTAAAAGTAAAGAAAATTATAATTATCCAGTAACTTTACTACACTAGACCAATCTATTTTCAGTTTTCTTTGTTCTCACCTCTCTTACATACATATACATACATCGTTGTAACCATAATGGGTAATTTTATTGAATTTTTCCAAGTTCTTTTTTAATTCCTTCACAGTTTCACAACCCAGAACATGCCTAGATTGAGCTAGTTAACTCTTATAACTTGGACAAGGCTGGCATAAAGTTCAAAATTTGAAGAATTTCCTTTTTTATTCAATAGACTTAAATGATTGGTTACTAAGTATTGAAGCAACGCTAGGTTCTAATTAATTAGAATAAAAAAGATCCTTTATACGTAGATGATTCCTGCATCTGCCTATTCAATGCAAACTTATAGGGTTTGATTGAGAGAGCTGGACCTTGGGGTAGGCAGACCCTGCAGAAGCCAGGAGTGAGGAGTCGCCTGGCAGGTGATAAGAGCAGCAGGAGCTCTGGATAAATTGCCACAGCTTCCTCCATCCACTAGGAGGCCAGACCCCAAGGACAGAATGCTCAGTGCTATCCAGAGTTTAACTGGGCCCCTGAGGGAGGATGTTTGATGAAAGGCTGAGTTCAGTGGCAGCTGCTACCCAAATCTTTTCTGAATTATAAGGAAAGAGATTGGTTACCAGAATGAAATGGCAAATTTGTGCAACTGGGGGGAAAAACATGGTTAATAGAGTAAGGAGACTAGGATAAGACTTGTTTGAGGATTCACTTATCAAGTGGTGAAACAACCCACTAGCATCAAGAGAGCAAAAACCTGAAAGGAAAGACTGGTTCAGTAACAGAGTATCCTTAAACAAGTCAGTCTTTAGGTCTGACCTTCAGTTACTTCACCTGCTTAATAGATGTTGTTTGTGTGTATTACATGATTTAGGTTCCAGAAAATAGGAAATATTTTTTAAATACATTTTATTTTCAAAAACTGAACATATGATCCCTTCTTTAATGAAAAGTACCTATGCTCATTCTCCCTTAGATTTAAAAATGGAATACATAGACTATGCCTCAAAAAGTTTCGTTTTAAAAATAGAACCCCGTGAAAATAAAAAGAAAATAATAAAATAAAAAGAAAATAGAACCCTGTTTTTAAAATATTAAAGGAGCTTGCAGCTCAATAGATTCTGACTGATGAGCCCAAATGCCCAATTATTCCTCCATTCATTCAACAAAGATGTTGAGTGTTACCTGTAGCAGGCAGTGTGCTAGGTACTGGCAATAATGTACTTTGGAGAACAAAATTCAAGGTCCCAGAAAGAAAGCGATGGCTGAAAACATGCTCAAAGTCACTAATCATCCGAGAAATGCAAATCAAAACAACAATGAGGTATCATCTCACACCTGTCAGAATGGCTATCAACAAATCAACAAACAACAAGTGCTGGAGAAGATGTGGAGAAAAAGGAACACTTGTGCACTGCTGGTGGGAATGCAGACTGGTGCAGCCACTATGGAAGACAGTATGGAGTTTCCTCAAAAAATTAAAAATGAAACTCCCATTTGACCCCGTGATCCCACTTCTAGGAATATATACCAAGAAAACAGAAACACCAATCAGAAAGGATATATGCACCCCTGTGTTCATAGCAGCACAATTCACCATAGCTAAGATCTGGAAGCAGCCTAAGTGCCCATCAGTAGATGAATGGATTAGAAAACTGTGGTACATCTACACGATGGAATACTATGCCGCTGTAAAAAAGAAGGAATCCTTACCATTTGCAACAACATGAATGGAACTGGAGAGCATTATGCTAAGTGAAATAAGCCAGTCAATGAAGGAAAAATACCACTCATTTATGGATAATAAAGACCATTATAAACTTATGAACAAAAATAGATACAGAGGCAGAGCAGCCTCGAACAGACTGTCAAACTATAGCGGGAAGACCGGGGAGGGTTTGGGAGTGGGAGGGGGGCGGTAAGAGATCAACCGAAGGACTTGTATGCATGCATATAAGCATAACCAATGGACATAAGACACTGGAGGGTAGGGGAGGCCAGGGGATTGTCAAGGGCAGGAAAAAAGGAGACATATGTAATATTCTTTGTAATACTGTAAGCAATAAAACAATTTAAAAACAAAAGAAAGCAATGGCATACTTGAAACAGATAATTTAAAAGAGTTTAATAAAGAGTCTGTAAAGGATGTGGGTGGCAGTAGGAGAAACTGAAGCATCTGGGGCTAGCCAGCAAATGCCTAGGAAGAGCAAGAAGAGAAGCCAAATAGCTGAAGTTTATTACCCATGGGCCTAAACCAGCGGTTCTCAACCTGTGGGTCGTGACCCCTTTGGCGGTCGAACGACCCTTTCACAGGGGTCACCTAAGACCATCCTGCATATCAGATATTTACATTACGATTCATAACAGTAGCAACATTACAGTTATGAAGTAGCAATGAAAATAATTTTATGGTTGGGTCACAACATGAGGAACTGTATTTAAAGGGCCAGAAGGTTGAGAACCACTGGAAACCATCAGGGAGAGGAAGTAGTTATGGAAACCAAAAGTGTAGGAGATGACTCCCTGAAACAGGAGCTTTGGCCTTTGGTAGAAAAACACAGCTACCTCCAAACCTTTCCTTCCGCCCTAAGATCTCTGATCTCGCTTAAACCCAACTAGAAGCCGGAGGGCAGGGGAGCCCTGCTGACACAACTCTAAGAAGTCAGCCTCTCAGGACACAGAGAGGGATGCAGACACACAGACATCACATCCCTGCTCTGTGAAAAGCATCTGATTGTGGTGTAGAGAGATAGTTAACAAGAAAAGAAGACATTGCAGATGATCACCAGTGGTCTTAACAGTTTAAGACAAGGATATGATTGAGGAGGTGAAGGTAACTGTGAGATGATATTTTTGCTAAGAACTTAAAAATAAGAAGGAGCCAACTATAAAGATTCGGAGGGGAGCATTCTAGGCTGGGGGAAGAGCCAATGTAAAGGTCCTGAGGTAGAAGGGCTGGCTCTTAAAGTATTTAAGAACTGGGGAAAAGGCCAAATATTTCCAAAGCATGTTAAGGAAGAGGAAAATTTAAAAAAATATATGAGGTCAGAGTAAGTAGGCAGTGCCCATATTTTGTGGTAAAAGGCAAGGAAATCATAGCAAGGAGTTTGGGCTCTTCTTTAGTGCAGTGGGAAACCACTGAATGATCCGTGCAGGGAACTAACGTCATTTTGTGTACATGTTCCAAAGTTCACGTAGGCTGCTGTGTAAAGACTCAAGTTCAAGGGCACAAAATAGAAGCAGTGAGGCCAGTTACCTGGGTACAATAGCTCCCACTTATTTGCAGGAGCTATGTCCCAGGACCCCGTGGATGCCTGAAACCACAGATAGTACTGAACTCCAGATATATTGGTTTTTTCCTATACACACATAACTATTATAAACTTCAATTTATAAATTAGGCACAGTAAGAGATTAGGAATAATAACTAAATAAAACAGAACAATTATAATAATGTCCGATATAATAAAGGGTAATATGCAAATCGATCAAACGGTGGAAGGACTTGTCACTGTGAGCTCACTGACCATCAACGAGCAGACACTCAACGCAGGAGCTGCCCCCTGGTGGTCAGTGCGCTCCCATAAGCTGGGCTCATGGCTGGGGAGCGCAACTGTGGTGGTGGAGACCTCTCCTGCTAAGGATGTCTGAATGTGGCTTAGCCGCATTCATTCGGACACCCCACTCTCCCCCACCAGGGCTTCTGGACTGCTAAAGGGCGCAGGCCGGGCTGAGGTCCCCCTCACCCCACCCCGAGTTCATGAATGTTGTGCACCGGGCCTCTAGTACAGTGGGGCCTTGACTTACGAGTGTCCTGACTAATGAGTTTTTTGCGATACGAGCCGTCTCTCGGCCGATTTTTTGCTTTGAGTTGCGAGCTAAAATTCGGGTTATGAGCCAGCTTCAGATACCCCACCCCTAGTTGGCGCAGCGAACGTCACAGTGAACGCCACATCAGCCCAGGATCACGTGTCTCACTCGTTCACTTTTTGATTTGACATACGAGTAATTTGAGTTACAAGCTCTGTCACGGAACGAATTAAACTCATAAGTCAAGGCCCCACTGTATTACAATAAAAGTTATGTGTCTGTGGTCTCTGTCTCCCAGAATATTTTATTGCACTGCACTCACCTTTTCACTTAAAGAAGTACTCTGTGGCTTCCCGGTGGCATACCTGAATTGACAGCATAGCAATTCTTGCACTTTGGGCCATTAGTAAGTAAAAGGAGGGTTACTTAAAACACAAGCACTGTGATACCACAACAGCCCACAGGGTAACCCCAAAGGCTACTAAAGGGGTGGGAATATTTACTGCGTAAGCACGTTCGCAGGACGCAGGACGTAGGATGATGCGCGTCTGGGCGGGACATAGCAAGACTTCGCGAGATTTCTTCACCCTACGTAGGGCAGCGTGCAATTTAAAACCTAGGAATTGTTTCTTCCTGGAATTTTCCATTTACTTTTTTTGGACCTTGGCTGACCGCAGGTAAGTGAGTTTGCCCAAAGCAAAACTGTGGATAAAGGAGGAACTACTGTATTTCAGAAGTCTGTAGAGAGTTGATGGCTTTTTGGACTAAGATAGTAACGAGGGAATTAGAGATGATAAGGTACTTTCAGAAGGATTAGAGGTAGAAGACAAAAGAGAGAGAAAAAAATATCTCCCATATTTTATCTACTCATACATACTGCGCTTCCTGCAAGTTATAGATATTAAAAAATTGCACCCAGCTGGCAAGGCTCAGGGGTTGAGCATCGACCTATGAACCAGGAGGTCTTGGTTGGATTCCAGGTCTGGGCATATGCCGGGGTTGTGAGTTTGACCCCCAGTGTGGGGCATGCAGGAGGCAGTTGATCAATAATTCTCTCTCATCATTGATGTTTCTCTCTCTCCCTCTCCCTTCCTCTCTGAAATCAAGAAAAAAATATATTTTTAAAATTGCATTTTCCTAAACAGACATTATTTACCCATACTTCTCTGCCTTTCCATTTGTAGTTTTGTCTTTCAGGAATGTTCCCCTTTCTGGTCCATGTATCTAATCCAGACAATTCATTGTTCGTGACTCAGTTCTAGGAATACCTGACTCCAGAAGCTGCTCCTAAAACCCTGGTCTGAGTTGGCCTTCTCTCCTCAGAGCTTTCCGCAGCAACTTCTGCCTGCAGCACTTGTTCCCTTCCTGTTCACCTGGCTTATATCAGGGGAGCAGCAAGGGAAAACACCATAAAATAGACTAGGAATTAGAAGATAGAGACTTATTTGAATTTAAGGCCTTTTTTTTTTTTTTACCTTGAGTGTTCCCAAAAATAGTGCCCAAGGCAAGAATTTATAAATGGAGGCAGGAGTGAGGGGCTGGGAAGAATAAGGGAAAGTGGAAAAGCAAATACACAGATGCGTTATTAAAATCACTGTTGTAGGCAACTGGCACTCAGTCCTGCCTAGAGTCTTCTAAAGAAAATGCAGAATGCCTTTTTGGAATTGTTTACCTGAGGATGGATGATTTTTATCTATAGCTCATATCGCACACTAATTATGATTTACTTGGAGGCATAAAAATTCCTATATACTTCCAGACTGAGCATGCCCGCTTGAACAAAGGGCTTCCCAAAGGCAGCTGTGGCATAGGAAAAACCCAAGGACAAGGTGCAAAACATCCAGTGCTTGAGAAAAGATGTCAGCATGAGGTAAGCCAAACTATTCACTGCGTGTGCACTAAAATCAGAAACCAGGCTAAGAGGATGTGAGTCAGGAATCCAAAAGCAATTCATACAGTCTGTTTTTTGTGTCCCTCAGATATACATATGTTCTAAAATAAGTCCCATCCGCCTCTCTAAGTCTTCAAGGTGGTGGTCAGCCACAGGCTCTACACATGACCTAATGGATACATATTAAACAATAGGCTACAGTCTTCATTGCTGCACCTGGTCCTGAAGTTATAAGTGATATTTATCATCTCCTTCCTCCACCATCCATATTAAATTTCCCTCTCGCTCATCCAGCACTCATACTTGCCTAGGTTTCTAGCCTGGTGGGATGAGGCAGGCCTTAATCCCTGAGCAGGCTGAACCCTTGATGACCATGCTTTTGTCAATTCATGGTTGCTAAAATTGCAATTGATCATTATCAATGAGCAGTGAATGCTAAGAAATACCGATGATTGACCCATACCTTGTCAATTCCTTAGCAATCTCAAATTGCCCAAAGCTTCAGTTCCCAATGTCTCCTCATCTAAATCATCTCCAGTGTGAACCTAGTACTATATTGGTTAGGTTGGGTTCTACCAAAAAGCAAAGCCTCAGTCAAGGAGATAATCCCAGAGTGCAGGTTGGAAACCAGAGAGAATTGGGGAAGGGGAAAAAGTTGGTTTAAAGGTACATTTTTTTAATATCATAGCCTTGGGAAACTGGGGCTTAATCCTGGTGTTTAAAGAACATACAGAATGTATCTCAGAGCTGTCTGCCAGAACAACAACTAGTTGAAGCATTTATTCATAGGTTTCCATCCCTCATTGATGGAGAATTGCTTTGATGGAGAGTCAACTTTCATTAATTTAGGGGCTCCATGTATGAGCTTAACAAGTGGGATTCCATTCCTAGTTGTAGTACTGGAGAAGTCCTGAACCTGAAAGTCAAAAAGCATGGTGTACATTTGAGATGAGATTCTGTTGTTGTAACATGAGTCAAAGGCAGAATGCCCATTGCATCCAGGCTGGAATCAGAGGTGAGACTGAGAAAATGTGAGTTAGGGTCCCAGAGGCTCAGAAACAGCCTTCTCAAAGAATTTGGATTTAATTTAATAAAACATAAGCAAGTATCAGGCATCTTTTTTCCTTTTTAATGAATTTATTGGGGTGACACTGGTTAACACAATTATGCAGATTTTAGATGCACAATACTACAACACATCATCTGTACAGTGTATTGTGTTCACCACCCCATCACCATTTATCCCCTTTATACCCTCCTCCACCTCTCCCAACCCCTGCCCTCCTTCTCCCAGCAATCACCACACTGTTTTTGTGTCCATGAGTGTTTTTCTCTTTTTTCTTTTTTGCTCAAGCAAGTATTAGACTTTTAAGCAGAAGAGTGCCATAATTAGGTTTATATTATAAGAAGATTATACTTGAGATACTGAGGAGGATGACCTAGGCCAGTGATGGCGAACCTTTTGAGCTCGGCGTGTCAGCATTTTTAAAAACCCTAACTTAACTCTGGTGCCATGTCACATATAGAAATTTTTTGATATTTGCAACCATAGTAAAACAAAGACTTATATTTTTTATATTTATCTTATATATTTAAATGCCATTTAACAAAGAAAAATCAACCAAAAAAATGAGTTTGCATGTCACCTCTGACACGCGTGTCATAGGTTCGCCATCACTGACCTAGGCAGAGAATGGAATGGTGAAGTACAGGGGCCCATTTTGGATACTAGGGCTCTGTCACTGGAGATGAAGGAAGGAAGGAATTAATGAGCTATTTATTGATTGATTTTTTTTTGAGAGAGAGAGAGAGAGACATGAATTTTGTTGTTCCATTTATTTATGCATTAATTGGTTGATTCTTGTATGTGCCCTGACCTAGGATCAAACCTATAACCTTGGCATATTAGACTGATACTCTAACCTACTGAGCTACTCAGCTAGGATAAATTAATGATCTATTTAATCAGTGGGGGAAAGTTGTGAAAAGTTTCATGTTGGGAATTTGCTAAAAGAGCCTATATAATCAAAGGGTAATATGCAAATAGACTGAATGGCAGAACAACCGAACCAAAGTGTAATATGCTAATGATATGCTAAGGATGCTCAACTGCTTGCTATGACGTGCCCTGACCACCAGGGGGCAGACAGTCAACTGGTTAACCAGTTGCTATGACGTGCACTGACCACCAGGGGGCAGATGCTCCGACAGGTAGGTTAGCTTGCTGCTGGAGTCCGAACCGATCAGGACTGAGCAAGATGGGCCAGACATGCCCTGGAGCCCTCCTGTGGTCCCTCCCCGGCCCAATTGTGCACCTGTGGGGTCCCTCAGCCTGGCCTGCACCCTCTCGTAATCTAGGACCCCTCAGGGGATGTCGGAGAGCTTGTTTCAGCCTGATCCCACAGGCCACTCCCCTTGGGAGGGTGCCAGACACAGGGCTCTCCTGATCGGGACTGATTGGGTGTGAGCCTGGCAGGCACAGTGGGGCTGGGATGAGCAGGAGTGGCAGGTAGGAGCTGCAGGCGGTGTTTTACTGCGGGTTTCAGCCGGATCCCTATAGGCCACCCAGAGGGACCCCACCCATGCACGAATTTGTGCACCAGGCCCCTAGTATTATTATAACCAAGTATGATCAGTTAACCATTACCTGTAGTTAGTAAGAGTTTGTTGATGGAACCAATGTGGTTTTAAGCTTAGGTCAATGAATGGATCATGAACCCACATAGTATCTACACTAATAAAAGAGAAAGATGCAAATTGACCATACCCCCGAACGCTTCCCATTGGCTAACCCCTGAACGCTTCCCATTGGCTAATCAGCAGGATATGCAAATTAACTGCCAACCAAGATGGCAGCCGGCAGCCAGGCATCTGAAGCGAACAGGAGGCTTGCTTGCTCCAGTGACGGAGAAAGCCAACATTCCCGGCATGCGGCAGCCCAGCTCTGAGCTTCGTTTGCAACAATGTTGCAATTATAGAAGCTAAAGAAACCCCAGATTCCTGCTGTCAGCCAGCAGCGGGCTCAGAGCTTAGAGCACCAGTGATGGCAACAGAGTTTCAATTATAGAAGCTAAACAAAGCCCAGATAACCTGCTTTCAGTAGCCAAGGCCTCAAGCTGGAGCCGGCCTCAGAGATAAAGCCGGCTCTCAGCTCCAGTGACAGCGATAGAAGGTAAATAAATCCCAGAATAAAAAAAAAAAGAAAAGAAAAAAAGGAGAGGTTGGGAGCTTCAGTCACCCACCAGCCTGAAAACGGCCCTCAGCCCCTCATCCAGACTGGCCAGGCACCCCAGTGGGGACCCCCACCCTAAAGGGGGTGCGGGCAGCCTAAAAACAGCCATCAGCCCCTCACCCAGACTGGCCAGGCACCCCAGTGGGGACCCCCACCCTAAAGGGGGTGTGGCCAGCCTGAAAACAGCCCTCAGCCCCTTACCCAGACTGGCCAGGCACCCCAGTGGGGACCGCCCCCTGAAGCCTCAGCAGCCGGTCTTGCCTTGTGGCCTGGGAACTGCCCAAAGGCCCACTCCAAGCAGCCAGTCTTGCCTTGAGGCCCAGGAACCGCCCATTAGCGGGTCCAGGCTGCAAGGCAAGGCCCGCCCCCAGAAGCCCCAGCAGCGGGTCTTGCCTTGGGGCCCAGGAACCACCCATCAGCAGGTCAGGGCTGCAAGGCAAGGCCCGCCCCCAGCAGCGGGTCTTGCCTTGGTGCCCGAGATCCACCCATCAGCAGGTTGAGGCTGTAAGGCAAGGCCCGCTCCCAGCAGCGGGTCTTGCCTTGTGGCCCGGGAACCGCTCATCAGCAGGTCCAGGCTGCAAGGCAAGGCCTTCCCCCAGAAGCCCCAGCTACTTTAAAAATAGAAGGATCCCCTTTTGAACCAATCTGTTTAGATTCATGATTAGTAAAACAGTATGGAACTAATGAAATACAGTGATAGCAATTAGGAAGTGTGACACTGATGGTTCTGGGCATGTGAAGGGTGAGGGACAGAAGGGTATACACGGTCTTCCCTTCAGTTCTGCTGGAGAGATGAGCTCAGAGGGCCCAAGCTGCTCTATGCCCAGAGGAGGTGGGTGTGGTCAGTGGCTCTGTTACAGAACTTCCTGCCAAGCAGAGACCTTACCCGACCCACAGGAACCTTTTACTCCAGAAAACAGAAACAGCCAGTTCCCAATGTGCATGGGAAAACCAGCGTACCCTCCTGTGCACAGTGTCCTGATGGGGTGACGGGGGAGGTGGGCAAGGGGAACAGTGCAGAGTTGTTAGGCAGCTGGAATGGGAGTGGAAATGCCATGAAATGGCCACAGTCCTGCTGTGCCCATGGCCTGGGTGGCTCCTCCAGGCACTGGCTGAGGGATTAGGGCTGATTCTCTCAGGAAGGGAATATTCCATAGGTGAAAATTTACAGGCTGAGGGTGGGCCGTGTGTTAGTTTGGGGCAAATCCCTCAGCATTCCTGCTGCCAAGCCCTCAAAGGAATGAGGCAGAGGCACCCCTCACTCCCAAGACCCCATCGTGGACATTTTAGCATCTACGTGATTTTTAATCCCTTCAGGGAGACTTTCTATCCTGCAGTCCCATCCCACCCCACTGTTGCTGTTTGTCTGCCAGCTGGGTCGAGCATCAAGGGGAAAGGGGGTTAATATTCACTGAAAGACTACCAACCTATTTACTGTACTGTTGGAAATATCATACCCTTTATATCCTGTATATTGGCTTCTTTTAAATAAATTGAAATGTCTTAGAAAAAAAGAAAAAAAACAAAAGGCAAGGCAGGGCGGGATCCAGAAGACCCAGAAGCCGCCTGATATGGCAGTAACTCTATCAGTAAGCACTCTGAACGTCAGTGGCATAAATGCACCAATTAAAAGACAGATTATGAGGGTAAATCAAAAACAAAACCCACTTTAAATATAAAGACACATATAGATTAAAAGTAAATGAATTAAGCTGCAGCCTGTTTTGCTCAGTGGATAGAGCATTAGCCCGTGGACTGAAGGGTCCCAGGTGAGATTCCAGTCAAGGGCATGTACCTCAGTTGCTGGCTTGATCCCCAGTCCCTATCAAAGCATGTGCAGGAGGCAACCAATCAATGTGTCTCTCCCTTTCCCTTCACTCTCTCTAAAATTCAATGGAAAAATATCCTTGGGTGAAGATTAACAAAAACAAAGTAAATGGATTAAGTAACATTAAAGAGATTATAAGAAAAATATATTCCAAATTCTGTTAGTTGTATAATGGTTATGTTTAAATTATTAACACCTAAGAAATTGGGTGAAAGGTATATATAATATGCTGTAGTACTTTATAGTTTTTTTAGATGTGTAATATTATTTCAAATTAAAATATTAAAAAATTTAAAAATTAATAAAATATTAATTGAAATGTATCTGCATTACATGAAAAATCTCCTAATTGCTTCTAGCATAATTTATTAAATTGTACTAAAATTTACAAGGGTTCAATTAAAAAATATCTTAATTCTAAATGATATAATAGAAAATATATAATAGTGCAGTTATAAGCACTTATCTGAAAATAAAAATTTAAAGAAGTGAATTTAAAGAAGGGATTAGCCAAAGAAAATATATGCACAACCCATGGACACAGACAACAATATGGTGATGGCCAGAGAGAAGTAGGGGGCAAGAGCTGGGTAGAGGGGGCAAAAGGGGGGAAATAGGGACATCCTATATAATAATAATAAAAGGCTAATATGCACATTGACTGAATGGCAGAATGACCGGTTGCTATGATGAGCATTTGCCACCAGGGGGGGCAGATGTTCAATGCAGGAGCTGCCCCTAGTGGTCAGTGCACTTCCATATGGGGAGTGCCACTCAGCCAGAAGCTGGCTCATGGCTGGCCAGTGCAGTGGTGTTGCCAGGAGCCTCTCCCACCTATGAGGGAGCACTGAGAATGTCCAACTAATGGTTTAGACCTGATCCCTTGGGGGCCTAAGCCTTTAGTCGGACATCCCCAAGGGCTCCCTGGCTGCTAGAAGGATGTCTGACTGCAAGCTTAGGCCTGATCCCCTGGGGAGTGGGCCTAAGTCGACAGGTGGACATCCCCACGGGGTCCTGGACTGTGAATGGGCACAGGCCGGGTTCAGGGATGCCCCTCTCCCCCGAGTGCACAAATTTTTGTGCACCGGGCCTCTAGTCTATACTAATAAAAGGGTAGTATGCTAATTAGGGCAGACAAAGCCACAGAGTCTGCTAGGGCCTAGGGCTGGTGCTACACGGGAGGGGTGGGCCATTCTGGCACTCACATGGCAGGGTGCACCCCCTTCCACAAAGGTGGCGCAGGACAGGTCACAGTGCAGCCCAGTCCCAGTGCTGCCCCTTCCTCAGAGGCAGCCACAGAGGCAGCAGCACAGGCCCAGTCCAGGCGCCACACCTCTGCAGAGGCTGGACAGGGTGCAACCTGCTGTGCCTCAACCTCCACAGCCCCTCCCTCAGCCAGCCTGGCCCCAGCTCACCCACCACCCACCAGTGGGTGGGAGGTGGGTACAGTGCTAAGAAGTAAGGGCCGAGGGCCTGCAGCTGTGATGTCTGGCAGTGGCAGCAGCAGCAGAGTAATAGGGGCAGCGCCTTCCCCTGATCAACTCAGTAGCCTCCTGCAGAGGAGGACATCCCCTGAGGGCTCCTAGACTGTGAGAGGGGGCAGGCCGGGTTGAGGGACCCCCTCTCCCACCATGCACAAATTTCGTGCACCAGGCCTCTAGTATGCATAGAAAGAAACAAATCAACTCATGTGTTAACTGTGGTTATATCTAAGGAGATGGATAGGGGAGAAATTAATGTAATTTTTACTTTCACTTTCCAAATTATTATCTTTGCGGCATTTTAATCTTTCAAAATAAGATGATAGTCAATATTAGGTTTTAAAATCGGGCTGGAGGAAGGAAGACATCAAAAATAAAAAAATGGAACTTCTCCTCCTTTGTACAAATGTATGCAGAAGAAAATCTTGTCTCTTATGCCTCCCAAATTTTTATGTTATACAGTTGAAAAAGAGGTTGGGGGGGGGGGGGGGGAATAACATAAAAGTAAGTAAAACATAATGTATGTAAATAATTTCTGCAGAAACATACCAAATGTCACCAAAATGTTGAAAGCACCAAAATCTATCGCTTCATATAATAGTGATATATGATGTAAAATGAGTTTATAAAACCCTTTAGTCTCCGGGCTTATCAGTCCTGATGTGGCTTTGTGCTATCTTCTGCATCTCTTTAGCTATTAAACAGTTATTAAATTATATGCTAACCTTTTTTTTCCCTTTGTGGAATTTGTATTCCTCCAAATTCCTAGCATAACCCTTTTTTTCTTCCTTTATCCTCAATGATATTCAATGAACATCTTCTATGTACCATTGTGCTAGGACTATTGATACTACAATTAATAACATAACACCTGCTCTTCTGATAATTAGCATCTAGATTTGTGTCTGACTTTAGCACTCATTTAACAATGTAACTTCAAATAATTTATTTAATCTTTCTGGGCTTCAATTTTTTCATTGTTAAAGAGAGGGGGGTGTATTATATACAGACTAGAGGCCCGGTGCACTAAATTCATGCACAGAAGAGGGGTTCCCTCAGCCCATCCTGCACCCACTCCAATTGGGGACCTCTCGGGGGATGTCCAACCGTCGGGCCTAAACCGGCAGTCGGACACCCCTCTCACAATCTGGGACTGCTGGCTCCTAACCACTCACCTGCCTGCCTGCCTGATTGCCCCTAACTGCCTCTGCCTGCCTGCCTGGTCACTCCTAACCTCTGCCTGCCTGCCTGGTTGCCCCCAACTGCCTTCCCCTGCTGGCCTGATCTCACCCCCAATGACCCTTCCCTGCCGGCCTGATCACCCCTAACTGCCCTCCCCTGCCAGCCTGATCTCGCTCCCAACTGCCTTCCCCTGCAGGCCTGATCTTGCCCCCAACTGCCCTCCTCTGCTGGCCAATTTGGTTCTGATTGGTCAGTTTCTATGCCAGTCAGCATCTCTGGGCCTATCAATGGGGGCCTGATCAGAAAGGCAGAGCTGATCAGCAGCCCTGGTGGAGGCCTGGAGAGAAATGGAGGTGTGGCTGTTGGCCAGGCTGGGAGAGAAAGAGAGGCAAGTTCTGATCAATGGCTGCCACAGAGGCTATGGATCAGACCCTGCATCTCTCTCTGCAGGCCTCTCTCTGGGCCTGATCCGCAGCCCCCTAGGCATTCAGTGCTGGGTTGAGGCACCTGCAGCGGCCCCAGTCAGTGCTGAGTTGCCACAGCCACCCAGCACTAACTTCTGGTCTGGTCGAGCCTTCGGTCATTTCGATCCTGGCTCTTTATTATATAGATTGTGTTGAGATAGATATTATTAATTTGTTCATTCAGGCATTAATTCAATAACACTTACTAAATTACGTGTATGCAATTAAACTGGTATATTTTGCTTATTGGTTTGTTGGTTTTGTTTAAAAAGCTTTTCCAGCCACTGTTTTCTGTAAATTTAAGCACCAAAATGTCATTTTCTAGTTCAGCTACAGTTACCATCTTAATGTCTAAATTCAACTAGTAAGTTGTGCATCTTATGAAAAGAATAACATTTTACTTATAAATAATCAAGTAGACACTCAGCCAACAAAACTAGTAAGTAAATTGAAACAAGAAGAAAACATAAGGAAAAGCAGAAAATTTGGGAGTATGATTTTGAAATGTGCTATTTCAAAATTACATGTGCTCACTTTCTTTTATTGCCATTTTTAATGTAAGGACTACCACAAGAAAAACAGTTACTTCACTGATTGATAATCAAACCTGTGGAGCATTTCATAAGAATGACTTAACAGGAGATGCCTTTGATATTTATGTTTTGCTATTTGCATTACTGATTTTTGAGACTAAATCCTATACATATTTTACATTATAATACATTATATAAGCAATACCTGTGGTGGAAATTTGATGGTACAAAGTTGCACTTATTTTGCTGGAAACAGAAAATTTAAGGGAAGAGAAATATTTTATTATAAAGCCCACAACTTCCATCCCACCTTATCTCTATATATATTTTGGTGGAATTCACTTATACATAAACATTTTTATACTTGCTATCTGCAATCAAATATCAGTTTTTCTGCTTGTTCAAGGCTTTATTATAAATATATGCACATATTTATTTTATGACCTCAAGGTATTTGAGAATTTCTCACATATACCAGCTGTTCCCTTTATAATCATGGCAGCATAATGACAGACAACCAGGAACAGAAAGTAAACCTGGATAGAAAATGCAATAAAAAAAAGAGTTAAAAATCAGTGGACAGACCACATAGCTTTGAAATGAGTGGAGTCCCTAAGACTTCAAGTAAAAGGTACTGTACATTCGTAGTCTACTCTAATTGATAAAGTTTTCCACAAGGATAAGGTCAGCAATTCTGATACTGCCACACATGTACAAGATGGGGCAAAGTAGGTTTATAGTTGTGAATACATGTAACACAGAGTTTATTCTTGTACTATTATTTATTAATTATTGTATTATTTTCTGTACGAACAACTCTAACCCTACCTTTGCCCCATCCTGTATACGGAATTGGCAGATGGTGGGAACAAGGTTTCTCACTGTCGGAGTGAGAGAATACAGATAAGCAAGGAGATTCAAAGTGGTACAAGGGGTAATGAATTAGAGTCAGAAACATCAGTATCATGTTTAGGTTGCTTTTGAAATGGACAGTTACATAAAAAGATTATATAAAGACTAGAGGCCTGGTGCATGAAATTCGTGCGCGGGGGGGGCGGGGGGGGGGGGGCGGTGTCCCTCAAACCGGCCTGCACTTCTCCAATCTGGGACCCCTAACCTGGCAGTCAGACATCCCTCTCACAATCCGGGACCACTGGCTCCTAACTGCTCGCCTGCCTGCCTGCCTGATTGCCACTAACCACTTCTGCCTGCCAACCTGATCGCCCCCAACTGCCCTCCCCTGCCAGCCATCTTGTGGTGACCATCTTGTGATGATGTGAGAGTGGCCATCTTGTGGTGGCCATCTTGTGATAACATCGCAGCAGCCATCTTGTGATGATGTCACACAACGCCACCTAGGCTTTTATTATATAGGATGGCTTAGCAGACCCATGTAATACCTTGTTCTGTCAGCTGAGAGGCCCTAGAAGTAACCACGCCTACTGGCAATAAGCATGCCTAGTGCCAGACCTTGGTTTCTATTAAAAAGAAGTTAATTAAAGGAACCAGGGATCCTTAGAGAAATAGCTGATTATAGGACTGAGAAGGAGATATTCAAGATAAGCCTTTTATATCTTGCAATGCCAGAAATTTAAAAAGTTCTTTTAAAAGAACACCCATTTTGATACGGGTATGTCAGATATAAGAGCTAAACTACAAGAGCTCCCAATGGCCCAATCTGGAATAATTTGAGCAGCAAAATAAAATAGAAGTATTAGATTATAACATAAAGTGCAAAATAAATACCCATGAGTCCATAGTGATACAACTATAAATAAATGATGGGCTATATAAATGAATGGGGAAGTAGAGGAAAATCTCCCATGCAGAAGAATTCCAAATAATGTAAATATTTTCATCCTCAAAGAGAGAGAGCATATATCCCCTCTACTTTTAATCTGATGAGATGCTTTGATTTTTTTTAATTTTTAGCTTTATTGAGGTATAATTTACATTGTAAGATATTTAAAGTGTACATCATGGTGATTTGATATATGTATACATTGTGAAAGGATTCTTCCTATCTGGTTATATAGCACATTCATCACCTCACATATTTCTTTTTCTGTTTTTTGGTAAGAACGTTTGCGTTCTATTCTCTTGACAAACCTCCATTATACAATGCAGTGTTACCAACTATAGTCACAATGTTTTACATTAGAGCTTCAAACCTTCCTCATCTTAGAGCTGAAAGTTTGTACACTTTTACCAACCTCTCCCTAATTCCCTACCTTCCAGCCCCTAGCAACTGCTTTTCTACTCTCTGTTTCTATGAGTTTGACTGATTTTCCCCATTTCTTAAATGTGGACTGTGCATAGTGACTTCTTCCCAAAGAGTTCAGTATGAAAAGGAGGGAAAAGGAATAACTTTTGAGTGATGAAACCTGACTAACACTGCCCCGGCCAGATAACCAAGGTTAACATCGACAGTGATATGTCATGTTAATAGAGGTACCCTGGTATGATGTGATGAAAAGGGCACTTAACCTCTGTGATCTTCCTCCCAAATAGCTATAACCCCGGTTTAAAAACACTGTGAAAAAAAAACAGCAGGACACACCAATGTTTGTGGCAGCATTATTCATAATACTCAAAAGGTAGAAACAAGCCTAATATCTATCAACTGATGAATGGATAAACAAAATGTGGTATCCCCAGACAAGGAATATTAATCAGCAATAAAGAAATAATGTTTATCTGAAGACACCAAAAAAACACAAATTTGAAAAATATATACTAATATATCCATATGTTCATCACAGAATTATTTACAATAGCCAAAATATGGAAGCAACCTAAGTGCCCATCAATAGACAACTGGATAAAGAAGATAATACACACACACACACACACACACACACACACACACACACACATTGGAATATCCCTCAGCCATAAAAAAGAATGAAATCTTACCAGTTGTGACAACATGGGTGGACCTAGAGGGTATTACACTAAGTGACGTAAGTCAGACAGAGAAAGACAAATACCATATGATTTCATTTATATGTGGAAGGAATCTAAAGAACACAACAAATGAACAAACAAAACAGGAACAGACTCATACAGAAAACAAACTGATAATTGCCAGATCGGGAGGCTGGGTAAAGAAGATAAAGGGAGTAAGAAATACAAATTGGCAATTACAAAATAGTCATGGAGATAGGAAGTACAGCTTAGGAAATATAGTCAATAATATTGTGATAACTACTGAAAATATCGGGGGGAAACACTGTAAAGTATGTGGTGGTTTAACCACTATGCTGTACACCTGAAACTAATACAAAATAATTAAGTGGTAATTGAAAAATAAAAATTAAAAAAATCAAGAAAAAAATAAGAAATGTTCTTATAAATGCTACACGGATAAATCTTGAAAATATTATCCTAGGTGAAAGAAGCCAGTCACAAAAGACCACATATTGTAAGACTCCTTCTTATATGAAATGTCCAGAATAGTCAAATCCATAGAGATAGAAAGTAAATTTTAAGTTGCCTAGAGCTTGTGGGGGGAGGGGAGGAGCAGTAAATGCTAATAGGTATGGGGTTTCATTTTGGGATGATGAAAATATATCTAAACTTAGTGTTGGTAGTTGTACCACTCTGTGCATTTACTAAAAAACACCAAATTGTGTTAAAGGGGCAAATGTTTTGTTATGTGAATTCTATTCCAATTAAACTTTTATCATGAGAAAAAAAAAACAAAACACCAGGCCAATTTAAATAGAGGGGCATACTGCAAAACATCAGTACTCCTTAGGTAACAAACTCAGGTAACAAAATCAAGGATAGTATGAGAAGCTGTCACAGCCAAGGAGAGCCAAAGAAATATGACAGCTAAATGCAATGTGTCATTCTGGATGAAATCCTGGAACAGAAAAAGGGATAACCTTTTTAAAGAAACCAAATAAAATATGAACTTCAGTTCATGATAATGTATCATTATTGGTTCATTAATTGTAGAAAATATACAATATTAATGTAAGATGTTAATAATAGGGAAAACTGGGTGTGGGGTTAATGGGAACTCTTTGTACTGTCTTCTCAATTTTTCTGCAAGTCCAAAACTGTTCTTTAAAAAATCTATTTAAAAAGTAGACACTGGTGATGCATTTGAAAAAAATAAAATATCAATCCTTATTAATTTTTTAAAAGTAATAAGATAGTTTCTAAACATGATAGATTGGGGAAATTTCTAAATGTAGAAGCTTTGGGAGAAATCATAGAGGAAATTTTATATAGATTAAATAACATAAGTTTTGAAAAAGATTAAAATTAAAGGGCAAAAAAAGAGAGAAAATATACACGGTGGGGCAAAAGTAGGTTTACAGATATTAGTACAGGAAATGCAGTTTATTCTTTTATTATTATTTATTAATATTTTACATATGAACACCTGTAAACCTTTTGCTCACCTTGTATTCAAAGTAAAATACCATAAATAATGGTTGATATTCTGAATTAATATAGAGTCCTTACAAATTTACTTTTTAAAGATAATTTCAAAATGGCAGTTGAGAAAAGAGGGGGAAACAGTGCTAAAAGAACAATGGGAAATTATTTTGTCTCACTGCTACTCAAAAATTACAGTATAAAAGAGATCTGATGCCAGTCTATATCTGTTAAATTCCAACATTATATATAATGTTGATAGCTAGTTTATATATAATATAAAAAGTATACAGCCCTAACCGGTATGGCTCAGTGGATAGAGCATCAGCCTTCACCCCCTACTGAAGGGTCCCAGGTTCGATTCTGGTCAAGGGCATGTACCTTGGTTGCAGGCACATCCCCAGTAGGGGGTGTGCAGGAGGCAGCTGATCGATGTTTCTCTCTCAGCGATGTTTCTAACTCTCTATCCCTCTCTCTTCCTCTCTGTAAAATATCAATAAAATATTTTTTAAAAAGTATACAATTATGTATATAGGTGGATTATATATATTTACAAACAAACATATTCTCCTCAGAGAAATGCTGGTGAAAGTGTCAACGGATCCATAAACTTTTGTTGTGTGTTTACAAGAGCCTTAGAATATTGCCCACATGTGACTCTAATTATCTACCCAAAGGCCCCGCAAACGGTTTCTGTAAAGGGCCAGAGAGCAAGCATATTAGGTTTTGAGAGCCACATAGGCTTGTTGCCACTACTCAGTTCTGTGGAGGAAGGCAGCAGCCATAGACAATTCTGTAAATGAATGAGTATGACTTTGTTCCACTAAAACAGTGCACCATACTTAGCCCACAGTTTGCCAACACTGATCTCTCCTAACAAATAACAAAAGTGAAATAAAACACACACAAAAATTACATGTTCAACTATGTAAAAAGTATTTGTAGAGAAAATGTTAGCAGAAACAGCATTAAAATGTTAACCAGAACACTTGGATGGTGGAATAAGGATTATTTCCCCTGCTTTTCCCTATAATTCCATTTTTGTATGTATTAAAAATAAGAAAATGAAATCCTAAAGCTAGTTTCTTTGAATCTGTGCTTTATCAGTAAGCTGGAGATTCCCTGGCCAATTTAAGATTCTAATACATTCTTATTTGTGATATATAGGGTGTCCCCCAAAAAATGTATACACATTTTTTTTCTGATACCTCAATTGATGTTTCTTTCTTTTCAGATTTAACCCATTGAAATTAATAATTATTCAAAGTGTGTGTACATTTTTGGGATCCCCTATATTTATGTACATTCCAGAAAATATTTTGGTTAGTCTTCATTCAATTCTCCATAATAATGGGCTTTTTGACACTCATAAATTATATTTTAAAATATTACTCTCTTCTAATCAGTCTATGTTAAGATTCTGAATCTATTGTTATTCATGAAGCGTCTCACGTCCTCTGGAGCTCCTGATATTTTATGGGGATCGCCTACAGCCACAAGTGGAAAATGCTGCCTGCTTTTCTAAAGCTCTTTTTAATGACTCATATTCTTAAAAGCCTCTGTTTAGGTGACAAAAGAACCACTGTTGTTAGGAGGGATGTACAGTGCATTACACAAGTTTACCCTGGCAAGCCACAGGCCCTGATCTGCAATTCTGTGTCAGCACTTTTCGGCCCCACGAATATGGATACAGATGGGTGTGTGAGCTGCTCCAGGCTCCTCACAGGGCCAATCAAAACAAGGAAAACAAAGGCCTTTATAAGCTCAGTGCTGACCACAGTCCCTACAGTATTGCTAGGGCTACATTTTTCTCTTAACTTTCCGTATAGAGAATGCCTCTCACCTGAGAGAAACCAGATTTCATTCAGAGCCTAGGACTTCAGTTTGTTGTTCTAGTGAGAGTACATAATCTCTCTCTTTGGAAAAGGGAAAATGAAGCCTTTTTAAGCCTTTATCTAAGAACTTCCAAAACACCCCAACAGCTTTCTGAACACACAAGATGCAAAACAAGGATAGTGGATAGCCTAGAGCAAAGGCACACAGTTGGGCTGACTCTACATAAATAAAGGAAAATGAAAAAAAAAATGAAACCATAAGCTGAGACCATTTGAGGAAGAGAAAGATGTGTTAGTTTAGTTTCACTAGAACCTCAAATAGCCCTACACTGGCCACCATAAAAGTTGTCATCTCCTGTCCTTCACCCCATCCATTATCCTCTCTCAGAAGGACATGTGCTATTATAAGAGTTTGTCACCATATTATGGTTTATACTTACTGGTTTTTGTTTCCCTCACTAGACATAGGCTCTTTGTGAGGGCAGAGACCACCATCTGTTGTTGTTGCTGCTCTGTCCTGTTTTCCATAGGAAATGCATGGAAAATGTGTGCTTAATGTGTAAATATGCAGCATAATAATTTAGTAGAAAGGCTGGATTACTAGTCAGACAATGTATTCTAGTCTGGCTCTACCATTAACTAGTTAGGTGTATTACTGAGGTTCCTCTATATTAACACTATGCAAGACCCACCTGAAATCTCAGTAACTACATCAAAAAGCATTTATTTTTGCTCACAAGTCTGTAAATTTGCTGGGCTCTGCTAGGCTTGACTACAGGCAACCTTCAGGTTGGGTCAGGTTGTCTCCACATCTCTTCATTCTGAGACCAGCAACTACTTGGAAAATGTTTTCTCCTGGTGACTGGCAGAAGCACAAAGGGGACAGCAGAAACACAAACACCTCTTAAAGCTTCCATCCACTTGGGACTAACACACTGTCACTTCTGCCTACATTTTATTGATCAAAACAAATCATAGAGCCAAACCCTATATCAGAGGCGCAGGGAAATGTGTCCCACCAACAGTATACCACAAACAAATAATATAATTTAGCACATCAGATAAGTGAAATTCATCAAGTTTCAGTTTCTGGGGGAAAAAAAGAACAATTCTAGTCCTGACTATGCACTAGGCTCTTGTGAGGATTAAATGCTTTTGTGTAGACATTATGTAATTAAAATCGCTTGACAAAGAACTAGACATTATGTAGGTACCAGATAATGACTGCAAATGGCCATTTTCTTATAGAAAGACTACAATAAAAGTAATATAATCATTGCTTAGCATAAATTGTATATGAAATATTGTGGGAATAGGAGATACAGTTTTCAAGTTGGCCTGCATGATGTTCTTGAGGCTACTTTTATTTTATTTTATTTTATTTTATTTTATTTTATTTTATTCCTCACCCAAGGATATGTTTTATTGATTTGAGAGAAACATCAATATGAGAAACATTGATCGGTTGCCTCTCATTTGTGCCCTGACTGGGAATCAAACCCGCAACCTTTTGGTGTATGGGACGACACTTAACTGACTGAGCCACTGGCCAGGGCTCTTGAGGCTACTTTAAAAATAAATAAGAATGACCATTGCAGAGAACTGGGAAGTAGAAAGAGTATAGGGAGAAAGGAGGCTTTAGTTATATCAGTATTTCCTTTTTAGGGTGAAAAGAATAGAGTTAAAGCAAATGTGGCCCAAAAAATGTCATCTGATAATCTAGATGTTGAGAGAATGAATGTATGTTATATTATGTTTTGTGAAGGCTTCATATATTTCATAGTCAAAAATAGAAGTTTTTAAATTATTTTTAAATATGTACCCGGCAGACAGAGAAAGGAAGGAAGGTTTTTCTGGGCAGAAAAATCACAAGTGGTAGGAAAAACCATTTGGTCTTAATGAGGGAAAACAGTGGAAGAGAAGAAGACAGAGGAATGGGGAGGGACTATATTAGTTTCCTAGGGCTGCTGTGACAAATACTACAAATAGGTGGCTTAACATAACAGAGATGTATTGTCTCACAATCCTGGAGACCAAAAATTTGAGATCAAGGTATAGGCAGGGTAGAATCCTTCTGAGAGCTCTGAGGAAGAATCTATTCCATGCTTCTCTCCTAGCTTCCTTGCTATTCCTTGGCTTATGTATACATCACTCCAATCTCTGCCTCCACCTTTACATGGCATTCTACTTGTATGTTTCTGTCTTCATGTGGCCGTCTTCGCACTGCATGTCTCTGTGTCCAAATTTCCTTTTCTTACAAGGACACCAGGCATGTTGGATTAAGGGCCCACCCTCCTTCAGTATGACATCATCTTAACTCAACTAATGGTGTTTGCAAGGATCCTATTTTTCCACAAAATCACATTCTTATCTTCAGTTTTTGTCCTGGCTCCAAAGTTCTGGGAATTAGAACTTCAACAGATCTTTTTGGAAAACACAATTTAACCGATAAGGGGATCAACATAATGTTACTATTTTCTGGCTATTATTATCAACAAATGTTCATATTTACTAAAGAATTCAAACAAATAGCATAATATGTTGTTAAAAGACATCCTCAGGGGACCTGTGACTTAGCTGACTATGGAAGAAAGGAAATCACAAGAAGGATGATGCTTTCTGTGTTTCTTCCATCTATTCATGTGCCTCCCAGGCTAACCCACAGTATGCTCTGCCTCACACCAGCCCACGCTGAGTGACTCACCATCCTGCCCCACTGTCCTCTGCTGAACAGTTTCATCATCCAAAGAAAAAACTCCCTGGCTACTGCCAGCACCGCCGCTGCAATGTTGAAGTTAATTTTTAACCCTGGGCTCTTCAGCAAGTAACTTGAACACCAAGATCTGGCACCAAGGTTCTGTCTCATATTTTCATTCTTTAGAAAACTTTATTAGTACATTTCACAATGTAGATGCTGATTAGGCAGAATTTTTAGTCCTTCATAATCTGTTTCCCAACTTACAACTACAAAAATAGTGAACTGTTTCAAATCAGTTCTGACTGCTGGGCTCATCCCTTCTTAAGTGTGGACTTTAAGCAGGAAATGTGGAAGTACTTGTGTTAGTTTCCTGTTAGTACTAACATCCTAGGTCCCCTGGTTCTGTAACACAGATTTTTTTTTTTTTTTTTTTTTTTGCCTGGGTTACTGACATGGTATTCTGAAGTCTCTGATCTTGGATTTTTGTCTTAGCTCCAAAATTTGGATTCCAGACTCTGCTTACAAAATCCAGGAACCTGAACTATCAGCTGGTCTTCTCCCTGGCTCTTCCTAAACGTGACCCCTTCTGTGCTGACTCTTATCATAACCACTGTTCTACCTACCTTATTAACAACCACAGAATTGACCCCAACCTGCCAAAGTCCTCCTAGCCTGATTCAACTCCTGTCCTCCCTATCGTTTATCTCTATCTTTCTACTCTAAATCTTCCTTCTTTCATGTCTACCCAACTCATGGCATGATTATAAGCATAAAGGAATGGTTAATGTGACATATTTTTAAAAGCTAATTATTACAACTCACAGTGCCCCCTCTGTTAGAACCTTAGACAAGACGCCTAGTATATCTGTCTCACTAGATACAATAAATCTCCAAGACAATAATTAGGATTTATGCATTTGCCAACGCTAATACAGGAAGGAGCTAAATCTGCAATGTGTTCGGCTCTGGATAATTTTAAACAACTTTTAGACACAATTGAGACTATTTATAGCATTCACAATGTGTATGCCTTAAAGACTGTCCTCTATAAACCTTATTTTATCACTTCCCTTAAAATTTAGTGTCCACAAAGTATTTAAGAAAAGCTACTGTGAGTCCAGCTGGTGTGGGTCAGTACTTGAGTGTCAACCCATGAACCAAAACAAGAGGACACTGGTTTGATTCCCAGTCAGGGCACATACCCAGGTTGTGGGCTCAATCCCTAGTAGGGGACATGCAGGAGGCAGCCAATCAATGTTTCTCTGTCATTGATGTTTCTATCTCTCTATTCTTCTCCCTTCCTCTCTCTCTAAAAAATCAATTTAAAAAAATCTTTAAAAAAAGAAAAGCCACTGTGAGTGGCCTGAATGTTTTCCAAGCTCTAGATACCATACTTAGTCACATGGAATGTGGAATGGGCTAGACACCTTGGAATTGCTCTTGTTAAACTGGTGTAAGCAATTGACCCAACAGTTTTGAGACTCATTATTTGTTTTACAAGTTCCTGTGAGGAAAGCTATGCAGTTGTCTTGTGAAGTAGTTTCTTAAAAGGCTTTTATTTTGTCTGGATATGATAAGGATCATCACATGGTATGTCTAACTGATGACTTAGTGCTCTTTCAGTGGATAGAAACTTCTATGGGAAAAAAGAATTAGACAATAAGTACCAATGACTTAATACATGCCGTGTTTCCAATTCAATTTGCTTTGATAAAAATCAAATAATCCCCAGGAACACAAATATTTATCTACAGCGATTAGACAGTCTGTTAAAATTGGCATTCTCAGTCTCTCCAAAAGCCTCTCATTTGTCCTTTATATGACCTACACATTGTCAAGAGGTTAACAATGTTGGAAAATTCCTGTGGTCTTCTTAGTTTTCGTGCTATCTGGCAGAGAAACATCAGGACCCTTACTTTTCTTTTCAACATAGCATGTGCTTTATTCACAACCAGAGCTCCTCTGTCTTGATTAACAAAATAGGAAACAGATATTTTAATTCTAAATGTACTGTAAATTCATAACATTTTTCCTTTGAAGTAAAATGTTTTATATGACTACAATGACACAGGGAAAGAATTCATATAATCAGAAGGCTTGACAATTTAAAAAATACTTTGTCCTCAGTAAAATAGTCCAAGATTTTAAAGGTAACCTGATATTATTAAAGAGTTTGGTAAAGTGATTTTTTTAAATATATTTTATTGATTTTCTACGGAGAGAGACAGAGAGTTAGAAACATCGATGAGAGAGAAACATCGATCAGCTGCCTCCTGCACATCTCCTACCGGGGATGTGCCCGCAACCCAGGTACATGCCCTTGACTGGAATCGAACCTGGGACCTTTCAGTCCGCAGGCCGACGCTCTATCCACCGAGCCAAACCGGTTCCGGCTAAAGTGATTTTTAAATGTGCTAGTTTTTATATTATGCAGTATATTTTAAAACATGATTGAGCCCTAAATGCAATTACATACCACATTCCCTATGTACAAAGATTATTCTTTCCTATTTAGACATTGTTTTAAGTATTACATTTTGCCTTGATATCAAGTATCCTGGCACCAAGGTTAAATGTACCTTTAAAAAAGATAAGCTATCTACTCCAATAAAACCATAGCCGATAAACCCTTTTATCAAATATGCCAAGTACATGTTAAATCATAAAATATATAGGACTAACTATAGAGGACACCTTCATACTTTCAAGGTTACTATCTTTATATACATACCTAATGTGCTTTCAAACAAGACTGAAAAAATAATAATTTATTATTAGTAAGATATGACAATCAAAATCATAGGTGATTTTCATGTCCTTCAATGAGTCTTGGATGTTTAGAAGGAAAATGCAGCAGGAAGGAAAATCTTCAGATTATAACATCAGGAAAGGAGGTTAGACACCAATTCTAAGGGAGATGGAAGTCTCTAAAAACAGTATATCATACAGATTCCCATTACTCTGTGTGATAGCATGTTGCTAATGAAAGCAAAGGAGTAAGCCACCATTTCTCTTAAAGTGACTTGTAGCCTAGCTTCCATTGTCATCTCCTCTTCCCAAATTCTTTCTTGGACCTTCATTCCCTTCTACTTCCCTCTACCACTGTTTATGTACCTTGCCCACTAAGCACCCTTCCTCTCCTCTCTACCGCTATTTTCCCATTTCCTCTGCCTCCTTCAAACGGATCTTTCCCAGGGAGCCTATTCGGACTATGTTTATCCCTACCTTAGCACTACAGCTTCACTCGCACACACTCAAGGATCTGCATTCAGCACTTGGTGTGTGTGTGTGTGTGTGTGTGTGTGTAAGAGCTTGGGTTCCATTGCACCTGTGCTCAAGACCCAGCTCTGCCCTTCCTATACTGTGAGGCAGGTTAAGCCTCAGTGCCCCCATCTGTAAAGTGAGGATTATAACAGGAATATTGTGAGGACAAAATGAGGCAATGCAAAGAGAACACTCAATGCAATGCTGGTAGAGAGTAAACACACAATAAATCATTATTGTCATATTTATTATTTCACCAACACAGAGGCAGTTCTCCTCAGTGCAAAGGCAACCTTTTTGGTATCATTTTGTATCGCCCTGCAAGATTGGTGACTGCACTGTTTGAACTAAAAGCGGAACAAATGATGCAGGAAATCACATGCTCTTATGTGGCAAAGAAACACAAGCTTTGAAATACAAATAACAGATGATTCAGGGTGGGAAAATCACTATCTTTAAGTCCTATGCTTGGTTGTTTAATAGATTGAGTCCTCAGATAAAAGCATGCTAGGTCTACATAATGAAGTAAAGGACTGATGGGGGGTGGGGAGTACGTTTATCAGCAAGTAAAGGTAAGTTTTTTCTTTCCTGCATTGGATGCATAAATATAGACAACTAAACAGTGTACTTAATTATGCTCTTTAAAAAAAACATTTTCACTTCGCACAACTTATTCTGACAATCTCAGGGAGGGAAAAACAACAAAAACAAACAAACAAAAAAGCCTTCCTAATACCAGTGTGGGAGGAGTCAGCAGAAGGGAGAGATGGGGGACTAGATTTACTGCCATGTGAAAACCTGGAAGATAGAGCTGGAACCCCTGTTGACAAAGAAAATGGGCCAGAAGGAGTGTGTTGTCTAACAGCTTCAGTAATTGTATCTGAGGACAGACTTGGAATTGCTTTCAAGACTGTTAACTGAATTTTTCTTGGAAGATTTCAGCTTAACTCTTAGAACCTCATCTGTTTAGTTGTAACTTTGTCAATATTTTAAATGTGTATTTATAGTGTGGAAGGGCCAGGACCTTTAGAAACCCAATCATTATGGTAACACCAGAGAAGAAGGGGGGGGGGGGTGGCGGGGGGCAGGGGAAGAGGTGTGGCTAAGGATTGGCAAAACAAAAAAAAAAACAAAAAAATAGCTCCAGCAGGGCCTGGTTGTGACAGAACAGCCTCCTTGCCTACTAAAAGGAAGTTGCCAAAATAGACACACCCCCTAGACCAGTGGTTCTCAACCTTCCTAATGCCGCGACCCTTTAATACAGTTCCTCATGTTGTGGTAAACCCCAAGCATAAAATTATTTTCGTTGCTACTTCATAACTGTAGTTTTGCTACTGTTATGAATTGTAATGTAAATATCTGACATGCAGGATGTATTTTCATTGTTACAAATTGAGCATAATTAAAGCATAGTGATTAATCACAAAAACAATATGTAATTATATATGTGTTTTCTGATGGTCTTAGGCGACCCCTGTGAAAGGGTCGTTCGACCCCCAAAGGGGTCGCTACCCACAGGTTGAGAACCATCGCCCTAGACAAATGTAAGTACAGCAAGGCATTTCAAAGTCAGATACAAATGAGTGTTTATTATCTTTCATCTTTTGTAACCCAGACCTCTGTTCCTAAGCATTTATGTGGGTAATTGGAAAATGACAGTATAGCACATTTATTTCCTTAAGTCTCCATTTCTCTCGGGGCAGATGAGCTATGACACCTAAGGCGGACAGTCCATGTAGCACAGGACACTGTGCTTCCCCGTCACCCAGTGGTCATCCACCCTCTTACCGTCCTTCCCAGCCTTGAATGTACACACGCTCTCATGCCAACAGAGAGGCTCCAAACGGTCTTTTGTTTTCATGCTCCTAATCTTCGCAGTCTTCACACTCTTCTCCAGATATTGCTTTATTTCTCAGGCAAAATATTTATATCTCTACTGTACCTTATTTTGATAGCTGATTTGTTGTCCTCTATCAAATTGTGCTTTTTTTAAAATGCCACTGCTGGAAACCCATTAAGACTTTGTACTGGAAGAAAAAAAATACTCATCCTGGGCCTAAAAGGTAAAACCATATAATCCATTATCTACTTACCACCATGCACAAGCACTATAATTTATGTCAGTATTACACAGAGCATAAAATTAGGGCAGAAATCTGTAAAGCCAGTTGAGGTGCCAGTTTTTCATTATTTTCTCTAGTGCATGCTTGAAAATTTCCATCATAATAAAAGAACTTTAAAAATGTACATGAGAACAGAGAGACCATTTCAGGAAAGCAGATGAAGTGATCTGCATGCTATCCTCTGATTTCAGCTTACAGTCAGCAGCATGCCTATACCTGGCAGAGTACCAGTGTTCCTCTCCCCAATCTTGGGAAGCTGGTGGGAGGAGAAGGGGTGTTTATTTTTAGTGCGAGTTACTTCAATGAGAGAGTGCCCAGTTTTCTTGTTGAGGTGGGCCAGGCATGAAAGGCCAGATAGTCTATTTTCAAACTAGATCAGCCATGGGCAAACTACGGCCCGAGGGCCGGATCCGGCCCGTTTGAAATGAATAAAACTAAAAAAAAAAAAGACCGTACCCTTTTATGTAATAATGTTTACTTTGAATTTATATTAGTTCACACAAACACTCCATCCATGCTTTTGTTCCGGCGCTCCCGTCCAGTTTAAGAACCCATTGTGGCCCTCGAGTCAAAAAGTTTGCCCACCCCTGAACTAGATGGTAGCAAGGTAATGGAGAGTATGAAGGCTTTCGTGTTGGACAGACTAGATTTAAACTAATTTCTCTGACCTTTTATCCCTTGTAAAGTGGAGGTAATATCAGCTGCACAGAGTTATTATATGTGAAGTGCCTACTGATATATCTGGCAAATAACAGATTCTCTATGCATGTTTATTTCCTTCCTTCCTGTCATAGTTTCTGTTGCTAATCATATAACCTGTTTAAGAAACTCCAAAGACATCTAGATATAACTTTAAAAACATTTTCATTTCTACAAAACACCAATAAGAGCTTGGCATATTCAGTCACTGGACATTATTAATAGGAGGGCTATTAATAGAGGAGGAACCCATGTCTTTAGATAGATGAGACACCCCATTGTGTGGTGTGTTAGGTAGGACAGTGGAGTCTCTGCCAGGGACATGAATTCTCATCTCCACTCTCTCATGAAGTAGCTGTTGCCTTTGAAAAGGACACCTAAGCATTTTTAAGTACTCCTCTTTCTAAAACTAGAGAATGACAGGCGTAGAGACAGCTTAACATATATAAAACTAATAATTTGATCTATCACTATATTAAATAGAGAAAAATCAGTCTGGTTTTTCTCAGATATGAAAACTTTCCCTATTGAATTCTGACACAGTAAAATCACTATACAAATATGAGGTTTTGACTCTGAATCAAATGGCTTTGGCCAGAGGCCACAGCAAATAGTCATGATGTGTGGTTATTATTATTCCTACTACGACGGACGCAGGATTGTGAATTAATTGGCAATAAGCAGCTGCAAATTAGTTCATGTCCATCCCAGAGAATAAGCAGCGTGGGGGACCAGACGTCTGGCGGCAGGCCCCAGCGTGGCCCTGCACCTAACAGTGGCCTCGGCAAGTTATTTCGTATTTCCGAACCCCATCGCCTCATCTCTAAGATAAGGCATAGCTACCTTTAAAAGGTGTTAAAGCCCTAGCCGGTTTGGCTCAGTGGATAGAGCGTCGGCCTGTGGACTCAAGGGTCCCAGGTTCGATTCCGGTCAAGGGCATGTACCTTGGTTGTGGGCACATCCCCAGTGGGGAGTGTGCAGGAGGCAGCTGGTCGATGTTTCTCTCTCATCGATGTTTCTAACTCTCTATCCCTCCCCCTTCCTCTCTGTAAAAAATCAACAAGATATATATATATATATATATATATATATATATATATATATATATATAAAAGAAAAGGTGTTAAAAAGTTAAATGAGAAAATGCTGGTAAAATGTTCCTAGCAGTGAGTAAGTGCTTATTTTATTCATGAATTTCTACTTTTTGATATATTATACCAGCTTTTTGTCAATAATGTTGATTTTTCTCAGGGCTAAAATTTAAAATTTTACTGTTCATGTTTATGATTCATTTCTCATTCTGTGTGTGAGAGGTTGCACATTTGTATGGTTTTATAAAAACAGCAAAATCTTGTTTTTCCTTTTCTTATTGAATTTATTGGGGCGACATTAGTTAATAAAACCATACAGATTTCAAGTGCACAACTCAATAAAATATCACCTGCTTACTGCATCGTGCACTGACCACCCAAAGTCAAGTCTCTTTCTGTCCCCACTTACCCACACTTTGCCCACTTCCACCTCCCTCCACCTCTCCCGCTTCCCCTCTGGTTATCACCACACTGTTGTCTATGTCTATGTGTCAAATTTTTTTCCTTAATTCCTTCAGTTATTTACCCATGGTCCCAAACCTCCTCCCCTTTGACAGCTGTTAGTCTGTTCTGTATTTCTATGCTTCAACCAGCAAAATCTTAACAAAACAGCAAGAAGAGAGCATTCACTATGGCTGGGCAGTCATGGAGACAAGAGGGACTCACAAAAGCCTGAAGGGATTTACAGATTGGCTGGCTCTCAGTAGGAAACTGTTTTTTCATCAAAAGCCACAGATGTCTCTAAAGCCCTTTCCACCGCAGCCCTCATCACAGGCAATTTGTGAAGGCACCTGGTCAAGACAATTTGCAATTCTTCCTTGAATAACAGAGGAATCGCACCCCCAGCATACCTGGAGAACTCAACGCTAAGACATGAAATGGGCTGCATAATACGTGCAACTAGAGCTACAAAGTCTGCATTTGAGAGGCTGCATTTTGAACAATTGCCAAAGAAGACAGAATTCTGTTAATTGGAAAAATCAGCGTTGATTCAAGAAAGTGACTCATAAAACCTGGACAGTATAGGATACACTAGTAACCCAGCAGGCTGACACTGACACAGATCAGCAGGTGAGTCAAAGCCCAGACGACAAGAAGAAACAAACGCACGAACACAACAACCCAGACACAGCATTCCCCGGATCACATTTATCATCACCCTAATGGACTGGAATAGACCACAAGTTGCTGTTCCTTTCTAAACCTCTCTGTGGTGTGTGAAGGCTTTGCTATATATAAATTAAATGTATATTTTTCCATTGTTTAGGTTGAGTTTTTCTCAAAGATGACATATAGTTTTGTAAAGAAAAACCAGGTGAACTGGTTTGTTACCATACAACATTTACAGAGAAACATGCTCATAACAGTCATAATCCTATTTGGGTGTACTGTTGTATAAATATTACAAATATTGATTTTCATTATTATAATTTTGAGGCCTCTCACCACAAGATGGGGTTCAGAACACTTACGTAAGTTGGCTATCTTTTTTTTTTTTAATATACCTTTATTGATTTCAGAGAGGAAGGGAAAAGGAGAGAGAGAGAAACATCAATGAAGAAAGAGAATCATTGATTGGCTGCCTCCTGCATGCCCCCTACTGGGGATCAGCCCCGCAACCTGGGCATGTGCCCTTGACAAGAATTGAATGCAGGACCATTCTGTCCACAGGCCAATGCTCTATCCACCGAGCCAAACCAGCTAGGGCTAAGTTGGCTATCTTTATTTAGAGGCTCAACATAATCACTGGTGCTCCCAGAGCAGAACAGACACTGGGGCTTTATTGATTTAATAAGAAAAGATTATCTTACTGTTTCCGGGGCAAATTATCTGTCTTTACTCATAAGTCTTTCACAATATTTAACTCCTTATTTTTCTCCTTCCCTTATATCCTCACAGTTTCTTTCTCCAACAGTTATTCATCTTTTCGTCACCTCCATCAATGAGGAAGTCATTTATTTAACTAATGAGACAGTTGCCCCAATTTACTTTCTTTTCAAAGACAGACTTTCCCCACAAAGGAATCACTGCCAGAAAGCTCCACAACCTCCTCCACCCCCACCTCCTCAACCTTGGAGTAAGAAAACCCAGACGCATATCTGGACCTGAAATGGCTCTTGCCTGAGAAAGCACGAACCTTTGAGACAAGAGAGGAAATGCTTTAGACAATAGCAGAAGCTGCACAGTCCACAAATGCTCAACTTTCCACCACACCCATTGGTGGAATTTGTTACCAGTAAACACACATTGCTCTAAGCACCGTTTTTATTAGAGATGAAAGAAAAATCATCTGTTCTTAAAGTCAACTCCAAATATGATACATATGCAAAGTGGATATTTTTGCTTCTCTGAACTAGAAACTAGACAGGGAAACCATTGGCTACCTAAAAGAGTGTTCTTTTCCATGTACCCTGAGCTCAATCTCTCCCTCTTGAAACTCCAAGATGCGCAGTAATTTCAAATCAGATTGTAAAATAATGAGAGCAGAAAACATGATGGAAAAATAGTGGAACACTGTTTGAAATCTTATCAGAATTCTCTAGAAATTATATCTACAAATGAAATCTTAGGGCTTATAGGTAGCCTTACTAAGCAACAAGAAATGTTCAACATCTAACATAGGTAAAATAATAACAAAAAGAATAGTGAAGAATAAGGAAAAATAACAGTGAAAGTACCAGCCATACTTTACACTCTGAAGTGGTCCCACTGTTGTTAAAACCATTATGGGGTCAAAGTTGGTTTTTAGGGGCCTCCCACCCCCTTCTTCACTCTCTTCCTTGCCCTCCCTTTCCCCTACCCAAGTGGGCCTATAGAGAACACTAAATTCCTTCAAAGTTCCCCTCTAAATATTTTCTCTTCTTCCCTCCTTAGAGCTCTCATAGACTCAGTATCTCACTGTTCCACCAGCTGTGAGAAAGGGAAGCAATTTAATGAAACTCACTCATCCTTAAGAATTATTATGTGACAATATGCCAAGCATACTTACTTTACTTTTAAAGAAAACACTTGGTGCCCTGGCTGGTGTAGCTCAGTTAGTTGCAGCGCCATCCAGTACACCAGAAGGTGGCAGGTTCAACTGCTGGTCAGGGCACATACCCGGATTGTGAGTAGGATGCATACAGGAGGCAACAGATCGGTATTTCTAGCTCACGTCAATGTTTTTCTCTCTCTTTTATCTTCTCTCTCTCTCTCTCTCTCTCTCTCCCTCCCCCCAATAAAAAAATTATTTTTTTTAAGAAAGAAAACCCTCAGCTCCCAAAGGATAGTAATTGATCAAGTGTCCAAAAATAAATGTTTATTTCTTTTGTTTTTAAGTAGAAGAGGTCAGATAATGTAAAAAGTTTTGTGCAGAATGTCTTTCTACTAGGCTCAATATTTCACCTTCAAATAAAAAGCTATGACATTCTGACTTCCATCCCCATCCAAGTATAGCCAAAAAGCAAGAATCAAGAGTTTAGTTCACCACCTTTGAAAGACCAAATATTGTTCTCAACCACACCTTAGTCAATGCATTGCTCCATTGTATATTTTATCTTTTAAAACTGTTGTTGTTATTTTGGTTTTTTTTATTTTTATTATTTTGAAAAGAATACTTGCTCATGATAAAACACACAAGAAAATATTCAATATTTTCTCACCTATAATAGACCTCTTATTTTATTCTCTTAATGTAACTGCCACCACATTTTCTTGTGTACCCTTCCAGATATTTATCATATTTCCTAAATTGAGAAATATAAATAGGTTTTGTTTGGCTTTTTTATTTAACAATATGTTTTGCAAAACTGCCTATATAAACCATGGCATATATGTGTATTTTTCAATTGTATGTTATTCTTTTCTTTAGATATACCATAATTTACTGATTAATTTGCTTATTAGTGGACATTTGGTTGTTGTTTTTTTTAGTATTTGCTTATTACAAACAAATGAACTAACGTAATGAACTAATTTTCACATATGTTTGTGTATATTTATGAACATACCTATAGATCAAAGAGCTTAACTTGTAATAAAATAGTAAGTGCATTTTTATGTCTTCGAATAGTATATAAATATTACTTACTTTGCATACCTTCACACATTACTTACTGTAGATCTCCCTTACCTCTGGGTATGGCTGAGTTTGAGCTAATTTTCATGAGTGCTCAGTGTGAGGAGTGACAGTAGGGTGTGACCATAATTAGAAATGAAGCGGTAACATGAAAAGCATCCTAAACAAGTTGGGATATGTAGTGGATTTGGTTATTATTATTTTAGAGATGTTTTAAGAATTAGACATTTACATATATCCTTCAAAATAACATCTTGAAAGGCTGTTCTCTCATGCTAAGGATACTGCCAATATTCCAGCTATCTTTGTAGCTCTGCTTCAGGTATGGTCTTCAGAATCAGCACCCCCTTATTTTTTACCTCTTTGGTGGTCGCAACTGTCTCTTAATAATGGGTTTTATCTTTCTGATAGCGAGCATTCACAACCAGTCCTCTTGGAAATAAAATTGATTGTCAAGCAAGATAAAACATTTTTGGTTAAAAATAAAGGGTACCTTGGTGATGGGTGGTAACTAGACTTTTGGTGGTGATCACTTTATAGTATATGTGGAATTATAATATTGTTCACCTGGACCACATGTCCTATGCCAGTTTTACCACAATGAAATAGTGTGCCACCCTAACCAGTTTGGCTCAGTGGAAGAGCGTCGGCCTGTGGACTGAAAGGTCCCAGGTTCGATTCCGGTCAAGGGCATGTACCTTGGTTGCGGGCACATCCCCAGTAGGAGGTGTGCAGGAGGCAGCTGATGGATGTTTCTCTCTCATTGATGTTTCTAACTCTCTATCCCTCTCCCTTCCTCTCTGTAAAAAATCAATAAAATATATTTTTAAAAAAGAAATAGTGCACCTTAAAATAATGTGAGTGTATATATATATGTGTGAGAGATAAACTGGACCAGAAGGATGTTTCCAGTGAGGAATTCAAATATGGTTCTCACCAGAGCATGTGAAAATGTTCCCAAGGTCACAGCTCTGAAGGACAACTTGCATTTGAATGCAGACACTGTGGTATGTTTGTTTTTAAAGACTGATTATTTTATAGCTACCACTCATAAAGCCTGTGGTCATAAAACACCTTCCTCCGTCTTGGAGGCAGACCACACTGTGTAAATGATGGTGTCAGGTTTTAACTCGGGCTAAGACCACTCTGGCCCTTACAGTGGCCGGACTCCACTCTCTCCCCGAGTAGCAAGGACCACTTCTATTCCCACATCACAGAGATGACCTCTGGCTTACGTAGCAAAATAGACGAGGAAATTTTGTTTCAAAAGAATAAGTATCGTTAAAGGATGAGAAGGTCCTAAAAATAAAAATAGCCTAAAAGATAGAAATAAGCATGCCATTGGTTTGGGGACATTTTTACTCGCTGTAAAGGGCTTTACATTTAAAAAGAAAGAAAGTCAACAACTCTGTCTTAATTCCACATCCGCCACTTGCCGGGATGACCACGCCCGGCTGCACTGCCTCCACAGCCCTGCTCTGTCACAATTCAGTTCCAGCTGACTTCACGGTCCTCTTTGTCACCTTCCAGTCACAGCCCCCACGCCAGTTCCTATTTTAGAAGCTCCTAATCTCTTACCATTTAGTATTCTCTGCCTACTGCCTCCATGTTTTGTCTTCCCATTCCCTTCTTAATTCCATGGATTTCAGGATTATGGGCTTCTGGGGTGGAAAAAAGACTACACTTTAGGTCAGACAGGGATGGATTCAAATCTTGGCTTTTAGTTGTGACCTCAGAAAACGTCCTGAGCCTTTCCAAGTTAAAAAATATACATATGGTAGGTTGTTCTCGAGTACATATGTTCATTTAAAAAAGAAATTATTACATTAAAAGGTGTATATAAATTTGGTGTATTTTTGTATGCACATGATACATATATAAGTTTTAGGAAATGAGGATATAAAATTTACTGGTCTGAAAGCTGCTTTACAACATTACCAGTAATCCAGCCTCTGCCTTCATATCCATCTACAGTGACCAAGAGCTGCATGATTGTGAAAGTGGTCCTTTCTGTCACTGTCGCTGATACTGGAAGGGTCTTCTCCATTTTGCTTTTAATCCTTTCTCCCCCCCCCCCCCCCCCCCCCCCCCGCCCCACTTGCACCATGTGCCCTACCTTGTCCCCTAGAACAACACAGGCAAATCTAATCCCTTTGTCACATGGCAGCCCTAAAATATTAAAAGTAAGCCTTCATGGCTCTCTGACTCTTTTCTTCTCCAAACTAAGATGCTTGGGGTTTTGGTTTTGGTTTTTTCCATTTCTTATCCAACATTGTATCTGGGTCCTTGGTCATTCTAAGCATAGCACCTGTCAGCTCTTGAGCCTCTCCCAACCCGGGACACTGCTCTCAGCTCCATATCTCACCTGAAACCCTCAGTGCAAACTCATCTCTCTTCCCCAGCTCCTGCTGGCCTTGACTGTTTTCATTTCTCTCCTCAGCTAGGCTGCAAAAGACATGTCTCCTATTTCTTTTGAACAAACCACCTCTCCACTCTTCACCTCTGCATCATCACCCCTATAAGAAAGTGTCTCAAAGCAACTTTAAATTAGTTTGGTTGACTTTAGCAGTTATTGCCTCTTTTCATGTAACCAATACATTTTATGTGCATTGTTTCAATCTTTAAAACATTCTCATCCTAATATGTAAAAGTCCAGGGTTGTAAAGACCAATCACAACCGAATGCTGACCAACCCGGAAGTCCTTCAGTCAGGGCTGGGTTGCCGGGGTGACCCAGCACTGACTGCCCAGGGGGCTGAGACCCAGAGAGAGGCAGGGTCTGATTTGCAGCCTCAGTGGCAGCCTTTGATCGGTACTTGCCTCTCTCTTTCTCTTCCTATTTCTTTCTGAGCTTAGCCAGCAGCAGGGCTTTTCCTTCTCTCCCAGCCACTGCAGGGGCTGCTGTTCAGCCCTACCTCTCTGATCAGGCCCAGAGATAGGCCTGGAGATGCTGACTGGCATAGGAACCGACCAATCAGAACCAAATGTGGGTAGTGTGAAGAACCAATGGCTGCCTAGGAGACGGAGCTTTTGACATTGATTGGCATAGAAACTGACCAATCAGAACCAAATGTGGTTGCTGTGGGGAACCAATGGCTGCCTAGGAGACAGAGCTTCTGACACTGACTGGCATTGAAACTGACCAATCAGAACCAAATGTGGGTGCTATAGGGAGCCAATGGCTGCCTAGGAGACAGAGTTTCTGATGCTGACTGGCATAGACACCAACTAATCAGAACCAAATATGGGTGCTGAGGGGAGCCATTGGCTGCCTAGGAGGTGGAGTTTTATATGTTGATTGGCATAGGACCGACCAATCAGAACCAAATGTGGGTGCTGTGAAGAACTAATGGCTGCCTAGGAGGCAGAGCTTCTGACACTGACTGGCATTGAAAACAACCAATCAAAACCAAATGTGGGTGCTGTGGGGAGCCAATGGCTGCCTAGGAGTTGGAACTTTTGACGCTGACATAGAAACCGACCAATCAGAACCAAATTGGCCAGCAGGGGAGGGCAGTTGGGAGTGATCAGGCTGGCAGGCAGGTGAGCAGTTAGGAGCCAGTGGTCCCTGATTGCAAGAGAGATGTCCCACAGGGTTCGTGCCTAAACTGGCAGTCAGACATCTCCCAAGGGGTCCCCAGTTGGAGAGGGTGCAGGCTGGGCTGAGGGAACCCCTCCTCCATGCACAAATTTCATGCACCCAGCCTCTAATCTATACTAATAAAAGGGTAATATGCTAATTAGACCAGACATCTTCGGGACATCCATCTGGCGGAGACAGAGGCAGTTAGAGGCAATCAGGTTGGCAGGGGAGGGCAGTCAGACATCCCCTGAGGGGGACCACCCCCTCTCCCCCCAATGCACGCGGGCCTCTAGTAACAAAATAAACTGATGAATAAAATAGATGCAGAGACACGGAAGCATGGAACAGACTGACGAATCTCAGAGGGAAGAGGGGATGGGGCACAGGCAGGAAGGAATTAACCAAAGAACTTAAATGCATATAGACATACCCCATGGACACAGACAATAGTTCTCTGAAGGCCTGGGGAGGGGTTGGGGCTGGGGAGGAGGGGGGTGTTAATGGGGGAAGTAAGGGGGACATCTGTAATACTTTCAACAATAAAGATACATTTTTTAAAAACATTCTCATAAGCTAACTAATAAATAAGTCAAAATGTATTATAAAGTGAAAACAGAAAGGGTCAAACATAAAAGAGAACAATATTCATCTTCTGAGCCCAGCTTTATTTCTCAAAATGTATATATATAGCATCATTGTCAAAAAGATTATGCTGGAGTCAGACTGCTGAGGTCCAAATCCCAGCCACTTGCCACCGTGTGACCTCTCTGTGCTTCTGCTTCATCTGTAAGATGGGGATGACAGTACCCACCTCATGGTTGTTCTAAAGATTACATGGGTTTCTCCTAACACATGGAAAGTGCCTAGATCAGTAGTTGGCACTAGGCAAGCACTATATTTGCTGCTACGTTGATAATGGAGATGATGATAATGGGTTTGGGAAAATCATTTTTTGCCTTTCTGGGTATCAGTTTCCAAACCTGTAAAGTGAGAAGGAAGGGATAGTGTTGATACTAGTGAGAGTAATACCATACAATCCTAGATCCCTTGACAATTTACAAACCATTTCCATATGCAGTACTTCATTGGGAAACATGCTTTAGTATTCCCATGCCCTCAGCTCACCTGATTTGCTGGAACAGCTGGTCAATGTGCTGCAAGGTGTAAATACTGACTCTGGCTCCTGGCCTCCATTATAGCAGAAAGCATCAAAGGCCTCACATCGCTGATGCCTCCTCCAGTGACTGACTTGCTATGTGTGACATACTTTAGAACTGTAAAAGTTGGACTCCCCCAAATGCACTGGTAGACTGGGAAGAAAGAGACAAGGAAATAGTAAAACAAAGGCATTCATATTTATTGAGCATTTACAATATAGTGATTATAATGTCAATCGCATTGAGTCTTCATAACAATTTCCATGGAAGGTTTTATTGCCATATTTCTTTGATAATTTCCACAAAGAGGTTCAATACTAGGTCACAAAGATAGTAATTTTAAACCAGGATGAAAGTCTGACTGAGCCCAAAGCTTGAGCTGATGCTAAAGTTTCATGCTATCTCACTGAGATTTTCAATCTACTAAGATTAGATGTAGGTTAGCTCTTTAACTCCTCTGCTAAATTTCAAGCCCCGAAGAGCTCTGCTTGATGAATGGTACCAAGAACATAATAAAGGGAATTTATTTTATTATGAACAACTAGCCTAACGATGGTGATATCTTTCAATAATGACTGACTTAGTCTGGCAGTCCTAGCAAAGGCTTTAATGCAAAATGTCACTGTATTTTAAAGGCACTTTGAAACAGCTATCTTGGCAAGTCCACCTGATAAGCGATTGAGATGGCTGCTGAGTAATTATATTCCTTCCATGTTCACAGTACATCAGAGAACAAATATCTGGTGGGGGGGTGGGGGTGGGGGGGGAAGATCATCATTTCATATAACAAGTATTGTCAACAAATAAGTTCATGAAACTTTTTTAATCCTTGTTCTTCCTCATTTATTTCCCACCAACATACTTGTCAGCTCCCTGATTTGATGGGTGATAGCCCTCAGGGCACATGAGGGTGAAGTCAGCATAATATACATTGCTGCACAGTCTTGAGTCAATCAACTGGAACTACAAGGGAGTTCAAAGGAAGCAGCATGAACATGAGGAAGCAATGAAACCATGGTTTTGAAATCTTGGAGACTTAAATTCGAAAACATAGGTTAAATAAACAAATCACAATTCCATGTTAATATACATCTACAACATCTTCATTGATATTTTCCTAACAGTGACTAGACACCAGGCAAGGTTCACTATATATTATTGCACTCAGGCCTCACAATAAGACTATGCAATAGGCACAGTGATTATACCCATATTTAACAAGGAAACTGAGGCACAGCAAAGAAATATAATTTCCCCACTGTTATAGAGAAACACATTGGTAACATGAGGGTTCATATCCCAGTAGCATGACATTCTCACAAGTGCCCACCCTTTCTCAAAGCAAACTTCTGATTGCCTCTGGAAGATGATCATATATGCATCAGGTATGATCCCTAAAAGATGAACTGTTTTAGTTTAATAGTTTTCATGAGATTTCCAAATCCATTTGTACAATTCTGCATTAAGCAGTTGTTGTGATAAAAATGAACACAAAGATCTGTATACACTAAAAAAGTCAAAACCAATGTGTTTGCATGAACTTCCTCAGTAGAGTCACTTCATTTACCTATTAGATCACAGACCACACTTGGGTTAGAAAGACACTGTGAATTTTGGGTATGATTGGAGCTAACTCGTGGTGAATATACGTGAAGGGTTGAATTTTTTTTTCTTAGTATTATTTTTCCTCTACGTACCTAATCGTGACCTGTGTAGCTGTTAGAAAGGAAGGCTAAGGGGGAAATTGTCAGCCTACAGAACTACTTATCACTGGTTTGTTTCAGAGTCTAGAGCAGTGGTTCTCAACCTTCCTAATGCCACGACCCTTTAATACAGTTCCTCATGTTGTGGTGACCCCCAATTTCATTGTTACAAATTGAACATAATTAAAGCATAGTGATTAATCACAAAACAATATGTAATTATATATGTGTTTTCCGATGGTCTTAGGCAACCCCTGTGAAAGGGTCGTTCAACCCCCAAAGGGGTCGCGACCCACAGGTTGAGAACCACTGGTCTAGAGTATACAAACCTTCTCCTTGTTACTCCACAAAAGTCCTTATCCTTCCAGAAAGTTTCTCTTCCCAACGCCAAGGACTGATAAGGAATGAGGACCAAACAGCAGGAGACTTGTTATCTCAAGTGGCTTGTTGACATCCCTAAGATTTTTCAGACTGGGTAACACCCATTTAGCTCATTATGCCCCTCATAGATAGCTATAATGTTCTCTAAGAACTTTCTGTGGATCTGAAGTGGGATAGGGAACACACTATAATATACACTGAGTGGCCAGATTATTATGACCAGCCAGATTATTATGACCACCCCATCAGTACAATGAAGTGAATTAGTTATGCAAATAATAATAATAATAAAACCTTGAGAGTATTTGCTTAGGAAGTTTTCAATATTCAGTATTTTTGGAAGGGTCAATGAAGTACTGATGGGGTGGTCATAATAATCTGGCCACTCAGTGTATGTCTCTCTAACCCTCTTTCAATATCTCTCTCTCTCTCTCTCTCTCTCTCTCTCTCTCTCCATTTTCAAGTTTAATGAAACTCAGCCTATGTCACAAAAGGAATACTCCATTTCAGAAGCTAATTAGAGGTGGCCCAGAAATACAACTGAAAGGCAAAGGAGGGTAAACAACCAGTGACGGGGAGCTAGGAGATCCCACCCTGGGCAACATTCCCTTGTGTTCCAACCTCTGCTGCAGGCGTGATGAATGGAGGATGGCATAGCCCTGGGAGTCAGAAGGTCCTGATCCAAGTACCACTCACCTGCAGTCTTGGGCAAGCCCCTTTTCCTGCTGAGGCCCCAGCTGTCTCACTGTTGCAGGGACTACAGCCTCACAGAGGCTTGGGAGGAACTGATGTGATCTTAAGGCAGACATGCTCTAGGTCACTAGAGAGGCCCGTGTCAAATGCCAATTGTGAGTTCAGTTTTCAGAGGTCTTGCCTCTCATCTGCTTCTCAATCTGACCAGGAGCTGCTCCTTGATCCTTGAACCATTTTCCAAGCCCAGAAGAGATCAAAATCTGATGTTGTTTTAAGTGTGACCCCAGTCATTCTTATTAATAAAATCCCTTCCTGTTTCTCTACAGTGAGAAAGGAGGGCGGAAGCAAGGTGCAAGGGGAGTGGAGGGGCCACACCAAGCAAGGACCTCAGCAGGGACTGGAAGAGCTCTCTCCAGCTGAGTCAGTCCCGTGTTTTTTCCTGTTAAATGATTCACATGCTGAGGCAAATGGGTCCAAAATGCAAAAACTCTTTCCTGAGCTTCCAGATGAGTTGATGGTTTTTGTTTTTGTTTTCCAATTCCATTTCTCTTTTCTTGGGAACATGAGTGCAGTGTTTCCACTCCAGGTGGAGGTTTCCTCCACCTCATTTAAATGCCCTGGGGAGGAGGGGTTATCGTATCAAGGAAACACTGGCTATTTTAAGTGTTATTCATATTCCTTAAACTTCCTTGTGTTTTTTACTCAAGAAGGTTGAGTATATTATAAATAAACAAAATTTCATAGTATATTATCCACAATAAAGTCTGAGCTCTTTAGAAATCAAGCTCTAGATAGGTGAATTTCCATGTGTCTTAAAAGGCTTACTGTTGTAAACATAAAATACTTTTTTCAAAGACTTTAAGTGGGAATCTCTTCTGGAATATATAAGATATATATACCATGTTTCTTCATAATAAAATATAACATTTCATTGACTATTAGAAGTCATTATCCTTATATCCTTTTAACACTCCTCTGTTTTGTCCTCCTCTCTTGTTTAAGTGAGGTCAATTTTAGTTGAGGTCCTTCTTCCATGTTCTGCTTAATCTTCATGCATATCCATAGCCACAATATCCTCTTTAGTCAAGTTATTCAGAAAAAAGATGGTTTACTCTTTGGCTTAATCTGACTAGTGGTAAAATTCCCCATCTTAAGGCCTTCTAGTAATTTCTCACTGTAGTTAGAAGATTAGCCAAACTCCTCTCTATTACCTACAGAGCCCTATATGGTCTAGCCCCTGCCTTTTCTCCAACTACTCAACCTTCATCCACTGTGTTCCACACACTAGCTTTCTCTGAGTTCCTCCAAAGAACCAAGTTGTCTCAGGTCCTTTGCATTTACCATTGCTACTTCCTGAAAGATTCTCCCCTGGTTTTCTCCTGACTGCCTCTTTCTCCTTATTTTGGTCTAAGGCCAAATGTCAAGTCCACAGAGAAGCCATCACTGTCTTCTACACCAAGTAGGCTATAACCCCTTTCTTGCTTTATTCCTATCCCAGAAATTAAAGCACTAGTGGAATGCTTTAATTTGTATTCTTATTTATTCATTTGTATTGATATTCTGTTTTGCTCACAGCAATATCACATTTTAAGGAATAGCTCCCAGCACATAGAAGGCACTCACTAAATACTCTTGAAGAAATAAATCCTGGCTGGCTCATCTCCACACCTCCTGAAAGCTAATCTCTGTCTATAATGGAGAGTTCTGCTTTCAGTTTTACTATACATTGGGAAATCTAATCTAAATAATCAATTATAGCCCAGCCTGTACGGCTCAGAGGTTGAGCATCGGACCATGAACCAGGAGGTCATGGTTCGATTCCCAGTCAGGGCACATGTGCCAGTTGTGAACTCGGTCCCCAGTGGTGGGCATGCAGGAGACAGCCCATCGATGTGATTGATGTTTCTCTCTCATCAGTGTTTCCATCTCTCTATCCTCTTCCTTCCTCTCTCTAAAATCAAAAAAATATATTTTAAAATAATAATAATCAATTACATAATATCCTAAGATTGCTGTCAAAACATTAAGAAGCTGGCAATGTCCAATGTCATTCGATCAAACTTTGGAAAGAGACAAAAGAGCTAAGAGAATGTTTGGACACACTCTAATTTCTTGGATAGTTCAACAAGATATAACAAACAGCTTAAAATAGTGAATAATAATACAAGGAGATCTAAACATAAGTATAAAGTGGCCCCAAAAAACAATATATGGCCAAAACCGGTTTGGTTCAGTGGATAGAGCGTCGGCCTGCGGACTGAAAGGTCCCAGGTTCAATTCCGGTCAAGGGCATGTACCTGGGTTGCGGGCACATCCCCAATAGGAGGTGTGCAGGAGGCAGCTGGTCGATGTTTCTCTCTCATCGATGTTTCTAACTCTCTATCTCTCTCCCTTCCTCTCTGTAAAAAATCAATAAAAAGTATATTTTAAAAAACAACAATATATGTTTGAAGTCTCATAATTTATTTTTAAAATCCAGATGAATTTTATATTCTAACTCTCTTTCTCCATATATATATATATCCTATATAATAAAAAGCTAATATGCAAATGGTCGTCATGCCCTCACACCATCACGCCATAACGGCTCAGACACTCAACACTGGGGATTGAGGAATGGAGACCAGCCAGGCACAAATGAACTCGAGAGGAATGGAACCAGCCAGGCTGTGGCTTCAGGAGAGGGACAAGCTGCCCACTCTGTGGTCCTAGGCGCCAGAGGCTGGGGCTGCGGCCCAGGAGAGGGACAAGCTGCTCGCCCCGCGGTCTCGGGCACCTGTGGCTGTGACCCGGGCTAAGCCACCTGCCCACGGTCTCCTGTGGCTGTGGCTGGCCCGGGAAAAGCCAGCCCAGGCCTGGGTGCCTGTGGCCAGCCAGAGAGGGAATCCTGGGTCCCAGGTGCGGGATGAGGCAGAGGAGATTAAGGGTGATCAGGCCAGCAAGGGAGCAGTTAGGGGTGATCAGGCTGGTAGGGGAGCAGTTAGGGGTGATCAGGCAGGCAGGCAGAGGTGGTTAGAGGTGATCAGGCAGGCAGGCAGAGGGGTTAGGGGCAATCAGGCAGGCAGGAAGGTGAGCAGTTAGGAGCCAGCGGTCCCGAATTGCAAGAGGCAGTCGGACATCCCCCAAGGGGTCCCAGATTGGAGAGGGTGCAGGCCGGGCTGAGGGACGCCCCCTCCCATGCACAAATTTCATGCAAATATATATATTTGTTTAATATAAAAGAAATTTCCCCTCAAATTGTTGGGGGAGAATGTACCCTTCAAGAAGTTGTGTCCTGTTTACCCTAGAAAACCACCAAGAATTCCCCCAAGTACATGTGCTCCAAGCTGATAAACACCTAGAAACGATTCTGGAGGAACCTTGAAGGGAGCACAATCCCCACCCACCCCTTGCTGCCTCATCCATTTGCCCTCATCTTCATCCCAGGGAGGAAGAGCTCTGGAACAAAGACACCTATGTGAACCAGGAGTCCCAAGGAATGCAGAGTTTTGAGATGGAAAACAAGGTTAAAAGTCCTATCGTTCTGTATCATTCTCTTTTCAGACATCTCTCTCTTCTAAATCATTTCATTGCTCTTTCTTTCCATGTGCTTGGTGAGGTAAGAGGTGCATTTGGAGTCCAAACCTTGGTTCATAGTAATGAAGTTTCCTTTGATATATTTCTTCAGTTAAAAATCTCTAATCACTATTGGTGGGCTCATTGAGGATTGGAGGTTCAAGATCCAGGCCATCATGCATAAATTATAATAATAAGAATACTTATAGAGAGAAGACAGAAGAAGCAAACAAGCTGGTAATGGTGAATTGAGTTGATTAGTAAAAGTCTTTTAAAATAAAATGTGATGAATGGAAAATATTCAGTCAGAGATGCCACATGAATTTGAATAATCAGCCTTTTTGTGACCTAACATTTGAAGGCATGAAAGAGAAGGCCATTATCCCATGAGTGTGCCAAAAAAGCAGATTACCGAGATAGTAATTATGGTGGCTCCTGTGGGAAGCATCCTAGACTGATGGTCCCGGCTGCAGCCCTCTGAAATTCATCATCACATTTGTCCTGAAGCCATGCTTTCTGTAGCTGCCCCAGCCATGACTAAGCACGGGAGGGCTGCTAAGACAGGCCCACTCCTGGAAGATGCAGGATTACTCTGATGGGCAACTTTAGCTTAAAGACTTCCAATTAACCTTGCTAAAACTTTCTTCCTTGCTTTCCTTTTTCCCCTCCTTCACAGGGAACAGTTTTGCTGAGTGATCTGACGTGTTTACACATCATTTTCTCCGAGCCTCCTCCAGCTTTCTCTGCATTTTTCTCCCACAAAGTTTTTCTCAACAAATCTCATGCACATCTAACTTCATCTGCTTCTCAGAGGACCTGAACTAACACAAGTAAGGAGCTATTTGAGGAATGGAAGGAGGAATTGGGCCATTTACTGCAGCTAGGATAGTTTAGAGTAAGACTAAGATTAACGGGTGATCATAAAAAGACCAGATTTAAGAGGGAGCTTTCTGAGAATAAGTAGCAGGTAACACAAGAGGTTGTGATGGTGGGGATGGAGGTAACAGTAATCAGAGTTTGAAGTTAATTATTTGCATACTTGATGCTACATTAAGCCTAAAGCTCAATTAGAGAATCTGAAGAGATTTCGTTGTTTTTGGCAACATGCATAGTTAGTTGATATATGTGGGTGGAGCCTTGTTAAGAGGACTCTATATTTTTACTCCGACTCTATACAGTCCTTTTAAAAGAACTCTATAAAATGTTTTATTGGCTTTGAGGTGTTTTTCTTGTAGTTTTTTGGTTTGTGATTTTAAGGTTTTGCATAATTAGAAGTAAATAATAAAGTTAATTATTTGTATCAGATATCAGCATTTTTCAGCCTATAGTAATGTAAGAAAAAACTTACATTTTTATATTCTTTCAAAGTCTCCATGTGTGAAGCTCTGTATACCCAATGAAATGCAGTAATGTCTGTAAAGCTGAATTGGAAATTGTTTGGCATGTGCTATTTCACTGAAACCTAACATGGGGTCCTGTGAAGTAAGGAGGGCAGGAAGCCTTAAAGCTCACTTTTACCAAAGATCAAATTGAGGCTCAGGGGAGCTAAATAGCTAACACATAGTCAAATCCAACCCAGGTGCAAGGTTGCAGTAGGCAGAATTTCTAGGAACGACTCCTAAGAATTCATAACCTAATCCCAGTGATGTGTGAATGTGATGAAATGTCATTTATTCCCATGATTCTGCTATGTTATATGGTGAGGTTGACCTTATTAAAAGATTATTCAGGTGAATCTAATCCAATTACATGGAGCCCTTAAAAGCCCCTTCTGCCAGTGATCAAAGAGAAAAAGAGAAGTCAAAGAGAGAGATGGCAGAAGGGAAAGTCAGAGAGTCGAAGCATGAGAAGGATTGGAGGTACTAACGCTGGCTTGAACATGGAAGGGGCCATGTGGAAGGCGTGAGAAGGAAATGAATTCTTCTAACAACCAGTGAGCTTAGAAAGAGACCTAAGCTCTGGGTGAGAACTGCAGCCCCAGCTCTTACCTAGATTTTGACCTTATGAGATTCTAAGCAGAGAACCGAGCTAACCTACACTTTGCCCAGGAACTGTGGGATAATAAATGGGCATTATTTTAAGCCACTATGTTCGTATTGATTTTAAACAGTGACAAAAAAAAAAAAAAAAAAAAAAAAACTAATACATGGGTTTTCTAGTTCCATCACTATTTTCACCATACCACCCTACTCTTAACTAATGCCAATAAAAATAATCAACAGTGAACTGAAAAGGCACAGTACTAACCTTATAATTTTGCTCGTTTAATTTTGATTAGAAGTCTAGCTTTCTAAGATTTATTTTAGGCCTGACCTCATTTCCTTTAGTTCTGAGCCTGTGGACTTGAACTCATTTTCAAGACAGACTCTCATTTCCTTGTCCTATTTTGAAAATAATTCAGGTAACATATAAATAAGAAGAAAATATTATAAGATTAAAACTTTTGTCATAGTTTGGCAAAGTTTTAAAACTCTTACAAAATACTGAAAATATCATGGGGATTGTTTGAACACATATAGTGAAACACTGTTGTTTTGTCTATCCATTGTAACTCCTTTAGTAAACTTTACTCACAATCTTTTGGGAATGCTCTTCTCCCAGTCAAACCAAGTGGGTCTGAGGAAATGTCCACACTGTGAGAGAATTAAATAAGATTGTAGATGTTTAGCAACAGTATCTAGCATATAGTAAGCTATCAGTAAAAAGTATATCTTCATCTCTTGTATTCCAAGATGTTTGAAAATCTATGTTAGAATCACAGTCCTATTAGAGAACGAAACTTTATGGTTTTCAACCTTCATGCATCCAAGGGTTAGTACCAGAAGAGATTCTTAGATCCTCAGTCACAGACATGAATTTTACTTGGTTACCTATCAGGTACCCAGTGGATATTCATACGGATGAATAAGAGGTATTTAGTTACCTGTTATCAGAGAATTAAGCCCAACCTTTAAAGAAAAAATGATTCATATCTGCATCTTAGTAGAGAAAATAATAAACAGTAGGTCATGTGTTGGCTTCAAACTATTTTAGCATCTATTCTGGAGAATAATAGAATCATAGGATTAGTAAAGTAAGTAATTATTTGTTTATGTATTTATTAATAAATAAAGCTCAGGAAAGAAGGTATAGCTCAGGGAAGTTAGTTGACTTCTACAAGATCAACAGTAAGTCTGTGACAGAGTCAGGCCTGGAACACAAGCTAGGATGGAAGCTACAGGAGATGTCCTACTATTGGTGGTCACCAGACCAAGTAGAAGGGAAGATGGGAAGTGGCTCAAAGTAGCAGGGAAAGTGAATGAGATCAAGTATGGGAGATCTAGCACTTAGTTCTTTTCAGAGGAGCTTAGGAGCTGGAACCCACTGAAGTCTAATACCACTATTGGGGTAACACCTCTGAATGGACTCTTTTGTGGCCAAATTTCTGGAAAGAAGACAGACTAGGCTGATTCTAATAAGATAATATCTCATATGCCATTTCAGAGAATTCAGACACCCTCAATTTCACCCTCATATCCATCACCTGTGTCTAATCCATTTGATGGGCACACAATACTCTTACTTAATTACTCTGCTCTTGAATCATGTTTACCATTGGCCAATCACTAATCTAAGGCTAAGTTTATAAGTATATTATTCTTTAAAAAGCACTCACAGGAAACCTGTCAGGGATAAAGGCTCTATACTAGGCATTAGGAATTTGCTGAAAAGTGTTTAATCAAACTCCATTTTCCTTGTCCAATCAGAGAAGAGAGTGAGTTATTCAAAAGAAAACTAAACCAACCAGAAGTAACTCTGTATAACCTAATCCCTCCAACCCTTATGTCATAAAGACAAATAAAAGCTCATAAAGAACCTTTGCTTGCTTCAGAACCTTATCAACTTGAGCCAGCTGATAGGGAAAGTAAGTCTTATGGCTGAACTCTTGAACCAGGAAAGGATCAGTCCAAAGTTTCTGTCAGGTGACATGACCTACAAAAGTACTCCCAATCCTTGGCTTATCTTTATGACTGATAAATGATTGCCAGTTATTTGCTCTATAATGTATGCTTGGAAACTGCGGTTAAATGGCTGAAACTGTCCCAAGAAAGAGGTTTCCTTCTGGAAAAAAAGAAAAAAATCATCCCCTACATGCAAGGTTTAATTAATGAAAAAGTTGCTTAGATGATCAAATTATGCCCTTTTTTTTTTCCGATCCAATGTTTTGTGGTTTAGGAGTTTTTTTAACAAGCAAAAAAAAAACCTTTAAACAGAAACCAGACTCTTTTATATTCTAATTTTTTTCCACTCCATTATGTTGTAGTAGTCCATAACAAGAATATGACCTCATCAGTTATTTACTCCCATTTTGGGTTTCATATGATGGGTTTCATTGGAAATCCCCATTATGGGGGAAATTTCTAAACCATGGAGCAGCTCATTTGTTGGGGGAGAGGGGGATTCTTTATAAATGAAAAAAGTTGAATTGTAATGGAGGAACAGTGAGTGATTTCTCTAAAGGAGAAAGTTTCAGCCTCCCCCTGCTTATTAAGGAAAGCTAGGTTTGAGATCCTAAAACAGGACTATGACCAAACTATGTGAGTATCTCGGGACCTTATGGAATAGTAGAGCTTAACTAGTTTATAAGTTTATTTTTTAAAATATATTTTATTGATTTTTTTACACAGAGGAAGGGAGAGGGACAGAGAGTCAGAAACATCGATGAGAGAGAAACATCGATCAGCTGCCTCCTGCACACCTCCTACTGGGGATGTGCCCACAACCACAGTACATGCCCTTGACCAGAATCGAACCTGGGACCTTTCAGTTTGCAGGCCAACGCTCTACCCACTGAGCCAAACCAGTTAGGGCACTAGTTTATAACTTTAGACACTGACAGCCAATGGTAGAGTTAATAACGATACTGAATGACCAAGCAATGTGCATAGACAAGTGTTCAAACAATTAGGGTAATACTCTCTTCTCAAGTGAATTATTGTCTGAAATACTGAGTTAAATGGAGTATCTACTATATCTAACAAAAACTGTTCAGTTAAATGCCAACCTCCCTGGCCCATTAGGAGAGGCAATAATTTATTCAAAATGTAGTTTAAGAATAAAGTTACTTTTCAGAAAGTAATCCTATTAAAAGAAAAAAAGAGAAGGCACAAGCAATACTCTATCAGACAAAGTCACAGTAACTTTTTTTAATTGCAGAAATTATTCTAGTTTAAAAAATAATTTGAAAAAGCAATTATTTTCATAATCAAGAAATCAACAACAACAACAACAACAAAAGGTTGGGGGTTGTCTGTTGGTTTCTTTGCTTGTTCTAGTTCACTTTCCTAAGAGCCAGCTTAGCTTCTCAGACCTTGACCCAGTGATAGATTAAAGTCCTTAATCAGAGATATGGAATGCCTTATCTAGTGACACATGTTCTTTCTCTGTTCTTTGAAACACATATTGTCCCTCCAAAGGAAGTTCACCATGAAACTAAATGACACAGTCAATAAATACCTCATAGGAAGAGCCCCCTGGCCGCCTGAAGACCACACCACAGCACCAGTAAGTCCTCCTTTTTAAGAACACCAAATTGTATGCGTAGTTACAGGAGAAAGCAGCCTTAGGTCATTCTCCCAAGGCCCTGATGTGGAAGGAACCACCTAGAACAGACAAACAACCATTGTAATCCCTGGGACAGGGGTGTGGGCTGTGGGAAAGGAAGCTCAGCATGGAATTTGAAAGCTAGGATTGCAAGGTAAGAGATCTGAGAGCTTCCAGAGGAGTCTGGTTTGTTTGTTTTCCGTCTAGACTGAGCGTGCAAGGACTTAGGAAATATGCTTTAGGTTAGAAGACACCCTGTAGTTGTTTTCTTTCTCCACTTAGAGCCCCATGTAATAATGCACATGACAGTGTCTGCACTCAAAGCTGACTTAACGTCTACAGACATTCCCTCTCTTTCTCTGCACATCCATTCAGTAATCAAGGTTGACTGCCACTACTTTCATTGGGCCTCCTCCACATCTCCCACATTACTCATGTCTTCAGCATTTCAGATTATCTCAATATTTCTCACCTGGATCAGAGCAACTATATTCTAACTGCTCTCTCTGCTGCCAGCTCCTGGTTCAGATTCTATATTGCTTTCTACAGAGCAAGACTGGCCATAGGACTAGCCAGTTTAAAGTTCTTTAGTGGCTTCCAACAGTCTCCTGGTTAAAATTCAAACTATTCTGGTACAGGCTCTGATAGAACAGTTACCTTGGTTCATATCCTACCTTTGCTATTTACCAATTTGATCTTCAATTCCCCGTCTATAAAATGGAATAAGAATAGTTCTTCTTCATAGGTGTGTTGTTAAACTTCAATGAGATACTTCTTTTAAAGAGCTTAGTACTGTGCCTAGTAAGCAGTCAAGCCCATAGTTGAAATCAAAGCCTATCATAACCTAGGTCTGTTTTTAATGACTACATTGCACTACCGTTATTCCACTTTATTTCCCAAAACACATGTCATAACAGGATTTCTGGTTCCACATACAGAGCCTTGCCACTTTCCTACTCAGAGAAAGAATCTACGTCCCATCCCCTTGAACTTGGACATGATCTGTTGACCACCTCAATTAATTAAGTCTGGCACAAGTTAGGCAATGTCATTTCCTAGGCTGGGTCAGAAGAGGCAATATACCTTCTGTCTGGCAATCTCGTTTGCAGCATGCACCTTAGGAGACCTAAGCTTCCATATGAGAAGTTCAGCTACATGAAACTACCATGCTTGAGAGGCCATGAGGACAGATCACTGAAAGCTAGAAATGCATGAGGAGCCCCAGGTGCCCAGCCATCCTTCACAGGCCCCCAGTCACTGTGTGGAGTGGAAAGGAGCTGACCCACCCAACCCTGCCCACATTGCAGATGTGTGAGCTAAATAAGTGATCGTGGTTATTGCAGCCACTAAGTTTTGAAGTGTTTTGTTATTGCCTAAGGAGAAACCAGAACACCCACATAAACCTCCAAATCTATTTACTCACTTCCATTTCCCCTTGACAACACACCTTCCATGGCCTTCACGTATGTTTTTATGCTTAAAACTCGCCACCAGCACAAACATGCCCTCATGTAAAGCATTACTTTGCTTTCAAGAGTCACTGCAGGTAGTTCTTGTTGTGGCTTTTAGTCGTTGTTACTCATTGTTGTAGTTTAGTCATCTTTCCTCAAATCTGGAAATGCATGGCTAAGGACCCAAACTTCAAATCAAAATGTTTGGGCTTAAGGTTCTTGTTGTTGTTGTTCACTACTTCCAAGCTGTTTAGGACTTTATCTCCTTAGACTTCTGTTCCTCCAAAGACAGAGTAATAGCCAAACCCTTACCTGAGTATTGTAGGTATTCATTTATAACTCCTAGCAAAGTTCCTGGTATCTGAGTTCAATGCATGTTGCTGTTATTAGAGTGTTAATTTTATTGCATCACAATTATCAGTTTCCTTTTCTGAACAAGAACTGTGTATCCTCAATGCCTGGGACCTAGGATGTGCAAAAACAGTTTTGTTAAATGAATAAATAAAGAACAAACAAACAAATGGATGGGTGAATGGGTGGGTAAATGAATGGGCAGGTATAATCTAGCTTCTCTTCAACTCCTATATCAAACATGTAGGAGACGTAGGACAATAGAGATCTCCAGTCTTAATGGAAGCAGCCCTGGTGCTGGCTGCTTACTTTTCTTCATGACAGGTCCAGTTCTCTCTTTCCTTAGTAGTTCTATAATACCACGGCCATTATTTCTGACACTCCCTCATTCCAAAAGCCACACAGAGAGCATCCTCACTTGGCTAAGTAAGCCCTTTTGCTCCTGACAATCCAAACCATGTGGTAGGACTGTGAGGAGAGCTAGTGCCAAAATCAGATGGCCTCCACTACAGATTCCTTTTCTCGTCTAACCATGTTATAGCGTGCTATCTAGATGCCTGACCTTGCCAAGTAAAACCCAGTTAATCTTTTACAATGTCAGCCTTCTTTATGGGCTCTAAGATATGGCCATGTCATATGGTGGCAGTGCTGTAGAAGGGACTCTGCTCTTACTGACAAGCAACTTTATGCTGCACTAAGCAAATAATTCACCCTTCTTGCCTCATGCATGACATTTCCCCACTGATTTCTGCTCAATGTGAGAGACATTATTAAACAGCAATACAACCTTGCTTAATAAGGTGAGAAGAGATATTCTACACCTACTTTTTGTTTTCATCATAGAATTTACATAAAATTCTATGTCGCAGCATGTTGCATATTTATACATAAACTTCTCATTATAACAGCTAACAACCTATGGATATGATTGCTAAGTGCCAACAATTGCCATTGCAACACAATGTTATACCAAGATATCAATGTTCTTCTAGTACATATTAATTTCAATGTTAAAATAAAACAACACTGGGTTCCAACAACAAAGGGGTTCCTGCAGTGCCCTTTTATGCCCTCTTGCCTCAGCACAAAAGAAAAAGTTTAAATATTTTTAAATGAGTAAAATCCAGAGCGTTGGCTGTACATACTCATAAATCATTTCACAAGGAAATATGAAGTTAATGTAATTATTGCTGTTACTCTTGTAGATTCCATGCTTCTCATAAGTGTAATCATTTCTGCATTCTTTCTCTGCTTGAAGGTCAGAGAATGCTGAGGGTTAGCAAGATTTCTGAGGCGTGGCACCACCTTCTCTGATTGGGCAGCAGCTCTCGAACGATGTGGGCCTTTTGCAGTTGACTCACCAGAGGGCAGCAGCTTTGCAGCTTGATGTCAGCCTGCAAAAATGTCAGACACTTCTCTCTGCCAGCTGCTGCACCGCCCTCTCCACCCCCCCTCCCCCCCACCAACCCCAGCAGTAGCCCAGAATTAAGCAAAGCTGTTTGGATTAGCCTCTGACCAGCCTCCTGGCTGGGCTTCTTGCTGTCCTGGTTACCAGCTCCAGTAAAAAATCCCCACCAGATCTCAGCAGGAACACTAAGCTCTTCCAACTATGTGTCTCTGGGGATACCCAATATAATTGACCAATAAAGGTTTGGATATTTGGGGGAGTGTGTATGGTTTTCTGGGTGTCCCTCTGCAACATACACACCACACACACATTCTCTCTCCCTCTCTTTCTCTCTCTGTCTCTCTGTCTCTCTCTCTCTCTCTCTCTCTCTCTCTCTCTCTCCTTCTCTAAAACACCAGAATGCGTTAAGAAATATTTAAATAAGCACTAGCAAAATTTCTAAGTTCTAAATGGATTGTATGCTATTTGTTCTCCTGGTATTGGATCTGCCTCAGTTTCCCCCACATTTCTGACTGTTCCAACTGAAGTCTCAGATAGGAGCTAAGACTATTCCTGGGGTCCTTTCTACTGTAACAGTCTATGATCCCATAAATTTAGACAACTGGGAGCTTTCTGACAGGAATGGCTTTCTGTTGCTCATTAGGCATGGCAGAGAGGCCTGCCCCACAGTAGCTAGTCCTAGCTCTGTGAGGACCGATTTTTATATATTACTTAGTTTCCCCTCGCTTCTAGTCTCTTCAGCATCTGTTCTTTTAGCAGTTCTGGTTTAGTTTTAAATTTTAGTCTTAGTTTAGTCTCAGTTTTTACCTTTTAGATGGTTCGTTTGGCTTTAGGCAACTGCAAGCAGTAAGCAGATGATAGATTGTAGACCCAGTTAAGGTAATCATGGTCAAGGTCAAGCAAGCAATTAAACCAATATAGTTAAGCCAAGGTGAAATTGATGACTCACAGAAACTAAGTCTACCCTAATTCAACTTGCTAAAGTGTGAAGATGCCAGGGTTTAAGGCTGTTTGATTCTCTCGGGACACTAAGACTTAAGGCACAATTGCTCTTTCTGATCTTGCCCCTATTCTATTTCTTTATCCTGATGGTTGGTAGCAGCCTCACCTCCTCATTCTGTTTGAGTCTCCTTCAGGATTCTCCAGTTTGGTTACTCCAGCTTGTAGTAGGCTAAATTGTGGCCTTAAAAAGATATGCCCATGTCTTCATCCCCAGAACCTGGGAATGTGGCCTTATTTGGAAAAAATTAAGGATCTGGAAATGAGATCATCGTGGATGACCCAGGTGAGCCCTAAGTCCAATAAGTTTCCTTATAAGAAACACAGAGAGGAGGGACGCAGGGAGAAGAGGACAAGGCCATATAGAGACGGAGACAGAAGTGTAGTGATGTCACCACAAGCCAAGAAACCCTGGGAGCCATCAGAAGCTGGGAAGGGTGAGGAATGGGTTCTCCTCTCGATCCTCTGCTGACAGCACATCCCCTGCCAACATTTTCATGTTAGACTTCCTGCTCAGAACTATGAATACGTTTCTGTTGTTTTAAAGGAACCAGTGTTAGTAATTTATTAAGGTAGCCATTGGAAACTAATACAGTTACAAGCTCAAATGCCTCATAGCAGCGGTTCTCAACCTGTGGGTCGCGACCCCTTTGGCGATCGAACGACCCTTTCACAGGGGTCACCTAAGACCATCCTGCATATCAGATATTTACATTATGATTCCTAACAGTAGCAAAATTGCAGTTATGAAGTAGCAATGAAAATAATGTTATGGTTGGGGTCACAACATGAGGAACTGTATTTAAAGGGCCAAGAAGGTTGAGATCCACTGCCTTATAGGAATCATACAGATAATGAACTGAGCAAACAATCTAGATAGGGAAATTCTGGATTTAGCATCTCATATTATTTTTCATTCCTAAAACCGGTCATTGCAATGGCTGGGAAACAACAGAAAGTGCAAGTGGTCTGAAGCAAATGAGAGAACAAATGTCCTAACCAAAGAAGTATCCATCAACCAGACCAATAATTGTTACCATGTGAAAACAAGCCCAGTATGGCCACATCTTCCCACTTTTATGGGATCTTGACTTAAAATCTCCTGCATTTTAAGTGCTGGCTGAGAGAACAACCAGGCAAACTGCACTCTGTGGGCCCAATCAAACGTGTTTGAGAGCTGAATTGTAACCACAAGTGGCCAGTTGCAGTGTCTGGAGCCAACTGACCCTTCTAACAGTATCTAAGGTATGTGCCACGGAGAGTTCACAAAACAACCGAGAGCAGAACCTTGTTTCCTTGTTTTCCACCTACTTAACCGGCTCTGCCAGCCCAGGATACTTCCACTCAAAATCCCTCCCTCCCTGGTGTCGGCAGCGAGAAACCGTTTGTTAGGACCTGAGATGGTGTGCCTGCCTCTTCCTTTTCAGCCTCTCCTCTTGGTTTCTCTAAGGCAGCTTAATTTAGACCCTGACCATTTAGTATCTAGAAGGGGTGTGTGTGTGTGTGTGTGTGTGTGTGTGTGTGTGTGTGTGTGTGTGTGTTTTGAAGAGGATTAATGGTGGAGACTTTGCAATGCAATGTGTGATGGCTTTAGAAGGAAAGATGAAAGAAGACAAAATATTCACTAGGGAGAATTAAAACCCAAAGGCCATTTTGCTGTGTTTACTTTACAGCAGAGCACTAAAATATATTCTACCGAAAGGATTGGTATTTAAGTCAGATAAAACCTAAGATATAAAACTGAGACATAATTTGATATTGACATAGCTTCCGTATTTAGTTTGTTAAAGGTTGCTACTTCTGTGCTCTTTTACCTCATCTCCAGAGCCACCTGCTTCCCAGCTTCAGACAGTGTGTCCTGTGGCGGACCACGAGGTAAGACACTGTTCAACTAGACTGAATCTTTCAGTCTTTCTGTGAAGGCAACTAGGAAGACAGTGATGAGATCTGTAACTTTTGGTTGAGTATGCAGTGAGGAAAGAAAGTTGTAATCAGCTTTCATAAATGATCTCATGGAAGAACTCTGACAATAGCTAGGGTAGGAATGGGGATTGACTAAATAGGGAATGAGGGATCCTATTGAGGAAAATGTCCTAAAACTATTGTGATCATGGTAACACCACTCAGTAAATTTATTAGAAATCAGTGGGTCGTGCACTTAAAATGGGTGAGTTTATGGTATGTAAAGTGTACCTCAGAGTTGTTTTAAAAATTAAAGTTAATCATTAAAAGAATAAAACTAGACCCATAACATATTCTCTCTCTCCGATCCCATAAACAGTAGTCAACAAATTTGTCAACTGTTCATATAAAATACCATTTTTTAATCTTTTTACATATTTCAAGTGTATAATACCTAATTCAAACATAACATGTACAAAATAGAACACAATAAAAAATTTTCCTCCCTCTTGTTCTCCCTTAGGCACCCAATGCCCTTCCCTGAAAACAATGTTATCAGTTTCTTGTGTATCATTCTAGAGACATTTTATGCATCTCAGAATGGTACCTGTATGTATGTATTCTATCCCCCCAACCACACACACCTTTTTCTCTTTAACTTGTAACATATTATACACAGTGTTCTGCAATCTTTTTTTACTTAGTAATCTATATCATATCAGAATTCAAATAGTGCTCAGATCTTTTTATCTTTACTGTCCCACTGCCAGAGAGCTCATTGGACCCTCAGCATGCCTGGACCATTTTATGTAATTTGAGATGCCATCTGTTATAAGATTCACTGGTCTTTGGGAGCCTTTAAGAGAGAAAACTGTTGCCGATTAAATTATTATAACATGCCATTGATTGTAAGATGCAGCCTAATTTCATTTAAAAAACAACAACACTAATGCTAAACAGTGCAGAGACATAAACAATAAGTATGCCCTTGTCCCGGCCAGTTCTCCAACCTCCAACTTCACTTCCTTTTAATTCAGTTTCCTGCCAGTCATTTTTCTAAGCTCTAGGTTTAATCTTTTCATTCCTCTACTTTAAATCCTTTATGGTCTCCCATTGCTGCCGGATGACGTCCAAATAACTTAGTGTGATCACAAGATCCTTCCCTTTTCTGGCCTCCTTCCTCTCCACTAACCTATGATCTAGACATGCTCAACTATTGACTGTTCCTCAAAAATCTAGTGCTCTTTCAAAACTTTGTGCTTTTGTACATGTTGTTCCCTCTGCCTGGAATACACTTGACCTCTTTCTTCCTAGCTAAATACCATTTGTTCTCCAAGACTCATCTCTGGGAAAACTGCCATGAACTTCCCAAGTACAGTGAAATATCCTCTCTCTACTGCCACTCTCACCGTGCTTAATTCCATCAAAAGCACTTCTTGTCTCCTATTAGGCTCGCATTTCCTTGCCTGTCCTCACTACTCTTATTTGCATCACAAGGGTTTGCCAGGGTGCCTCGTTTATGGTAAGCATTCAGTAAGTGTTTATTGAAGAAATGTGTACTTTGGCCCTGGATGTAATCTGCAATCATGGAGGTGTGGTCAGCTCGGTGTAGGGGGAAGTACACTAGGTCTGAAGTCAGGATGCCAGCTATGGGCTCTGACACCTCTGCCCTCTGGTCTCAGTTTGGTCAATTAATGTTTCCAAGACTCAGTTCCTTCACCTAAAAACATGGGCAGTGGTACCTGCCTGCCTACATGGCTGCAGGGATTCAACGAGGGGAGCGTCCGAAGTAACCGGCATGGAGACGGTGCTCTGACCAAGGCGGCTTCCATCAGAGTGGCTGGGACACCCTACGCTGGTGAGCAGGGTTCATGTGTTCTGGAAACACACACACCACTGACACATGCTGTAATACCAACTAGACTTTGGTTTCCTGTTTTCATTTCAGTTTTTAAAAGGTGATATATACCACATTTGAGACATCAAGTTGATGGGAAAAAAACCCCGCACATATACACTCAATTCTTGCTCATACCATTATCCCCAAATGCTGTAGGCAATCAATCACCTTTAATGGTTTCATTTAGACCCTTCCCATGTTATATATTTTTTAAATATATTTTATTGATTTTTCACAAAGAGGAAGGGAGAGGGATAGAGAGTTAGAAACATCAATGAAAGAGGAACATCGACCAGCTGCCTCCTGCACACCCCCCACTGGGGATGTGCCTGCAACCAAGGTACATGCCCCTGGCCAGAATCGAACCTGTGACCCTTCACTCCGCAGGCCGACGCTCTATCCACTGAGCCAAACCTGTTAGGGCCCCATGTTATATTTTTAACACAAATACAAGTACATAAATACATATCTCATTCCCTTTTTTACACAACATGTACAATATTTTTTTCATGGTATATCAATATTCGTATTTCTGAATATCACTTTTTTTAGGGGCTTTGTGACCTTCTGAGTTTGCCCATAAGAATTCCAATCAAGTAGACAAGGATGTGGAAAGAGGTTTTAGTTACTGCTTCTCATCACAACTCTGAGCTCTCAGGAAAGGTAAAAGCTTTGACCCATAGCCTCAGCTCCTTCTTCAGGGAACCACAGAGAAACAGCGAGACTAAAATAATGAAAGACCTGAAAGTCACAGCAAGCCACAGGGGAAGAAATCTGCACCCGGGCAGAGGGCAGTGCAGATCTCAGCAGCATGAAGTCAGAAGAATGCAAACAGCTCCAGCGCACAGACTCAGAAGTCTTCAGCACCACTGTCTCCAGCATGTTTTCACCACATGAGTGAGACGCTCCCTAGTGAGCCTTCCCTTTAAAAGAAAAGATTATTTTCAAAGTTGCACACAGGTTCTATTTAGGGGCTGCTCAGGTATAGAACAAGATCTGCTTTTTATTTAATACTAATTTATTGGGCTAGTATTTAAAAAGATTAACCATCGTATGTGCTGGCAGAGTTGCAGGAAAACTGGAATTTTCATTACTGTAGGTGGGTGGGAAGGCAAAGGAAATGACCATTTTAGATCACAGTTCCACATATCTTACAATGTAAATCATTCACCTAAACAACAGCAGTTTGATTAGTAAAACATACATCTGGATAATGAACTGAATGCAATATGCCCAGCTGATTTATTTATAATACCCCAAACATGGAAATAACCAAAATCATAGACAGTTAAATAAAGTAGTAATTCACAGTACACAATACTACTCAGCAATGAAACAATTATCTATTCACATAATTGAATCTCAAAATAACTATTATGTAGTGTGAAGGAAACCAGTATTTGTTAAAGACTACGCACCTTCTAGTGCATATGAAATTATGAAAAACTAGAGATCCCTCGGTGTGGCCTGTGGGGATCAGGCCGACACTGGCAGTCCAAAGCCGCCTGCCGCTCCCACTCATCCGGGCCCTGCTGCGCATGCTGCGGGCTTGCACCTGGTCAGTCCTGAAGATCTGCTTTTTTAAGGCTTGTCTTTAGACATGAACATTTCCTTATGTGTTCAGAAATCAAGAGTTGGTAGTATAAGGAGGTAGGTTGGGCTTTATAAATAGCTATTATTCTTTCTCTTTTGTTGATCACATAAATGATAAAGTAACAAATACAAGGCTATTAAAAGCTTGTTGAAATGCCCGGTCAACGTGGCTCAGTGGTTTAGCGTAGACCTATGAAACAGGAGGTCACAAGTTCAATTCCTGATCAGGGCACATGTCCCAGTTGTGGGTTCAATCCCCAGTAGGGGACATGCAGGAGGCAGCCATCAGTGATTCTTTCTCATCATTGTTGTTTCTATCTCTCTCTCTCTCTCTCTCTCTCTCTCTCTCTCTCTTGCTCCTTTAAAGTTTGGTAAAATGTGGATATTCAAATAATATACCTTTGTTTTATTGGCAAGTTTAATCATGACCCAGGTTGCCCATGTCCTCTCCCCACTTCTCTGATTTTTTCCTCAGGCATCCATTACTGGAGTTGGTGGTCTGAAGTTCTTAAAACTCTCTCATATGAATGGCCCCAGTGTAATCACTATGCTCCCCACTCCCAAATCCCTGACTGCCCATTGCCTTTACTGAAGATCTCCACATGGACAGGAAAACAGACTAATTAGGAGAAGTCTAATGAGTCAGTTGGCACAAATAGCAGATTCACCATCTTATGCCCAGGAAATTACTGTCGCTCTGTCTCCACTAGTCTTGTGTACTTACCACAGAAAAGTTAGCAGGAAGATTAGAATGGGCTGGGAAAGAGAACAGAAACTCTTAATGGTCTTCATGGTGTGTTTCTAATTGCAAAAGCCCAGAGATAGGAAGGCCTCCGTCTGCTTTCTTTACCATACCAGCCACAAACACTGCAAACCCAGCAACAAAGAAAAATAAGTGCAGGTAGCTATGGGAACGAGTAAACAACGGCACTGAATCCAACACAGTAGGGGGGACAAGGACCATTAATAAGGCAATCAAGTGGAACCCATTAAGAGCTTATTTCTCAACTCACTATAAAGATATTGACACAATATATTTATTTGGTATCTGAGCCAGAATAATAGTATAGTCTGATGAATGAGCTGGAGATGACGAGGTGGAGAAGAGCAGTGGGATTAAGACATGCAAAAGCACTAAATCTCTGCATCATGAAGTAACAGGGCAATTTTATAACCCCAGATAGTTCTATGTGAGTGGATATGGAGACAGGGCCAGCATCATGGTGAGACTAGGTGAGGCTGGAGAAATGGCCGGAGCCAAATGATGAAGGACTTTGTGAGGTCATGCTATGAATTTTAGATTTTATGTGAAAGGCCCTCATGGGAGCCACTGCAGGATTTTAAACAGGGAATAACAGGAGCATATTTAAGTTGTAGGAGGGCACTCATATATGTAGATAATGGATTTGAGTGCTGTTTCCATAGCGCCTACCATACTATACTGTAATAGGCATCCGTCTGTCCCCACACTAAACTGTAACCTAATGAGGACAGCATGGCTGCTTTCTCATTATATCTAGTGTATGCATAGCACATATTTAGTCATCAATGAATGAATAGATGGATGGTAGATATTCAATCTCATTCATCTTTTTGCCTCTAATGCTTATATAGTACTTAGTACAAAAGTAATTGATAAGGGTCTGTTGAATAAATTAATGAATGCAAACTTCTGCCTCACTCTCCACACTTATCTCCCAGCATTCTCCAAGAATCATTTATATACATTGAAGGCTAAGTGACCGACCATACATCCATCTGACTGTCCAACCAACCAGCCAGTACATATGACGTGCACTGGCAATTTAAAAATAAATGTTGACTCATGCATGTGCAATACATATAAAGCTCTCGCTGGTGCCAAATGCATGTGACCAACCAGCCGGTACATATGACACACACTGGCAATTTAATTTTGTATTTTAATTTTATAATACTATATTATATATACAATTTTGACATGTAATTTTTTGCAGTAATATAATTACTGCACGAATCTTTCTTCTAATTAATTTCCTTTCAATGTGCACAAATTCGTGCATGGGGCCACTAGTGATCCTATAACAATAAATCTGTGTAGTTTATCTAAATTCCCTTCATTGTTTGCCTCTCATATGCTATTCCCTCTGATTGGAATTCCCTACATTCATCTCCTTCCTATCATGTGAATTCCAATTATCTCAACTCGCAGTTCAGATTTTGGTATTATAAAATCTCCCACTTGGGGAGAGCCTATTGTAATATCAACACCTCCCACCACCATGCTGATTCCTCTTGACCCACTAACTTCTTGCCTCTCATTTATATAGTTTTAGTTACATGCCTAACATTTTGTATTATAATTTATTAATTATATACAGCTCTAGATTTTGAGCTTCTAGGGGACAGAATAGGTGCTTCCTTATCACCCATCCTAGGCCTAGGCCTTGATCATAAAGGACACTCAAATAATGTGTTTTTGAATGTTACTTGTCTATTTTTTAAAACTATTTATGTTTTATAACTTCTGGAGTTGGTTAGTGTCATGGTTTACCCTCCAATATATTTTGTGTCCTAAAGACATCTAAGGCTGTCTTCAACATGTGCCCCAGAGTTGGTGAATAATTCTGTGTCCATAGCAAGCATTGCCTTTGTGATTTCTTCTCTGGCCTCTCAGCTTTCCTGAGGACTGAAGAGTCCTAAGTCTGAAGAGGTAGACCCTTAATAATCATTTTCCCTCTCAGATCCTATCTTTATTCAAATTATCCTGCAGTATGCTTACAGAGGCCAGAACCACACAGTATTCTAGGCACAAATACAAGCCTCCTATCATTGTACAGATGGAAGGTTATGTATTTGTATTTCATTTTCAGAATGTTTCCAGTAGTGGTTGTGATTTTATTGGCTTTCAAAGAAAAAGCAGTAGATTGAATCAGAATCTTTGCAATGACCTCTGAGTCTCCTTTTCATCTACAATAACTCAAAAGCCCAGTGCAGTGTCCCTCCCCTGCTGCCCCCCACACTCCCTCCCCAATGTCTTTGTCTCTGATTGAGATCATGGCCACCTACCACTCTTTGCAGCGGTTCTTCCAACCCTGGTTACCAGTGTCCTGTTCAACAAGAGATGGTGTACAGCTCACTTTTTTCAATTAGAATATGAGAGAAGAACTAGAAATAACTGGTTCTCTTTCAGTTTTCCATAAAAGCAATCTTTTTCCATTTTGCTAATTTGGAAATTAGCAAATTAATCTACTTTCAAGGTTTGAAAATAATTATTATTATTATTGCTGTTATTACTAATAGAGTACTATATTTAAGTCAGACACTCTTCTAAGTTATTTATATTATATACATATAGTCATTTAACCCTCACGAAATTCCTATGCTGTCTATACTGTTATTATTCCTATTTTACAAATGAAAAAACGGAGGCACAGAGAAATTGAGTAATTTCCAAGACTAAAATGTAACAGGGTAGAGATTTCAACCTATGCAGCCTAGAGCTGGGGTTTGGTGGACAAGGAGGGAAGGAGACAAGACAGAGAGTTTTTACTGAGTCTTTCCATCATCAGCAGCAAATTTGGGTATTTAACTTGCTGAGCCTCAGTTTTGACATCTGTAATGTGAAAATAGAAATACCCCAGGAGGTTGGTTGACAGTAGTGAATATAAGTATGCATGTAAAATACCTAGCTGACTGAAAGTGCTTAACGAATATTTCTCTCTCCCCTCCCCCCAATTAGTTCTCTATTTTCAGATTATAACCATCATTTTCGAGCGACCATTAGAAACCAGTCGGTTTACCTCCCAGCCCTGTCCTGCACCAGCTGCATGAACTGAAGCCCCTGTTTCCTTTAAGTGTAAGCGGGCAATCATAAAACCATCATAGGTTTAAATGAGATCATGTTTGAAAGGCAATTAACCCAGTGCCTGGCATATGGTAAATGCTCAATAAATGACAGCAGCTATAATGATGGTGGTGATAAGAAAGAGGAGGGGTTTATGAAGGATTACAGTGATGATGTTTTCAGCTTAATTCTCTCTTCTCACCTAAAAAAAAAAAAAAAAAAAACTGCCATCTGCCCTCCTGGGCTATATGAAATAGAAAAGCTCACTGCAGAAAACTTAGCAGGTAGAATGGGCTGGGAAAGAGAACAGAAACTCCTAATGGTCTTCCATGATGATAGAAGCACAGGATTGTGTCTGACCATGTAAGCACAGAGACATGAAAGCATGCATCAGCTCTCTATACTGTACAAGCCACAGATACTGCAAACCAAGCAGGCAAAGAAAAACAAGTGCAGGGAGCTATGGGAATGAGCAAGCAAAGGCACTGAATCCAACACAGTAGGGGAGCAAAAAACTATTTGAATCCCCAGAGACTATCTTCAAGCACTACAGTCTCAACCTTCTAGTGCATAAAATTATCTGGAACATTTATTAAAATTTCAGATAGCAGGGAACCACTCAGACACCCAGAGTTGGCAGCCCCGATCACACTAAAAAGCACTGCCCTGTGATTAAATCAGCATACAGGGTGTGGCCAAAGGTAGGTTTACAGTTATGAGTACACGAAACAGTTTTGTTTTATATTGTTATTTATTAATTATTGTATTATTTTTCCATATGAACAACTGTAAACCTACTTTTGCTCCACTCTGCACTTATTGCCTTAAACCAAGATTATTCCTAAGAATCTAAATGAGATTTTTAGTAGGATTTAAGATCAAGTATTGCTTTAAGGAGATTATTGAAATAATATTTATCACTGTATGCCAACTCAAAGCTTTTGTTCAAATATCACACAGTTTAGTTCTTGAGAATACAATAAAAATGAGACAGACACTCCTTTGACAAATATATTTGTGTACATATATATAAACATAGAAATGTATACTAGTATATACACATGTGAGCGTTGATCTCAGCAGTCTAAAGTAGCCTTACAAGAATTTTCAGTCTATTTTTATTATCTCATACAGCCTCGTCTTAAATTTCCATTCCTGCTAGACTATAGATGGTACCATCAATATTTACCTATTGTTACATGAAGGGTAATGAATATGTGTTTTCTCTAAGGGCTAACCTCATTTTATTTATACTGTATACCTCATACACTCATCAAGAATGTTATAATACACATCTTAAAATTCACCCAATGGACATTCCAATATTAGTAAAGAAAATGTATGTGTGGAGAGTGCCGCTTTACAGGTTAAGAAAGTAAAGGGGAAGAGTTGATATTTCCACTGACAACAGAAAAAGGCAACATTATTATCTAATGGTCATCAAACTGATTCTGTGCCCAAATTACTATACAATGATCTGCTATCAACTAAATTTGGTCCATTGCAGTTCGCCTTGGAGAAAAATAATTTTCAAGGATAAACAGTGACATTTTCATAATATTTCACTTGTAGCCATTATTATGGTTTCCACAGAATTATTAAGAAGTAAATCTAAAATCCTTCCAAAGGCAAATTTGAGCTCAAAACCCAGACAGCAGATAAATGCACCTTTACTGATCTTAAAAATTTTTTGAGATATTTGATAATTTTTAGACATCTTTCACCAAACCTTTAGACAACTTGAAACTAAAGGAAAATTGCAGGTGGTTCTTAATATAAACCAAGTGACTACACTTGGAGACAATAAACATCTCACCTTTTATGAGGTGTTTTCAGTATTTTTCTAACATTTGTTACATAAAGAATTGGATCAGACGAATATCACCAATTCTAGATCTCCTCTTCAGCATTATTTTGATCAAGTATTTTTTAAATCAAACATTATTTCCAATGTTTAGCAGTAATATATTTTAATTTAACCATTTATAAACATTTGAAATCAACCATTGGCTCAGACTGATGCCAAATTTAAAGAAAATAAATTTCAGAAGCTTAGTTGTTTATGAGTTTCCTAATTTCATAGCTCATTAAAATTTGTTCCAAAAATTATTCTGGGTCTTATTACATATTTCATGTCTTAGTCCTACAGTTGAATGTTTGTAATATTATCTTTTGAAATTAGAGATTTAAATGGTCTATTTCATCTTGCTACTACTCATCCTATCCCTTTTAAAGGAAGAGTTACTTGTCTGAAAGAAAGTGTGGGGATGTTTGTGAGCTGTCATAAATTAAAATCATGTGATATCTTTGCTCAGGTGACAATCTAAGAAACAGGTGTCTATTGGGTTTCTGGGGGTGGGCGGGGGGCGGGGGGGGAGGGTTGGTTTGACGTGCAGATGTGTGGTATGCCCCTGTTGCTGATACATCCAGACACTTGACTTCAGACAAAGGCAATCCAAAGTTCCTAGTCATTTTGTTTAGTTTAGCTAAGGAACCCTTGGGAACTCCACCCAGGCCTGGAGTCTGCTTGCCCAAGGAGAATTTTACTAGGTACATTTAGTGGTATTTCAAAGTCCACAAGGATAACTTTATAGGGTCGGCTGATTTTCTTTTTATAGCGTTTGACCTCATTTCTTAAAACCTCCTGGAAGACAATGTAAGTGTAACTTATGACTACTCAAAGTAGATGTTGAGGGGAAAGTAACTCTCTAGTTTAGTGCATTTAAATCAACACACTACTCTTACTCATTCGTAGACATATTCAAAAAACAAGTTTGGCACTCATCCGCAGTTCGCACTGAACTGAATCACACAGTGAACTACAGGAAGTTGACTGTAAAACATAGAGAATGCTGAGGGTCCGTGCACTTTCTAATGGTGTGTGAAAAATGTGTATGTGTGCACAACTGTTCATTTTCCTGATGGAAGAATCATAGTTTTCCAAAAATTCTCAATGGAGCATATGATTCCAAAAAGTTAAAAACAACTGACATGGAGAGAATAATAAATGAATATTTGGCTGCCCTAATATCACAGATATTAAAACATTGCTTCAAAGATTGGAACAACTGACATGGAGAGATGTGTGATATGCCCCTGTTGCTGATACATCCAGACACTTGACTTCAGACAAAGGCAATCCAAAGTTCCTAGTCATTTTGTTTAGTTTAGCTAAGGAACCCTTGGGAATTCACATCAATCAAAGGCTGATTCTTAAGCCTTTCTCCTCAAGGATACCTGAGTCTCACTCCAGGAGGCTTTGCTCAGGAGGCCAGGCCCTTGAAAAGGCTCTCTGACTAGGTCAGTCCTAGGAGCAATCAGAATACTGGTAGAACACCAGATGGTTTTAGATGGCACAGCTCTAATATCCCCCTTGAGATTCTCTTTTAGTTCTTAATATGACAAGCCAATAGTCCCCATCGGTGTTGGGTTTATTTTACCACTTCCGTCACACTTCCTTGTCTCCCTTTTCAACAGAGAGCAACGCTCAAGCTCAGTCTTCATAGGCAACTCTATATGGCAAGAATTTTATAACATTACTTTTTTCATGATATTTCTTTTTATGATTATCTTCTATTTGAGGCAAATTCTATTCATTTTCAATTTATAGTTAATAAGAAAAATTATTTTTAATCAATGTATTTCATTTTTAAAAAGAGAGACAACTTAAAAATATTTGTATTGGTACAGATGATACAAGGATATGACAAAATCATAAAAGTGCTATGTAAATTATAGAAAATTGGGAAGCACCAGACTAAATAATTGCTAATCAAGGCATGCTTTTATTTTTTAAAAGATTGACAGTCTCTTGTAAAATATAATTTATTTAGGACAAATCTTACAACCAGCAATAGACATTTCTACCAAGCATTTCTGAAAAAATAAGTACAAATTGTGAGAATGGCTTTAACATTGATTTGTTACTTAGGATGCTTTCAGATGCTATACTAGAAAACACAACTAAAAGTATCTTAAACAATAAAGATTCTCTCCTGATGGTACCAGTAGATTCAGTCAGTGGCTCAATCACATCAAGAGCCCAGGTTCTTGCCATATTTTCCCCTGCTATTCTGAGCATGTCAGCTTTGTCTTCCAATTTGTATCCTGCTGATCTCAAGATAACTTCCATGACACCAACTCCTCTGCCATCAATGACTAGATTCAGGAAAGTATGAACCACGATATTTTGTCCCTTTTAAGAGCAAGGGAAACTTACCCCCAAATGTTTTCATATTTGCCTTCACATGTCATAATCAAGGTTGCACCTCATGCCTACATTAAATCAGACATTGGCAAAAAAAAAAAAAAAAAAAAAAGGAATTGCCCTAGTTTAATTCCTATTCCCCCATGGAAGTCAGGGAGGGACCAATGAAGACAATGGGCCTAAATAACTGGACAATAACTGGGGTTCTCTTGGCAAAGAAGTAAGGAAAGAATGACCATTGAGTAGGAACCACACTGTTTACCATGAGCTTTCATTAACACAAGATTTTAGCAAGTCTGAGAGTTGCAGAAAGGCTAAGGATAATGTTGGAGAAAACTTTTATTTCAGTGTCAACAATAAATAATATAAACCTGGACCATATTGACAAGATATGTACAGAAGATGGTAGCTTAAAAACACAGCTTTTTTACGAATTTAAAAAAAAATAACTCCCAAAAGAATTATCTCAGGGCTTTAAAAAGCATTGGTTAGCCAGTAATCATTCTCACCTATCGCACCCCCCCCTAAGATCTTGTGAAAAAAAAATAGATAAGGACAATTCCAGGGCAATAAAAAAAAGTGGTGGTGGTAGTGGTGGTGGTTTTTAAGAATTTGATACTTTTTAAAAGATGTAAAGTAGTCATCATGGGGGGAAGAACATTATTAAACTTTGTTAGACTTTTTTTGTTGTTGTTAATTTTGACTCACATGTGGGCTAGTTCAAGGGCATCTTTATCTTACCTGTGCATAGGGCTTGTAATGGGTGGGGTTCACTTGCATTTTTTTGAGAGGAAGGGAAAGAGAGAGAAACATTGCTGTGAGAGAGGAACATTGATCAGTTGCCTCCGCTATGCACCCCAACCGGGGACAGAACCTACACTCCAGTTATGTGCCCTGACCAGGAATTGAACCCATGACCTTTCAGTGTACTGGACAGTGCTCCAACCAACTGAGCCACAGTGGCTAAGGAGGGCTTGTAATGTTTTAATCTGGCCCTGAAAGGTAACTTTAGCGCCAGTAAATGAGATGGGATATAAACCTTCAATTCACCTTTCTCAAGTTACTTGTGTTGTAACTGCTTTCTAAGCATAATTCTTGGCTTTATTCTCCACCCCAGAAGGAATGGAAACAAATAACTGCCTGAGTCATGATCTGGACTGAGACATGAGGAGACAGGAAAGGCCACTCAACAAATACTGAAATATTGATTGAGCACCTAAGGGGAGCCAAGTTCTTTGTATTTATTCTGATTTTCACCGAAACAGTAACTACCATACAGGCATTTTCATTCTGATTTTAAAGATGCAAAATTGAGGGCTAAAGAAAGGGAATGGTTCACTAGAGTTTACGAAGCTAGTAAACAGGGGAACAAAGATTTGAACTTAGGTCGTTCTGACCCCAAATCCCATGTTCTTTGCATTGAACTATCCTGTCTTCTGAGAGTCTGTGTAGCCAAATACCAAAGAGCAATATGAAGAGATTATGAAATGGGATCCAAGGAACAGGGGAAGAGATGTGAAGGAATAGAAGAAAGTCAAAACCAAATCTAGGCAACAAATAGATAGTTGGTACCACCTAAGTGGCACACGTGGAATAGAAAAGAGACTGGGATACCTGTCTAGACATGGTAGGGGAGGGAGGGAGGTCAAGAATCAATACTGACTCAAAGATCATTTGAAATCTAAGGGGAGAGGCTTTTTAAATGTTCCTTGGTGTAGAGCCAGAACAGGGAATAGGTGTGGCTTAGACTTGGAGATAAATTGGCACACCTGTGGAATGAGGCATTCACTTGGCAGGGTGGGGGTGAGGAAAACTTGCTTTATGGTAAGATTGTCTTTTCACATCTAGGTGGAATTTCGCTTACCTTACACTTATACAGATCTGGGTGCAAACTCTAGCTACCTGACTCTTAATTAACTGACACTTTTTTCTTCTTGATCATAGTTGAAATATTTTCATGTTTTACACATGGGTAGAAGTTATATTTTATCGTGAATCTTAGTAAACAGAGTTTATTGAGAATTAGTAAAGCTAGCATAGCATTACCATACTTGAGATCTCTCTGGAAAAAATGATTGCTCAAGTAGCATTTCTTCTATTCTCATACAAAAAGCTGGGCTATTATAAAACTTTAGACAATAAATAAATTTTAAAAAAAACAATAACAAAAAGCTGGGCTATTGTTGCCTAAGTTGTCATCTGGGTGTCATTGTTATCTTAGTTATCTGTCACTTATGGAGATTAAATATCAGTATTACAGTTGTTCCACATAATACATCATTTCAGCTATATGACTCATGTAGTGGGAAAGAATGCCGTTTACTTCAAATGTGTCCATTGTAACCTGCCTATCTTCATAATGGCCTGCATATTTTTCACCAGGCCTTCTCATACTTACCACTGCTGCCAGAAAACATGGCAGATGTCTGCATTTATCCAAGCCTAAAGAAAAATAATGTTAGTGTGGAGACATATATTCAACCTGAGCTTACCAAGAGCCCATTTTAGTTTCAACCCAAAGTTGGCTCTACTCCACAAACAACTTGGGAAAATCTCAGGAGACCAAACCATTGCAACAGAATTTCCAGAAACAGAAATCCAATGCCATGCCTTTCCCCACCCCCTTCCTCTGAGAGGACAGAAAATGTAGACTACTCCACATGCTGTTGGACAAAGGTCAAAAGGTACTTTGATCAGTCCAACCCTACTGGTTTCCAGGGAGTGAACATAAACTCATTTTACTAAATATAATCACTAAGGACCCATTTCTCAAAAAGCATTGAACTAATTTTTCTAAATAAGTTTTTCTGTATTTAAACATGCTTTGGAATTAGCCTGCAAAATTTACTAATGATAGATTATACTGCGTCTTTTACAAAGGTAAAATGAAGATTGTCTGCGTGATCTAGGAGTAGCTCTTTTGTGAAGTAGCCCAAAAGCTCTGAGGCATGGGTCAAAACAGTCTTAAGTTCAAATTCAGACTCAACAATTTGATTCTGCATTACCTTGGGCATGTTTCATAAATTCCCTAAATCTCTTCGTCTAAAACATAGGGATAATAAATTTTACTTTAACAAGTTGTTGGTTTGAATCCAATGAGTGGTACAAATAAGTACTTACAGCAATGTATAACTTAAGGAATTATAAAGAAGTGGTAATAGATTTAAAAAGCAATAGACTTGGAGGGGCGGGGCCTAGGGACCAGCGTGTTCCAGGCATTCACGGGGTCCAGATGGCGGGGCAGGTGAAGGACCACTAGGCCTTCCAGAGGCTTAGCTTCCTGTACCAGGGACCCGTCGGTGAAGAGGACCCTCTGTCGTGGCTGCTCGTCTCTCCTCATCCCAGGCCTGACCTGCACGCAGCGCCAGAGACGCTGCAAGGGACAGCGCTGGACAGTACAGACCTGCCTAACATGCCAGCGCAGCCAAAGGTTCCTCAATGATCCTGCGCATGTTCTGTGGGGAGACCTGCCTGAGGCCCAGCAAGGGAGCCAATCAGATCCAAAACCACCGCAGCCCCTGCCAAGCACAGCCAGCCCCACCCCGACCCACCTTACTGAGGAGAAAGTGCAGCCCCAGAGCTCTCGTCACCAGTGATGGAGTCACCATCTTCCAGATAAATAAAGTTTAATTCTGTTTCACACAAAAAAAAATAAAAAAAGTAAATAAATAAAAAGCAATAGATTTGCCCAGCCAGCATGGTTCAGAGGTTGAGTGTTAACCTATGAAGGTCACAGTTTGAATTCCCAGTCAATGCCCAGGCTGTGGACTCAGTCCCCAGTGTTGGGCCTGCAGGAGAGAGCCAATCAATGATTCTCATCATTGATGTTTCTCTCTCTCCCTTTCCCTTTCTCTCTGAAATCAATAAAAAAAAATAATTTTTTTAAAAAAAGCAATAGACTCAGTCAAGTTTCAGAAAGGGAATATATGTAAGTACATTGTATTTATGTAGAGTGGTTATTTGATTATTGAAAGAAAATAGAATGTTGGATATTTTGAAAATTTATGTAAAATATAGAGCAACCACCTTCCAAATACCAATGACCTCTGTATCTAAATCTGTAGCCTGGATTGCTACTCCAAGCTTTAGACTTTGATATCCAGCTCCCCACAGGACTCATCTACCTCAAAATGTCCAAAACTGAACTCAGCATCTTACCCTTCAAAACTATTGTTATTTTCTAATTTAGGGAGGGAGGGTACCCATGATTCACTCAGTCACAAATTTCTAAAACCTGGATGTCATCCCAAAATCCTCCCTCTCTCATGTTCTAACACCTAAATCAAGGGTGATAGAGCTGTGGTTCTTGAGCCTGGCAGAGCTTCAGAACTAGGTGCTTTGAAAAAATGCCAAACCCTACCCCAGAGATTCTGATCCAGAAGGCTGGGAGTATGCTGAGGGAATCTACATTCAGAAATCCTATATAATAAAGAGGTTATATGCAAATTGTCCATCATGTCTCACACAAGATGGCCACCCCCATGTGGTCACAAGATGGCTGCCACAAGATGGCCAGCAGGGGAGGGCAGTTTGGGGGGACCAAGCCTGCAGGAGAGGGCAGTTAGGGGCAACCAGGCCAGCAGGGGAGGGCAGTTGGGTGCGATCAGGCCAGCAGGGGAGCAGTTAGGCATCGATCAGGCTGGCAGGGGAGTGGTTAGGGGGTGATCAGGCTAGCAGGCAGAAGTGGTTAGAGGCAATCAGGCAGGCAGGAAAGCGGTTGGGAGCCAGCAGTCACAGATTGTGAAAGGGATGTCTGACTGAGCAGTCGGACATCCCCTGAGGGGTCCCAGATTGGAGACGGTACAGACTGGGCTGAGGGACACCCTCCTTGGCCACCCCCTCCCCACCCAGTGCACGAATTTTGTGCACTGGGCCTCTAGTAAATAAATGAAACTTCTGCAGAGACTCTGATATTCATCAATATTTGAGAGCCACTGTTGTCATGTAACTTCTTACCAGACCTCATATGTGTACCTTCTTCTCCATTCCTACTGCACCTTCCTTGCTTCAGACCCTCATGCCTCTCTTGAATACTGAAATCACTCCATAAGTAGGCATTCTTTATCCAGTCCCTCTGGCCCCCACACCATTAATCTATCCTCCTAGTGCTGCCAGATTTATTTATCTGAACCTAAGCTTTAAAGAAAAACGGATCTAAATCCAAATCCCTGCTTTGGTAATTACTAGTTCTATACCTTGAGCAGTTATTTTATCTCTCTAAGATTTGATTTTCTCATCAGGAACATAAGGATGATACTAGTACCTATTATATGTAAAGCTCTTAGTACAGGGACTGGCTTATAGCCAGCTATTGAAATCATTATTGTCTTTGTTATCATGACACAAATCGAATCATGTAATTCCTGTTTCAAATCCTCCTGCTCTCAGCCTCCTCGTCAATGAGCAAATCCCACTGTTAGGCCTTCTTAATTCCAATTACTTTCTCCAGCATGGAACTCTAATTATCACCAGAAATGAAGCATCTTCTGATATTGCATGTCCTTCCAGATTTCTTCCCATGGCTCACACCTCAGGCCTGCCCAGATGCTGTGGCTCAGCCAAATGGAAATACCAAGTCTGTGTTCATTTGGTTCATTCTCTATCCAGGTCTGACTTATCCAACTACCAACTAACTAGAGTTGGATGTCCTGACTCTACTGAAGTTAATAAGCACAATCATCTGTATGCTTTGCATAGTGCCCAATTTACCACAGATATATGGTATACATAATTATATGCTCCTCCTTAAATAAAGTTCTGAGTGATTTTTGCCTTAGCTAATACCTAAAGTTTAAGCTCAGGTAGAAGGAAAGATAGAAGGAAAGAAGGAAGAAGCTCAGGTAATCTCAGTCTGGAGAAATATCTTTTACTGCAGATGGGTGAGTCTGTGGTCAGATCATCAAGAATGTCAATATTCTTTATAAGGAAGTGAAACATCTTGATCCCAGAAAATTACATTGCAGTTGAAGCACTACCCATCTCTGACTGGGGTTATTTGAAGGGCAGGGGGTGACAGCGTGAAGCCCTTGGGAAAAGAGATTAGTAGGAACACACAAAATGATGATGATGATGAGAATGATAGCTAACTTTTATTGAGTATCCATTATGGATTGGGTTCTATGTTAATTCTTTTCCAAACATATTCCCTAATTGTCACAACAACCCTACAAGAGGTTGAGTGCCAGATAGAAAAACTGAGTCTCGGGGGGATTAAGGGACTTGCCCAAGAGAACATAGCTAGTAAACAAGCCTGCCCCACACACATTCCCACCACCACCCCACTACCACCCCCATAGAGGCTCAATCATAAGAGCACTTGAAGGAGAAATTTCAGCTCACTGAACATGGGCATGCCCAGGAGCTCTCTTGAATCAATCTGCACACTGTGCTCAGAAAAGCAATTAGTTCCTGCTTCTTTAATCCCTAGGGCCCCATTTCCTTGGTTCAGGACTGGTTGCCCCTGAGGTTAGAACAGAGAGTGACTTAGATGACTCTAGTGCCAAATGAAGGTTGGCAACAGAGTTTCACATACTGGCCTAGACAATACTAGCCTCTTAAATCACACAAGAATTCATTCATAAATCAACTAGATTCTGCCTCTCGCATAAAAGTAAATAAACTTCTTGAGACTCAATTCAGGAGAATTATTCCCAAATACTCAAGACAGATAGCCTCATTAGTTATAATATAAAAAAAATAAAAATCTAGCAACATGAGAACAAATAAGAAATTTTGGGCATAAATCTACAAAACTTGCATGACAAAATGTGCATGCCAACTTTGAGACAACATGAAATAGACTTATGATATAAGCTCAGTCTAAAAAATAGTCAAAATTACATCTACCATATGAACATCATTATGTTTTTGTTCAAAGCACAGAAACAAAATGACAAAAAGAATGCACCACAGAGAATGTGGGTTCACTCTAGGCCAGGGGTGGGCAAACTTTTTGACTCGAGGGCCACAATGGGTTCTTAAACTGGACCGGAGGGCCGAAACAAAAGCATGGATGGAGTGTTTGTGTGAACTAATATAAATTCCAAGTAAACATCATTACATAAAAGGGTACGGTCTTTTTTTTTTTTTAGTTTTATTCATTTCAAACGGGCCGGATCCGGCCTGCGGGCAGTAGTTTGCCCACGGCTGCTCTAGGTGGTAGGAGCAGAATTTAAACTGTTTATTTTTCTGCTTATGGACATTTCCTAATATTTTTTACTGTTATTTTATTTTTATATCACCATTTATCCTCTCTATGCCCTCCTCTCCCATCTCCACCCATCCCATTCTCCCACACACACACACACAATCACCACACTCTTGTCCATGTCAACATTTTATATTTTTAATAAGAATAGGTTAATTCTCAATGAAAACATAAAGTTTATTCTTTTAAATAAAAAGAATTAACCTCCTGGAAAGTCGTAGTGTAACTTGGAATTGTTTTGGATTCTGACTAGGACCGCCCTCCTATTTTCTTCATAATGTAGCCATGATCCTGTGACCCAACAACCTGGTGGCCTGTAGTAATCAGAGCTATTAAGTGACTGCCCTGAAGTTTCAAGGGCTTTACCGTTTCATTACTAACTTATAAAGAGTCTTCAACAGGTTTTTGGCTTCATAACCTATCTGAAATGCAATCTTCTCCCCAGCAGTCCATTTCCATAGAGTGTTGTGGCGAAACACAGGACCACACAAGCATGGGCTGGGTTTCACTGTTAAGCATTTCCCGTTGTGTTTGGTTTCTTTCTTTTCCCTGATGGGCTCCACTAGAATTTATCTGTTCCTTACAGACTCCCGGCCCAAATAGGGCTCCTCCTGCCCCACACAGTGTATCCTGAACAGAAGTAGCTGAGTCACAAGATTGCATCAACCAGATATCTCAGAATTCTCACCTAAGAAGAAATAGATGAACACAGAAAAACATCAAAGGACCCTTGTTACTGTCTTCCAGTGGTCAGTACATTTTCCAGTTTCTGTTCCAAACTATCTTGGCAGCTATTTTACTCCAGGAGCCAGAAAGAGGGAAGTCTGGTCTTTTGTCATTACCAGCAGCTTGGGGAAAACCCAGTCCTTTTGCACACAAACAGGGCTGGTTGCATTTGATTGCACAGAGCCAGGCAGACTGAGACGCCTTAGCATCCCATGCCTTCTGAGGTTATTCACTCAGCACCACCTCAGAGATTTAGCAGAGAGCACAAAACACTGCATAGAGCCCCTGTCAGACCTGTAGGTGGGAGGCACACCTGGCTTCTTCCACCTCTTGTCAGCCCTGGGCAGATTCTGTCAATTCATTTCCATAAACCAATGTTGCTCTATATGACTCTGCCCAAAACACATTTAAAGTATCAGGTGAGGATTATCTGAATTACTAGAAAGACACTGTGTCAAAGAAATGTGACAAATCCTATATAATAAAAGGCTAATATGCAAATTATCCCCTTGACTGGGAGTCTGACCAGGGGGCAGGACCAGCTGGCCTGTTTGAGGTCCCTCCCCCCAGCTGGCCCTGCCCCTGGTTACCCCCCCACCCTGATTGTGGGCGGGGCCAGCCCACCAACTGCCCAAGTCTCCTCCCCCCAGCCGGCCCTCCCCAATAGGGCCAATCAGGGCAGGTCAGCTGGACCCCACCCATGCACGAATTCATGCACTGGGCCTCTAATGTAAGTATAAAGCTAGAAGAATCTAAGAAGATAAAGAAGAAAGAAAAAAGGCTAAAACAGTGGAGGAGAGAAGGAGCATCTAGGGGAAATGAAGATCTAGAGATAATAAAGAAATCAAGAGAAGAGAGAATAAAAAAAGAAATCAACTTATGGCTAATTCCCATTCTGAAAAGAACAACAACAATATTTTTTGCCTCACTTTGGGTGGGTCTGCATCTGAGGGTATAAATGGTGGAGGAATCCCAAACTTTCCAACAACATTAAATTCATGGTTTTCCCACCTAGGACAGGACCACCACATCTTCTCTTAGCCTTCCTCTCTCTTCTACTCTCCAGTAAAATTAAATAATCTTTGATATTTATGTTTTGCATTGATTTCTTTTTAATTTTGACAGAATGAATTAGAACTAAAGGAAATAAAAATAAAATCTCATACAAGGCCAATTGGAAAAATATTTTTCAGAGATTGGCAACTTCTTTGGTGTTAGTTCCATGATTCTGGCCTTTTCCAGCTCTTGTGGTGGACCCAAACAAACTCAGTGAAAATCAGCACCATTTAATAACACTCTTCATTTTACCAGATTATGTGGAAATCAAAAAAAAAAAAAGAGTATACTTTTCCCTTAAAGAGCTGAGGAGCTCAAAACTGCATATACATATAAGTCCCAGCTAAGATTTTAAAGGACCTCAGGGAGGGCTTACATAGAAAATGCATATTTATATGAAGTAAAGAAAATGTGGAAAAAGAATTGGTTGTAAAAAATAAAATAAAAACACACATTCAGGTATCTTAAGAATTTGTTACTCAAAATGTAGTTCATGGGAGCTTATTAAAAATATAAAATCTTGGACCCTAACCCAAACCTACTGAATCAGAAGGTGAAGGGATTAGCAAAAAAAAAAAAAAAAAAAACACATCTATACATAACACATAGACACAGACAACAGTGTGTTACAGCCAGAGGGAAAGGGGTGGGGGGCTAGGTGGAGGTGGGCAAAGTCCGGGGAAATGGAGACAAAAAGAGACTTTGCTTGGGGTGATGGGTGCACCATGCAGTGTACAGATATTTTATTCAATTGTACACATAAAACCAGTGTGGTTTTGTGAACCAATGTCACCCCAATAAATTCAATTAAAAAGAGAGAAAAAACGAATTTGCATTTTAACCAAGATGTGTGTGTGTGTGTTAAAGTTCAAGAGGCACTTCCCTAAGGCTCCTCATAGACCTTTTCCACCCAGTGTTCAAATTAAATGCAATTTGGCTTAAAATGTTGGATGAGGAAAGAAAAATATAACAGCCTCAAATAGTACACTAACTTTTTTAATTAAAGGAAAGAGGCAGTTCAGAAAGTGCAACCAAATTAATCAAACAAGTACAGGAAGAAAGAAAATGGGGGTTTCAGTTACTGATAAGCTTAACATGAGTCAAGTGACTGCGGCTACCAAAAACAGAAAAACATTAAAAAGCAGGCATAGACAGAGCCAGAGACTGCATTAATAGATGTGTGGTATCTAGATTAGGAAGATCCCACACACAGAGAGTGTACCTTACACTGGTCAAATCTTATCTAAGTACATTCGGTTCAAGATATCACAATTAGGAAGGATAGAGACAAACAAGAACAGTGTTTAGTAGATAGGGACCAGGGTAGTGACATTGAATTCATGGCTTAGGGTGAAATAACTGTGGAGGAATTGGAGTTGTTAACCCCATTTAAGAAAAGATATGATGGAATACGTTTAAAAATATGGAGGATTATCATGTGGGGGAGGGGGGAACACTTGGTCTAGGGACAGGCATTTGAGAATCATTGGTTAAGATATTTGAAAACCACTCACACCCAAGAAATTCTTTAATTATGGATTTCACTGGCTCCTTAAAGCATCTGTGCAAAACCAACAAGGTAGAGAAGCAGGTATCATTCTCCTCTAAGAGAAAATCATGATTAGTGATGGAGCCTGGTCTAGGCTTTCTGCACCTTTATTCAATGTGCTTTCATCACCTAACTTCCTATGAAATTCCTACCTTGGTAATCATTACAGAAAAAAAGTGACCAAGAAAACTTATTTTGACTTTTTTTCTTCTATTCTATGACCCAATGCAATTACCACAAGACTCATGTGACATTGTGCACCTAAAATATAGCTAATAGAGCTGAAAAACTGGAATTTTATCTTCATTTAACTTAATTGAAATAATAAATATAATTATTTATGATCTTCAATTCAGTTACTAGAAAACTTTAAGTATGTTTGAAGCAACTTGGATATAGGAATCTACTTTTTCAACTTCAAGAATTATAAGATTTAAATATGCCCTAGCCAAGTTGGTTGAGCATCATCTCATGCATGAAAGGGTCTCCAGTTCTATTCTGGTCAGGGCACATGCCCAGGGGGTGTGCAGGAGGCAGCCAATGGATGTTTATCTCTCACAATGATGTTTCTCTCTCTCCCTCTCCCTTCCTCTTTCTCTAAAATCAATAATACCTTAACCAATAAAGAAATTAAAGATAAAAAAATAATAATAATTTTTTTTTAAAAAAAAAAGAGTTGCCGGTAGCTAAATGGGACAGGCAGTTTCCTTCAGGTCAAGTAAAATGAAGGGTGTTGTAAACTGGTTATTTCGTAGGCAGATTTCCACGAACTGTCAATCACTCTCAGTTAACAGAAAATTACACCCATATATTCTTAGAAATCTCTCTAAGTGCTAGAGTGGTAATGCTCCTCTTTGAGGTGGTGTATATGAAACACACAGGCTTGATGTAAAAAATGTTAGGGGATTTTTGCATACTTTCCAGCCTAAAGGCACAGATGCTCTTTAAAATATTTTGCAGAGGTAGTGATGGTTTGACACATGTTCTGGCTAATTTTTTTGAATAATGAAAATATTGCTCTAAAATTAATAGTTCTTAGGAGAGAAAGAATTATGTTCTTGGTAGAAAAAGAATAATGACAATAGCTATTTATTTTCAATGGTATAGCTGTTCTTACTCTTTTTTCTGAAACATCTGACAAATATTGCTTTCCCTTTATCAATAAGAAGGCAATAATAGTCTCACAGAAATTAATAAGCAGAAAAAATAATATTTTAATTAGTGGCAGGGGCCAATATGGATGTAAAACAATTTGTACTGTTCAAAAAAAGAAATGGTCTGCAACAATATTAACATTTATTATTAACTGGACTATACTAACATGAACTTTCACATTCATGTTTTCTACTTTCATAATGACTTTCATATTTATTATCACCTTCCAGTTTCTATGAAATAAGATAGCAATATTTTGACAAACAACTAACACTGGTGAGGAAAAGGGAAATCTAGTACACTTGCTGGTGGGAATGCAGACTGGTGCAGCCATTGTGGAAAACAGTATGAAGTTTCCTCAAAAAATTAGAAGTGGAACTGCCATTTGACCCAGTGATCCCACTTCTGGAAATATATCCTAAGAACCCCAAACCACCAATCAGAAAAGATATATGTACCCCTATGCTCATTGCAGCACTATTTACAATAGCTAAGATCAGGAAACAGCCCAAGTGCCCATCAGTAGATAAGTGGATAAAAAAGCTGTGGGACATTTACATGATGGAATACTATGCAGCTGTAAAAAAGAAGGATTTCTTACCCTTTCAGACAGCATGTCGACCTAGCGATTGTTAAGCTAAACGAAATAAGTCAGTCAGAGAAAGGCTAACATCACATGATCTCACTTATATATGGAATCTAATGAACAAAATAAATAGGTCCAGAGACATGGAAGCATGGAACAGATTGACAGATTGCAGAAGGAAGGGGGGAGAGAGGGCAGGAAGAAATAAATGAAGTAACTTATGTGAATATATTAATAGCCTATGGACACAGATAATAGTGCGGTGAAGGCCTGGGCGAGGGGGGCGGGTGGCGGTGGAGAGAGTTATTGGGGAAAAAGGAGGGCATCTGTAATACTTTCAAATAATAAAGATGAATTTTAAAAAAATGAACTATTTCCCCAGGGTATGTAGAAATATGTAAGATCCACAATGGATCATTGAACATTGAGTGAACTTATGCTTACAATCACAGAAATGGAAGGGGACTTAGAAATAATCACACGCCATGAAAAACTGAGGCCCAGAGAGGTATGCCCAAGGCCACAAAGATAATTAGTGGCAAAGTTAGCCATGAGAGAACCAGTAATGCCAGGCTCTTGATTGAATGCTCTTTCTACAACATTGCTACTTAGAAATGCCATTTTAAAACTGAACATAATCACACTTTCAAATATGTGGAACTGCAAACAGATTTCTAGGTGCATGTATATCTAGGCCTCACATGCAGAAAGTTTTTAAAATGCTGCATCTTCCTAAACCTGGCCTCTGAGTCAAGAGATCTGGGTCTGGTATCAATCTTTAGCCACTTGGTAGTCACTTTGTCATACTGGATGTTAGTGTCCTGAACTATAAAATGAAGATGCCAGATGTATCTGTTAGGTTGCAATTGACACACACACACACACAAAAAAAAAATCAAACTGACTTAAGTAAAAAGTTCAACCTGACTTATCTCTTGAATCTAAAGAGCTCAGACATGGCCATGTTTTAGGTGTGGCTTAATCCCGGCGCTGACTCACGTCACCAAGATCTAATCTCCTTCCATTCCTCGGCTACCTCCCTTTACCTGGGCTCTGCTTTAGGCAACACATTGCCAAGATGGCTGCCTGTATCCTCCCAAATTCAAGTCCTTTGCAGAAAGTTAGTACCTCTCTGTGCCCCAGAGGCAGACATTTGTTACACTTCCACTACCTCGGCCCTGATTCGTGAGTAGCACCTCACCATGTGCCCCACATTTCAGTTCTACCTGATTGTAGTTTCTTCCATGTACTGTATTGTCACATGTCTCTTTGTATACACTCTTCCCTGTATCTGAGATGCCCTTATTCTTCCTTGTCTCTCTGGAAAATGCTGACTCATTGAAGCAAACATCATTTTCCCTGGGAAATCTTCCTGATTATACCCTGCCTCACAAGTGAAATTGACCACTCAATTGACTTAGACCTTCCTACCTACCTCGACTGAAATACACATTTTGTATGGTATTCATTTGTTCACATGTCTTCTCCAAGGACCATGCTTATTCATCTTTGTGTCCCAAGGGCCAAATACAGTGCCTAAAAAAATGAAATCATTCAATGAATTTTGATGAATCTATCAATGACTCAAAGAACTCTAACTCCTCCAAACTAGAACATTACTGACTCCAATTCTATTACCTAAAACACAATTTAAAATCTTGCATGTTTGTCCCACACCCCACTTCAACCCCTGACGATAACACATGATTTCACAGTCTTGTGTTTATAAAGCAGGGTTCATCCTGCTTTCTAACCTTAGTCAGGACAGACATTCATTTGGTTTTCAGAAATGAACGGGATTCCAACACCACTAAATGTGAGGCCTCTGGGCATTAAGGGATGTGCTCCTCAATACTTATACAATCATGTATATCTCAACGTTCCACTCTCTTTGATGAGAATACTGAAATACTTTTAATGAAGTTTGCTGAGCATACAATTTGTGTTGCCTATCCATATTCCTCAGCTATAGTGGTTAATTTGAGAAAAAAAAAAGTCTGTGTATTTTAGGAATCTGTCAGTGGATAATATTCCTGCTTGTCCTCCATTACCCATGAGCTATTCAGAAGTTATTATGCCAAAGGAGTGCAGGGTGCAAGACCTTGCTTAGAGAGCTGCAAGGCAAGGGCTTGGTGTGGATTATCACTCTGTGTATCCCACCTTTATCCCACTTCATTCTTTTTTATACAGGGAGAATCAAATTTAAAAGAAGCATCTGAAAGAGCCTAGAAAAGGAAGGTAGCAGGCAATGAGGAGGGGCAGGCCATTGTGTTTGTCTTCGTTATAGGAGGTTACAGTAGATGAACTTCTGATGACATCTACAGCTACCAGAAAGGAAGATCAAAGCATGGTTCCCTGAGATAATTTCCATGATTCACTGTAGCTCAGGAAAAGCTCAGCTTAATAGGCTGTATTAATCACTTGGGTGTAGCTACTACTTGTTAGAACTCAATTAATTGGTTGACCACCAGTTTACTGCCACTTGTAGAACTTAAGAAATCAAAGAATTTACACCAAGGAATTTAGTGGGAGATACTATCTAAGCGTGATGGTGTTTCATTTGCTTGACTCATTGTCCATGTCTTGGAAAATAAATAAATAAATTCAGAAAACATGTGTGTATGTTTACCAAAAGAGCTCATTCAGTATGGTAATACTGATGTTATTCTCATTGCAGAGCCACTAAAGACCACACACACCACTGGAAAGGAGTCCAATACAGGCCTCTTAAGAGTTACACCCTCACAGTCTTCCTAGGGAAACTCCACCTTTCAGCTTCTTTGAATGAACCATGCTGTCCATCTGTCTGGAATACTCTTTGCCCAGTGCCTTCCTGATCCCCAATTTCATCTAGTCAAATCTTTTTCTTTATGTTTTTATTAATTTTAGAGAGGGAAAGGGAGAGGGATGGGGATATAGAAACATCAATGAGAGAGGAACATTAATCGGCTGCCTCCTGCACCTCCCCCCACTGGGGATCGAGCCCAAAACCCAGTCATGTGCCCTGACTAGGAATCGAACAAGCGTCCTCCCAGTTCATTGGTCGATGCTCAACCACTGAGCTATGCTGGTCAGGCCATCTAGTCAAATATTATTTCCCTTCAGTCCACAGTTCCCAAGAATACCTCCTATGATCTCCTAGATTTGATTATATGTTCTTGCATCCTGAACTTTCCCTTCCCTAACATTTATCAAACCAAAGTTATTTGTTCAATGTCTTCCTCCCCTGGTTGATTATATAGTCCATAACAACCAAGACCTTTATTTTTTAATTTTATATTATTTTTTTCTATCACCATCTATCCCCTCTATGCCCTCTTCCACTTCCACCACCACCCACACAATCACCACACTGTTGTCCATGTGCATGAGTTCTTTTTTATTCTCTTTTGCTCAATCCCTCCACACCTCCCAACACATACATCCCCAAAAGAGCTGTCTTGCCTTCTCTCTATCTATGAGTATTTTGATACAAAATATCTATTTTGATATTTCAGTTTGTTCAGTAAATTTCACATATGAGTGAAATCATATGATACTTATGACCAGGACCTTTAGAACTTGTTCACGGCTCTGAATAAGAACATAGCAGTGTTGAGCAGCCTGATTAAGTTGAGGAACAATAAAAAGAAAGTTTTGCTTATGCTTATACAAATAGTGTAAAGGGGGGATATCTGGAAAAGAAAGATGAAGTAAAGATAAAACTAACATTCAAATACATAGTAAATCTCCCTTATGTATCAGGCACTGGACTATGATATGCTCGGAGGGCGGGGAGGTGCTGCAAAGACCAACAAGTCATGGTTCCTGCTCAACAAATTATAGTTGTTTTCTTGTTTGAGTCAGAAAATCAGAGAGTGATAAAACAGAAGGATATGCAGACTCCTGAAATAGGAAGAGGGAAGTGAGAGAAAGAAAATCTGCGGAGGAGAAACGACAGACTTTGAACACTTGCCTCCTTTTATCTTTTTCACTCACTCCTCAGTCTGCTTATGGACTTGTGTGTTTTACCTGAATATGGAACATACAGGCCTGCTTCTTAAGATTTATAAAGATATTTTGAGCTCTTTGCTTTGTACATCATAATATTCTTTCAAAAAAAAGTTCAATCGCCGAAACCGGTTTGGCTCAGTGGATAGAGCGTCAGCCTGCGGACTGAAGGGTCCCAGGTTCGATTCCGGTCGGGGGCATGTACCTGGATTGCGGGCACATCCCCAGTGGGAGATGTGCAGGAGGCAGCTGGTCGATGTTTCTCTCTCATCGATGTTTCTGGCTCTCTGTCTCTCTCCCTTCCTCTCTGTAAAATATCAATAAAATATATTTTTTTTTAAAAAAAGTTCAATCAACAAACATTATCAACCCTTACCATGTGGCCAGCAGAGTGCTAACCACTGTGGGGTGTGTACCTTAAAGGAGATGCCTTTTTCTGCCTTCATAGCTCTGCTCTGCACATCCTTTCTAGACAGCTATTTGTGTATATGTTTTTCATTTTCCTTTTAAATCAGCAGTTTGTGATAATAACAACACATTTTGGTGCTGTGTTAGGTAAGGAAGTTGAGACAGTTCCTTACATGACTCAACCCAGCTTGTGTTCCCAAAAGCTTCATTTATTTGCCACCCCACCCTCATTCTGACCACACTGCCTTGGCAGAACCACTAAGTACTGAAGATGACAATGATTAAGTCCAGTCTCCTAAATAAAAGAAACCTTATAGACCTGTTTTCTTACAGTAAGAAGAATCATGCTAGTCTCTATCTAAAGATGCCTGTGCAGTTCTACAAAGTACACTCATGTATTAAATGTTCACTGGCCTAGGAAAAGAAAAGGAGGATCAAAAGTTTTGTTTATCTTTCTCTGACTGGCTTATGAAAGATAAATATCACACGATCTCACTCATTTGTGGAATGTAATGAACATTATAAACTGATGAACAAAAATAGATACAGAGACAAAGAAGCATTGAACAGACTGTCAAACTTCAGTGCGAAGGCAGGGGAAGGGTAGGGGAAGGGGTTAAGAGATCAACCAAAGGACTTGTATGCATGCATATAAGCATAACCAATGGACACAGACACTAGTGGGGTGAGGGTATGTGCCGGGGGGAGGGGGGCCGGGGGGGAGGACAATGGGGTCAAAAGGAGACATATGTAATACTATACTAGCATGTAGTACTTTAAACGATAAAATAAAACTTAAATAAAATTAAAGAAAAAATGTGTTTATCCTTGACAATTGGGTTTGTATGGGGTTGTTTTTTTTTCCAGAAGCTGGTTCTGGAGAGGGAGGGAGGGCTGTAACAAAAATCTTCTCTGTCCACAGTCCTGTGCTTTGGTGGGTACACCCCATGGAGTTTGGAGTGACAAAGAATAAGCATAGGGTTTTTAGAAATTCTCAAGGAGCCAGTAAAGTAGCATTTCCAAGGCAGAAAATTAAGTTGAACAAGACTTTTAAACAAGCTATAATTTATCTAGTAGATGTCAACTCCTCATCACCCAGATGGTGCTTATTCTGGAGATGTAAAGGAAGCAAATGGATAAAATCAGAGAGTTGGAGAGAATTCAATATGAGCTACTGGAGGAAAAAGGCACTGGGGGTACTCAGCCTCCAGGCAAGCAGTTAAAGCCTCAAATGAAAACAATGGTAGTTCCAAGAACTTCTGTGTCCAGGGTGTTCCTGAGGCAGTTTCTATATGAATCCAAAAAAAAAAAAAAAGACCCTAATGTCCAGAATGAAGAGATAAGGATACAAAGAGATGCTAACTAAAAGGGGAATACATCACAGAATGCTGTAAACTAAGTGAGCAAAAGGGACATATAGCATAGGGTTTTTTTCTCCCGAGACTGCGTCCCATTTTACTAAAAATAATGTGTGCACTTCTTACTAGCTGATCCAGTGTGTTGTGCTTCACCCAACAATTACTCTAAGGTTATGTGGTTTCTCCAGAACAATCTCCATGTCCCAGGACAGGAAAGAGAAATAAATCACTGTCAGTAGAAATGTGATGATAGAATGAAACTAATGAACCTGCTTGAGAATTACCCTAAAAAAATCTATTCCGTCTAGGGGCTTCCTTTCCCTTCCAAAAACATCTAACATCCAAAACCTCAAGCCCAATCTCAGTTACATTTCAAAGAGAGGTAGGGGCATTAATAAAGGAATGCCTTTTTCTCGGTTGGAGTTGTATCTCTGTCGGTGAAAGTCTAAAAGACTTTAGACACTGGGAAACTGCAGTTCTCAGAGACAACTAGTGCTTTGTTCTGGATACCTTCCTGTGGAATCGTCAAGGTGTACCTGGGAAACTAGACGAGATTGGCAACCTTTGCTTGGCGCATGCCAGTCAGCTCAGTTCTGCAAAGGTGCCAGGAGCTGGAGGCATTCCTAAGACTGGAGCGAGGAACTTGGTGGGTGGCCTAGACTGGAGTCTGGGCTTTGTAATAGAAAGACACAGAGATGGAGCTTCTGGCCATGAGAAGCTGCTGAGGGAGATACTCAAGCTCCAGGGAAAGATGCCAGTCCACATCAAGACTACATAATCACCACAGCGAGTCAGCCCAGGTGCCAGCCTAACACTATAAATAAAGAATCTTGGCTTGTCAGAGGGAAACCCTTATTCTCCCAGGGAGTGTGTTACAGATACACGGATGAGCACAAAGTGAAATACATCAAAGGTGTGGGTAACAATAAAATTCAGCGTACATATAGTGATTAGAATTGCTCAAGTGCTTTCCCTTAAATGATTGCTTTTCCCATAAATGAATCTTCACAACTCCAGGGATGGAAGACAGGTAGATGTTTTTTGTTGTTGGGTGTGGTTTTTTTTAAATATATTTCTTTATTGATTTCAGAGAGAAAGGGAGAGGGAGAAAGAGATAGAAACATCAATGATGAGAGAGAATCATTGATCAGCCACCTCTTGCACCCCCACTGGGGATCAAACCTGTAATATGGGCATGCGCCCTTGGCCAGAATCGAACCCGGGACCCTTCAGTCTGCAGGCCGATGCTCTATCCACTGAGCCGAACCAGCTAGGGCCAGACAAATGTTTTATTAATATTATTTGTGGGCCCACCTTTTACACTGGATGGGAGACTAGAAAAGAGATGTTAACACTCCGGTGTGGGGTGAATTTCCCGCCAAAATATAAGCTGGCGCGGGCAATTATTTAGGTTTCCTACGCAAAATCAGGGATTTTTATGATACCTATTACCCCAATGGGTATGAAACGGTTCGCATACGCAGGTAGGTATCTTTGTGAACGGCAAACAAACAAATATTTGGTAATACGCAGTTACAATCGGCCCGAGTTTACACGTTTCCCGCACTCCACCGCAAATCTATATGAACCGAGTTAAGACGGCTCCCGCGGAGTACGCGCAATTCACGCGAGCCGACTTAACTCGTTTCCCCCACTCCAAGTGTTAAATGAAAACTATCATGCATGTGGGCCACTCGGCACATCTGGAGACCACCCCAGGGAGAGGAGGCCTGATCCCTTCACCCTTCACACAGGAGGCAGCCCATGTTCATATCCTTCATGACCCCAGTCTCCACACAGTGACCCGGCCCACACGTGATTTGGCCAGATCCCATCTCAGACTCCCAGACATCTTTGTCACCATATGACTCACTTTGTGGTCAATTAATTCCAACAAAAGCTTCTGCTGGAAGCCGGTCCGCCCTTGCTCCTTGACACAGTCGCTGTAGTGAAGAAACATCTGCACAGCTTATGTTTCAAGGGACCTGGCGTATATGGCATATGTTTGCTCCCACTCTTAGCGCTATGTGTTTCAACCAGGACCACCTCCCCAAGAAAGGTTGTTTCCCCAGGTAGGGATTTTCCCCTGGAGTTAACCCCCTAGTGTTACAGAAATACCATGTACTACTTATGAAGAACTTGGACTAAGACTGGGCAATACATTTGGGACTTGTTGGGCCCACATCCCCAGGGGTCTGCCCACCAGGGAAAGCACTAAAGCCTATACCCCTGGAGATCCACGGGCACAGGGAAGTCCCAGGGAAGGCAAGCAGTGAGGCTGGGAGGACATAACCTTTACTGGGTAGAATAATCTCCTTCAGTCACTTCCTTGTAGCTTATCAGTAGAGCAGTGACCTTGGAATAGCCATTATAATGGAACACAGAGATTAACCTAGACAGGATTAAACTCAACAGAACTAGATTAACAAACACCCTAACTATTGGAATAGAATGGATAGGATTAAAATCAACTGGTATAAATTCAGATGTAACAGGAGAATAAAGACAGAACCTGGCAGGAGATCCTGGCTAGAGAACCTGGCTAGGCTGCTGATCAACTGAACGCTGTCTCTGTCCACACCTTTGGGAACCCCTGGACCTGCTGGGGCAGGACCTCAACAGGCTTCCATTCCTAAAATCTTCATATGCCAAAAGAAAGTCAATTTACACCCCCCGCCCATTGTTAACCCCTCAATGCCATTCATTTTCTCTCTTTGAATTCTCTCCTCAAACCACTATGCCCTCTAGAATCTTCTTCCTTTAGTAAAAGAAAAACCATATAAGCACAACATCTCCACACATTATGATGTGTATTTCATCTACCATAGAATGAAGGGTAAGGGGTGATAATTTACTGGTTCCTTAATGCCACTTTAGAATTACCACCCTTCTACCCTGGTACCCATGCCATCTGACTGTACCACCATGTACACTTCTATGTTTCTATCATCTACTGCCCTCCTGGCCACATTCTTCAAGACATAACACTCTTCTCCTCCACTCCAACTTATGACATCATTCTAGAAAAACTCAGTGTCTCTGTGGGATATCCACCCAACACCTTAAAACTACTGTTCTTGACCTCAAATACACAATAAGAAACCTCACCTCCATTCAACATAGACTCCCTGGCCAGACATACATCCTGAACCTTGTCATCACTATAATGGTTCCACACCCAAATTTTAAACTGCAAACATCCTATTTTAGGAATTGGCTGCCTCTCCTCCAGTGCTCTCAGGACCCTCACTTACACACACCTGCTCTCCAAACTCATGGAGCCCTTCAGTTCCTGAGGTCTTCATTTCCTCACATCTATCAGCCATCCCCTAAAAAGATTATGAGTCGTTGGCTATTTGAACTACTCACCAGCAGCATGTTCAAATGCATACATGTATCTTCCTATATTGCACTCCCCTGGCAATCTCCCAACACAGGATCAATTTAGAAAGCTGAGCACTCCTAGGTAACATATTATAACCATCCAGATTATTGTCATAAACCATATGGTCTCTGATCTTAGGACTTCAATACATCTCCTCAGTCCTCTCACTGGAGCAGCATTCCTTCCTATGTGCCTTAGTAATTATTTTAAACTTATACGTCTCTACTGAGGAACCTTACCAAAGCCTGCCCACCCCCCTCACTCTAAGTAGACAACATAATCTTTTTCCTCACGGAAAAAAAGAAAATAGTGCCCAGAAAGGTAAGAAGGAAAGAAGAAAGTGTGGTGTCATAAAAGCAGGCCTTTCTGCTGAAACCGGTTTGGCTCAGTAGATAGAGCATCGGCCTGTGGACTAAAAGGTCCCAGGTTCGATTCCAGTCAAGGGCATGTACCTGGGTTGCGGGCACATCCCCAGTAGGAGATGTGCAGGAGGCAGCTGATCGATGTTTCTAATTCTCTATCTCTCTCCCTTCCTCTCTATAAAAAATCAATAAAATATATATTTTAAAAAAGCAGACCTTTTTTGGAAGAATCCTCTACCTTCTCTATGAGACCATTACAAAGAAAAGTTCTCAGGGCTTACCCTAGGCCCTCTTCTCTCCTCGTTTTCACTATATCTCATTTACTCTTATACCTTCAATTACCTTCTTTATGTAAATAACTTTGAAATCTCTATTATCAGTTCAGACTATTCTCTATGCACCATTAAAACTTCAACTCAGTATTCTCAACATTTCCACTTATAATATCTAGAAAGTACCTCAAATTCTCATGTTCAAAATTGATATCTCTCTCTCTTTCTCTCTCTCTCTCTCTCTCTCACACACACACACACACACACACACACACACACACACTGATTCTCTTATCTCCTCCTCATTAAAAGGTGCCACCACCCAGTTACTTGAGATAGAAACCTGGTAGTCATCCTTGCCTCCTCCCTCTGCCTCACCCAATTCATCAACACTTTCTACTAATATTATCTCCTGACTTCTCTCAGATCCAATCAATTTTCCCTGCTCAAATAATGAACAAAACCCCTGTTCAAATAAGGAAGCTAAAGCTGAGAGAGCTTAAGACATTGCACAATGTCACACAATTAGTAGGTGGCAGAGCCGGCTCAGACTCATGTCTGCTTCCACAGCCCACGCTTGAAATTAGAGGACCCTGCCTCACTTGGAGGAGCTCTCAGAGCCAAAGATCTCTCCAGGAAACACTAATAAGATATGTCAACTGCAGGATGGCCCATAACCCAAGGAAAGAGGGCACTGGGCACAATCAGCCTTCCAGAGAATCATACAAAATCAGCGGTAGTTCCAAGAACTACTGTGTCTAGGGCGTGCTCCTAAGGTAGTTTCCACATGAAGTCAGAAAATGGCCCTAATGCCCAGAACGAAAAGATGGGGTACAAACAGATGGTGAGTAGAGGGAGAATACATCGTGGAATGTGACTACTGAGGGGCATGTGTTGTGAGTAAGAATAATTATTTGCTTTTTAAGCCACTGAGATTTTGAGGTTGTTTGTTACCATAGCAAAACCTGGTTTATCCTGGCTGATTTAATCTCTCTGCTTTCATTAAGGTTTATGAGGACCTCTCACCATTAGATCCAGAGAGAAATAAAGATTGAAATAGCTGCAAAATAGTGTTCTTCCCCTGGAAATTGTTTCTAATAATTTCATTTATCTTCTTGCTAGGTTCATGCTCCTCCCTAGTTTCTATTTTACACTTTTGATGTCAGGGAGGGTGCCCACTGGAGGGAATGAGAAGTCATGAATGTCGAAGAGAGGGGACTGAATAAATGAATGGCAAGTTTTCAGCACCCCCCATAATGAAATTACCTTGAAAATTACATAAGAATAGACAATGAGGCCTAAGAAAAGGGGATATAAATAGGATCTATTTTTCATACAGTATCATCTTTCTAGAGATGCATCTTTATGTCTTCCTCACTGTAGCCAACCAATATGTTCCTTGCACTAGAAGCTGCATCTACCTCTATTCAGTGACTCAGAATTTTAAATTACTCTTGGTTAAAAGTGTGGGTTTGGGGGTCTAACAGAAATAGGGTTGTGTCCTGGTTTCTGTCACTTTCCAACAGTGTGACCCAAAATGAGGACAATAATCATATTCATCTCATAGTGTCCATGAGGTTTGAACCATCAGTAAATGTACAGTGCTCATTGCAGTAGAAGGCAGGGCTTCATAGCGGCTCGCTAGTATTTGTAGCAGTAATACTATCATTTTCATCATTATTGCTGTTTTCACTATATAACAGATAATCAGGGACAGGTTTTTGTGTATCTGATCCATAGCAGCTGGGTCTGGAAGGCAAGAGAATGTGAAGGCTCTTTTGGAAGATGGGAAAAATCAGTTCCAACTTACATACAAACTGAAGATCGCATGGCTCTTCTGGGTGACTTATGAGTTAATTTCTGGAAAGGAATCAAGAGACGATCTCTGTAAAATTCATGTTTTTTAAATTTAGTACTTATTGTTATCAAAGCAGTTCATGTACATTTGGAGACAAATCTTACTGCCATAAGGCTTATAAGAAAAAACAATAGTCACCTGTTTGGGGTGGTGTAGAGGTGAACTCAAAACATTTGTTGCTTTATGGTAAGGATGAGGGAAAAGGCCATACCTAGAATAACTCCCAGTTTTGGGGAGAGGGCTAAGCACCTAGGTGGATGGTAGGCCCATTCGCTAAGAAAGAGAAGACTAGTGGAAGAGCAGGATTTCCAGCAGAAGGGGAGCAAAGAATCAAGAGTTCTGATTTGGGCCTAGTGCAGTGGTTGGCAAACCGCGGCTCGCGAGCCACATGCGGCTCTTTGGCCCCTTGAGTGTGGCTCTTCCACAAAATACCACGTGCGGGTGTGCACATACAGTGCGATTGAAACTTCGTGGCCCATGCGCAGAAGTCAGTTTTTGGCCTGAGCGAGTCTATTTTGAAGAAGTGGCGTTAGAAGAAGTGGGGGTACATTCATTGAGGTCGACTCCTCAGATTGAGGATGTTTTTAGCAAAGGCCAGCTTAGGAGTACCCTAATTAAGTTAATGACAATATACCTACCTATATAGTTTAAGTTTAAAAAATTTGGCTCTCAAAAGAAATTTCAATCGTTGTACTGTTGATATTTGGCTGTTGACTAATGAGTTTGCTGACCACTGGCCTAGTAGACAGCAAATGTAAATTAAAATGTTGGGTAGACAATTTGATATGCAGCCTAGAGGTCAGGGCACGGGTCATGGGGAAAGTTACTGATTTGGAAGTCACTGGCATGTAGATGTTAAATATTTTCTATTTAAATGATAGCAACTTGGGAGAAGGAGCTAAAAGACCGATGATGAAGCCTTTCAACCTGTAGAAGTGAGACTGAGGAAGAGTAAGCAGGAAAAGTGACTGAGAAGCAGTGGCCGGTAAGACTGGCAAAGAGCCAGGAGGGTGTGGTAACTCTGGGGTAAACAGTGGTTCAAGGAAGAGGACGCAGTCAACTGTACATATAGCTCAGTGTTCACAAGATAAACACAGCCATCCTTTACTTCCCTGCCTCTACCCTTAACGGACTGCTGTGCTTTCGCTCTTATTATTCTCTTGCCCTGCAGTGCCTCCTCACCTGCCAAAATCCTATCTACCCTTCATGACCCCACAAGAATGCCATCACCTTAGTAATGCATTTCCTGGCCCCACTAATGAAACATGCTCCCTTCCTCCATAATGCCCTATCACCCATTGTATACTATATCCTAGTCTACTTCGTGCTTTAATTACATCTATTCTCCCTTCACCCTTCATGTTTCTCAGTTGGGCTCCCAACCCCTCCCAATGTAGCAGACTTTCTGGCATGCACTAGGTGCTCAGTAAAGATTTCACTGAGTCAAATGCAAAGATATAGAACTCAAGTCTAGAAAAGTATCTACAAAAGACAACTTCTTTCATCACTTTAGGTTTGTTTTCCAGCATGTGCATCATCTGTACCAAAGCCCAGGAATTATTTCGACATTTTCCTGAATATATCCTGAGCTAATGGCTGTTTTATAAAAACCTTTTAGATTCATCTTTCCCCAGATGTCATGTATGGAAATAACAAGTTGCAAAAGTCCCATGGATGAAACAACCTTTGTGATCCCTTCACTTCACGCTGGAAAGCTAAGAGGACTGCACCCATTCAGGCCTCAGTTAGAAGTCAGGCGATAGTTCTCCAATGTTCTTGCTCCCAGTGCTACCATGTGCTTGCATTCTCTTACCCTGGGGAGGAGGAGTGTGGTAGAAAGAAGTTATTTGGCAGGTAATTGTGGCCAAAAAAAAATTGTAGAAAGAAGAGAGAAAAACAGGTTAGAGTCAGAGTCAAAATATGATGAACCAAACAGAATTTCTACAGGCCTAATGATCAACAAGAATTATTTGTCAAGCTGCTCTGTGCAACATGTTATAAAAATGGCTGGGGCTTATGATAAGAATGATCATCTTTATGAATTGCTTTATCCCCTCCTCTGTTTTGCACCATGTTATATCACAGTTGTCTACTGAAACAAATCACTCTTTCATAGTCAACGGGAATTCAGAAAATTAGATCCTCGAACTTTTGCTAAAAAGTTTACAGATATTTGTAAATAGACAAATAGCCTAGTGATTAAGCATATACATTCTTTTTTGTTTCATATTCCAGGCCTGCCACATATTCACTGCATGATCATCCAAAGTGTCTCTGTTGTATTGATTCCTACTTCCTGCACTTTCAGACCCATGTATTCAGAACTAGGAAACTTTTGAGAGTGCAAGGTGGTGACTATTGCAAATGCCCAACAATTCACTACAGAAGTATAAATAATCAACCTAACCTCCCTTTGCCGCCAACATTTTCTCACAATACTCAAAAGCCTAGTAACCCCCTTTTCTTAATGGTGGCGCCGGTTCAACCACGCTCTGGTAGGTATTGGTTTCCTTAAGTACAATGTGGAGCCATCCGAATGAAAGAGCAGCATGAGGGAAAACGACAGTGGGAGGCTTTGTGGTCTATAGATGTAGCTACTCATACAAGAACCTGGAAGGAAGAAACCCCCAAAGATTAGTCACTTCATTTTGTGTTGCAGAACTCGATCCAGGTTAACAAAGCATTTGCCAACAAAGGAGATGGGAGAAGGGCAGGATTCACTTGCTCTGGACTGAATAAACAAATGTGGTATTTGTGGGCTGACTAATGTCCTGGGATAAACCAGGCAGTCGGCCAAATTCTAGGAGTTTTCATGAAAAGGCAGTAAGCCCACACTTTTCTTCATAAAAAATGCTCCCTGGGAGTATCCATGTCCACAAGGACAGCCTGACACTTCAGCTTGCCTTAAAGATTCATCCATATTCAGCCACAGGGAACTCTCAATGCTTCTGTAATTAAAAACCTAGATTAAGTGATAGAAGCTGAATCCCTTCTTCTTAGGAAGTGTTAAATATGCCATTCATCTCCTTTTTAAAACGTTATCAGATGTATCATTGGCAAATATGTTCTCCTATACAGTGGGCTCCCTTTTAATTTTGTGGATGGTTTCTTTTGCTGTGCAGAAGCTTTTTATTTTGATGTAGTCCCATTGTTTATTTTCTCCTTTGTTTCCCTTGCCCTAGATGTACCCTCAAATATATTGCTACAAGAGATGTCTGAGATTTTGCTGCCTATGGTTTCTTCTAGAATTTTTAATATATCACAACTGACATTTAAGTCTTTTATCAATTTTGAGTGTTTTCTTCTGTATGGTGTAAGTTGGTGGTCTAGTTTTCTTTTTGCATGTATCTGTCCAATATCCCAACATCATTTACTGAAGAGATTGTCTTTACTCCATTTCATGCTCTTGCATCCTTTGTCAAATGTTAATTGAGAGTAATGGCTTGGGTCAATTTCTGGGGTGTCTCCATTGTTCTGTTCCATTGACATATATGTCTGTTCTTGTGCCAACACCAGGCTGTTTTAATGACAGTGGCTTTGTAGTATAACTTTGTATCTGGTATTGCAATCCCTCCAACTTTGTTCTTCTCAAGATTGCTGTGGCCATTTGGGGTCTTTTTTGGTTCCATATAAGTTATTTGGAGTTATTTGCTCTAGATCTGTGAAATATGCCATTGGACCTTAAATAGACACTTCTCCAAAGTGGCCATACAGATGTCTAAGAGACATATGAAAAAATGCTCAAAGTCATTAATCATCAGAGAGATGCAAATTAAAATGAAAATGAAGTATTACCTCACACCTGTCAGAATGGCTACCATTAGCAAATCAACAAATGACAAGTGCTAGAGAGGATGTGAAGAAAAGAGAACCCTAGTACACTGCTTGTGGGAATGCAGACTGGTACAGGCACTATGGAAAACAGTATGGAGTTTCCTCAAAAAATTAAATATAGAACTGCCATTTGACCCAGTGATCCAACTGCTATGCATATATTCTAAGAAACCTAAAACACCAATCAGAAAGAATATATGCACCCATATATTCATAGCAGCACTATTTACAATCGCTAAGATCTGGAAACAGCGCAAAAGCCCTTCAGTAGACTAGTGGATAAAAAAAAGCTGCAGTACATTTATACCATGCACTACTATGCATCAGTAAAAAAGAAGGATCTCTTACCCTTTGAGACAGCATGGAGGGACCTGGAGAGTATTATGCTAAGTGAAATAAGCAGTCAGAGAAAGACAGTATCACATGATCTAATGCAATCTAATGAACAAAATAGACTGATAAACAAAATAGGTCCAAAGACATAGAAGCATGGAACAGACTGACGAATCTCAGAGGGAAGGCTAGGGTGAGTGGGTGAGCAGGGAGATTTTAACCAAAGAACTTGTATGCATATATGCATAACCCATGAACACCGATAATAGTGTGGTGAGGGTCTAGGTGGGGGCGGGGCCTGGGTGCAGGGGATCAATTGGAAAAAAAGGGGGACATATGTAAAACTTTCAACAATGAATATAATTTTTAAAAATGTGTTATCACTGTCCCTTTTTAAATAGTGCATTGCCCTGAAAAGATATAATTAGGCCATTAAAATGTGACTTTGTCTCTATTTATTCATTCATTTTATCCATTGTCTTCTTTATGCTCCCAGGCCCCATGTTGGGTTCTGGTGACTGAGTCAGACACAGACTATGCCCTCAGAAGCCCCCAGGCCAGCCTTGACAATTTCAATGATTCTGGAAGAGTAATACAATCTTGTCATTTTATTTTTGATTAAAGGAGAGTATTAAAATTTGCAGGTTTTTTTAGTGGAAAAGGCCGTAAGTCCCTCTAGTAAGGTCACAATATAAGACAAGAGTAAGGGGTCTCTCTTTATCTGGCCACCAAGGTCCCCCACAATGGTGTGAGCGGACCATAGTCATCACTTAACGCTAGGCTAATGTCAATTATATTACAGACTACAGCTTGTGAAATGCAAGGACTACGTTTCATCGTTCTTGACTCAAAGAAAACTTCCCTGCTGGGGAAAGAGCACTTACAATCTTCTTTAAACCTCTAAGGCTGGTTTATCTACCCAGATCAGAAATGTGTGTGATGTGTGCAGGAAAGAAACAAAGTCTCCGGGTGACTCGATGTGAATATAAAATGAAGCAGAGGGAGAAAGCTCACTGTAAAAACGGACATACAGCCGGCGCTCTCTGGGTCTCCACGAAACTCTCCAGCCTTCCCTGGAATTTAGAGTCTTCTTTACTGGTGTTTGCCTACGAGCTTTCAGGCTCCCCTTATGAAGACCTAATCTCCCTGACTTATTTACCCTGCAGAAGCCCAGCAGGAGGCTGCCAAACTGCAAATATCCAGAATTAGTGTTAAGAGGCATCCGATATAACTGCCTTTAGAAGGAAATTCAGGTAGATTAGCAGAGATTTTAAGCAAGCTCTTTCACAAATCACTGACAAGGAAGCTGGAGTTTACGAAGTCAAGTCGATACCGAGTTGAGCATAGTTAGGTTAGTCTTGTAAACGTAACTCTACAGGACTGAATAAAGGTAGGACAGCCTCCAGGTTTGGGGAAGAAGCATAGCTCCCGCTTAAGCGCTATGAAAAGTGGAGGGAGAGTTGAAAGAGGAAAGTCTAAACAAATTCGGAAAGAGGGGAAAAGGAGCTATTTCAAGCTTAGAAAATAGAGAAAGAAAATCTGAGCCTGGGGTGAGAAGCAGGAAGCAGAAGTCACCCACATTAACTCTGTGTGACCAGCAGTTCTCTGTGCCTTGAAGGAACAAGATAGAGCCCACAAACCAGAGGAAGTGCAGGAAGTGGAGGGGGCGCAGCGCTATGGACTCCGGGACAGGATGAAGCCAGTCCATGTGAGGTTCCAGGAAACCGAGGGGGCAATACAAACATCTGAATGTTTCCTGAGTCACTCACTAGGAGCACACCCCGATTTCATGCATCTTGGAACCAGGCATCACGGATGAAAAAAGCTGTGCAAAACTGGCACCATTTTTAGAAACCTCTCCAAGCATTTCTCGGCACACATACTGGGTCCTGCTGAGGAGGGCGACCATGAGCAGCGTTCGATCTCCCAGCAAAATTAGACAAGCAGCCTGACTTGACACGGAGCATGAAGTAGCAAAAAGAGCTTCCCTAGACAGTGCCAGAGAATTAGGTGCCAAAAGCCTGGGGTGGTTATTAGAAGATGTTACCGCCCCCGACTGTCTGGCTACCGTCTCTCCATTGCCAGGAAACTGCCACCGCAGAATCCAGCCAAAGCAGTCAGGCTCCTGAGGAAGCATTCACAGTTCACGGTGCGCGCTCAGCAAACTTCCCTGCTGTCTGCGGAGTGGCTAGCCGGGGCAGTGACAGCATCCCTGATGACAATTAAGGAGGAATTACCCAGGGGGGTTTAGCTTTTGCCTGGATTTCAGCCATGCTGTTTCCTTAGGTTACCTCTCAGCTGGGACTCCTTGGCAGCCAAGTTCTGCTGCGCTTCACGTCCATGGTCATCAGAGCAGCACAAAGCAAGGAAAACTGGAAGGGTCAGGATACCCTACCTCCATCCCTATAGCTGCAGGGCGTTGGGCCCAGTTGCTCTTCTGTGTTCCTTTTTCCTTTCATCATAAAATAGGATCATAGAAAACCTACCTCACAGGGTTATAGTCACAGGAGAGAAGAGATGAGCAAAACTTAAGAGTGTGTGTGTGTGTGTGTGTGTGTGTGTGTTTATGTATACATATAACTTTTTTAAATGTTTTTCAGTTGCATGAAAGTGAGGTATAGATTTGACAAGAACCTGGTAAATGAAGTGATATGGATAAGTTGGGCATTTTAGAACAAGAATTCCTCCCATAGTTTTAGGGGAAAGACCGTTTTTGTGATGGCATCTACGCAGGCTGCCTTTCATGAGTGCTGGGAGGCCACAGACAAATATTTTGAGGGAAAATATTAGCTACTGATTCATAAATGTTTACTGTATGCTGGTCAACCTATGAAGCACTCTACAGCTATTATTTCACTTCCTGTTCATTGCAACCCTGTGAAGTGTGTATTATTTAATAACATTATACATTAGGCCTACGTGTGTGGACATGTTTGAACTGATATTCACACTTGGATCTGTCTGACTTCAGGGCCCCTGATCTCAATCAGAGCCATTCGAACTCTGTGAAGGAAACTGCTTTGCTGTTGGCCCCCTTTGAGGCTTTGGCATTTTGCTTTGCTATTAAAAGTTGGCCCCTGTGCTCTGGCTGGTCTGAGGGCCCGTCCCTGTGGCCCCTGGTGTTACTAGAGGATGGCAGTGGGCGTGGGGTGAGAGAAGAGAAGGCGACGAGGCTCCCTGATAAAGCACCTCTTGGACTTACACTTGGTTCTGAAGGGCTGCCTTGCTGGGGTAAATGCCACTGAGACTTGCATGTAGATAGAACAGGAAGATTTTCTATATTCTCTAGCTAATCCACTTAGATGAAACCTATGCTGTAGATGTGCAATGAGCTGTTCGGGAATTTGATTCCATTAGGATTCATATCTAAAAGGTTGTTTCCTCAGATGGTTTCTTTGGAGTTAAAATTATCCCAAATAGCTATCCCAGTTTTGTCCTGGAAAGCAGTACTGACTCCGGAAATGTTTCTAATATGCTTCACCACAGTGTTTGAAGCCTAGAAGAACCACAGAGCATATTAGCCTACTTACTAGAAGTTTTTTAGAAACGCCAACTTGGAAAGGTTTAGCACAGCATTTTAGAAGTAAAGGTTATAGTAAGAGCTGAATAGCTGATATTTGTTGAGTCCTTACAGAATGGAAAGCATAGTGTGCTACACTTCTTACACAAATTATTTCATTTGAATCTTGCCAAATCCCCATAAGGTAAGCTCTGTGAGTCCCATTTTTAAATGAGAAGATGAAGTTTGTCATCAGTATTTCTCACTGTGAAAATGGCCACCAAAATGACAAAGGAAGGCAGAGTTGGGGCAAGAGTAACAGAACATTTTCACATAGCCCCCGTCCCACCTCCCCACTTTCCCAGTGTTCTCTCGCATATCGTATTCCATCATCCATGGTGGTTAAAAATCCATTCATTTGTTCTACTCCTCCCCTAACATGAACTGTTGACTCAGTATATCCCATGAAATTATCCAGAGGAAAAACAACAGTAAAACCTTAAAGGAGGCCATTAAAGACATTTAACTTAAAAGGACCTGAGAATGAACTATGGCTCCAAAAAAAAAGGGTAAATTCAAATTATGAAATTAATTGTGAAACCTAATAATCCAAGAGAGTACTCTAACTGCCAGAACTAACCCCATAAACACTCTTTCATGCAATCCAATGGCAATTATTCCACTAGAGTTATGCAAAAGAGGAGAGAGAACTTTTGTTGAGAAACACAGGATGAGATGTTTTTGCTTGGTATGCGCCTTTGGCCGGCTCTCTCCCTCCCAGAGCCTGCCCAGCTGAGAGATTTCATATCAGCACCAACCTTAGAGGCACAGTACTTCCTGGAACAATGAAATATTTACAGGATGACAGTAACAAGGTAGCTGTTGACAAAATCCAGCTCGAAAATATACCCAATTACTCACATCATCCTAAGGGTTTCCAACTTAATGTTTTCTCATCCAGTATCTAACCACAGAAAAACAAGATTTCAAAAATCTCCTTAAAGGGAAAATGTTTAGGAGGGAGCAGTAGGTCCTTGTTCCTATTTTTTTGTTACTAATTAGCCATGTTTTGCAATATGTTTTCTTTGATAAAGTGTGAATCATAAAATGATACAGTGTAAGGAATTGTGTACAATATAAAATTGAGCTATAAGAATAATAATTATCATAATACATTTTACAATTTGTAATGACATATAGTATTATAAATGGCTCTGCTCATTTTGTACTCTTTGCTTGTTTGTTTGTTTGTTTGTTTGTTTGTTTTTTAATCCTTACCTGGGGATATTTTTTCCATTGATTTTCAGACAGAGTGGAAGGGAGGGAGTTGTGGGGGACAGAGAGAGAGAAACATCGATTGGTTGCTTCCTGGACCAGCCCTGAACTACCAAGGTCAGGGATCAAACCCACAACTGAGATACAGTATGTGCCCTTGACCAGGAACCAAACTTAAGACCCTTCAGTCTTAGGGCCTATGCTCTAATCACTGGGTCACATTGGCTAGGGCTATTCTTTGCTTGATTGATCTATCACAAGTGGTAAGTTCTTCAGCTCCACAGTTCCTAGAAGCATGCAGCTGCAGCAGTGGTGGACAGAATCTCTTCAGTGCCTGCGTCAAAGTTAAATCTCAGAAATAACTGCTGCTTCCTCACCAGTTCACCAGCACCCAGACTGTCCCTCTACAACTTGTGAGGATAAAATACTTCTGTCAGCACATCAGTGGATGCACAATCGGTGTCTCCTTTGATTTGTGCTTTCAGTTCTCCAAGTTTGAATCACATATATCTAGTGGCAAGAAGACAGAAATATTTTCACTGATCTCTACCACTGAGACAGAGTGAGGTTTATTCTCATCAAAAGAGAGTCCAAATGAAAGGCAGGTGTTAATTCTGTGATTTGGCCATGACCCAAATATAGAATATGTTTCCTAGTCCCCATTCATAGATCCCTTTATCACCTTGAACTGTGTGTGATGGAGATGTGCATTGAATGTGATATACCTCTACTCAATAAATAGAATCTAGTTGCTCCACCTTTCAACATTAGCACAGATGCCTCGTTTAAACCTATGCACCTGATCCCCCAGCCTTTTTCCTCTTGTGAAGCAACAATCTATACAGATTCAAGTCTCTGTGGCAACCTTAGCAGTTCCTTGAGAGGGCAGGTAGACAGGGGCTTTGCAACTTATTTGGATTCAAACTCAACCTCCATCCTTGGTGTGGCCTTAGAAGAGCAAATTATTTTACTTCTCTGATCTTTGTGTGGTTTCTCAGTCTCTAAAAAGGGAGATAATAATATCTCATGGAGTTGTTACTAAAATTAAAGAAAATGATATGCATAAAGTTCCTAGCATGGTGCGTGCCTAAGACATAATGAGAAGCAGTATATGTTTCTTGAATTATTGCTCATGTCTAGCTCAATACACTGTCACAGTTCTTTGAGGTAGCTTTAAGGTCTAGGGAATCATTCTGACAGCTTCCATTTGCTACAGGGAAATAGATCCGGAGGAAAAGAAGCCATTCAAAAAGCTGAAAGTTTTCTCAAGAGACCTGAACTGTTCAGTTCCCAAAATTTTTTCCTGTGCTCTAGGTCTGGTGCAAATAAAGTTGCAGCCTATTAAATATTTAGTATTTAAGATAGCCAATGAATTCATTTTAAGTCCACTTTATGACACTGCAGTGTGTTATTATATATTGTCTACTAGAGGCCCAGTGCATGAAATTCGTCCATGGGGGGTGAGGGGTGTCCCTCAGCCCAGCCTGCATCCTCTCCAATCTGGGACCCCTTGAGGGATGTCCTACTGCCCGTTTAGGCCTGATCCTGTGCAGTTGGACATCCCTCTCACAATCCAGGACTGCTGGCTCCCAACCACTCGCCTGCCTGATTGCCCTTAACCACTTCCCTGCCAGCCTGATCGACGCCTAACTGTTCCCCTGCTGGCCCGATTGCCCCTAACTCCCCGCCCCTGTTGGCCTGATCACCCCCAACTGCCCTCCCCTGCTGGACCGGCCACCCCTAAATGCCCTCCCCTGCGGGGCTGGTCCCCCCCAATTGTCCTCTCTTTCAGGTCTGTCCCCTCCCAACTGCCCTCCCCTGCTGGCCTGATTGCCCTCCCCTGCCGACCATCTTTGACCACATGGGGGCAGCCATCTTGTGTGTTGGAGTGGTAGTCAATTTGCATATTACTATTTCATTAGATAGGATATACATAAAATACTGGTTAATGGATGTGCATGGTGATTTATGGGGATTTTGAAGAGCTTAAACCACAATTTTGAGAAATTTACATCATGGTAGAATTTTATAGTGTTGCATTTTCACTTTTATAGCTTATTGCTAAGTCAATGTGCTTTCATTAACAGCGAGATCTGATGAAAAATAAAAAACCTCCAAGGATAACTGTAGACTTCAAATGATCTACTTTTTGACCATCATTGTAGCAAAGAGCAGGAATAGCCTGTGTATTTGCCTACTTTCTCCATCCAAACCACAACCACCTCTAGCACTCAACCTATTACTATTTCCCTGACCTAGTCCACTTCTTAAAAATTAATGGGTGGGGGAGAATGACTAATTTAATGAAGCTAAGTTAGTTCCACATTTGCTGAGATAGTACTGTGACTTGCCACTTATAGTAAACTAGAGGCCCGATGCACAAAATTCGTGCAAGAGTAGGCCTTCCTTCCCCCAGCTGCCAGCACCGGCTTCCCTCTGGCACTCGGGACCCAGCCTTCCCTCACAGCCCTGGCTTTGTCTGGTAGGTTGTCCGGAAGGATGTCCGAACGAACGTCCAGTCTAATTAGCATATTATGCTTTTATTATTATAGATACCTCTGCCAAAAAGCACGTTATAGAGGGTATAGTGGTGACTCTGATGAGACTCTCAAAGGGTTCAAATTCCACTTCCACCACTAATGAACAGTGTGGAGTCAAATGAATTAACTTCTCTAAGCCTCAATTTCTGCATCTACAAAATCAAAACCAATTCAAGATAGTGACTATTTCATTAAATTAGAATAGATATTTTGATTAGATCATGTTAAGTGTTCAATGTATAATAAATGCTCACCATATAGTAGCTGTTCTATGTTGGAATACAAACAATTCATTTGCATTTTGTAATTCTACTTATATTTCCTTTCACGCCCTTTTTAAAAAATCTACAAATTTTTCCTTTTTACTCTTAATCCTACTGTATTATTTGTGTTTGCACAATCTCCTCAAATTCTTTGTAAAGGGAGATTTGATATTAAGAGAAAATACAATAAATAAAAAATATTTTTCCATGTCTTTCTTCAAAGAAAAATTTTCTAAAATGAGTGCTGATCTTGCGCAATGAGTGTGCGGTGGAGGATTTGGCACTTTCTAACTTCAATACAGAGAAGTGTTTTCAGGAGAGGGTCGGAGGCTGTGTGAGGACCCTCATGAAACCTATTCAGGCACCTTTTTCCCCAGCAAGATGGAAACTTCAGGTTAAACACTTCCACTATGACTGACTCATTTTGCAGAAAAAGAAGTCCAGATGCCAAAAGGATTTAAATTTTTAAAAAAAACTGGTGAAGAAAAGGCAGAGGTAGGAGAGCATATCCTATTCCATCAAGTTATAAAAAATAAAATAATCTTGAGGGGCAAAAAGGAAGATGCATTGACCTTCACAGGTAAAAGCAAGGCCTAGGACACATCTTTTTTTTTTTTTAATATATTTTATTGATTTTTTACAGAGAGGAATGGAGAGAGATAGAGAGTTAGAAACATCAATGAGGAGAGGAGACCAAGATGGCGGCGTAGGTAAACACCGGAGACCGCTGCCGCAAACAACCATTTCAAAAATACAACTAAAAGACGGAACGGACATCACCCAGAACCACAGGAAGGCTGGCTGAAGAGAGACTCTACAACTAGAAGGAAAGAGAACAGCAAATCGAGGCTCAGAGGCGGCGCAGTGTGGAAAATACAAAGGTACCGAGGTGCGCGCGCGCAAAGCGGGCTGGTGGCTGAGGGTGCGGTTGTCGTTTTCTGTCAGGAGTGAGTCTCAGACTCTGGGCTCCAAATCCGGGCGAGTCTCTAGGGACCCAGACTCAAACGGGAGAAGCGGGATTATCCGGCATCAGTTGGAACCTGAGGGCAGCTTTCTCTCCGAGGTTTGCAGCAGCTGCCGGGGTTCTGAGAAGCAGAGCCTCTGGGAACGGGACTGAGTGCGGCCATAACTGCTCCCTCCGCCCGCCCTGTTGGTTCCGCCCCGCCCAAACCCTGCGCACAGCCATTTGCCGATCGCCTCAGGCAAAGGCTGGATTAGCGCCTCCCCAGAAGGCAGACGTTTTCCATACAGCTGATTCCTATAGCCAGTCGGCCTGGTGGTCAAATCCCTCTAGTGTTAACTACAACAATTAAGGCTTGGCTAGAACAAGACTGTGCACAAAGACCACAAGGGGGTGCACCAAGAAAGCATAAAAGATGCGGAGACAAAAAAACATGACAGAAATGGAGGATATGGAGCTAAGAATCGCAATTTTGAGGGCTTGCCATAAATTTGTGCAGAGCCTCACGAAAACTAATGAGACCCTTGATGCTACGATAAAGAAATTAGAAAGTAAGCATACACGGACTGAAATAAAGAATATTATACCCAATAGCAGACCAGAGGAGCACAATAATCAAACCAAAAATTCGACAAAAAACACCCAATTGGAAAAGCAAAATGAAAAAAGAATCTGAAAGTGTGAAGATAGTGTAAGGAGCCTCTGGGACAGCTTTAAGCGGACTAATATCAGAATTATTGGAGTGCCAGAAGATGAGAGACAGCAAGATATTGAAAACCTATTTCAAGAAATAATGGCAGAAAACTTCCCCCATCTGGAGAAAGAAATGGACTTACAGGTCCAAGAAGCGCAGAGAACCCCAAACAAAAGGAATCCAAAGAGGACCACACCAAGACACATCATCATTAAAATGCCAAGAGCAAAAGACAAAGAGAAAATCTTAAAAGCAGCAAGAGAAAGAGGCTCAATTACCTACAAGGGAATACCCATACGACTGTCAGCTGATTTCTCAACAGAAACTTTGCAGGCCAGAAGGGAATGGCAAGAAATATTCAAAGTGCTGAATACCAAGAACCTACAACCAAGATTACTTTATCCAGCAAAGCTATCATTCAGAATTGAAGGTCAGATAAAGAGCTTCACAGATAAGGAAAAGCTAAAGGAGTTCATCACCGCCAAACCAGTATTATATGAAATGCTGAAAGGTATCCTTTAAGAAGAGGAAGAAGAAGAAAAAGGTAAAGATACAAATTATGAACAACAAACATGCATCTATCAACAAATGAATCTAAGAATCAAGTGAATAAATAACCTGAGGTACAGAATGAACTGGTGATTATAATAGAATCAGGGACATAGAAAGGGAATAGAATGACTATTCTTGGGGGGAAAAGGGGTGTGGGAGATGCGGGAAGTGACTGGACAAAAATCATGCACCTATGGATGAACACAGTGGGTGGGGAGTGAGGGTGGAGGGTGGGGTGGGAGCTGGAAGGAGGGGAGTTATGGGGGGAAAAAAGAGGAACAAATGTAATAATCTGAACAATAAAGATTTAATTAAAAAAAAAAAAAAAAGAAACATCGATGAGAGAGAAACATCGATCAGCTGCCTCCTGCACATCTCCTACTGGGGATGTGGCCTAGGACACATCTTAAAGTACACTTTACACCAAAGAGTGTTAAGAATCAAAACAAATTTTTACTGAATTACTGTACCATATAAGTCAATTACCTATAGGATGACAAAAAAAATCATGTCAACCCAAGCAAAACATTCATGTCAAAATATACCAACAGACCCAACACTATCTATAATAATAAAAGCATAATATGCTAATTAAGCCAGACGACCTTCTGGACTAAGCTTCGGTACCCCAGGGGTCGAGGCAGAGGCAGCCAAGCCCCTTGCACGAATTTCATGCATCGGGCCTCTAGTACTTTAATTAGACTACTGTGAGAAATAATCAGAGTATGGATACAACAAATAAATACATATGCCTAAAGTCATCAAATTGTGTACATTAATTATGTGCAGTTTTTATATACCACTTATATTTTAACAGAGCTAAGGAAAAATAATAAGAGTAATTGTTTGATCATTTAATTATGTGAAATAACTAGCTTATTTTAACTTTTTTCTGAGCACCTTACAACCTTTAGATAATTTCTTCTGTAACAATAGTGCTAATGATAGATTCATTATTTCTTACAGCTCCCACCATTTTTATAAATATCTGATGAAAATATTTAATCAACATAGTTCATGCATCCTTAGATTTTTCATCTTTCTTGTTTTGACAATTCCCAGAATACATAAACACGACAATGGGCAGCCCACTGCTCCAGCTATCTACGTCTTTATTAGTCACCAAAGTATCTCTGAAGTACACTGCCTTTAACACTTGTCAAGGAAGATAAATAAGGGAATGAGAATTAAGCATCTAGAAAGTCCATAGCAAAGAAGAATTAAAAAGAAGGTTTGTGGGGTGTATCATACCATTTAATTAGAAAAAAAATGATTATTCAGCACCAACTAAGTACAAGGCAATGTGCTAAAAACGTAGAATGAGAAATAAGGCATGGTTTTTACTTGGATTCACCCTATATTGAAAGCAAACTTCAGGTACATCATTAAAAACAATTATGTGTCATAAATTTCATGTTGGACATACCAAGTATGGAAACACAGGAAAATTTTTCCCTAATTATCACTGGTTTAACTTCTTTTCTCTGTAAAGTGTGCAAGTTGTCTTACGTTCCTTAACTCTCTTCAAAATCTAACATTTTGTAATAATATTTTATTTAAAAAATTTTTTTAAATCTTTATGGTTGAAAGTATTACATATGTCCCCTCTGCCCTTCATTGGCCCCTTCTAGCCTGCCCCCACCCCAATTTATTTCAATCTTTTCTTAGCAGAGAGCTGGAAGATTTTTGCTTTTAATAAGTTAGGTACTTGTGCCAGAGAATACGTAAGCTTTTGATCAAATGCTTTAGTTCAATAGGACAAGGATATTCTTGATTAGCAACTGTGGAAGCAGAAACCATTAGCTAAAACAAAGTTTTAATCTGATTTCTCTTGCTCCATCCAGCATTCCTAGCATGGGTGTGATTAACATTAGCATTCTTTGACAAACAGCAAATATATTTGATTAAAAGCTTTTTTTAATCTGTCACCATCACACTCCATTTTTCATATAATAATCAGGTGTGAAATCTCAGTTAACTAAAGAAAAGAATAAATACTAAAAACATAATAACATGTGTTAGTTACAGTTGCCCTAAGCTGTTCCCTCTTCCCTGTCTTTTTGCCTCACATTTGTGTGATATTCATGGCTGTGAAAGTTGTAAAGATTAAATAAAATAAATGACACATGTAAAGCCTTCAATAAATAATAGCTCTTCTTAGCATTGCTATGAATACTACCAGTACTTATGCATTTTTTTTCTGCCATTCCCCATTCTCAAAGCTTCCCCAAGTGTAATGCTCTGTGTAGTACTGAGAGCACTTGAGAAGATCTGGGAATGCATACAGAAAAAAAAATTTAATTTAGTAATCATATATTTATATTAAAGTGACACCAGATTTGTTATTAAACAAATTTAACTAAGTTAAAAAAAATAGTAGTGTATTTACAGAAGCACAATAGTATGTAAATATGTCAAAAGTCACGAAGATGGTCCATGGACATTGAAGGTGGGAAAGAAATAGAGCATAAACCACTGCTTTCACAATCTAAGGCAGTGGTTCTCAACCTTGGCTGCACATTAGAATCACCTGGGAATCTTTTTAAAATCCTGATTTCTGGGCCTCGTCCTCCGGAAATTGTTTCTTTATTACTAATGTTGTGGCCCCACCCCATAACAAAGAAACAGAACCAGACATTTCCTGCCTTCAGAGTCCTTGAAATGTGTAACTAAAATAGTGGGTGAAAAATGCTACAATTCTCAGAGCTCAATAATTCAAGTCTTTATTATTTCTGTCCTTAAAATCCAGAAAGTGTACAACTCTTCTTGTATTTCTAGAGCCTGGGTCAGTGCCTGACACCTTATAGGTATTTAGTCAATATTTATTGAATGAATAAATGAGGGAATTACAAACGTATAACGTAGAGTTCTCGGAAGAAGGGTTTGGGGAAAGCAAATAAGAAAGAGAACTTCTGAGGCCCAAAGTCGGGCCATTTCTTTGGTGGCTTCTTTTATCTACTATGTGTGGAAATAAGAGCCAAGCCATGATCTCACTCCAGTAGAACCTGCTGGGCTAGTGCAGTCGGCAAGTTAGGTGAGGCCGACCACTCATGTCAAACACAACAAACTTGCCTAATGGACTCCTACAAGTACATTGTGATTGCCTTCTCCGGCCAAATCTGCCCTGGTAAGCTAGATCTAATTATCCACCATGGAATTTGGCCAGTTACACTGAGATTATAGTATGTTGAGAAAGCTGAAATTTAACCACACAGAAATAAAATCACAAGCATCTGGGACACTCCCTATTGTCTCTGGGTGATTTTTGAATTTTATTTTTTTTTTTCAAAAAGAAAACAGTTGCTTTGGAGTCAAGGAGTTTTCCTTTCAACTAGAGCAGTGGTTCTCAACCTTGGCTGCGCATTAGAATCACCTGGGAATCTTTTTAAAATCCTGATTTCTGGGCCTCATCCTCCGGAAATTCTGTTTCTTTGTTACTAATGATGAGGCCCAGAAATCAGGATTTTAAAAAGATTCCCAGGTGATTCTAATGCGCAGCCAAGGTTGAGAACAACTGAACTAGAGGGAAATGTAAGTCAAATTGATTCAATTTTTTAATGTAAATTGTCTGCACATGTCTTTACTGAAATAATTTAAAATTATTTAATAATGAACTCTGATATCTAAATAGAATACTGCACCCTTTATTAATCACCAAAAAAAATTTATGTTAGGTGCAGGAAAAAAGTACAAAATGAATAAGATGCAGTCTCAAGTGCTGCCTTTTACAATCAGATTTCAACTAAAGTAGTTCAAAGCCAAAGAAAATGTTCTTCATCCCTCAGCAATAGATGCATAAAGTTTTTTTCAAATTTACAATAGAAGGTAACCATGCACATTGTCACATGTCCATGTCATGAAGCTAAACAACTTTTAATGTTCCTTTTAAGCAAATTTTCCAAATTTTTGGTAAACAAAAATTATCTCAGGGTTATATTTGTGTGGGTGGCATTCTCAAGCTTTCTGGGTACAGCTGGGCTAAGTACTCTCCATAAACAAAGTAGAGGTTTATCAGAGTTTTCTTCACTTTGAAAAATAGTTCCCAGTAGGATCCCAACAGCTAGACAGTTTCCACAGTGCGTTACACTTTTGCTCACCTTATATGCAACTCCTCAGGATCACACCTATAGGTGAGATGGAGGTACACATGCGACTTTTGTTCTGCTCACCATCTCAGAACTGACTCACTGGCTTTCATTTTCTCTTTTTCTTTCCTCCCAGTATGTCCCTTTCCTCTTGCATTGATGAACGCCACTTTGCAACATGCCTCCTTCCTTTTCTCTATTTTTATCTCATTTCATCAACCTCACTGGTACATTTGTTTTCTGAGAATTTCTGCCTTGGCAGAGAGTTACGTAGTGGAGCCACAGGAGTGACTAAGCAAAGTTAGAGAAAGCAAAGGTGATTCTATTGGCAGTGAGACATGATAGAAAGAATACCAGCTTGAAATTGAAAAACCTGGGGGATTGGTTCTGGCACCAAGCTTCACCACGTGGCCTTTGAAATTCAAGGAACATCTTGAATGTGTCAGTTTCCTCATCTACATAATTAACATGCTAACACAAAAATGACAAAGTCTAATCAGACTGCAGGAGAGTTTTTTGTCACATTAATTTGTAAAGTGCTTATCTCTGTGTCATGTGAGATGTGGTTGTCAATAATGTCGGTCACCAGCTGCAAAGGAGATACCTGTGCACACCTCTGTCCCCAGCCTTCTGTCCACTCTTGCCTCTCAGGGATATTTAGTTCATTCCTCGAGGTACAAGAAATCCATACATACGAACAATCCTGCCATCTTTGTACTCTATCTAGTTTTTGGTTTCATTAAAGCTTCTCCCAGTCTGCTTTATTGACAGTCTGATGCTAGTCATGATCTTTTCAACTGGCAAACGGGACCCACACCCCCAGCTGCAATCTGGTTATCTACCAGCATCTGATTGAACTAGAATTGAGTGGGGTGATGTCACTCTGGAGTCAGAGTGGCTTTCGTTTAAACACACATTATAATGGAATAGCTGAACACCTTGAACTTGTTATTTAATTTCTCTGGAGCTCCATTTTCTCATTTATATAAAGAAGGTCTAATATCTACACTGTAAAGGGATGAAGCTTTATTATATATAGCCCAAGAGGTAAAAGTAATATGCAACCCAAATGTGGATATTTAGAATTGTCCAGATATTTAATTTATAGTCTCTTAAAGATAAAGGATTTTAAAGAAAAGTAACTGTGCAATTAAAATAAGATACACTTGCCCTGGCCAGTGTGGCTCAATTGGTTGGAGCATGGTCCCATATATCAAAAGGTTGTGGGTTCAATTCCTGGTCGGAGCACATACCTGGGTTGCAGGTTCAATCCCAGTCAGGGTGTGTATGGAAGGCAACCAATCAGTGTTCTCTCTTTTCTTTCTCTCTCTCTCTCTCTTTCTCTCTCTCTCTCTCTCTCTCTCTCTCTCTCTCTCCTGTCCCCTCTCTCTGAAATCAACAAGCATATCCTTGGGTGAGGATTTAAAATGTTTTAGAAAGTAAGATATTGTGGTTTCTTTGAGCTCTGCTCTGGCACAATGATTAAAAGTAGCAGGTACTTAATTATTTTTAATGAGTAAATAATGAATGAATGAATTCTATAGAAGTTTAGAGAAATATTGAATTTCACATCTCTTCTCTAGGTGCAAACCAATACCTCCTAACCTACAGTGTATTGCATTTCCTGTCTTCTCTACAACTGACATGAAAATTGTCCTAAAAAATTTCATAATTTTATGCCTGTCACAGTATAGAAGTAAGCAACCAGAAATGTATTTTCTCCCAAAGTTATCTCTTTATTTTTATATTTTTAAGCTTTTTATCAAAACAAGTTTCTAGAAATCATTAAGAAACACAATTGTGTAAGTACTATAAAGAAACAGAATTGTGCAAGAAGAGGCTTTACAAAGCCCTTGTGCAATACTGCTTTGAGTACTTTCCATTTTCATGTCCTACTCTTAAGAAAACATGTTTTGCCAAAGTTCATTATTATTTTCCTAGAGTATACATTTCCCCCTAAATATGGAAAGAAATAAAAATAATTATACTAACCATGAATTTTTTTAACTAAGCCTCAAATCTATTTTTTCCTACAGATTCACTGTGACAGCAACAGATAAAATTGAATGAGAACTGAATGCATTATCCTGTAAATTGAATATAGAAGAACAACCAAATACAATAAATCAATCCAATACCTTACTTTTGACTTTCTTTCAAACAAGAACATGAGTTCCTTAAGTAACTCAAACAGTGCCCCCCAATCTCCACTTCCCTTTCTACAGGAAATATGACTGGAAACCATCTTGGAGTGCCATGAAAGCTGAGGGGCAAAGCTAAATTCCATCTAAAAGCACAAAGAAACAGGACCAGCAAGAATGAAAGATGCCGGTCCTGTTTCCAAAAGCAAGGGGAGGAGATGAGCCAAAAGAACAATGACATGTTACAGCCCAGGAGCTAAAATTAAATGCGTGTAAACAATTCTTGTTGAAACTAGAAGCCAATGTAGATTAGGCAAGCCAGGTGATGAGTTCTTTCCTGTCAGAACAAGCCAGAATGAGAGTCACCTCCCTCGCATTGCGACATGGCTAGGGATAGAAGTGAGGTTCATATGAAAAACCAGAGGATTATGAACTGAGTATGGCAACTCTTAAATTCTATATTAACTTATTGTATACTAGAGACCTGGTGCACAAAAATTTGTGGGGACACTCACCTCATGAGGGTGTGGCCAACCTGGGTAAGGGGCTGATGTCTGTTTGCAGGCTGGCCACAGTCCCTTCAATGTGGGGGGGTCCTGATGGGGTGCCTGGCCAGTCTGGATGAGGGGTTGATGGCTGTTTGCAGGCTGGCCAAGGCCCCCAGCCACCCAAGCTCCCAGTGGATGCTGGCTGGAAGCAGGTATCTGGGATTTATTTATCTTCTATAATTGAAACTTTGTTGCCTTGAGCGGAGGCCAAAGCCGGCCAGGGCAGGCAGGAATCTTGGCTTCCTCCATCGCTGGGGCAAGCAAGCCTCCTGCTTGCTCCAGCTCCGTGGCTGCTGACTGCCATCTTGGTTGGGTTAATTTGCGTATAGTCGTTCTGATTGGCTGGTGGGCATGGCTTGGGGCATAGCGGAGGTGTGGTCAATTTGCATGTTTCTCTTTTATTAGATTAGACTAGAGGCCTGGTGCACAAAAATTTGTGCACTTGGGGGGGTCCCTCAGCCCGGCCTGTGCCCTCTCACAGTCTGGGACCCCTCGGGTGATGACCACCTGCTGGCTTAGGCCCACTCCCTGGGGGATTGGGCCCAAGCTGGCAATCAGACATCCCTCTGGCAGCTCGGGAGCTCTCAGGGGATGTCCACTTGCCAGCAGGAAGCAGGCCTAAGCTGCAGTCGGACATCCTTAGAGCTGCTGAGAAGGCAGGAGAGGCTCCCACCACCACTGCTGTACTGGCAGCCATCAGCCTGGCTTGTGGCTGAGCAGAGCTCCCCCTGTGGAAGCACACTGACCACCAGGGGGCAACTCCTACATTGAGCGTCTGCCTCCTGGTGGTCAGTGTGTGTCATAGTGACCAGTCATTCCCAGTCTTTCTGCTGTTAGGGTCAATTTGCATATTACCCTTTTATTATATAGGATAGAGGCCTGGTGCATGGGTGGGGGCCAGCTGGTTTGCCCTGAAGGGTGTCCCAGATCAGGGTGGGGGATCCTGCTGGGGTGCTTGGCCAGCCTGGGTGAGTGGCTGATGGTTGTTTACAGGCTGGCCACAGCCCCTTCAGGGTAGGGGTCCCCGCTTGGGTTCCTGGCCAGCCTGAGTGAGGGACTGATGGCTGTTTGCAGGCTGGCCAAGGCCCCCAGCCACCCAAGCTCCCAGTGGAGGCTGGCTGGAAGCAGGTATCTGGGATTTATTTATCTTCTATAATTGAAACTTTGTTGCCTTGAGCGGAGGCCACAGCTGGCCAGGGCAGGCGGGAAGCTTGGCTTCCTCCATCGCCAGGGCAACCAAGCCTCCTGCTTGCTCCAGCTCCGTGGCTGCCAACTGCCATCTTGGTTGGATTAATTTGCATACAGTTGTTCTGCTTGGCTGGTGGGCGTGGCTTGGAGCATAGCAGAGGTGCGGTCAATTTGCATGTTTTTCTTTTATTAGATTAGATATGAAAACCCCATATTTCTTCCTTATACCACCCAACATGCTGAAAGCCAGTTATTTAAATAAAGGAATCTGAATGAGAATTTCTAACTCTCATATAATTATTTCTCTTAACACATATTTCTTGAATAACCACTGTGGGCATGACCACTGTGGTAGAACCTTTGAATAATACAAAGATGAATAAGGCATAGTCCCTACCCTCAGAAGATGGAGGAAGTCAGACATGCACGCAAATAACTATATAAGAGTAATCAAAAAAGGGAGAAAGAAAGAAATTCAGGCCAAATTGGTTTGTTGGCATTAATGTGTGAAAGAGTCACCTTTAAATCCTATCCCATAGCCCAGTTATTAGCAACTCCTTTGACCAGAATCCAACTATGATGTTAGTTTTTGCTGGATTTTAAATTAAACCTATACTACTGATTCTCTGATGCAGCTAAATCATAGAAGGAGGCCTGAAGTAGATATAAACTCCTACAATACCTTTCCAAAGGCATTTGGGGCTTGTTTTCAAAGACCATTCTCAAATATATGCAAGAAGCCAGAGGAGTTATGGAAGAAAACACCATCTATTAAATTAACTTATGATTCCTAATTTTGTCATGAACAACTATAAACCTTTCTAAGTAAGCTAAATAGTCATTAATGTGAAAGGGTAAATAAATTATAGAATATTTCCTACAATAATTTTAAAGAATGAGGTATCTCTAGCATAGAAACATCTCCATATATATAGAAGTGCAAGGAAACAGCCAGGAGGAAACAATTCAGGCTATAAACTAGGCCTGTTATTTGATGCAACTTAAATATTTTTTCTAAAGGTAAAGCAGAAGCAGGAAATGATACAAATATGCTAATAAAGTATGAAATATGATGCACTCTTTACTTATCACTATTATGTTACACCTCCAGAATCATAATGATTTAAAGTAAATTTTTTATAAAATGTTTTTGGTATTTGAATTAATTTTATTACCTACCAAAATATATTTTGTCTTCAGGTATTGTCTTGAAGTACAGAGTGCAAAGATTTTTTATATTGTCTCCATATATTACTAGGTTGTTTTAGACCCTATCTCTGTAGCCACTTTCATAAGCTTTACCTTCATGTGTAAAGCTTTCAATCTAGTTAACCCATGGACACTATAATTTCAATTCACAAAGGGAAAAGTGAACAGACTCAACTTCTATTATTAAGTGGATACCCTGCCTCCATATCAGCCCAAAACAAATCTGTTATCAGTTGTCTTTATTCTTCTTTATAAGACAGGAGAAAGAAAAAGAGAGGAGGGAAAGAAGTTCAAGAAAAGATAGAAGAAAAGTACTGTCCACCCCTGCCAATAGCAGAAATTGCAAGTTGTTGTCTGTTAAAAGTCTGTTCCATTTATGATAAGTTATTTCCCCAGGCCCCATTCTGTGCCTTCTGTTTTAAGTGATTGCTAAAATCTTCCCCTTTAAAAAACAACTGTTTATCATGACTCATGTCTATAATGACGTAGGACCCTCCAATGTGATCATAACTTTCTCCCCTTCTAAGAAAATTTATAAAGATAAAAAGCCAGCCTCAGGTTTTTATGAGCTAGCTCACTTCTAGAAATGAGACAGCATGCCACAGAACGAAAGCCTAATATCTTAGTTTCTAAAAAATTTGAAATCCTCAGCCAAGGGTAGCTTGCACAGGAAGTGGGGCTCAACACAGCAGTTTGAATCAGCTTTCTATGAAGAAGACAAAGGCAAATACACAGAGAACAGTCGTTACACAAGTAGAACAGGTGCATCCACCCCCTCCTGGTGCCACAGCCAAAGCTAAACACACCCAGGCTGTTCCACCAGAACTGGTCTGAATTCAAATCAATAGAAAGCTTTTTGCCATGGGTTGGGTGAAAGCTGTGTTTAATGCCAATCAACATATGCTTGATTACCCAACAGGGAAAATAAAAAAGTAAAGTAAACATGTGTACCTGTATCTATACAAATCTTTTGAAAGGACTTGAAGCTGAGAAACTAGAACCAAGAGAGAATGGTATTAGCTCAATACGTATGAAATAAGCTCCAACACTCTCTGAAGCAACTTTCTAATTCCTATAGAAGAATCTTCAATGATGAACCCTCAAACCAGTCACCCTCAACAGAACTTATTGGTTTACTGTAAATACCTTAGTTAGATTGCTGGCAACGAAAGAAATAAACTAAGATAAATTAAAATAATAATAATACTGTAATGAAGCATCAATAGCTGCCAATTTGCTATATTTAGCTGTATAGCCTAATCTCCACCATAGTCTTGTGAAGTAGGTTTGATTGTACCCATTTTGCACATAAAGAAACTACATTAAATATAAATTACTTTTCCCCAAAATACCCAGATAGAGTTAAAGAGCCATAGTCAAATTCCAAATAAACTCTCTCCACTACACCAGGAGTCAGAAACTACAACCATTTGGTGAAATCTGCCCCGCTGCCTGTTTCTGTAAGGTTGCATTGGGGCACAGATCATTCAAGTATCTGTGGTTGCTCGGGTGCCACAATAGCAGAGTCGAGCAGTTGTGACAGAAACCATATGGCCCACAAAAGCTAAACAATTTGCTATCTGGCCCTTTAGAGAAAAAGTTTGCCAACCTCTGCTCTGCAGTATGCAATTAAGAATTTTTTAAAGTTTGAGTAAAATAAATACTTCAGAGAATTCTGATAAATGGGGGTGTTCATTTTGTTGTTGTTAACAGCTACCCTAAGACATTCTGTCTATGCAAGAGCTTTTTCCTACTCCTTAAAAATTCAATTGGGGAAGAATATGTGTGTATCAGAAAATAAGAATCTGAATTTTGTTGACTACTTCTTTCATCTCCTGACAAGTTCTACCTCCAGCTTCTCCTCACCTCCAGTTCTCAACTTAGGCACCTAAGAGAGAAAGGGAGGGAGGAACACAATGAAAACATAGTGCTATAGCTCTGTGGAACTTCCATTCCATTTTCAGGCCCTGCCACCTGCCATGGCAGACTCTCAAGGAAGGACATGCCAAATTTTAGGGTCTACTGTTTAGGTTTGTGAGAGTAATGCAAGCCTGAGTGGAGGACGTTATAGACTAGAACAGTGGTCTGCAAACTCATTAGTCAACAGAGCCAAATATCAACAGTACTTCTTCAAAACAGACTCACCCAGGCCGAAAACCGACTTCTGCGCATGGGCCAAGAAGTTTCAATAGCACTGTATGTGCGCGCCCGCACATGGTATTTTGTGGAAGAGCCACACTCAAGGGGCCAAAGAGCCACATGTGGCTCTCGAGCCGCAGTTTGCCGACCACTGGCACTAGAATAACAGAATTTTAATATGGAGGGCACATTAGATAATAACCAATTGGGATGATTCATTTTATTTAAAAAAAAAAAGAAAGAAAAAAAACAAGAGCCCAGCAAAACTGAGTGACTTGCTCAAGGTTAAAGAGGTAGCAACAGAGAAAAGGCTTCTTTGATCCAATCTAGCACACATTCAACAAGATCTGGCTTAAGGCCACCGTTTATCTTATTCACCAGCTTCCCTATATTCATTAATTTCATGTCCCTTATCAAGACTACACCTTTGATGGGAAGAGCGCCTTTGGGGAATCAAGAAGACTTGGGTTCAAATCCTGCTTTAGTCACTTAGTACTTGTGAAAACTTAGGAAAGCCAGTAATCCACTTGAAGTCTTTTTATATACATAAAATATAGTTAATTGTTGCCTAAATGTAAAAAAGATGAACTGACATAGCAACAGTCAGTGCATAACAAAGGATCCAGCACATAGTAAGAACTTTCCCAAAATGTGGCCAACACGAGCATTGTTCTTACAAGACAAGTGAGCTGCATCACCTCGGTCCCCTCTTAAACAACAGTCAGGAGATGTTAATGGTTGGACCAAGTGTCATTTCATGGTTCAAGCATAGATGATAACATGCTGTCTGCATATGGTAGAAGAAAATACATTTCATCTGAAAAAACTCACTTTTAGCTTTCTAATTAAGTCTTGTGCCAGTGCATATAATTTTTATTACTGTACATGTTACGATTTATGGACAGTCTTGTTAATTACAAGGTTTTTATTGGAGAGACAGGTTTCAGGATAAGTCTGCCATCTGACTTGCTAGTACTTGTTAAAAGTGTTTATAGTGTGACTCATTTACATGTGTGCTTGAGTATGTGTGTTTAGGAGTGATGTTATTACATTTTTCTTGCACATCGTGAGAAATCTGTGACTCATATTTGTTCATATATAAACATTGCACATCACTGACTCTATCCCTTCACATACCCCAATGTCCAGATTATGTTCAAGGGCTAGTTTCAGATTATTTTCAAGGTTTTATACAGACAGACTCACTTGGACTGGTCCTTGCTCTCAGCTACCAGGTACTGAGAGCTTTTGTGGCATGGTGACTACCGCCGAGCCGCCAGGTGCAGTCCCCTAGGGCATGAAGAAACTCTCAATTCCTGGGTCTCAGAGACTCGTGAACCAACTCTTCACAACTTGCAACAGGAAAAAAAGCTTAAAACTTTTATTTTAACTTTACCGCAGTTTTTCTGAGATGAAAAATCACTTTCCATTCAGTTTATGATTATTGAAAAACGTTTTATTATTGATTTATATAACAAAAATTATTTTTAAAGTTTTATATGATTTTTAGAAGGCAAGCCTTATATGTTTGATGATGTAACATAAAACATAAAGCATATTTAGTAAGAAATAACTTCTTTTCATTTATAACAGAAATTGCTGCCTCTGATAAAATATAAAAGCCATGAGAGGACAGGGTTCTTTTACTATCTTGTCATTATTTTAAAGGCCTACAAGAGTGTGCCTGGAACATAATGAGCACTCAATAAATCTTTGTTGAAGATGCGAATGTTGAGACACTTGACGTTTTCCAAGAGGCTCCTTCTAATATCTTCATTTTTTATTTTTCTTAGATTCTTTTTTCTTTTTGCTGTTCTGATTGGGTGTTTTTTGCTTCCTTACATTCCGAGTCATTTATTTGATTATGAGCATCATCTACTCTACTGCTGATTCCCTGTAAATGATTCTTCATTTCAGACTTTCTTTTTTCTGGATTTTATGTCATTTTTCAGGCTGTTAAAATTCTCACTAAGTTCCTTGAGCATTCTTATAACCATCGTTTTGAACTCTGTATCTGGTAGTTTGCTTGCCTCAATTTCATATAGTTCTTTTTATAGATAGTTCTCCTATCCTTTCATTTTGGAACTGTTTCTTTGTCTCTGCATTTTGGCTGCTTTGCTGTGGTTGTTTCTATATATTAGGTAGAGCTACTAAATCTCCCAGACTTGGTAGAGTAGCCTTGTGTAGTAGGTGTCCTATAGGGTTCAGTGGCACAGTCTCCACAGTCACCCAATCTGGGCAGGCCAGGTGCACTGGCCTGTTGTAGTTGAGCTTTGATTTGTTGTTTGCGTTAATGGGTGATATTGACCCCCAAGCCAATTGGCTGTGAAGACTGGCTGTAACTACAGCAGAGGATCTGCTGTGCAGGACTCAACCCTATGGAGCAGGACTTGCTTCAGTGCTCACTGAGTCCAACCCTTGAGTATGGAGGTTGTAGGGTTGTAATTTGGCATAGTCTGAAGCTGTTCACCAGTTGCACTAGCCTTGGGGCCTCCCAAGAGGTACAAGGTCAGCCACCACATGCATTCTGCCTTGGGCCACCTGGCATGAGCTACAGAGTAATCTGCAGGTGCCTGCTACTTATGCTGGGCTTGGAGGTGCCCAGGAGAGGCCAAGCTGCAAATCAAGGTGGCTGCCACTAGTGCCAGGCCTGGGGCCACTTAGCAAGAGGTGCAGGCTATTCATAGGCCACATGCTGCTTGCTTGAGGAAAGAGAGGCCAATTGTATGGGGAAGTACTGGAAATGGCATAACTGAGGCCACAAGTTGGGTGGGGACAGGTCACAGGGAATCACAAGGGTGTGGCAAACAGTATAAGCCCAGTTGATGGAGACTCAGATATGGCACCTGCCTGTCAGATCTGTGAGATTCTCAGAAAACAATGATCTCTGCCAGCAGTTTTGTCTGGCAGAAAACTGCCACCCAGCTCTTGCCCTAATGTCAAACAATTCATTTCCTCCCTGTATATCCCTGATTCCTTTCAAGCTGCTGCCCCAGCACTGGAGCTCAGAGGGAGTAAGTCCAGGGAAGACCAAGTAAGGCCCTTTACAAGGAACTGCCTGGGACTCCAGAAGCCTCCATCTCCCTTAGCCTCAATCCCCACTGGTTTTTACAGCCAGAAGTTATGGGGACTTCTCTTCCTGACACTGGAACTCTGAGCTGGGAGGCCTGGTGTGGGGTTGGGACCCCTTGCTCCTCATGGGAAACATCTGCAGCCAAGATATCCCTCCAGATATTAAAAGGTCATGTATAGGACCAGACCCTTCTGTGTCTCTGCCCCTCCTACCAGTCTTGATGTGGCATCTTCTTTAAATTCCTAGTTGTAGGACTTCCATTCAACTAGATTTCAGCTGATTCTGAATGTTGTTGTTCTGTCAGTTAGTTGTAATTTGGTGGTGGTTGTGGGAGGATTGGAGTACCATGTTTATCTACACTGCCACCTTCACCAGGAAGTCCTTGCTGGATTTTTTCTTCATCTAATTAGTCTGAGTTTGAATGTGAATTGTATTTATGTCTTAGGAACTGTTCCTTATATATATGTAATCAAATACAATGTTGAGCCTATAATTTTTAAAATAAAAAAGTATTAACAATGTAAAAAATATGCAACAATGTCTTCAGAATGATTAAAGAGACTAAAGAGGTAGTATCAACACATATTATCAAAAGTTTTTTGCTAGAAAAGTTTTGGCACTAATTCCTAGGATTAAATACTACAGTCTATCCTATTTTTTTCTGAAAAATAATCTTTATGCTAAAATTTGTGCCAGAAGATTTCATTTTTACATCTATTAGTATAAATTAATCTGAGGAATATGCACTCCTTTCTGAGTGGGATCCAACCATGTTCAAGTTATGTCACTACTTCTCTTGGTCACTCAACTGACTCTATTCACACTTTTACAATGAGTTCATATATAGTTTCACCAACTAGAATATAAACATTATCACTAGGGATCTGCATTACTTATACTACTGTAACTGATTCTACTCATTCCCTTCAATTTACATCTGAAATTTGATACTAATTTACTTTCTATCTCTTCTCACTTATAAATTATCCACCCTATTAAAAGGCATAGTTGTGACAATTCTAAGTTTCAGCTGTCCACTATGTTCCCATCCATTCCATCTCTTAAATGTGTTCAAAGTGTTAACCTGTAGAATTTCATCCTAGAGACAGCTGGGTTTCAGGGAGAGGAAAAATGTTTCATTATCTTACTCTATTGCCCAAGACAAATGTGCTATTGTATTGCATGTAAAATGTCATCTTTGAAGTATATTAAGGATATGCTGCGAGGTAAGCCATCTGGAAAATACAGTATAGAATGGGAAATAATTATAAGTTAGTTTATTGCACTTTTTTTCCAGTTAAGCCTACCATGATAGCTGCTAAAACAATATAATGAAAAGGGTAGATGCTCTGAAACCACACAGGTTAAATGCTACCTCCAACTATTATTAGCTAGTATGCAAGTTATTTAGCTTCTCTGATACTTTTGTCTTGTCTGTAAAATTGAGATACTACTGCATGTTGCATAGGGGTTTATGAGGATTAAATAAAACAATATTTGTAAAGCACTTGGAACAGAGTAGACAGTAAGTATAACGTCTCCTCTCTTCTTTTAAATATAGAGGATATTTAATATTCTTTACATATAGAATATTAGGTAATCCAATATTTGGACACCATGTTGAATGAGCACGCTGGTTGAGCTTCCATGTGATTCTCTCTTAATTTCAGGGGAGAAAGGGCTTTGGAAAATCAAGTTTTAAGTTTCCTCAGGAATCCTCAGGCTGGAGTGTATTAGGACCACCCAGACAATCTTAGTAGGAAAGCGCTGTCCGTGGTGCTAGTAATCGCGCATACCCCTGGCAAAACTTCGCCTTGCCCAGAGTTCTTTGCAAGTGAACTTGCTTAGCGAAGCTCACATATCTGTCTCATGGTAGAGTCTCAGTCATTCTACCCACTGCCTTTTCACCTGTCTTGCCAATCCTTATCTATGTCCCCTTCAACCAAACAAAAACAACAACAAAAGTGTCTTCCATCTCCTTATCACCCCAAAATAGTTTTTATTTTTCTGACACTGACAATGCCTACCACTTAAGAAAGTGGATCAAAAATTGGCTCAAGTGCCCTAACCCCGTGGTCAGCAAACTGCGGCTCGTGAGCCACATGCAGTTCTTTGGCCCCTTGAGTGTGGCTCTTCCTATGCCTTAGGAGTACCCTAATTAAGTTAATAACAATGTACCTACCTATATAGTTTAAGTTTAAAAAATTTGGCTCTCAAAAGAAATTTCGATTGTTGTACCATTGATATTTGGCTCTGTTGACTAATGAGTTTGCCAACCACTGCGCCTAACCGGTTTGGCTCAGTGGATAGAGCGTCGGCCTACGGACTCACGGGTCCCAGGTTCGATTCCAGTCAAGGGCATGTACCTTGGTTGCAGGTTCAATCCCCAGCTCTGGTCAGGGCCCATGCAGGAGGCAACCAATTGGTGTGTCTCCCTCACTCAATATTTCTCTCTCTCCCCCCACCACCTTCCTCCCTATCTTCCACTCTCTCTAAAAATCAATTGAGGTATGCCAGTTGGTTCCATACCTCAATGTGGGGTTGGGGGACAAGAAGAGATAAACCAAAGAACATATATTTATATGCATAGTCCATGGACACAGGCAATAGGTTGGAGGAAGGAGGTGCTAGGAGGAGTGGGGGGGGGGGGGGAGAGGAGATGGAAGATACCTGTAATACTATCTACAATAAAAATATGTATTAAAAAATGATGAGGGAAAAAACAATAGAAAAAATATCATCAGGTGAGGATGAAAAAACAAGAAAAAAATTGGCTCAGGCTATCTTTTCCTAACCTTTTTGTTAAGTTTCAAAGAAATCCAAGTTGAGAAGACAGGAAACAGTTTCCAATGCATTATTTAAAAAAACTCTCTTCAGCTGCACCTCGACCTTGAGTTAAGTTCCCTTCTTCCTTATTCCCCAAATTCCCTGTAAACACAAGTCTCAGTAAAGTTATCATATTAAATTGAAACTCTATTTATTAGTTCTGAGTGCCATTGGGGAAGTTAATTAAAAGCTAGGACCTAGATCAGTGATGGTGAACCTTTTGAGCTTGGCATGTCAGCATTTTGAAAAACCCTAATTTAACTCTGGTGCCGTGTCACATACAGAAATTTTTTGATGTTTGCAACCATAGTAAAACAAAGACTTATATTTTTGATATTTATTTTATATATTTAAATGCCATTTAACAAAGAAAAATCAACCAAAAAAATGAGTTTCGCGTGTCATAGGTTCGCCATCACTGACCTAGATCTTATTCAACTGTGAATTCCTGGACATGCTGAACTAAGTTTTGTTGAACTAAATTTAATCACTGGATCCATTAGAGGGAAGGTCCCAACAACACGTCTTTATTTTTATTTCATTTAAGATGTCTTAATGTTGACATTATTGCAGGAGTCCCCATTGCCCCCGCCACTGTTTTGCCCACTTCCACCCTCCTCTGCCTCCCCTAACAACACGCCTTTAAAAGGCAACCTGCCACCTGGCCAGTGTGGTTCAGTAGTTGAGCACTGACCTATGAACCAGGAGATCACAGGTTCAATTCCCAGGCAGGGCAAATGCTGGGGTTGCAGGCTTGATTTCCAGTAATGAGGCATGCAGGAGACAGCCAATCAATGATTCTCATCATTGATATTTCTATCTCCCTTCCTCCCTGAAATCAATAAAAAAAATGTATTTTAAAAATAAAATAAATAAATAAATAACAACCTGCCTTGCAACATTTGGCTGTGCACTAAATTTTAGAGTAACCAGGCTGTTCTGATAAAGATATTCTGGACTGAATTCATTTGCCACCACATCCACCTATATCAGTCTAGTGACTCAGCCCCTGAGAGTGACTAGTAAAGAACTAATGTCATTCCTTTCAAAGACTCTGCTTCCCACTGTCCATTTTCCCTCCTTTTCCTCCAATTCTACCAACATACCTGTAATTCCCAATACACTACATAGATACTGGCCCCAAAGTCTAAGCAAAACAACTCACTGGGTTGTTTCACCCAAAGGTAGACTTCTATTGCTCTGGCCAGATGAAGGAATAGAGCCGTCATCAACAAACAAAAGGACAATTTCTTTTTCCAGATAAGAGTAGAGGCTCAAATAAGATTACAAGGCAGAGGAACCAAAAAATCTGAAACCTAAAAAATGTGGGTAGGGTGAGAGAGAAATAATTGTTAATACTGCCTCTTTCTCTTCTCCATCCGGGTGAACTTCCACTCTCTTGAAAATCAGTATCTCTTCAGCCCTCACTACCACTTCCATAGGCCTTCCTTTCTTTAAAGAGCTCTTCCTCATTCTATAGTGGTTTGAGGGGAGGGGAGTCCAAGCTAAGGCATTCCAGAAGAAACATATGGAGTCTCATTTGCAAGCAAGCAAACAATTGCCTTCCCTTTAAGAGTCTTCCTCCTTGGCACTCTGAACCAAAAGTGATGTCGTAAATAAAAACGATTCAGTGTTAGGAGAGACCTACTTTCATGTAGTTTTTCACCAAAGTTTTTAGGCAACAAACACACAACTGGTGGCTCTCTTCCTATTTCAATCAAGCATCAGCTATAATTTTTTAAATCTTTAAAGCAATGCATTAATGCAGTGGTTCTCAACCTTCTGGCCCTTTAAATACAGTTCCTCATGTTGTGACCCAACCATAAAATTATTTTCGTTGCTACTTCATCACTGTAATGTTGCTACTGTGATGAATCGTCATGTAAATATCTGATATGCAGGATGGTCCTAGGCGACCCCTGTGAAAGGGTCGTTCGACTGCCAAAGGGGTCGCGACCCACAGGTTGAGAACCGCTGCATTAATGCAAACTCACCTAGGAAGATTAAGAAGAAAAGCACGTGGCCTTTAAATCTTCAGAAGAGGGTTTAGTGACAGGTTCAACCTGTTTAATGGCAGAGCCAGCACCACACCCGGTTTTATTGTGTTTCATTATCATTGCATAAATTCCCTTTATTACTCACGACAAGTAAAAATGAAATACTTGCTGAGGTGGGTTTTAATAAGTAAGAGTAAAATAAAAAATGAACTGTTCAAATATCATGAAAGTGTGATCTCAGAGCCTTAAAATATACATATTGATATTTTTAGGTGCCTGACATGTTGTCACTCTCAATCTAAAGGTCATTTTTTACAAGGAAGTGTAACCATAACTCAAAGATGAAAATAATAAGTAGCACATTCAAAACAGGATTCCCGGGATTTTTCTCTTACCAGGTATACTGATTTTTTTTTTGACCCATTCAAATAGGAAGACACACCCCAAAAGAAAATTGCTAAGGTTGGTGCAAGATGTGAAGCTAGTGAAGTTCAAGTACTGCCTGGGGATGAATATAACCTGCATGACCGCTGCAGAGCTGTCACTTTCAGACATCTTAAAACCGAGTTATTTTAAATGTCTTTCTGTCATTGATTCTACGGGGAGCGACTAACGTCTCCAGCGTGAAGCCAGCTGAAGGAATAGAAAGACGCTGCTCCGCCTGCTGGAGGGAGGGCCTGAGTACATTGATTCGATGTTTCCAAAACCTTGACCAAGACTTTCCCGGACTCGGGGCGAGTAAGGCCGGGGCCTCCGAGCTCCCGGCGTCTGGCGCATGCGTCCTAGCACCCTCTGGGCTAGCTCCACTCCCCTATCCCCGCCCCTACTTCGTCAACTCCCCCATCCCCGCCCCTACCCCGTCCCCTGCAGCTCCGCTGGCCCCGCCTTGCGGCCCGCGAGCTGCATAGCCGAGCTGGCATGCGGGCTGAGGGCGGAGCCAAAGGGGGTGGGGAGAGCCGACGCACCGCCCAGCTGGACCAAACCCCTCCGCTCCCAGCCGGCTAAACACTCGGCGAGAAACTGCAGTGCGCCTGGGATCCGGGACGCTCGCTCCTGCCCTCCCAGCCGGAGCCCTCGCACCAGGCGCCTTTCCTGGGAGCGAGCTGGGCGCGTCCGCTCATTCGCGATCGCCCGGAAAAGGCCGACTTAACGACAGGCCGTTTGGCCTCTGCACGAGCCGCCAAGTCACCAAAGGGCGGCGACAGGGGACTGGAGCCAGCGGGGCTCTCCCGAGGAGCAGAGAGGGCTCCGGGGCGACGCGGGGACGGAGCGAGGAGTGTCGTGAAGCTCGGGGCTAGCGGCGGATCATCACGATTTTGTCTGGCGTCAGCGAAATGTGGGAAGAAGACAAGGTCAAGCTCGGAGGCAGCGGCAGCGATGCGGGTCTGGCCAGCGCCGCGGCGCGGGGGCAAGTGGAGACCGTGCGGCAGCTCCTGCAGGCCGGCGCGGATCCCAACGGAGTCAACGGCTTCGGGAGGCGCCCGATCCAGGTACCTGGGGCCCAGGGGCCTCGTCGGCAGGGGGCGCGCGAACGCTGGGACGCGGCCTCCCTGGGGCGCCTCTGGGACCTGGGTCTCCACTGTTTCTCTCTTGCTAGGGGTGTGGAGCCCAGGTGTAAAGCAGGTGTTCACCCACCAAAAATTCTTTAAAAAAAAAAGAATGAAAAACCCACTGCATCAGTTTGTTCTTTTTAATGATGGAAAAAATATCAGTATATCCTCTCCCGTCTCGGGATCAGAGATAAATTACAACTTACGCATTCTGTATTGAATTTAAAGAATCACACAAAATCATAGTACATGGAGAAAAAAAACCTCACTGTTAAGTTTCAAGCTGCAATATGAAATTCTTTGCAGTCTTTTTCTAAACAAAGGAACAAGACAGGGTTCCTAAACCACAATACTTACTCCTCTTGTTATGTTAGCATTATCTCTTGAGCGTTACGTAAGAAAAAAAAATGATTCTATGGATTTTTACTGCTTAATTGCCATACTGAATGCTTGGATTACAAAAGCATTCCCCGCAGCAACTGTTAGGTAGTTTTTAAATAGAAAAAAGTCTTATCCTGACCGGTTTGGCTCAGTGGATAGAGCGTTGGCCTGCGGACTGAAGGGTCCCAGGTTCGATTCTGGTCAAGGGCATGCATGCATGTACCTTGGTTGCGGGCATATCCCCAGTGGGGGGTGTGCAGGAGGCAGCTGATTGATGTTTCTCTCTTCATCGATGTTTCTGGCTCTCTATCCCTCTTCCTTCCTCTCTGTAAAAAATCAATAAAAATATATTTTTTTTAAAAAGAAAAAGAGTCTTCATACATAATTAGCCTCTTCATTGTTGAAATACATTTATTCAATATTTTATTATTCCCGCTTTAATTAGTACCTTCCAGAACCAAGCTTTTATTAATGAATCTTGCTAATAGTGTAAATTTTAAAGAAGATATATGTTCATCCCTTTAGAATTCATAGAAAGGTGTTACAAGAAATGAGGGATGGTTCAAAGCAGCAAAAATATGGTACAGTAGTTGTTAAAGACTTCAAATTATACTAATAATTGTATAAGTAGGTTTTATAGTTTTAATTCACCATTTTCTGGGATATTAAAAACCACTTTTCCTCCCCCCTCTCTATATGTGAAACAGCCTTTATATCACTAGTAAGAATGATAACCTATCTTGGTTTTTAAGCAAGGAATTGGATGCTTCTAATATTCATGAAACAAAACAAAAAAATTAGTATACTATCTTTCAGTTACATAGTACATTTTAAAACACAAAGTCACAAGAACAAATAATTCCATTTTGGATATTTAGTTGTCAAAAATTGTTTTATTGTTAAAATAAGTAAATGTTTGCATAATGTATATTTATACAAATGGGTGCCTTAGGATTACTACTCCAAACATCCTTTTTCTAAGTTATGCATTGTTCTGATTCAACTACTGGCATCCAAGTTCTTTTCATATAGCAAAACATTTACTATTTAATATTATAAAATCCTGTACAATGTAAATATAGTATTAATATTACATGTTACATTAAGTCTACCACCCTCTACACTTTGGGCCTTCTCTATAACATTAAGTTAAATATTTAAAATGGTGAATCATTTATTAACAACAAATAATTGGTTTTCATTATCCGATAAAACAATGTGTGTCTCTCTCTACTTTTTCCCCTATAGCTCCAATTTTGGTTCAAATTGTAGGACTATATTACATTTATAAGCACAGACATATGTGATTGAAAAGCAAAGGCCTTCCACGGGGGTTTTACTGTGAGAACTAAACAAAGTAAGCCTTATTTTAAATGTAGGTGTTTCTCATTTTCTCCCCTAAAGCATTACTCTAACTTCCAAGATATAGCATCAGCTGACTGCCTAATAAAGATTTTTAGACACGGATTATGTCTGGGGAGAGAGGGCAGAGCAAGAGAAATAATTTCAGATTTTAAAAACCTTTAAACTTGAGTCCACCTATTAGTCATTTAACAAAATGGATTCCCATGTTCAAATGGAAGTCAGCTTTTTCTTTTTTTCTCACAATGAAGACAAGCACATTATCACCCACTCTTTGTTGCATATTTGGAAAATAACCTGAACCTCAGTAAAGAGTATACCTGGAGCGGGTAGGGGGACTGGGAGAGGGGAAATATTGCATCAGCAAATGAGTTTAATCAGATTCCTGGGGCTTGTGAAGCACCTCTGCATTAAGCAGATACTTCATTTTTTGATATGGTTCTACCTGTCCCTGCCCAGGCCTGCATCTCGCTTTCCCCTCGCCCTGACCATTCTGCTCTCGCCCGCAGGTCATGATGATGGGCAGCACCCGCGTGGCAGAGCAGCTGCTGATCCACGGCGCGGACCCCAACTGCGCGGACCCCGCCACCCTCACGCGGCCCGTGCACGACGCCGCCCGGGAGGGCTTCCTGGACACGCTGGTGGCGCTGCACCGAGCCGGGGCGCGGCTGGATGTGCGCGATGCCTGGGGCCGCCTGCCCGTGGACCTGGCTGAGGAGCGGGGCCACCGGGACATCGTCGGGTACCTGCGCGCCACCGCGGGAGACTGATGGCGGGCGCACCCAGCTGCCCACAACGACTTTGCTTTTCTCCCCAGCTCCCCATCCCCAACTTAGTTCGACCAAGGCTGCAAAGCAGAGCGGCTTTCGGAAAGCCTTCCTGGCGACTGGATTCCTCAAGGGAAGGAGGGGCAGGCCAGAAATAAGTCCTTTTACTTTTTTCTTTTCTGGATCCCACCCTGGATCCTCACCTGTAGCCAAAGGCAGAGAGGTGGGGCCAGAGGTGTTCAGCGAGATTTGGGGGCGGAATGTTTCGTTCCCAGCTGCCGTTTACGGGCGGGAAAGTGGTGTAAGACGAAGTCCATGGAGGGCCCTGGAGATGCGGGGCAGGGTCGGAGGCAGCGGGATTGGCCTCCGATGGGAGGTCGGTGAGATGGTCACTGCACTGACCTTGATGGAGCCCCTCGTAAGTCCTCACTTGGGGCTTTAGGCGCTGGGGGCTCACGGGAAAACCCGAAGACCGAGGACCAGAGGAGGACGGTGACGGCTGCTGTGGGTGTCAGGAGGCTGTCACAGCAAGTCACCTGCAAAACCGTATTCACTGCAAGTCCTGGAGGCAGCTCCACCGGATAGCGACTGGAGGAGAAGATGGGAACCACCTTGAATTCGCCTTTATATCCTAAAATCCCTGGGTCAAGGTGGTGCAAGACAGCCCTCAGGACGGGGCGGCACTTGCTGTTTGTTATTCAGTCCGGGAGAGCTTCCTGCGCGTTCCAGACGTCCACCATCAGCGAGCAAAATGCTGCAGGAGGGAGGGGGGTTGGCGGGGTAGAAGTAGAAGACAAAACTGTACGGTGAACTAATGGTTTGCTTCATATATAAACCCCCGGCAAGAAAGAGCAGATCGAGGAAAGAGAAATTAAGACTTGATTGGAAAATGGAAGACTTGGGTTCCATTACCGGTTCTTTAATTAAATACATGACTTACTAAATAATGTAACTTTGATTAACCTCAATTTTTTTCATCTATAAAAGGTGGGAGTTGGACTATACTGCTTCTAAGTTCCCTACCATCACTAAAGTTTTATCACTTAGGAGTTTGTTGCACATGTGACTGTGAGGGCTGATATTTATTAGTAATAATTTTGCCATGGTATGAGAAGCAAGGAAAAATATATAGAAGAATGGAAAGGAAAGACATATTTTAAAATTCTGGAGTTCTAGGAGGGAAAAATCTTTATAAGCACCACCTCCACCATTTAGTTGGAAAATAACAGACACGTTTATGTAAAGTGAGACAGAAAAGATACTTTGCAAAGTAAGTACTTAATTTTAAGGTCTTTCTCCTCTCCCCTTACCCTGATTTTTCTTGATGCTTTTTACATTTCTCTCATGCCACTCACAGCCACTAAAAGAATTAGTTTCTTTTTTAAAATACGTTTTTATTGATTTCAAAGAGGGAGACGGGGGGGGGGGGGGGGATAGAAACATCGATGATGAGAGATAATCATAGATTAGCTGCCTCCAGTACCCCTCCCAACCCCCACCAGGGATCCAGCATACAACCTGGACATGTGCCCTGACTGGGAATCAAACCATGACCTCCTGGTTCATGGGTTGATGCTCAACCATTGATTCACATTGGCCAGGGAAGAATTAGTTTCTTAAAGTGAGATAAGCAAGTGGACCAAATAGACTTGTAAAATAAAGCTGAGGTAGGTATTTACAAGCTAATATAAATGCTTTTAAAAAGTGGGTCTTTAAGTGAGTGTATTACAACAAGGGATTCTGATCTAAATTGGGTTGGTGTGGGAGTTAGAACCAAAAGAAAAAGTTGGGATATTAGAAAGAACAGAAAGTACAAAGACAAGAAAATGCTAAAATATTAGATGAAGTCATTAAACAGTGGTTCTCAACCTTCCTAATGCCGCAACCCTTTAATACAGTTCCTCATGTTGTGGTGACCCCCAACCATAAAATTATTTTCATTACCCAACCATAAAATTACTTTCGTTGCTACTTAATAACTGTAATGGTGCTACTGTTATGAACCGTAAAGTAAATATCTGATATGCAGGATGTATTTAGGCAACCCCTGTGAAAGAGTGGTTCAACCCCCAAAGGGGTGGCGTCCCACAGGTTGAGAACCACTGCAGAAGATGAGTAACTCTCTTGTTACCTACTTCTGGTTTGTTTCCATTGGGTTCCTTGAAACTTTAGGTCCTTACATTTTGCCTGGGTGATAGTAGGAAGAGCTGATTGGGGAAGAGCTCTGTGTCATCTAATTTGTACACATCAGCCATTTCAGGAGGGAGAAAATGAGGTGAAAAGACAGCAACAAAAGGAATAGAAGGAAGAAGAGCATGGTAGTATTTTATGAAAGATGGGTCAATAGTTCAACAGAATGAATCAAACCAAACCAAACAAACTATATATGGTCCGCATACTAATGAAATTTGTGAAATATTTCCAGTCCTAAAATAATGAAAATCTCATTCCCTACTCTCTTGATTGTCTATAAAACTTTTCTCAAATTCAGCTATTAGAAATGGGGTGACTCCTTTCTTGCCTCTTGAATCCCCCACTCAGAAGACTTTAATATTATTCCTTGCATAAGGAAAAAATACTTTATAGAAATGGTAATTTTTATACATCATCCCTTTATTAACTATGTACGAAGGAAAATTTGCTTTGAAGCCAGTGCTAATAAGATATCATTGGCATGGATTACATATTAAGCACAGGGATAGAAATCAACATGTACACCAAAACTGAGCACCCAACTCTGCTTTAGTAATTTGAAGTTTGAAATAAATATAAACCAAAGATTTTGCTGGTACAAAAAAATAACTATGAGAGATGTACGAAGATGATATGCTATCTCACAGCCATCTATATTATGCTGAAAGTTTACAAAGGAACCTCAAACACTTACTAATCCCATTCCCCTAGTTTAGACACCTCTCCCTCCCCCTCACTTTCTTCTGCACCAGATACTAGTGCTGGACTGTGAGCGACAGAGTGGGACTCAGGACTAGTAATGAGTGTAGGCTGTTTGGATGGCTTCCAATAGTCCCAAACCAAATATGTAAGGGTTAGCCATTATGCTTCAGGTTTCATTCATCTCTTAGTGAAATATTTGCATTTTGTTTATCAGATGAAGCTATAATTTCAGTAGGTTATTACATATTTTATAATGTCTATAAGACATAACATCCTATATAATAAAAGCCTAATATGCTAAGTGTCCAGTCGACCAGTCTGCTGTTCAACCAATCAAAGCATAATATGCTAATGATATGCTAAGGCTCCTCAACCGCTCGCTATGATGTGCAATGACCACCAGGGGGCAGACAGTCGACTGGTTGACCAGTCGCTATGATGTACACAGACCACCAGGGGGCAAACACTCTGACCAGTAGATGAGCTTGCTGCTGGGGTCTGGCTGATTGGGACTGAGTGAGATGGGCTGGACATGCCCTGGAGCCCTCCACAGTTCCTCCCCAGCTGGCCAACCTCCCACGTCTCTCCCTGGCCCCGATCGTGCACTGGTGAGGTCCCTTGGCCTGGCCTATGCCCTCTTGCAATCCAGGACCCCTCAAGGGATGTCAGAGAGCCGGTTTTGGCCCAATCCTGCAGGCCAGGCTGAGGGACCCCACTGGTGCACAAATTCATCCACTGGGCCTCTAGTCTAAACATAAAACAGTAAGCAATGTACTGTATTTTTCCATGTATAAGACACTAATTTTTTCTAAAATCATTAGATTGAAAATCATGGGGTGTCTTATACACAGAAGTCAGCCGAGGATGGAGCCAGGTGGGTGTGGGTGCATAGCTGCCTATACCTTGTCAAACAGGCTTCCCCTAATCATGAACCTTATTGTTACTGACATCAGCTGATGCTGTAATTGGAGGTGGAGGTAGAGCAGGGGTCCTCAAACTACGGCCCGCAGGCCACATGCAAATACAAATATTGTATTTGTTCCCGTTTTGTTTTGTTTTTTTACTTCAAAATAAGATATGTGCAGTGTGCATAGGCATTTGTTCATAGTTTTTTTTTAAACTATAGTCCGGCCCTCCAATGGTCTGAGGGACAGTGAACTGGCCCCCTGTTTAAAAAGTTTGAGGACCCCTGAGGTAGAAAGTGCTTAGATGCAACAGGGACCAGAGTGTTCTGAGCCCATAAAGATGTCAAAAAATAAAAGGATAATTACTGGTAGGTGATTGTCTTACTCTGCAAAATTCAAACTGAATGTAATCAGCTATGCAAAAGAGCATGGAAACAGAGCTGCAGAGAGAGAATTTGGACCTCCTCCCACTGAGTGTATGATCAGACAGTGGAGAAAACAGGAAGAACAACTCCTTAAGATGCCAAAAAAAGAAGGCCTTAAGAGGAAAACCAGAAAAATGTTTAAAATATTGATTTCTTTTTTGGGTTGGAAAAGTGGGGGGGAGGGGGAGGCCCTTATACATGGGGCATCTTATACCCAGAAAAATACGGTACAGTATTCTGTTGACAAACCCACAGAAAGCTCAACAGATACTGACAACACATGGAGTTGTCTTCCGAAGCTAAGTGTTGGAAATACCTAATGGCTCCTCATTCCACCTGTGAATTATGCAGTGCTGAGCTCTACCACCTTTCCAAGGACACAGCAGCACCCTTTACAGTTTCCTGTATCTCCTCCCAACTGCCACCTAGAATTATAAACTATAACCTTGCCTAAAATATTTTTCAATCCTCTACTACTCTCTAGTCTCTAAACTACCTTTAATATTTAGAATTATTACATACTAGAGGGCCGGTGCACAAAAATTTGTGCACTCAGGGGGATCCCTCAGCCCGGCCTGTGCCCTCTCGCAGTCTGAAACTCCTCGGGGGATGACCACTTGCGGGCTTAGGCCCGCTCTCCGGGAGATTGGGCCTAAGCTAGCAGTCAGACATCCCTCTGGCAGCCCAGAAACCCTCGGGGGATGTCCACTTGCCAGCAGGAAGCAGGTCTAAGCTGCAGTCTGACATCCTTAACGCTGCTGAGGAGGCGGGAGAGGCTCCCACCACCACTGCTGTACTGGCAGCCATCAGCCTGGCTTGTGGCGGAGCAGAGCTCCCCCTGTGGGAGCACACTGACCACCAGGGGGCAGCTCCTGCATTGAGCGTCTGCCCCCTGGTGGTCAGTGTGTGTCATAGTGACCAGTCATTCCCAGTTGTTCTGCTGTTAGGGTCAGTTTGCATATTACCCTTTCATTATATAGGATAGAGGCCTGGTGCATGGGTGGGGGCCAGCTGGTTTGCCCTTAAGGGTGTCCTGGATCAGGGTGGGGGTCCCGCTGGGGTGCCTGGCCAGCCTGGGTGAGGGGCTGATGGCTCTTTGCAGCTGGTCACAGCCCCTTCAGGGTGAGGGTCCCCACTGGGGTGTCTAGGCCAGCCTGGGTGAGGAGCTGAGGTCCATTTTCAGGCTGGCCAAGCCCCCCAGCGATGGACGCTCCCAGCCTCTCCTTTTTTTCTTTTTATTCTGGGATTTATTTACCTTCTATAATTGAAACTTTGTTGCTTTGAGTGGAGCTCAGAGCTGGCGTGGCAGGCAGGAAGCTTGGCATCCTCCATCATTGGGGCAACCAAGCCTCCTGCTTGCTCCAGCTCTGTGGCTGCCGGCTGCCATCTTGGTTGGGTTAATTTGCATACAGTTGTTCTGATTGGCTGGTGGGCATGGCTTAAGGTGTAACAAAGGTACGGTCAATTTGCATGTTTGTCTTTTATTAGTGTAGATGGATCTATCCCAGGAGTTCAGGAGCTTTTAAATACTACCATGAGCCGAAACCGGTTTGGCTCAGTGGATAGAGCGTCAGCCTGCGGACTGAAAGGTCCCAGGATCGATTCCGGTCAAGGGCATGTACCTGGGCTGCGGGCACATCCCCAGTGGGAGATGTGCAGGAGGCAGCTGATCGATGTTTCTCTCTCATCGATGTTTCTAACTGTCTCTCTCCCTTCCTCTCTGTGAAAACTCAATAAAATATATATTTTTAAAAAATAAATAAATAAATAAATAAATACTACCATGAACAAAATAATTTAATGGTATCCCCTTTCTAGGAAAAAAATTAATTTAATCGTACATTCGTCCCCAGGTATGCATATTTGTGCAATGATGGTGCTATCCCCACCAGTCATTTCAGGCCAATATACAGGGGAATGGTTCTTAACCCTGACTCCATATCTGAATCACCCCTGGAGGTATTCTAAATACCTATTTGCGACCAACTTCAGGCCTTAAGAATTAGAATACCTATGTTTGGGGCCCCAAATTTCTGTGATTGTTACTTTAACATTCTTGTTCATGGAAAACTTTCAAGTAGTAGAGAAAATAAACAGAAATAGGTAAAAATCAATCTCCTGAAACCTCTCTACTCCCCAGTCTCCCTTCCCAGGGGTAACCACAATTTTCAAGTTTTAATTAACCTTCCAGAAATATAGGTACATATAATTGTAAACACTCCTCTCCCAACACTTAGAAAATGTAAGTAGAATCATACTATTCTGCAACTTGCTTTTTTGATTGGTAATAGATGTTTGACAACTTCCATTATTAGGACATATAAATATACTTCATTTAAAAAAAATTATAAATTGATTTTAGAGAGAGGAAGGGGCCAGCCTGCAAACAGCCATCAGCCCCTCACCCAGGCTGGACAGGTACCCCAGTGGGCACCCCCACCCTGAAGGGGGTGTGACCAGCCTGCAAACACCCATCAGCCCCTCACCAAGGCTGGCCAGGCACCCCAGCGGGACCCCCACCCTGATCCAGGACACCCTTAAGGGCAAACCAGCTGGCCCCCACCCATGCACCAGGCCTCTATCCTATATAATAAAAGGGTAATATGCAAATTGACCCTAACAGCAGAATGACTGGGAATGACTGGGAATGACTTGTTACTATGACACACACTGACCACCAGGGGGCAGACGCTCAATGCAGGAGCTGCCCCCTGGTGGTCAGTGTGCTCCCACAGGGGGAGCTCTGCTCCGCCACAAGCCAGGCTGATGGCTGCCAGTACAGCAGTGGTGGTGGGAGCCTCTCCCGCCTCCTCAGCAGTGCTAAGGATGTCTGACTGCAGCTTAGGCCTGCTCCCCACTAGCAAGTGGACATGCCCCGAGGGTTCCTGGGCTGCCAGAGGGATGTCTTCCGAGCTTAGGCCCAACCCCCCAGGGAGCGGGCCTAAGCCAGTAGGTGGTCATCCCCCGAGGGGTCCCAGACTGCGAGAGGGCACAGGCCGGGCTAAGGGACCCCCCCCCCGAGTGCAGAAATTTTTGTGAACCCGGCCTCTACTTATTTATAATAAACTAGAGGTCTGGTGCACAAAATTCATGCATGGGTGGACGGGTGGGGTTCCTAGGCCTGGCTGGTGATCAGGGCCATCAGGGCTATCTCGCCCAGTCCTGACTGGGGGGAGGGGGGGAGGGCTAGGCCAATTGGGGCCTGCTGGCCAGGGGAAGGAACAGAGGGAGGGACTGCAGGAGGTTGGGAGGTTGGCAGGCTGGCCAGGAGGGGGGGTGTGGGGGGTGGGGAGGAACTGTGGGAGGTTGGCTGGCTGAGGGTGGTTGGCTGTGGGAGTGCACTTACCACCAGTGGGCAGCTCCTGGGTTGAGCGTCTGCCCCCTGGTGGTCAGTGGTGTCATAGCAACTGGTCAACTGGTCTTTCCGGTAGTTTGATCGTACCGGTCGCTTAGGCTTATATATATATATAATCTGTAAATAGCCCAAGTGCCCATCTGCAGATGAGTAGATAAAAAGGCTATGGCACAATGGAATATTACTAGGCTGTATAAAAGAAGGAACGTTTACCCTTTTCAACAGCATGGATGGACCTGGAGAGTATTATGCTAAGCAAAATAAGCCAGTCAGAGAAAGGCAAATACCATGTGATCTCAGTAATATGTGGATTCTAATGGACAAAATAAACTGACGAACAGTGGAACCAGAAACACTGATACATGGAACTGACTGGCTGGTGCCCAAGGGGAGGGGGTGGGATGGGGGGTGACTGAATAAAGAATGTGAAGGGATTAGCTATAGAACATATGCATACCCTATAGGCACGGATAATAGTTTGATGAAGGTCAAAAGAGGGGGAGGCCAGGATGGGTAGAAGAGGGCAAAGGGGAGGGGAGGTTGGGGGGTAGGGGAGGGAAAGAAGTGATCAACCAAAGAATTTGTGTGCATATATGCAGAACCTATGGACACAAAATATAGGATGGTGAAGACCTAGGATGGAAGGTGGGGTGGGCTAGAAGGGGTTAATGGGGAAAACAGGGGGACATATATACTTTCAACAATACAGTTTTAAATGTTTTTAAATTAAAAAGTAATAATAAATTTAAAATTAAGAAAGAAAAAAAAGCACACAAAGGAAAGAATAATATATGTAAAACCAAAAAAAGGAAAAGAGAGAGATGCCTAAGAGAACACTCTTGTTCAGGGGCAGGTGAGGAAACAAGGCAAACTAAGTTAAGTGAAATGCCCGCCCGTCTGTGCTTATGAGGTGCATTTGCTGATCCAAAATAAATAATCATTTTTCTCAACTCAAAAACTCAGAGAAATCTAGTCAGGTTTATTTTGGGCCAAAGGAAGAGAGCAAAGAAAAGCCCCAACATCAGTGATTCTCTGTCTGGAAAAATGACCCAGGGATAGCTCACTCCCTCTGGCCTTCAGTACAACAGAAAGACCGCAAGTCTTTTATAGTTAAAGACTGATGATTCCAGTCCTGGCACCTGCTGGCCGTAAAGTGTTCAAGATTTGAGCCCCCTCTGGGCTTCAGTGTTCTCACCTGTAAAATAGGGGTAGTACTCCTAAATCCAAAAGACCACTGTGAGGATAAAATACATGTGATTGTGCATATGCATAATACTGCTCAGTCCTTGATCATACAATCTTTGCATAGCACATAACCAAAAATCTTTGGAATGCCACAAATTCATTGTTTTGCCAAGATTCACCTTCATAATTATATTTTGCTGAGTCTAATATTAAAATTAGATAGAATTCCCCTGCCTACCACAACTAACAAAACACAGGTGTTGGGCAGCAGGGGAAAACCAAGATGGAATTTAAGTTTAAATTTTAAAATTTATATTCATTGAAAACAGAGTTTACTGTATAACAATCTCACTCAATCCTCTCACTCAAATGGCATTCCTCTCAAGTGGGCAACTTTTCCCCAGAACAAATTCAGGTAAAGAGGAAATGGCTATAGATTAAGCTATAAAGCCCAATCAATATAGAGACATCCCTGAATTTAAACTTAACTGGGAAACTGAGGCTCAACAGACCTCTCAGGCATAATTGGGTAATGTGATGTTCTAATTTTATCTGTCAACTTGGGTAGGCTATGGTATCCAATTGTTTGGTTAAACACGATCATTCTAGATGTCGCTGTGAAGTTGTTTTATGGGTTGTTTGGTTTTTGTTTTGTCTTGTTTTTTAGATATAATTAACATTTAAATCCATAGGCTCTGAATAAAGCAAATTATCCTCCATAATGTGCAGGGGCCTCATCCAATCAGGTGAAGGCCTTAAATGAAAAGACTGAGGTTCTCCGAGGAAGAAGGAAGTCCGTCACCAGGCTGATTCAAAACTGCAGCTGGCCGCTTTTTTTCTGAACTACGCACTCCCTAGATTGCCCCTCATCTGTTGGCCACAAAAACGAAATACCCTCTTTATAACTGTCTTTCATAGTCCATCTCTTGTACGAGGTTTTCTTTGGTGGGGGGTGGGCGCAACGATGCGGTGCAAGACAAAACCGGTTCTGGCTCCCATGGAGTTTGCATACTACGGTGCGAGATAAACAATTAAGATAACACATAAGATAATTTCTGTGTGCTAAGTACAATACAAAAAACAAACAAAACACGGTGATGGATGGCACCTGGAAGAGGAAAAGTGTCTGAAAGGGTGGGAGCGGCAAGTAGCCTCAGCACCAAGCACGGTGTTCTGGGACCCTAAGTTGAATGCTATGGGGGAGCAGAGCAGAGCGGTGCGTTAGTCAAAGTCTAGAATAGCGGTTCTCAATCTGTGGGTCGCGACCCCTTTGGGGGTGGAACCACCCTTTCACAGGGGTCGCCTAAGACCATCGGAAAACACATATGTAATTACATATTGTTTTTTTCTCCCCTCCCCCCACCCCCCCTACATATTTTTTTTGTGATTAATCACTATGCTTTAATTATGTTCAATTTGTAACAATGAAAATACATCCTGCATATCAGATATTTACGTTATGATTCATAACAGTAGCAAAATTACAGTTATGAAGTAGCAACGAAAATAATTTTATGGTTGGGGGTCACCACAACACGAGGAACTGTATTAAAGGGTCGCGGCATTAGAAAGGTTGAGAACCACTGGTCTAGAAAGTGGTTTAGAGTGGCTATTTAAAACTGGTCCCTAACTAACTTCATGCAAGCAGGGTTTAGGGGTGGGCAAACTTTTTGACTCGAGAGCCACAATGGGTTCTTAAACTGGACCGGAGGGCGGGAACAAAAGCTTGGATGGAGTGTTTGTGTGAACTAATATAAATTCAAAGTAAACATCATTACATAAAAGCGTACGGTCTTTTTTTTTTTTTTTTTTTTTTAGTTTTATTCATTTCAAATGGGCCGGATCCGGCCCGCGGGCCTTAGTTTGCCCACGGCTGGGCCCCTTGCGATGAGGTGAGGGATAGAGTGGAGGAAGCCTGCTGCTGATCTGTCAGCTCTGAAGCCCTGGATCCGCTCCTCCGGCCCGCGAGGTTCCCGGCGGATGAAGACCAACTTTAGGCCCGGAGGTGGGGACACAGGTCAGCGTCGCCACCCTGAAAGCGAGTCCCGGGCTGGACCTCGCATCCGCCGGAGCCGGCGAGCTCGCAATCGAGCTGCATTCACCCCGAGAGCCGGGATGGGCGCTCTGGAGCCGGGCTCATTCGAGTCCTCGGGCCTCCTCCGGGTCCTGCACTCGCCCTCCTCTACGCTGCTTCTTCCCTTCCTTCCCCCGCTTTCCCTGCTCGGAGCGGAGGGACCGGGCCGGGGCCGGGGCCGGGTGAGCGGGTGCCCGCAGGACCCGTGCGTTGGGGTTGCTGAGAGGAAAGACGCGGGTGGGGAGCAGAGGCGGCGGGAGCGAGCGGCGGAGCCGGGCGGCGGGAGCGTGCGGCGGCGTCTGGCTGCGGGCGGTGCAGAGCGCGGGCCGGAGGAGGCTGCGCGGGGCCGGGGGCCCGAGACACAGAACCGGGTAGAGGGGGGGGGGGGGCCGCGGGAGAGGCGCGGGAGCAGCTGGCGGGGGAGGGGAGCGCCGAGGCCGCGGAAAGAGGAAGATGCTTAAAGGTTAAAACCGAAAATAAAAAAAAAAAACTGCCGGGTTGAAATGACCGCCAAAGCGGGGAGCGGAGGGAAAGGGCCCCCACCCCCTCTCCAGCAGGGACCCCGCTCTGCCTACCTGGTCCGGCGCCTGGCCTGTCCTCTGGCACCGCCAGCACCACGCAGGGTGGCGGTGTCGCGATGGCTGCAAGCAGCGGTTTCTTTTCCCCGCATCTCAGATTCTAGCGCCATTTCTTTCAAAACTGACATCTGGCCTCCTGAATGGCGGGGAGCGCAATGACGTGATCTGGCTTTGTTTTTCTTTCTTTCTTTTTCTCTTGTTAAATCATCCGGTTTGGAGAGGTGGAAGACCCTCGGCGAGGGGCGCAAGGAGCACCGCAAGAGAAGCCGGGAGCCGGCGCGAGCCGCCGCGGAAGCGCCCAGCCCGTTCCTGGTCGCTGTCAGGTGACGGACGTAGAGGGCGGGGGGGGGGGGGGGGGGGGCTGCCCGGAGGAGCGTCAGTCTTCAGGACCTGGAGCTGTCACCGCGTGGGGCGCCGGGGGTTGGGGGGGTGGGGGGAGTGGCAGGGGGCGCCGATGGGCGGGAAAGAGGCGGTGGGGGGAGGGAGAGGGACGTCGGGCTCTTGTCGTGGGCGCGCGCCGCCCTCGGCCTGCCTTCCACGCGCCCGCTGGGTGCGAGCGGCCCCGCGCTCGTGTGGAGGACCGGGTCGAGCCGACGCGCGCCGGGGACGCGGGCGCGCGCCTTAGGGGCGGCGATGGGCCCCTCGGCGGCTTGTGGGTCTCGGTTTTAACCCAGGGGGACGGGCGCAGCGCGACTTCGCTCCGATCCCAAAAGGCGGCGCGGCGCGGCGCCGGCGCAGCTCGGCAGCGACCAGAAGATGGTGCGCACCTATCTGGTCACCGTGCGGTTTCGGCGCGCGTGCGGCCCCCCGCGCGAGAGAGCGTTCGTGATCGAATTCCTGCGGCCCGCGGGCGAGTGGGCAGCGCCGGGCTGGCGGGCCGCCGTGGCCCTCGTGCTGACACTGGTGAGGAACCAGCGCCGAGCCCGGCAGCCGCATCCTGGAAGACCAGGTAGGAAAGGCCTCTCGGTCCCCGCAAAACCCGCCGGTGTGTGACCCCGCTGGGCGTGATTGCACGCGCGGAGCAGTCCCCTCCCGGGGGTGGAGGCTCAGTGCGAGCTCGCTCTCCACGCGGGTTACACGCACTTAGAGGTGAGCTTCTTTCAATATTTTGAGCTATTGAGCCCGGAACCCTTTCGGCCTCCTGAGTCCCGTGAAACTCGGGGGGCGAGAGGTGGAGGGGGGGTGGTCCTAAACCCATCTCAGAAGTAGCCCTGGGTTCCCTGGGTGGGACCGTCAGTGCAAATACACACACACACACACACACACACACACACACCACCGGAATTGGCACCAGGTGTATTCCCAGGGCACTTGGTGACTTTATGGGGTCCTGGAGGGAAGTATTACTAACGGGCTCAGTTTTCTGGAGGCCGCCTTTTTCTCCCCAGCCTTCCTGCTGGGTCAACCTTCCCTCCTGGCAGTAATCGCCGGTAGTCTGACTTCCCGGAGCAGTAACAGTGGTGGATGGATCAGTCACTACTAAGTGGAGATTTTGCAGCCGAGATGGGCTTTCGAGTGAGTGGCAGGTTTATTCAAATGTCTCGGGACCATGGTCGAATGTTTAGAAGACGGTGGTAAATCCAGGGAGTCACAACCAATCTTATTTTAACCATCTCAAGCCACAATGAGCACTTTTTTAAAAAGTGAGGCCTACTTCTTGAAAAACAGACTCACTCCTAGGTAGTGTATCTTCATAGCAGATAAATCGTGATACAGTCGGTGTAATCTCCCATGGCCAGAATAATGGAAAATATATATCTAGTTACAATATGCAGAAACCTATTAATACTTGGGTAATAAATCAACGAACAATTTAATGAGGTTTCATTTTTGTGACCATCTTTGTTGCATCATTTCCTCTGGAATATCTGTTTTTGAAAAATGCAAAGGCCAGCAGAGGGGTAATTAGTTTTTATTGTAATGTTAATTGGCTTTTTGACATGCAAATATAAATTGTTAAAACTATCAATGTTTAATTAGATGTTTACATTTCAATTGGCAAAAGTTTACAAACAATTTATAAGGGAAATCACATTTTCTTTTTCCCATTATTATGAAAGTTAAATTTTTAAAGAATCGTAGCAGGAGCTTATAAAGAATTTCATAGGGCGATCCTGTTGGGTCTTTTAATGGTGCTTTATTCTTAGCAGCAAACATTTAGCCACTATATGTTTTTTAGTATCAGAGTTGTTAATATTACTCTCTATATAAAGCTATTTTATTTAAATTATTTTGTACTAGAAATATATAGTAACAAAAAAATTTTAATCTATGTAAATACTGTAATTATGTGTTTTCTAGTTCAGGAATACACAATATAGTATTGTGATGACTTTAAGTTATAGAAGATATTTTATAGTATGTTGTATAAAATGTTAAAAACGTACAAATGACACATTCATTCAAAGAAGCAGTGTATTTCTTTTTATTTAGGTATAAATCAATTTTCAGGAATAATGTGCAAAGTTATTTTAAAATGCATTGACCATATGAAAAGCCCGATTTTAAGCAAATATATGAAAACAGAACACATGACTTTGGTAGAATAGAATGTCTTGAAAATATGTGCAATTCTCCAACTTCATATGTGAAATTATACACATAAATAAACATCTGGAATTATTAATTATAAATGATAAGTAATTATATATTGGATAATTATGTTATAATTTATGCAATCTTTGAAAGCCACATTGCCAAAAAAATAACTTGTATGAATTATTTAATATTAATGCAAATATGTAAGGTGTTATTTAACATATTTTTAGTTTCTGCAACTCCGTTTACTATGACTTTTTATTTTTATGATTGGAAATGTATAAAATAAAATCCCACATTACCAGTTTGTTATCACACATGTGTGGTGAATTACATTAATTGATTTGTTACTTCTGCTTGGTGTGTTTACAAAATAATATTTTTATGAGACTAAATATCTATTTGTTGACAAGAGTTTTAGTGTTTTCTCAAGGTAATCACTATATAGTTAGCATAATCCATCATTTCCAATGTGATCCCCCCTAACATTAGTTCTAAGAACAATAACCTTTTCAGGAATCAAGACTTAATATTAATTTACTTCTTTGAGGATCCTTGAATTTTAAAAATTCCATTGTCTCTAAGATAACAGTGATGTAGCCTATTGCTGTCTATGTCCAGGATATTTTACAGGTCTCCTCATTACATATTAGTTCATCACTACTATCATGGTAAAATTAAGCTAAACCATTTTCCCAACATGTGAACAACTGTTAGTAAATTGATCCACATCATCTCAAAAATACTTCCTTTTTTTTTTCCCCTAACAGAAGGCTGAACATCTGGCCAGTGATTTTACTCTTTTAAAACCGTTAGTCCTTTTCCAGAAGTGTAACAATCTCAGCCCCTCCAGCGCTGGCTGCGCCTATTCACTACTTCAGTAAATATAGGACAAATGTGTTGCTATACCTATTTCCAAGGGTCCTGGGGTTAGGCCTCTGGTCTCCGCACTTGCCCCCTTCTCCATTGACTTCAGGTTGGGGCTCCCCCGCTTCTCAGAGCTGGATCAGGGTCCAAACGTGGGATCCCTGGACCCCAAAGAGAACACACACTAGGAAGTGAGATTCGAGCTGCTCCCGGCTCTCCCCATCTCCCACACCTCAAGGCACTTCCTGGACTCAATTCCTAGAGAAGGCCCGAGTCCTCGATGTTTTAATTGGCAGCTGGGGTAAGGCCCTCCAGCAGTTTAGCCGCTGGCATAATTATGACCCCACTCCACAAATGCATTTCTTCTACTTTTAGTCTCCCCTGGGCTTCGCCCCTCACCCCAATTATTTCCACAGATAAAATTTGATCAGAATAACTATCTGCAGAACAGGGGTTATATGTAGATCCAGACTGGGGGGTGGGGGGCTCACTGGGTGGAGAAGGGTGTGGGGGCAGGCAGAGTCTGAGTGGGCCTTGTGGACACAGAAGTGCCAGGTATGACCAGAGACACGCCTTTCGGTCACTTCCCGAGCTTGAAACTGGCGGAGCTTTATTTTCTTTCTGGAAGGGAGGGGTTGAAGTAGAGGTAGGTACATTCCAGAGACCCAGAAATCCTGGGGGAAGTGCAGTTCCAAGACTCAGGGCCATTTGGGGCCCTTACATTATAGAAAATGCCTACCGATCCTAAATCATGGTATTTCTGTGTTGTTATTATTATTATTATTATTATTATTATTATTATTCACCAATCCGACATGTATTGTAAATTGTTAGATTTGCTGTTAATAGCATTTTTTTAAAAGAAGGGAGTGTTGAAGTTGTTTGTTTCATGAGCCCTAGAATGATTGTTGCGTTTGGGCGAAACTACATAATCAGGAAGAAGTAATAAAAGGGAAAGAAAATTAAAACCATCAGCTACAAAATTTAAAATTCCAGTACCTCAGATGTCCTTTGAAAAAGAGTAAGTTGATTTTTATTTTTTGTATTACAAATAACATAATGGCTTTGTTCGTAAAAATATAAACATTTTATCACAAATGACCTTTTAACCCTTCGATACTAGCTTTCAGTTAACCCCTTTACCTTAAAAAAAAATCTCAGAATTAATTTAAATGGATGCAAAGCCAATAGGAACTTTTTTAAGAGAAGAAAAGTTTTGTAGAGGTTCAGAATATGTGAGCAAAGATATACATATAATCTCGTAAGCAAACTGAAGCTAATAAAATCATGTAGAGTGGTGTGAATAAATACGACTTTACTTTGTTAATTTAAGCAGGCGAGGAGTGAGACATCAAAGGTAGGAAAGAGTATCAGCAGCAGCATTACCTGGGCTGCTGTTTAAGATCCATATTTCTGGGTTTGCTCCCAGGAAATTGGATTCAGCATATTTGCTTTTGGTGCACTTGAAGGAGATTCTGTTACAGGTGGCTTACTGGTACACCATTGACAAATAAATAACTTTATTTTTGCTTATTTATGTTTTAATCAAGGTCCAGGCTTTTAAGTAAGATTTAAAATTTCAGAATCAGTCGATCACACTTTGGTGTTTTGTGTGTGTGTGTGTGTGTGTGTTTTAATATATTTTATTGATTTTTTACAGAGAGGAAGGGAGAAGGATAGAGAGTTAGAAACATCGATGAGAGAGAAACATCGATCAGCTCCCTCCTGCACACCCCTTATTGGGTATGTGCCAACAACCAAGGTACATGCCCTTGACGGGAATCGAATTGAACCTGGGACCCTTCAGTGAGCCAAACCGGTTAGGGCAGTTGATCACACTTGGAATCCCAGGACACTGAATCTGAGTCATAAGGAGGAGCTATTTTATCAGATGAAGGAGAGCCTTTATTATTATGAGATCTTTCATCTGAATTGGAAGACTATCTCTTTTAATAATAAGGACCATTCTCTATATATGTCTATACCATCTTGCAACCCTGACGGAGAAACAAAAAGACCTTTCAACACTCCAGTTGCCACCTGGAGTGAAAGGGCACAGGTTTTTACAATCAGAACATATTTTGGGGGAAGGGTATAGCAGGATATACTTGTGTGGTAAAGCTTGTAGCATCAGACAGAAAATTTCCACATGAAACATTCATGGTATCTAATCTTTTTGAAACACTATATATACATTTACCCCTGTTTACAGAGAATGAATGGTGCTTTCTAGGTAGAGTAATAGTGGTTTCCTTCATTTCATTTTATTATCCAAACCTGAAATCATGCTGGTTAAACATGGCAACCTAAAATTATGTAAGTGAGGAAAAACAAAACATAGAAGTATTTCACAGGTTTAAATTCTACTTAAGATCATGACAAAATTGCAGTACAGTATAGCCATAACAGAATAAAGCATTTATGGACAAGATGATGGGTCCTTGTGTCTCTGTAAAAACACATTGAGGAGCCGAAACCCGTTTGGCTCAGTGGATAGAGTGTCGGCCTGTGGACTGAAGGGTCCCAGGTTCGATTCTGGTCAAGGGCAAGTGCCTGGGTTGCTGGCACATCCCCAGTAGGAGATGTGCAGGAGGCAGCTGATCGATGTTTCTCTCTCATCGATGTTTCTGACTCTCTATCCCTCTCCCTTCCTCTCTGTAAAAAATCAATAAAATATATATATTTTTAAAAAACACATTGAGGAGAGGGGAAATAGATATATGACTAAGGTAAGCTAAAAAGTAATTTGCAAAAACTAAAATAGTATGCCTTTAAAATTATAATCATAATTATTTTGCTTTTAAATACAATTTGTTTAACGTTGCATCAGTTACTTTGCTGGTGTGCTGAGGTTAAAAGCCTATGTTTTGGTTTCTTTTTTTGAGTGCCATTTTTTCGCTCTACTTGGCTCAGGCTGCCAGAGCATCTGACTCAGCAACTGTACAATTCTTTCACCCAATTTAAAGAAACAGTAGCTATCAAAAGAACAATGACTCCCCCGATTGCAAATCTTTCCCACCCCATAGAAAAAGTAGTATATTTTAAATTATAAAATAATTGTTAAATGTGTATACACCATGGAACACTTTGAATTTTACCCCAGTCAATTTACATGCTGAATAGTTGAAGTTTAATATGTTTTATGTAATAGGTGATTTTTAAAAGAAGCTTATTAAAACTTTCAAAAGCATATGGTCAAGTTTCCTTTCTCTTTACCCTTCAAAATGATCATTACAAGGAGCTTAATAGTAATAGGGCACATCAACTTACATGATCTCATTTAATGGTCACATTCTCATTATGTTTTAGGGATTTTGTTCATCACGTCATAGACTGGAGACTGAGGCTCCAATAACTTGTTGCACCGTCTTTGTGCTTCTTACCCCAAATGCCTCCACTTCCTACTTTATAAGGAAAGTACCTACCTATCAACTACCTCTCCACTGACTACATCTCTTTGTAGGTTGCTGAACTCTTTGGGATTTCTGTTTTTCTCAGCATTAGCCACGTATGTCCCAGTAAACATATATTGATTGAGTGAAATGAAAAAGTTCTGAAAAATAAGGCAATATAATAAATAATAACTGAAGCCCCTGTGAATTCTAAAAGTCACTGAAACTCATAATAAAACAAGGGGATTGATTTTTTTCAGAAATTTGTTTCTTGCCCAGAATGAAACTAATTCAAAACTTCCTTGTAAATTTAATATAAAATACTTACAATATAAATCACTTTGATTTAAGAGCAATTAATGGGAAACCTATGTACCAGCACAGGAATCACTTGAAAGATGAAGTAGAAAGTTACTTTCTTAGAATATATGACGTATGATTAGAGTTCATTTCCTTTCCTTACTAGCTGTGTGGTATTTGGACTAAGAACTTCAAACTCTTAGTGCTTTCATTTTCCCATCCATAAGCCTGAAATGTGCTCTATAGTACTCACCTAAGAAGAACTAGGTCAAATACTATATATAAAAATACATTTTAAATGTTCAGTTGGCATATATTTGTCAGTTATTATCAAAGTACCTAAATTAACTATGCCATTAAAAGAACATTAGTTTACTTTTACAGTAAATGCCTACTTCAGTAGACTTAATTATCCAGAGTAGCTAGAAATCCTGAATTCCATTTTAAAGAATATACAGATCATAATAAAAGTATATCTGTTTATTCCAGCTCTGGCACATTCTAAGGTGTCAGTAAATTTGCTTACTATTTTAAAGGATGGCCTTTACAGTGTGACTCTAAACGCTTCTAGTATTCATACTGTTAATAATAATTTCTGGAGGGAACACTGAGGTAATAGATCTTAATTCCTCTGTAATGGTTGCTGCAGTCTGAGTATCTGCATCAATAGTTTTAGTGTAGAATTTTCTAAAAAGAATTTAGTATAAAAAGTGTGTGTGGGGTGTGTGTGTTTGAAGGAAAGAGGGGAAGAAACATTAAGGTGATCCTCAAAACCTTCAAAATGTCTGTCTTCATGGAATTTTAATTTTGAGAGATCTCACCATGGAACCTAGGACCCAGTGTTTTGAAGGAACTTTTGCTATTATATCTGCTTGATCCTTAGCACAATTAAAATTTTGGCCCTAGCCGGTTTGCTCAGTGGATAGAGCGTCAGCCTGCGAACTGAAAGGTCCCAGGTTCAATTCCGGTCAAGGGCACATGCCCAGGTTGTGGGCTTGATCCCTGGTTGGGGACTTGTAGGAGGCAGCCGATCCATGATTCTCTCTCATCATGGATGTTTCTGTTTATCTCTCCCTCTTCCTTCCTCTCTGAAATCAATAAAAATATATTTTTTTTAAAAATTTTTTACAGATTATCCTAGTTAAGCCATAAGTGTCAACATGTAAACCTGTTTTGATTAAATGATTTTTTAATCAAAAAGTCTGTCCTACAAGGTGACCTTCAAATGCAAGCCACGGACGTATTTAAGTTTTCTAGTAACTACATTACAAAAACTAAAAAGAAGTAGGTAGAAATTATTTTAAAATAGATTTAATTTAACCCAATATATCAAAGATATTATCTTCACAATCATAAAAACCATTAATGAAATATTTCATATTATTCTCTGCAATAAGTCTTTAAAATAAGTGGGCATTTCACACTTATAGCAAAACTCAATTTGGACGAGGCATATTACAGTGCTCAATAGATACATGTGGCCAGCAGGTGCCATAGTGAACTTCACGGAGCCAAGTACCAATTGAAAAGAAATAGAGGGGCCCTAACTGGTTTGGCTCAGTGGATAGAGCATCGGCCTGCGGACTGAAGGGTCCCAGGTTTGATTCCGGTCAAAGGCATGTACCTTGGTTGCGGGCACATCCCCAGTAGGGAGTGTGCAGGAGGCAGCTGATTGGGATGTTTCTTTCTCATCGATGCTTCTAACACTCTATCCCTCTCCCTTCCTCTCTGTAGGATAGCAATAAAAAATATTTTTTAAAAAAAGAAAAGAAATAGAGGGGACAAATGAGCATGTGAGCCTCACCATAAGGATTCAATCAGAAAAATCCAGACTTGGGAATTCAAAAGGTCAAAAGCTGGCTTCTTCAACAAATTAGTGGCAAGGAAAAAGGGAGATGGAGGAAGAATCTGTAGATTAATAGAATGAAAAGACAAAGGAGAAAAAGAGGAAAATTTTAAAGGTAATGTGTAGAATTGGACAGAGGTGATAAAACTATAAGAAAAGCAAAAACACCATTTCCATAAATATTAGTATAGTGATTACATTTGGGGAGAAAATGGAGTTTTCATTGGAATGATAGCTTCTGGATTGGTTGACAAAGTGGCACTTTCTTTAACTGGGGAGTGGTTACATCTTACAATAATTCATGATACATTTGTTTTAAGCACTTTTACAAAAAAAAGATATGAAATAAAAAAATTTAAGGTGACCTTCAGCTATTAATATTCACATTTAGTGGGATACCAAGGAGACAAAATATATTAAATATGCATCCTTAAGGCAAAATTGACTTAGTCAGTAAACACAAAGTATATTCTGTTAATATTGCCTTTTAAAAAAATGAAGGCTGTAATTTATAATCTTAACTATAAGAAAGAACAATATAAAACTATACCCTCAACCCAGAGACTCAAAGGAAAGCATGAGTGGAAATGTTAAATCTGTAAATGGAAGATGCTAAAACATGAATAGGAAGCATTTTTAAAATTCATTCAGGGTTGAGATATATCATCAAGAAGTTGATTTCTTCCAGAGGAGTTTAATCCCATATTAGGTGAAGAATTAGACTTGAAGGAGAGTGTTCCAACACAAGGAAATTCTGTATGATCTTTTACAATATCAGAGGAGAATTGGACTTTAGAACTCTCAGAAGTCCAGGAAAGGCAAAAAGAAAGAAAGGAAAAAGGAACATAACAGTAAGACTATGGAAGCCCAAGAAGGCAGGCTACTTTAAAGGGTAGTTGTGGGGAGGAGCTGATAAGGTCTCCATTTGAAGAGCAAACTTCAATATAGATTCCGCTGAATTAGAATGCCCTAAGCCATTATTAAACCCAGTCAGCCATGAACATTGAACTCCTACCACCAAGAGTGAAAAGTGAGTACAATGTTATTTGTATGTTCCAACAGTATATTTGCATTCTAATAGCACACACATAGCAGCAGCTAAGCAAAATGGAATACTACATGTGCTCATGCTCGGCAGTTAAGAGGGCAACACGTGTTTGAAAGGAGAAAATCAACCCCATTAGGGAGGAAAAGAGGAATATGGGAATAGAGGTTTAGAGAAGGGAAACTTTACAATTCCTCAGTTTGGCTATGGTTTCCCCTATTGTACCTCCTAGTTGAACTGCACACCAGGGAGTGGTAGTGGGTGGCAGGAAATGCAGGGGAAACACTGAACCACTCCATTGTCACGAACCATGATTTAATGAAGGTTTTGGTTCGTTCATTATAACAGTCAATTTTATTACAAAGAAGCTCTGTTTTCAGGGGGTTAGAACTCGAAGAAGACAGAACTAATCACATCTTTTCGAAGGGAGTTTGCTTGTTCAAACCACAGATACCTGCCAGAATGAACAGTGCTGAACAAAATAATATCCAAGAGGAAATTGGCTTTGATGGCCTAATTGAATAACATGATAGTAAACATGCTATCTATTCTCAAAAAGTTAAGTTCTGTTTATTGAGAGCCTACTGTGTGCCTAAATGCCTAGATTTTTTAATACATCTGGCATTATGTGTTCCTTATAAGAACCCTAACGAGGTAAGTTTTATTGTCTCTACTTTGAGAGGTGAGGAAAAGGAGGCTCAGAAAGTTTTCATTATTTATTCAAGGCTGCAGAGATGGTCAATGGGGAACAGGTCTATCTGAGTATAAAGCCTGGGATTGTCCCATTGCCCATGCTGCATGGTGTCTCCTCCAAGATTATTATTAAGGATAGGTAACATCTCTCACCAGCCACATCTGTGCCAGTTAGAGTAAGCAGCTGTGACCATAGGAAAAATATGGAGAAAGGGCTGAGTTCAAGACCTGCAGCAAACATGTATTTACTGGGTAACTATGGCAGTGTAACTGTGGCAGTGTACCACCCTTCATGTTCTTATCTGTAAATCAAGGGGGGAGGTTTTTGAAAAGCAATTTTGCAATATATGTCAAGAGCCTTAGACTCTTTGAAAAATTGCAATACTGTTTATTGTAGCCATTAGAAACAACTTAAATATCTGACAACATAGACATCTTTAAGTAAACCATAACATATTTTTAGTGGAATGTGTTGTAGCTGTTAAAAGTAGTGTATGGAGAAGTTGGGGAAATGCTTAGAAATTGTATTATTTCCACAAGAACTGAACAAGAAATAAAACAGGAAGTATTTCAAAATCTTAACCGTTACTGCTTCTGTGTAGTGCAGTTTTTATTTTCCTATGCAGATAATTTCTTTCTTTTTTAAAAAAATATATTTTATTGATTTTTTACAGAGAGGAAGGGAGAGAGATAGAGAGTTAGAAACATCAATGAGAGAGAAACATCGATCAGCTGCCTCCTGCACACTCCCTACTGGGGATGTGCTCACAACCAAGGTACATTTTCTTGACCAGAATTGAACCTGACCAAACCAGTTAGGGCTGCAGATAATTTCTTAAACTTTTTACATATGTAAACTATAATCAGGAAAAAATCATTTTAAAATTATGGGACTGGGTTAAGTGACTTAGAGTGGCCTTCAAGATCCAACTTTCTATCACATTCCCAAAAGTGAAGAATTTTCACCTTGGTCTAGGATTTGCAACCTGCTTGAAGGCACAATGTTGAAAGAAAGGTAAGGGTTGCTGAGTTGCCATCGTGTACTGTACAAATCAATCCACAGGAAAACAGTGGGAAGAGCTGGGAATGCTGAGGTTAAATTCCGCCTCCTTGTGCATTGTCACTTAAGTACTCTGGGCTTCTTTTTTCTGATCTATGAAGGAAGGACGATATCTGTATCCCACAGGACAGCTGTGGGGTGAGAAATGTTTTATAAAACTGCTTCATGGCCGAGGCCGGTTTGGCTCAGTGGATAGAGCATCGGCCTGCAGACTGAAAGGTCCCAGGTTCGATTCCGGTCAAGGGCATGTGCCTGGGTTGCGGGCACATCCCCAGTGGGAGATGTGCAGGAGGCAGCTGGTCGATGTTTCTCTCTCATCGATGTTTCTAACTCTCTATCTCTCTCCCTTCCTCTCAATGGAAGGAATCAATGGAATATATTTTTTTTAAAAAACTGTTTCATGCTTCTCACAAAGTTGGGTTTCAGTGGATGGTAGCCATTACAATTTTCTTGGCAACTTAGAATAAATTTCCTATGGTCTCTATTTCTGTTTGTCTGTCTCTCTTCTAATTATATACGCTATTGCTTATTTTGTTCCTCAGGATGAGGCTGATTCTCAATATTTGTGCATGTAAACAAATTATATATACAAATACATACTATAGACATAGGTATATATAGAGTTATATGTATACATGCACACATACTGTGCTAATCTTTTAGTTTTCTCTACTGGCCAAATAGCTACAAATAGATGTAATTAATTCACCATAAGAAATTTCTCAATTACAAAAGCAGATAGCTACAAAAATAATTGTTAGGAAGTGATTGTTTTTGTGAGCTGCACAGATTACTCATTTCACAAGAGTCTACCCAAGAGATGCTTTTAATAGTAAACTCCTTACATAGATTTAAAATTATGCATGCTTTGCACACAATTTAGAAATGACTTCTGTCATCCTTAAATTGATCTTGGAAGATGATGATAGGTACTGCAGAGTCTATACCTAGTTAATACTTTGGAGACTAAAATGGAAAAAGCTGGACTTACCTATAATTATGATTCAGGTTTATAAGCAAGTGAAGACATTTTGAGTTTTTTGCTCCTTGCCAAAGTCCTATTTGAGCAGGAAGAGGAATTTTCCAATAATTCTGAGTGAACAGAGATGTCAGAGTCCCCACAAGAGTGCCTTATTCATAGCAGACCCTCAATAATTGTGCTCTATTGAATTTAACTAGAGAACAGTAAAGGGGAGAAGAAGCATCTCCCACCTTGAATTGTTCATAGATCTCATCCTAGGGACACACTCCCTTTTCTCACAAACCTGTGGGGAGGTCTGTTCTGTTTTCTCAGAGGTCCCCCTTTCATGCTAAAGCTACCTTTCTCCTGGTGGAAAAATAATTAAAGGGATACCTGGCATTCCTTCCCTTTAAAAATACTCAGATTGGACCCTGAGGACCCTTAGAATTCTTACCCAGAACACTTCAAGGTGTACTTCTCTTGGCTGAACAACAATCTCTGAGGCATAATTATTATTATGCCCTCTTTGTAGATGGGGATATTGAAGCCAGAATAAAGTATCTCTTGCTCAAGGAGCTAATGTAGGTGGCGGAGCTTGGTTTGGGGTCCTCTTTTTCCTTTATTAACTCTTTCTAAATTAAAAGGGAGCATGAAATTAGTCTTCAAATTCATTTGTCATTAGAACAGTCTCCTTTGCCTTAGTCTTCAAATAATCCTCTCCTGCACCCAGCATTCCCTCCCAGGGTCCATCTATTCAGGCTTAGCCCTGCTACATCTAGAAAATCCATTACAGGGCTCTGATAAGCTATTTCCTAAGGAGCTTTCCTTAATTATATGATCCTCTCCAAACCCTGAAATACAACATTTTTTTTTTCCTGGTTACACAGTTCTGCAGTGTCAGAATGCATCTTCCTTCACCTAGACTATTAATGCAGACTCCCCTCAAGAGCTCTTCCCAATTCAAGGCCACCTTCCTCCTCCTGAGAAGCAATTATGTTGATAGTTGTTAGCAATACATCCTCTTGACTAAAGACCATTCTTTTTTTTTTTTAATACACAACTTAAAGCCAAGTGCCTGACATAGAATATGTGCTCAGTTACTGTTTGTCAAATAAAGTTATGAAGGATGGTTTTCAGAAAAGCAACTCTGACTTGTCTAACACATTTATTATGTTTAATTAATTAGACTAGTGAATAAATGTACATGATACAAAAATTTAAACAATACTAGTAGCAGAAATGCAAAGAAAGTTTCAGGCCCATCCCAGTTCCTCATTTCCTCCCCCACATTTATAGACTTTTCTGTATCTCTCCAGAGATGTTCTATTTATATTTTATTTCAGCTTTATTTTGTTTAACTATATATTGTTTAATAACAATACTAATATTGAACAGGGTAAAAAGATGTCTGCTTTTAAAATAGTTTTTGTGTGTGTCTCACTTATACTAACTTCTTGAGGTATAAAGGATAGAGCAAGGCAGAGATCTCATTTTAAAGAGAAGCTTTAAATAGTCTCAAAAGTCTAAAAGCAGTTAATTAGGTACATCAGGACTGTCATTTGGTCCCAGTACAGAGCTATTTCTCCAACACCTTTTATTTCCTCAATAAAATGTTGCTTATCATATAATATGTTTGCATACGCTGCATATCATTCCTTGCCAATTTTGCCATGCGTTGTCAGAACCAGAATGTAATTTCAGAATACTGCCTTCTCAAATATCTTTCTGGTGATGTTTTTTTTTTTTGTTTTTTTTTTATATTTTATTGATTTTTTACAGAGAGGAAGGGGGAGAGATAGAGAGTTAGAAACATCGATGAGAGAGAAACATCGATCAGCTGCCTCCTGCACACTCCCCACTGGGGATGTGCCCACAACCCAGGTACATGCCCTTGACCGGAATCGAACCTGGGACCTTTCAGTCCGCAGGCCGACGCCCTATCCACTGAGCCAAACCGGTTTCGGCTCTGGTGATGTTTTGAATTGATATTCATATCTAGAATTTCTATTTAATGTGTAGGCTTTCTGGAGTAGCGCCATTGCAAGGTTTCATTTCATTTAAATAAAATGTTCAAGTGCTCCAGTGGCATCATGATCTCCACACTCAGCTGGGTTCTACAGGCTGATGGAAAAGCTACCCTAAGTCCTGCTCACCAGTCCCTCTTTCATTAAAAACAGATACCAGTAGTTCTCAACCTTCCTAATGCCACGACCCTTTAATACAGTTCCTCATGTTGTGGTGACCCCCAACCATAAAATTATTTTCTTTGCTACTTCATAACTGTAATTTTGCTACTGTTATGAATCATAATGTAAATATCTGATGTGCAGGATATATTTTCAGGGCTCTCAACCCACAGGTTGAGAACTGCTCTGACTGTCACCACTCGCTCTCACTTCCTAACCCACCATCTTGTCCTCACTGCAAGCAAACCAGCCTCTTCCGTTCATGGAAGGAAGTGCTTCAACTTCCTCAATCCAAGTTTATGACCATTCCCTGTGCCTTGTAATCCATTTCTTCCTGAAATTGTAGGGACCTCAGGTCCTCAGAAATACCCTATCTTGCCTGTGACCTGAATTTCTTTTTTTCTCTTCTAGCTGTTCTCTTCTTCACCTGGCATTTTCCCTTCAGGGTATTGTGTGTGTTCAGGTCTATGCTCCCCTTCACTATACATCACCTTGAACTAACACAGTTAAGCTCTGAAAGAGTTGTCTGCACAGTGTTCTTGCCATCTAACTCACTCTTGGTTTTCCTTCTGACAATCTGAGCAGTCCTTTGAGGCTCCTTTGCAGGCTCCTTCCTGAAGTTTATTTTTCCAGCTTCTCACCATACGTCCATCCTACTGGATTCCTTTCAGCATTCCCAGACTTCCATACCTTTGCTCATGCTCTCACCTCTGCCTGGAACATCATCTTCTTTTACATCTTTATACTCTTACACCTTTCTTCAAGAGTGGGGCCAGCTTTCAGCATCCACATAGCCTTTACTTAAGCCACCAGAATGAGTTTTCATTTTCTCGTATCATTTTCTGTTTCCCTTGGCTCTTCTGTGCATGTAATGCTTCATTTAATTCCTACATTGATATTCGAGGCAAGTACTATTATTATCCCAGTAATATTGAAATACAGATGAGAAAACTAAAGCCCAGATACATTAAGTAACTTTGTTCAAAGTTATAAAGCGACTAAGTAAAAAGTTTAGGTTTGAAAAATTCATAGACACAGACAACAGTATTGTGGTTATCACAGGGAAAAGGGGGTTGGAGGTAGTTAAGGGTAAAGTGGGTCAAATATATGGTGATGGAAGATTTGACTTTGGTTGCTAGACACACAATTCAATATACAGATAATGTGCCATAGAACTGTACACTTGAAACCTATATAATTTTATTAACCAAGGTCACCCCAATATACTTACTTTTTTTAAAAGTCCTGTTTTGAACCTCAGTAGTCCAACTCCATAGCCCATACATTTAACACTTTCCCCAAACGTATCCCTCCCCCCATGCTCTACACTTAGCCTCTGAGCTTTTTAAATGAATGAACAAATGTTAGTCTTTTTTTCTTAAAAGACTGATCAGAACAGAGATAGGTTGAAATTTCATAGTATACATTTTCAAAACTGCCAAGGCAATGCAAACCTTCTTCAGTCATGGGACGAAGAAAAGCTCAGGGATAGTAATAACCAACACACTTTTGGAATTTAAAAAGCTCTTTGACATACATCATCTTATTTTATCAATCCATGGCATAGATTATGGTTCCATTTCACACATGAGGAGTCGGAGGCTGGCATAACCAGCAGTGGGATCCTCCATGTCTGTATATAATGCAGCTAAGGGATGTTTTTATATGGTTACATCACATTTCATTGAGCTACAGTCCAATATATTGCACAACAGCTTACAGAGTTCTTGATGTAGGAATCCATACTTGAATGTTAGAGGAGTTTCTGAATTCCCTGAAAATTACGTTTAGAAATACCTGTGCACAAAGACACACTTTAAAAAATGATTGCCTACTTAGATGATGTGTTATAGAATTGTACCCCTGAAACCTATATAGTTTTATTAACCAGCGTTACCCCCAATAAATTCAATTTAAAACTTTAACTTATTGCATGCTTTATTTTTTGAGGAGAGGGTCTACAACTTTCAACAGTTTCTTAAAGGCAATATGCCCCTGCCCAAGATTAAGAGCCTGTGACCTTAAAAAAAAAATGGTCTAAAAACCACTGCTCTAGGGTTCCAATGTGTTTAAAAATTTCCTGGGAAACTTGTAAAAGCTGCAGTTTCCAGGTGCATCCCTCAGAGATCCTTACTCCGTAGACTTGGAGAACGTGTGGGTTTAACAAGCACTCCTTGGTGATTCTGCACGATCTTTGATCTGAGCTTGGGGAACTACCACTAATAAGTTTTCTTTTCAAATCACAATGCATCTTCAGAAAGCTGCTTTCTTCAGTCATTTTTGTGTAAACCATCTGTAGAGCTGCCTTCTCTGACCCATCGTTTATGTCACATCTTCACCTTTCAAAGGCTTCCTGCACTTGTAAAGAAATTATCCAAGACATCGTTTGTCATCATAAACTCTCCCCCCAGCCACCACCGTCAGTTGGCATAATTTTAACACTATGATTTGCCTGAGCTAACAGCAGTTGATTGAAAGTATAGTCAGATATCCTGGATCTTCACGAGAAGTCAACAGGCCATAACCGGTTTGGCTCAGTGGATAGAGTGTAGGCCTGCGGACTGAAAGGTCCCAGGTTCGATTCCCGTCAAGGGCATGTACCTTGCTTTCGGGCACATCTCCAGTAGGGAGTGTGCAGGAGGCAGCTGATCAATGTTTTTAACAGCTCTGTCTCTCTCCCTTCCTCTCTGTAAAAAATCAATAAAATATATATATATATTTTTTTATTTAAAAAGAGAAGTCAACAGGAGATTGAAAGCTGGGTTATCTAGTAGGCAGATTAAGCATTGATTGCTTCAGGCATCAGCAAAGCCTGAGCAATCCATTAAAAAAAATACATATTTTTAAAGCGTAAAAGTTATAACCACAGGAAAAATTAGACTTTGTTGGATTTTCTTTTGCTTGTGATACTCTTACTTCTGTTTAATTTTTCATTAAACATGAGAGTGGAGGTGGAGGTGGAAGGTGTCCACCATCTTTTCGGTGATTAAGGTTTTCTTGACCTTCCCTTTCATATAATATTGATAATTCTATTCAAAGCACTTTCTTCTCTGTGCTTCATGAGATTGCAAGAGAATCCTCGAAATGGATGTTAAGAGTTAAAGGGTATGGCACTCAGCCCCAGAGTGGGGATCCCTGGACTGGGGGAGCTTGACCTATGCACCACCCCCAGATTGTGCCAGCACGGACCCTCTGCCTGAGTGTGGGACGAACCAAGGAGACTCAAACCCAGCAGCCATTCTACAGGCAGGAGATGACAGATGGATGACTCAGCACAACAGATTTGTCCTGACTGTAAAGACAAAAAGCCTGATGTGCTGGCTGTGGGGGACTCCATGCTGCAGTTAATGCAGTGATATAACATAGAGCGAGAACTTTCCCTACACCCGCCCCCCCCACTCCAGGCACTGAATTTTGGAATTGGAGGAGATACATGTTTTGTGGAAGCTAAAGATGGAGAACTGGAGAATATTAAACCTGGTCTTTGTTGTCTGGGTAGGAACCATGAAAATATAGCAGAAGTAGCAGGTGGAATCCTACAACTTATCAACACAAGGCAGCCACAGGACAAAATCATTATATTGGGGTTGTTGCTTACAGGTGAGAAGCCCAACTCTTTGAGGCAAAATAAAAAAATTAAAAAAATGCCAAGGTTAACCAACTCCTCAAGGTTTCCCTACCAAAGTTGGGCAATGTTCACTCCTGGATACAGATGGGGGCTTTGTGCACTCTGACAGTGCCATCTCCTGCCACCACGTGTTTGATTTTCTGCAGACCCATCCATGAACTGACCATGCAGTTGTCGGAGAAACTTGAGGAGGAACAAACCACCCCTGCCTGGCTCCTATCAGCGTTAATTGCATCTCAGCCTCCTCAGATTAGTTATGTCAGTGACTACAGAACCCTTCTCTTTCTGCGGCACTTTGCATTGTAGTAGAAGTTCCTGGATGCTCATATCCAGTGTTTGAAAGGGAGAAGGGATTTAAACTGGTCCTGTACATAGGTTTGTTTGACACAGGAGAAAAGCTAGTCAAGGAAGATGGTCGTTAAATAAATTCATTTGAAACCAGAAGGGCCTAGACAACCCAGCTCTTTCAGTTGCATGTGTGACACCTTCATTGAATTATTACTTTTACCTAGAACAACATCAAGCCTTAGTACCGAACAAAATGAAGATGCCTTTCTTGGCCTTTCTTTCTGTGGATTATGTCGTATATAATATAATAATAATCAGAATCACACCTACTTGCCTTTAAATCATGTGTTGGGGTTTTTTCTTCACGTTTTAAGGATCATAATTTTGCCTTTTGTTTCCATTCTCAATGTTTAAACATATAGCATCAGGTTGGACATACTTGTCATTCAAATGTAGGAGATGCCATAGTTACAGGTGAGTTTGTTTCACTCTCTTTTTTTTTTTTAAATATATTTTATTGATTTTTTACAGAGAGGAAGGGAGAGGGATAGAGAGTTAGAAACATCGATGAGAGAGAAACATCGATCAGCTGCCTCCGGCACACTCCCCACTGGGTATGTGCCCGCAACCAAGGCACATGCCCTTGACCGGAATCGAACCTGGGACCCTTGAGTCGAACCTGGGACCCTTGAGTCCACAGGCCGACGCCCTATCCACTCAGCCAAACCGGTTAGGGCTGTTTCACTCTCTTAATCTTTAGCAGGTTTAGCTGTGAAAAACAGGTTTCACCCCAATTGAGGGATTGTGGAGGGTATTATTTTTATCTGCCGAGGGTATTATTTTTATCTGTAATAGACCCATGCATGCAGTCTTTACTCCTTTTTGAGGTAAGGGGGCCTTGTTGATATTACAAGCTTTTAATATATTTTTTACCTAGGAGCTCAGTTGCTGAAAGTGTTAGTCCCCCGCTAGTTACTCTCACGATATTTCTGTGTGACACATTCTTGTGTGGTATTCTGTGCTAACAAGTCTGTGTAGTGCTATGAATACTCAGAGTTCTGGTTTATTTTTCCCTTAGACCCTGTTACAGTGTCCTTTTTGGGGGGCGGATCAGAACTATTCCATTCCATAATTATGTGTATGTGAGGGGGGGTGGGTTTAACTTGACATTATTTCAAGTTTTCTAGTATCTTAAGGTGTATGTTTTATTTTTTATCATCTTAGTTTTAAAATTATATCAACTCAGAAAAAGTTGGCTTCATGGGGAAGCAAATGAAACTATTCTTCACAATAGACACTCTACTTGATGCTACTGTTTCAGTAAAAAAAGAACTAGGTTTGCTTAACTTTCAGGAGTACTCCTTAATGTAGCTTCATCTGAGAATATCTTAATGCCTTGTTTGCACTCCAAGAACTGCCATTTTAAAAATAATGGGACAATAGATGGTTTATTGTTCAAAATACCTATGAAATGTGTACAAACTAGAGCTACAAACATCTTTTAAACTGGGCCAGGTAGATAGTGAAGAAGCCCATCCAAATGTGCTCTGTAGTGATATTGCTCAAGTTCAGTAACAAGCGTATGTTTCATGTTCTGTTGCCAGGCAAAGAGCAGTGTGTGTGTGTGTGTGTGTGTGTGTGTGTGTGTTGGGAATATGGTCCAGACAGGCCCATGAGGTTACTCCAGCAGCAGAGGATTAAATATCCCTGTGTGAGCTGGCCTTCAGCTCCTGTGCTTATGTATACAACCCTGAGATATTACTGCATTTCTATCTACCGAGCTATTTGAGCAATAGTATTTGAACACTAGCCTTTTAAATAAAAGTCTGCCCCATTGCTGATGTGGAGAGAGAGAGAGAGAGAGGAAGGAGGATGAGGAGGAGGAGGCGGAGGAGGAGGAGGGGGGGAGGAGGCTAAGAGGTATTAGCTTAGAATGTGTGGCACTGTTCTGAGTGCTTATATGTACATTAATTCATTGAAAACGCACAGCCCTATGAAGCAGGGACCACTCTTAGCCCTCCACCTTATGGCTAAGAAAACCGTAAGGTTTTTCTAATAGGAAGGAGAGGTGTAGGGGGACAGAGAGGAGCCGGACAAGCACAGTGTGTGGACTTGCTCGCTGAATCACTCACTGTGCAGCTCTTCCCATAGAGGCCTGAGGACATTTTCTGGTCTAGGAGGAATTTATTTAACACTTGGAGTGGGGGAAACGAGTTAAGTCGGCTCGCGTGAATTGCGCGTACTCCGCGGCAGCCGTCTTAACTCGGTTCATATAGATTTGCGGTGGAGTGCGGGAAACGTGTAAACTCGGGCCGATTGTAACTGCGTATTACCAAATATTTGTTTGTTTGCCGTTCACAAAGATACCTACCTGCGTATGCGAACCGTTTCATACCCATTGGGGTAATAGGTATCATAAAAATCCCTGATTTTGCGCGGGAAACCTAAATAATTGCCCGCGCCATCTTATATTTTGGCGGGAAATTCACCCCACACCGGAGTGTTAAAATGGAGTCGATCACTTTCCCATCTGCCCGCTAGACAGAAATCTCCAGCATCCCTATTAAATAGACCTCATTGAGGCAAGCACCAATGCGGGGACCCCCGCCCCCCCTCCCCCCGCGCACGCGCGCGGGCGCGCGCGCGCGCGCGCACACACACACACACACACACACACACACCTGTTTTACACGTGTGTGCTGGGGGAAGGGGGACAGGCTGGCATGCGGACTCCAAAATGAGCGTTTGATCTCGAGAAGCCCACGGGTGGAGGGGAGGAGGGAGAGTGTGCCCCAAGAGGGTCGCCTCGTGCTGTGCGGGGGCGGGAGGGGGGTGCAGACCCTCCGGCTCCGGCAAAGAGGAAGGAGCCTTTTCCTCTCATTAGAAGAGAAGGCAGTACTTTGCCCATAACACTGAACACCCGCATCGGGCAGTGGGAATCCTGATGACTTTGTACAAGCGAGGTTGTCCCTCGGAAGAAGGACATTTCGCCATTTCGCTTGAATAGAGTGAACTGGCGCCAACGTTTTGCGCCCTTGAGGTTTCCGGAGCGGGGACCCGGGGAGGGGGGGAGAAGGAGGGCGAGGGGAGTGGGTGCTCCGGGTGGGGCAGGTGGCAGCAACCCGGGCTCCCTCCCCCCAGGCTTCGTGGGGCGCCGGGTGCGGACTGCCTAGGGCTGGGGCTCCGGCGCTGCCCGCGTGGGTGCCGTCGGGGCGTGGGAGTGACTACACGTTTTGCAGCGGAGAGGGGAGGAGAGGAGAGGAGAAGCCGCTTCCGCCACTGCAGGAGGAGAGGGAGGAGGGCGGCTTCCGCGAGGCTGGGCGGGCGCGGGGGAGGAGGAGAGCGAGGGGCCGGCGCCCGGAGCCTCATGGAGCGCTCCGCCGACCTGTTGGCCGCGGCGGCGGCCCGGGGTCGCGCCGAGGAGGTGCAGGCGTTGCTCCAAGCCGGGGCATCGCCCAACGCCCCCAACAGTCACGGCCGGACCCCCATTCAGGTGGGTGGTCGCGTCTGCCGCGGCCAGAGGGGTGGTGAACGGCTTCGGGGGACTAGGTTCGCAAGGGGGTCGGAACCAGGTAGAGCCTTTCCATCCCGGTAAAGGGGCGACACCCCCGGCGTTCCGGCTGGAGTGCGGCGTCTCCCCGGGACGATGCCCAGTGCCCGGGCGCTCAGGGAGCCGAGGGAGGAATGAGGAAGCAGAAAGGGTGCAGAATCCGGAAGGAGCAACGGTGTGCCCCAAGTTACACTTGGGTTGCAGGAAACGAGTTACGTCGGCTCGCGTGAATTGCGCGTACTCGGCGGGAGCCGTCTTAACTCGGTTCATATAGATTTGCGGTGGAGTGCGGGAAACGTGTAAATTCGGCCGATTGTAACTGCGTATTACCAAATATTTGTTTCAAAGATACCTACCTGCGTATGCGAACCGTTTCATACCCATTTCAATCGAACCCATACTTCAAAAGATATAGGCATTTTAAACTAACTCTGATTTTGCGCGGGAAACCTAAATAATTGCCGGCGCCATCTTATATTTTGGCGGGAAATTCACCCGACACCGGTTAATATAGACCAAGCTACATTCTTTAAAAAACATATATTCTTTTTTTTTAAATATATATATATATATATATATATATATATTTTAAATATATTTTATTGATTTTTTACAGAGAGGAAGGGAGAGAGATAGATAGTTAGAAACATCGATGGGAGAGAAACATCGACCAGCTGCCTCCTGCACATCTCCCACGGGGGATGTGCCCGCAACCCAGGCACATGCCCTTGACCGGAATCGAACCCGGGACCCTTCAGTCCGCAGGCCGACGCTCTATCCACTGAGCTAAACCGGTTTTGGCAAAAAAAAACATATATTCTTTATCAAGTACAAAACTTTCAAACGTTTGGTGTGTAAAACGTCCAGTTTTAGAGAAATGTAAGATTAGCTGGGATCGCTTAGCCCTGAACTCACAGGCCTCGGAAAGGAACTGACGGGTGGTCATTTTCCTCCCTCGCAGGGATTTCAGTGGAAATCTCCTGTGTGTGTTGCAATTAATATCAAATTGAGATTCTCAGATGTAACCACTTAGGGTACAAGGACTTAATGTACAAGGATAGGCTTGCTTTACAATAGATGATTATAAGAATTTAAAAAATGCAGACATATATGAGGAACATTAGTGAAACCGCCCCTGAAATACCAATTTAGTTATCATGTTAGTGGGATCTCCTGTTATTGTTGCTATTGTTAACTTGCTTGCTATAGATGAAAATATTGGAAGTAGAGTTTTCAATTCCTCAATGCTGAGAAGTGTCATTTCTCCTCTCCCCATTCCAGTTTCTTGTTGGTTTGTGTGTGGGGGGGGGGGGGGGGGGGGGCGGAGGGTCAGGTTTTTGTTGTTGGCCTTCATTAACTTTCTAAATCTCAGGCGGAAAAAAAAACAACCCAACGAATTCTTCCTGGCAGTCACCATCCTGGTTTTAATTTCCAGTGTTGATTTCTGATGCTGAAAAGAAAATGTATATGAAACAAATACATATTGCAAAAACTCCAGCATAACAAGACAAAGGAAAGTAGCTTTACTTGAACTTCACAAGTAAATCTTCCTTTGCTGAAACTGCTAATAGGATAAATTTTATACTTAAAATACAGATATAAAAATAAAATGAAAGTGCCTGAAACCTGGGGTTATCTGGGACTTGACGCGTGGAGAGAATTTTAATCTAAAGAGGCTGAGAATTGTAGAAGCTTGTGTCCTTTCAAAATAATGCTGCCTGATTCATAATTTAATATCTCTAAAATATCCCCAGCAGCTTGGAAACTTGGAATATGGCCTTGGAGCTCTGGAATATTTTAGAGACCTATTATATAAAAAGAAGAAAGAAAATTGGATAACTAGTTTTAACTTTTTTTAATGGGGAGGATGAGAACATAGAGAAAAGGGAGTATGATTTTGGTTTAGAACCCTAATCAAATGTGTGTATAATATAGAAATAATTAGTTGATAGAAAAACATTTTAACTACTAAATTAAATTTAATGTTTTTGAAAATGTGTTTAAGCACCCTACAAATGTTTCTGTAATAGATTTCTTTCTCTCCCCACCCCCCCCCCATGGGATTGCTATTATGATTTAAATGTTAGGCTACTGTTCAAACTTTAATGCTAATATAATAAAAACATTTAAAACCAGTCAACTGATGAAGGACTTCATTGGATAAACATAGTAATAGTGTGAAAGCTTTCCTAGTTTTTATTTTATGAAAGTGCATTGTTCTGTTGCACTGCAATAGTTTTTCTTTTCTTTTCTTTTTTTTTTTTTTTGAGCTGTAATTTGATTCACTTATATTTTCTCTCTTTTTGAGAATTAAATCAGTTTTACTTTCTCCAGGACAAAAAACCAAACCATAGTGTAACTTATGGCATCTTGGTTTGGACAAGTAATTTGTGTTAAATACAGAATGTAACTAAAATAAGGAATTCCGTTCGAAAGCTCTAAGGGAGAATCCATTTCCTTGCATTTTCCACCTTCCAGTGCCCATCAGTGTTCTGGGATGAGCCCTGCCTCTTCTCTCTGCCTTCATTGTCATACACTTTATCAGCTGTGACTTCCTTCTCAGGAAATGTGTGTAGAGTTGGCCCACCCTGGCAATTCAGGTTCATCTCCCCCCAAATCTTTATCACACCCGCAAAGTTCCTTTTGCCGTGGAAGGTAATATATTCACAGCTTCAGAATGTTAGGAAGTGGATATCTTTTTTAAAATATATTTTATTGATTTTTTTTACATAGAGAAAGGGAGAGGGATAGAGAGTTAGAAACATCGATTAGGTGCCTCCTGCACACCCCCTACTGGGGATGTGCCCGCAACCAAGGTACATGCCCTTGACCAGAATTCAACCCGAACCCGGGACATTTCAGTCCGCAAGTCAACGTTCTATCCACTGGCCCAAAGGAGCCAGGGCTATTTTTCCCTTTTAACAAGGGCTTGTATATACAGCAGTGAACCATACCAAATCTCTGGGTCTTATATAATTTTATATCAAAATGGAGGGGAGGGGGAGCTACAGGAGATTAGGCAAGTTTGTCCCTCACTCTTTTGCTGTTGTCTGTGCCTCCAGCGGTGTTCTGTGTGTGGCTGGAATTCTGCAAAAGGTTGGAGACTATCATGGGAATTCAATGTGTACAGAAAAATGGAATAGGTAGGAGAACTGGCTAAGAGAGTTGGTAACTGAAGGCAAATAAAGAGTGGGCATCCGTGGCTTGGAGGGTTGTCTGCACCAGGTAGCGGCTTCGCCACTACTTTCTCTAAATTAATTAATCCTGCCTCTGCCGCCTCCGCCTGCCCCCGCCCTGACCATTCTGCTCTCGCCCGCAGGTCATGATGATGGGCAGCACCCGAGTGGCCGAGCTTCTGCTGATCCACGGCGCGGACCCCAACTGCGCGGACCCCGCCACCCTCACGCGGCCCGTGCACGACGCCGCCCGGGAGGGCTTCCTGGACACGCTGGTGGCGCTGCACCGAGCCGGGGCGCGGCTGGATGTGCGCGATGCCTGGGGCCGCCTGCCCGTGGACCTGGCTGAGGAGCGGGGCCACCGCCACATCGTGGTGTACCTGCGCGGAGAAGGTCCTGCAGGTGAGATGGCCGATGTAAGAAAGTGAACTGGGAGTCCTAACCCGTTTGGCTCAGTGGATAGACTCGATAGAGCTTCGGCCTGCGGACCGAAGGGTCCCAGGTTCGATTCCGGTCAAGAGCATGAACCTTGGTTTTGGGCACATCCCCAGTGGGGAGTGTGGAAGAGGCAACTGATCTGCTTTTCTCTCGTCGATGTTTCTAACTCTCTGTCCCTCTCCCTTCCTCTCTGTAAAAAATTAATAAAATATATTTTTTAAAAAATAAAAATAAGAAAGTGAACTGGGAGAGCTTCCGCAGGCAGAGCGGAGCCTTGGGTCTCAGTATCCCGATCAATCTATCAATCGCGCTGCCTCACAGGGCTGTGGGTAGGAAACAGCCTCAGATGGACTTCCGCAGGTCAAAACCCCTTCCATACACCCTGCCCCCCACTCTCCAAAAAATTCAGCCTCCCCGCAGCTCAAGGCCCACACCCGGAGAGCGCCCGGAGGCTGGAGGCTCGTGGCGCACCCAGGGAGCGGCCCTCCTCCCCGGCAGGTTACCCTCCGGCTCCTCCCAGGGAAGCTTGCGTCGGAGGAGACGCAGCTTAGAGCGCGGAGCCCATCCATCGCAGGAGCCAGAACTGGGAGCCAGGGAAGAAAATTAAATTATTTTCTTGGGCCCCAGGCAAATGAACATGGGGTAAACCGCCAACCCTAAGTTGTGCAAGTCAAGCTCGCAAGCCCTCCCCTCCTTCCCAAGTCGCGGGACCAACCTTGGGATTTCCAAAACCAGTTGCAGTTGCGACCCGCATCCTCTGGCAGAGATCTGTCGTTCCGGCTCCGGCTCCCCGGCTCCCATTGCAAAATGTACTCAATCCGCCCCTCGCTCTAAGCCTAAGCGATGGGGCTTTTCCGGAGCTCCCCCAGGGGCTCTGGAAGCATCTGGGATAGAGACCTCTCCAACCCTCGCTGCGGGGTTTGCTACACACTCCAGGAAAGAGACCCTTTCTCAAGCTTTTCCCTCTCTCAAGCTTTCCGTTGGCACCAGAGAGATCGCTCAGAGAAGAGGGTGATGTGTCGTTCTTCCCCGCTCCTTCTACCACCACAAAGCCTTCCCCCAGCCCTCACGCCCCCACCTCCACCCCTGCCCGCCTAAAGCGCCAGCTCCAACTTTTTTCCTGAAGGGGGAACCATTTTATTAAAACACGTATATGAAGCAATATACAAAGTGAGCACGGATATTTAAAGGAAATACTGAAATGTATCCGATGGGCTCAGAACTGGGGCACTAGGCTCCCTGGGCCTCAGGGTAGCCTGAGTGCAGCGCCTCGGGTACCAGGGGGAGGGAGATCTCCTTTAACCTGCCCACCCTCTCGCTCCTCCAATTGAAGTTCAAGTCCCAGACTCCGCAGCAGACGAGAGCCCAGTCGCAGGAGCAAGAGTTGGGAGCAGCGGAAGAGAATTCAATGATTTAATTGGGCCCCAGACAAATGAAAATTGAGTGACCCTTTATAACCAAAGCCAAGATTTGTAAGCCGAGCACACACGCCCTTCCTTCCCGCCTCCCCTCCACTTCCCTCCCTCCCTTCCTTCCCCCCTTTAACACACTGTATGCGGGTAGCTTTCATCAGGCGCTAACAGGTGGCGCGTGGCGCGGGCCATTTTTGCTAATTTTTTTGCGCAAATGGCAACGTTCAGTAAAATTATGATAACTTTAGTTTACGTATTTATACGTTACCCGCATTCTACTGCTAGTCTATAAAAAAAAAAAAGTATTTTAAGACGGCTCCCGCGGAGTACGCGCAATTCACGCGAGCCGACTTAACTCGTTTCCCGCAACCCAAGTTTAACTGAGAACCTATGGTGTGATCAGACCCCTTCTAGGTAGGGCACAGAACTGAAGGAAACAAAACAGGAGCCCTGCCCTCATAGAGCTTACAGTCCAGGAATCAGACTTTAAACACTGTAACAATGTACTCTAAGGAATGAGTTTGTAAAACCAATGTGATGGATAGGAATGAAGTGTGACTAGGAGGGGGAGGCTCGGGAGAGTGCTCCTGGAACCTGACGGATGTGGGGAAAAATAGCCGCTTGGAGACAGAGGGAGGAGGGCGGGGCGTGTACACAACTAGATCAGAGAGGAGGGCAGAAGCCAGATAATCGTAGGGTCTAGGTCAAAGAAAGGATGATTGGTCAGAATGCGGATTTTGTTCTAGAAACTTTAGGAAGCCATTAGGTGGTTTGGGAGGGGGACCTGTGGGGGAAGACACTAGGAACCCAAGGCTCCCAGAGCGGCGCCTAAACTGGGGTCCCCTAGGTGGGTTCCCTGCGTCTCCCCGCCAGCATCAGGCGCCAGACATGTTTGGGGACGTGTGAAGGGCGAGGCAGCGTCTTGATATTTCTGCTCCTGCCGTCCAGTGTGACAAGCCCCGGGCGCCTGTAACATACCCGGCTTTCCTCTTGCAACCCCCTGCGGCGGCCACTGGTGCTCCGGGTCGGATCACTCCGTGGACAGACCCTGTGCCCAGAGTTGGTTGATACTGAGAGGAGGTGTACATGCAGACGAAGCTATCCTTGTCCATAGGTATCTGAATACCTGGTGCAGGCCTGCAAGAAAAAGGAGGAATGTGTCGCATACGTTTGATTTCCGATTTCTAACGTCTTTTTTTCTTTCTGCCCTCTGCAGACACCGGCGGCTGAAAGAACCATTGAAAGCCACAGGCACAGCAGGACCCCGTGACCACTGCCCCGCCCCCCCTACAATTCTTCCCCGCTTTGTTAGCTGCAGTTTATCAAATACAGTGGGGCCTTGACTTACCGAGTGTTCCAACTAACGAGTTTTTCGAGATACGAGCCTTCTCTCGGCCGATTTTTTGCTTTGAGTTGCGAGCTAAAATTCGGGTTATGAGCCAGCTTCAGATACCCCACCGCTAGTTGGTGCAGGGAAGATCACAGTGAACGCCACAACATCAGCCCAGCATCACGTGTCTCACTCGTTCACTTTTTGATTTGACATACGAGTAATTTGAGTTACAGCTTCCTCACGGAAGGAATTAAACTCGTAAGTCAAGACCCCACTGTAGCGCTTTTTAACATTGTAAGCCGCTTCTTCGCTAGCAGATCTTTTCCCTTCCCCTCAATTCCCCTTTATATCTGAATTTATACATTGATAATAAAGGGTTTTAATAACCCAGTGCCTGTTTCTGCCTTTTATTGGGTTGGAGTTTTCAGGAGCGAGTTCGCAGGCCCCGAGCGCATGGCCTTGCGAATGCTTCCCTGGGGAGCCTCGTGCCTGCTACCCGCTGGGATTACAGCCGGCTTGTGAACCGGGAACACGGAGCTTGAATGAGGTGCGTGGCCTTTCCTGTTTCAAACTGCCAGCAAGTGTCAGAGCCAACGCTCAATTTTAAAAAAAGTAGTTTCTTCCATTCGCTCATTTATTTGGTCAACAATCACTAAGCACCTATGCTGGCACCCTGCGAGGGGTAGAGCCGGGGAAGGCAGACATCAAATATCAGATACAAACGCATAACTAGAAATGTAAATGCACTTTCGTGGGATCAAAGACAGCGTTGTTTCTGAGACTCGCCATCCTTTCACGTATTCCTTAAAAATAAAAGTTCAGTGTAAGAGTACACCCCGCGGATTGTAAGACACGTGCAGATCTCAGGTAATAAAATGTCAAAAGTCACGTCTGAAGATGGATGAAATGCGGCGAAAAGTGGAAACCTGTCACTAGTTTGAAGGAAGACCTCAGATTGCCAGGCTCTCGGAGCCGCTTGGCCTTCCCTTACTTACTATCTTGTTCCTGGTCTTTCAATCTTTCACCATTGAATATGATGTTAGCTGTAGCTTTTCCATTCCCAGAATATATGTCTGTCTTTGTCAATTCCACAGTTTTGATTACTGTAGCTTTGTAGTATGTTTTGAAATTGGGAGGTGTGAATATTCCAACTTTTTCTTTTTCAAAATTATTTTTGCTCTGTCTCAAATTTGTCCCTTGCAATTCCATATAAATTTCTGCCAGAAAGAAAGAAAAAAAGAAAGAAAGAAAGAAAGAAAGAAAGGAAGGAAGAAAGAAAGGAAGGAAGTAAAGAAGCCATTGAGCTTTCCATAGGGATTGCATTGGATATGCAGATCACTTTGGGTACTATTGCCATCTTGAAAATATCATGAACACCGAATGTCATTCCATTCATTTAGGTCTACTTTAATTCCAGTAATATTTTGTAGTTTTCAGTGTATAAGTATTGCAACTACTTGGTTGAATTAATCCCAAATATTTTATTCTTTTTGAAGCTATTGAAAATTGAATTGAGGCGCTGGCCAGATAGCTTAGAGTGTTGTCCTCATACCCAAAGGGCACATACAGGAATTAACCAATGAATGCATAATTAAGTAGAACAACAACACCACCACCCCCCCCACCCCCCCCACCCCCCCCCACCACCCCCCCCCCCCCCCCCCCCCCGCCGCGCGCCCTTTCGGATGATGATTCCTCGGGAGCAGTCTCTCCGCTCCCCCTCGCCTGCAGGCTCCCTCGCTGAAGGCGGCAGCTAGAGCCTGGGCAAGTGCGATTTCCAGGTCCGCAGGCCGCCCGCTCCGCCCCGCTCCGCCCCTCCGCCTCTCCTCCTCGCCTCCCCGCCCAGAGCCTGCCCAGCGCGCCAGGCGCGCGCACGCAGCGCCCTGCCCTCTTCTGGGCGGGACCCAGAAGTCGTCTTGATTCGCTGGGCCAGGTTGTCAAAAGTGCTGGCTGAGGCACTGGGCGACTGTGTCTGTTTAAAAATAAAAGACGCACGGAAGGTGGCAAAGGGAGGAGTTTTCGGTAAGTTTAAGGCTATAAGGGGGAGGGGAGGGGAGAGGGAGGAAGGCGGGGCGCTTTTCCACACTAACGGACGAACCAGACCTGGAGGATATAAAAGGCTCTGCTGTTTCTCACAATTAATTACATCTTTTGTTTCTCACAATCCATAACAGCTGGGGAAGAGACAATGGGAAGGAGGGTAGCAAATTCACCTCTTGGCGTTACAATAGGATTGCATTTATACCAAGAAGGTATAAACTTATCTAAGAAGAAACTGAGCCTGAAGTGAACAAGAAAAAAAAAAAAATCAGCTTCAGTGGGTCAACTGGGAGCCCGTGGACCAGCAGAACAGGCCTGGGCCCTGCCACCTCCAGGGACGGAAACTGGCTGTGGGTCCTGAGTCCGGGGGCAGTAGCTCCTCTCAGTCTCAAACATCTGGTTTAAGCAATAATAAGTAATAAGCATGAGGAAGAATGTGTTGCTTGGCCTCTCTCCTAGCTTTTAGGGATGGCGAGTATCCTTGGCATTCCTTGGCTTGTAGAGGCATCACTGCAATCTCTGACTCCATCTTCCTATGGCATTCTCCTCTGGGTCTCCGCGGTCAAATCCCCCTCTCCTTTCTCCTGTACCTATATTGGTTATTAGATTTAGAGCCCACTATAAATCCAGAATAATCCCATGCTGAGATCCTGAATTTAATTGCATCTGCAAATACCCTATTTTAAAATAAGTTTACACTCATAGGTGCTGGAGGTTCAGACTTGGACACATCTTTTTTGGGAGGCAGTATTCAACTTAATACACTGCCTAATTCATTACTTTTTCCCCTCTAAGACCCCAGAGAAGAAAAAAGTACACCAGGGATAGATTTTTCAAAGATGAGCCCCAAAGCCAAAAACTCTTGCAAGATCAGTCTATGGCATCCAGAATCTCTAGTGAATAAAATTGGAGCAATGACTAGATATGAATTTTTAGAGCAAGCCAAAGAGAATAAGAGTTTGACTTTTGTGGCCATCAGGAAAAATCTGGACAAGATTTCTCTCCAACAAACTGGGGTGAGGACGCTAACAGGAATGATCTCTTAATAGGACCGGGTGGATTAAGGAAGCTAAATTGGCGTGCAAGATTAACCCAGACTGATAGAGGAAAAAAGTAGAATAGAGTGGGGCTGTCTTCTTTAAGGACCCTTTTATGGTGCATTTAGACCCAGTTATAGAACACAATCGTGGCTCAATGTCATTAAAGAATATTAGCATTACCTCTTATTTTTCCAATCACCTTCATGAACAATATCTCAATGAATTGTTGCAACACCCCCCCCCCCCCCATAAGGCACTGCTATTCCACCTTTAAGATAAAGAAATAGAGACTCTGAGGGATCACACAATTTGCTGAAGGCATGAGAATCCTCCAAGTCTTCAATAGTGCTACAGAGATTGACTGCACAAGTTTCCTCAACTAACTGCTATTATTCTACTCATGTTATAAGCCTGGGCGCTGAGGCTTTGGGAGGTGCTGTAAGTAGCCCAACCACACACATCTAGTGAATGGTGGAGCCAGTAATTGATGCTAGTTCTGTCCAGGAACTCATAGACTATGACCATTAAACCTGACTTTGCTCTAGACTGGGCAGTCTAGGTCCTTTGACCTTTCTCAAAAAGGCAACTGAAATTAAAGCCACCCTGATTCTCATGCCTGTTTTCATAAATCAGTGTAAGTAAGTACTCTGATCAATTCCCTCTACCTCCCCTTTATTCCCATAATGCTTTATACTTATTTGTCCTTAACCCAAACCTCTCCCACTGCCCATACTTTCCACTGTGTTCCCTGGTATTTCTACTACATCATTAACCAATGCCCTATAGCCTCAGTTTCTTCTTAGATAACTTTATACCTTCTTGGTATACATGCAATCTTGTTGTAACGCCAAGAGATGAATTTGCTACTCTCCTTCCCATTGTCTCTTCCCCAGCTGTTATGGATTGTGAGAAACAAAAGATGTAATGCTCTTTAAATAAATAACTGTCTAGCACATGGAAAGTTCTGAATAAATATTAGCTATTTTTATATTTTATCACATAGTATTTTTATGCTTATCATAGATCCTTCTCCCCTTTGTAAAGGTGGAGGTAGGACTGATTAGTTATTTATAATATAAAAGTCATTTATGTTGCTGATGTTGAGGAATAATGGAAATGTCCAATGGGGTTGTATTTCAGCCAATAGGACTGAGGCTTTCCCTGTCCAAACAAAGTTGTACAGCTATATCCCCATCAGCATCTTCACCGACAAGTCAGAGAGGCTTCATTCCGACCAGTCAGGAGAGTCCCTTTTTGACCAATCAAACTTTGAGGATTTGGAGTCCTCATTTGCAGAACAGAGCAGCACAGGGAAGAACAGAGCAGACTGGCATGGAGCTGAGAGAGAGAGAGAGAGAGAGAGATCATATTTTTATCGCCTTTGTCATCTTTTTTGACAATGTGAGCTGATGTCTCTATTACCTCAAGTTCTTAGGAATTTAATCTGGCTATTTCTTCATCTACTGACATCTGTTCATGGAAGATTGTACCTTTTGAGTTTTGTATTTTGGAAAATGAGTTCATTTTAAGTGGAGCTTTATTCATAGAGATCCTGAGTAGCCTGGGTTTTAGATGAATCCCTCTAGAGCATTTTGCTTCTGTTTATTTCTTTTAGGCCTCACAAGAATATTGCCAAACTACAATTAGTCAATTTATTGGCTTGAAGGTACTCAGATCACATAACTAAAGTAAACATCAAACCAACATGAAGGCAGGCTTTCTGACAAGATGTTTTTCCCCACTCAAAGTCACTCATGGCAACAAGTGGCACGATCCTATGCATCGCCCTCTGTCCCTGCAATATTTTCTAGGATCTCCTAGCCACCACTTTATAGCTCTTAGAGATCTGATTCTATGTGGGGATTTCAATTCTGACTTACTGCTTCCATAGTCTCAAGGTCTTGTCTCCATCAGAGAGTGGCTATTATGACCCAAATATTGATCCCTTACACCCAAGTCTCCCCTTCCCATTCTCTTACTGCTTTGTTTTTGAGTTCCTTTGTTTTGAAGCCCTTGGAAATTCTTTCACTTTATTGAACTGAACAGAATGTCTGCGACATTTTCTCCAGCATTTCTAACTTTCTGTGGTGAGATATTTTTCACATTTTCTAGTCTTCCATATTCTTGGAAAAGGCAGTGCGTGTGTGTGTGTGTGTGTGTGTGTGTGTGTGTGTGTGTTGTAATTAGGCATATTAATGGAAACTTGGGGAGAAAACACAAACCTACTAGTAAACCAATAGCTTTTTTTAAAGGCATGTTGGCTTTAAGTTTTTACCTTCTATTCACTAATGAATAATAAGTAGATCAAAATCCCATGATATAAGCTCTAAGCAATTTAACATTTTCCTCCAAAAAAAAAAAGACAATCTCTGAACATCATTGATCCTAATGATATTCTAAATGTATTGAGGCAGTTGTATGCTGAAAATATGGCATGAAAAATTCTTCTCTCTGGGCAAGATGGCCAGGGGGTGCGACAGTGGGGTGACTCTGAGCCAGCTGCATCTTTCTCACCAGAATCCCGCCACCTTGGATGTTCCCAAATTGATGCCACTTTCACATGAAGTTATCAGCAGACAAACCACAATCAATAGAGGTACAGTTGGTCAGGTGGCTCATGGGAAATCCACAGTTGTAAAAGCTATTTCTGGAGTTCACACTGTCAGGTCCAAAAACTAACTAAATATTACAATCAAGCTTGAATATGCTAATGCTAAGATTTAGAAACTTGATGACTCAAGTTGTCCTGGGCCAGAATGCTGTAGATCCTGTGGAAGTAGTACGCCTGATGAGTTTCCTGCACACATTCCAGGGACCAAAGGGAACTTCAAATTAGTCAGACATGTCTCCTTTGTTGACTGTCCTGCCCACAATATTTACTTATTTATTTTTAAATTTCTTTATTGATTAAGGTATTACATGTGTCCTTATCCCCCCATTGCCCCCACCCTCCCCCCACTTATGCCTTCACACGTCCCATTTTTTTTTGTTTGTTTTTTTTACGTAGACACAGTTTATTATTGCTAATAGTATACTAGTATGTGGCAGTTTTTTTTATTAAATCTTTATTGTTCAGATTATAGAATTGGTTCCTCTTTTTTCCCACCATACCTCCCCTCCACCCAGTTCCCACCCCACCCTCTACCCTCACTCCCCACCCACTGTCCTCATCCATAGGTGCACGATTATTGTCCAATCTCTTCCCACACCCCCACACCCTTCCCCCCTCAAGAATAGTCAGTCCATTCCCTTTCTATGTCCCTGATTCTATTATAATCACCAGTTCATACTGTTCATCAGATTATTTATTCGCTTGATTTTTAGATTCACTTGTTGATAGATGTGTATTTGTTGTTCATAATTTTTATCTTTGCCTTTTTCTTCTTCCTCTTCTTAAAGAATACCTTTCAGCATTTCATATAATACTGGTTTGGTGGTGATGAACTCCTTTAGCTTTTTCTTATCTGTGAAGCTCTTTATCTGACCTTCACTTCTGAATGATAGCTTTGCTGGATAAAGTAATCTTGGTTGTAGGTTCTTGGTATTCATCACTTTGAATATTTCTTGCCACTCTCTTCTGGCCTGCATAGTTTCTGTTGAGAAATCAGCTGACAGTCGTATGGGTACTCCCTTATAGGTAACTGACTTTTTTTCTCTTGCTGCTTTTAAGATTCTCTTTTGTCTTTTGCTCTTGGCATTTTAATTATGATGTGTCTTGGTGTGGTCCTCTTTGGATTCCTTTTGTTTTGGGTCCTCTGTGCCTCCTGGACTTATAAGTCTATTTCTTTCACCAGGTAGGGGAAGTTTTCTGTCATTATTTCTTCAAATAGGTTTTCAATATCTTGCCCTCTCTCTTCTTCTGGCACCCCTATAATTCTGATGTTGGTACTCTTGAAGTTGTCCCAGAGGCTCCTTAAACTATCTTCATATTTTTGGATTCTTTTTGCTTTTTGCTTTTTCAGTTGGGTATTTTTTGTCTCTTCATATTTCAAATCTTTGACTTGATTCCTGTGATCCTCTTGTCTGCTGTTGGATCTCTGTATATTATTCTTTATTTCAGTCAGTGTATGCTTAATTTCTAGTTGGTCTTTTTTCATATCCTCCAGGGTCTCACTAAATTTATCGGCTGTTTCCATAAAATTCTTGAAAAACCTTATAAACGTGGTTTTGAACTCTATATCCAGTCATTTGCTTTCCTCCATTTCTGCCATTTGTGTCCTGTTTCTTTGTTTCCGCATTTTTTATGCTTCCCTGTGTTGGTAAGTGGCTTTGTGTGCTAGGTGTCCTATAGGGCCCAATGGCTCAGTCTCCCCAATTACCTGAGGTGGACACCCTTGGTGCACCCCTTTGTGGGCTGTGTGCACAGTCTTGTTGTAGTTAAGCCTTGATTGTTGTAGTTATCACTGGGAGGAATTGACCTCCAGGCCAATTGGCAGTGAGACTCAGCTGTGTTTGCAGTGGGAGAACTTCTGTGCTGATTACACCCTTCTGGGGCAAGACTTGCTTCAGTAGGGCTTTGGTGCTCACTGAGTCTGCCCCCTGAGTGTGTTCCTTATGGATCTGAGGAGTTGTAATCTGGATGGTCCCACTCTGACCACTGGGTACACTGGCTCTTGGTTCTAAGGAGGTGCTAATTTAGCCTCTGCCTAAGGCTACCCAGCAGGAGCTATGAAGAGATCTGCAGATTCCCCTTCCTTTTTTGGAGGGTTTGGAGGTGCCCAGATGAGGCCCAGCTGTGAAGCAATGCAAGCTGCTGTGGGGCCTTGGGTCTTCTCTTGGAAGTTCTGGGTCTGTCTGGCCCAGCTGCAGTTTGTTAGGTACTTTTCAGATTGCAAAGGGCCAGGGCATTCATATGCAAAAGCTTCTGCTGCAGCCTGGGTGGGGCGGGGTCTCGGAAGCAACAGGGTATAGCAAGCAGCTATTGCTGATCCTCAGCCCTGCCCTAAGGGGCCGCGCATCTCAGTGTCCTGGTAATTGCTGCAAGCACCTCTGAGGGAAAGCCGCCCTCGAGTTCTGAGTTCTGTCTGCTGCCAGACAGTCCAGTTTCTCCCCGTATGAGTCCTGGGTCCCCAGAGACCTCCCGGGACTGGAGTTCAGAGCAGTCGGGAGCTTGTGAGTCCCTCCCGATTGGAAAAGACAGCCGCATCCTCAGGTGCCCGCCCCTTTCTGCGCGCATACGTGCTCGCTCGAGCCTCCATACCTCTGCACTTTTACTTCCGCAGCTCCTCAGGGTCTCAGTGTGCTTTTCTCTTTCCTTCTAGTTGTAGAATTTCCACTCAGCCAGCCTTCCTGTAGTTCTGGATGATGTCTGTTTTGTCTTTTCGTTGTATTTTTGAAGTTGTTGTGGGAGGCAGCAATTTCCGGTGTTTACCTATGCCGCCATCTTGGTTTCCGATCCACACATCCCCTGTTGTCTGTGTTCATTGGTTAGGCTTATATGAATGAATACAAGTCCTTTGGTTGATCTCTCCCTCTTACCTCCACCCTCTCCTACCTTCCCTCTGAGGTTGATGGTCTGATCGATGCTTCTCTGTCTTTGGATCTGTTTTTGTTCATCAGTTTATGTTGTTCATTATATTCCACAAATGAGTGAGATCATGTGGTATTTATCTTTCTCTGACTGGCTTATTTCACTTAGCATAATGCTCTCCGGGCCAATCCATGCTGTTGCAAATGGTAAGAATTCCTTCTTTTTTACCGCAGCGTAGTATTCCATTGTGTAGATGTACCACAGTTTTTTAATCCACTCATCTGCTGATGGGCACTTAGGCTGTTTCCAAATCTTAGCTAGGGTAAATTGTGCTGCTATGAACATAGGGGTGCATATATACTTTCTGATTGGTGTTTCTGGTTTCTTGAAATATATTCCTAGAAGTGGGATCACTGGGTCAAATGGGAGTTCCAGTTTTAGTTTTTTGAGGAATCTGCATACTGTTCTCCACAATGGCTACAGCAGTCTGCATTCCCACCAGCAGTGCACGAGGGTTCCTTTTTCTCCACATCCTTGCCGGCACTTGTCATTTGTTGATTTGTTGATGATAGCCATTCTGACAGGTGTGAGATGGTACCGCATTGTAGTTATAATTTGCATCTCTTGGACGATTAATGATTTTGAGCATGTTTTCATATGTCTCTTGGCCTTCCTTCTGTCTTCTTTCGAAAAGTATCTATTTAGGTCCATTGCCCATTTTTTGATTGGGTTGTTTATCTTCCTTTTGTTAAGTTGTATTGTTGTAAATGTTTCCCTCCACATCCTGCGTGGTTCAGGGTTCAGGATCTGGAAGAGGAGCCACACACAAATGAAAAAGAAAAGACAAGAGATAATTTGGGAATATTGGGGGGCCAGGCGGGTAAGTCCAACTCAAGAGGAAGGACTTCCACCAGTGCTCAGGCCACACCAACCATTTTGTAGTCAGAGGTAAACAAGGTAGTGGTTACCATAGTTACACTGTTCTTATGAGTTTCCCTTGTTTTGACCATAGTTACACTTCCTGCACTTCCCTCAGCCCAGTAGCTTCCCAGATAAGATCTACGGAGTCTTATAAGGTCAAGCCTAATTATGATAAGAGGACTGTGCCCTCTAAGCTGGGACTTGTTTGTGACTTTGCCAACAGGTCAGTCCGAGGCTTAACCCTATATCAGCTCCCCACATCTCACCCTTCTTTTATTATTAAGCTAATATAATGAAAATAAAACTTAAACATCAAGAACAAAAAGTGTTTAAGTCCCAATTTCAATGTCCAACAGTTCTGAGTCCAAGTTTCAATGTCCGACAGTTCCTTATGTGTACATGTCAGCAATGATATTTCAGTTCTGGATGGTGGACAAATGGTGGCAATGCAGGTCCGACCCTCTCTGGTTTGATCCTGGGCAACCTGCAGCGACGCACAGCTGCTGACTGCTAGCATGGCAAAGCGTCGTCAGCGTTTTCCATCTCTGGATTGTTTTTCCTCTTATCTTCATGGTAAGAGCATTCCTGATAATTCCTCTCTGTTGCAGGAATCCACATGTCTTGGAGTTGTTTTCTGAAAATATACAAACATATTCTCAACCAAAAGTTAATAAAGGAAATTTTACTTGGGATCCTTTTTATATTTGCCCAAATGATTTTCCTTTGGCTTATTTTGACACCATGTATGTTTCTCATGGGTGTCTTGCTGTTAGCATTACAAATGAAAAAAATTTTTTCTAGATGTAAATTAGTTACAGGATATTTTTCCTTACATGGTATTTTTCCACTTTGTGTGAGTTCTCTGTAAATGTTGGAGATTAAACCCTTATCGGAGATATCATTGGCAAATATGTTCTCCCATGCAGTGGGTTTTCTTGTTGTTTTGTTGATGGTTTTTTTTTTGCTGTGCAAAAGCTTTTTATTTTGATATAGTCCCATTTGTTTATTTTCTCTTTAGTTTGCATTCCCCTAGGAGTGGTATCAGTGAAGAAATTGCTTCCGCATATGTCTGAGATTTTGCTGCCTATGGATTCCTCTAGTATTTTTATGGTTTCCCGTCTTATGTTTAAGTCCTTTATCCATTTTGAGTTTATTTTTGTGTATGGTGTAAGTTGGTGGTCTAGTTTCATTTTTTTGCATGTATCTGTCCAATTTTCCCAACACCATTTATTGAAGAGACTGTCTTGACTTCATTGTATGTTCATGCCTCCTTTGTCAAATATTAATTGAGCATAATGGTTTGGGTTGATTTCTGGGTTCTCTATTCTATTCCATTGATCTGTATGTCTGTTTTTGTGCCAGTACCAGGCTGTTTTGAGAACAGTGGCTTCGTAATACAGCTTGATATCTGATATTGAGATCCTACCTACTTTGTTCTTCTTTCTCAGGATTGCTGCAGCTATTCAGGGTCTTTTTTTATTCCAGATGAATTTCTGGGAAGTTTATGGTCTGTGGAATATCCCATTGCTATTTTAATGGTGAATGCATTGAATCTATAAATTGCTTTGGGTAATATGGACATTTTAATGATGTTGATTCTACCAACCCATGAACACAGTATGTTCTTCCATCTGTTTATGTCCTCTCTATCTCTTTTTTTCAGTGTCCTGTAGTTTTCCATATATAGGTCTTTTACCTCCTTAGTTAAGTTTATTCCCAGGTATCTTATTTTTTTGGTGCAATGGTAAATGGGATTGCTTTTTTAGTCTCTTTCTGTAAATTCACTATTGTTGTATAGAAATACCATAGATTTCTTGGTGTTAATTTTGTATCCTGCTACCTTGCCGAATTCATTTATTAAGTCTAATAATTTTTTAATGGAATCTTTAGGATTTTCTATGTACAGTATCATGTCATCTGTGAATAAGGACAGTTTTACTTCTTCTTTTCCAATTTGGAAGCCTTTTAATTCTTCTTCTTGTCTAATCGCAATGGCTAGTATTTCCAGTACTATGTCGAATAGGAATGGTGGCACCATTCTTTGTCATCCTTGTCTTGTTCCTGTTCTTAGGGGAAATGGTTTTACTGTTTGCCCATTGAGTATGATGTTGGCTGTGGGTTTGTCATATATGGCTTTTATTATGTTGAGGTATGATCCTTCTATTCCCACCTTGCTGAAAGTTTTTATCAAGAAAGGGTGTTGGATTTTGTCGAATGCTTTTTCTGCACCAATTGATATGACTATGTGGTTTTTACCTCTCAATTTGTTATGTGATGTATCACGTTTATTGATTTGCAGATATTGTACCATCCTTGCATCCCTGGGATAAATCCTACCTGGTCATGGTGTATGATCTTTCTAATATACTGCTGGATCCAATTTGCTAGAATTTTGTTAAGGATTTTGGCATCTATGTTCATGAGGGATACTGGCCTATAATTCTCTTACATTGTGTTGTCTTTATCTGGTTTTAGTATTAGGGTGATGCTGGCTTCATAGAATGAGCTTGGAAGTGTTCCTTCCTCTTGAATTTTTTTGGAATAGTCGGGAGGATAGGTTTTAGTTCTTCCTTGAATGTTTGGTAAAACTCCCCTGTGAAGCTATCTGGCCCCAGGCTTTTGTTTGCTGGAAGCTTTTTGATGTCTGCTTCAATTTCTTCCATAGTTATAGGCCTATTGAGATTTTTAGATTCTTCCTGATTGAGTTTTGGAAGGTTGTATTTTTCTAGGAATATGTCCACTGGCCACAATGTTTTGATGGCTACTCTGCTGGACAGTGTAGCAGCAATGGATGCAGCTCTTCTGTTGGCAGCTGGTAATGAGTCTTGTCCTCAGCCTCATACTTCTGCACACCTGGCTGCTATAGAAATCATGAAACTGAAGCATATTTTAATTCTACAAAATAAAATTCTTTGGTTAAAAAAAAAAAAAGCCAAGCTAAGAACAATATGAACAGATCCTTGCATTCTATGATTCCAATTTCTGCTCAGCTGAAATACAACATTGAAGTTGCCTGTGAGTACATAGTAAAGAAAATTCTAGTGCTCCCAAGAGACTTTACTTCAGAACCCCCACTTATTGTTATTAGGTCTTTTGATATCAACAAACCTGGCTGTGAAGTCGATGACCTTAAGGTGGGTGTAGCTAGTGGTGGTATTCTAAAAGGAATGCTAAAGGTGGGCCAGGAGATAGAAGTCAGACCTGGTATTGTTTCCAAAGATAGGGAAGGAAAATTCATGTATAGTTTGAACTTTTTCAAAACTGTATCACTGTTTAGGGACTATGATGATCTTCAGTATGGTGTTCCAGGAAGTCTTATTGAAGTAGGACTAAAAATTGGCCCCACTTTGTTCTGGGCTGACAGAATGGTGAAGCGGGTACTTGATGCAGTTGGTGCTTTTCCTGAGATTTTCACAGGATTGGAACCCTCCTATTTCCTGCTTAGAAGGCTCCTAGGTGCATGCACTGAAGGAGACCAGAAAGCAGCTAAGGTGCAAAAGTTGTGAAAAAGAGTGAGGTGCTCATGGTGAACATAATGTTCCTGTCAACAGGAAGAAGAGCTAGGTGCAGTCGAGGCTGACTTGGGCAAATTCGTTTTGTCTAATCATGTGTGCACAGAAGTAGGAGAAAAACTTGCCCTTAGCAGAAGAGTTGAGAAAACACTGGTGTTTAATTAGTTGGGGTCAAATAAGAAGAAGAATGACAGACCAACCGTTATTCCTCTTATTATTTCAATTTGATGACTGAAGAATTCCAGTTAAAAAATACATTTCATTAAAGTCAGATTTTCTCTTAACAACCTAGGGATATATTTTCAAAACAATACCGGGGAATGAATTTCACAGCTGTTACCTTAGCAGTAGCTATTATTCTCATTTTTTGGTGGTGAACATTTCATCTCTAGTACTAAAATAGGGTGGAGCATAATTGCAAAAGTTGGCATAATGTTGGATTGAATTTACATTTCAGCATAAAGGAATTATTTCCAAGTAATGTCTAATTTATATATCAATGCAGGCTTGAATGACACTGTTTGCTACCACCAGCCTTGCTGTAGCACACATACCGCCAAACCTGTTGGAAAGAAAGTTTTTCTTCTTACTTTCATGATTCATCTTTGAGTGGCTCCAGGCTTGAAAGGATTGTTATACCAGTAAAAGTTTGAAGACACAAGTTCTTAAAGACCGGCCTCCCTTTGCCTCATATTTTACGTTGCTTTATCTTTGCAGTGTTGAGTGAAAAGAAATGAATAGGTTCAAATAAAATGATCCTTTAGAGCAAAAAATAAATAAAAATAAAAATTAACCCTTATTAATCAACAGCAGCAAGTACCAAAACAATCTCATGTATTATTAGATAACTTTCTTTCTGCCCTGAATCTTCTTTTCTCTGCTGGCTCTGATGTCTAACGTAATATATATATATATATATATATATATATATATATATATATATATATATATGAGAGAGAGAAAGAGAGAGAGAGAGAGGACGAGAGAGAGAGAGTCAGGATTGTTTGTTCTTGCCATTTACCAGTTATGAAGGCCTGTCTGCATACTGGTAACAGTGACTCATACGTACCTGGGTTCATGAGGCAAAAACAGTAGAACAGAGAAGCCCAGAATGGCCCTGGGACAAATGGCAGCTCTGTGAGAAGCTGCTCTGGGCTTTCTTCTTCTGCCAGCATCTCTGCTCTGTATTTTTTATCTCTTCTCCTTCCAGGAGAATTTCTTTCTAATTCCACACATTATGTTATCAGTAGATGACATTTTAGATACTGTTTAAAAATTGGCTCTGGATATGATTTGTTTTGGTCTTAGATTATATGTTTCAAGCTACCTTGTTCAGATAAACCAGGGATCATCTTTTCACAGCAAGCCTGAGCGTGCCCCAGGCATGCTCACGGCAGCCGTACTGTGCATATCAGACCGTCCTTGCATCACCCGTCTGAAATAGCCTGCAATTGCAGTCACTTAACAGAGCAGGCTCCATCAGTGCCACCGGCAGAAACAGGCGATCATGGAATCCTTCTTCCTCATTTGCACTTAGAGAATACTCAAAGAGAAGACAACAGAGCCCATTTTGAGATGGTTATGCATGTAGTTGAATTGACCTTCTCCCCAATAGCTTTCAGTAATCATTGTAATTTTCACTTCTTCCTAGAAACCTGTCACTTTAGAGATTTATATTTTGGTGAAGTTTCCAGTTTCCAGTCATATTTTTATTTAATTAGTCGCTACCGGTATACGACTAGAAATTATGTGTTGCTCTTTCTGTTCTTGGCATAATCATTTGCTTTTTTAACTCTGTTTTATTAAGAGCCCTTAGAGATAATAAAAAGGATTAGCTATTTTATCCACTCCAAAGGGTAGAATTCTGGATCAAGTTAAATTAATACAAGAAAGCTACATAGATAGATGTATTAAGAGCTTCTACTGAAAACAGGAAGTGAAATGAATGCAGTGTTATTATAGATGATTGAATTGATAATAGTTTGATCAATAAGTCAATATGGGCACAAGCAACAATTATTTTTAGAACTCAATGTAATTTCTTTTTTTAATTAAAGTTATAGTTGGCATGCAATAATATATTAGTTCCAGGTGTACATAATGATTTGACATTTATATTTTTTGACAATGCAATCACCACAATGTTGGTAACCATCTGTATCCATACAAAGTTGTTATAATATCGACTATTTTCCTTATGCTGTACATTATATCCCGTGACTTTTATAACTGGAGGTCTGTACCTCATATTCCCCCTTCTTACCCCTCCCCCAACACCCACCCTTCTGGCAACCATCAGTTTGTTCTCTGATGACTCTGTTTCTGTTTTGTTTCATCTGTTCATTTTTTTTAGATTCCACGTATAAATGAAATATGGTATTTGTGTTTTTCTGCTTGACTTATATCACTTAGCATAATATGTGTAGGTCCATCTATGTCACAAATGACAATATTTCATTCTTTTTTATGAATGAATAGTATTTCATTTTATATCACATCTTTATCATTCATCTATCGATGGGACACCGAAATTGCTTCCATATCTTAGCTATTGTAAATAATGCTGCAATGAAATAGGGGTACATATACCTTGTCTAATTAGTGTTTGTGTTTTCTCAAATACCCAGAAGTGGAATTTCTCGGTCATATACTAGTGACAAGTAACAATTTGTGTCCTTATTTTAAGCCCTTCCCAGGATTGATGTCACTGATCACACACACACTCAGAAGTGGATGATGGATGGTTACTGTCAGGACATCTGTCATCTGTTTTGACTGTCCAGCAGCAGAACCATTTTTTCTGTTTGCTGAATCCCTAATCTTATAAATATAAGTATTTGGTTTGTATGACAGAAGCTAAAAATGACAGATACTTAGTTTCTTCTTTGGCAGCTAAGGCATAGACGTGTGATCTAGGCTCCACCAATCAGAAGCGGACCTATAGGATTTAACAGGACACTAGCTCTGCAGGTGGAAGTGGCAGTATCTGCAGCACTAGTGGGAACAGTTTCTCTCCAGACCAATTCTAAAGCATCCATCAGCGCATTTTTCCTAGTAGTTTAGCCTGGAGCCTGTATTTCTACCCATCATGGCGGATCCTGTGAGCTATCCAATATCTGTTTAGTAAATTACATTTTTGCCTAACTCAACTGCAGATGGCATCTGTTTCTTGCATGTGAGCATCCAGACTGACAGCGATTTCTTATACACTTTACTTAGGGATTTGTAGTAATCCCTAAGTAATTTCTAGTAATGAGCACTACAACATTTGTCATACTTTCCTTTTTTCCCCACTTACAGATAGAAATCTCAGAATCAAATTTGGAATTGGATCATAATACAGAGAATAGTTCTTACAATTAGCATAATTTGCTTATTTACCTTTGCTCCTTTCCTCCCCCTTTTTTAAAAATTCATTTTATTTGTATTGCTATGCCATTGGTTTTAAGCAGCCTATCAGGAAACTCTATGGGTCTTTTCAGGCCCACATGGGTTCCTCAAATTCTCATTCCTTCCTTGTGGCCAGGCCGTAGGTCTTGGTCTTCTTCCCTTGTCCTTGTGGCTGTGGTTACCCTTTTATTTTCCTCCACACACCAGGCAAAGGGAAGTGACATAGTCTCTCCAGGCCCTCACTCTCATCTCTGACTCCTAATAAAAGCTCATTGAAGGATTTTCCAGTTAATAATGATAGGAAAGGCTGCAGCAAAATAGAAGTAGCCAAGTCTCTATAATCTGTCAATTTTGTGTGCCTGATGTATGATTATTTCTGAGATAGTCAAAGTGCTGTTAAGACTCTGTCTCCTTTTAAATTGTCAAGATTCATTGAACTTCCTCCTACTCTAGTACGCTTAAACTTAAAATATTGTGAAATAATACAAAAAATGTAATGCTCAACTCTTTTCAATTTTTAAAAAAATCAAAATTGAATTGGCTAGTTTACATTGAGGAAAACTGATGATTTTGTAGCATTGGGTCTTTCTTTCCATGAAGACTTCTCCATTTATTTAGGCTTTCTTTAATGCTTTCAATCATCTTCCCCCCCTCCCCCCCGCATGAATCTATTGTACATTTTTTTCTAAGCTTTTTCCCTAGAGATCTTGTTTTGCTGCTATCATAAATAGGATCTTTTAAAAATGGGGACATCGATAATAGTGTCAACAATAAAAATAAAGTTAAAAATAAAACAAAACTATATATTTAAATGTTCATTGATTGCATATAGGAAGATAATCAATTTTTAAAAAAAATATATTTTATTGATTTTTTACAGAGAGGAAGGGAGAGGGATAGAGAGTTAGAAACATCGATAAGAGAGAAACATCGATCAGCTGCCTCCTGCATACCCCCTACTGGGGATGTGCCCGCAACCAAGGTAAATGCCCTTTTTTTTTTTTTTAATTAAATCTTTATTGTTCAGATTATTACATTTGCTCCTCTTTTTTTCCCCCATAACTCCCCTCCTTCCAGCTCCCACCCCACCCTCCACCCTCACTCCCCACCCACTGTCCTCATCCATAGATGCACGATTTTTGTCCAGTCTCTTCCCGCATCTCCCACACCCCTTTTTCCCCCAAGAATAGTCAGTCCATTCCCTTTCTATGTCCCTGATTCTATTATAATCACTAGTTCATTCTGTACATCACGTTATTTATTCACTTGATTCTTAGATTCATTTGTTGATAGATGCATATTTGTTGTTCATAATTTGTATCTTTACCTTTTTCTTCTTCTTCCTCTTCTTAAAGGATATCTTTCAGCATTTCATATAATACTGGTTTGGTGGTGATGAACTCCTTTAGCTTTTCCTTATCTGTGAAGCTCTTTATCTGACCTTCAATTCTGAATGATTGCTTTGCTGGATAAAGTAATCTTGGTTGTAGGTTCTTGGTATTCAGCACTTTGAATATTTCTTGCCACTCCCTTCTGGCCTGCAAAGTTTCTGTTGAGAAATCAGCTGACAGTCATATGGGTATTCCCTTGTAAGTAACTGAGTTTCTTTCTCTTGCTGCTTTTAAGATTCTCTCTTTGTCTTTTGCTCTTGGCATTTTAATTATGATGTGTCTTGGTGTGGTCCTCTTTGGATTCCTTTTGTTTGGGGTTCTCTGGGCTTCCTGGACCTGTAAGTCTATTTCTTTCACCAGGTGGGGGAAGTTTTCTATCATTATTTCTTCAAATAGGTTTTCAATATCTTGCTCTCTCTCATCTTCTGGAACCCCTATAATTCTGATGTTGGTATGTTTGAAGCTGTCCCAGAGGCTCCTTACACTATCTTCGTATTTTTGGGTTCTTTTTTCATTTTGCTTTTCCGGTTGGGTGTTTCTCGCTTCTTCGAATTTCAAATCTTTGACTTGATTCTTGCGCTCTTCTGGTCTGCTGTTGGGAGTCTGTATAATATTCTTTATTTCAGTCAGTGTATGCTTACTTTCTAGATGGTCCTTTATCACACCATTGAGGGTCTCATTAGATTTCCTGTACATCTCATCAAGTTTATCGACAGACTCTAGAAGCCTCTGGAGAGACCTCAACAGTGTGGTTCTGAACTCAATATCCTCCCTTGATAGTTTTGTCCTGTTTCTTTGTCTCCGCATTTTTTACGCTTTCTTGATACACCCCCCAGTGGTCTTTGTGCGCAGTCTTGTTGTAGTTAAGCCTTGATTGTTATAGTTAATACTAGAGGGATTTGACCTCCAGGCCGACGGGCTGTGATAATCAGCTGTGTTTGCAGTGGAAGAACTTGTGTCCTCTAGGGAGGTGCTAATCTAGCCTTTGCCTGAGGCTATCTGGCAAATGCTTCTGTGCAGGGCTTGGGCAGGGTGGGTCCCACGGGATCAACAGGGCGAAGGAGGGAGCAGTTATGGCTGCTCTCAGTCTGTCCCCAGGGGCTCTGCCTCTCTGTCCCAGCAACAGCTGCAAACCTCGGAGGGACCGTAGCCAGACAGTCCTGCTTCTCCCGTTTGAGTCTGGGTCCCTAGAGACTCGCCCGGATCTGGAGCTCTGAGTCTGAGGCTCCCTCCGGATTGAAACAGACAACCACGCCCTCAGCCACCAGCCCACGCAGCGCGCACTCCGCACCTTAGTATTTTACTTCAGCACTGCGCCTCCTCTGATTCTCGGTTCCTCCTAGTTGTAGAACTTCCATTCAGCCAGCCTTCCTGTGGTTGTGGATGATGTCCATTCCGTCTTTTAGTTGTATTTTTGAAGTGGTTGTTCGAGGCAGCAAACTCCAGCGTTAACCTATGCCGCCATCTTGGTTTCTCATATCATCGGTAAATGCCCTTGACTGGAATCGAACCTGGGACCCTTCAGTCTGCAGGCCGACGCTCTATCCACTGAGCCAAACCAGTCAGGGTGATAAAAATTTTTTAAATATTAATCATGTATCCAGCACACTTGCTGAACTACTATAGTAGTTCTAATGACTTCTCTTCAAGTCTAATATGGAGTTTCTATTTAAACATTTCCTCTGTTAATAATTTTATTCTATTTTTAATTTTTTATTGGAAAAGGAAAGATTATTTTATTATCATTTTAGTTGCAGCTATACCCATTTCTCCCCAATTATTTGCCCCCCATTTGCCCACCTTCACACTGGCCCCAACCCCTCCCTGTGGCCATCATCACACTGTTGTCTGTGTCTGTGGGTCATGCATATATGTTCTTTAGCTAATGCCTTCACAGTCTTTCATCAATTCACAACCCCTCCCCTCTGACAGCTGTCACTATGATCCATTTATCCTCTTGTTCTATTTTGTTCATCAGTTTATTTTATTCATTAGATTCCATATATAAGTGTGATCATGTGGTATTTGTCTTTCTCTGACTGGCTTATTTCACTTAGCAAAATAATCTCCAGGTCCATCCATGCTGTCACAACAGGTAAGATTTCCTTCGTTTTTTAAAAAAATATATGTTTTAATTGATTTCAGAAAGGGAGGCAAAGGGAATTGTTGATCAGCTGCCTCCTGCATGCCCCCTCTGGGGATTGAGCCCAAAACCCAGGCATGTGCCCTTGACTGGAATTGAACCTGGGACCCTTCAGTCCTCAAGCCAAGGCTCTATTCACTGAGCAAAACCAGCTAGGGCAAGATTTCCTTCTTTTTAATGGCCACTTAGTATTCCATTCTGTAAATGGACCACAGCTTTTTTATCCACTCATTTACTGATGGGTGTTTGGGCTGTTTTAAGATCTTGCCTATTGTAAATAACACTGCAATGAACATAGGGATGCATATATTCTTTCAAATTGGTGTTTGGGATTCTTAGAATATTTTTGCAGAAGTAGGTTTGCTGGGTCAAAATGTAGTTCTAGTTTTAATTTTTTTTACTAAACTCCATACTGTATTCCACAGGGGCTGTACCAGTCTGCATTCCCACTAACAGTGCACTATAGTTCCATTTTCTCCACATCCTCACCAATACTTGTTGTTTTCTTGATTTATTGATGGTAGCTATCTGGCAGATGTGAGGTAATATTTCATTGTGCTTTTAATTTGCATCTCTCTGATGATTAGTGAAACTGAGCATTTTTCACATGTCTATTGGCCATCTGTATGTCCTCTTTAGAGAAGTGTCTATTCAGCTGCTTTGCCCATTTTTTTTTTAAATATATTTTATTGATTTTTTACAGAGAGGAAGGGAGAGAGATAGATAGTTAGAAACATCCATGGAGGAGAAACATCGACCAGCTGCCTCCTGCACATCTCCCACGGGGGATGTGCCCGCAACCCAGGTACATGCCCTTGACCGGAATCGAACCCGGGACCTTTCAGTCCGCAGGCCGACGCTCTATCCACTGAGCCAAACCGGTTTTGGCTGCTTTGCCCATTTTTAAAAATTAAATTCTTTGGGATTTTTTTTCTGTGTTGAGTGCTGTATAAATTCTTTATATATTTTGGAGAGTAACCCCTTATCAGAATTATCATTAGCAAATATGTTCTCCCATCCAGTTGGTTGTCTTTCATTTTGTTAATGGTTTATTTTGCTGTGAGAAGCTTTTCAGTCTGATGTAGTCTCATTTGTTTATTTCCTTTGCTCTAGGAGACATATTGGCAAAAATACTGCTCAGAGAGTTGTCTGAGATTTTACTGCCTATGCTTTCTTCTAGGATTTTTATGGGTTCACAACTTGCATTTAAAGATTTTATCCATTTGGAGTTTATTCTTGTGTATGGTGTCAGTTGGTGGTCTAATTGCATTTTTTTACATGCACCTGTCCAATTTTAGCAATAGCATTCATTGAAGAGACTGTCTTTACCCCATTTGCTCTTGCCTCCTTTGTCAAATATTAATTGAGCATATAAGTATGGGTTGATTTCTGGGCTCTCTGTTCTGTTTCACTGATCTATATGCTTGTTCTTACGCCAGTAGCAAGCTGTTTTTATTATAATAGTCTTGTATTATAGTTTGATATCAGGTATTGTGATACTTCCAACTTTGTTCATTTTTCACAAGATTGCTGAAGCTATTCAGTTTTGGTTCTATATAATTTTTGGAATAGTTTTTCTATAATCTGTGAAATGTGCTGTGGGTATTTTTATAAGAATGTGTTGCATCCTAATCATCCGAGAGATGCAAATCAAAACAACAATGAGGTACCATCTCACACCTGTCAGAATGGCCATCATCAACAAATCAACAAACGACAAGTGCTGGAGAGGATGTGGAGAAAAAGGAACACTTGTGCACTGCTGGTGGGAATGCAGACTGGTGCAGCCACTATGGAAGGCAGTATGGAGGTTCCTCAAAAAATTGGAAATGGAACTCCCATTTGACCCTGTGATCCCACTTCTAGGAATATATCCCAAGAAACCAGAAACACCAATCAGAAAGGATATATGTACCCAGATGTTCATAGCAGCACAATTCACCATAGCTAAGATCTGGAAACAGCCTAAGTGCCCATCAGTAGATGAATGGATTAGAAAACTGTGGTACATCTACATGATGGAATACTATGCTGCTGTTAAAAAGAAGGAACTCCTACCATTTGCAACAGCATGGATGGAACTGGAGAGCATTATGCTAAGTGAAACAAGCCAGTCAATGAAGGAAAAATACCACATGATCTCACTCATTCATGGATAATAAAGACCATTACAAACTTTTGAACAATAATAGATACAGAGGCAGAGCTGCCTCAAACTGATTGTCAAACTGCAGTGGGAAGGCCAGGGAGGGTTGGGGGGGAGGAGAGAGGGGATTAAGAGATCAACCGAAGGACTTGTATGCACCCATATAACCATAACTAATGGACATAAGACACTGGGGGGTAAGGGAGAGCAGGGGCTTGTCAAGGGCGGGGGGGGGGGGGGGGGAAGGACACTTATGTAATACCCTTTGTAATACTTTAAGCGAAAAATAAATTAAAAAAAAAAAAAGAATACAAGAAATCATCTTGAGATTTGGTAGGATCAGGGACTCATTTCATCCAGAAATGTCTTGGTGAAAAGAATGAAATGTGTGATAAAAGCGATTTGTGTGACATTTTGAAAAATTTTTGAAATATTATAGAAAATATAGAATATTATAAAGAAAAAAAAAAGAATGTGTTGCATCTATAGACTGATTTTGGTAGTATTAGCATTTAAGTGATGTTAATTCTTCCAGTTCAATTCACTTATTTGTATCTGCCTCAACTACATTCTTCAATGTTCTATAGTTTTCTGACTACAGGTCTTTTACCTCCTTGTTTAAATTTATTCCTGGGTACCTTATTTTTCTGTTGCAATAGTAAATGGGATTCTTTTCTTATTTTTTTTATGATAGTTTATTATTGATGTATGGAAATGCCACCAATTTCTGAATATTGATTTTGTATCCTGCTGCTTTGCTGCACTCATTTATTAGATCGAAGTAGTTTTTGGTGGAATCTTTAGGGTTTACTCTGTACAATATCATGTCATTTGCAAATGACAGTTTTTACATTTTCCTTTCCCATTTGGAATCCTTTTATTTCTTCTTGTATCATTGCTGTGGCTAGAGTTTCCAGTAATATGTTAAACAAGAGTGGTGAAAGCAGACATCCCCGACTTAAGGGAAACACTTAGTTTTTGCCCATTGAGTATGATGTTGGCTGTGGTGATGATGTCATATATGATCTTTATTACATTGAGGTAGGTTCCCTCTATTCCCTCTTTGCTGAGAGATATCATAAATGTGTGCTGAGTTTTATCAAATGTCTTTTCTGCATCTGTTGATATGAATGTATGATGTTTATTCTTCATTTTCTTTATGTAGTATACCACATTTATTGGTTTGTGAATATTGCACCAACCTTGCATCCCAGAAATAAATCCCACTTGATCACAGTGAATGATCTATTTACTGCATTGCTGATATTTTGTTAAGGATTTTAGCATTTATGTTTATCAGTGATATTGGCCTGTACTTTCCTTTATTTGGTAGTGTCTTCATCTGGTTTTGGAATTAGGATAATACTGGACTCATAAAATGAATTTGGAAGTCATCCCTCTTCTTGAATTTCTTGGAATAGTTAGAGAAGGATAGGTATTAGTTCTTTTTTGAATGTTTGGTAACATTCGCATATAAAGTCACATGGTCCAAAACTTTTATTTGTTGGGAGTTGTTGTTTTTTAAATTACTGCTTTAGTTTCACTAGTTGTAATCTGTCTATTCAGATTCTCTGATTCTTCCTGGTCCAGTTTTGGAAGATTGTATGTCCTAAGAATTTATCCATTTCATCCAGATTGTCCCAATTTGTTAGCATATAGTTGCTCATAATACTTTCTTATCATCCTTTGTATAGGGTGTCCCAAAATTCATACAAGAAGTAATTTTGATAGAAAACACAGGTTTATAATTAAAAATTGTAAATTTTTTATTGATTCATAAAGTATACAGTATAGGATTATGTACGGAATAGCACATCAGGTAAATGGCCTCCACGGATTTGCTGGCACATACACAAAGCCGTGGCCTTCATTGATCTTCATTGTCCCTGCTCCTGGGCCATAATTGGTACTTGGTAATGCTTATCAAATTGAAGGGATTGAACTCAAAAGGCAACAGATATTAGAATCTGATTCAATAAACCAAGTAAAATTAAGCTTTTATTTTTTTGTTGTTGTTGTTAATGCTCATGCAAAATTCAAATCTTGCGTGAATTTTGGGACACACTATATTTCTTTGGTGTCAGTTGACTTTTTTTCATTTATGATTTTATTTACTTGGCTCCTCTCTGTTTTTTTATATATGTTTTATTAAAAGTTTGTCAATCATGTTTATCTTTTCAAAGAACCAGCTCTTGGTTTTACTGATCTTTTGTATTTTTTTAGACTATATTTTGTTTATTTCTGCTGTGATCTTTATTATTTCCTTTCTTCTACTCACTTTGGGATCTATTTGTTGATTTTTTCAGTTCTATTAACTATAAAGTTAGATTGTTTATTTGAGTTTTTTATTGCTTTCTGAAGTAGGCCTATAATGCTATGAATTTCTCTCTTAGAACAGCTTTTGCCATGTCTCATAGATTTTTGTTGTTCTGTTCTTTTTTTAAAAATAATTTTTATTTCTTGAAGTATTACAAAGAGTATTACATATGTCTCCCTCCCCCCCCCCCCCTTGACATTCTCCTGGCCCCTACCCCCTAGTGTCTTGTGTCCATTGGTTATTCTCATATGCATGCACACAAGCCCTTCAGTTGATCTCTTAACCGCCCCCCCCCAAACTCTCCCCAGGCTTCCCACTGTAGTTTGACAGTCTGTTCAATGTTGCTCTGCCTCTGCATCTACCCCTGTTCATCAGTTTATACTGGTCCCCATTATCTGTCCCAACCTCACTGGAGCAGTCCCAACCTCACCGGGGCCATCCCGACCTCATCGGGGCCATTTCAACCTCACCGGGGCCATCCCAACCTCACCGGGGCTGTTTCAACCTCACCAGGGTCGTCCCGACCTCACCGGGGCCGTTTCAACCTCACTGGGGCCGCCCCGACCTCACCGGGGCCTGGTTGTTGTGTTCTTATTTTCATTTGTTTCAAGATAACTGATTTCTTTCTTGATCTCGTTGTTAACCCATTCATTGTTTAGTAACATGTTATTTAGCCTCCATGAATTTGTGTGTTTTCCACTTTTTGCCTGTGATTAATTTCTAGTCCATGCCATTATGGGGAGAGAAGATGCTTCATATGATTTCAATCTTCTTAAATTTATTGAGACTTTTTTTGTGTCCTAACTTGTCTATTCTAGAAAATGTTCTATGAGTGCCTGAAAAAAAAATATACATATATCCTATCTAATAAAAGACAAAAAGGGTAATTAACCATACCTCCGCTACGTTTCCCATTGGTAATCAGCAAGATATGCAAATTAACTGCCAACAAAGATGGTGGCCGGCAGCCATGCAGCTGAAGCGAGCAGGAGGTTTGCTTGCTCCAGTGATGGAGGAAGCCAAGGTTCCCCACCTGCTGTGGCCTACTCTAAGCTCTGAAAGCAATAGCTCCAAAAGCAACAAAGTTTCAATTATAGAAGCTAAACAAACCCCAGATACCTGCTTTCAGCCAGCCACAGCCTCAGAGCTGGGAACGCCAGTGAAGGCAACAGAGTTTCAATTATAGAAGGTAAATAAATCCCAGAATAAAAAAAAAAGAAAAAAGGAGAGGCTGGGAGCTTCAGTCACAGGCCAGCCTGAAAACAGCCATCAGCCCCTCATCCAGGCTGGCCAGGCACCCCAGTGTGGACCCCCACCCTGATCCAGGACACCCTTCAGGGCAAACCAGCTGGCCCCAGTCCTTGCACCAGGCCTCTATCCTATATAGTAAAAGGGTAATATGCAAACTGACCGTAACAGCAGAAAGACTGGGAATGACTGGTCACTATGACACACACTGACCACCAGGGGGAAGATGCTCAATGCAGAAGCTGCCCCCTGGTGGTCAGTGTGCTCCCACAGCGGGAGCTCTGCTCAGCCACAAGCCAGGCTGATGGCTACCAGCACAGCGGTGGTGGTAGGAGCCTCTCCTGCCTCCTCAGCAGCATTAAGGATGTCCGACTGCAGCTTAGGCCTGCTCCCTGCTGGCAAGTGGACATCCCCCGAGGGCTCCCGGGCTTCCAGAGGGATGACTGACTGCCAGCTTAGGCCTGATCCCCTGGACTGCGAGAGGGCACAGGTCGGGCTGAGGGACTCCCCTGAGTGCACAAATTTTTGTGCACTGGGCCTCTAGTATATATATACTCTGCTGTTTGGTGATGAAGTGCTCTGAAGATATAAATTAAACCCAACTGATCAAGTATTTCATTTAAGGTCACTGTATCCTTGTTGCTATAAATGGGGTGTTAAAAAAAAACCTTACTGTCAATCTCTCCTTTTATGCGCATTAAAATGTGTTTTACAGCCCTGGCCGGTTTGGCTCAGTGGATATAGCGTCGGCCTGCGGGCTCAAGGATCCCAGATTCGATTCCAGTCGGGGGCATGTACCTTGGTTGTGGGCACATCCCCAGTGGGGGGTGTGCAGGAGGCGGCTGATCGATGTTTCTCTCTCATCGATGTTTCTAGCTCTCTATTCCTCTCCCTTCCTCTCTGTAAAAAATCAATGGAATATATTTTTAAAAATGTGTTTTACACATTTAGATGCTCCTATGATGGGTGCATAAATGTTTAGCAGAGTTATATCCTCTTACTTGTTTGCCCCTTACTTCTTTTTGTTTTTAATGTATTTTATTGATTTTTTTTTTTACAGAGAGAAAGGGAGAGGGATAGAGAGTTAGAAACATCAATGAGAGAGAATCATCAATCAACTGCTTCCTGCACACCCCCCACTGGGAATGTGCCCCCAACCAAGGTACATGCCCCTGACCGGAATCGAACCTGGGACCCCTTAGTCCACAGGCTGATGCTCTATCCACTGAGCCAAACCGGTTAGGGCTGTAGCATACTTCTTTGTCTCTTACTCTAGCCTTTGTTTTGAAGTCGATTTTGTCCAAAATAAGTATTGTTACTCCAGCTTTTTTCTCCCCCATTTCTATTCACATGAAATATCTTTCCACCCCTTTACCTTTAGTCTGTGTATGTATTTTGTTTTGAGGTGAGTCTCTAGTAGACAGCATATATATGAATCTTCCTTTATTATTCAATCAGTTACCCTATGTCTTTTGATTGGAGCATTTAAGACATTTACATTTAAAATAGTTACTGATAGGCACATATTTATTGCCATTGTATTCTTTTTTTACTGCAATATTTTATTTTATTTTTATTTTTTGAATAAACTATTGTTCAGATTATTACAGTTGTTCCTCTTTTTTCCCCCCATAGCTCCCCTTCACCCAGTTCTCACCCCCACCCCATGCCTTTACCCTCCCCTCATTGTCCTCGTCCATAGGTGTAAGATTTTTGTCCAATCTCTTCCTGTACCCCCCACATCCCCTTCCCCCACAAGAATTGTCAGTCTACTCCCTTTCTATGCCCCTGATTCTATTATATTCATCAGTTTATTCTGTTCTTCAGATTTTTTATTCACTTGATTTTTAGATTCACTTGTTGATAGATATGTATTTGTTGTCACTTTGTTGTTTATAATTTTTATCTTTAACTTTTCTTCCTCTTCTTAGAGAATACCCTTCAGCATCTTACCTAATAATAGACAAATATGTAAATTGACTGTCCCTTCAATACGCTCACCAGCCAATCAGGGAAGTATGCAAATTAACTCAACAAAGATGGCGGTTAATTTGCATACATAGGTGCCCAGCAGCCTGGGTCCCAGGAACATCACTGGCACCCAGGTCACTCCAAGGTAGGCCCTGTGTGGGCCCTGAGCAGTGTAGGAAGGGCCTGAGCCAGGGGGCTCCTGGGCAGGGGTGGAGCTTGCCATCGGAGCTGCGGGGGCCCCTTCCCAAGCCTAAAGCCTCAGCCAGAGGCGTTAGGCCTGGGCGGGGGGCAGAGCTGGTGATCCAGGGAAGATAGGGGTCTCCTGCCCAGGCCTGAAGCCTGGGCCATAGGCATCAGGCCTGGGCTGGGATGGAGCTGGAAATCGGAGGGGTCTGGGAGCCTCTGCCCAGGTTTGATGCCTGGGCCAGAGGCGTCAGGCCTGTGCGGGAGGCGGAGCCGGCGATCAGAGGGAGATGGGGGTCCCCTGCCCAGGCCTGACGCCTCAGCCAGAGGTGTCAGGCCTGGGCAAGGGACTGATCAGGCAATAGGAGGGTGATGGGGGTCGACACCTCTGGCTGAGGCATCAGGCCTGGGCGGGGGGCTGAGCCGGCGATTGATGTGAACTACAGAGGAAACACCTTTTCTGACCGCTCATTGGCTAAGCTCCCTATATGCCACTGGTAATATTCTTAGTAACGGGTAATAAGAATCCAAAAAGGTGATCTAGGGTTTTTCACCACACTCCTGGTGAAAAAAACGAAGGTCTACTTCTCTAGGGCTAAGAAATGTCATATCCTGCCCTAGCTGGTTTGGCTCAGTGGATAATGCCTCGGCCTGCCAACCGCAGGGTCTGGGTTCAGTTCTGACCAAGGGCATGTACCTAGGTTTCAGGCTCCTCCCTGGCCGGGGCCCAGGTCAGGGCTCATGCAGGAGACAACCAATCAAAGTGTTCCTCTCACTTTGATGTTTCTCTCTGTCTTTCCCTTTCTCTTCCACATTCTCAAAAATCAATGGAAACATATCCTCAGGTGAGGATAAAAAAAAATCATAAAGAAATGTCATATCCTATGAAAGACATCTTGAAAATGCCTAAAGAAAGTTGTCATTTTTTCATGGTGAAAGGACTGGAGTCCGTGTTGATGAAAAAACCTTGGTGGCTGCAGTGACTGGCAGTGGCCCCAGCAGCGGGGTGATGGGGCTGGTGCCTTCCCCTGATCAGCCCGGTCGCCTCCCACAAAGGGAGGCCAGACTGCTGCTTAGGCCCGCTCCCCAAGGGGAGCAGGGAGCAGGCCTAAGCTGTCACTAGGACATCCCCTGAGGGCTCCCAGTATGTGAGAGGAGGCAGGCTGGGCTGAGGGACCCCCCGCCCCAGTGCATGAATTTTGTGCACCAGGCCCCTAGTTTCATATAATACTGGTTTGGTGGTGATGAACTCCTTTAGCTTTTCCTTGTCTGTGAAGCTCTTTATCTGACCTTCAATTCTGAATGATAGCTTTGCTGGGTAGAGTAATCTTAGTTGTAGGTTCTTGCTATTCATCACTTTGTGTATTTCTTGCCACTCCCTTCTGACCTGCATAGTTTCTGTAGAGAAATCACCCGAGAGTCGTATGTGTACCCCCCCATAGGTAACTAACTGTTTTGCTCTTACTGCTTTTAAGATTCTCTCTTTGTCTTTTGCCCTTGGCATTTTAATTATGATGTGTCTTGGTGTGGTCCTCTTTGGATTTCTCTTGTTTGGGGTTCTCTGCACTTCCTGGACTTGTAAGTCTATTTATTTCACCAGGTAGGGGAAGTTTTCTGTCAATATTTCTTCAAATATGTTTTCAATATCTTGCTCTCCCTCTTCTTCTGGCACCCCCATAATTCAGATGTTGGTATGCTTGAAGTTGTCCCAGAGGCTCCTTATACTATCTTTATATTTTTGGATTCTTTTTTCTTTTTGCTTTTCCGGTTGTGTGTTTTTTGCTTCTTCATATTTCAAATCTTTGACTTGATTTTTGGGATCCTCTTGTCTGCTGTTGGATCTCTGTATATTATTCTTTATTTCAGTCAGTGTATGCTTAATTTCTGATTGGTCTTTTTTCATATCCTTGAGGGTCTCACTAAATTTCTCGGAGGTTTCTAGAAGATTCTTGAGTAACCTTATAACCGTGGTTTTGAACTCTATATCCAGTATTTTGCTTTCCTCCATTTCTTTCATTTGTAACTTGTTACTTTGTCTCCACATTTTGGTTGCTTCCCTGTGTTTGTTTCTATGTACTGGGTAGCTGCTAAGTCTCCTTGAGTTGATAGAGTGGCCTTGTGTGGTTGGTGTCCTATAGGGCCCAGTGGCTCAGCCTCCCCAGTTACCTGAGATGGACTCTCTTAGTGCACCCCTATGCAGGATGTTTGCACAGTCTTTTGTAGTTAACCCTTGATTGCTGTTGGTATCACTGGGAGGAATTGACCTCCAGGCCAATTGGCTTTGGTGACCAGCCATGTCTACACTGGAAAATCTGTTGCACAGGAGACACCCTATGGGGCAGGACTTGCTTCAGTGGGGGTTTGGTGCTCACTGAATCTGTCCCGTGAGTGTGTCTTTTATGGATGTGAAGAGTTGTAATCCGTTATCATCTCCAAGGAGGTGCACGGTCAGCCACTATCTGGGGCCACTCAGCAGGAGCTACAGAGACATCTGCAGATTCCTCCTCTTTGTATGGAGTTTGGAAGTGCCCAGGTGAGGCCCAGCTATGACGCAAGGCTGCTGCTTCTACTAGGTATTGGGCCTTCTTTTGGAATCTCTGGGGCTCTCTGATCCAGCTGCAGTTTGTTTTAGGCGAAAGGACAGGCAATTCATATGCAAAAGCCGATGCGCACAGTTTGGGTGGGGTTATAAATTGAGTGGGGTGTGGTCTCTGGGAATCACCAGGGTGGAGCAAACAGCAATGGCTTCCCTGAACTGGAGAAGTCCCTGGTTCTCCGCCCGCGCACCCATGCAGGAACAATGATTGCTTCGAGCACCTCTAAGAGTAAGCCGCCCTCATGTTCCTGTTCCAATGCCAGACAGTCCAGTTTCTCCCTGTATGTGTCTGGGTCCCCCAGAGTCTCGCCTGTCACTGTAATTCAGGGCAAGCGGGAGCTTGTATCTCCCTCCTGGTTTAAAGAACAGCACATCAGGTGCCAGCACTTTCTGCGCTTCCACACCTCTTACCTGTCTCAATGTGCTTTCTTCACCTCTCTAGTTGTAGAATTTCCACTCATCCAGCTTTCCCGTGGTTCTGGGTGGTAGTTGTTCTGCCATTTAGTTGTGATTTTTGTGTGGTTGTGAGAGGCAGCAAGTATATGTGATTACCTATGCCACCATCTTGCTTAATCACCATTGTATTCTTTTAAAAACATGTTTTAAAAATTGATTTGAGAGAGAGAGGAAGGGGGAGGGAGAGAGTAGCATTGATTGATTGCCTCCTACACTCTACCTTTTGGGGATGGAGCCCACAACCTGGGTATGTGCTCTGACTGGGAATTGAACTGGTGAGCAGTCAGTGCATGGAATGATGCTCAACCAACTGAACCACACTGGCCAGGGCTGCCATTGTATTCTTTTAACTCTTTCCCTCTCCTCTTCCTCCTTCTCCTCCTCCTCCTCCTCCTCCTCCTCCTCCTCCTCCTCCTCCTCCTCCTAACATGCCCTTTAACATTTCTTATAATGCTGGTTTGGTGATAAGAAACTTATAGCCTTTTCTTGTCTGGAAAGATCTTTATTTCTCCTTCAATTTCAAATGATAGCCTTGCTGGGTAAAATATTCTTGGTTGCAGATCCTCGTTTTTCATCACTTTGAATATTTCTTGCCAGTCCCTTCTGGCCGGAAATGTTTCTATTGAGAAATCAGCTGATAGCCTTATGGGAGCTCCCTTGCAGCTAACTGACTATCTTGCTTTTGCTGCCCTATGATTCTCTATTTGTCTTTTACCTTTGGCATTTTAATTATTGTGTGTCTTGGTGTGGGCCTCTTTGGGTTCATCTTGTTCAGGACTTTTTATACTTCCTGGACTTGTGTGTCCTTTTCCTTCAAACGGTTAAGAAAGTTTTAGTCATTATTTCTTCAAAAAGGGTCTCAATCCCTTGCTTTTTCTCTTGTCCTTCTAATACTCTTATGATGTTAATGTTATTATGCTTCATGTTGTCCCAAAGTCCCCTTAAACTATCCTCCTGCTTTTTAATTCTTTTTTTTCTTTTTTCTTCTCTGATTGTGTGTGTTTTTTCCTAACTTGTCTTCCAAATCGCTGATTCGATCCTCTGCTTCATCCAAACTACTTTTTAATTCTTCCAGTGTATTCTCAATGTCAGATATATTTTAACTCCTGACTGGTTCTTTTTCATGGTTTCTGTCTTTTTTCATGCTGTTGTAGTTCTCACTGAGTTCCTTGAGCATCCTTATAAACATTACTTTGAACTCTATCTGATTGTGTGCCTCCATTTTATTTAGCTCTTTTTTTTTTTTTAGAGATTCTTCCTGTTCTTTCATTTTGCGCCTGTTTATTGGTCTCCCCATTTTGTCTGTCTCTTTGTTTTCTTCCGATATATTAGATAGATCTCAGTCTTCATGGAGTGGCCTTATTTAGTAGGTGTCCTATGGGACCCAGTGGTATGATCTCCTTGATCATATGAGCTGTTTTCTCTAGGAATGTCCTTTTTGTGGGTTATGTGGGCCCTCCTGTTGTAATTGAGTCTTGATTGCATGGGATTGACCCACAGGCTGGCTGACTGTGACGCTCAACCCAGACCTTGGCATGCAAGCTGTTGTGCAAAGTGCTGACCAAAAAATTATTTTTTAAAAAGTTAATTAAAAAATGAAAAAGAGACTAAGAAAAGATAAAAGGAAAAAAATAAGGAAAAAGAGTAAAGAGATAAGAAAAGAAAAAATGTTTAAGAAAAAAGAGAAGATAAAAGAAAAACATTTAAAAAGAAAAGAAGTCCCATTCGCCGCAGCAGAGTTTAGTGTCTGTTGTGATCTCCCTCTGGATAGGCTCTTTGTGAAGTTTGGGATCCTGCTCTGATGTTGTCTGAAGCTTGCCACTTGGTGTGTTGTTTTGGGGCCTCTTGGGAGGGACTCTGGAGCAGGCCAGTATCAGACGTCTGGGCCTGGCCCTTGGCAACCTGTTTGAATATACAAGTGATCCACAGCTTTTAGTTGCTTCTGTGGGGCATGGCTGCACATGGAAAGAACCAAGCTACTTTTCAGGACAGCTTTTATTGGAACTGGGCCCCAGGGCAGGTCAGCAAATGTGCCAAGGCACCCCAGGATCCACCTCTGCCTCTGCCTGCCTCCATTTGCCAGCTGCTTGTTAAGCTCAGTCACTGAAAGAGCCTCTGGCAGAATCTGAAGGATGGGGCTAGTGGATCTCTCATCAGGGGGAGGTGCGGTTCAGACTTAAGGAAACGTGGTGGGTATAACACCCCGTAACACCCTGTTCCAGAGCCACACGTCTGAATCTTTCCTGGATTTTGGCCTGACCTCTTTAGGATAGAGCAGCTAGTGGTCAGATGGGTAGACCTCCTGAGCCCAGAGATTGGTCTGCCAGAAAGGGAAAGCCAGATGGATGTTTCTATCAGATCTCCTGAGGGGTAAGCACCAATCAGGCTCACGGGAAAGTGGCGTGAGCTGCCCTGCTTCAAAGCCAGTCACTGATACCCCCTGAGTCAGCTCTGACTTCTTTGCCTGGGCCTATGCCCTTGATTCCTCAGCAGGGTGTAACATGGCAGAGTGCTGCAAGAGGCATTCCTGATGGTGTGGTAATTGCTCTCCCTCAGGCTGATGCCATTCAGAGGGTATTGCTCCATCCAAGAAAGATGGCCACTGCAGTATCCGAGAATGATTCAGTACAGGGATCCTGGTGGCTGTCCCCCTATACTTCTCCCCAAGCCACAAACCCCAGATTCTGTTCAGATGACTCCAGTCCACACCACCCTCCCTCTGCCAGAGCCCAGGGTGTGTGGCTATGAATGAAATTTTGCATGTTGGCCCTTTAAAATATTGCCTGTATCTCCATCAGACTCTGCCTCTCCTTGGTGGACAGAAACCTTGCTGCTTTTCACAGCCAGAAGCTATGTGGGCCTCTTCCCAGCTCTGATGCTCTGGGCTGGGAAGCCTGGCCTGGGGTTTAGGCCCCGCATCTCGTCAGAGTAACCTACCATGGCTGAGGTATCCCTCTGGCACCTCAGCCACCACCCGTGGGACCTGTGTCAACCCCTTTCAAGTCTCCGCCCTTCCTACTAGTCTTGATGTGGCTTCTGCAAATCCTTGGTTGTAAGACTCCTCTTCAGCTAGTCCTCAGTTGGTTATTCAGGGTGATTGTTCCCCAATTTATAGTATTTCCAATTGGGTCCTGGGAGGAGGTGAGTGCAAAATCCACCTACTCTGCCATCACCTGAACATTCTCTCTCTCTTTCTTTAAAAGATTTTTTATTTTAGAGAGAGAGAGAGAAAGGGGGAGGCAGAGAAAGAGAAACATTGATATGAGAGCGCAGCATCAATTAGCTGCCTCCTGCATGTCCCCCACCTGGAATCAAGCCTGCAACCCAGGCATGTGTTGTGACCAGGAATCGAGCAGGCAACCTTTCAGTGCATGGGACAATGCCCAACCAGCTGAGCCACTGGCCAGAGCTCTTCTTTTTAAATTCTTATAATAGTAATAGTTCATCACAGTTGCAGTTATTAGTTTTTCTTCTTTTCTAGCATAAGCATCTAAAGGCTATAAATTTCCTTTAAGTGTAAGAGTAAGCTGCATGTCACAGTTTGATACATAATCAAATTTTCTAATTACTCTTTATTTTTTTACACATGAGTTATTTAGAAGTGTATTTTTAAACTTACAAATGATACTATTTGTTTATGATTTTTAATTTTTATTGACCTTCACTTTTGTATTGTGGTCAGAGAGTAAAACCTCTGATAAAAGTTACTTTAAAATTTGTTGAGACATAATTTGTGTACTGAAATGTCATTATTTCTTATAAATGTAATGGGTTTTTGAAAAGAATGTAATTTTTCTAATTATCATATATAACATATATTTATTTAATAACATTTGATAATTATGTTGTTCAAATCTTCTATATCTAAATTTTTGGTCTATTTGATGCATCAGTTACTGAAAGAGAAAAATAAAAATCTCTCACTTGGATTGTGGCTTTGTAAATTTCTCTATGTAATTCTGTGTTGAATCTCTAGACCAGTGGTTGTCAACCTTCCTAATGCCTCGACCCTTTAATACAGTTCCTCATGTTGTGGTGACCCCCAACCATAAAATTATTTTGCTACTGTTATGAATCGTAATGTATATATCTGATATGCAGGATGTATTTAGGCGACCCCTTGTGAAAGGGTCATTGGACCCCCAAAGGGGTCTCAACCCACAGGTTGAGAACCGCTGCTCTAGACCAATTTGAGGAGTATTGGCATCTTAATAATATTAAGTCTTCTAATCCATAAGTATAGGATGTTTTTCCATTTATTTAGATTATTAATTACTTTCAACAATGTTTTGGCCCTAACTGGTTTGGCTCAGTGGATAGAGCGTCAGCTTGTGGACTCAAGGGTCCCAGGTTTGATTCCAGTCAAGGGCATGTACCTTGGTTGTGGGCACATCCCCAGTGGGGAGTGTGCAGGAGGCAGCTGATTGATGTTTCTAACTCTCTGTCCCTCTCCTTTCCTCTGTGTAAAAACTCAATAAAATATATTAAAAACAACAATGTTTTGTAGTTTTCAGAGTATAACTTATTTTTTTAATTGTGATAAAACATATTACATAAAATTTACCATCTTAACTATTTTTAAGTGTACAGTTTAGTAGCATTTAGTACATATATATTATTGTTCCACAGATCACTACATTTGTTTTCATTTTACAAAGCTAAAACTCAATACCCATTAAACAACAACTCTCCATTTCCCCTTCTCCCCAGTGTCTGGTAACTACCATTCTATTTTATGTTTCCATAAGTTTAATTTCGATACATAATATAATCATACAGTATTTGTATTTTTGTGACTGGCTAATTTTATTTAGCATGATGTTCTCGAGGTTCTTCTATGTTATAGCATGTGACAGTATTTCCTTCCTTTTTAAAACTGAGTAATATTCCATTGTTTGTATAGCATATTTTGTTTATACATTCATCTCTTGATGGATATCTGGGTTGCATCCACATCTTGGCTCTTATAAATAAAACTGCTATAAACATGGGTGTTTGAATATCTCTTCAAGATCCTGTTTTCAGGGTTTGTTTTTTTTGTTTGTTTGTTTTGCATATATACTCAGAAGTGGGATTGCTGGATTAATTTGTTGTTGTTTTTTTATTGCAGCCATCCTAATTGTTGTGAGGTGATATATCAGTGTGGTTTTGATTTGCATTTCTATAATGACTAGTTATATTGAGCATCTTTTCACTTCTTGGTCATTTATGTATCATTTTTGGATAAATGTCTATTCAAGTCTTTGTCCAGATTTTAATCAGGTTATTTGTCTATTTGTTGTTGAGTGGTACGAGTTGTTTATATATGCTGAATACTAAACCCTTATCAATCAGATATATAGTTCAAATATATCATCCCCCATTCCATAGGTCACCTTTATACTCTATTGATTGTATCCCTTGATGCACAGAAGTATAAAAGTTTGGTGTTGTCTCTTTTTACTTTTGTCACTTGTGCTTTGGTATCATATACAATAAATCATTGCCAAGTCCAATGTTGTGAAGCTTTCCCTATGTTTTATTCTAGTTTTAGAGTTTTAAGTCTTCTGTTTAAGATTTTAATCCATTTTGAGTAATTTTTGTATGTAGTATGAGGTAATGATTCAACTTCATTCTATTGTATTTATTAAAAAGGCTATCCTTGCCAAAACCGGTTTGGCTCAGTGGATAGAGCGTCGGCCTGCGGACTGAAAGGTCCCAGGTTCGATTCCGGTCAAGGGCATGTACCTGGGTTGCGGACACATCCCCAGTGGGAGATGTGCAGGAGGCAGCTGATCGATGTTTCTCTCTCATCGATGTTTCTAACTCTCTATCCCTCTCCCTTCCTCTCTGTAAGAAATCAATAAAATATATTTTTTAAAAAAGACTATCCTTTTACCATTATGTATTTTTGGTACCCTTTTTGAAAACCAGGTGACTGTATATGTGTGGGTTTGCTTTGGGGCCCCTTTTCCCATTGTATTGGTTTCTAAGTCTGTCTTTATGCCAGTACCACACTGTTTTGTTTATTGTAGCTTTGTAATATATTTGGAAATCAGGAAGTGTGATGTTTCTAGTTTTGTTCTTTTATATATATAATTGAATTTTATATATATAATTGAATTTTATATATATAATTGAATTTTTACAGAGAGGAAGGGAGAGAGATAGAGAGTTAGAAACATTGATGAGAAACAGCGGTCAGCTGCCTCCTGCACACCTCCTACTGGGGATGTGCCCGCAACCAAGGTACATGCCCTTGACTGGAATCGAACCTGGGACCTTTCAGTCCGCAGGCCGACCCTCTATCCACTGAGCCAAACTGGCTACAGCTAGTTTTCTTCTTCTTCTCAAGATTGGTTTGGCTATTCTATATCCTCTGTGTTTCCATATAAATTTAGGATTTTTTCCCTATTTGTGAAAAAGAATGAGAATGTAGTTTTGATAGGGATTGCTTTGAATCTGTAGATCACTTTGGGTAATATGGAAATTTTAACAATATTATTCCAATCCATGAGCATAAGCTGTCTTTCCATTAATTTGTGTCTTCTTTAATGTCATTCATCTGTGTTTTGATGTTTTCATTACATACGTTTATTCCTAAGCATTTTATTCTTTTTAAAAAACTGATTTGAGAGAGATTTGTTGTTCCGCTTATTTATGCATTCATTGGTTGATTCATTTTTTAAATTTAAATTTTATATTCTTGACACTATAGCAGATCTCCCCAATTTTCCCCCCTTTGTCCACCTTCCCTCAGCCCCTGACTCCACTTCCACTTGGTCCTCACCACACTATTGTCTGTATCCATGGCTGTGTTCTTTAATAGTTTATTTTTGAAAAAATATTTTTAATTGATTTCAGGGAGGGAGAGATAGAAATATTGATGAGAGAGAAGTATTGATCTGCTGCCTCCTGCATGGCCCCCTACTGGGGATGGATTCCCCAAACCCTGGGCATGTGCCCTGACCAGGATAGATGCTCAGCCACTGAGTTACACTGGCTAGGCTGCTTTTATTTTTTAAGGATAAATTTTCTGAATACAGAATTCTTAGTTAACACTTTCTTTCTTTGAGCACTTTGAATATATTATTCCTCTGGCTTCTGGCTTCTGCTGAAGTCAGGTTTGAATATTATTGGGGTTCCCTTGTAAATGATGAGTCATTTTTTTCTTACTCCTGTCAAGATTTTCTCCTTGTCTTTGACTTTCAGTATTCCTCATATGATACTTCTGTTTGTAGACCTTTTTACCTTTATCCTTCTTTGAGTTTGTTGTGCTTCCTGGCTATGTAATTACTGTTTTTCAGTACATTAGAGAAGTTGTCAGCCATGATTTTTTCAAATATGCTGCACTTAATAGTGACCCACATTTCTCTGAGCCCCATTCATTTTTTTAAAATTCTTTTTTCTCTCTGTTCTTCAGGTTGCATAATCACTATTGATCTTTCTTCGAATTATTATCTTCTGCTAATTCAAATCTACTGTTGAGCCCCTTTAGTGAGTTTTTCATTTCAGTTATTATACTTTTCAATTCTAGAATTTCCATTTGATTCTTTCCTTATCATTCCTATCTATTGACATTCTTTATTTGCTGTGACATTTTCACCATACCTTTTCTACTCTTTAATCATTGGTTTCCTTTTGTTCTTTGAACATATTTGTAATAGCTACTTTGAAGACTTTGTTAAATTTGACATCTGGTTGCTCTCACAGGCAGTTTCTGGTTTGTTTTTCTCCCCCAGTGGATGGGTCATACTTTCCTGTTTCCTTGCATGACTAATATTTTTTTTGTTGAAAACTGGACATTTTAGATAATATATTGTAGCACCTCTGGGGACTGGTGCCTCCCCTCTGGTGCTTGTTGTTATTTGCTAGTTTTTTTGTTGTTGTTGTTTTGGTTTCTTTAGCAACTGGCTGGAATCTTTTTCTTTCCTGTACTGGTAAGCTTCTGATAATGCTCCCCAGAGAGCATATTCTTGGGTTATGTCCATTGTCATCCTGGGTTAACAGTATATTTTGTGCATGTTTTAATTTTTAGAAATTCTATTTTCCTTCAACCTTATTTCTATTTTGCTTAAAAGTTTGCGGAACTTTTAAAACTCCTCAGTTTATTCCTACCCATTCAGTGGCCTGCACAGTGGGGGGCTGCAGACCAGTCTTCAGGGGCAGACTGAGCTCTCCAGGCGTCAGTAGGCAACTGCCAAATAGACACAGAGGGCACCGGCATGCCTTCACACCAGTCTGCAACCTCAGGTTGAGCAGCAGTGAACTTGGGGGCTAGAACATCCATTCACCCTGAAGTTCCTCCTTGGAGCACAGCCGTGGTCTGCTCTTTGCTTTCAGTCTCTTCAGGAGCTCTATCGAAGTAGACATCAGATATGACCTCCCATGGTGTTCACTGGAGATGGTGCCACACTGGTGCACACCTTCCTGGGCCAGGCAGGATCCACTGCATCTGCGTGAGCCCCCTTGTTATTGCAAGGGATGGCAATGTCCACACAGGCAGAGGAGAGTCTGTGTTACACAGGTTTACTGCCCCCGTGAGAAGCTGATGGGCAGCCCTGGAATCAGTAACCACAGAAGTCTCAGCTCCCAGATGGCTGCCTGGATCTGGCTAGTGAAGGTTCCAGGAGTGAGGCGTCCAGCAATAGCTGTGGCTCCGGTGGCAGCAGCAAACTTCAGCACAGCTCGTGGCCAGTATGCCTGGACCATATGACTGACATCAGCTGGGTTTTCAGTGGCCACAACGGCACGAGCTGCCAGAAGCTTCTCCCAGGTTCTCTTCAGATTTATGATGTAGATGCCATTACTTTTCCTTTCGTGGTTGAATTGTTCCATTTGGAAGTCAAGGTTGGTGCCACCAAGCGGGTTCCTGCTGCAAGGAATGTGAAGACATCCTCCTCTTTCATGTGCAGGACATTTAGGGCTCCGGACATTGTGAAAGTTCTCCTTCAAGTTACATGGGAGCCGAGAACAAGGCTATTTGGGCCCCTCCCTGGGTAGCTGGGGAGGGGGTGGGGTGGAGGACAGTGGTTTTTACAGGGTTCTCTTTGGCTGTTTCATTTCCTGACCATAGCCAGCTGTTAAGGTTTACTAATTGCTATGTGATTGCTTTATTTTAAACTAGAGGCCTGGTGCACGAAATTCGTGCACTGGGGATGAGTGGGGGATTCCTTAGCCCAGCCTGTGCCCTCTCGTAGTCCGGGACCCCTCCCTCCTTACCACCCACCTGCTTGCTGCTTTCTACTGCTCGGCTTGCTGCTCCTTAGTGCTGCCCGGAAGGCTCCCGCCACTGCCACTGCACTCGCCAGCTATGAGCCTCACTTCTGGCTGAGTGGCACTCCCCCTGTGGAAACACACTGACCACCAGGGGGCAGCTCCTGCACTGAGCGTCTGCCACTTGGTGGTCAGTTCATAGCCACCAGTCATTCCACCATTTGGTCAATTTGCATATGAGGGTTTTATTATATAGGATAGGATATTGAATGTGAACTGTAAATGAAAAATAAAATTTAAAAAAGAACCAAATAAAATTTTAGATCTGAAAATTTTTAAAAATATATATATATTTAATTCTCACCTGAGGATGTTTTTAAAATTGATTTTTGGAGAGAGAAACATCCATGTGACAGAGAAATACCAGAAATACCAGCACCTGCTTACCCACTGGGATCTAACCAAACCTAAGTATGTGCCCTAACCTAGAATCCAACAGGAAATCCTTTGGTGTACAGGTTGAGACTCTGACCAATTGAGCCACCTGACCAGGGCAGATCTGAAAATTTTTTTAAGTGTATCCTCCAGATCCTGGTCAGTGTGGATCAGTAGTTAGAGTGTCCTCCCACGCACCAAAGGGTAATGGGTTCGATTCCAGGTAAGGGCACATACACAGGCTGTGGGTTCCATCCCTGTCAGAATGCTTGGGGAACTTTCTCTCTCCCTTCCTCTCTCTCTAGAATCAATGAAAAGAACAATCCTTAGGAGAGAACTTAAAAAGAAAAAATAAATGCTGATTTGGTTGAGTAGATAATGCTTCTGCAGGCGAACTGAAGGGTACTGGGTTGGATTCCAATCAAGGGCATGCACCTGGGTTGCAGGCTCAACCCGGGCCCTGGTCGGGGATTCAGCAAGAGGCAACCAACTGATGTCTCTCACATTAGTTCTTTTCTTTTCTTTTTCCTTCTTTCTTTCTCTCTCTTTCTTTCTTTTTTTCTTTCTTTCTTTCTTTCTTTCTTTCTTTCTTTCTTTCTTTCTTTCCTTCCTTCCTTCCTTCCTTCCTTCCTTCTCTCTCTCTCTCTCTCTCTCTCTCTCTCTCTCTCTCTCTCTTCCTTCCCTTCCCTTCCCTTCCCTTCCCTTCCCTTCCCCTCTCTGAGAAAAAAAAAAAAATCAATGCAAAAATGTCCTCAGGTGAGGATTAACCAAAACAAACCAACAAACACCCATCCCCAGTGTGATTGTTGAAGGAGCATATGAAGTATTTGTTGAATGAGCGGGAAGGGATGAGACTTCACTTTCTATCTTTTTTAGCAACTCTGCAAGCCAGAGGGTTTACTTTTTATTTTAATTTTATTGAGAGAGGAAGGGAGTGAGAGAAACCCCAGTGTGTTGTTCCACTTATTATGCTCTCTTTGGTTGCTTCTTGTCTGTGCCCTGACCAAGGATCCAACCCGCAACCTTGCTGTATCGGGAGGAGGTTCTAACTAACCCACTGCGCTGCACACTGCCAGTCAGGGCCCCTCAACAAAACCCCTCTGGCTGCCCTGACCCCTGCTGTGGGTTGGAGCTCTGCTACAGCAAAGGTTTGGGTTCCATTCTGCCAGGGCACCTACTTAGGTTTCGGGTTTGATCCCCGGTTGGGCTGACTGCTGCTCAGGAAGTGACTGAGGACCGTGTGTTCTAGTCATTTGGTGGGGAGCTGGGGTTCCATTGCCAACCTGGCCGACTCTGATCCCCGCTACCCCCACTCCTACATCAAGGACGACTTCAACTATGGCAGCTGCGTGGCCTCCGCCAGCGTACACATCCGCATGGGTAGGTCACCCTCTCTGTGGCTCGCCAGGCGTGGCTGCTGCGCAGTCGCCCCAGAGGTGGATTTCCAGGTTCCCAGGGAGAGCGCCCTCCGCGCCGGACTCCCAGGGAGAGCTGGGTCAGAGGGAAAGCACTTCGCCTGGAGCAGAGCACCTGTCCTGTGCAGGGCTCGCGGGGTTTGTGTCTTCGATCCTGCCCTCAGCAGCCCCAGCGCAGAGGTGGTGGGTCTTGGGGCTGCTAGGTTCAGGGTCCTCCTGCGGGTTTGTGTCTCTGATCTGGCCCCCACAGCCCCAGCACCTTGGTGGCTGGCCTTGGGTCTGCTGGGTGTCGGGCCTGCGGGTTTGTGTCTCTGATACCCCCAGCAGCCCCAGCACCTTGATGGCAGGGTTTGGGGCTGCTGGGTGCTGGGGCTGTGGATCTGTGTCTTTGATCAGGCCCCAGCACCAAGGTGGTGGGCCTTGGGGCTGCTGAGTGCCGTGCCTGCATGTTTGTGTCTCTGATCCGGCCCCCAGCAGTCCCAGCACCAAGGTAGTGGGCCTTGGGGCTGCTGGGTGCCCGGCCTGCTGGTTTGTGTCTGAGGCTGCTGGGTGCTGGGCTCCCCTGCGTGTTTGTGTCTCCAATCCGGCCCCCAGCAGCCCCAGCACCGCCTAAATAACTTAAGGGAAACTTTATTTAGTCTTCTTTTTTTTAAAAAGCAATCTAGTTTAAAAATGAGTTGCATTTAAGAGAGAACAAAGAACATGGTACCTAAGAGTGAGATAGACAGACAGAGGAGAGGCTGGGCACTGGTCAGGGGCTTACATGCCAACTGTTCTCCACCTAGGATATGATATAAAATCGGTTTCTTTAGTTTTCTGCTCAACGGTCTTCTCCAGCGAGTGGAGTGGCATCTGCTCTTTTCTCCCTGGGGCCTGGCTTGGTGGTCGCCTTGGGGTCTGGCTGCGCTCCAGCGGGCTCCTCGTGGGCCTGCCTGCTCCGCCTGGCCCTGTCCACACAGTGCTTCCTCCAAGTCTTCCTTGGGCGCAGACCCGGTCCATCACCTCCTCCTGTGTCTTGCAGCGCTTCCACAGAGCTGAGAAAGATGCCCACACGGAGTTCAGGTCTGCAAGGAGCTGGTCCTCTGCTTTCAGAACCTTCGGGATCTCCCCTTGCAATTGTTCCCTTCCATGACCTTCCTTCCCTTCCTCCAGCATCTTCCCGAAGCACCATACGCCTGCCCTCCAGCATCAGGCTGTCTTTGTGTGGCTTCCAGGGCAGTGTCCAGGGCCTGGTGGCCCCACTGCGGCCCTTCCGCGTTGGGCGCCAGGCCTGAGGCCCGGGGAGGCCGGGGGAGGCCCTAGAAGGGGGGCAGCTACCCAGCACGTCCCACTGCACCAGGCACATGTGCGCCCACCCCGCCCGCGCCCTCCAGGCCTGCGCGGCTCCACGCTGTGCTCAGGGCCTGGGCAGCACTCCAGGAGCGAGGCGTGGAGGTGTCAGGACTCCTCTCCAGGGCGACCCTTCACCCGGGAGTCCCTGCTGCCCCATTCACCCCCTGGGCCAGCGGGGAGCACCCTCGGTGGGTAAGCTGCTCTGGGCACTGGGGAGGAGGAGGCCGCGGAGGGCGAGGCCCTGAAGCAGGAGGAGGCCGCGGAAGGCAGGCAAGGAGCCCAGGACTCATGGCGCTCCCCAACCCCCCCACCCCCCACCACCCCACGTCCCACTGGGGCCTGCACCCAGGAGTGCCATTGCTGCAGCAGGGCGACTGGCTGGGCTTGGAGGTGAGTCCTCTGTGCACAGGCCCAGCGGCCTGCCTGGTGTGGGTGGGGGTTTCGGGTCACCTTGAAGGAGGCTCCAGCCTTTCTCTGCTCCTCTCCTGATGGAGCGGTGGGACTCCGGCGCTGTGGTCAGAGGAGCCGCCTTCCAGCCCCCAGGCCGCTTCTCGGAGTCGGAAGTTGTGCCATCAGCCTCTGCCTAGGACAGGACCTCTGCACCCCCAGGGTGCATAAACACACAGGGCTTCCATCAGGCTTCGCTGCTCCGCAAGCTCCACTTCTTGGAGCTTATGTATGCAAATTAACCACCATCTTTGTTGGGTTAATTTGCATACTCTCTTGATTGGCAGGTTAGCATAGCAAAGGTATGGTCAATTTACATGTTTGTCTATTAGGTAAGACTAGAGGCCTGGTGCACAAAAATTTGTGCACTCGGGAGGGTCCCTCAGCCTGGCCTGTGCCCTCTTGCAGTCTGGGATCCCTCAGGCAATGACCACCTGCTGGCTTAGGCCCGCTCCCCAGGGGATTGGGCCTAAGCTGGCAGTCAGACATCCCTCTGGCAGCCCAGGAGCCCCCTCGGGGGATGTCCATTTGCCAGCGGGGCGCAGGCCTAGCTGCAGTCGGACATCCTTAGTGCTGCTGAGGAGGTGGGAGAGGCTCCCACCACCACCACTGTACTGGCAGCCATCAGCCTGGCTTGTGGCTGAGCAGAGCTCCCCCTGTGGGAGCACACTGACCACCAGAGGGCAGCTCCTGCATTGAGCGTCTGCCCCCATTGGTCAGTGTGTGTCATAGTGACCAGTTATTCCCAGTCGCTCTGTTAGGGTCAATTTGCATATTACCCTTTTATTGTATAGGATAGAGGCCTGGTGCACGGGTGGGGGCTGGCTGGTTTGCCCTGAAGAGTGTCCTGGATCAGGGTGGGGGTCCTGCTGGGGTGCCTGGCCAGCCTGGGTGAGTGGCTGAGGGCCGTTTTCAGGCTGGCCACACCCCCTTCAGGGAGGGGGGTCCTGCTGGGGTGCCTGGCCAGCCTGGGTGAGGGGCTGATGGTCATTTGCAGGCTGGCCACAGCCCCTTCAGGGTGGGGGTCCCTGCTGGGGTGCCTAGCCAGTCTGGGTGAGGGGCTGATGGCTGTTTGCAGGCTGGCCACAGCCCCCAGCCACCCAAGCTCCCAGTGAGGCTGGCTGGAAACAGGTATCTGGGATTTATTTAGCTTCTATAATCGAAACTTTGTTGCCTTTTGCGGAGGCCACAGCTGGCTGGGAAGCTTGGCTTCCTCCATCGCTGGGGCAAGCAAGCCTCCTGCTTGCTCCAGCTCTGTGGCTGCCGGCCACCATCTTGGTTGGGTTAATTTGCATATAGTCACTCTGATTGGCTGGTGGGTGTGGCAAAGCTATGGTCAGTTAGCATCTTTGTCTTTTATTAGTGTAGATAATGCCCGAGGCAAAAATTGCTCACCAATAAACCAATGAAATTCAGACTCCTTTTAAGGGATAATTCTGAAAATCAGTTGAGATTTGTTCTTGCCCCAGTCTCCTCCCAACTATGTCCTTCCCAGGTTCTCTCATGCAAATGAGCCAGCCTACAATTTAGTTTTTATGTCCAATGATTCTACCAGTATCGTACCCAATTGCCCTTCCCTACAACTTCTACTTTTTGAGAGCACCCTTAGTGTTTCAAATGAAACCAGTTCCTTTAGGAAAAGGAGCTCTCTGGTGTGTGGCCTGCTCTCTCTCCAGGAAACACCTCTGGTCATGCCTATGGAGCTGGAGGTGGGGACAATGGCAAGCTTCTCCAGTTTAGTGGCTGAGTGCTCAGGGGTGGTGGTGGGGGACAGCACCTTTAGCTCTGATTTGCTTGGCTCTCCCAGGATGGAATCACTGTCTAACCAGCCAGCAGAAAGATGACTGGGGCCCCCATATTACTAGCAGCACCGCTCAGTGCAGAACCTCCTTGGTGGCTAGGCAGAAGAGAAACCCCACCTCTCACCTACACTTGACCATAAGTTAGCTTCAGGAACAGGTGGGAGCAGGATGAGAAATACTGACATCCTGGGAGCTGAAGGAGGTGGGGCCCTGTGTCCTTGGCTGCACCAGTCTGGTTCCCATCTTGTTGAGTTGGGAGAAGTGATTTCAGTTCAAATTCCACACTCTCACTGTTCTTATAAAATGTTAATACATTTTCTTGAATATGTGTTTCTTTAATTGCCATATATTCTTCAACCATATTGAGATTTTAACTGATTGTTTTAAAACAATTTTCAGGAGTTTTGCTGGTGAGTCGAGTTCCTCATGCTAAACTCAGTCACATCCCTCATTTTCTTTATTTCCTCTTTCTGGAACATGAAGTCCCTTTAATAAGATTTGTTAGAACTTGTGCTATATTTTACATTTCCAGCTATCATATTTTCATCTCTATTTCTCTATACATCTTGGTTTTTTTCTTGAGTTCCTAATCCACCTCATCAATTTTCCTCTCCAACTGTAATGTTCTGAATAATTCTAGATTTTTAGTTTTATTGATTATATTTTAAATTCAAATTTTTATCAGTAGTATTTATTTTTTCAATTTAACATTAAAAAAAATTCTGTATTGACTTTTTTTTTTTTTTTTTGAGGAGAGAGAAACATCAATGTGAGAATGGCTGCTTCCTGCACACCCCCTACCAGGAATCAAGTCGGCAACCTTGCAGTGCTCAGGATGACACCCACCCAGCTGAGCCACACTGGCTAGGGCCCATTTAGTTGTTTCAAAAATCCACCTAGTCCTGGCCAGTATCTCAGTAATTAGAGCATCAGCCCAAGCACCTAAGGGTTGCAGGTTCAATTACTGGTCAAGGGCATGTGGGTTGCAGGTTTAATTCTGGGCCCTCGTTGGGGTGCATTCAGGAGGCAACCAATCAATGTGTCTCCCTCACATTGATGTTTCTCTCTCTCTGCCCCTTCTCTAATAATCAATGGAAAAAATATCCTCATGTGAGGATTAACAACAAAAAATCTGCCTAGTATTTTAAGGTAGTCTCATTGTTTATTTTTTCTTCATGTGGCTTTGTTCCTAATCATTTACCAAATATGTTTCACAGTATACTAGTATAGCTGATCCATTTTTAAATCCTACAGGATTTTGATTATTTACTATTAATGACTTCAATGGTATGAAATGTATATATTGTTTTTAATCTTAATTCAAACAGGGAGGCTGTCACCTTACTTTTCAGGGGTTACATGAAGGTAACTTTGAACTGGAATAATTTTTTGCAACTCACTAAATTAATGATAAAGGCATCCAAAGCTGATGGCTGCTAACATCCAAGAGATGAGATATTATGTCCCTCCTATGGAAGACCATACCACCTCCTCTAAAGTAGTCTTGAAAAAAAAAGTCTAGATTCAATTTATCAAGTTAGAGGAAATATAGACAGAGGATTATGTTACACTATGGGGATGCAGTTACAAGAATCTGGATTATATTTAAGTCTCAAGGACAAACTGGATTTCTTTCACCAAATAAACTGTAAGAAGAGGAGAGAGAATGTGAAAAAGAAAAGGCAAGGAGGGGGAGGAGAAAGGGAAAGTCAGTAAGAGGGTGAGGGAACAGAGATGAAAACAAAATGCATGTCAACCACTTGCAATGTATGACCTGTAACTGAATCCTGTTTCAAATAAACGATGTGTAAAAAATGGCATTTATGAAACATCTGAACTGTTGAATATCCACTACATATTTGATGACATTAAGGAATATTTATTCATTTTTTCGTCTCAATGGTTTTGTGATTATCTTAAAAATATTGTTTAGAAATAACACTGAAATATTCATGGATTAAATTATGTGATATGAGAAATGCTTCAAAATAACATGGGAGGAGGCTAGGGGTGGGAGTTTAGAAGACAATGGCTGAGATAATTCTTGAAGCTGGGTGATTTGTATATATTTGGAAATGGCTTTCTTATTACTGCTTTAGCCTTGTAATCTTGATTCTTATTGGGGGGAGGGGGCATCTGTAAACTAAAGTGAGGTCAAAAGTGGCAGTTTATGAATGTGTCATCACATTCCAATGTGTGGACTTTTTAAGCCTGAATCATCTATAAAACTGAGGACATAGTTTGAAAACACTGACAATTTCCTTTTAATCTTCCCCAAATGAAATCATCAAATGCTTTTGTGTTTTTTTATTCTATAAAAATGTGCTCTCCAACAAATACCTATGAAATCAAGCACATTTTTCAGTTGCCTAGTATAAACAACTCCAGGAAGTACTGAGGCTAATTTGCAAAACATTCTTATGTCTCAAATGTAACCTTGCAATACCAGCCTTCTCCACTCTTTTGGTTAACGCTATGCATAAACTTCTGATTGTCCATCCTCAAAATCAGGAAAATAATAAGTAGCTCATAATATGTACCAATAAAGATTTGTAAGTTGATGCAGATGTACTAACCTGTAACTGGCCATTCTTCCAAGGGCCTAAATCACTAAGCTAGAACTTTTCTATTACGCCCATAATTCACTTCCAAATGCTCAAAACTGATCACGATGTCAATTTTGTTTTTTTAAAAAAAAAAAGAGAGAGAAGCATACCAAGAATAAATGGTCCAAGTTCTGAAGAATGAGGTCTAAGGAAAACTAGATAGGCTTTGTATAAGCAATGAATGATGGGTAACAGAAAACAAGTATAGTCCATTTGTGAAGTCTGGAAATGAGGTTGCTAGAAAAGGCAACTGGATTAAGAAAAGTAAAAGTGGGGGAGAACAGTACTTTCTGAAGGCAGCAAGAAAAAAGCCCATGTTTTCACCTTCACATCTTCAGACATCTAAGAATAAAAGAAAGTACGGGGTGGTATATATTACAGGGGAGTGAAAACAATTATTGGTTGGAGCCAGAAAATCCTGAGTTCAGATCCACTGGGTCCTTTGTGGGTCTCTAATGTGCAAGTAGAGTTGAAACCACTGCATTAGCGATTCCAAGACATAATCACATGTAACCCAAACAGCTCAATATTAATGCTGGAGGGTAACGGGTTTATTTCACTGTTTAATTACAATTAGTAACTTATAATCTTGAAGGCAGTTTCATAGACACAAACACACTGACTTTACAGACTCTTTGAACAGACGAAAGCTATATCATTCAAGGACCCTGTATAATAGACCACAGTGAAAATTAACGATCCTGAGAAAAAAAGATCTGCCTCTGATAGAAAAGAAAACCCATTCCTTTAAAGTTAACAGTAAAATGTTAATTTAAAAAATATCTGGCACACGATAATGTGTGTATGTAGTCTTTTCAATAGCTTAAGACTATCCTAGTGTTAACTGCCCGGCTCTTCTCACGAAGTTGTTTGCAAACAAAGTATCTCGATGACTGTTCAAGTCGTTAATGATCTTTTTTTTATATATAAAATAAAGATGGAACTCAAAAAGAATTCCTTTTATTATTACCATCTTAATTTTTGCTTCATTACCAGAAATAATGTATTTAACGGCTGGATCTTTCTCAGTAATTTTTATTTTTAAAACAACTATACTCTGATTATATTTATGTAGAAAAAATGTGTAGACAGAAAAGTATAAAGAAAATTAAAATGATCCAATATACCCCTAAAATATAACAAAAGATTATGTCTTTTTTGCATTTATGTAGAATTCTAAAACAAAACCAGTACTGTAAAATGCTCATGTTTTTTTCATTTTATATTATACAGCAACCAATCCTTTAGGACATTAAATATTACATAAAAACATGATCTTCAGTTGGCCCCTTCATAACCTAATTAGAGCTAAACCATAATTTATCTCTAATTTTTGGATATTCAGATTGTTTGAATATTTGCTATTAAAACTGGCACTATATAAAACATCCTTCTTTACACATAATTCTTTGCAGTTATCATTCCCTACCATATTTCTAATTTTTTAAAGATGAATTTTTAAAGATAAAAGGAGCAGAGTAACCAGCAAAAAGGGTGTTAAGTGTTTTTAAGCCTTTTGGTACATTTACCAAACCGCTCTCCAGAAAGACTGTACACATTTACAGTGCCACCGATAAATAGTCCGAGTCCCATTTCGTCTTCATATCCTTGGCAACATAAGAAACTGCACCTCCCACCTGTTATTGTTATGGATTTAATGGGGGAAGGGTGAATGGTATCTTCTTGTCTTTTCTCTACAGGTTAGGAATTTTCACATGTTTACTGGTCATTTGCTTCCCTGTTTTTTGGAGCAGTCCATGTCTTTCGGAAGGCATCTTTCACACGGGCATGGTCTTAGCACATGTTCTTCCTTAGCGGGCAAGGGCACCAAAGCTTTTCAGATTAAGCAAGAATTCCCCAAATGACTAGAATTAGAAAGTCTTATCTTCTGGGAAGTCATGCTATATTTTAATGTCTTGGTAATAAAACAGAGAACTGGGCCATATTCTGAAAGGAAAAAAGTAGGCACAGATTATAATTAACCAAGCACTTACTGGTTTTTATGTATGATTTTACTGGAATGCTGTTAAAAACCGTATTTTGATTTTAGAGTGTAAACTCATGAGTCATACACTTTTAATAAATTCTCCAGGAAATTTGCACATTCATCAAAGTAGAAATCACTAACCAGATGTGGGATTTCTGCAGAGCTCCTAACCCAGTGGTTCTCAACCTTCCTAAGGCTGCAACCCTTTAATACAGTTCCTCATGTTGTGGTGACCCCCAATTTCATTGTTACAAATTGAACATAATTAAAGCATAGTGATTAATCACAAAAACAATATGTAATTATATATGCGTTTTCCGATGGTCTTAGGCGACCCCTGTGAAAGGGTCGTTCAACCTCCAAAGGGGTCGCGACCCACAGGTTGAGAACCGCTGGACCTAACCAATTCCTTACTCTCCCTTCCTGTGAGCAAGGCTCATGATGCTTATCTCAGAGGACTGCTCGGATTCTCACCATCTCCATTCCATCCCTTACATATCCACTAGGACAAATTTACACATCAGCCCCAGCCTGGATTTTTGTTTATGCAACCTCCATTTTTCACCCTATCCCACTGAAAAAAATCATTCAAATTTTAATGTCACTATCTCCAAAGAGAATAGGATCTTCTTCATGATAGTAAGTCTAATTGTATCGTTGCAAGCCACGATTTGACATACAGTGGGCACTCAGTGTTTCTGAAACTAATTAGTGAATGATATACATTTCAGTGCTGAGAGAGCTGAGAAGAAGGAATAATTGCAAGGTGATCCTTAGTGCTATAGAACGAAGGCCTTGATTCTTCACTTTCTCTCTTTAGGTTACATATTCCTTTCAGAATCTGATGAAAGCTACATACACCCTCTTTAGAAAGTTATAGATAGGATACTACACACAGCTGTAACCGGTTTGGCTCAGTGGATAGAGCGTCAGCCTGCGGACTGAAAGGTCCCAGGTTTGATTCCGGTCAAGGGCATGTACCTTGTTTGCTGGCACATCCCCAGTGGGAGTGTGCAGGAGGCAGCTGATTGATGTTTCTCATCGATGTTTCTAACTCTCTCTCCCCCTTCCTCTCTGTAAAAAAATCAATAGAATATATTTTTTTAAAAAAGAATACTACAGCCAAAACCGGTTTGGCTCAGTGGATAGAGCGTCGGCCTGCGGACTGAAAGGTCCCGGGTTCGATTCCGGTCAAGGGCATGTACCTGGGTTGCGGGCACATCCCCAGTAGGAGGTGTGCAGGAGGCGGCTGATCGATGTTTCTCTCCCATCGATGTTTCTAACTCTTATCTCTCTCCCTTCCTCTCTGTAAAAAATCAATAAAATATATTAAAAAAAAAAAAGAATACTACAAACCAATTTTACACACAATTTCAGAAGCTTCAGAGGGGAGGAAAACACTGATTTCTAACATCTGGCATTCTGACTTATAAATGAAGTGGAAATATTAAATTTATTGTTTGACAAGTCATCTAAGTTCAAGAGATTAGTCAAATTGGGACAGTTGAGAAAAACCAAAACCCACCACATCTTAAGATGCAGGGAAAAAATAGCAGTATGAGTCACAGTTCCAAGAAGTCAAGGTGGGCTTGCTTAACCATGCTTGCGCTGTGATGCGTTATTGCATTATCAGAGGCTAAGTGCACAAAATTTGTGCACTGGTGGGGGAGGGGAGGTCCCTCAGCCTAGCCTGTGCCCTCTTGTAGTCCCGGACCCCTCGGGGGATGTCAAACTGCCGGCTTGTGGCTGGATGGCCTTCTGCTGCTGCATATTCTGCTGCTTGAGCTTCAGCAGCTGGTGCACATACACAGGCTGGGCCACTAGCCTGTCCTGTGAACACCATCGAGTGGGTGAGTCAAGCGCAGTGGCAGGCTCACCTGAGTTCCCTGAGTCACTGAGATGTTCAGACTAACTGCCTTCTACAGAGAACGTCACCAGGATCAGGTCTAAGATGGCAGTCAGACATTCCTCTCGCAGTCCGGGACCCCTTGGGGGATGTAGCAGTGTGCCAAGCAGCAGGAAGCCAGGGAGGAGCCTGAATCAAGGCTGGGTGCCACACCGCTCGCACTCATCCTGGCCCACTGCCACCGCCTAGTAGTGCTGCCATGGAGTCAGGAGAGGCTCCCACCATGGCAGCTGCACTTGCCAGCAATGAGACCGACTTCTGGCTGCACTGGAGGCAGCTCCTGCGTTCAGCGGCTGCCCCCGGGTGGTCAGTGTGCATCATAGTGGCTGGTCGTTCCGCCGTAAAAGTCACTTAGGCTTTTATATATATAGATGCACATTACACTCAGGCAAATGTAACCGTTTCTAAACTGACATTCTCCAATTCTTATTATTTCCAATTCTTATTATTTTCTAGTCCTCTTGTCTTCAATAAGGGCTTTTATATTTCAACTAGAGGCCTGGTGCACAAAAATTTGTGCACTGGAGGCGGGGAGGTTTCCTCAGCCCGGCCTATGCCCTCTCGCAGTCTGGGACCCCTCGGAGGATGTCCACCTGCTGGCTTAGGCCCGCTCCCTGGGGGATTGGGCCTAAGCTGGCAGTCAGACATCCCTCTGGCAGCCTGGCAGCCCTCGGGCGATGTCCACTTACCAGCAGGGAGCAGACCTAAGCTTCAGTCGGACATCCTTAGTGCTGCTGAGGAGGTGGGAGAGGCTCCCACCACCACCGCTGTGCTGGCAGCCATCAGCCTGGCTTGCGGAGCTCCCCCTGTGGGAGTGCACTGACCACCAGGGGACAGCTCCTGCATTGAGCATCTGACCCCTGGTGGTCAGTGTGTCATAGTGACCAGTCATTCTGCTGTTAGGGTCAATTTGCATATTACCCTTTTATTATATAGAATAGAGGCCTGGTGCATGGGTGGGGGCCGGCTGGTTTGCCCTGAAGAGTGTCCCGGATCAGGGTGGGGGTCCTCCTGGTGTGCCTGGCCAGCCTGGGTGAGGGGCTAATGGCTCTTTGCAGGCTGGTCACACCCCCTTCAGGGTGGGGGTCCCCAATGGGGTGCCTGGCCAGCCTGGGTGAGGGGCTGAGGGCCGTTTTCAGGCTGGCCAAGCCCCCTGTCGACGGAAGCTTCCAGCCTCTCCTTTTTTAAATTTTATTTTTTTTTTTATTCTGGGATTTATTTACCTTGTATAATTGAAACTTTGTAGCCTTAAGTGGAGCTCAGAGCCAGGCCAGGCGGGAAGCTTGGCTTCCTCCATCGCCAGGCGCAACCCAAGCCTCCTGCTCGCTCCAGCTCTATGGCCACAGCCGGCTGAAAGCAGGTATCTGGGATTTAGTTATCTTCTATAACTGAAACTTTGTTGCCTTGAGTGGAGCTCAGAGCCAGCTGCGGCAGGCGGGAAGCTTGGCTTCCTCCATCACTGGGGCAAGCAAGCCTCCTGCTTGTTCCAGCTCTGTGGCTGCTGGCTGCCATCTTGGTTGAGTTAATTTGCATATAGTCACTGATTGGCTGGTGGGCATGGCTTAAAGCATAGCAAAGGTATGGTCAATTTGCATGTTTGTCTTTTATTAGTGTAGACTAGAGGCCTGGTGCATGAAATTCGTGCATGGGACAGGGGTGTCTCCCTCAGCCGGGCCTGCATCCTCTTGCAATCTGGGACCGCTGGCTCTTAACCACTCGCCTGCCTGCCTGCCTGTTCGCCCCTAACTGCTCGCCTGCCTACCTCAATGCCCCTAACCACTCTGCCTGCCTGATTGTCCCTAACCGCCTCTGCTTCTGCTCCCGTGGCTATGTCCAGAAGGTCATTGGCTGTCCAGTCTACTTAGCATATGACGCTTTTATTATTATAGATATGATAAAATACTTCATGGAGGAAAGGGATTATCATTTATTCATTAAAGAACATTTATTTCCTAGGTACACAGGTTGAAACCAACTGATGTTTCTCGTTCCTTATGGACTTAAAAGTCTAGTAGGAAAGATAGATTACAAATCCCATATTCTTGACTTTGCCAGTCCTAAAGGCACCTTAGTTATACTAGTGTGCAGGAGCCTGCTCATACCAGCTTACGAGACCCATCTACGTGTATCCTGTCCAGCTTATCAGTGGCTTCCTGTTGGTAGCTTAACACTTGGAGTGGGGGAAACGAGTTAAGTCGGCTTGCGTGAATTGCGCGTACTCCGCGGGAGCCGTCTTAACTCGGTTCATAGATTTGCGGTGGAGTGCGGGAAACGTGTAAGCTCGGGCCGATTGTAACTGCGTATTACCAAATATTTGTTTGTTTGCCGTTCACAAAGATACCTACCTGCGTATGCGAACGGTTTCATACCTATTGGGGTAATAGGTATCATAAAAATCCCTGATTTTGCGCGGGAAACCTAAATAATTGCCCGCGCCAGCTTATATTTTGGCGGGAAATTCACCCCACACCGGAGTGTTAAAGTCAGCTATACTGGAGCATTTACACCACATACACTGGCAAACAGTATAAATCATGACTTCCCCACACCCAGGGGTTATCAATCATTCACTACCATATTGCATCCTCATCACACTAAAATTATGGCTCTCGTTCCAGGGCTCCTCAATGGTAATTGGGGTAGGGAGGGCTTATATCAACCTTTCAAATCCTTTCTCAACTACAGGCATAAGACCTAAGTGTATAGGTGTGTCCTAGGAGACCTCAGAACATACTGGCTACCCTCTTTGGATATTAGGTGAATGTAAAATCTGATCAGTTTGAGGCAACTCCTTATCTAATATGGTTAATCTAGAGTCACAACATGTCCAAATAAAAATCATACATGTCTGAGTGTAGCAGTCAGTTTAAATTACAGGGTGGGACAAAGTAGGCTTACTGTTGTGAGTATGCAAAACACAGAGTTTATTCTTGTACTATTACTAATTATTTCCTTATTTTCCAACTGAGCAACTGTAAGACTATTTTTGCCCCACTCTGTATATTCGGGGAGTTACTACTAGAGTTGAAAAGTTACTGCCTGATTGGCATGGATCAGTGGTTGAGCGCCAACCTATAAAACAGGAGGCCACGGTTTGATTGCCAGTCAGGGCACATGCCCAGGTTGTGGGCTCAATCCCCAGAAGGGGGCATGTAGGAGGCAGCTGATCAATGATTCTCTCTCATCATTGATATTTCTATCTCTTTCTCCCTCTCTCTTCCTCCCTGAAACCAATAAAAATAAAAAAAATAAAAAGTTACCAACCTGCAACCCACCCGATGTTTATCACTAATGACTCTTAGTTAGATGCAACATGAAGAGTAAGCAGATATTCCTCGGCACCATTTTGTTACTGCTCTGTCAGTTTTAGCTTAAAAGGCTGCAACCACTCTGCATGGATCTGCCAAAGAAAAAACAACTTCCTTGGCTACATAGGCCACGTGAAGAGCCAGTGCTATCCATCTTGTGAAGTAGGACTTAAGAGATACGCTGCAGGGCAGAACCGTGTCAAGAATCTGGCGGACTCTCCCCACCTCAACTTCCAATGGTCTTGCATTACCAGCCAGCTCTAACTACCCAATATCACAAATGGTTACTAAGGAAGGAAATGGAATGAAAACTTGCAGAAAACATCCAGGCTAGTATAAAACACAGGAGGAGATGCACCAAGGGTGAGATGCACATAATAGGAAAGGCAGCTGAGGATGTGGAAGTGTCTGCTTGCAGATGGCTCGGGATACTTACCTTCAGGTTATGGAGGGTTTCTGACCATTCCATGGAACCTATCTGAGGTATGGTCGTGAGGAGCAAACTTTTGGCTTTGTTGGCATTTTCTTTTAGGGTCTTTAAAACCCGGTCCACCGAAACCTAGGGAAACAGCAGCACAGGATGTTTCCAGCAATTAAAAAATCACACTACTTTTTGTGGAACATTTCCCTAAGTTCCTTCCCAATCTGTGAAGTCAGTTGACCCTAGTTTCAACCCCAGCCCAAGTTTTGCATTTATCAAAATGGTCTTGGTCCCATGGGGGAGGTGTTAGAGAAAACAAACACCTCTGAAAAGTACCGTTTGCAACATGATTTCTAAGAAACTCTCTCCAGAGGTGTGATGTGTTAGCAGCTCTAGAAAGCTGTGGCTATTCTCCCCAGGTCCACAGAATGGATCCCAGTCATGAAACGGTTGCTACACTGGATCACCAACCAGTCCAAAAAGAAACATTTCTTGAGAGAAGTCTTCCAGCTCATAAAGAAAAATGATGAAATCAGAATATCATTATTTTCTTTTAACAGCTCCCAATGAATTAATGGATGGGCTGCTAACATCACACACACAACCCAAAACGAACAAACAACCCACTCTTCTGATGAAAAAACTAAACGCTACGTAGGATACCTGAATCTGCACAAGTCTAGATCCATCTACCAATTTACATAAAATACAGAAGACAAAGAATCTGGTTAAACTACCCTGAGGAGATGATTTCAACAATTCAGACTGTGGGAAAGTACAGGTCAAATCACTTGGTTTCTTTTTAGAAAACTTGGAAGAAGAAATCATCTGAGATAACTGGAAACTCGAACTTTGCCTGGGAATGATAAGGCATTATGGCTGGAATGTGACAAGGACAAGGTGGCTCGGTTAGATATCTCCTAACATGTTGATGGACAAAGCTATGGATCAAAGTACAGATGAAATATGAGTGGCTATAAGTTGATGTGATAATGGTTGACCTTGGATTCACAGAAACCCATAGAATTGTCTGCTGTTGTACATAACTAAAATTGCTTCCTAAGGAAAGGCTGGAAAAAGCTGTGGACTATACACTGGCCGGTTAGAGGAAGAGTACTTGTCACACTTCACTCTACTTAGAAGAAATCCAAGATTCAGGGCACAGCGATTACAGCTTTCATTCAGTTTCCTGGAGTATAAAGTCCAGACCCCTCCCACAAACACCAGGATGTGGTTAGACAAAATGATCAGTACCACAGCGGAGGGAGTCCCGTTACTGTGGGAACACAGAGCAGTGACCAGCTGGGTGCCTGTCAGGCCAACATACGGGCACAGTTCAAGTGGATCCTTGAAATGCAGGCTCATAAAGCATGCAAGAGGTTTACCTTACATTTACTCTTATCCCTACACTTCCTGTGACTGGTATTTCTATGTAGACTGACTTCTGTTCTCTTTGGTCCTGCTATTGGGCTCCACCCAAAATGCCTCCCTATTAACCTCCTCACGATCAAATCTAACCCTCTGTTGGAGGACCAGCTCAATTCTCAAGTTTCCTTCACAAATTTTTTGTAGTCTTTCTACCCCCACTGCCATCACTGCTACTATCTGGTGACCAACCTCCTAGGAGCCAGCATTCAACTAGTTGCTCTACACATTCCATTTGGCTCAATTCTCCCAGTAATCTAGCAAGATCAGAAGTGTAACTGAACAACTCACACCCCTCACCCTGAAGCCCTGGCTCCATCCCGCAGAAGAGCAACTTGTTAAATTACAGGCCTGGCATCACAGGTAATTGGAGGAACAGGAATTTGAAGGTGGCGTGGCAACTCTAAAACAGTTTGATCATGCCAGGCTGCACATCTGGTGTGAAGCACAACACACACAGCTGGCTGAGATGATGCTATCTGTCATATATTCGTGTGGCACTTAACATTATTTGCCTTCATGACTTACCACTTACACAAACCTAGCTTCTCTACTTTTAATTGAAGTAGTTCCAACTGACTGCTTTCCAAACCTCACGGGGTCGACTAAAGGAAAGCACCGTTAGCTCTGCAGAGAGATATGTTCCTGGACCAAGGAGAAAGCCACAGGCAGGCAACAATGCGTCCTCAGGGAGTGGCAGACACTGACGTCTTCTATTCACTGGGAGCAGCTTCCTAACACCGTGAGGCCAAGCAGTTCTCTTTGATGAGAGGGATTGTGCTGCAGCAGGATTTACAAATCTCTTACATTAAAAAGCATCCTCGTGGTTAATTACACTGAAGAGTCAGGATAAGGCATCATGCAAGACACAGAACCTGTGTTCATCTATGTCCCAAAATCCAGGTAAATGAACAGATAGAGAGCAAGAATATTCCTGCTTTACATGAAACTGAGTGGTGAAACAAGCAGCCCTGAGATGGTGGGAAGGGGCCCCCTGCAGAAGATGTCACCTGTCCTACATGTGCTCAGAGCAGCCAGCCCTACACTTTTTTACTTCAAAATTCCTTGACTGGCCTGGTCAGTGTGGCTCACTGGTTTAGCATCAACCCATGAACCAGGAGGTCATGGTTCAATTCCCGGTCAGGGCACATGCTTGATCCCCAGTGGAGGTGTGCAGGAGGCAGCTGATCAATGATTCTCTCTCATCATTGATGCTTCTATCTCTTCCTTTCCTTTCCTCTCTGAAATCAATAAACACATATGACTGTAGTTCTGTCCCTTTCTCTATTTTAAAATAAACGATCCAGTTTCTTTAAGTGAAATGCAAGGGATGAAGAGAGAAAAATATTAGGTTAAAAGAGACTCTGAATAGTTGAAATGATGAGACAAGAGGGAAAAATTGAACAATCTAAATACTTGAGTATATTAAGAAATTAATATCAATATGTTTTATACATTAATGGTCCTGTGGCTATTTTTTACTATTTTATTTTTTATAAGAGGCCCTCAGCCAGGCTAGTATGGCTCAGTGGTTGAGTGTTGACCCATGAACCAAGAGGTCACTGGTTTGATTCCTGGACAGGGCACATGCCTGGGTTGTGGGTTTGATCCCTGAGGTGGGGGGACATGCAAGAGGCAACCAATCAATGTTTCTCTCTCATCGATGTTTCTATCTCTCTATCCCTCTCCCCTCCTCTCTCTAAAATCAATACACATACACACACACACACACACACAAATATCACTCCACCATGCCCTATATATATATATATATATATATATATATATATACACACTAGTGGCCCTGTGCACGAATCCGTGCGTGAGTAGCTTGCTGCTGCTTGCCTCAGCTGTCCGCCCCACCCATCGCCATTCGTAGCTCTCCACCGCATGTAGCTCGCTGCCCTGCCCTCCTGCTGACTGGTCATTACATGACAGTGTCCTGACCAATTGGCATATTACCCTATTATAAGTATAGATATATTTTAAAAAGGCCTTTATAAAAATTATTTACTTATGAAGGCAGGGAAGAAAGAAGGGGCAGGGGCATATGTATGACACAAAGTGGGCCATGGCCGATACCTGGAAGGCTGGGTGATGGGTCACTGGGGTTTATTATACTAGACTCTCTACTTTTGGAGATGTTCCAAATTTTTCACAATGAAAGTATTTGTTCTGGAAGCCTGACCTCAACCGTCTGGCCGGACCGTGCCGTTTTTATTACCTAAAACCTCTTACTGACTTCCCATCTGAAACAGTCTCCACAGCTCTGCTTCCTTCTTGCTCCCTCCCCTCCTCTCCACTCAAGCATGCCCACCTTTCCCATCACATAAGGAAGCTTCCCTGACTGCAAATACTCGGCTGAGTCAACTGGATTCATATGTGTATCTCACCTGAGCTTTCTCACATTCGTTTGCTTAACCTCTAACCACCCACCTCCTCCTCTCCGTGAAAACCACAGAATGCTGGCTGGCTCCTTAACTTGTTTTGGTTACTCCCACACCAAGCATGGTATCCAGTCACGGTAGGGTAAACAGATAGCTATGAATAGAGCCCACTTACCAGGAAGATATTAAGAAACAGTTTTTTTCCTTTGGAAAAAAAAAAAGAGCACAAACAGTAGCACAGCACAAGGAAATTACAACCAGGACCTTGATCCTTAAGGCCCAAATCTCAACATGATTCCCAGCATGCCTACAATGTACAGTTCATTGCTAATCCTTGGATAAAAGTGTTTTTTTCTTTGCTCTGAAGATCCTGATCCTTACTTTCCAAAGTCAACTATAGAAAATATCTGGTAATACTTAACGACAATGTATTAAAAGTTGACTTTAAAACCTGGAAGAAAGGTACTTTCTGGAAAGAATGCAATAGAAACACATAGTGAAGATCCTTTCTTACCGGGGCTCACGGCACCTGGCAAGACAGGCCATACGTGCTCTGGAAAGAATTCCACCTACCACTTCCTCGTGCTCCTTCCAGCAATCATAATCTGTTGCCATGGCGATACTTGCATAGCAAAGTCCAGCCTCCTTAGCAAGAACCACCTCTGGAACTGTGGTCATGTTGATAACATCTGCCCCCCAGGTGCGAAACATGATGCTCTCTGCCCGTGAACTAAAACGTGGTCCTTCAATCGTGAGCATGGTCCCTTTGGAGTGGTACCGGAGTCCTAGCTTCTTAGCAGTCTCTGTCAGGACCTAGAAGACAAGGAACCACAAATGCAAAACATGCAAACCTAAGTCCAGCTTACTATTTTATTTTCCCCTGAAATGTAAAAGGTTGAGTCGTTAAAGATCTTTGTTATAAAAGCCTAGTAGCTGCCGACCCTCAGAGAGAACCTGGGAGCGTCAGTTTCCCAGACCCTCAACCACGCGCACACCCTGTGTCCCCTGCCCCTGCACATAGAGCTCACAGCTACGAAAGAGAACAGTGAGCTTTTCCTACGCACCAGGAATGTGTTTACAAGTTTTCATCGCATGTACTTCTTCACAGCTTGAAGCGACAAAGCTGGGGTGTGAGCAAGGTCTTGAGACAGAGCTTTTAATCTCCAGGCTCAGCGCAGGTGGCGCCCCTCATCACATCTCCTCAGAGAGATGTGCGGACAACCGTTTCTAGTCTCCTGAGAAATTCATTCTCTTCGCTCTTTTGTGAAAAGTCTGCAGACTTCTGTAAAAGCTTTTTTTTTTTTTTTTTTTTAGTTAGAAAGTAATTACTCTATAATCTCTTTTGCCTGTTGCCTCTGCAAGGACATACAGTAAAAACAGAATGGGCCCATGCTGATTATTTTCTGTCCAGGGATAGACGTATCTTACTTAGCCTGTGCTTCAACATTCCTTTCTAATTAAAAACATTGAAGAGGAAAAAAGATGGATTCCCAATGGGCCACTGTCTGGGTGGAGTGTGTTTGCTCTCTCCATCTCTGCGTGGGTTTTCTCTAGGGACTCAGGTTTCCTCCTACATCCTGAAGATGTGAGCTTAGGTTGTATCGACATTGTCCCAGCGTGAGTGTGAGTGCCTGTGAGTGCACCCTGCGATGAAAGGGCATCCAGTCCAGAGTGGGCCCCGCCTGGTGCCCTGAGCTGCTCCGATAAGCTCTGGCCACCTATGATCCTGATCGAGAATAAATGGGCTGGAAAATAACTATCTTACTTGTTTTCATTCACCTTCCTTAAATGTATGTATAGCTCACATTTATTTCAATGTTTCATATTAGAAGAGTTTTGGGGATCTTTATATTTAGAACTATGGTGATGTTTCTGTCACTGGAAATATGCCACAAGGACTTAACTCTTGTCTATCTCAGCCTAAGGTAAAATTGGTTTGGTTATGTATCATTTTGCATAAAGACACAGTTTCCAAGAACCTATGGACAAGGTTAAGTGAGGATTTATTGTACTGGCAGCTTCTATAGGTTCACCAAATAATTGGCAAAGCTTCCTGAGATACCATCCTATATAATAAAAAGCTAATATGCAAATTGTCCCCTCGACCGGAGTTCAACCAGGGGGAAGGGCTGGCCCGCCAACAGCCCGCAGCCCCTCCCCCGGGCTGGCCCAGCCTGATCCCACCTGTGCACGAATTTGTGGGGGGGGGGGGGGGGGGGGGGGAGACAGACTATATATATATATATATATATATATACTAGAGGCCCGGTGCACAAAAATTTGTGCACTGGCGGGGGGGGGGGGGGGGGGGGGGCGTCCCTTAGCCCGGCCTGTGCCCTCTCACAGTCTGGGACCCCTCGGGAGGTAACGACCTGCTGGCTTAGGCCTGCTCCCGGGTGGCAGAGGACACGCCCAATCCCTAAGTGCAGCCCCTGGTCAGGCTCAGAGCAGGGCTGATTGGGGAGTTGGGGCACCACCCCGTCATGCACAGAGCAGGGCGGATCGGGAGGTTGCAATGCCACCCTCAGTCACGCTCAGGGTAGACTGATTGGGGGGTTGGGGCACCGCCCCCTGTTACACTCATGGCAGGGTCGATGGGGAGGTTGCGGGGCCACCCCCTGTCACTCACAGAGCAGGGCCGGTCAGGGGGTTGGGGCGCTGCCCCCTGTCACTCACAGAGCAGGGCCGATCAGGGGGTTGGGGCACTGCCCCTGTCACTCACAGAGCAGGGCCGGTCAGGGGGTTGGGGCGCTGCCTCCTGTCACTCACAGAGCAGGGCCAATCAGGGGGTTGGGGCACTGCCCCTGTCACTCACAGAGCAGGGCCGGTCAGGGGGTTGGGGCGCTGCCCCCTGTCACTCACAGAGCAGGGCCCATCAGGGGGTTGAGGAGCTCCCCCCTGTCACTCACAGAGTAGGGCCGATAGGGGAGCTGGGGCACCGCCTCCTGTCACACACAGAGCAGGGAAGATCAGGGGGTTGGGGCGCTGCGCCCTGTTACACTCAGGGCAGGGCCAATGGGGAGGTTATGGCTCTACCCTGTCACACACAGAGCAGGGCCCGTGGGGGCAGGGGGTTGGGGCACCGCACCCTGTCACACACAGAGCAGGGCCGATCAGGGGGTTGGTGCGCCGCACCCTGTCAAACACAGAGCCGGAGGGCAATCGGGGGATTGGGGAGCTCCCCCCTATCAGGCACAGAGCAGGGCCCGTGGGGGGGGGGCGGTGTTGGTGCGCTGCACCCTGTCAAACACAGAGCCGGAGGGCAATCGGGGGATTGGGGAGCTCCCCCCTATCAAGCACAGAGCAGGGCTGATCAGGGGGTTTGGGCGCTGCCCCCTGTCACGCTGACCCTGGTGCCGGGAGCCTCGCTGCTCCTCTGATCCCGGTGCCGGGAGGCATATTACCCTTTTACTATATAGAATAGAGGCCTGGTGCATGGGTAGGGGTCGGCTGGTTTGCCCTGAAGGGTGTCCTGGATCAGGGTGGGGGTCCCCACTGGGGTGCCTGGCCAGGCTGGCTGAGGGGCTGAGGGCTGTTTTCCCACTGGCAGTTGACTAAAAGCTCCCAACCACTCCTTGTTTTCTTTTTTTTTTTTTTATTCTGGGCCAGCTTTAGCTCTGAGGCCTCGCTGCTGAAAACATGGATACAATGTTGCGGTCCGGGGCTGACTGAAAGCCAGGTTTTTTTTAGCTTCTTATTTGCAACATAGTAATAGTTGCTTAGAGTTGCAGTTGAGAAGCCGGCAAGTGAGGCAGGGAACGTTGGAGTCTAAAGTCCCTGGAGGAAGCAAGCCTCCCTGCTCGCTTCAGTGCCTGGCTGCCGGCCGCCATCTTGGCTGACAGTTAATTTGCATAAGGATACGCTGATTAGCCAATGGGAAGGGTAGCGGTCGTACGCCAATTACCATGTTTCTCTTTTATTAGTGTAGATAAAACGCAGTGACTCATGCTCAATAGAAGGCTCCAATTTGGGAAAATCTTGCCTCCTCATGCCTGAACCACATAAGTAAATTAATCCATTTCCTTAAAAAACAACTTATGCTATGCTATGACAATGGGTGAAAAAATTTTAACAAGAGCTTTGGTAATTCCAAATTTAGAACCACGACAAGCCACAGACAATGAATAGTTGATGCTACTTCATGTTTCTTTATTCTATATGTGCTAAAAATAAGACTATGCGTAACCAAAGCTTTTCCCCAAAGAGTGAAGGTTATAAATGCAGGGGCCTAAATCATGCCTCCCCTCCTTTTTTCAAAATTAATTTATAACCAGCCCTGGTCGGGTGGCTCAGTTGGCTGGAGTGTCATCCCGTACATGAAAAAGGTTGTGGGTTCAATCCCTAGTCCAGGCATGTACGGGAGGGAACTAATCAATGTTTCTCTCTCACACTGATGTTTCTGTCTGTCTGTCTCTCCTTCCCCCTCTCCCTCTCCCATCAATAAAAACATATCCTTGGGTGAGGATTAAAAAAAAGTTATATAACAAGCACTGCCCTGTCTTCATTAAATGTCTTTTAAAATCCCAAATAACCGAGCTGTCTGTCTCAGCCAACCTAGAGCACTTCTAGAGATCAGTGGAGGAAGGTCATAGCTACCAGCGGCTGAGGCAAGAGGCCCTCACCATCACCTGGGAGGTGGGGGCCATGATGGGAGGAGGAGGACGCAGGGGCGCCTGGATGCGCACTGGGGCCTCTCTGCTTGAACCACCACTTTGCACCAACACCCTAAGGTGTCAGAAACACAAAAGTCAAGCTGAGAAATTTCTGGGTCTGAGGTTAAGCTGCTCTCATTTCCATGTCTCGAGTTATCATAATGGAACTCCTGTATCTATCATCCTTGTCTCTAAAATATTAGCAATATCAGATCACCAGGCAAAATACATTTCACGAGTCAAAACTCTCGGAGTATCTATCAAATCACCTCCTAAAATGATTAGAAGTGACACTAATTTTGGAATAGGTAACATCGGCAGGGAACAAAATGGCATTATTCTTCCACCCATGCCCCCATGACGCAGTTCACCTTCCCAAGGGAAACACTCTTTTCGCACATATTCTCATATTCATCTCCTTACATATTTATACACATTTTAACACAAATGTACAAGGGAGGCCACGTTCTACTACTGGCAACTTCCACCAGCCACCACATTTACATGTGCTCTGTATGCATCACTAGCACTTCCACCGCCTACTTCTACCCCTAATATTACTGTACGTTACTATTTTCTGCCTGCGAAAAGGTCTTCGATCTCCTACACTCTCTCCCTAGTCTACCGCATTCCTTCCCAAACTGCCCCCATTTTGAAATGGACAAGAATTTTTAAAAAAAATATTATTATTTATTTCAGAGAGGAAGGGAGAAGAAGAGAGATAGATAGAAACATCAATGATCAGAGGGAATCATTGATTGGCTGCCTCCTGCACGTTGGACCGAGCCTGCAACCCAGGCATGTGCCCTTGACCGGAATCAAACTTGGGACCTTTGGGTCCGCAGGCTGACACTCAATCCACCGAGCCAAACCAGCTAGGGCGAAATGGACAAGAATTTTACACGCATCTAGTTTCTGCTGGAGAGCAAATTTATTGTGTGGGTAGATCCATGTTTCAGAGGGAAGACTGGCAGCATTCTGATATATTCTGCTGATAACTACCCAGAAACATATACATTTAAATACATTCAGTGAATGGACACACACACTGAACCTGCCACTTATTTTAAACATGTATTTTCACAGAGCTCAGAGAGAATGTACAGTGGTACACCTCAAATGGCTCCCCGTAAACCCTTACCGTGCATTCTAGATTTTGTTGTTTGTGGGTTTTTTTAGAGTAGGGTGACGTTAAGATGCCGTTGACTACATGGAAACTGGTTTTACATGGTGATGCAGGGATGAATATAAAAGCTGCTTTCCATATGCAGGTGTTGAAATTAGTTTACTTTCTCTGCTCTTCAGCATAATAGCTGTGTGTCACTGGGAAAGTTACTTAACACCTCCGAGCTTCAGTTTTCTCATTTGTAAAATGAAGGTAATAATCACATGTACATTGTAGGACTGTGTGAGGGATAAAAGAGTTAATACCTAGAAATGTATATTAGTATAGAAACGTCCAATGACTGGTAACTGCATTTATGAATCAAATTATTATTATTGCTGTTCTATGCATTGTCAGGTTGTCATCATTTACGTTTGAGCTGAGTTTGGCCATTACTCTCCAGCCTTCTCTCTGGGATTAGAGTAAAATCTCCGAACAAAGCGGGCAGCCCCACAGAAGTCGGCATCAGGCCTTAGCCCTCAGAGAATAAAAATGGCTATCACAATTCAAAAGTCCGTCTCTCGCTCCATGCACAGTATTTTTCATATATTCCAGGTTTGGAATTCAGGTGCAACACAACAGATTAGAAGCAATGTCAGTGATGTACTAGCCAGTGAGATCAGTTTTTAAATTAATATACACAAGTTAGCCGAAACCGGTTTGGCTCAGTGGATAGAGCGTCGGCCTGCGGACTGAGAGGTCCCGGGGTTCGATTCCGGTCAAGGGCATGTACCTGGGTTGCGGGCACATCCCCAGTGGGGGATGTGCAAGAGGCAGCTGATCGATGTTTCTCTCTCATCGATGTTTCTAACTCTCTCTATCTCTCTCCCTTCCTCTCTGTGAAAAATCAATAAAATATATTTAAAAAATATATATATACAGAATATAAATACCTACACATGTTAGTCATTCAGCTGGTCCCAGGCTATATACTCTTGACTAATATGCTAGTCTACACTAAATTATTTAAAAAGTATCCTGACAGCAAAATCAAAACTTCTAAAGAAGGTAGGTTGCTACCTTGAGTGATTCAGCTTACAAATGACTGACAGTAGTGAAAGCAATATTAGCAAAGGGAAACAACTTCCACAAAACCTCGCATAGGACGTAAACTTGAGAGAAAGAGGGACCATGTGCTTATTAGCGAGGCCCAGTGAATTTTGTGCATGGGGGAGCGGGGTGTCCCCTCAGCCTGGCCTGCACCCTCTCCAATCTGGGAACCCTCGGGGGATGTCCGGATTGCCTCTTGCAATCAGAGACTGCTGGCTCCTAACCACTCACCTGCCTGCCTGCCTGATCGCCCCTAACCACCTCTGCCTGCCAACCTGATTGCCACGAACCGCCTCTACCTTGGCCCTGCACCCAGGACCCAGGATTCCTTCCTCCAGCTGGCTGCAGTCACCCGGGACCCGGGCTTCCCTCCCTGTGGCTGGCTGCAGGGGCAGGCGGCTTCACCTGGGCCCGGCTTTGTCAGGATGTCCGGATGGTCATCCAGAAGAAATCCAGTCCAATTAGCATATTACCCTTTTATTAGTATAGATTAATCTAACCCTAAATGCCAACCCAAGCCCTTACAATTTATTTTAGTGTACTTTCCAGACAGATTACAAACCTCTCTCGTTTTGGGGCAGAACGGCTCAGCCATTGGGATGTGGCACACTCCTCTGGCACATGAGTGACTCCCATCATAGAAGGTCTGAGGCCTCATGGTGGTCCTACAAAACAAAGTGAGAAGGTTTTGTTTCAAAGAAGGCCAACTTTCCTTGGCCAGGTGGCTCCGTTGGTTGAGTGTCCTCCCCTGCACCAAAAAGTTTTGGATTCCATTCCCAGTCAGGGTGCATATGGGAGGCAAACAATTGATGTTTCTCTATCACAGTGATGTGTTTTTTTCTCTCTCTCTCCTTCCCTCTCTCAAATCAATAAAAACAGTGGATTTCAAAAACGGTGGCAACATAAGTGGAAGCTACACTGACACACTCCTAGGACCAAACTGGAATTACAATGAAAATACAGAAAACTCTGGGGCCTACAGCACAAGCTGGGCTCCCTTTCACAGAGCACTAGACCTGAGAAAGTTGCTCACATAACAACATCTGGCTATAAAAAGCAGCAGGACTGCTGTCTGCCAGCAATAGATGACTGGAAATGCTGGCACACTCATAAAGAGCCAATGCACAAAATTTTGGGGGCAGCCACTCACCTTGGCAGAGTGGACTGGAGTTGTGTGAGCAGAAGCCAGGGTTGGGGGCTCTAGTGTTAGACATCAGAAGGCAGACACCCTGGTTTCCTGTGCTGTGCTGAGTCATTCCCTCACGCTGCAGAGAGGACATCTTTCTCCAGTGGACCTTTGGGATCTAGGTGGTTTTGCTTGGGGAAAGACAGTTGCCCCACTCTACTGGGAAAACCCCTTACCCCTTCCTGTGGAGTTTCCAAGACCCATTAAGAGACTAAGAATAACAATCCACCTGCAGGCAGAAGTAATTGCCCCATCCTGTTGGAAAACCTCTTACCCCACAGTGTGGTCTATAGCCAGAGGCTAATCAAGACTGAATACAATCAGAATGCAGGCAGACATGGAACTCTGCAGGCTTTGAGTCTTTGCCTGATCTAATTTGGGGCCCAGGGCTAGGAAAAGCAGACCTTGGTGCACATCTTGGTCCTTTCCAAAGGCACCCAGCCCCAACATAGGGAACCACAAGCTGTGGATTGCTGATAGCTGCAAACAGGGTATTCAGGGGCAGTTAGAAACAGCGTCTGACACTGTCTTACATTACAGCTTGGGAGGCATAGTAGATCTATCTAATACACAGACACAAATCCAAATAGGCAGCCCCTCAAACAAGCCCCAAATGAAAGAACAAGAGCATTCTCCAGAAGAAAAGCTAAGTGAAATGGAAATAAGAAATTTATCAGACATACAGTTCAGAATAATGATGGCAAATATGCTCAATAGCATGAGAAAAAACACAGTAACTATGAAGCATAACATAACACTAATAAAGAACACAGTGGAGAGGAACACACAGCAGATTAGGGGAACCGAGGATTGGATCAGTGAATTAGAAGACAGGGTAGAAAAAAAATCACTCAATCAAAGAACCAAAAAAAAAAATTAAAAAACAGGACAGCTGGGAATAGAGGGATCATACCTCAACATAATAAATAAAGGCTATATATGACAAACCTACAGCCAACATCATACTCAATGGGCAAAAATTAAAACCATTTCCACTAAGAACAAGAACAAGACAGGGGTATCCCCTTTCACCACTCTTATTCAACATAACACCGGATGCTAGAAAAAGCGGTCAGACAGGAGAAATTAGAACTCTCATTATTTGTAGATGACATGATATTGATACCCTAAAGACTCCACCAAAAAAATACTAGATTTAATAAAATGATTTTGGCAATGTAGCAGGATACAAAGTTAACACTCAGAAATCAATGGCATTTTTATATATCAATAATGAATTCTCAGAAAGAGAAAGAAAACAAACAACCCTATTTACTATAGCAACCAAAAAGACCTGTACTCTGAAAACTACAGGACATTGAAAAAAGAGATAGAGGAAGATATAAAGAAATGGAAGACTACACCATGTTCATGGATTGATAGAATTAACATCATTAAAATGTCCATACCACCCAAAGCAATCTATAGATTCAATGCAATCCCTATTAAATTACCAATGGCATATTTCACAGATCTAAAACAAATACTCCAAAAACTTATATGGAACCAAAAATCCCGAAATAGCCATAGCAATCTTAAGAAAAAACCAAGTTGGAGGGATCACAATACCAGATATCAAGTTATATTACTAAGCCACTGTAATCAAAACAGCCTGCTACTGGAACAAGAACACATATATAGATCAATGGAACAGAACAGAGACCCCAGAAATTGACCCAAGCCATTACATTCAATTAATATTTGATAAAGGAATGAAGAGCATACAATGGAGTCAAGACAGTCTCTTCAGTAAATGGTGCTGGGAAAATTGGACTGATACATGCAAAAATATGAAACTAGACCACCAACTTATAACATACACTAAAATAAACTTAAAATGGATAACTTAAATGTAAGATATGGCCCTAGGAGAAGCCATAGCAGCAAAGTCTCTGACATTTCTCATAGCAATGTGTTTATGGATACATCTCTTAGGGCAAAAAAAACTAAGGAGAAAATAAACAAATGGGATTACATCAAAATAAAAATTTTCTGCACAGCAAAAAGAAACTATCAACAAAATAAACAGGGAGCCCACTGTATGGGGGAACATATTAGCCAATGATACATCTGATAAAGGTTAATATCCAAAATATAAAAGGAACTCATTCAACTTAACACTTGGGAGTGCGGGGAAACGAGTTAAGTCGGCTCGCGTGAATTGCGCGTACTCCGAGGGAGCCGTCTTTAACTCGGTTCTAAACTCGGGCCGATTGTAACTGCGTATTACCAAATATTTGTTTGTAATCCACCCTTTTGGTGGATGGAACAAAACCAAAAGACAGAGCCATCTTATATTTTGGCGGGAAATTCACCCGCACTCCAAGTGTTAACTAAAGGAAGACAGACAATCCAATTAAAAAATGGGCAAAGGACCTAAATAGACACTTCTCAAAAGTGGACATACAGATGGCCAAGAGACATATAAAAAAATCCTCAAAGTCATTGATCATCAGAGAGATGCAAATTAAAATGACAAATTAAAACACCTGTCAGAATGGTTACCATCAACAAATGACAAGTACTGGCAAAGTTGTAAAGAAAAGGGAACCCTAGTACACTGCTGGTGGGAATGCAGATTGGTGCAGCCATTATAAAAAAAAACAGTATGGAGTTTCTTCAAACAATTAAATATGGGACAGACGCCCCGGAGAGCACATTCGCTTTAAGAACAAGAAAATAAATGAAGAGCGAACCAAGATGGCTGCATAGGTAAACGCCCGTACTCGCAGCCTCCCGCAACCACAGCAACATGACAACTAAAATACAGAGCAACCACCATGCAGAACTGCCTGAAAGCTGGCTGAACAGAAGTCCTACAACTAGAGAAATGAAGAAAGCACCGAGACTGGTAGGAGGGGCGGAACGGGCTGGTCCGACAGCCACGTGTGCTGTTGTGTTTTTTTAATTGGGAGGGAGATGTCTCTATGGAAGCTGCCAGTGAGGAGCAAGGGGTCCCAGCCTAGGGTTCCAGAACTGGGAAGAGAAGTCCTCGCAACTACAGGCTGTAAAAAGCAGGGGGATTGTGGCTAAGTGACAAGGAGACTGCTGGGATCCCAGGGGTTCCCCTTAAAGGGCTCGTGCACACACTTGCAGGGTCCCACTTCTTCCAAGCTCCAGCGCTGGGGAACCAGACACATGGGGAGGAACTAGATTGTCTGGCATGGTGGCAGGAACTCGGGGGCGGCTTTTTCCCAGACAGGGGTGCTCACAGTGGTCACTGTTCCTGTGCCGGGACCTCCCCTGTCACAGGGCTGACTGGCAGCCATATCTGAGTCTCAGTCAGCACACTGTTTGCTCTGCCTTGGGGGTTCCCTGAGACCCCAACCAATTTGCAGCTGCTTTTCCAAATCAATGGCCTGTCCTGGCTCAGGCTTCAGACTTGGCTAAAATCTCCCAAACAAATCTCTCAAACAAGCAGCAGCTGGTGTCAAAGCTATCAACAAAAGGCCCAAGACCCAGCATTAGCACCAGCCCGCCTTGTTCCACAGCTGGCCTGGTCAGGCCTTTCCTGGGCATCTCTAAGCCCAATACAGATAGCAGATCTCTCTGTAGTTCCTGCTGGGTGGCCCCAGGCAGTGGCATCCAGTGGACAGCCTTAGACTACAGTAGATTACAACTCTACACACCCACATGCGACACACCCAAGAGGCAGACTCAGTGAGCACCAAAGCCCCACTAGCAAGTCCTGCTGCATAGGGGTGTTTCCTGCACAGCAGCTCTCCACTGTAGCTGCAGCTGGTCCCACAGCCTGGCCTGGGAGTCAACTCCTCCCAGCGACAGCAAGAGCCATCAAGGCTCACCTACAAGACTGTGCACACAGCCCACACAGGGGCGTACCTAGAGTGCCCCCCAGCTCAGGTGACTGGGGAGGCTGAGCCATAGGACCTCTACCACACAAGGGCACTCTACCAATTCTAGGAGACTGAGCAGCTCTACCTAATACATAGAAACAAACACAGGGAAGCAGCCAAAATGGCAGGGGGCGGGGGGGTAGGGGGGGGCAGGAAAGAAGGAGGAAGAAAATATATTGTTCATATATTTTATCTATCAACAATCTCATCTAAAAATCAAAATGAACAATAAATCTAATGAACAAAATAAACTGGTGAATAAGATATAATCAGAGGCACAGCAGCATGGAATGGACTGATGAATCTCAGAGGGAAGGGGGAGTGGGTGTGGAAGAGATTAACCAAAGATCTTACCTATAAACAGGACAGTAGGGTCATGAAGGCCTGGGGTGGGGCAGGAACCGGGTGGAGGGGGGCAGGCAATGGGGGGGGAAAGGGGGACATCTGTAATACTCTCAATAATAAAGATTTAAAAAGAAAAAAAAGTTAAATATGGGACTGCCATTTGACCCAGTGATCCCACTTCTAGGGATAGTATATCCTAAGAAACCCAAAACACTAATCAGAAAGAAAGTATGCACCCCATGTTCATAGCAACCCATTGTACAATAGCTAAGATCTGTAAACAGCCCAAGTGCCCTATCAGTAGATGAGTGGATAAAAAAGCTGTAGTACATTTACACCATGGAGGGACCTGGAGAGTATTATGCTAAGCAAAATAAGCCAGTCAGAGAAAGATAAGTATCACATGATCTCACTCATATGTGGAATCTAATGAACAAAATAAACTGATTAACAAAATGAATCCAGAGACAGAGAAGCATGGAACAGACTGTTGAATCTCAGAGGGAAGGCGGGGATGTGTGGGAAGAGATCAACCAAAGAACTTATATGCATATATACATAACCCACGGACACATACAATAGGATGAAGGGCTGGGGCGGGGAGCCTGGGTGGGCTATAAGGGGTCAATGGGAGAAAAAAGGGAACATATGTAATACTTTCAACAATAAAGATTTTTTAACAATAATAAAAGAAAGTCAATAAAAACACATTAAAAATAATTTTTTTAAAAAAAGGCCATCTCGCCGAAACTGGTTTGGCTCAGTGGATAGAGTGTCGGACTGTGGACAGAAAGGTGCCGGGTTCGAGTCCGGTCAAGGGCATGTACCTGGATTGCGGGCACATCCCCAGTAGGAGATGTGCGGGAGGCGGCTGATCGATGTTTCTCTCTCATCGATGTTTCTAACTCTCTATCTCTCTCCCTTCCTCTCTGTAAAAAAATCAATAAAATATATATATATATATATATATATATATATATATATATATATATATTTTTTTTTTAAAAAAGGCCATCTCTCCATTCTCTGGGGCTGGTGAAATCAACTCTATATAGAACAACATCCTGGTCCTCACTCCAGAATCAATGGCTCTGGATAAGCTGAAGGCAAATGGTAAAAACGCAGCTTCAGGATGGTATTTGGCTTCCCTGGCTCTGGGTTGGTGGCAGCGCACTTTCCAACAGATGCCTGTGATCTGGTGGCTGTGACAGGATAAGCACACTGTTTTGCAGACACAGCTCAACTCTGGGTTCAGGAGGGCAGATCAAACACTTACGAAGTCACCGTGATTATTACCAATCACTGTAAATGTAGAGGACCGAATACTGAGCCCCATTGATATCCATCACCTCGATTCAACAATTTCCAAAATTTGGTCAAATTTGCTTTATCTGTTAGCATTTCCCTGGTAGCAAATCCCAGGCTTTTGTCATGCACCCCTACTTCAGATGGACCAAAATACGTGGACTATTTCCACTGCCATGTCATTACCACATTAATAAAAATAACATTAATTCCACATTATCAGCTAATACATAGACCATATGCAAATTTCCCTGTTGTCCTTAAAAATGTCCTTTCTGAAAAAACAGTTGCTTTGTTAGTTTTGGGTCCATTAAAAGCCTTCATCTTGCAGCTGATTGTCATTTACTGAACCCTGACACTAGTAGCCCAAAGCCACCTCGCTCCACTTGACCTTTTGTTCAACCCATCTGGAATTTCTTCGGGGTTAAGTTAGCTTTTCCCTTAAACCACTGACAGTGCTTCTCTCTCATCATGGATGGTTCTGTCTCTCCCTTTCCCCTCCCCTCCGAAATCAATCAAGAAATATATTTAATAGAACACTGATAGGTCTTCTTCATTCCTCCCCCGCACCGAGGCCTCATCTTCAGCTATAAACTGGGGAAATTACCCTTGTGTGCAGCAAACAGGATGGATCTGTGGCACCTCCTAGGAATTCCAAAACTGGGAGCTCACCAGCATTTCTTTTTTCTTTTTTTTTTTTAAATATATTTTGTTGATTTTTTACAGAGAGGAAGTGAGAGGGATAGAGAGTTAGAAACACTGATGAGAGAGAAACACCGATCAGCTGTCTGCTGCACACCTCCTACTGGGGATGTGCCCGCAATCCGGGTACGTGCCCTTGACTGGAATTGAACCTGGGACCCTTCAGTCTGCAGGCCGACGCTCTAGCCACTGAGGCAAACCGGTTAGGACGCTCACCAGCATTTCTATTCAGTGAGGCTGCCCCGGGAAGTGGCAGCAGAACGAGGCTACAGAGCACAAGGCCAGAGGAGCTGGCCTCCGCCAGGGAGGGGCTGCCCCCACTGCTGGGGGTGAAGGAAGCTTGTTTTCTTCCTGGTGAAGAGGTACCTTCTCAACCAAGAGTGAGAAGAGACGGGCAGGAAGCGGCAAGACCAGGAAGGGTTTAGGCAGCAGCTGACGGGAATGCTCAGCAAAGGCCTTCTGCCTAACTTTACCACGAGCTCCCATTTCCACTGCGAATGCCCACCCTGCCCAAGAGGCCGAGGGCGATGATGTCACTGGTATCAGGGTGCACCCGAACTTCCCAGCCGGGCTTTAGAGGGGGGGAAAAAACAACACCAGATGGGACATGAAGGGGAAGCCCAAGGCCGTGTCTTTGGGAGGGGGAATAACCTGACATAGTAATCCCTCGGCACTTTCTGTACAGCGGGACTTTCCTGATGAGTAAGCGTGCCCCAGGAGCAAGCTCACCTCAGCGCCTTGCTGCTTTCTGGGGCGAGCCAGTATGTGAAACCTCTACATTACATCATGTGAGAAAAAGATGTGGGAGCAAGACACATAAACTACATAAATAACAAATGAATCCCCCGGCAGCCTTTTCTTTCTAATGCCATACTATCTAATAATAGACAAACATGGTAATTGACCGTGCCTTTGCTACACCTCCCATTGGCTAATCAGCGAGATATGCAAATTAACCGCCAACAAAGACGGGCAGGACAGTGCCAGCCACCAGTGCGAGCCGCCATCCAGGCTCCCGTGGGTGACCCTAGAAGCCGCCTGCCTGCCACCCGTGATCAGATCCAATCCCGGGCTGCTGGCCAGCCCCAGAAGCCCCCTGATATGGCAGTAACTCTATCAGTAAGCACTCTGAAAGTCAGTGGCATAAATGCACCAGTTAAAAGACAGATTATGAGGGTGAATCAAAAACAAAACCCACTTTAAATATAAAGACACATATAGATTAAAAGTAAATGAATTAAGCTGCAGCCTGTTTTGCTCAGTGGATAGAGCATTAGCCCGTGGACTGAAGGGTCCCAGGTTAGATTCCAGTCAAGGTCATGTACCTCAGTTGCTGGCTTGGTCCCCATTCCCTATCAGAGCATGTGCAGGAGGCAACCAATCAATGTGTCTCTCCCTTTCCCTTCACTCTCTCTAAAATTCAATGGAAAAATATCCTTGGGTGAAGATTAACAAAAACAAAATGGATTAAGTAACATTAAAGAGATTATAAGATTATCATTTGTGCTTCTTAGATCATTTTTCTTACTGATATCTTTATTGTGTACATGTCCGATATTAAGAGTCATGTTAATATTTCCAGCTATGAGTATAGAATTATCTTGCCTTTAATTTATGTCAATTTATATTTAACATGTTGTGATGTTATGCAATTGAGTTCACATTAATTAATGCTAAATCTTTCATCTTATAAAATATATATTTTTTAAAATTAAAAAAAAAGAGGTTATAAGAAAAATATATTCCAAATTCTGTTAGTTGTATAATGGTTATGTTTAAATTATTAACAGCTAAGAAATTGGGTGAAGGGTACATATAATATGCTGTAATATTTTATAGTTTTTTTTTACATGTATGAGATTATTTCAAATTAAAATATTAAAAAATTAAAAATTAATAAAATATTAATGGAAATGTATCTGCATTACATGAAAAATCTTCTAATTGCTTCTAGCATAATTTATTAAATTGTGCTAAAATTTACAAGGGTTCAATTAGAAAATATCTTAATTCTAAATGATATAATAGAAAATATATAATAGTGCAGTTATAAGCACTTATCTGAAAATAAAAATTTAGAGAAGTGAATTTAAAGGAGGGATTAGCCAAAGAAAATATATGCACAACCCATGGACACAGACAAACAGCATGGTGATGACCAAAGAGAAGTGGGGGGCAAGAGCTGGGTAGAGGGGGCAAGAGGGGGGAAATAGGGACACCCTATATCCTATCTAATAATAGACAAACATGGTAATTAACCGTACCTCCGACACGCTTCCCATTGGCTAATCAGGGCGATATGCAAACTAACTGCCAATCAAGATGGCGGCCGGCAGCCAGGCAGCTGAAGCGAACAGGCGGCTTGCTTGCTCCTTGATGGAGGAAGCCGAGGTTCCCCGTCTGCCGCTGCCGGCCTCTGAGCTGCAGTCTAAGAAACAATGTTGCAAGTATAGAAGCTAAACAAACCCCAGAAACCTGCTTTCAGCTAGCTGGGCTTCAGCCAGCAGGACCGCAACATTGTTTCAATTATAGAACTCAAACAAACCCAGAAACCTGCTTTCAGCAGCTGAGTTCTCAGAGCAGCAGCCAGGCCTCAGAGCTAAAGCCGGCTCTCAGCTCCAGTGACAGCCATAGAAGGTAAATAAATCCCAGAATTAAAAAAAAAAGAAAAAAAAAGGAGAGGTTGGGAGCTTCAGTCACCTGCCAGCCTGAAAACGGCCCTCAGCCCCTCACCCAGACTGGCCAGGCACCCCAGTGGGGACCCCCACCCTGAAGGGGGTATGACCAGCTGCAAAAGGCCATCATCCCCTCATCCAGGCTGGCCAGGCACCCAAGCAGGACCCCCACCCTGAAGCAACAAGATGGCGGCTAATTTGCATACTGAAGGCGGGCAGCAGCGGGCAAGGCTGTCTGCAGTCTGGGACGGGATCTGTGACCCTGCCGGGCGGGGCGGCAACACTTGAGGCTGTCCACGGTCTGGGACCCGGATCCGTGACTCTGCCGGGTGGGGGGCAGTGCTTGAGGCTGTCCACGGGACCAAGACACAGATCTGTGACCCTGCCAAGCGGGGAGGCAGTGCTTGAGGCTGTCCGTGGTCTGGGACCCGGATCTGTGACCCTGCCGGGCAGGGGGCAGTGCTTGAGGCTGTCCGCAGTCCCGGGACCCGGATCTGTGACCCTGCCGGGCGGGGGGCAGTGCTTGAGGCTGTCCGCAGTCCCGGGACCCGGATCTGTGACCCTGCCGGGCGGGGGGCAGTGCTTGAGGCTGTCCGCAGTCCCGGGACCCGGATCTGTGACCCTTCCCGGCGGGGTGGCAGCTCGCACAGGGGGGGATCGGCCGGGGTTGGGCAGGGCAGGACGCCTGGCTTCCGCCCAGACCCAGTCACTCTGGGCAGGTGAGCAGTGCAGAGAGCCTCTGGACAGGGGAGGCAGGCCGGCGGAGGGCAGCCTGTACTCCCCACATGGCGGTGGTGACAGCTGTGAGTGCACCAAGCGGAGCCTGCAGGCTGAGCTGAAGTAGCGCCTGCAGGCCATCAGCGCCCAGGAGTGGCTGCTCAAGATCCGCCTCCTGTCCCAGAAGGTGCAGGATCGCAGGGACAGCCACTGTGGCGGGCCAGACTGACGTCCTCCTGGCCGCACCACGGGGGTTTGCAGATCTGCAAAGCCAGAGGCCTCCGGTGTGCACATCCCCCCCTGGCGTGCGAACATCCCCCAGCACACTGTCACGCTCCAGCGCCTGCAACAGTTGCAAACCAAGGCGTGCACAAGTTCCCTCCGCCTCTCCACCACACTTCCATCAACCCAGCATGCCTAACACCCCCACAGGATGTGCACACATCCCCTCTGATGCACTCACGTCCTTTGGAGAGTGTCTGGGTGTTCTGGGTGCTGAGAGTGGGCGCCTGTGAGATGACAGTGAGAAGGAGGAGTGGTGATGCCCTGTTCCCACAGAGGCCAGTGCAGCTACAAGATAACCTCTAGGGGGTTAATGCAGGTGCTGAGGCGGGAGCAGGTGCAGACAGATACACCTGGTGGGCGCGGGCAGCCCTCGCTGAGGTGCCTTCGGTCAGCATTCAAGATCAAGAACCCAGAGGTGGAGAGGAATTCTGTCCTCTCAGTGAAACAGTGGGATAGTCGGGGCGACTGTAGAGGAGGAATGTGCACTTTGGGTGCCAGCACCCATGAGCAAAGGCTGCCCTGACTGAGCCTCGCTTGCTTGGGGCCTAGCACACTCCTGCCGGGCAGCAGGTGACAGGACATGCTTTTCCGAATTAATGAGAGAAAACGTTGATTCTCCCACTGCCCACGAAGGTGGAAAGTGAAGTGGGGAGACATGTGGGGAGTGAGCGAGGTTCCCTATCTGGGGGTTCCAAATCTGCTGTTGGTTTCTTTCACCGCTGACTAGAGATATATAGGGTGTCCCCCCCAAATGTATAAACACTTTGAATACCTACTAATTCCAATGGTTTTAAGCATAAGAAAGAAACAACAATGGAGCTGTTATCTGTTAAAAGTGTGGGAACAAACAGGCTGTTGGACATTCCCTGAGGGGTCTCAGATTGGAGAGGGTGAAGGCCAGACCGAGGGGCCCCCCTCTCCCTCCTCCCCCAGTGCACGAATTTCGTGCACCGGGCTACTAGTAATAATAAAAGGCTAATATGCAAACTGACTGAACGTCAGAATGGCTGTTTGCTATGATGCGCACTGGCCATCAGGGGGCAGACACTCAATGCAGGAGCTGCCCCCTGGTGGTCAGTGCACTTCCATATGGGGAGTGCCACTCAGCCAGAAGCTGGCTCATGGCTGGCCAGTGCAGAGGTGGTGGCAGGAGCCTCTCCTACCTCCGTGGCAGCACTAAGAATGTCCAACTAATGGTTTAGACCCGATCCCTTGGGGGGCTAAGCCTTTAGTCGGACATCCCCCAAGGGCTCCCTGGCTGTCAGAAGGATGTCTGACTGCAAGCTTAGGCCTGATCCCCCAGGGAGTGGGCCTAAGTCAACAGGTGGACATCCCCTAAGGGGTCCTGGACTGCATATGGGCACAGGCTGGGCTGAGGGACCACCCCCCCTGAGTGCACAAATTTTTGTGCACTGGGCCTCTAGCCTATAATACTTGAGGAATCCGGATCATTCTGAATAAGGAGTTGTAAACTCTGCTATATTAAACAGCCACATTACAGCCCTGGCCAGGTTGCTGTTGGTTGGAGCATCATCCTGCACACCAAAAGGTTGTAGGTTCGATTCCTGGTTGGGGTGTGTACGGGAGGCAACCAATGGATGTTTCTCTCTCTCTCTCTTCCTTTCCCTAAATTAATAAACATATCCTTGGGTGAAGATTAAAAAAAATCAAACCACCACCATAGTACAACCATTTTCTTAAACTATTATCTCCAAACCCTTGGACTCTGACAGCCACAGAGACTTTGATGATATTGCCTAAACATGAACTCCAGCTCCTTCTCCCTTGGTGTGATCACATCCATTCAATCACTCGAAAAATACAGGCCAGGCAATGTGGGTGTTAGGGATAAAGCAGCAAACAGGAAGGTCTTTACCACAGATGGTTTATATTCTATCACAGGGGCAGACAGACAATACATATATAGTATCAGGTACTCAACAATGACAGGAGAAATGACAGGGGCTGGGAGGAGCATGTAATGATTTTAATCTACCCGTTACGTATTAGGTTGAACTACATGAAACTGCCGATCTCCGACCATTTCTAATTTACAGAATGCTCCATTTCCTACGGGTCTATCTGAGAGCTTCCTTTCATAGGGGACAATAAAGAATCCTTCTGATGGACGACAAATTATAACGAATCCCTGAAAGGCAGCAGACACCCAGAACTGGCTGACTCAACCTCCCTTCCATAACAGAAGACGTAGGAGAGGCTCTGGGTATAGTAAGTTCAGAGGTAACGAGGGGAGGAGCAGGATGACTATGGGGTGGTCTAGATGACTGAATGGGGGACTCTGGTAGGAACCCCAAATAGCTCACACCCTTTGGCACTTCTCCCCACCACTCTGGATGAAGGTGCAGAGCGCAGTCACCTGTCTCCATCCAGAGCACCCTGGGAGGCGGTTATTTCCACCAGGAATGGGGTGTGGGAGGAGTGGGAAGGAATCCCCACCAGACTCCCACTTTCCCTTGTGATTTCTTCCACTATTTCTAAAGGCAGAAGCAGCCCAGGATCTTGGCAGCCTATTACTGTTTAGTTTTGGGGGTAAAGAAACATTATACCTTACCTGTGTAAATAACAAAAAATCCCTAGCTCCTGAACCAACTGTGGCCCTGCACCAACCAGACATTATGTGCCTCCTGATAGGATCTGTGACCCTGCCGAGGTTCAAGGTTCAAGGTTCAAGAATTTGAACCTTGTTCTGATAAGGCCTCCAGAGCTAACCACTGATTTCCGGCAAAGACAGGAGACGGGAAGACGCCAAATGACACTTAGGGATGCAAACAGCAAAATCCAGCACGTGGGGAGACTCCCCAGGACAAGAAAGGAGGCAAGGGGATGGGGACCTCTAGACCAGCGGTTCTCAACCTGTGGGCCATGACCCCTTTCGGGGGTCGAACGACCCTTTCACAGGGGTCGCCTAAGACCATCGGAAAACACATATATAATTACATATCGTTTTTGTGATTAATCACTATGCTTTAATTATGTTCAAGTTGTAACGATGAAATTAGGGGTCACCACAACATGAGGAACTGTATTAGAGGGTCGCGGCATGAGGAAGGTTGAGAATCACTGCTCTAGACAAAGAAGCAGATTCATTAATACACTCGTGTGCAACCAGTGGCCTCCTCTGGCCCCTTATTTGAACAAATCAACTAGAAAAAAAAGTTTGTGAGATAAGAGGAAAAAGGAGAACATTGCCTGGACACTTAATACTAAGGAAATATTAAGCAACTTTTTCTTTTTTAAAGAGTCCTCATCTTTTAAAGTTACAAATTGCAGTGAACTGATAAATGCTGAAATGATTATTATTCTATTTGTTACATGTGTAAGAACTCCCACAATAAAAAGCTTAAAACAAGCCTGTGGGCCCGGCTGGCATGGCTCAGTGGTTGAGCGTCGACCTATGAACCAGGAGGTCACGGTTTGATTCCTAGTAAGGGCACTCGCCCAGGTTGTGGGCTTGATCCCCAGTGTCAGGCATACAGGAGGCATCCAATCAATGATTCTCTCTCATTATTGATGTCTCTCTCTCTATCTCTCTTTCTTCCTCTCAGAAATCAATAAAATATATTTAAAAAACAACAACAAAAGTCTGTGGGTCTTCCTCCCCCTCCCCCCAAGTTCCCGCACACTGTCCATTTGAGCTGGGAATGGTCTTCCAGGGGCCTACAGCGGCGTAGAGGATGGCATACCTGTCGATGAACTGGTCAATAATGACGATATCGCCCGGCTGTATCTCCTCCCTCAAGGAACCGCAAGCTGTGGTCACTATGACATGAGTACAGCCCTCCTCCTTCAGGGCCCAGATGTTCGCCTGATAGTTGACTTTGGAAGGCATGATGGTATGCTGCCTCCCATGCCTGCGGGAAGAAGAGCGAATGCGGTCGGTGAGGGAGCAGCACGTTTTAATTGTGTCAGAAGAGAAAACCAATTCACAGCCCTTTCCACCAAAGCGCTTCCATTGGCAGAGGGGTTGAAAAAAGACGCTGGGCCGTAACCAGCCAACTCTAAGTATAAACCATTCGGTTTTAAAGGGCGGTTCAGAGTCTGTGTCCTCATTCTCCTATCAAGAGCAGGTACTCACTTACTTAGAATTCCCTGTCCAGGAAGCCGAGTTGTGTCTACCCAGTGGGACACCAAGCCCCCCAATCAGAGGCATCTGGTCTGTGACCCCCGACACAGAAAACAAGAGGTGCCCAAGAAGAAAGCCTCTGAATAGAAATAAAAGCTCCAGCTTCCAGGTGAAGCTCTCCGGTCCTTCTACCCAGCCACCCAAATAAGTTAATGAAGCGTTTAAAGCATTAGAAGGTTTCATCTGAGAACTGATCACTTCACGCATGACCCATGTTATGGGCTGAACTGTGGCCCCCTCCATTCCTACGCTGAGTTCCTAACCCCTAGGACCAGCAGAATGCAACCATATTTGGAGGTAGGGTCTTCAACAGGGTAATTAAGTTAAAATGAGGTCATTAGGGTGGGCCCTAATATAACACAAATGGCACCCTTACAAGCAGAGAACATCTGGAGAGATACGCAGAGAGCATGTGTGAAGATACAGGGATAAGATGGTCACCTACAAGTGAAGAGGGTCATCTACAAGCCAGAGAGGCCTCCGAGAGACCCTTCCCTCCGGGCCCCCAGAGGAAACTAATCCTGCTGACACCTTGCAGGTGGACCCGAGACTTGATGCCAACCAATGGGATACAGCAGAGCTGCTGGGAGTCCCTCCCACGGGTAGGCTCCATCCTGACAGCAGAGACCCGCTCACCGGGCCTTGCAGGGGAGGGCTGCTGTCACGTGATCTGCCCCTGCCGAGGGTCACGTGGCAGAGAATGCGCACAGCCTCCAGGAGCTGAATTCTGCCAACAGCCACGTGAACTGGAATGAGGATCTGGAACTCCAGGTGAGAACAAGGCCTGACTCTACCTTGTGTGACCCCGAACAGCGGACTGAGCTAAGCTGTGCCCACATGGCTGACATCCCCGAAACTACGAGATCACGTGTGCTGTTTTAAGCTGCTAAATGTGTAGTTCATTGTTATGCAGCAACAGAAAACCAATACATGTATTTTCTAAAAATGTGATGCAAATGATTTTTCTCCCTCTATACCGGGAACCCTGCAAAACTTATTGAGATAACAAGGGTGTAGAAACCTCTTCAGGGACCCAAAACCGACACCCCGAAAACAGAACTATAGTAATATTCACTGAATGAAAGTTTTCCTTTATCTTTAGAAAAAGAGTTTCAACTTTAGTCAAATGCATCCTATCTCTCATTGGATTGTTCTAACTACTCTCCCAACCTAAAAAGGGGATTCCCTTTAGGTGGATGAGATATGAATCAGTTTAACTTGCCCCAAACACCGTAAGCGGTGAATAAAGGTGACTGAGATACGTTGGCTCCACCAGCACATAAAACGCATACCTGCATCATCACTCTTTCTCGGTTTTAGGTTATATTTAAATTATCCTTCAGTAGTAACATTTGAAAAGCTTAAGACACCTTACCTTGCAAGGAGGACGCAATCAACATTCTTTATCTTCCCCAAAATTAAGGCATCAGAAGGCTGCACACAATGAATAATGATTACAACTCAGTGATTTGAAAACATAGATGAACAATTAAAAAGCTGCCACTTCGACGGTTCCACCATGAAAGGTTCCATGGAAACTTGGGTGTTGGAGCACACACTTTAAGAAGAGTCTAGATTTGATGAATAATCAGTAAATATTTACGGAGGCCTTTACAAGCACAGAGGTTCACAGGAATTTGAAGGTTGCCTCAGGCTAGGTCCCGTTTAGTGAGACCTATTTGTAGCAGGCACCCCGGCGGACTCTGAGGGCACACTGATCAAATACAGCTGTGTTGGTATCTGTCAGGTGTGAGAGCGCCGTGGGCGGGGGCGGGGGAGAGAGAATTAAGAACTGAGCACTGGAACCGTTTGCTCTGTTAATCAACCAGAAGATGGCCAGGGGTGGCCTGAGGTAATGGAGAGAAAGGTTTTGAGAACCTAGGGCAGGGGTGGGCAAACTTTTTGACTCGAGGGCCACAATGGGTTCTTAAACTGGTCCGGAGGGCCGGAACAAAAGCATGGATGGAGTGTTTGTGTGAACTAATATAAATTCAAAGTAAACATCATTACATAAAAGGGTACGGTCTTTTTTTTTTCAGTTTTATTCTTTCAAACGGGCCGGATCCGGCCCACGGGCCGTAGTTTGCCCACGGCTAACGTAGTGGCTCAAAAAAACATAAGACTAAGAAGTGAGCCAAGCTTATAGCACAGCAGTTCTCAACCTGTGGGTCGTGACTCCTTTGGGGGTCGAACGACCCTTTCACAGGGGTCGCCTAAGACCATCAGAAAACACATATATCATTACATATTGTTTTTGTGATTGATCACTGTGCTTTAATTATGTTCAATTTGTAACAGTGTAATTGGGGGTCACCACAACATGAGGAACTGTATTAAAGGGTCGCGGCATTAGGAAGGTTGAGAATATAATATAATATAGCAGGACTCGGAAGACCTGAGATCGACCTAAGGACTCGCTGAAAAAGAGGGTTTGGTTGGGACCCTCAGATGCAGGGACCTTCAGAGCTGATGGAAAACTGCAATGTTTGGAAGCAGCACGAGGAGCAGCCCCCTTTAAATAGAGAAGGAGGGTCTTACTGTATTCCCAGTTATGCAATCCTGTTACGGATCCCCACGAAATCCCCTTTGGGGCCAGGGCTTACTGTGAATGCTGCTTCCTCCCATGGCCTTTCTCCTAAATTAGTGTGACATGACCTACATTACAGCTTCTAATGTAACCAGATTAGAAGCTGATTTACATGCTTTAAATGCAGAGAACTGAAGGGTACAGTTGCTATGTCTAAGATGAGTATGTGGCTTCTAGGAATGTAAATTGGGAAGTAATTTGCACATGTTCAGCAGCAGTACTTTTAATATAAGAAAGTCCGGGCGCCCTTCTCCGCTGGTAGAACCCACTGACGGGACTCCTGGCCCCTCTCAGCCTGAGGCAGGCAGCCCCGGGGCTGACAAGACAACAGTCATTAAAAAAAATTATTTTAAACTTAAAAACCAAGCCAGCTGGTATGTCTCCATTAACTGGGTACTAACCTTGCCAAATGGAGTATCCACATATTTCTCGGTTCTTCCCTCTAAGATTTCTGGATCATCCAGGCCTGTTCCACCAATGATTCCAATCTACAGGGAGACCACAAAAAGGTGCCGTATTTCACCAGTTTCCATTAGAAACAAGATCAGAAGCAAATTCGTTTCCTCACATGCTCTTCTCCATTCCTGCTAGTTATTTTTTTAAAAATCTACAACTACTGACGAACAGTCATTCAACACACCTTTGAAATAACCCAAACTTAGGTCACCCTTTTGGACTTTATCACATTTATTGCTGATAATTTAAGCAACAAATTAGTACAGAAAGGTACTCTATTTAGCTTCAGCAGGAAATCAATCCTCAAAATAGCCAACTGCGGTTGCAGAAAGTACTCTCTAACCGATTTTTTATTCTCTACTAAATGGACTGTGGAATAAAGAAAGTTCAAAAGACTGCTGGGATGGAAAATATTCTGTATGGCCACTTCCTAATGATGTCTCCTCATCCCTCCATTAGATAAAGAAACACAAGAGATGTTCTTTCCTGAGCCACTAACATCGGAGCTGCAGGGGACCACAGACAGACCAGTCTAGAATAGCATGAAAGATCAGCCTCATGTATATTTGTGAAATCCAAATGCCATTCCTAGGTATGTGTAAACAAATGAGTAATTCAAAGGTAGTTCTAATCTTTTAAAAATTCCAGTGTCGTATTGCCGTTTCCAGAACCTAACAGTCCTTGAAACCAATCTAATTTGACGATGAAGAAACACAAACAAGAACAATTTCAAAGATAAATACAATATTAGCTGGCCAGTCAACGAAAAATTAGAGAAATGAAGTCGTTAGGAAGGTTGCTCTCCGGGCCGCTACTTCCTAAAGGAGAAACAGTACTTACATTGTCAGCAACAGGCGAGAGAGACGACACGTTACTAAGAAACCCAATGGAAAATGACCTGAGCACCTTTTTCCAATGCTTTAAATCTATTGTCACTTGAGTAAAGTCTCCACTAAGTGGGAGAAAGTAACTCCTTGAAGGGGAAAAAAAAATGGGGAGTTAAAGATTAACTGAACATCTGAATAATTCAGATCGTGTTAACAAGTGGATTTAAATTAATGTGTGGGAAAAGGGTTACCTCTCCGGCCCTCAGTTTCCTGGAGAAAAAAAAAAAAGTCGCCCTATCCGGTTTTGCTCAGTGGATAGAGCGTCGGCTTTCGGACTGAAGGGTCCCAGGTTCGATTCCGGCCAAGGGCATGTACCTTGGTTGCGGGCACATCCCCAGTAGGGGGTGTGCAGGAGGCAGCTGGTCGATGTTTCTCTCTCATCGATGTTTCTAACTCTCTATCTCTCTCCCTTCCTCTCTGTAAAAAAAAAATCAATAAAATATATATTTTTTAAAAAAATCAACAAAACAGAAAATAAGGGCAATTTGGTGAGATTTTGCTGAAGAGCTGCCCGTTACAGGATTTGGAACTCTGCCTCCCCACAACTTCCTCAAGTGGCTAAACCTGTTTTTTTTAAAGATGTTTTTATTGACTTTTGGAGAGAGAGGAAGGGAGAGGGATAGACTGAAACATGGGTGAGAGAGAAACACCACTGACTGGCTGCCTCCTGCACGCCCCCTTCTGGGGATCAGCCCGCCACCGGGCCACCGGACGTGGGGTGTGCCCTGACCCGTGACCGGGAAGCAAACCGGGACCTCCGCGTTCATAGGTCAAAATTCAACCACTGAGCCACCAGCCGGGCTAACCCAGTGTTTGAAGTTGGTGCCACCTTGTGGTCCATTACTGAAACCACAGCAGGTTACATGCAGTCAAGTCTAACCACATTTGCCGGTTACAAATCACAGGTTCAAATCACAGTTTCACATTCACGTTTCAAAGCAACAGAAATGTTCACTTAAATTATACATTTAAATCATGCCAGTTCAATAGAATTTTTTTTCTTTTAAATCACACTGTTTTATGCAATCCTAACCCTTCATCTGCCTGGCTTCTCCATTTTACCCTTCATTCCCAGGTACTTGTGGTCACACACACATTGTAGGGGACTAACACGTCATCACCCCAGACCACAGAATTGAACTGCTGACTCAAATTACTCTCAGTCTGCTCTTCAGGGATTTTATCGCTCATGAAAACTTCCATTTTGCAAAAACAACCCCCCCAAAACACACACACACACAACAAACAAACCCCCAAACAACAAAAAGCTTATGAACACTTTGACTTGGCTGTTTCTGGATCATCTCAGGGCCATAGCATCTCACATTCTAGACTCTCAGAGTCACATGTACAAAACGAACATGTTTTGAAACCTTGCTCTCAGTTTAGGCAAGCTAGCTCAGCATTGTGGGAGCTCGTAAGAAATGCTAATGGGGATCCTGCTGAAGTTCAGTGCCCTTGAGCCCACCCTCAGCACTCCCAAGCTCCAGTCCCCACCACCCGGATGCCATGACAACCCTGCATTAGGTAGCTGGTAATTCGGCCCTCACCAAGGAACAGGTAGTAAGTACTGGGCATGGAAACAAGAGCTGCTACTGCTAGCCAGAAAGCCCAGCATGTGGTCTCTGGCCCTGGACTATGTGCAGGAGTGTCCATCCATTCACCCAACTGGCTCTGATTGTTCATGGAAACACTTACCTTGCAAGGGACACAGAACAAGTACAGCAATTGAATACTGCCACTCCAGGGAACTGGATTTCTAACCATTTCCTGCAGGGGCAGATTGAGGCCAGCAGTGCCAAGATATGGTAATGTCGCCACCTGCTGGCTCCACGGCAAAGTACTGTGTCTGAGCACTTACATGTCATAGGCACTACGGTAGGCGCTTCAGTCCCACGGGACAGACCCCATAGTATTACACCCATTTTATAAAATTGAAAAGAGAAAGCATAAAAAGGAAGAGACTTATCCAAGAGCTAATCACAAGGAGCCACGCTGGAATAGCAACCCAGGCTTTTCACGTTGACCACTAAGACATGCTACCTCCCAATACCCCCCTGGGAATCTTTATAGCACCATACCCTAGTATAGCACCAAACCTTTTGAGCTCGCGTGTCAGCATTTTGAAAAACCCTAACTTAACTCTGGTGCCGTGACACGTATAGAAATTTTTTGATATTTGCAACCATAGTAAAACAAAGATTTATATTTTTGATATTTATTTTATATATTTAAATGCCATTTAACAAAGAAAAAATCAACCAAAAAATGAGTTTGCGTGTCACCTCTGACATGCGTGTCATAGGTTCGCCATCACTGCCCTAGTAGAAAAGTTTTCTCTCCATCTTATGAGAAAACTGATGCTCTGAGAGGTCAAGTTCTGGCCGAAGGTCACAGAGCACGCTTAGAAACAGTGACTCTGGGCGTCTAAGTGAACCCCCTGGGAGGGCTGGGGGTGGGGCAGCTCTCCATCAATGACCTCATCCACACTTGGGAAGCAATGACAAGATCTTACTGGGCCTCCTGGGCCAGAAGCATCAGCCCCCATCCAGGCAGTCCCAGGCTGCCTAGGAAATGTGTTCCGGGGCTGAGATGGGATTTTGGGGCCAATTCTCCCCAGCCAGGACTTCATTACACAAGATAAAGTTCTGAATAGGGACCCCCTGATCAATCAAGATCATTGCCAGATTTTCACAGCTTAGTGTCATCCCACACTCTCCCACTGACACACCGCCAAGCCAATCTTCGTAAGAGAGGATTGGACTTTCTGAGACGATGAAAGCATTTTGTTGACATGTTGGCTTATTTGGGCAGAATGGCTACTTCCAGCAATGTTGACAGGGCTCGTACGAACCCCTCCCCTCTATTTCCCCTGGTGCCTGGACCCAGGAGGTTTCACATACCCACCTTGGTTTCACATTGAAGCACTATCACACTGAGGCCAGGACATACTACCTAAGGAACCCAGTCCTCGAGGATGGCATCTCAAAACACCATAACCCCGAGCAGCTGAGACCAGCTCCTGCCAGGCGGAGGCCTGCCTCTCAAGCTCTTGAAGCAAGAGAGCCGGGCAGCACTCCCTGATCTGAGTGCTCCAGTCCTTCAGCTCTGGTGGCCACTGACAAGTTTGGCAAGTGCAGCAGACAGCGCCCTTCTTATTGAGCCAAACTGGCTTGGAGGCCTCCCAGGGCCTTGCAAAATCCCAGAAGTCCAGTTGTGTGAGGAGAAAGTGGCTAAACGTCTGCTTGGGAGGCCTGTTCAAAAGCCGAGATACTGTCCACGGATGGAGCTGGTGGCTCCATCTCTGACAAGATAACCCATCTGTAAGCCACCTCTTCAGGTGATGGTTATGGGCTCAACTGTGTCCCCCATTATGACTGGTGAGCTTGTAAAAGACTAGGACACAGACACGCAGAAGGAAGACCATATAGTCACAGCAAGGAAATGGCATCTGCCAGCCCAGGAGAGAGGCCTCAGATGAATCAACCTGCTGACACTTTGATCTTGAACGTCCAGCATCCAGCACTGCCTAAGCCATCCAGTCTGTGGTACTTTGCTATGGCAACCCCAGCCAACAAGTACGTATCACTATGTTCAGAACATCCTTGGTTTTTACTTAACCAACCTCCCCCTGCAAAGTCAAGATATTATTCTAATGGGTAGACATCCCTCCTGAAACGGTCCATTATTTTTTGAGGATTTTCCGGGAAGCTTACTGTACTCTCTAAAGCTCACCTTCCCTTGAGGACAGCAGGGTCCCTCCCAGTGTGCCCCCTGGGTCAGCTGCTAGATACTAGACTCACCCGGGAGCTTTCAATACCAAAGCCCAGGCCACAGACTCCAGACATGCTGATGAATTGGCCAAGGCACAGTCTGTTTTCTTAAAGCTCCGCAGGTGGACCTCACACACAGCCAGAACCGAGCACCTGCTCTAGGACTGGGATCGTGAAATTCTAAAATCAGGGCTGGCTGAGGGTCACAGGCTGAAGAATGGCCCCTGAGAAAGATCCTATCTGCCCCGTCCTAATTCCCAGAAGCTGCCATCATTACTTGATGTGATTAAAGATTTGGGGACAGGAGATTATCCCAGATTATCTGGGCGGACCCTGAATACAATCGCAGGGGTCCTTGTAAGATGATCTCCCGAGGAAGAGGGTGATGTGATGACGAATGCAGAGGGAGAAACAGGAACTAAGTGAGGCAGGTCAAGGGGCAAGGAACGCCAGTGACCTCTGGAGGCTGGAAAAGGCAGTGAAACAAACAGATTCCTCCTTCGCTGCTCCAAGAGGACTTGCCTTGCCCTACAGACACCTTGATTTGAACTGTCAGAGAGCACATTTGCATGGTTTTAAGCCCTCGAGTTTGTGGTCATCCTTAAGGCAGCCACAGGAAACCAATACACTAAGAATCACCGGAAGAGCTTGAGCTTGTTAAGGTGCAGATGCTCAGCCTTTTCAAAGCTCCCTGGGGCAGTGGTTGTCACACCTTAGTGGGCATCTGACTAGACTTAGGCCCTTCTAAACCCAGATGGCTGGGCCCCGCTCCCTAGAGCTCCGGATTCAGCAGGACTGGGGTGGGGCCCAAGAACCTGCATTTCTATCATATTCCCAGGTGGGTGCAGAGGCACTGAGTCCTTTGAGAGCCACGGTTTTGGAAGCTTCCGTAGCACAGACTAGAATACCATGATTATAACCACCGTTATCGATCTAGGGTCCACTGCACACGGTTCCTCATCTGTACCTACAGGCACACCTTTTTAAAAAAACATTTTTGTTTCAGAGAAGAATTGATTGGCTGCCTTCTGCACGCCCCCTACTGTGGATTGAGTCCACAACCCAGGCATGTGCCCTTGACCAGAATCGAACCCTTCAGTCTACAGGCCGAGGCTATATCCACCGAACCAAACCAGCTCGGGCCACACCTCCTTTTTATTGTGCTGCACCTCACAGATACTGTAGTTTTGTTGCGTGTTTTTTGTTTTGTTTTTTAAACAAATGGAAGGTAAGACCCTCCACCAGCAAACAGATTACAACTTGCTTTATTGTGGCGGTCTGGAACCAAACCCGCACTATCTCTGAGGTATGCCAGTATAAGGGAAGGAAAGGAATCCATAGAATTATAAGACTCAAGTGAAAATAATGCATTAATATCTGTCACTGTCCTTGTACACCTTCCCACCTTTAGCAAAAACAAACAAAATCCAAATGAACTTCCTCAAAGCAGCAACAACAACAAAAAAAGCCCCTAACCTGGCTTTTCGATGTGGGCCGGGACACAGCCTGGTGCTGCTCCATCTCCTCTCCAGGCAGACTCTGCCTCAGCGACTTAGCCCAGGTCCCTCAGCCAGGTGTGCACTGCTCTCCGGGGGTGCCTGGACACCCAGGGACAGTTCTGGCTGCCACATGCCTTGGAGGAGCGCTACTGGCACTCCATGGGGAAGAGCCAAGAAGTACTCTATGTCCTGCAATGCTCAGACAGTCCTACAAAGACGGGAGTTGTCCTGACCAAAATGCCCCCGAGTCCCTGGGCAAAAAATACAGGCTCATGGGTCATTCCCAGTTGGGGCATGTAGGTTTGTCCCCCAGTTTCTGAGAGTCACTTCAAGACCTTGGATCTGAAGGCCTTGGCCAGCCACAGACAGCCAAGTGGCGAGCGTAAGGAGCCCATTCTCCAGTCTACATTCCATCCCCCTTAACGCCCTTTTGTGAACAGCTCACTAACCCACCTACAGTGGGACCATATCCCCTCCCTGTCATAGCAACCATAATAAACAAGACTTATTTTTAATCCCCCAGAGCAAAAGCTGGGAAGCTGCCTGGGGGACCCCCACACCCCCATTGAAGGAGGCCCCCAGAATGCCCTGTCTGGTGCCAAAGACCTGTTCAGCCCCCTGCATGGGCAAGCATACCACCTGCCCACGTCCGATGCTGGGGTTCTCCCAGACACGGCTGTTATCAGTCCCAGGGGCGAGCGCCCAGTGGGCAGAGGGAGGCAGCTGGCTTCTTGCACTCCCTCTACAATTGCTCTTCCTTAAAGCTGCATGATCTCTTTAGTCCCACAATAAACAGGGCACAGAGACCACAGGTGGGACTCAGGACTGTCTCACAACATCTAGTTGGTGGAATGTCAGTTACTATCTAGGTCCGACTGTATGATGCTGGGCACCTTAGCTGACCTTTCTGGGCCTCAGCTTCCTATCCACAGAAAGGGGTTCATTTGGCTCTCGCATCTTCAGGAACCTTCCAGCTCTGCATTCCATGATCTGGGGGCAGGATATGGTTTTTATCAGCCTATTTTGCTCTGGACACCAGCACCTCATGTTGTCTACACAGGATGTTGCCTCAGGAGCCTGGGGACTTGGGTGTTGGCAGCATGGACTCTCCACAGCAAGGGCTTACCCTTCTAACCTCAAAGACAGCCAGTAGCAGGCAGGCCCAGCACGACCCGTACTTCTTCAGTTTATACTCAGCAGCTCGCCGAGGCCAAAAATATGCATCATTCCATATTACATCAGGCTCTCGCCACAGTGCCCTGCAGTGCCCGCTCCGCACTCAAATGCACTGCACCAATTTTACCGGGAGGCTGTGTGGCGAGGAGAACGCTGAACCAGGTTCACGTGAGATGGTTTTAAATACCACCCCTCCCTGTTTTTACTATTTCTCCAAGTGTCAGGGACAGGTTTCCTGCTTGCCCACTGACAGCGGTGGCCAGGACACCTATCATTGTTTAATTGTTGGAGAAAAGATATTCAAAACGAATCTCAGCTCCCCCACTTAAAAGCACTCCCACTGAACAAGTTTCAACACCCAGCAAACCCTGCAGTAAATCTCCACTTTATAGATGGGCACCTAAGGAACTCGCTTAGCACATGAGCTTCATTAAAACTCTTTCTGCCTTTTCCCCCCTGCCGCTACTGGTAAGGGAGGAGTGTTCTGCAGATATATTTGAATGCAGTATTCTTTTCAAAATGACCAACGGAGTTTCAAATCTAAGTGTGCCTACAACACTCCCCACCCCACTCCCGGTCATAACTGTCGCATGAAAAGCTGCAAGGGCCTAATAAACGAATAATCACTGTGACCGATAACAGGGAGACCTCAGCGATCTGCCTTCTCCCGGGAGAAGTGAACACAAAGCCAGGAACCAACAGATACCTGGGTAAAGGAGGCGGGCCTCCTCCCTACCCCTGAGGCCAAGCATGTCTAAAGTTATCTGACTTCCTAGCCAATCATAAACAGAGAGGAGATCTTAAGTTTTATCGATTTCCCCTTAAGCACTGTAACTCGACACTCTCCCAGGACGCCAGCCAGGCCAGAAGTGTGTAAGCCCCAGGGAAGCTCGGGGCTCCCCTCAGAACTCCGACCCTCCTCTGGCTCAGGATCCCACCGCACAAAGGCGTCTTGTGCGGAGACCTGTACAAGTGCCAGCGGTTCTCAACCTGTGGGTCGCGACCCCTTTGGCGGTCGAAGGACCCTTTCACAGGGGTCGCCTAAGACCATCCTGCATATCAGATATTTACAGGACGATTCATAACAGTAGCAACATTCCAGTTATGAAGTAGCAACGAAAATAATGTTATGGTTGGGTCACAACATGAGGAACTGTATTTAAAGGGCCAGAAGGTTGAGAACCATTGACTGAAACCGATCTCTGACTTTCAAGATCGCAAACAAAGCAGTTTAAAGCCAGAGGCCTCCACCGAGGGAGCCGCCTGTATTCCAGGTCCGCGCTGCAGAAGTCAGAATGCCTGAAGCAACGTGCTGCAGGGGGCACTTCAGGGGAAGGACTACGTTTGGAAGAAAAAAAAAGCCGGAAGCTTGTAAAAGAGCAAGCACGTTAGTTCTCCCACGTGGGCCGCGGGCAGAAAGAGGAATCAGAGCGGAAGCACGAGGAGACCGGCTCCGAGCTGCAGGCACGCTGCTAGCCCCAGCCGAGCGCATCTCCGGGAAACGCAGTCCCACTCGGGAAAGGCTGGCGCGCGGCGGCGCTCTGCCCACAGCCCCTCTCCAAAGGGCTTGCCCACACCCTGCACGGTGAGGGCGCAGCTGAGACCAAAGGTGGAGGGGGCGAGCTTGCACGCTTTCCCTCCCGCCCGCTCCCCCCCTCCCCCTGGGCGAACCCGTCCTGGTGCAGCGCCCCAGCCCTTTCCCGCCTCGGCGGGGGCGCACGGGCAGGGCACCCAGGCTGGGCGCACGCCCCCGATGCGCGGTCCCCCCCGGGCGGGAGCGAGAGCGCAGCGGGCAGGGGCGGACCGCAGCCGCCAGGACGGCTAATCTCACCTTCACGGCTGGAGGGGTGGCTCCTGAGGCCATGTCTGCGCCGGGAGGAGGCTGCGGGATGGGCACACGGAGGAAGACGCGGAGCCCGATCGAGAGCGCGGCGCGGGACCGAGCAGTGCGGTCCGGAGTGGCTCTGACTCCTCCTCTTCCTCCCCGGGACAGCTGGATTGGCTGCTGGCGCGGGATCTCCCCCGCCGCCCCCCTCCTCAAATCGAGGTTCCCGCGTCCCGCCCAAGTGCAGACTTTCCGGTTCCCCGTGGGTTTGTGTTTTCCCCATCCCCGAGGTAACGGGTTTATAACAACGATAGCAGTGGAGACCGTTTACGGAGCGCGTGTAGGGCGCCAGACTGCTGTGCACTTTAACCAGCCGCGTTAACTTTAACAGGAGCCCCACAAGGAAGAGCAGCATCCCCGCTCTGCCAAGTATGGCTGGCTCCTCTGTGAAATCTGGCCGGCCTGCGCTCAGCTCTCGCGGGGGAAGGAGGGGGTGCATCAGCGGCAGAGGGAGCGGACTACGGCTTACTCATCTCTAGTTGGAGAGCAGGCTCTTAATACGCCGAGACCGCGCCCAGCTCCCAGCCTGACATGACAGGGCCAGCACCATCTTTAACCCCTGCCACTGGGCAGCATCCAGTTCACCTAGTAATTCAGGCTGCAGGCTCCTGTCTTCATCATTTCACATCGGCCGGTCCCCTCCAACACACACACACACACACACACACACACACACACACACACACACCACACGATCCTCCTGGATCACAGATATAACGGAACATTTGGCCACTACTTTGTCAGTGGATTAGAGCCTGGCACTGGAAGCTGAGGGGAAAAGCTAAAAGTTCTATTCACAAGCAGCCACTCTGGATAGAGCAGAACATTGTCAAAAAAATATCTTAAGAGGACAATAAGAAAATGAATAGTAATAATAATAAAATTTAAAAATTGCTGCCCCTTTAAATTCCCAGGTAGGCATAAAATCCTCAGAGATGTGTGAATTAAAAACCTCAATGTCATCATGGACTAGTAAATTTACAGTGCAGAGATAAGGGAGTTGGACAAGTAGGACTTGAGTCAGATCAGAGGAACGGCTGCCAAATGCATTCCTGAGTCTGTCAGAGTGTCATTGGCTTCAAGGGGGAGAAGGGTTTTGTAGGTTCAGGATGCCCAGTTATAAGCGATGAACAAATCACTTTACTTCAGGTATGGTAATTTACAGTTCACATGGCAAGACTCCACAGTTTTTATAAGACATTCACAGAGCGATATACATAAATATTTGGTTTTCTATAATGATACTCCATTTCCCTTTGTGTTGGCACACCTGGGGCTGTTCCTTTAACTTGGTTGAGTGCCTTGACTCATTAGTGGTGACCACTCTATTTTTGACAACAATTACCAGATAATCAGGTTTCCTAAGAAATAATCGTAGGGAGGATTTTTCAATGATTTGTATTCTGCTTTGGACAAGCTTAAAGAATGCCATAGAGGATCTTTGTGATTAGCTGGTTATAAATTCAGAGAGAGCTCAATGGTTCTTGCAACTATTCATCGTGCAAAAGTAATAATTTTCCTCGTGGGAAGGATATATAGAGTTAGGAAGTATCTGGGTATAATAGCAGCTGCCATTATGGAAGTCCTTGCATTTCCTTGCTGGCCTGACAGTAGTAAACTATGGGGAAAATTATTTTCTATATTCCTGAAAAACACATAATTTTATAAGTATATAAATAATTCTCTTTCAAAAAATATTTGAGTTCTTGGGAATGTTTTGCTTACAAGTGTTGTAAATCTATCCTGTCAGGAATTTGAAATGATTAAAAATGAAAGAAATTTTTGAAAAATGCTTAAAATATTTAATTGAATATAATTACAAAAGAGAACTGAGGGGAATAATTCTGTTCAACATAGAAATATTAATCCAATCATCAATGAAAAACTTATGACATTTTTCATCATACCCAATTTAAAATAGAATAGAAAAATGTGTAAGTTGAAATTAAATATTGAAGGAAAACTTGTTTTTAATTTTGTGACCTTAATAAATTGAACACTAATTTTAAACCAAATAGCTTTTAAACACTTCTTAATACACACAGAAACCTCAACTCTGGAATATTAAACATAAAAGCAAAATATTCACATTGATTATTCCACCAGGAGAGGAAACTCTGGCCAGACTGAAGAGCATGAGGAACAGTCTGCAGGTGAGTAAAAGGGATAGTAGATACCTCGTTCAAGAAGTTTGGATGAAGAAGGAGGAGACGTTGGAACATGATAAGAAAAAATAGGAAGTCAATGTTTTTAATAGATTTGTAAGCACAGAGTGAAGTTCACACAGAAGGAAAACTGGGAGATACTAATAGAATGAGAAGGCTAATGAGGCAGCACCCCAGAGGATCGCAGAGGAATGGCATTAGAAGCACTGGTAGGGACGTGGTCATATATCAGCAGACAGAGACATGGGTCTGGAAGGAAGGAGGTGAGAAGGGGGCTCTAGATAAATTTGAGGTAGGTATTGTGGCTCTAGCTGGTTTGGCTCAGGGGATAGAACATCGGCCTGCGGACTGAAGGGTCCCGAGTTTGATTCTGGTCAAGGGCACATGCCCAGGTTGCGGGCTCGATCCCCAGTGGGGGGTGTGCAGGAGGCAGTCGGTCAATGATTCGCTCTCATCATTGATGTTTCTATCTTTCTCTCCCTCTCCCTTTCTCTCTCTGAAATAAATACAAATGTATATAAAGAGTAGGTGTTGTGAACCTATAGGACATCACTCCTGATGGCCTAATTTTCTCCAGAAAATGGGGGTTGCATAATGGGTTTGAGGATAGATGGTAAATTTTGGGATGGCTGTGGAACCATGTCAGCTTATGGATGTGGATTTGAAATAGTACCCATCTGCAAGGGTATACAATAGTGGGGAAGGAAGAAATTCTATCCTTCTAGGTTTTTTTGGCTGGTCTAATAATTAAATCCACATAAGACATATTAACAAGGTAAAATAACCAAATTTAATTACTTGCATATATATGGGAACTCCATGTATATGAGAGGTTCAGAGACAGAAAGGTAAAATAAGGTATATATAACATCCTGAGCTAAGGAATGTGATCTAGAGAAGAGGAGGACAATTGGTAGTTTGATAAGAAGAGCAGATGTTCAGTGATTAGATGTTTGCCCTGCCATAGAGATAGGTCATAAAAAGTTAGCTCTGGTAATAACTCATTATGGGTCAGGCCCCTGATTTAACATTTCTAGGTAGTTACGGTGGGGACAGACGTTTCTCTTGAGCCCACAGGGTCTCTATTGCCATCAGCTCAAAAGAATCCACATGCCCTCAACTCTGGAATATTAAACATAAAAACAAAATACATTGATTATTCCATCCAGAGGGGAAACTCTTCTTGGGGAGGTTTGCTCTGACCCCCTTAATGTTTTCCCTGATTAGTCAGTAGAGATTGACTAATTAGTGAGGGGTTCAAGGAACAAAGGTGTTGGGGAGGTGAGTTGATATTATCAACCACGGGAGTCCAGCCTTCTAGCGAACAAACATGCCAGGAAGGAGCTGGGTGATGGGTGAAAGGGAAGGACTGGGGAGGTTGGATTCTCCGGGAAATCTAAGAGCAGTGATGGCGAGGTGAAGGGGTGTGAAAGATGGAAGGAGGGCAGGTCCTGGAGGGCGATAATAAAGCTCAAGGTTTTAGAAGAATTGCAACCCCAAGTTATGGCAAGATCCAGGAGGTGAGCAACTGGATTAGATAATCAGATAGGGTGGAAGCTGTTTTATTTCTTTTTTTTTTTTCTTCTGCGTGTTTTCTGCATTCAGGGCTTGCGAGAAAGAGAACAGTGGTCACTCAGGATCCGATTGCTGGAGGGCCTGGCAATCAAAGCCACAGGATGGTCAGAGATGACACAGAGAGGTAGAGCCTCACAATAGTCAGTTTTATAGAGTCATGGAAGCAACCCTTTGGAACTGGCAGCGAGGAAGCAGGAAGATGCCACCCTCCACCATGGGCCCATGTGAGGCCTGTCAGCCTCCCCAGGAGAAACCTGTGGAGGGAAATGGTGACTAGGTTTCAGTAAAGTCAAGGAGATGGAACAGGCGATCTGGAAGGAGGTTGAGGTTGGAGAGGAGCTTATTGGTGATGAAACAACCATTTCACAGAGCGCAGTGGGAAATCCTATATAATAAAAGCCTAATACGCTAAGTGTTGACTGTTCGACCAGTCACTAGATGCGCACTGACCACCAGGGGGCAGATGCTCTGACTGATAAGTTAGCTTGCTTCTGGGGTCCAGCAGATCAGGAATGGGTGAGACAGGCCAGACATGCCCTGTAGCCCTCCTGCGTCCCTCCCTGGCCCTGATTGTGCACCAGTGGGGTCCCTCAGCCTGGCCTCTGCCCTCTCACAATCCGGGACCCCTCAGGGGATGTTGGAGAGCCAATTTCGGCCAACCCCGCAGGCCAGGCCAAGACCCCACAAATCTGTGCACCCGGCCTCTAGTGCATTTACAAAATGCTGAGGGAAAATGGAAGAGGGGAGTTCTTAATCAAATTGGGAAAATCCAGAAAGAACTTCCAAAGGAGGTAATCAGGGTTCTGAAAGACAGATCCCAGTCAGCTCTGTAAATGAGGGAGGGAGGAGGAGAGGGGAGGTAAGTGTCAAGTTTTAAGCTGAGGCATAATATTTCATGGAGATAAGGCACCTCTATGATATTGCCCTAAGTTCCAAGTGGCTGGATTGAAGAGGAGGTCTGAAGTATTGCTGATCGCTGAGGCAGCTTCTGATCAAACTGAAAATATCTCTAAACTGTGAAAACCTGTCTAAACTGAAAATATCTCTTGCTGGCCAATAGGAGCAGAGGTCAGAGAAAGGAAGCACGGTGTGCTGAGCTATATAGGCCTCCCCAGAGATCTTGCACCGGACGCAACATTTTATTCTAGACCATCTGACAACAATTGCCAGAATTTAAAGCGTTAAATACAAATCTTGCTCCAAAAGAAAGATACTCCTATTAAACTCATTTAGCCCTTTATTTAAAAGCGCAGCAAGTTGTCCCCTTCAGACTGGTAGGACGGGATTACATCCTGTTCACTGTGCCTGCCCTCTCTCTCCTTCTCTACTTCCTCTCCTTGCCTGTTCTCCCCTTCCATTCCCTCCCCGTGTCTTCAAGCTCAGACTATTAAGCCCTGGCATCAAAGATTTGGTACAACCAAATCGATGGATTCTGGGGACACTAGAATAGATTTTCATGTGATTTTGCCTTGAAATTCTTCGTTTTTCTTTCCTTGTCACAGCGGTCTGTTTTGTGTCCCAGTCATCTTGCATAGAGCATGGTTATAGGTGCATAGTATGGCTTATATTCACTCATTAATGAAAAAAACACATTCATTGTTTTTAGGTTCAAGCAAAAGAAAGACCAGGAACGCTAAGAAACTTGAACAGCAGGGGGCAGCAAATGTTTGCCTTTTTTGTTTTTTAACCAAGTCAACATTGTCCAATGCTTGAGTCATATTGGCTTCATATAAAAAGAAAAAAAAGAGAGAAAGAAAGAGAAGAGATGGGTGTTGTAATTTAAAGGTCGACTCTAAAAGGCAAGTGTACTGTAATTTACTTCAGTGGCTTCTAGAACAGTGCGTGTGGTTTTTCTTCGTTCTTTCCTCAAGGACCCCAAACTATTTATGTAGTACATACCAATAACCAGCTGATGGCAGCACTTTTCAAGGGTCAGGCATATAGAACAAAGTTTGGGGGGGAAATAAAGCTTATTTGGGCATGAAATCTTTATTTAAAAAATTGATGGGTAGCCCTGACCAGTTTGGCTCAGTGGATAGAGCGTCGCCCTGCGGGCTGAATGGTCCTGGGTTCGATTCCGGCCAAGGGCATGTACCTTGGTTGCTGGCACATCCTCAGTCGGGGGTATGCAAGAGGCAGCTGATCGATGTTTCTAACTCTCTATCCCCTTCACTTCCTCTCTGTGAAAAATCAATAAAATATGTTTTTAAAAAAACACCAAAAAAAAAAACAACTGATGGGTAGTTTTTAAGTAGGGGATAAAGCCTTTTGGGTCTCAAATATCTTGATGAAAGTAAGGTGAAAATTTAACCATAGGTACAAAGGCACATTGTTCATTTTGAAGCAAGGTGATAACCAAAATGTTTTAAAATATCAAGCTTGAGACTTACAAAAAGGAGCTGCTGTAATTGATGGAAATCATTTGGATTTTGCTGTGCACTTTAAGAATGTATCTTTATCAGATTTCTCAACGATCAATTCACAGACGTCAGCCAAGAGAAAGACATTTGCACGCAGACACAATGCTTTCAGATTACTGATTAATAGCACTAAATGACTTCTTGCGTTGTCCTTGGCTACCTTAGTTAAGTGTCAACAGAGGAACTCAGCGTCTCCTACGTGTATCAGGTCTTCACCTTTTCTAAACACTTAACTGCTTTAGTTGGATATTTATAATCAGATTAAAAGCAGGAACAATGTCTCTTGTTTGAGTACTTTAACTGCAAAGGAAAATGCAGACCCACTGGTTTCTGAGTGACACTTGCCCTGAAACTTCAAACAGGCCTGTGAAACTTCCCTCTGGGTGAAGGGGCAGAGGCCCGCCCGTCTAACACTGATGTCTTTTTCAGGCGTTCTCTATCCTTAGCCAGGAGATAAATAATAACTGCTTGAATGGGAGTAAAAAGCATCCTGTGGCATTTCTGCGTATAATGAAAAGCCCCCTGCCTTTGGCTGTTTGATTTCCCACGTGAAACCCAACATGGATTTTGCTACAATAACAAAGAACGCTAGAAAAAACAGAAGGGCGTGTTTGCTTAAATTGCTGCTTGCACCCAAAGAAACTCCCTAATGGGGTTATCACTGGGTCAGGCTGCACTCTGTTTTCACCAAGCCTGAGTCAGGGGTAGAAGAATTCAGACAGCTAGGTGGGTTTAGGCTCGTAGAATACCACCTTTTAAGTAAAGTTTTGCCTTTCTGGCAAAAGTCTCTGAGCCCTTCTATTTGGCTAGCAACTGAAAGAGGCATAAGAAAGGAATTAGAAATACTGAAGAGTCGTCAACTATACGAAATGACCCTGAGATTTAATTTTATCTCCAAAGAAAAATGTCTTCAATCCTTATGGGTCAGGGACCCCAAAATAAGGTCCTTTTGCTCAGTGTCACTTGCACCAATAGAACAAGACTGTACTTGGTAAAGCAGAGCAGAAACTTTATTCTTAGATCAAAGAATGCAGAAGGATGAGCTTATGCCCTACAGCAGTGGTTCTCAACCTTCTTAATGCCGCGACCCTTTAATACAGTTCCTCATGTTGTGGTGACCCCCAATTTCATTGTTACAAATTGAACATAATTAAAACATACTGATTAATCACAAAAACAATATGTAATTATATATGTGTTTTCCGATGGTCTTAGGCAACCCCTGTGAAAAAGTCGTTCGATCCCCAAAGGGGTCGCAACCCACAGGTTGAGAACCGCTGCTCTACAGGTACCTTCGCCCCGGTCTGAGAAAATCAGAAGTCCACAAGGATTGGTGGGAGGTCTGTGGGTTCAGGAGTATGGATTTCCAAGAAAAAAGTGGAGGCTTTGCATTGTGGGGAACATGCAAAGTTCCTAAACATGCTTGGAACATGCCTGGCCATACATCGTATGTCTCATTTTAATGTTAAGTCTCCACTGGGCATGATTTTAAGCAGGCTCGTGAGTGGAAGTTCCTCAAAGGTCACCCGGGAAAGGGTTTGGGGTGTCATCCTGGATCTTTTTAGTGCAAGCCCCTTTCTTTTTTTTTTTCTTTTTTAAAAAATTTTTTTAATTTTAATTTTTTTTAATTAATTTTTATTTATTTATTTATTTTTGCTAAAAGTATTACAAAGGGTATTACATAAGTGTCCTTTTTTTTCCCCCCGCCCTTGACAATCCCCTGCCCTCCCTTACCCCCCAGTATCTTATGTCCATTGGTTATTGTTATGCCCAGATTTCAAGATCCCCAAGAAGCCACCAGGGAGCCAGCCAGTCCGATGCAAAAGCAAAGAGTCTTTTATTTTAAGCCCGGGCTTAGCTCCTCTACCTTCCTTACTGACGCAGCAGCAGGTGGCAAAGAGAGAGCAGTCTGCTCGAACCAGGGGTTTCATAGAGGGTTGGAGTAGGGGCGGGAGAGGGGGCTGTGCCCCCCGCCGATTGGCCAGGTGCGAGCTGGTGACCCATTACACAGGATGTGGTCATAGCGATGGCGTGCACTTCCCTTGATTACCATTGGTTAGTCCAGAGAAATGGTGGGTGTGGCTAGCAGAGGCTCCTTCCGAGGGGGAAGGAGCCTTCGCTGAGCACATGGTTCCATACAAAATGGAGGTCCCTTAATGGATGGGAAGCCAGCCACTCGGCTCCCATGCAAGGCCTGCAGCCGTGGGCGTCACCGGGAGGCGGGCCGCCCACCACCCCACCTGGCCCTTGGGTCGCCCGCTGCTCAGCCCGAAAGTGACTCGGAGGCCGAGGAGGGCGGCCCGGGTCCTTCTGGGCGTCCGCGGGCCTGCGCCTATCTGGTCAGGCGCTGCCTCGGCCATGGCTGCCCGTCATCCTCCCTGCCGGATGCCTGCGGGGCCACGTGCCCCGCCGGCCCTTTCAGTTATACTTATATGCATGCATACAAGTCCTTCGGTTGATCTCTTACTCCCCTCCCTCTTGCCCCCCAACCCTCCCGGCCTTCCCACTGCAGTTTGACAATCAGTTTGAGGCAGCTCTGCCTCTGCATCTATTATTGTTCAAAAGTTTGTAATGGTCTTTATTATCCATGAATGAGTGAGATCATGTGGTATTTTTCCTTCATTGACTGGCTTGTTTCACTTAGCATAATGCTCTCCAGTTCCATCCATGCTGTTGCAAATGGTAAGAGTTCCTTCTTTTTTACAGCAGCATAGTATTCCATCGTGTAGATGTACCACAGTTTTCCAATCCATTCATCTACTGATGGGCACTTAGGCTGCTTCCAGATCTTAGCTATGGTGAATTGTGCAAGCCCCTTTCTTAGCTCAAGTCCTTGGGTTTCTTATCTGGTCCTTGCTGGCAAGCTTAGCTCGCTCTGGAATGTCCATCCTTTCCTGTCCAGCCTGTTTTGTCAGAGGATATGTTGGGAGAATGAGAGAAGACAAGAAAGTTGGTGGCGCCCTAACCGGTTTGGCTCAGTGGATAGAGCGTCGGCCTGTGGACTGAAGGGTCCCAGGTTCGATTCCGGTCAAGGGCATGTACCTTGGTTGCGGGCACATCCCCACTAGGGGGTGTGCAGGAGGCAGCTGATCGATGTATCTCTCTCATCGATGTTTTTAACTCTCTATCCCTCTCCCTTCCTCTCTGTAAAAAAATCAATAAAATATTTTTTTTAAAAAAAGAAAGTTGGTGGCGTACCACTGGGACAATAACACAGCTCCATATGGGAGGAAATGTGGCTTAGGAGCATGGGCTCTGACTCTCTGTTTGGTGCTGAATCGTGTTACATGCTGCTACAGTTTCCGCATCTGTGAAATGAAGACGAGGGTGTAGGGTTGGTGTGAAAGTTCAAGTTCATACTCGTGCAGCACTAGGAACATAGTATTACATGTGCTAATGCTGAGGATGCACCAGGCACTGCATTAGGGCCTGAGAATACAGAGATTGGTGAGATACTGTCCCCGCTTTAGGGGAGCTTAGAATATTTTAGGGGGGGGGTCAGGTAAATAAAAAAGAACAAAATATTACAGGTGTAATTGGGAAGTTGCATAGAGTTCGGGGAATGGAGGATACAGGACAGTGTGGTGAGTATGGCCTGGGCGGGGGTGAGGGAGGCCTTGAGGAAAGGCCCTGGAGTTGAATCATGAAATATGACTAGGCGTTGGTGCTACCGCACTCAAGGGGTTGGCCTCTTGGGCTTCTCTATTCCAGAAGGAGACACTGTTGTGGCTGGGAGTTTTATTTACTTACAGCGAGCAAAGGGGAAAGGGATTCATAGCCAAAGCGCTGCCTCTGCAAGGGAGGCTGGGCCATTGCTTATATCACTATTTGGCAATTCTGTGTTGATGTCTTCTTTGCAGTTGGATACTTTCGTCCTTTGAGCTCCTGTCCGCTCAACCTGGTTACAGCTGAATCTGGCAAGAAGTTAAAAAGGGAGGAGGGGCAAGAAGGGGCTTGTCAACAGGTGACTGAAGGCGGGGCTGGGGAGCCAGTACCTGAAGGCACGGAGGTGAGAGCCGGGGTGATGATTTCCAGCGCTACCGTTACCTGACTCTGAACAGAGCACAGGTCGGTGTTTCGGTGCAGAGTTTGTGGTGAAGTCCTACAGGTGCGTGAACGGCAGAGTCGAGCATTGCAAAGTGGGGCCCGTGGATTGAGTTTGGAAATTTGATGGGTGTTGTTCAGCTCACTCAGCATTTCTAAAAAACAAGGCATCCACATTTAAAATTTAGGAGGTTTTACATGGAAAAACCTGGATTCCCGGGCTTTCTAGAAAATTTGGATGGTCTTGTAATAATAGTGCTTTCCTTCCCTGCACAGCACCGAGGCACGATGTGTGCCGCCAGGTTGTCCCAGACCTCCCCCGCCACCTCCAGTCCATCAGCATGTGTGTCTCAGATCTTTATATAACGCACCGCGGAGTTCTGGCTTTATTCTATGGGGCATACGGAGCGTTGACGTGTTTCAAGGAGGAGAGTCTACTGTGATCTAATTTGCGTTTTTGCGTGGAGAATGGCTTGAGGGAAAAGATGCAAAATTGTTTCCAGCTTTTAGCAGACGTCTTATCAGAAGAAGTGTCTGGACACACCCCTGGGCAATTAAACGTCATTGGCTTTTACTGTAAGATTTTATTAGAAAATCGAATCCATTCTTTGAAAAGTGTGACCTCTAATTTGGTTATGGAAGAGCGATCAATCTTCTAGGCACCTCTGTGTTACTTGTAAAGGTTCGCAAGTGGTCTAGGATTTTAAGAGGAGAACTCAGTCTAGTTTGGCAGCGCCTTTAAGGACTGATAATGAAGTAAAATCAGACCTTAACACACCGGGAAAGGACTAAAGGGGATGCATATATTTCAACAGAAGAAGGGGCTGTTACAAAACAAAAGTTGCTGAGAGGCAACCAAGTATTTCTGGCGGAGTGGGCTTTGCTATCTAAAACCTGCTCTTACTGGTAGAGACTGCCCCCCATCTTCAGACTGCCCAGGGAAAGGGCACCTCACTTAAATTGGGGTGGTAGATACAAGTAAATGGAGGGTTTTTCTGGCTTGTGGTTCAGGCCCCTGACGGATGGGCAGATGCAAAGCAGAGACAGCTGTGCTGGGTTCAGAACCACACGGGCACAGGCTGGTTCGGGTGTCATGGGCTGGGGAGAAGAAAGAGACTGCTGCTGAGCTATGCCCACCTCTGAGAAACCCAGTTTCAACTTCTGTGTTACACCTAAAGTTTGTTGAACAAATGTGGAGAACCGTTATGTGCATAGTTGTTGCCAATGCTCTGCTTTTAGGGAGTCTGTTGCTATTGTAAATATTGGTAGAAAGGATACATTTAAATAAGACACAGATTTTGGCCTCAAGGAGCTTATAGTCCAGTGGAGGAAATGAACCTGCACACACATAACTGCAATTCAGAGAAGCGTGACACAGAGTGCACCTCAGGGGCAGAGTTGGGGTGGGGGGAAGGCTCCTGGCCCAGAAGAAGCCATGAATCCTGATTTGTGGGTTCAATCAGTCAGTCTTTGGAAAGAAGCAAATGAGAGTATATTTCCCCCCAAACTTTTCTGTGGGAATGCCCTAGGAATAATTTTGGGGACAAAAGCGTAATAGAACCTTGCAGCTAGATGCGGCCAATGAGAGGTGAATATATTCTAACCGTGCACTTTATGTAGAGATTAAATCCGAGCAAAAGTCCCATAGCTTTGAGAAGTAAACTCCCTTTCCCATAAGGCAGCAGACACTTCCATGTATTTCACTTCATGATCACTTTAATGAAAATCAAAACCACTGACTGGGAAAAATGCAGGTAAGCTGTGAAAATTGAGGTCTGTGAGATCTTTCCCGTACCTTTGTTCAGATTAAGTGTTACAAACTTCACACGGAATCAAACTTCATTTACAAAATATCCTTGCCCTAGCCAGTTTGGCTCAGCGGATAGAGTGTTGGCCTGTGGACTAAGGGGTCCCAGGTTCGATTCCAGTCAGGGGCCTCTACCTTGGTTGCGGGCACATACCCAGTGGGAGGTGTGCAGGAGGCAGCTTTCATCGATGTTTCTGATTCCCTCTCCCTCTCCCTTCCTCTCTGTAAAAAATCAATAAAATATATTTTTTAAAAAAACAAACAAACATCCTTTACCTCAATGAATCTTTAAACCCTTTCTAAGTTGATTCACTTTCTTAAAAATATATTTAAAATACTATGGGGCTTTTTTTGTTTTATTTTAATTATAGTTTAATCTCAATATTATTTTGTATTAGTTTCAGGTGTACAGCATAGTGGTTAGATGATCATTTAATTTACACAGTGTTCCCTTGATATTGTCAGTTCCCACCTAGAACCACACATAGTTATCTCTATATTATTGACTTTGTTGTTGTTATTGTTTGTTAATCCTCATCCGAGGGTATTTTTCCATTGATTTTTTATTTTTTAAAATTTCTTTTAGAGAGAGTGGCAGGGAGGGTGAGAGACAGAGAAACATAGATGTGAGAGAGACACATCGACTGGTTGCCTCCCGCACGTGCCCTGACCAGGGCTGGGGATTGAGCCTGCAACCGAGGTACATGCCCTTGACCGGAATCAAACCAGGGATCCTTCAGTCTGCAGGCCGATGCTCTATCCACTGAGCCAAACCAGCTAGGGCTGACTGTTTTGTTTGTTTTAAGAGAAGTCTCAAGTGGCATCAAATAATATGCCATGTATATGATATATAAATCTTCTTCCTCAACATAGCAGTGCCTCTTTAAATGTATTAAGTTTATTATATTATATATTATATATAAATATTACAATATATATATATATATATATATATATATATATATCCCTCAACATAGCATAGATCATGTAATTTTGTGTTTTGCACTTTGTAGAAAAAAATCCCATTAGAAGAATCCTAACATGTTTTGCAAATGTGCCTCGGAGTAGATTTTAACCATTGTCCTTTCCTCATCTGGCCACTAAAGAAAAGCAGGACTGAGAGTTGAAATGACTTATGCCAATTTGACAAGATTAGCAAGGCTTAGCCCTGACTCTGGCTGCCAGAGGCCACATGGTCTAACTGCTGGTCACTGTGGATAAGGCATTTCTGGCGCCTCGCCTCTAAGTGAATTAGCTCGGTAGTCAGTAAAGCAGGGAGGATAAATTAGTGACTTCCTCCTACCTACTGCACAATTTGCTCAACATCTTGTACACTATCCAGGTCACCCAGATAAAAATCTAAGGGAAAAACCCAGCAAAGTCCAAATAGCCATTAGTAGTCCCAGAGAATGAAAGCAATTTCTAACCCAGAGGTAGTTCAACAAGCTTGTTTGAGCTGAAAATTAATCTTTATGCATTTGCTGTTTCCTTCTATCTCAGGTCGCTTTCATTATTGCTGAAATATTTAAATCTTAATCTATTATATATAAAAAAAGAGCCCTGGCTGGTTTGGCTCAGTGGATAGAGCGTCAGCCTGCAGACTGAAGGGTCCTGGGTTCAATTACGGTCAAGGGCACATGCCCGGGTTGCAGGCTCGATTACCAGTAGGAGGTGTGCAGGAGGCAGCTGATCAATGATTCTCATCATTGATGTTTCTCTCTTTCTCTCTCTCCCTTCCTCTCTGAAATCAATATATATATATATATATATATATATATATATATATATATATTTAAAATAATACTGATTATTAGGAATGAGCTAGAGAAGAGGACTAGTTTGGGGAGATGAATCAGTATTCTAGACCTACTGAAAATGTCAGCTCAATCCTGTGCAAGAAAATCAGTGGCTTGTTCCTCTAAAAGAAATCTATCTATACTGGGTATGTGCACGGGATGACACTCAGATACCTTCGCTGTTGAGTAAAAGCAAAAAGAATGCTATGTCATCTGGCACAAATGCCCAAGGTGCAATTCCCTGAGGGCTTTTCTTTATGATAGGGAAATAAATACCCAATTGTTACAACATTTTTTCCTAGCCTGTGCCTCTGCATTTATACCACAGGAAACAGGGATTTCCTATGATTTAATTGTACAGGAGTCCCTTCTTATCCACAGTTTTGCTTTCTGTGGTTTCAGTTACCCGTGGTCAACTCTGATCCAAAAACATTAAATGGAAAATTCCAGTAAATGAGGCATGTTTTAAATCGCTCACCTTTCTCCGTAGTGTGATGAAAGCTCCTGCAGCCCCTCGCAAGAGGTGATTCATCCCTTCGTCCAGGGTGTGTGCACGCTGTTGATGCTCTACGCCCATTAGCCGCTTAGTCACCATCTTGGTTATCAGATCTACCGCTGTGGTACTGAAGTGCTTGTGTTCAAGGAGCCCTATGTTACTTAATAATGGCCCTAACGCGCAAGAGTAGTGATGGTGGCAGTTTAGATATGGTAAAGAGAAGCCATAAACGTGCTTCCTTTAAGTGAAAGTTGATTACAGTACAATGAAACACTTTGAGAGGGAGACCACATATACATAACTATTAGTACAGTGTATTGTTATAGTTGTTCTATTTTGTTATTAGTGTTGTTAAATAATTACTGTGCCTAATTTATAAATTAAACTCTATCAGAGGGATGTGTGTGTAGGAAACAACATAGTATATATGGGGTTCAGTATATGCAGGATGTCAGGCATCCACTGGGGATCTTGGAACTAATCTTCTGCCACTAAGGGGGGAGCACTGCAGTTCTTTCTCCATGTGGAAGCTCTCACCTGCAATGCAGTGTAGTGTTCACAGAGAGCCGTGTAAATGAGAACGCACGGTCATAATCTTTATCCCAGCATGCAACACAGAGCTGACTGCTCTGCAGAGCCCACTGTATTAACTCTCCCTGGATAAGTTCTAGAATAAGATAACAGAGGCTGGCTTATTAGGAATGATAGTAAGGATGGAGTGCTATTCCTGGTTTTTCTGAATTCTTAAAACTACATAATTCTGAAAGAGTTAGAGAAATCCTCATGGAATTTGGCAAAGAACTAAAGAGACTTACTTTCTACACCTTTTCTCTGAATGGACAAGTTTACAGAAAATCTCTCCTTTGTTAATCATTCCAGCAGTGGCAAAACCATAGTCTAGGACAACTTGAAAAGAGAATAATTTATCTTTCTCTCATCTTGAGACGAGGTTGCCAGAGGTTGAATTCTGTCCGCCCCCCTTTGTAGCTGAGTGACCTTGAAAAAAGTTATTAAACTTCCTTGGGTTTCAATCTCCTCATCTATAAAATGGTGATATTGATAGCACCCACTTAATTGGGTTGTTTGAGAATGACATTAGATAAAATATGTAAGGTACTTAGAATAGGTCTCAGCCCTAGTAAACAATTAGTACATATTAGCTACTACTGTTATTAATTTTGAAATGATTATATTAAAAATTTGTAGTCCCTTTTTATCTTAGTTCAAATTCCACATATTTTGGGGGTATAATCTCAGTGCACATACAATTGAAAACTTACTTATTTTTTTCATAGATCTCCATAAATATTTTGTCATGTGACTGCATAGACTTCATAAGTGTTACTTTTAATAGCTCCCTGGAGTTGTTGCACTGCCATGTACTACGGTAGTCCAAGAATGCCACATACACATACACATAATACTATAACATCTCTTGGTTGTAAATTATACAGATTGTTCCTGTTATTATTTTAAAATTATAAAATAAACCACAATGAACACCTTGGAACATTTTGAATTCACTCTATTGATATTTTTACGTAGGAACTAGAATTTTTAAATATAAAGATATGAACTTGAATACAATGGCATTTCTGTATAGCTTTCCAAAATGGTTGCCCTAAATTACACTATGGCAAGTATTGTGTGGGTAGTTGGCACCACATCCTCACTCTTATTTGGATTATTAATAATCCAGTTTGGCTCAGTTGATAAGTGCAAACTAATATTTTGGTTGTTATTTTGTTTATTTTCTTTACAATTTATATCTATTTTTGTGTGGAGTCGTTCATATTCTTTGATCTCTTAGCTATTTGAGTTACTTTTCTTATATACTTAAATATGGATATTAACCCTTTTTCACATTTGTTGAAAATATTTTTTCTCTCAAGTGTTTTGAAATTTACATATTTGTGATTTTCAAATGTTTTGTATTTGAACACTTCCCTTTGAGTTATTTTTATTGCACCTGGGTTGCATCCAGATAGGACTACCTAGCTCTTCAATTTTTTTCTTTTATTTTTCCTTAAATAAATTCTTAACTTTGGAGTTTACTTTGATATACAACATGAGAAAATGAAAAAAATAATAATATTCTAGAGAACCATAATATTAGATTAAACACCTGGCATTTACTTTTTTTTGAGATATATTATGTATAATAATAAAAGCATAATATGCTAATTAGACCACATAGCTGAACGTCCTTCCGGATATCCTTCCATACAAAGCCGTGGTGGCTGCAAGGGCCAAGGGCAGGCAGCCATGGCAGCCAGCAGCAGCAGCAGCGATGGGGTTATGGGGGTGGCACCTTCCTCTGATTGGCCTGGTCACCTCCTGCAGAGGGAGGCAAGACTGCAGCGTAGGCAGGAAGCGGGCCTAAGCTGTCAGTAGGACATCCCCTGAGGGCTCCCAGGCTGTGAGAGGGGGCAGGCCAGGCTGAAGGACCCCCCCACCCCCAGTGCACACATTTTTGTGCACCGGGCCTCTAGTTATAAATAAAAGAGAACTACAACAGGCTCTTACAAGAGGCTGAAGAGATTCTTGGAGCAGGGAGTCTCTTTGCTATTCCTTTCTGTTAGATTGCCCTGATTCCAAACAACAAACTCCAAAGAAAGGGAAAAAATTGCCCAGCTGGTGTTGCTCAGTGGTTGAGCATCAACCTATGAACCAGGAAGTCATGTTTCGATTCCTAGTCAGGGCACATGCCTGGGTTGCGGGCTCGATCCCCAGTGTAGGGCCTGCAGGAGGCAGCTGATCAATGACTTTCTCTCATCATTGATGTTTCTATCTCTCCCTCTCCCTTCCTGAGCAAAAAGTATACATCTAAAGGTGATGTTAAGCCCTCATTGTCTACTCAGATTAGCCAATCAAATATATCTTTGCTTTTTAGGAAATTAATCTTAAGTACACCACACTGTTCACCCTTTCGAATTAAAGGGTGCTTAATGTACTTAGTGCAAGCTAGAAATATTGATTTCTTAATGTAATACTTAAACACATATATTATAGCACCAATTCCTGGCAGAAACTATTTTAATTTAATTCTTTTAATGAGTAAAAAATAAAAGTGCTGTTTGTGGTTAGAAATCTAAGGGTACTTAGCAATAGGTCCAGCCTGGTAAGGTTACAATCCAGAATTTCTTAAAAAATATTGTGTTTCACTTTGTTATTTCACTCTGGACCCAACAAAATTTTGCCTTTGGCTTTTTAACCATTTCATTTCAATACATCAAATAGTTATTAAGCACCTCCTTTATACCAGGCACTGTGCTAGGTAGTAGGGGTGAAAATATAAATAATAAAATGATTCTGCTGGGGTAACTTTAAGCCAAGTTGTAGACAGACACATAGATGATTGAAATATAATTCAATAATTCCTGAGATCCAGACCATTTAACTAAATGTGTCAAAGATTGTAAGGGCCCTGGCCAGCGTGGTTCAATGGTTAGAGTGTCGACCTGCGCATCGAAGGGTCTCGGGTTCAATTCCCAGTCAAGGACATGTTCCTGAGTTGTGGGTTCACTCCCTGCCCCCAGTAGGGGCTCATTAGGGAGGCAACCAACCGATGTGTCTCCCTCACATCAATGTTTCTCTCTCTCTCCCTCTCTCTTCTCTTTCTCCCTCCCTCCCTTCCACACTCTCTGAAAAAGCAATGGAAAAACATATCCTCAGGTGAGGATTAATAACAGAAAAAAAAAGATTTTAAGGGAGGCCCATATTTTACTCCTAGTGGGACTATTCTCCTCCCCCTACTGACAGTCCTTGGTCCAACTTAAGGAGCTTCAGAGCCCCCCCCCCGCCCCCCCAGTTCCTCCACCTGCTTCATCAACACATACTACCTAAGTACTCTATCCCAAGTAGGAGCTATACTTAGAATTAATTCTCCCCCTTCCCTAAGAGGCCAGGAGACTGATCATGCCCCACACTTTCATTGGCCTCAGTCGCCACCAGAAGTGCAAGCCTCTCAGATCAACGCAGAAACTCTCATCCATATATTTCTGTACACCCCTTATCTTGACCCACTCCCCCATCCCTGGAAAAGCTGCAGCCCTGCCAGTGTGGTTACTGGAACTCAGAACTTGAACAGCATCATCTCCTTTAACTTCAACTCTTCTCTGAAAATACCTTCACCTTCTTGCTCTAAGACCTGGCGCTCCCCACTACAAACTGCTTACCTGGTGCCTTTCAAAGGTGGTTGTTTTTGCTTCCACAGCCCACATTTCCAGGCCCTGGAAGTGGGAATAGGAAAATGGGCACTCTTCTTCTTTCTCATCATGGCTTCTCTTTCAGAAATCCCAGTTCCTTTGAGATTATACTAGACTGCTTTCATTTGCTATCCACCCAGTCATTCTGCTTTCTGTGTAGAAGATTTTAGCAACTGAGTCACTGAATTTTTTTTCTCTCCACTACTCTTGACATCATCTATATCATGGGTGGATATATCCTGGGTTGTCAAGGTTAGCTGCACATTTGAAGCACTTGGGGTTGTTTTTATTTTTATTTTTAAAATATATTTTTATTGATTTCAGAGAGGAAGGGAGAGGGGGAGAGAGATAGAAACATCAATGATGAGAGAGAATCATTGATCGGCTGCCTCCTGCATGCCCCCTACTGGGTATTGAGCCCACAACCTAGGCATGTGCCCTTGACCGGACTCGAACCCGGGACCCTTCAGTCCACAGGCTGACACTCTATCCACCGAGCCAAACCAGTTAGAGCACTTGAGGTCGTTTTTAAAGATTACCTGTTCACAGGCCCTCCCCAAGTCCCATAGATACTGATTTAATTGATCAAGATAGGAGTCAGGTATTGGGTTAGTTGTGTGTGTGTGTGTGTGTGTGTGTGTGTGTGTGTGTGTATTTAAACTCCCAGGTTGATCTGAACGTGCAGGCAGAATTCAGAACCACTTACTTAGGAAATCCATTCTAGGACCTCCTCACTCCAACACCTCTTCCTCTTGTCTACCCCAGCCCCCTGCAATCAGGTCCACCCACTCCCCCATCATAGCCTAGGTCTTGTTATTATCAGTAACCTTTGACATACTGTTTTCCTTCATCCCACTTTCTGCTATTCACAGCATCTCCTCCTGCCTCCTCACTCAAGAGCACCACCACTCCAGTAATTCAGGGACCTACCCTATGACATTTTCTCTGTCTGATTCTCGCCTCTTGTCCTTACTTCTTTTCTTACCCAGCTTAGATTCCAGAGATTGTCACCATAACTCCCTTGCATGCACATTTCACTCTTTTTTCCTTCTCTATCTCCATGGTACTTCCCTGGCAAAACCCAAACTCCAGTTATATTCAACTCTGCCTATTCCACATGTGCTCAAGCAGCTTAGTGGGATAGAAGAAAAACACAGTTGCTTTACATATATGGCCACAAACCTCAAGTTGGTTCTCAGCACTGCAGGATAATTCTGCTAGAATTCTCGCACCAGCTTCCTGTCCACTTTTTTAGATGACCGTTTTATATCCTGGTCTCTCTTCTCAAACCTCCAGCACTGCCAGTCCTCCCACTCAGCTCATAACCTCAATTGTTAAAGTTTGACTAAGAAAATAGAAGCAAGCAGAAAAGAACTGCTTCTTTTCCCCTTTACCAAATCTACCGCCCTTGCTTCAGACCCTCACTCTGTTTTCTCTTTAGTCATAAGGATGAGCAGCTTCTGCTCTTCTTAAGGACAATCCTTCCACTCCAGACCTCACTTCCTGCACGTATGCTTTTCCCTCTTACTAGATCATTCTCATCAGCATACGAACATACAGAAAGCATATCCTTCAAATGTCTATATTTACATCATTTTAATGACTGTACAATCCTATATAATAAAGAGGTAATATGCAAATTGACCATTACTCAAACACACAAGATGGCCAGCAGGGGAGGGCAGTTGGGAGGGACAAGGCCTGCAGGGGAGGGCAGTTGGGGGCAACCAGGCCGGCAGGGGAGGGCAATTAAGGGCAATCAGGCTGGCATGGGAGCAGTTCGGCATCAATCAGGCTGGCATGGGAGTGGTTAGGGCAGTGGTTCTCAACCTGTGGGTCGCGACCCCTTTGGTGGTCGAACGACCCTTTCACAGGGGTTGCCTAAGACCATCCTGCATATCAGATATTTACATTATGATTCGTAACAGTAGCAACATTACAGTTATGAAGTAGCAATGAAAATAATTTTATAGTTGGGTCACAACATGAGGAACTGTATTTAAAGGGCCAGAAGGTTGAGAACCACTGGGTTAGGGGGTGATTGGGCTGTCAGGCAGAAGTGATTAGGGGCAATCAGGCAGGCAGGCAGGCGAGCAGTTGGGAGCCAGCAGTCCTGGATTGTAAGAGGGATGTCCGACTGCCCATTTAGGCCCAAGCCCACCAGGATCTGGCCTACATGGGCAGTCAGACATCCCTCGAGGGGTCCCAGATTGGAGAGGGTGCAGGCTGGGCTGATGGACACACCCCCACCCCCTGCACAAATTTTGTGCACTGAGCCTCTAGTATTCTATATTATGCATTTACCCCTAATGTTGGACATTCAAGGTATTTAAAACTTTCTAGTATTTGTCAATAAGACAATAATGATGGTCTGCTGCCAGCTACTCCATTCTACCCAGAAGCAGGCTTCCACCTAACTAGATCATCCTCATCACCATCTCAATAAAACAAAAAACAATCTTTCCCAGACTTCCTGCCACATTCTAGTTCCAGCTGTATTCCTGGGCTGCTTTTTTCAGCAAGACTTACTGAGAATTTTTTGTACTTACTGTCATACTTTCTCACCTCCATCTCTTTAACTCACTTCAATTGGAATTTTGTTCCCACTGCTCCCTTGAAATTGCGCTGTGAGAATTGACAGCAATCTCCTTAGGGCTAAAAGCAGTGATCAATTTTCAATCTTCATTTTATGCAAACTGCCCCCCCTCCTCCATGGCCCAGGAGATTTGGCACCATCGTCATCTGCTCCCAAGCACTTTGTTCTGGGCCCTCTTGCATGCCCCATTCTCCTGGTTGTCCTCTCATCTCAGTGTTGCTTTCTGGTTTCCTCTGCACCCTCCTCTCCCTTCTCTCCAGAACTCTGAATGTTGGAGCACTCCAGCTTCAAGCTCCTGGTCCTGCTCTCCTTGCTGTCTGTACTCATCCCCAAGGTGACGTCATCCGGGCCCATGGCTTTAAATAGCATCTTCATGCTGATGATAATTCGGCTCCATCCTCTCCCCTAAGCTCCAGGTTTCAATATCTATCTACGGGATACTTCCACTTGTTTGTCTAAAAAGCATAACTAAAATCATTCATTCATAATTGATTATTTGGTAAAATCATTTATAAACAAGGAAAATTATTAATTTTTCCTCCTCAAATCTGCTCTTTACACAACTTCTCTTTTTTAGCAATGGCATCACCACTGTCTGAGTTGCACAGTCAAATGTCTAGGCATCATGCTTGACTCTCTCAAATGCATACTTCCGTCAACAAGTCGTATTAGCTGTACCTTCAAAACATACCTTGAATCTGACAGTTCTCACCACATTCACCTCTGTGGTTCAAGTTATTATTATATCTGGCTGTGATATTAAATTCCTAACTTGTCTTCTTATTGTTGTCCTAGTGTTCCAATCAGTTTCTCCCCATAGCAGCAGATTATGTTTTAAAAATATAAATTTGGCCCTAACCGGTTTGGCTCAGTGGATAGAGCGTTGGCCTGCGGACTGAAGGGTCCTAGGTTTGATTCCGGTCAAGGGCATGTGCCTGGATTTCAGGTTCACTCCCTGCCCCTCATCAGGCTGCGTATGGGAGGCAACCAGTCCAGTTGATGTGACCCCCTTACATTGATGTTTCTCTCCTCTCCCCTCTCCCCTCTCCCCTCTCCCCGTCTCCCCTTTCTCTCCGCGCGCCCCCCCGCCCCCGTCTTCCTCCCATTCTCTTTGAAGAAGCAATGGAAAAAAGAAATACCCAGACTTCCCTGTCTGAAATCAAGCCAAGGCTGCCTAATCATATTCTATTCCCTTAGTTTCCTCCATATTACTCATCACTACCTGAACTTAAATGAAATATTTGTTTACTTTTTAATTATTTGTTTCTCTTACTAGAATGTAGGCCTCCTGAGGGTAGAAATTTTATCTGTCTTGGAGATAGTGGCACTCCTAATGCTTAAAAACAGAGCCTAGGACAGGGGTGGGCAACCCCTGGCACTCGTGCCAAACATGACATGCCAGTAACTTTTGCTGGCACGCGAAACCCTCTCTTATAATCTTCCATTTACAATTTTTTTCTTAATATCGACTTTTTTATTTCTCAGAATAAGTCAGTGTAGGTGCATCTTAGATAAATAAATAATTTTACATAACAAGTTATCTTAAAGACCATAGACATGGATTGACGAGAGAGGGGAAGAGCAATTTCAATAGTGTCGAAAACGAACTATTGAGGACTTGGAATGCCATTCCAGAAAATTTTTTCTGTTTAAAAAACTTTGCAACAGCATTACTCTACATGTTTTCATCCACATACGCTTGTGAATCTTTGTTCTCAGTGATGAATTTTGTTAAGTCTCGTAATAGGAGTAGCCTGATGGATGAAAGTAGTAGCTTGTGCATATCTCTGAAGGTCACGAAATACAAACCTGATGTAAAATCTCTGTCATCAGTGATGCAGCAGCAAAAGTCCCACTGAAATATCAAACAGAGTCATAAAGTTTTCTGTTGGACTATCAGTGTACATGTATACATTAAAAAGTAAATGTATTTTTCATCATTATATACTGTGTTTTTGTCACTCGAATGAATTTTATTGTTTCTTCAAGGTTCTTCATATACGTTCAACTTAAGTGATATCAAGTAGGCGTAACATGTTCTCAAAAAATTAGGGTTGGCACGCAGAAGAATTTTGAGTCAGAGATTTTGCTGGTTTTGGCACGCAGTCACAAAAAGGTTGCTCACCCCTGGCCGAGGATCTAGGAGATTCTCAATAAATATTTGTTCAGTGAATGAATGAAAAGTGTAAATTATCACTGCAACTGACTCATTGTTGATACTGCTTTATTATCCATTAAGAACCAACACATAACTATGTGTTCACGCACCACCTGGAAGCATCTTTCTTACCTTGCAATATCATTGCAGTTACCACACTTCAGTGAACACTATTCTCAACCCTGTGAAAATATGATATCTGCTGCTCTGACTGGTACAACCAGGGGTGAGTCCCTGGCCAAAAACCACCAATCTATTGTTTGATTACTGACCAGACAGTTGGCCTGGTTTAAAAATATGGCTAAAAGGGTTATGACTGCTTAGTTAGGTGGAAGCCTGCTTTTGGGTAGGATGAGGTAGCTGGCAGATCATCATTACTGTCTTGTTGACAATATTAGAAAATATTAAATATCTTTACTGTCCAACATTAGGGGATTGGGTAAATGCATAATGTAGAATAACATACAATTATTAAAATGATGTAAATATAGACCTTTGAAAGATGTGCTTTCTATATAATGTGCATTATCAAGTGAAAGAAGCAGAGAGTGAAGTTGTTTATGCAGTTTGACTTCAATTTTGTTAATGATCTCTCTCTATATATGTATTTCTTCACACACGCACAAATATATCAAAAATTTAATAGGGCTTCTTTTTTCCTAGATGGCGCTCATGAGGATTATAGGAATATCTCCCTTATAGGTGATTTATTTTTTCCTATAGTTTTATAAATTTTGTCAAATTAAATTAATTAGAATAAAACTGTATTATTTAGAAACCTTTCCATAAAAAACTCAAAAGATTTTATGCATTTAAAAAATATATTTGTACTTTTGCATTAGATCTGAATTATATAAAAAACCTATATACATAAAAAATTACATATCCTATATAATGAAAGAGAAACATGCAAATTAGCCATCCCTCTGCTACACTCAAGCCATGCCCATCAGCCAATGAGGAGTGAGTATGCAAATTAACTCAACAAAGATGGTGGGTAATTTGCATACACAGAGCAGAGTGGGAGAGCCGGCAGCTTGGGGGGACCTGGCTCCCTCAGTCACCGAACACTGGACGTGACTCCCTCAGTCACTGGTCGGGGAAAATTCAGAGCGTGGGGAGTACTAGGAATTCTGGGAATAGTTGTTTTGGTGACAGCCCAGGACCAGAAGCAGAAGCCCAGAGTGCGGGGAGCTGGGAATTGTAGTTCTGGTGGCAGACAGATCTCCTAGACCAGTGATGGTGAACCTATGACACACGTGTCAGAGGTGACACGCGAACTCATTTTTTTGGTTGATTTTTCTTTATTAAATAGCATTTAAGTGTATAAAATAAGTATCAAAAATATAAGTCTTTGTTTTACTATAGTTGCAAATATCAAAAAATTTCTATATGTGACACGGCACCAGAGTTAAGTTAGGGTTTTTCAAAATGCTGACACGCCAAGCTCAAAAGGTTCGCCATCACTGTCCTAGACACTAGAGCAGCAGTTCTCAACCTAAGGGTCGCCAAGCTGTGGGTTGTGACCCCTTTGGGGGTCGAACGACCCTTTCACAGGGGTTGCTTAAGACCAACGGAAAACACATATATAATTACATATTGTTTTTGTGATTAATCACTATGCTTTAATTATGTTCAATTTGTAACAATGAAAATACATCCTGCATATCAGATATTTACATTACGATTCATAACAGTAGCAAAATTACAGTTATGAAGTAGCAACGAAAATAATTTTATGGTTGGGGGTCACCACAACACGAGGAACTGTATTAAAGGGTCGTGGCATTAGGAAGGTTGAGAACCACTGCACTAGAGCAAAGTGAGCCTGGAGCAAGTTACTATTGCGGTTGGGGATGGAGGGAAAGCAAAGGTGAGAGACATAAGTAAAATCAGAGTGTCTAGGAAAAATTAAAGGGAAGATATCCTAAAACTTCCAGGAAATCTCCACCAATGGAGCAAAGAAAAAAAATGCCTCCATTATTCTGTGAGCAACAAACCAAACTGAGTTGGGGGTCTCAGACAATTTGCTCATATGATTGCAAAGACAGACAGAAACTCCCGGATTGGAGAGGGCTCCCCTGAGGGCTCCCAGATTGGAGAGGGTTCAGGTCGGGCTGAGGGAATCCCCCCCCCCCCCGCCACCCCCAGTGCACGAATCTTCATGCACCGGGTCCCTAGTCTATATATATAAAAGCCTAAGCGATCATTACAACTGAATGACTGGAATGACTGGCCGACCAGTCGCTAAGACATGCACTGACCACAGGGGAGTGCCAGTCAGCCAGAAGCCTGGCTCAGGGCTGGCGAGCGCAGCTGTGGTGGTGGGAGCCTTTCCCAACTTTATGGCAGCGCTACTGAGCAGTGGTGGCAGGTGCAGGGGGTCGGAATGAGCGTGAGTGGTGCCCAGCCCCAGCTTGGGCTCTTCCCTGGACGCCTACTGCTTGGCGCACTGCTACATCCCTCGGGATGTCTGACTGCCGGTTTAGGCTGGATCCCCGCAGTCGGACATCCCCTGAGTGGTCCCAGATTGCGAGAGGGTGCAGGTCAGCCTGAGGGATCCCCCACCTCTGTGCACAAATCTATGCACCAGGCCTCTAGTAGTTATATATTAGATACATATTTATACCAAGTAATGGATTAGAATCTATTGTATATATTATGTCTACAGACACATGTGTAGACATGCACATACAGAAAACTTCATAGATTAGTGAATTCCTTGGCAGCCCTTGAACTGGTACTTCAGTTCAAATTCTGGTGTGATTTTATGCTAATCCCTTTAAATGACAGCCAAATATTTGCTTTTTATTCTAAAGAAAGTATAATAAAGATTAAAACTAAGAGAAATTATATCCTTTTATGAGACTTTAAAAGTTAAAGTCCAATTATTTAAAATTAAACTGTGAAATAATTAGAGCTTTATTTTAACTTTATTATTCATTGTATAATTTCAAATATATTTCTGGTTAGATTATAATAACCTTCTTTTTAACCTCTAAATGCTGCATACGTACAAAGTAGAAAACTGAGCTATTACAGAGCCTAGAATGAAAATTATTTGAAATAACAGCTTAAAGATTATATGGGAGAGAGTAATAAATATGTCTTTTGAGTTGAGAAATAAAAATTAATGGGCTTAGGAGTTCCTTTAATTTGTTTGAATTTTGAGTCTAGTCCATTAATTATTTTATTTATTTATTTGACAAATTTATAGGACTTCTGGGTGTCAAGCGCTAAGAATACAGTGATGAACAAGAGAGATGAGCCTATCTTCTTGAAATAGTGTGTTAGGCTATTGATTATATAATTTATCAGTAAGTTATATTTATGATACATATTAGGACAGTGATTTTCAACTGGTATGCTGCAAGAATTTTTAAAAAATGTAATATCTGATTATTTAGTCAGGGGCACTGACCTCTTTTCCCTTAGATTGTCCAATAAAAAAATGACAACAGCCAACACTACAATAGCAGTCCGGTGTGAATGAATCAAAATTATACCTGTATTTTTGTCAGATTGGCAACAAAATTAGTATGTTCTTTGGTATGGTGCAAAATTGTAGTAATTAGTTTATGTGGCAGGAGATGAAAAAGGTTGAAAATTTCTGTATTAAAAGGTTGAAGTGGGGTCACACATTAAGTTTGAGGTGAAATATAGGATTGCAAGGGATTCTTTCTTCCAATGGAATATTTAAAGTTTCTAAACCCTACTGACCTATAAAGCGCCTAGGCAGGAGGTGGGATCTGTTTTTCTCTGTAGCCTAGTTGAAATCTGATTGTACAATTAGCCACTGACAGGCTTGGAATTCTATACCTTTCCCCTGAGATAAGCCGCAGGAAGGAGAGCAGAGCAAGGACTTGCCCATCTGTGAGAAAGCTCTTCAGATGTCGTGCTCCTGGAGCCCCGTGTCACGGCCTCAAGTTGTTGTGTGGCTTTACTCCACTCATTCTTTTATTTATTTATTTGACAAATTTATAGGGCTTCTGCTGTGCGAGTGGCATGACCACTGACAAATGGTGAAAATGGACAGATGGTCAGATGTCCATTGACCATTTCAAAAACCAAATAAATGTCTGTGGTGGATCCTGGATGTAGGGACCAGACAGAAGGGGAGAAACTCAGGACAAATAAGTTCCCATCTTTTGAAGCCCTACTGTGTGCATGCCATGTGTAATGTCTAATCCTTGCAGAACTCAGCAGCACACCTATCACTCTAATTTAAAGATAAAGAAGCTTAGGCCAAGAAGCTCAGAAGGTCTTACTGAGGGTTACTTAGTAAATACCTGGTAGGAATGTGATTAAAATTCAGGCCTTTTTAGCTCCAGTGCTAACATATTTTTAAGTACCTCAGTGCCAGTAGCATAATATCTACAGGGGGAAATGGGAATGTAACTGTAAAAGAAGGTTTCAATGTATTGCAATTATAGTTAAAATATAAGAATTAAAGATGCTAGCTAGTAAAACTACCTAAGGTTATGTAAATGTATACCTGCTTAATTTAATTTATCTCTGGGAACTTATTGCTATTCTACTGCAGTTCGTTTTTTGTTTTTTTTTTAACCTTCTACTCCACTCATGCCAGGAATAGGTTCACAGAAAGCATAACATATCCTATAGGCATTGGCCATTGTGACAGATTGAACTTTTAATTTCAAGTCTTCATTTTCTCATAAAAGCTTATAACATTCCTTCCCTTGACTTGCTCCCTCTCATGTGAGTGAAGGGTATTTTTCCCACTCTTCGACTTTGGGCCTGGACATGCAACTTGCTTTGGTAATGGGGTGCTGGTGACACAGGCAGACCAGAAACATGCCAGGTCTGCTTGCTGGTGCTCCACCATGAGAAGAACATGCCCTGATAGCTATGCCTGTAGCCTAGCCCCAGAACAAACACACTTGGAACAGAACCTACACCCAGGAGCCAAGGCCAAGCCAATCCTGAAAGAGAACTAGATTAGCTAACCCATTTCCCACACAGATCCACAAAGGTAAGGAGAGATTTTTATTGCTATAAGCCCCTGCGTTTCAGGGATCATTTGTTACGCAGCAATATTGTGCCTCTGGGTGACTGAGATAGCCATGAGGTGCACACAAAATTATGGAAGATGCATAAAGAGGAAAATATTCTTCCTGCTCTTTAGTCTTTCTGAGTCATCCAAGACAGAAAGGCAGAAATGAAGCACCATGAGTAAAGGACTTGAATGCATGGTCTTAGCACACATGAGAGAACTGTTCCTGAGTGTTTATTTGTGTGACCAAGGACAGAGTTTGAGGGCAAGGGGTGGAAGAGAGCCCCACCAGTGTGAAAACTCTTCTCTAGTGAGTCCCCTAAGCTTAGCTCTAGGGGCCAACCAAATGGTGCCTGTCACTGGGTGGAAATGGTAGAAGGAACGAAGGATTAAGGCAATTGTCTTGGTTCTCTGCTCTGCAGCCTTACAAATGAAATTAATAAATTGCTGAACATCGTTTTTATGTTGCTAGCTGACTTCATAATAGTAACCACATTTCATTTCCCTGGAGAATGGTATTTTAAGCCAAATAGGGTTTAGGCCTCATTAGATATATTGGTGTATACTTTGCTCATGAAGTAAGCTGTAGATTAAAGTCACTGGAACAAAGTACTAAAAATGAAAGGTGCTTGAGGCACTTTTAGTCTCCGTATAGATCATAGCCTGGTGAGGGATTTAGCACAGAAATATATTACTCAGACTTATGCAGGTGAGGATTTACTGTAATATTTAATAAAAACACGTATGGGGCTTATCATGAAATATGCTCACGTGATGTGTCTGACACCCCCTCAGGAATTTGGCACGAACACTAAAGCTTTGCCACACGGTGCCAGAGACACTAATATGAGGTGGTTTACTGCAAGAGACACAACTGTTTGATTTCTACGGGAGACCACAGAAAATAGCACTTAGCTCAGTTAAAAACATCCATGCGCTAGTCCCACATTTAAGCCATAGTCTGATAGATTTAAACCATTTTCTGATAGATTTCTTTGCTTGCTAACTCCCTTTTATTGGATTTTTTAAAGTTCTTGGACTTCTTAGATGAAAAATTGTGCTTTTGTCAGTTGAGTTATGTGAAATATTCATCTCATGTCTGTGAGAAAAAGAACATTTCCTCAGAAAAATTCCTTTATTCGGCCAATTTTTTAGTTTTTAAAGCCACATGCTGTATGACGGTAAGTGCAATCAACCAGTGCTTCCTATCCGTTCTAGGGGAGGGTGAAATAATAATATCATTAAAGGAAACAAACAGAAACTTCACATTATTGTCTTCTTCATACTCTAAATCAGCTGTGGGCAAACTACGGCCCGCGGGCCAGATCTGGCCCGTTTGAAATGAATAAAACTAAAAAAAAAAGACTGTACCCTTTTATGTAATGATGTTTACTTTTAATTTATATTAGTTCACACAAACACTCCATCCATGCATTTGTTCCGGCCCTCCGGTCCAGTTTAAGAACCCATTGTGGCCCTTGAGTCAAAAAGTTTGCCCACCCCTGCCTAAATTATGAGTACTTATCTAAAATTTCCCCACCCTCCGTATTAGTTTCCTATTGCTTCTGTAATAAATTGTCACAAACTAAGTGGCTTGAAAAAACACATTAATTTTTCATTTTGTAGGTCAGAGGTCTGATGTGGGTCTCACAGAACTATAATAAAAGATGTTCACAGGGTTGTATTCTAGAGGCTGCCCACACTCCTTGGCTTGTGATCCCCTTCCATCTTCAAAGCCACCAGGTGCCAGCTGAGTCTTTTTCACATTTTATCACTTAGACATGGACTTTTCTGCCTCTCTCTTTCATATTTAAGAACTCTTGTGATTGCTTTGGGCTCACTCAGACAATACAACATCATCTCTCTATTTTATTTATTTATTTAAAATATTTTTTTATTTATTTCAAAGAGGAAGAGAGAGGGAGAAAGAGATAGAAACATCAGTGATGAGAATCATTGATTGACTACCTCCTGCATGCCCCCTACTGGGGGGATCGAGCCCACAACCCAGGCATGTGCCCTTGACTGGAATCGAACCCGGGACCCTTCAGTCTGCAGGCTGATGCTCTATCCACTGAGCCAAACCAGCTAGGGCATCATCTGTCTATTTTAAAGGCAGTTGATTATCAATCTTAATTTCATCTGTTACCTTAGTTGTTTTTTGCATTATTACATATCATATTCATAGGTTTGGGGGATTAGCATGTGGACAACTGTTGGAGACCGTTAGTCTGCCTACCACACTTCTCCTCTTCGTTGTGAGGGTGCAATGAGATAATACATATGTAAATTTGGCCCATAACAAATACTCAATAAATCCTAATTAACAGCATTTTGTTATGTTGTAAAGGCATGGGTTTAGGTGTGTTACCACCAATGGAATGCTCACCAATCACAAATACTACCACCCTTCACATTCGGGTAAATATTCACAGGGATTGGATTTTGAAAACTCCACAAGTTTTAGGTAAGCTCTGTTGCTAGGCATTTGGGACCTCAGTGTTGCCTGGTTCATAAAGGGTGGATCAGGTTATTGGGAAATGCTATGATGGTCAGGATATGACCTTCGTTGCTAGGATGGTCATCAGAGATATACATAAGGACCATTGAAAAATGGACTGTTAGGTACTCAATCTAGGTTGGTGTTTGACAGCCATGGGGGACAGAGTAGTTTTCCAAGTCACTAGTGTGGCTCCAATTGACTTATATGGTTTGGATCAAGGCCCCTGCTAGTGTATAAAGAGGGTAGTGTCCACTCATATTGAAAGATATCTTGATGACTGAATCTCAGCCATGGGCAGCCATAGGACTACCTTGGTAAATGGAATCTATAATAATAAAAGCATAATATGCTAATCAGACAGGATTGTATGCAAGGTTGTGTGGGTTAAATGACATAACATGTTAAAGCACCCAGAATTGGGGCAGGATAGTAAGAAGCTAGGAAAACCCCTGGGCGAGTAGAATGGGGAAACTGAGAAAAGAAAATTAAACAAGGCCAAGCAGTTTGGGCTGCTTGCAGCCAGCTTGTGAATTGAGAGACCTTATCTTCCTCAACCAAGGACACTCGAGAACAAATGGTTCAAACCCTCCTCCCTAACCAGAGAATACATAGTTTACGTCACCCTGGTCTGGGAAATAGAGAACAAAGACCCAGTTAATGCCATTTGTGCCAGCTGAACCCAAGGACAGATGAAGTTGGGGCACAAATAACAAAAACCGCATTGAAGCCAGACAGACCTAAGATAAAAGTAAAACAGTAAAATATACCAAAGAATAATCCCAAACTCCCCTATACACTCATTTTGATGTATCAGCACATTAAAAATGCCCCTGGAAAGCTGATGAATATTCTACGAAAACCCTCCCCTAAAATTTCTCACCTGCAGGGCCAAAAACAACAACGGATAAAACACCCTCAGGACAGAGACTCAGGGTGGGCTCCCTCCTTCCCAGACATGAACTTTTTATTTGTTCCTAAATTCTAAGGGTCACCATGAGACTTGCAGCCAGGGGAGTAGTGGGCAGCCCGACCGGGGCTCACCCCCAGCTCCTATCTCCAAGGTCCCCTTTTCTCGGACTTCCCAGTGAACTAAGGCAGCCCCACCTTGGCTCACTTCCATCACCATGACCTTCACTTCCCAGTGAGCTAACAGCAGTCCGGCCCAGCCTCCCTTCTTTCCTACAACATTTCTAGAGGCCAAAGTAGAGCACTGCCTACTCTCTCCTGTTGTTTCTTCTGCCCCAATTTCTTCTTTTATTTCACTGTCCCCAGCATGAATAAGCATATTCTCAAACCCATCTGGACGCGTGTTGCAAAATCTTTTCTACACAAAGTCAAGAACCGGCTCACTGCAGGCAGGCCTGAGGCAGACCTGCTCCAGGCTGCCCCTGTCCGGTAACAGTATGACCTAGCACATAGTGGAAACTCAATAAGTGATAAATGTATGCCAGTTTCACAGCTGAGGATGCACTTCTTTTTATTTTCCCCAACGACTTCAACCAGGAACCAAGACCTTTGTCCTTATGAAGAAGAGAGCAACTCTGCAGAGCTATCGACAGGCTCTTAGAAGTGAGCCTCCAACGCCAGCCGTTCCTGTGCCTCTTGAGAGCAAACTCAAAATGCAACATCCAATTTATTGTGTTTGAAATTCACCGAGCTTCTTGGATCTTTGGAGTACAGTTTTTAAAAAAAATCTGGATTTTTTTTTTTGGCTGGTATGTCTGTATAGACATAGATAGACACTTTTTAAAAACTCATTGTTCTCTGGTGGAATTCTAATTACACACAAGATAGATTGATATTTCCTAGATCATTGAAGCTTTGTTCATTTTTGAGGCTTCCTTTTGTCTGACTTTCCTGGGAGGAAAATCCTTTACTCCTCAGGCTAATAAGACTGCTCTGTATTCAAACACCAGAGAGGCCCTCAAGGGAAAAATTATATAAACCTGATGTGAGCCCCTAATTTCAGGGGTCACATCATCTCGCTTTCTGCCTGCTTTTGGTCACTCTCCAGTGCCTTCAAATTGTTGCTTTTTAAATATTTTGTGCAGAGTTTATCCTTGTTTTCTGAGGAAAGCTTCGTTCCATGCAAGATGTTCTGTCATTATCAAGCTGGAAGTCTCAGATCATGACACTGAAATTCCATTAAAACCTTTCAAAGAAGGAATGAAAGCTCTCTACGGAAAGAAGCGCTGGCAGCGTGATGAAGGAGTTTAGACAGAGTGTGACCGGGTTCGGTCCAGGCTTGTGGTAGATCTCTCTGGTGGAAGGGGAGGGTGATGGATCTGAAAGGACAATAAGAACTCGATTCAGGGAATCCAGTTAGAATGTTGCAGCAATTCAGGTGAGAGACATCAAGGGCTAGAAAGGTGCTTCTAGGCCAGTGATGGCGAACCTTTTGAGCTCGGCGTGTCAGCATTTTGAAAAACCCTAACTTAACTCTGGTGCCGTGTCACATATAGAAATTTTTTGATATTTGCAACCATAGTAAAACAAAGACTTATATTTCTGATATTTATTTTATATGTTTAAATGCCATTTAACAAAGAAAAATCAACCAAAAAAATGAGTTCGCGTGTCACCTCTGACAGGCGTGTCATAAGGTTCACCATCACTGTTCTAGTGGGTGAAAGATGGGTTTGAGCGATATGTAGGCAATATAATTGGCTGAAATCAGAGACTGAGTCGATGTCAAGGGGGAGGTCTGGCATGCTTCCCAGATTTTTATTTTGGTGCTGAGTAGCAAGAACAAGCCGTCACTGGGACAGGGAACATAGGAGGATGAACAGATTTAGGGGCAGAGGCATGGAGGAATTTGTTGTTTTTGTCACATGTACACATCCAGCATAGCCTTCCAATCACTTAGTTTGTATGCTCTAAATATATTTAGGAAAAACAAACAAACTGGATATCTCAGTATTTCACAAAAATATCTTGACTAATAGAACTTCAAATTTATTATGTTCCTCTCCAGCAATGTTGGGTTTCTAAAATATATTCCCAGCATATTGATTCTGAGCAGGACAGAATTCCAATATTTATTTTCAGTATTCTTATTTTCCCCAATCTCCAAAACATTCATTATACCTCCAAGAGGAACTGTTGGTATCTGGTTGTCTTCCAGTATCTTTTTCTCAATAGTTTCTGTAGATATAGGTCATGTAACATACATTTAAAAAACACATATAATTATTAAAGATTCCCCATGCTATGAATAGAATAATATTCTGCATTCTTTTCTTAATCTTTTACAATGAAATCTAATTATGGAACTCCATTAAGATTTTGATTGTTTCAATGATTGATATAAAGAATATATTAATTCTTCAAATGTTTTAGAGAGTACAAAGTGCCATATGGAAAATATTCTTTTTAAAAAAATATATATTTCATTAATTTTTTACAGACAGGAAGGGAGAGGGATAGAGAGTTAGAAATATCGATGAGAGAGAAACATCAACCAGCTGCCTCCTGCACATCCCGTACTGGGGATGTGCCCGCAACCAAGGTACATGCCCTTGACCGGAATCGAACCTGGGACCCTTCAGTCTGCAGGTCGACGCTCTATCCACTGAGCCAAATTGGCTAGGGCTGGAAAATATTCTTTATTGCTGTATAATTCAAACGATTTTGCACTAGAAATTTTTCCAAACCATGCTTTCTCAAATTATGCTAAGCAGATCAATATTTACACACAGATATTTTATAGTGTTGAAAGTGTGAACATTGGATTTTTTCCCTACATGTGGGGTTGGTTAACTGAAGTCTGAATGAAGATGGTTGTTTCACAGGATTGTACTGTGGATTTAAGTTAGAGCTAAAGATTACCACCAAATGATTAGGAGATACTTTGAAACCATTGAAAAAGAAAGACTCTAAGTCACTGAAACTATTTTCTAGTTTTAATTCTTTGATGAAAATAGAGCTCTATCCTTACGTTCTTGGAATCATATTTTTGAACATAGTAACAGTGTAAAGCCTTTAAAAAGCAGGAATTAGAACCTTAGGTTTGACTTGATTTCTATTTATACCCATTTCAGACTCTCCTTGAAGACATTGAGGACTATGAGCTAAAAAGCCAAGTCATGCCCTGGCCTGTTTTTCTCAGTGGTTAGAGTGTTGGCCCATGGGTTCGATTCTTTGTCAAGGGCAATCTGTACCTCAGTTGCAGGTTTGATCCCTAGTCCCAGTGGGGGTGCATGCAGGAGACAACCAGTGGAAGTGTCTCTCTCACATCAATGCTTCTCTCTCTCCCCCTCCACTCTCTCTAAAAATCAATGGGGAAAAAATATCCTTGGGTGAGGATTTAAAAAAAAGCTAGTCTGACATTTGCATCAAAAGTGTGTCTTATAATGTTACTAGAGGCCCGGTGCACAAAAATTTGTGCACTGGGGGGGGGGGGGTGAAGAGGGGTCCCTCAGCCCATCCTGTGCCCTCTCCCAGTCTGGAACCCCTCGGGAGATAACGACCTGCTGGCTTAGGCCTGCTCCTGGGTGGCAGAGGGCAGGCCCAATCCCTAGGTGCAGCCCCTGGTTGGGCTCAGAGCAAGGCCGATTGGGGAGTTGGGGCGCAGCCCCCTGTCATGCACAGAGCAGGGCAGATCGGGAGGTTGCGATGCTCAGAGTACAGCTGATTGGGGGGTTGGGGCACCACCCCCTGTCACACTCAAGGCAGGGTTGATGGGGAGGTTGCGGCGCCACGCCCTGTCATGCACAGAGCAGGGCCGATCAGGGAATTGGGGCATTGCCCCCTGTCATGCACAGAGCAGGGCCCATTAGGAGGGTTGGGGCTCCGTACTCTGTCACACACAGAGCAGGGTCAATCAGGGGGTTGGGGCATTGCCCCCTGTCACACACAGAGCAGGGCCGATCAGGGGGTTGAGGAGCTCCCCGTCTCACTCACAGAGTAGGGCCGATAGGGGAGTTGGGACCCTGCCCCCTGTCACACACAGAGCAGGGTGGATCAGGGGGTTGGGGCGCCGCCCTCTATCACCGACAGAGCAGGGCCGATCAGGGGGTTGGGGCGCCGCCACTGTCACACTCAGGGCAGGGCCGATGGGGAGGTTATGGCTCTACCCCGTCACACACAGAGCAGGGCCCGTGGGGGGGGGGGGAAGTTGGGGCGCTGCACCCTATCACACACAGAGCAGGGCCGAGCAGGGGGTTGGGGCGCTGCCACTGTCACACTCAGGGCAGGGCTGATGGGGAGGTTATGGCTCTACCCAGTCACACACAGAGCAGGGCCTGTGTGTGTGGGGGGGGGGGTTGGGGCGCGGCACCCTGTCACACACAGAGCAGGGCCGATCAGGGGGTTAGGGTGCTGCACCCTGTCACACTCAGGGCAGGGCCGATCAGGGGGTTGGGGCGCCGCACCCTGTCACACACACAGCTGCAGGGCGATCAGGGGGTTGGGGAGCTCCCCCCTATCAGGCACAGAGCAGGGCGGATAGGGAGGTTGTGGCTCCACCCCCTGTCACACACAGAGCAGCAGGGCGATCAAGGGGTTTTGTTGCTGCCCCCTGTCTCACTGATCCCGGTGCCAGGAGGCCTCGCGGCTCCGCTGATCCCGGTGCAGGGAGGCATATTACCCTTTTACTATATAGAATAGAGGCCTGGTGCATGGGTGGGGGCCGGCTGGTTTGCCCTGAAGGGTGTCCTGGATCAGGGTAGGGGTCCCCACTGGGGTGCCTGGCCAGTCTGGCTGAGGGGCTGAGGGCCATTTTCAGGCTGGCGGGTGACTGAAGCTCCCAACCTGTCCTTTTTTTCTTTCTTTTTTTTTTTTTATTCTGGGCCAGCTTTAGCTCTGAGGCCTCGGCTGCTGAAAGCAGGTTTCTGGCCTTTGTTTATCTTCTGTATTTGATACAATGTTGCAGTCCGGCTGGCTGAAGCCCGGCTGACTAAAGCAGGTTTCTGGGGTTTGGTTAGCTTCTATATTAGCAACATAGTTGCTTAGAGTTGCAGCTGAGAGGCCGGCAAGTCAGGCGGGGAACATTGGAGTCCGCCATCACTGGAGCAGGCAAGCCTCCCTGTTCACTTCAGTGCATGGCTGCTGGCCGCCATCTTGGTTGGCAGTTAATTTGCATATCGCCCTGATTAGCCAATGGGAAGGGTAGCAGATGTATGGCTAATTACCACGTTTTTCTTTTATTAGATAGGATATGTTGACTAGAGGCTCGGTGCACGGGATTCATGCACTGGTGGGGGGCATGGCCTGTGGGGATCAGCCCACTGTCGCTCATCCCAGTCAGCTGAGCAGTGCTCCCACTGTAGGAGCACACTGACCATCAAGGGACAGCTCCTGTGTTGAGCGTCTGCCCCCTGGTGGTCAGTGTGTGTCATAGCGACTGGTTGACCAGTCATTCTGGTTGTTCTGCTGTTCGGTCGCTGGGCTTTTATTATATAGGATTCTATTTCAATAAAGTAGGGGGAAAAGAGTGTATTCATAATAATCAGAAAATAACCCCTCTTGGAATTCAGCAATAAGGGGCACTTGAGTGAGAGGGTTTATTCATTTTGAAAGCCACATATGGCATCCCAACACTTCCCATTGAGACTCAGGCAAGAAAGCTAGCACATCTCACATTATTCACATAGAGTGTCATGTCTACTTCTTGCAATAGAAACTAATAGAAGAGCAGTTCAGGACAGAAGTAGAAGTAGCAAGAGCTGTAGAAATGTGGCTAGTGAAGTTTGCAAGGCTAAGATGGAAAACCTGAATTTGAGCTTCGAGTTTAAAACAGTTGCAAAGTAGACCAAAATGTTCCACCTTTAGTGGACCACCCTGTTAGCAGGAAGTGACTAGTCTGGCATACAGCATTGTGGGGTGTAGAAAAAATAAACAAAGGTTAGAAATACAAATTTAGGACAAGAGAGAGGCAAATCCATACTAATACTGACACAGATGTCTACTCTGGTCACAGATGCTTAAGAGAATCACCTATACCCTGCTGAAGAAGACTTGGTAGGTGACCACAGAGTATATAGCAGTTCTATTCTTACATTATTTATAATTAGTTATACATTTGTATGCGAGAGAATCTTAACCAACTTAAAGACTCTATCCAAATATCTCCAGCTGCCTGGGAGAGAATGTGAAACTCCACTCCTTCACTTATTGTATTCAGTGCTTCAAGATATTTCTGAAATGGAAGATTGATGGACGGGGTCAGTTCCCCCCTCCTCCCCCATGTTCGCATTTAAATTTATAGTATTTCAGACATTTCACATAAATGGATAGGTTTAGCATCTTCACTCTGAACAAACTTCTAATAAAATATGAAAATGGGAACAGGTCTTGAAAACTGAATGTGGAAATAAAACTTTAAAAGCGATAGTCATGGTTTCTGCTCTCTCCTCCTTTATCTCTACCACCATTCCTTTATTCCTGCACCATTTCTCTGATTGGTGGTGGTAAAATGGAATCACAGGTGAAGTTTTAGAAAATTTAAGGATATTTATGTTTTATTCACAGCCCTTCCACCATTCGAGAAAGTTAATTCTCTAAATAATTAAGTTAAGGCAATGCATTGCAATTTTTCTGATGGACAGAATCCGATCCTTAGGGAGGAATAAAAGGTCTAAAGTATTTTGGGAAAATGCTTCATAAGCTATGAAAAATAAATTTTCAGTCAGAAGGGCTCTACTTCTAAACGTTTGTTTCCTCCCCTAGACAAGCATAATATAGCCCTGTATAAGAAAATGCTACCATACATATAGGACTTCAGTTGAAAATCCCTTCGGGTGATGAAAAAGGTAGCCATCTATGGGGAAATGGAGCACTTAGGAAATGGGTTCCTTTTGTTAAACAGATTCTTGTCCTAGAGAGCCTTGTCATGGTCCTAGTAATGGTGAAGGCTGACAGACAACTTGATGGAGGCAATTATGCCTCTGAACCTCCCTGGAGGTGACAGCCCAGCCTCATCTCCCTGGCGGGCAAACACGTTTCTTTCAGAGTTGAGACTTGTGCGGAAGTGAGTCCTGAGGCGAGAAATGAATGCACTCTGTCAGCGTGTTATACCTACGAGAGCTCCTTTTGCTCTGCTGTTTTCAGCAGATTTCCTGTGACCTCAACATCTATTTATCTTGGCTGGAGGCATGTGAGTTAATGGGAGAGAAACTGCTCACCTTGATGTTCAAGTGAGCTTTTCTTTTTCTTATTTTATTTGCTGATTGTTTCTTTAAAAAATTTTTCATTGCTATATATTTGACAAAAATTGAATATATTTAAGGTGTACAATATGTTTTGATTTGTGCATACATTGTGCAGTCAAACTAATATATCCACCAGCTTGCGTAGTTACCTCTATATATGTTTGGGGGGGGGGGGGTGAGGACACTTGAGATCTATTTTCTTCCCAAATTTCAAGTATACAATGCATTGTTATTAACTATAGACACCATTAAATGTAAAAACTGAACTGGAAAGCGTGGTGTTCCCTTGGGCAGGATGGCTTCCTGGGTTCTTGTCCAGGTGGGTTCGAAGAATGAAACCACGGACAAAAGGTGGTATAGGAAAAGATAGAAATTTATTAATAAACAAGCACAGACTCCCACGTAGGGAGGGGGAAAGAGTCCCACTAAGTCCCTTTTTCTATGGTTTATAAAGGCTGCAGTTCTTTGTATCTTGCTATCCCCTCTGATTTGTCACTGTAGAAGCTTCAGAGCTCAAATCTCACATGAGGTTCCCCTCTTCTTCTCCCTTATTGTTTTTCTATTCCCTTTGGCCTTCCTCTTCCCTCTCTGAATGAGGGGCTTCTTTCCCTTTGTTCTGTAGATGCATACCTTCTGCAGCTCTCAGTTCCCTTATTCTATGGAAATTTACCTTCTGCAGCTCTCAGTTCCCTTATTCTATGGAAATTTACCTTCTGCAGCTCTCAGTTCCCTTATTCTATGGAAATTTACCTTCTGCAGCTCTCAACTCCCTTATTCTATGGAAATTTACCTTCTGGCAGCTCCCCTATTCTGTCAATGTACCTTCTGCAGCTACCAGCTTTGCAGCCCTGTGGTTTTCCCATGAACCCCTTAATTCCTAAAGTTTCCTAAATCTGCCTATTTTACCCCTAAAAACTCCTTTCACCATGCTGTACATTAAGTCTCTAGAAATTATTCATCTAATAACAGAGTTTGTACCCTTTATCTCCTCTTCCCACCACCCCCTCCCCAGGCTCTGGTGACCACCATTTGATTCTATTACTATGAATTTAACCTTTTTTGGTTTTTAAGATTCTACCTGTATATTAGATCATGCAGTATTATTTGGCTTTCTGTGTTCCGCTTATTTCACTTAGCATAACATCCTACAGGTTCATCCATCTTTTTGTAAATCACAGAATTTCCTTCTTTTTAAGGTTGAATAATATTCCATTGTATATGTGTATGGAACATTTTCATTATCTATTCATCTGTTGACAAACACATATCTTGGATGCTAATTGCCTATCATGTCCCAAAAAGCATTCCTTTACTCAGTTATTTACTTGTTTATTTACTTGTTCATTGATCAAACATATATTGAGCACCTACCATGTATAAGGAATTATACTGAGGGTAAGGGTCAAAATGACTATGAAAACAAATAATACTGCCTTGGTGGGCAGCTTAGTTAGTTAGAGCATCATCTCATACACCAAAAGGTTGTGAGTTTGGTTCCTAGTCAGGGCACATACCTAGGTTGTGGGTTCAACCCCCATTCAGGGCACATATGGGAGACAACCACTCCATGTTTCTTTCTCACATCAATGTTTCTCTCTCTCTCTCTTTCAAATCAATAAACATATCCACGGGAGAAGATTTAAAAAATGAATAATTCTGCCTGGCTAGTGTGGCTTAGTGGCCTGGAAATCCAGATTTTTCCATATAAAGCATCCTAAAATTTACTAGTAAATGTTGACACCTTATTTTAAAAAATACTGAATGAGCTGAACAATAATCATCAAATTTCCGAATTCAGCCCACAGGCCCCACTATGAACCAGGAGGTTGCCAGTTACTTTGATCCCATCAGGGCACATGCCTGAATTTGGGGCTTGATCCCCAGTAGGGGGCGTGTAGGAGGCAGCCAATCAATGATTCCCTCCCCCTTCCTCTCTGAAATCAATACAAATCTATATTTTAAAAATGAGTGATACCATCTAGTATCAGAGATAAAGGTGTAAACACATTTTCACAAACTATGATAAGAGGAAAAACTGGAGCAGTAGTGATTAGCTATGGAATTAGAAGTGGATAAGCTGGAGTTTCTGTTGGAGTGTAAGCGGGGCAGGAAAACTGTGGGTGTTTCAAATTATACTCCTACTCCGGAAATGTCAACTCCACAGGAGACAGGCATTGCTCCCACCCCTCATCATGCCACTCCTTTCTCACGTACCAGTAGAATTCCATTGATCCACCATTACTAATAGGATCATGCCATATCCCAGGGGTGCTGGAGCAGAAAGAAAGTTGAGGTACATTGAATTAAGAGGATATACAAATTGTTTCCCTGGCCGGTGTGGCTCAGTTGGTTGAGCACCATCCCATGCACTGAAAGGTCACAGGTTCAATTCCCAGTCAGGCACATGCCCAGGCTGTGGGTTTGGTCCCCGTGATTGATGTTTCTCTCTCACGTGATGTTTCTCTCCCTCTCTCTCCAAAAATCAATAAATCTTTTTTTAAAAAAGAGGATATACAAATTACTATGAACACGAGGGGATCCTGGAGGACTTCATTGAGAAGGTGGCATTTTTGCTGCATTTTGAAGGATAAGAAATTTGTCAGTACAAAGAAGGATATTCTGGGCACACGATACAATTTACAAAGGCATAGAAAACAGGAAAGTGGAATTTGTTCTATTTGGGAAGCATCAAAGATTTGTATAGCTAACTGCAGTATAGGTGTGTGTGTGTGTGTGTGTGTGTGTGTGTGTGTAAACGGCTGGACATAGTAGATAATAGAGTTTGGTTCCATCTTTCCATGAGTGGGGTATATTCCACTGAAAAGTTTTCATGCTGTTTTTTAGAGAATAAGCATCCATTGTCTCCACAATATCTTCTCCATAGTCAAATTCAAATTTAGGAATAGCCTGAATTAGAATTATATATCTCTAGCTTCTATCTTGTCCCTATCTGTTCTTTTTAGACAACTGAGTTTACAGGTTTGATATGAACCAGTGGCTGAAAATTATTCCTTCTGTCAACTGGTTTATCTTGTTACTGACATGAATAATCAAATTCAATTGGGTTAAACAAGCTGGAACACTGTCAAAGCCATTAGCAATATAAGAGCCTCCAGCCATACAGAACTCTTTTTGTAGATCTTAGAGTTTTCCTCATGAAAAGAAAAACTCAAACTAGAGGAAAAAATGTGTTTCATTTACAAGCTCAGTCCTCTGGGGTCTTCTCATCAGCTCTGTGGTTTGATATTTTTTTCCTCTCATTTTTCCTGGATATTAGGAGCAGAGATAGCTTCTTGATAGTCTCAATGTACAGTTTTTTGTGGTAGGATTAAGAACCTGGAAATATCAAAGTTTGCATATTGTCCAGATTTTCAAAAGGAAAAAATAAAGAGGGGTTTTAATCAAAACCAAGGCGGAGGAAACTGATACCCTTTCTGCCTTTTGAGAGATCCTTTTGTCCATTTCCTGGAGCCACTGTTGTATTTTCCCTGACACAATCTCACCAGACATCTCCTAAATTCAGGTGCCAGTTCCCTGTAGATACATAGGTAGAGAGGTTGGCTACTGTAATTGACAAGATGATAAACTCACAGGACTGTCAGAAATAGAAAACATTGATAGACCTACATAAAAACTTAAATGAGCTGCAAATGGACCCGTATTAAACAATCTCAGTTCCACTTTCAGCTGATCATTTTCCTTTAAAGAATGTTAGAGGCCCAGTGCACAACATTCGTGCACTGGGGGGGAGGGAGGGGGTGTCCCTCAACCCAGCCTGCACCCTCTCGCAGTCTGGGACCCCCAAGGGGTCCTTAGTGCTGCCATGGAGGTGGGAGAGGCTCCTGCCACCACTGCTGCGCTTGCCAACTGTGAGCCTGGCTTCTGGCTGAGCAGCGCTCCCCCTGTGGGAGTGCACTTACCACCAGAGGCAGCTCCTGTGTTGAGCGCCTGCCCCCTTGTGGTTAGTGTGCATCATAGCGACCAGTTGTTCTGCCATTCAGTCGATTTGCATATAGGGTTTTATTATATAGGCTACCATTGCAGGCAAAAGTGATTATCTGATGTCTTCTATTTAATAACTTCATTAAAATGTCAAGAGAATAGAGATTACCTATGCTGGCCTGATGCATTTTTGCATATCATACTGTCCCTGCTGAAATGATCCATCAAGCCAGATGTACAAGATGAAATGGAAACCCACACCATTTTCCCTTCTCTTTTGGACCTAATCATCTCAGTCATGTGATGATCCTGGGTCGAAGTAAATGAAAAAAAAAAAAAAAAAAAAGAGGGAGTTCTAATGCCTCCTGTAGAGCCATTTTCACAAAGTGCTAGCGGGCAATAGTATACATAACATTTATGCAGGCACCATTGCTCCCTAGTGCCTCAGACAGATTTTATCTCTTTTGAAGTTTAGGCAGGAGGAGATGAGCTCCAATTTTAACCGAATCCTCTTGTATTAGACATTTAGTTAAGTCCTTCAAGCTTAATCTCAACCTTCATTTAGAAAATAAATGGTTGATTTCCAATGGCAAGCTCCAAGAGTTCAGTTTGCAAGGAGCACTACCAAGTTTCCTTAAATGCTCCTCATGTATTGCTTGTGACAAATTTACTCCAAGTGCAGGGCAAATAGATTGTTGGTAGTCCTCCTTCTCCCAAACTCTGTCTTGGGAGCAGATCTAGACAGGAAGCAGACCTGTGATGAGTGCTCTATTGATCATCTGGGCACCAGAACTTTAGCTGCAATGGCCAGTTGGGATTGCCCTGACCCAGTGTCCCATCTTCAATACCTGGAGAGGTCTTTTATCTCCAGACTTTGTGAAAAAAGTGAAATATTAGTTGAAATCATTGAAGCTACACTTGGGAAGAGAAACTATATAGAGTTTATAGTACATTCACTTCAGCATAATTATTCCTTATAAATTATTATTTACATTATAATAAATAACTAGAGACCTGGTGCACAAAAATTTGTGCACTCAGGGGGGCCCCTCATCCCGGCCTGTGCCCTCTCACAGTCTGGGACCCCTCGGGGGATGTCCACCTGCTGGCTTAGGCCCGCTCCCGGGGGAATCAGGCCTAAGCTGGCAGTCAGACATCCCTCTGGCAACCCAGGAGCCCTCGGGGGATGTCCACTTGCCAGTGGGGAGCAGACCTAAGCTGCAGTTGGACATCATTAGCGCTGCTGAGGAGGCAGGAGAGGCTCCTGCCATCACCGCTGTGTTGGCAGCCGTCAGCCTGGCTTATGGCTGAGCAGAGCTCCCCTGTAGGAGCGCACTGACCACCAGGGGACAGCTCCTGCATTGAGAGTGTGCCCCCTGGTGGTCAGTGTGTGTCATAGTGACAAGTCATTCCCAGTCATTCTGCTGTTAGGGTCAGTTTGCATATTACCCTTTTATTATATAGGATAGAGGCCTGGTGCATGGGTGGGGGCCGGCTGGTTTGCCCTGAAGGGTGTCTTGTATCAGGGTGGGGGTCCCGCTGGGGTGCCTGGCCAGCCTGGGTGAGGGGCTAAGGGCTATTTTCAGGCTGGTCACACTCCCTTCAGGGTGGGGGTCCCCACTGGGGTGCCTGGCCAGCCTGAGTGAGGGCTGATGGCTGTTTGCAGGCTGGTCAAGCCCCCTAGTGGGGACCCTCACCCCATGGGGTTTGGCCAGCCTGGGTGAGGGGCTGAGGGCTGATTTCAGGCTGGCCACAGCCCCTTCAGGGTGGGGGTCCCCACTGGGGTGCTTGGCCAGCCTAGGTGAGGGGCTGATGGCTGTTTTCAGGCTGGCCACAGCCGCGGGCTGGAAGCAGGTATCTGAGATTTATTTATCTTCTATAATTGAAACTCTGTAGCCTTGAGCGAAGCTCAGGGCTGGCAGGGCAGGCGAGAAGCTTGGCTTTCTCCATTGCCCGGGGGAAACCCAAGCCTCCTGCTCTCTCCAGCTCTGTGGCCACCATCTTAGTTGGGTTAATTTGCATATTTGCTCCTGATTGGCGGGTGGGCGTGGCTGTGGGCATGGCTTGTGGGTGTAGCGGAGATATGGTCAATTTGCATGTTTCTCTCTTATTAGATTAGATTACTTATCATAAGTGAAATTTGTAGGTTTCTGCCAAAATTTCAAGTCCTTTCTTTCCAAGAATAAGCCAATGTATGTTGGCTAACTGTCTGATTTGGTCTCATTTGGATTTCTTTCCCTTTGTTAGCTAGATTACGTTTATTCTCATCTCTATGATCTTTTTTTTTTTTTTAATCCTCACCTGAGGATATTTTTCCATTGATTTTCAGAGTGTGGATGGAAGAGAGAAGGCAAGGGAAATATCAATGTGAGAGAAACACATTGATTGGTTGCTTCCTGCACACGCTCTGACCAGAGTCTGGGCTGGGGAGGAGCCTGCAACCTAGGTTCGTGCCCTTGACGGGAATCAAACCTGGGACCCTTTGGTGTGCAGGCTGATGCTCTGTCCACTGAGCCAAAACAGCTAGGGCTCATCTCTGTGATCTTTGCTGACCTTACTAAGATGGTAATTTCTTTGTATGTCAGTGTTTTTCAGTAATACCAAAACATTTTTGGTCATTGAATTATTTCATTGGTGGTCTTTATCAAGTGTACTAATAGAAGGTGACACTTCTCCACACTGCTGGCCTCAGGGTAACCCTCTGGGACAACTTCTCTTTCCATTTGCCTGGACCTCTGCCTCCTGCTGCTCCTGGGCACTATCTGATTGTTCTCTCTCAGGCAGCCTGCTCCCTCCACGCTCTTCTTAAGAGCGGGAATGAAGGGAATTGTTAAATCATGCTGCCCTCAGAAAGATGAATGTGGTGCCATTTCCTATGTAAACATGACTGAATTTGCTCCCTGGCTGCTCTTGGCATCCAGGGGTATTAATCTTTCAAAATCATTCTCAGCCTTATATGTGACATTCCACAGTGACACGAATCGTTTTAAGGAATATCCTGAAATACTTCCCAAATGCTCTTAAAAGATACAAAAGCATTTAATAGACATCTTCTGAAACTTTAGGAAGAAATGAGTCACAAAATCAAACAAATTTCAAGAATCAATCAGCAATCAAGCCTTTGTTTAATACCTATATCACACCTCTGTTGGTTTGTCTCTATTTTATTAGCAATGATGGATTACATACAAAACATATTATTTTGGCTGTTTATTATTTGTTATACACGGCAACTTTCATGTAATTATAAAACACATTTTAAAAATGCTTGACGTGTAAATATAATAGAGAAAGCATTGTGAACACTGGTAGCATAGTATGCAATCTGAAGGTAAATTATGTGCACATGTGTGTGGATGTATGCATCTTAACTGAAATCGCTTTCTGTTTCCTCAGCTTGACTAAACTTTACACAGGCTTCTTCCTGACTCCAGCCTTGACCTCCCTTTTCTTCCAGCATTTAGATAAGAAAACTTGTCATTGTGAATTATTTCCCTGCCCCTTTGTAAATCTTTGAAAAACCCTCTTGCCTGTTGTACACCCAGAACTGCCTTCCCAACAGCCTGAGAGATAACACTTTGAAATGTCATCATCAAGGAAGCCTAGGCCCCTGTCTGCTGGTCTCTGAGGTAGGGTGGGAGCCCATGGGCAATAAATAGCACAGATAGCCTGACCACAGAGAAGAACACAGTGTTCTGTTAGCGCAACCCTCAGTATTTCCTGAAGTGCTCTTGTAGCAGACACAGACTTGCACTTTGCAGATGTTCCTCCAAGAGAGACCTGCTGCTTGACTGTGCGGAGTCCCACCAGCTGAAGGCCTCTGGCTCTTCCTGCACAGTCCATCTCGGCTTTCACACAGACGGACGGCGTGCCTCCCCTGGAGTGCCCTGGAAACGACTAAGCCAGTGTGGAAGCTGGTATGTGCTTCTCGGGACAGCTCTGACCAATAATGGATTGAAGCAGGGTAGGCACCAGGTGCCACTGACCTCATGATGACACTGATGAGCGAATCTTGATCAGGACCTCTCCTAGGGCCTGGCAGGGTCCTTGCTAGTCTGCGACAAGTCTGAAAGCTATCCCTGCCCAGTCCTGCCTTCTTTCTTTCCATGTCATTCCCAAGAATCTTTCACATTCCTCACTACCTCTCAGGATCAGCTTCCCAGGAACATCAACCCCAACACTTCACCCAAACAAACATATCCAGCAGTAATTTTCAACTGGTGAGCAACAAGAATTTTTAAAGCATGCAATAACTGACTATTTAGCCAAGGGCATTGACCTTTTCCCCCTAGATTGTCAAATAAAAAAATGGCAATAGCCAACATAATAACCGTCCGGTGTGAGTGAATCAAAAGAATACCTATTTTTTTTGTCGGATCTGCAAAAAATATATTTTTTGATGTGCTGCAGAATTTTAGTAATTAGTTTATGTGTGCCATGAGATGAAAAAGGTTGAAAATTTATATATATATATATATATATATATATATCAATAGATATTAAAACTATAAAGACTAAACGTTAAAAAGGAAAGGAGTAAGTGCTGCCGGCAAGTGGAAACTCCCCATGAAATTTCTAATATAAATGAAGAGACAGTCTTCAAATGATTTTTTGTGGCAGGATAGCAAGAAGCTTGGAAAATCCCTGGGCAAGTGCAATGGGGAAACGGAGACAAGAAAATGAAACAAGGCCAAACAGTTTGGGCAGCTTGCAGTCAGCTTGTGAATCAGAAACCTTATCTTCCTCAACCAAGGACACTTGTGAACAGAGAATACCTAGCTTACATCACCCTGGCCTGGGAAAAGAGAGAACAAAGACCCAATTAATGCTATTTGTGCCAGCCAAACCCAAAGTTGGAGAACAAATAACAATAATCCCACTAAAGCCAGACAGAGCTACGATAAAAGTGAAACAGACCAAAGAATAATTCAAAACTCCCCTATACTCTCATTTTGATGCATCGGCATATTAAAAACGCACCTGGAAAGCTGATGAATATTCTGCTGAAAACCTCCCCTAAGATTCTCGCCTGCAGAAAAAAATAAGGATTAAAAAGTCCTCAGGACAATGACAATTCAGCTCGCTCTGGGGTGCACCCATGCTCCTTCCAGGGCATGAACTTTGTATTTTTAAGGTTCCCCACAAAACTTGCAGTCACGGGAGCAGTAGGCATTAGCAGCTCAACCTGGGCTCACCTCCTGATCCTGTCTCCAAGGCCCACCATTTTCTCTGACTTCCCAGTGAGCTAGCAGCAGCCCCTCCCAGGCTCCCTTCATTCCTATAACATTTCTAGAGACCAAAGCAGAGCACCGCCTAGTCTCTCTCCTGTTGTTTCTTCTGCCCTAATTTCTTCCTTTGTTTCACTGTCCCAGGCATGAATAAACACACTCTCAAACCCATCTGGACTCTTGCCGTGAAGTCTTTCCTACATGAAGTTAAGAACCCACACACGACAGGCCGGCCTGAGGAGACCTGCTCAGGGATGGTCCCTGTCCGGTAACAGTTTTCACTGTATGAAAGGGCCCACCACAGGCTCTCATTAAATATCAAGAATGTATTCAAATTACTTTGCCCTAGAAATTAATTTTGAAAGGTTTAGAAAATATGATTACTGAGAACTAAAGTATGGTTTATATCATACTAATATTAACAAGAGTTGTCTCTTTTTTGAGTACCTACTATGTGCCGGGTATTATCACTTTATATACATATACTTTCTTTTGTTTTCTCAGTATGTCTTTTTTTTACCAATTTTATGAAGATGTACTTTTCTTACTCAATCTTCCCAGTATTCTATGTCATTGCCTTGTGTATAGAGGAGGAAGCCAAGGTTTGAAAACTAAGTGAGTTGCCAAAGATCCCGCGAGGCAGGCCTCAGATCCAGGTTAGAACAGGACGTTCCAGTCCTTCCCCGTCACTCTAAGCCGCGGTTCCCACATGCCAAGGCCATACAGGTGCCAGAATGACTACTTCACGTGCACTATTGTATTTCATCCTCACAACAGCCCCTGCAGACAGGTACAATTGTTATCTACATTTTACACATCAAGTAATTGAGGCCAAGTGAGTTTGTGTGATTCAGAAAGAATAAACCTCATCGGTAGAAGAGTTGAGATTTAGACCAAGACGATCAGATTTCAGAGCTTAGCACAACTATAAGCTGTGATGCTTCCATGAGGGTGACCTGTGCTGATCCTACTCACATAGGCCCACAGAAAGAGAATTGTCAGTTATATCCAAGTTACAGGCATCACAGGAAATGGAAGGACTACCCCGGCAGCTTTGCTAAAGGACATACTGTACTTAAACTTTCGTCTCTACTTAGTGTTGACATGGCAGGATCCTATCAATCAACGTTATTTGCCTATTAAATCTGTCTTCTGCTTTTATAGAAATTGAAGTTGAATGTGTGGTAAGCCCCAGAAAGTTGTGCGCACTTTGATGTGCTTAGAGAACTTCCAGGTGTTCAAATGAGCAGTGACAGACTGGTCTTAACTTTGCACTGAAATGTTTCACGGGAACAGTTTCTGAGTCTGAGCCTTTTTTCTTTGAGGTGTGACAGAGAAAAGAGTAGACGGAATGTCTGCCTACATGTCATTCCTTCAAACCCCACTTTCATGTCCCTGGGCCATTCCTCAAGCTGTTACCTCCAACCAGAATTTCCCCAATTTCCTTCACTCTCTACCCAAATCCTTTTTATCTTTAAGATCTGGCTCAAACCTCACTTTCTTCATGAAATGTCCCCAACCCTTTCCCTCTGGCACAACCACCAACCATATTTATTCTTTGAGAGAATAAGTGACTTCTGTGCTTTTACTTTATTATACCTTTATTCTAGCATCTTCCAATATGTAGATGGTATATGCACATGCTATGGTATATGATATTGCACATGCCTATACACATCCTAGATGGTTAGTTTTTTTTAAAGGCAAGGACCATTTATTTTAATTACCCTTGAACTTACTGTGCCTGGCATAGTGTTTGGCACATCTGAATGGTCAGGTTGTTAGATTGATATTTTTTTCTTTTTTTTAAAATATATTTTATTGATTTTTCACAGAGAGGAAGGGAGAGAGACAGAGAGCCAGAAACATCGATGAGAGAGAAACATCGACCAGCTGCCTCCTGCACATCTCCCACTGGGGATGTGCCCGAAACCCAGGCACATGCCCTTGACCAGAATCGAACCTGGGACCCTTCAGTCTGCAGGCCGACGCTCCATCCACCGAGCCAAACCGGTCCCGGCATGTTAGATTGATATTTAAGAATCTAAGAATATTTAAAGGCTTAGACAGATATTATTTAATCAGATTCTGTAGGACTGAAACTTCCAGTAGATGTGTCAGGAACATTCACTAATCCACAGACTTGTTAATAACCTTGTCTGAGAGAGTGTGAAGCCAGGGACCATATTTATCTCATTTTGCAGTGGTATATCTGGCATGCAGCATGATGTCTGCTTATCACATAGTTGCTGAACCAACATTGTGAGACCATTATTCTTACAAGCCTGCCATAAAGACACAATGTCTACTCCTACCTGCATATCATTCACATGAAAAAAACTCTAATTTTAAAAATTGGATTCCTGTGCCAAAAAAGGGGAAGTAACCCTTTGTTAAAATAGAGACTTGGTGACCTGCTCCATCAGTGTACTCATAAATTTCTTCTTTCAGGCACTGTGTGGTGTAATTGAGCAACAATCCAGATTCCTGTGACTTTCCCCCTGTTTATTGGCTCATATTACAGCTAATGGTAAAATAGGGTTCTGATAAATCATGTCTTTATATGAGCACTGAAGAGTAGCCCATGAGCTAATGGGCCAGATGTACTGCAACTAGCAGCTAGTTACTAGCTCAAACGCCTCTCCTTTTCTGGCAGAGCTTCAACCACTGCACTCCAATCTGACATGGTTTGGCCAGCCCTCCCACACCTGCGAGACCTTTAATGCTTCTGAACACACATACAGTCCTTCATCCCCACACCCACCCTCTCACTCACCTGCATGCCTTTTCCCAGCCTGAACTTCATAATGGACCTCATGCTTCGTTTACAATGACACTTCCATTCTCCCCTGAGGGTCCTGTATATTCTTTGGTAAACTCAGCATCCCTAGATGGTGACTCACCCTGTGATGGATTGTTTAAAGTCAGAACGATGGCAGGACCTGAGAGAAAATGAGAAATGTGGAAATTTGTCAGAAATCAAACTCAAGGAAATAGTGAGGAGTTTTTGTCACTATGTTCACTTAGAACAGGTTTAGCACCAACAAAACACAAGGTTTTCCTTTTATAAAATTTCCTTACAAGAACTCTTCTTTATGAATGCTTATAGTTGCATTATTCATAATAGCCCAAAGGTATAAATGACCCAAATATCATCAACTAACTAATGGATAAACAAAATATAGTATCCTATATAATAAAAGCCTAATATGCAAATTGTTTGACCAGGAGTTTGACTGCTCGCTATGATGTGTGCTGACCACCAGGGGACGGCGTGGAACATGATGGGAGTTGGCGACGCAGTGCTGGCAGCAGACAGCAGTGGAGGCACTGTTGGCCCTGATGGGCCCCCATGAGAGCAGGACCATGGCAGGATGGTGGAGCAGGTGAGCAGGTGGCGCCAGGCCAAGGCCAGTGTGAGTAGGGGCCCGATCGCCCCATTGATTGCCCTGCAGATGGCAACCAGTGGTGGTGGTGAGGGGTGGGGCCTCTGCCTGGCTCCCAAGCTCTGAGGGAGCTGGGCGGGGGGCGGGGGGGGGGGGGGAGGGGGGTGGACCCGACCAGTCGCCCTGCAGGCAGGATGGTGGAGCAGGTGAGGGGGTGGCTCCAGGCCACAATGGGGTGCCAGGAGGGGCTGTGGAGCTGCAAGGCTGGGGGCACGAGCTAGAGCTGTGAGCCTGGGGGTGCGAGCTGGGGCCCGATCCCTGCAGGCCACCCCGAATTCATGCACCGGGTCTCTAGAATCCATATAATGAAGCATCCTTTGGCTATAAAAAGGAGTGCATCACTGTTACATGCTACAATGATGAATCGTGAACATGTTAAGTAATAGAAGCCACATATTCATTTCATGATTCCATTTATATGAAATACCTAGAATTGACAAATCTACAAGGACAGTAAATAGATTAGCACTAGCAGGACGGTGTGTTAAGGTGTTGATAGCTAAAGGATATGGGCTTTCTGAGGTTAGGAAAATGCTCTAAAATTTGCTGTGGTGATGATTGCACATATTTGTGATTATACCAAAATCCATTGAATTGGATACTTATAAATGAGTAAATTGTATGGTATATTAGTTTGCTCAGACTAACAGAACAAAGTGTCACAGACTTGGTGGAATAAACCAGAGGAATTTATTTTCTCACAGTTCTGAAGTCTGGAACATTGAGATCAAGGTGTGGGTAGAGTTAGTTTTTCTGAAGCTTGTGAGGGAAGGAGCTGTTCTAAGCCTCACCTTTTGACTTGTAGATAACTGTCTTCTTACTCTGTTTTCACATGTTCTGATCTCTGTACATGTCTGTGTCCACATTTTCTCTTTTTATAAGGACTCCAGTCATATTAGATTAGGGTCCTCTGTAATGACCTCATTTAAATGTAATTACTTGATGAAGACCCTATCTCTAAATAGGATCACATTCTGGATCATAGGTTAGAAGATTAGGACTTCAACATATATTATGTATTTTGAGGGGACAACAATTCAGCCTGTAACATATGGTATGTGAGTTATAGCTCAATAAAAGTGTTTAAAAAAAGATTTCCACTTAGACGTTGAGCCTGATTCTTAGATAGTGTTGACCCAGACATGAGGAAGTTAAATAAGAAACACACCTGTTTTCCACAGAGAAGTCCTTTGCTCCTTCTGTGATTGGTCCAGGCTCACTCTTTCCCTAAGTCCATAAGTGCCAAGAATGCAGTAGGAATAAACCAAGGTTCATAAAATAGGGTCCATAATTTGAATCTAATATCTGACATGTTTTATTTAGCCTGGACGGTGTTTTCACAACGTTCAAATTTGAATCTTTGAATTCAAGGCATGCAGGCATACTATAGTTTGTTATAGTCTTCACCATTCCCTAATGCAGGGGGCCTCAAACTACGGCCCGCAGGCCACATGCAAATACAAATATTGTATTTGTTCCTGTTTTGTTTTTTACTTCAAAATAAGATATGTGCAGTGTGCATAGGAATTTGTTCATAGTTCTTTTTAAACTATAGTCCGGCCCTCCAACAGTCTGAGGGACAGTGAACTGGCCCCCTGTTTAAAAAGTTTGAGGACCCCTGCCCTAGTGTATTACACATGGCATGCTGCACTTAATTGTTAACTGCTTCAACATTTGAGCTTGAGACATTAGGAACAAACACACTGACAGGCCACAACATTTCTTGGAACATCTAACACAGCATTATTATTTAAAAAAAAATAGCTGTTTCATGCTTTACTGATTAAAAGTCCCACTGCAAGGTGATACCTCATTGTTGTTTTAATTTGTATCTCTCTGATGATTAGTGACTTTGAGCATCTTTTCATATGTCTCTTGGCCATCTGAACGTCCTCTTTGGAGAAGTGTCTATTTAGGCCCTTTGCCCCATTTTTTTATTGGATTGTCTTCCTTTTGTTAAGTTGTATGGATTCTTTATATATTTTGGAAATTAACCCCTTATCAGATTGTATCATTAGCAATTATGTTCTCCCTTACAGTAGGATCCCTTTTCATTTTGTTGATGGTTTCTTTTTCTGTCATCAACAAATTAACAAACTACAAGTGCTTTTGAGGATGTGGAGAAAAGAAAACCATAGTACACTACGGGCAGGAATGCAGACTGGTGCAGCCACTACGGAAAACAGTGTGGAGTTTCCTCAAAAAATTAAAATGGACCTGCCATTTGACCCAGTGATCCCACTTTTAGGAATATATCCTAAGAATCTCAAAACACTCATCAGAAACAATATATACACCCCTATGTTCATAGCAGTGCTATTGTAAATTTACAATAGCTAAGGTCTGGAAACAGCCCACGTGCCCATTAGTAGATGAGTGGATAAAGAAGCTGTGGTACATTCACAAATGAAATACTATGCAGCTGTAAAAAAGAAGGATCTCTTACCCTTTGAGACGACATGGAGGGACCTGGACAGTATTATGCTAAGCAAAATAAGCCAGCCAGAGAAAGATATGTATCACATGATTTGTTATATATGGAATCTAATGAACAAAATAAATTGATGAAAAAAATAGATCCAGAGACATGGAGACATGGGTGCACAGAACAGACTGATGAATCTCAGAGGGAAGAGTGGGGGTGGGAGGAGATTAACCAAAGAACGTATATGCATATACACACAACGCAGAGACTCAGACAATAGTGCGGTAAAGGCCTGGGGGGAGGGGTCCAAGTCAGGTGGAGGGAGTCAATTGGGGGGGGGGGGGGGGAGGAAGGAGGGACATCTATAGAACTTTCAACAACAAAGATAAATTAAGAAAATAAAAGTTCCAGTGTAGAGGAACACTTATATGAGAATTTGGATTTAAGCTTACTGTATAGGCTATGTTTTGTTCGACCGTGCACAGCAGTTATAAATATAGGCAAGAGCTAAATCTATAATGAATTCTATATTTAAAAGAGGACTGGGTATGAGGAGATTTTAGATAAAAGCAAATAATTTTTATTTAAAATTTAAATCAAATAAGAATAAATTAAAATAAGAAATATATATTTGAGACATTTTCCTTCTTAGTTTAATAAGTAATATGTGGGCAGTTAGTCTAGAACTCTGATATGGTATAGTCATATACATTTGGATACACCACAGGTTCTATTGTTTTCCTTCAGTAGACTACTTTTGTAGGATGAAGACTCATGTATCAGGGTCGGCTTACACCAGTATTTCCCCCAAGCACTTTGGGAGATAGTACTGTGAGAGTTTATTTTTAACTTCCTCCCATCACAAGTTCTTCACACCATTGTAGTCACATTGGTGAAATGACCAACAAGGTGCGGTTTACCCTTTTTATGGGGCATTATTGACCTCAGATGAAACAGCACACTTCCTACAGGAAGCATTTAGCTGTACAGCATATTCAGACTATTGTTCTGAACCCTGGGCTCCTGATCATGTCTTCGTTTCAGAGGAAGTCCTTGGAATAGTCTAGAATGATAATGACTCACAAAATGTTCTCCACCCTGAGCAGAACAGACCCTTCCTCTGGAACTATGTGTTGCTGGTATCACCTGTAACTTCTCTGCTTTGCTTAAAGAGTGTTTTTTTAAGGCTAAGGGTGCATCAGCATCATCTGGAAGGTTTATGAAAAGACTCCTGGACTCCATCTCTAGGGCTTCTGATTCAATAAGTTTGTAGTGAGGTCCAAGGTTTTGCATTTTTAGTAAGTTTCCAGATGCTGCTGCTGGTTCTGGGATCACACCTCGAGAATGACCAGCCTACACAATGAATGCGAGCCCTGCCTCTCCATTTCACCTTACACAGGGCCTCATCCTAATTTTTTAAGTTTTTAAAAAAATCTGGGAAGGAGTCTAACTAGTTTATAAGTGTGCAACCCTTCAGTCAATGAGGCGGTGGCATCTGTTTGTGCAAAGACACGGGGAAGGCATGCTGAGCAAACTAAAACAATGTCATTCTAACTTACTCTTTGAGAAAGTGTAGAATGAAGTTTTTTAAAAAAAACTTTCTCTTGCCCTGGCTGGTGTGCTCAATGGTTAGAGCATTGACCCGCACACCAAAGGGTCTCAGTCAAGGGCACATACCTAGGTTGTAAGCTCGACCCCTGGCCCCAGATACTGTTGTCTGTATCTATAAGTTTATTTGTTTGTTGCTTTTTACTTTATATCCCACATATATATGAAGTCATATGGTTCTTGTCCTTTTCTCTTTGACTTACTTTCACTTAGCATGACACTCTCAAGATCCATTTATGTTGTCACAAATGGCAATACTTAATCTTTTTTATGATCGAGTAGTATTCCATTGTACCATATCTTTATTCAATCATTGGTCAAAGGTTGTTTCCTTTTCATGGCTATTGTAAACAATGCTGTAATGAACATAGGGGTACACATCTTTACGAATAAGTGTTTTGAAAAATTTTGGGTAGATACCCAGAAGGGGGATTGCTCATATGGTAGCTCTGTTCTTAATTTTCTGAGCAATCTCCATACTGTTTTCCATAGCAGCTGCACAAATTTACTTTCCCACACACAGTATATAAGGGTTTCCTTTCCTCTACAACCTTTCCAACTAACGTTATTTCTTGTCGTATTGATAATAGCCATCCTAACAGGTCGAGGGGGTATCTCATTGCGGTTTTGATTTGCATTTCTCTTATAGTTAGTGAAATTGGGCCTTACATAGATGTTTTATACTTGTTAATTAATTTGAATCTTACAATAATCCTATAAGATATTATTAACCAGTAATATTATTCACTATTATCCTTTACAGGAATTGAAGCTTTAAGTGTTTTAATCACTTTCCCAGTCTGATTTGCTATAGGGCCTGGGTGCCTGGGTGGTTTTTTTTCTACTTTCAAAACCTCTTCCATATAATTTCAAAGGTACTGCACCATATATTCATAGAAAGAAACTGACTAGGGCATGAGAATAATAAGGCAGAATGGTGATCCCTGAGATTTCCAGAGATTTGTATTACCTTGAAAAATCAAATGAAATATTGGGATTGTTTTCAGAAAGTGTGATCTAATGGTTAAAAAAAAAAACAACGGATAACAATTTATGTATTTTGGTTTTTTTTGCTCAAATTTTTAAACCAATTTTTTATTACCTTGCCGAAATTTGGGGGCCAGAAAAGTGCTAAGAAGTATGGGGGGGAGGGGAATAAAATTACACTCTGAAAAAAAGATGCATGACTAAAAATTTTATAACAGAATAAACTTTGGTATGAAGTCTTCAATGCTGGAGTATTTTGTTATACGCTCTCTTTTATGTGTGTGCATCTGAATATACATTTTCTGTTTCATAGCTCCTCTTTTTATATTAGGTAAAAGCACACGTTATTTCCTTACGGCTCAGTGGCTTTCTCCTTTTGAGACTCAACCACAGGCTGACAGAGGGTGATGTCAACTCCCAGTTAACAAGGGATAGTGTTTACTGTGATGAAGCTCAAATGTGTGCACACCATATCCTGTCCCTTAAATGACACACCCGATAGTTAATTCATGCTGATTAATGAATGACATAAGAAAATAGCTACACATTGGCCTCCTTTTTTTAAAAAAAAAGTACTGATTTATTTATTTTAATATTTTTTATTGATTTTTTACAGAGAGGAAGGGAGAGGGATAGAGAGTTAGAAACATCAATGAGAGAGAAACATCGATCAGCTGCCTCCTGCACACCCCCCAAAGGGGATATGCCCACAACCAAGGTACATGACCTTGACTGGAATCAAACCTGGGACTCTTCAGTCTGCAGGCCGACGCTCTATCCACTGAGCCAAACCGGTTAGGGCAGTACTGATTTATTTTAAAGAGAGAGACATGGATTTGTTGTTCCACTTACTTATGCATTCATTGGTTGATTCTTGTATGCGCCCTGACTGGAAATTGAACCTACAACCTTGGTGTAACAGGATGACATTCTGAACAACTGAGCTACCGGACAGGGCACACAGCTTCCTTTTGCGTGTGGACATAAACATGCAAATCCATCTTGCATCTGGCTTGCTTGCTTTGCCTGGTGATTCTATTTACACATTAGAGTCTGGCCTTCTAGTTGCCCATTTAAAAACACTTGATGCTTCTCATTCTCTCCCACTCCATATCCTATCCATCAGCAAATTCTGCCAACTTGAACTACAAAATCCATTCGGAGTCTATTTCTCACCACTCCCACTGCTTTCACCCTGGCCCAAGCCACCATCGTCTCTCATTTGGATCATTGCAATGACGCCCAGGCTGGATTCTCTGCTTTCACCTTTGCTCTTCTGTAGTCAGTTCCAGCAAAGCAGCCAGCGTGATTCTAATAGAGTGGTCTCATACAGCATATACTATTTTAAAAGGAGTTATTGGTGTCTCAAAATCCTCCAACGGTTTCTCATCACTGCACAGGTAAAGGCCATAATGGCTTGCAATGCCCTGCGCTATGACTCTTCGCTCCCTTTCTGAGCTTATCTCTCTGCTCCTGCCCACTGGCCTCTCCTGACCTCCATGTGACCTCACCCTCACTCACTCATGTCCTTGTTCAAAAGTTGACTTCTCTTCCGTACAGTCCTCCTTGACTACCTTATTTAAAACTGATCCCTGCCTGCTTCCCTGACACTGTCTTTCTACTCTATTTCTCTCTATTATTCTTTTCATTTTACATACTTTATATATTTTACTCATTTCTTTTAAAATATCTCTCTTCTTCGAATGGAATGTGTAGGCTTCATTTGTTTGTTTATACTTATTTTTGTAGCTACACTGCCTACAGTAATGCTGGGCATGTGGACGTTCTCAGCATATACTTGTGAAATTGAATGCTTTCCAGAAAAAAAGTTACTTCTGATTGCGGTTAAGACACTTCAAGTGAATATTTATTTTGGAGTAAAGCCAGAGGTTAAAATTACCTACGTCTGCTCTCTCTTTGACTAGCCAGGAAATTTGACAGGTTGTGATATGGTGTGGTAGGGTCCAGTATGGCACGCTGTGTTTCACAGCAGACGAACAAACACTTGGGAACACTTTCTAGATGAACTGTTTTAGTCCAACTGCACCTTTTTGCCCCATCTCTGCAATTCACTTGTGAGTTAAATAGTTGGATTTCTGGCTTTTATTAGGATCACGAAAGCCAGTAAGTTTAAATTTTTAAAGGATTGATCCATATCCCTGCTTTTGTAAATTGTTTTGTTGTTTTGTTTAGTTTTTCCACAAGCAAATCAACTGGTTACTGATAGATATAGTATTGATTTCTAGATGATGTTAAACACTGGGCATCTAATCCAGATCTAGAGGATCCAAGAAGCAACCATCCCCAACAAGACAAGGGCATGGAGTAAAGTAGAACTTCAATTTCCTTAAGTAGAGGTCTTTAGGGAGTGTCAGCTTCATGGGACAACAGGACTATAAAATCTCCACCTCTACCCACTGAGGTCCTGAGCTACCAGCTGCAGCCAGTCAGTGCTCAGTGCCCGCCTTCTTAACCTTGTAAGTTGCCCAATCACTAGATAGGCTCTCTTCTAAAAGAGACATGAGCTTTTGTGCTTCATAACCCTAACAAGCATGCCAAGCAGCTTAAGATATCATGCTGAATCAGAAGCAATACCTGCTGCTAATTCACACATGTCAAAGGCTTCTTAGCACCACTCAAAGTTTGCTTTGACGACCAAAGCCTATGATGGTAGGTCTGAGTTTCCAACACCTCAAGGGTGAAGAATCTGGCAGAAAATTTATGTGTTATTTTTCTTGACAAATTTTCCTCTACATTTTCCTGACTCTCCTGACACCCATTATGTCATGCCCTATCATGTTAGACCAAGCAATATCCCACAACTTGGTGGAAGACAATTTTAAGAAAACTAGGGGATTAGATGTCTGTGTAGAGCTTGTCCTCAAATAAGTAGCTTCTGGGTACACAGTTTGTATCATCACAGGTGCGCACACCTGTGACTTCTGCAGTGGTCACTCTTTAGGGCTACAAGTCTAGCAGCAAAGCCAGTCATTGAATCAAATTGTTGTGTTTTTGATGAAACATCTAAAAGCCAAGAGCTAGAACTATGGGAAAGAGAAGCAGAAGTTAGGAAGATTATGCATATATATATATATATATATCTACATGGAAGAGTGGCAGTCTTTAAAATAAATGACTTTTCAAAGGGCTAGGTTTCCATGGATTTTTATACTTTGTCTTCTCTAACTTCTCCTAATTTTAAATACAATTCCATAAAACAGAGTTCTTGACATGGAGGATGTAATCTTCCCAGTTTTGGTGATTGGCCCTTTTTAAAATATGTTTTTATTGATATCAGAGAGGAAGAGAGAGGGACAGAAAGATAGAAACATTAATGATGAGAGAGAATCATTGAATCAGCTGCCTCCTCTGTATCCCCAACCTGGAACTTAGTTCATAACTTGGCAACCTGGGCATGTGCCCTGACTGGGAATCAAACTGTAACCTCCTGGTTCATAGGTCGACATTCAACAACTGAGCTACAGGGGCCGGGCAGATTGACTCCTTTTAAGTGTTTTATCTCACTGTTCCTTCCTGTCCTCCCACTCCCATTAGCTACCTCCTCTGCTCTGCTCTGTGTCAGCTCTCTTGCTAGGAGAATACTCTGGCTGATATAGTAGTTCATACTAGGAGTCGCCTTAGGAAACAGTCCTTCTGGAGGGAATTCTGAAACTAGGGTCGCTCATATATTTTATGATCACATGAATGACCTCCTTGCTAGGTAGATACTGAACCCTGGTAATGAGTGGCATGTAATGATGTCATGATTTCTCACATTCTCACTGGTGATGGTGTGAGATGGTGAGCAGCTGAAGAGCCAGGTTCTGAGTGACCAAGTAGAGGTTACATCCAATTACTATGCAACCAAGTGATTACAAAGGTTATAGATGTGTTAACTGCAATAAATTGTGTTAACTATACAAGGAAAACAGCAATTTTAGGGCCTTGAATTTCCAACTCAAAGCAGAAGTGAAGAGCCAGAAAACTTTCCCAATGACAAGAATATGGTTATGGATGAACACATGGAACTCACATCACCAAGGCTGATCTGGCTATGCCCATTGTGGTAGCATAGAGGCCATCAGTGAGCCCCGGGTATGTCATTGTTTGTAGGGAAAATAGCCATTTAGAGAAGGCAGATATATGTCCTCATGGAATAGTTATGTGTTCCAGTTTAGATTTTTTTTCCAGGCTTGCAATGCTTTTGCCAACAACCATTCCTGGGCAACCTATTCACTGCCATGGTATCTTCAATAGAGCCTCTGTCCAAGGAATTAATTTTACAGCTGAAGGAGTGGCAAGGTGAAACTCATAAAGCTTACTGGTATTAGTGTCAACTGCATCACCCTAAAGCAAACCAAGATGGAGGGGGAATGGAGATGGTAAGAGAAATCCATCTGAGGTGCAAAGAATAGGGGGATGTATTGACTGCTAAAAATTTTTTAAAAAGAGAGATGGATCTCAGTGGGGAGGGTGGTGAAGGGTATGGAAGAGATTAACCAAAGAACATATATGCATGTATGCATAATCCATGGACACAGGCAATAGTGTGGGGAAGGCCTGGGGTTGGGTGGAGGCTGGGTGGAGAGAGGCAAAGGGAGGGCAATAGGGAGCATCCATAATACTGTCAACAATAAATAAATTAAAAGAAAAAAGATATTCAATTCATATGGAGAAAATGATAAAACTATTTAAACAAGATCTAAAGAAATAGAAATATATACAAAAAAATAATAAAACTGACCCAAAGTCAGTCTGTTTTTTTATATAATCCCTATGTGCTGGCAAATCTGAACAGTGGTGATCAAATCCTCCACAAGGGTGGCTGCTCCCTTTATCCATCTTTGGTTCTTTACTGAGTACTAAAAAATAGCATTTAAATTTTCAGATTATTCTTTATAAAAATTATCAGGCCACTATCTGGGGCAGAGGTTTTCAAGAAGATATTTCTGTAGAGCCTCCCTTCCTACATGGAGTAATCTTACATTCTTTTACGTTCCGAAGTAGAAAACTTCATGTCTGTACCTGTGCATTGCACTCTTAAAAGAACTAATTAGAGTGCAAGCATCACATTATAAAAAGGATCTCAGCATCTCTTGAATTAGATTCAGATCATTAAGTAAGAGAGAGAGAAATTCGAGGTTAAAATATTGGAAACCATTGTTGAATAAGAATCAATCAGAAAATAAGACAAGCAAATATGACATTATAACAATAAAAACAGATGAATCAGCAGGATGCTCAGTCAGAAGCTTAATTAAATATTAATAGTGATAATATTAACCTAGTTAATGCCAGAACTGCTTCCGGCATTGCAGCTGTGTGAGCTTTCTCTCGGGAACCCACTCAATCTGTGGTTGTTCTAATGTGGTCTTCAAATTCTTCTCATTGGCCTTTGGATTGGAAAAGACTGAGACCAATGTTTAATATTTGTTGCAGGTGTTGCAAAGTACACATGAATGCTGATGGTTTGCTAGAGATTTTCTTCACTTGCAAAGAACAGGAACACCTGGGACACATTATATAGAGTGTCCCCCAAAATGTATGCTCACTTAACAGCTGATAGCTCAATTGATGTTTCTTTGTATTTTGACTTAACCCATTGGAACTAACAATTATTCAAAGTGTGTATACATGTTTTTGAGACACCCTGTATTGATTGCTGATGTGGGCTTTTATTAAGATTGTGAAAAAAAAATTCAGGTTTTCTTAAAATAGAGCCATTCTTTAACAAATCTTTTTTACAGCAGGAACTTTAGGACAGTATTTCCTTTGATACATCTTCTCCTTCTGTGAGTCCCACTGCTGGAGGGCTGGCTTCTCACTCCTCCAAGCAGTGGGTTTTGTTGCTTCCCGGGAAAGGTGTCAGAACACAGTCCCCAACAGAACACAGGGAGTCTGCTCAGCTTCGACTGTTGAATTAGGTTTTAGATTGTGTCTACAACTTGCAAATAAGCTCAAATAATAGGCTTTGCTGAGAATAAAAGATATCATAACTTTCTTTAGCATGACCAGGCTCCAGTCTGGTGAACTCATCTGTTTCTCCCATAGCACAGAGAGGAGTCCCCTTCCATCTCTGATTCTAGGCATGAAGCTTACTGCATAGGAGGTAGATATGATGAGGAGCACAGCTTCTCAAACTCTCTCTGAGGAGGAACACGTTGCTAAATTTCCAATACATCGTGCACCTATGAGTTAGTAAACTGTAATGAAAATAAAGTATGAAGAAATAAAATAGGAAAACAAAAAATACTTTAAAAGCCCTACCGTTTTATTAGATATAATCTAAAAAAAATTACTTTACCTAGTTGCTATGTGTATCATAAACACTTACTCTCAATTTCTGTGTGTATCTTGTTGTGGGCTAGTGCCGGTCCCCAGGTTGGCGTCTCTTTTAGTAGCACTGGTGTACAGGAATTGGAAATCCAGAAATCAGTACCCTCCTGCCCTAGAGATTTTAGAGAAAAGGAAGAATCAGATCAAGAAGACAGACTACAGGGCTCTTTTGTTCTTCCTACACCTCCATCCCCCACATTGTCTTTGTAGAATTCTGCCCCACTAGCATCTACTTCTACCACAGCAAGGGCAATGGCATGCCTTATTGGCAGAGGTAACAAGGGAGGCAGATGAAGAACTCAGGGGTGGCCTGCCTGTCCCTTGGCAGATGCTGAACAAAGCTGAATTGTGAGCAGTTGGTCTACTATAGGTCCCTTGAGGCAAGGCATCAAGTACCTGCATGATAGAGGCTGTGGGTTAGGTAGCCGAGGCCAAGATATAGATGGAGAACATGCAAAGTCTCAGAGGGGTCTGCAGTAGCAGTGTGACCCATGGTCAGACCAAATCACTCAGAGATAGTAGGACGTGACTGCACTTAGAGAGGAGCTACAAGCTTTACCTGTTGCAAACTTTAGCAGCAGCTGCCTGCAAGGATAGGGGTGGAACAAGTCACACTTGGTCTTTCCCGAAAGCCACCAGAAAGCAGCCCAGAGCAGCCACTCTTCAGCAAAGAAAGGAGAGGACGATGCAAAGTATGAATCCACACAGCTTCTAAAGGCGAGGCTGGTGGGGACAGAACCTGCAGGACTGAACCTTTTACCTAAATCAGATAAAGCATTTATTCCAATAGCCTATTTGTTGTATATATAAGACTAAATCTATAGGCTGAACTAAAGCTTCCCCTCTTCTGGGTATTAAGGAACATCCAATGGGTTACAGAGAAAATAAAAAGTTGTATTTTCTCTGCATATCTGGGCTGTAAAATTTAAAATTGCAACCATTCCTCCCAAGAATGTGCATATCTGTGGGCAAGAGGACTGAGCCTTTGGTAAATCAACCACCCTGTGCTTGCCCTGACATCTTTCTTTAAATAAATGTAGGAAACAATAATTTTGTTTATAGTTGTATAGTTTCTGGGGAAGGCAAGATCAGCAGAAAGATTTTCAAGTTTCTAATCTCACGATTACTCATGTTCTTTAAGAACGTCTGAAAATGACTAAATATTGATCATCTGCCTTCCAGTCAAGTCATTTGGCCTTTCCTCGTGCCATTCATTCAGAGCTTTCCTATAGTGAAAGTCTATTAGCAAAAGGGAAAAGGGGGAATTCCCAAGGCCTTTGTTGGCTCTCAAATGACACAGTTAAAACCTCACTTTGAAATAGATAACAAAAGTACTACTAAAGGGACCGATTCCAGATTTGATAAATGCACTTTTCAAGCATGATACATCTCTTTCAACCTCCAGGAAAAGAAGGCGGGGGGGACTCATTTGTTTTCATTTATGAAATTATCTCAAGATTATTTTTCTAACATAATCATTTTACAAAATAGTGTGGAAAAGTTGTATGAGAGACATTCTAAAAAATTATTTGATACTTAAAATTTATAGAAGTTACAATCCCTGAGCAAATTAGTAATGAAAAGATTTACAACCCAAAGGGGAAAGGAATTTTTTATTATCTGGACAGACTTAAATGTAGTTAAGTAACTACTCAAACATCAAGACACACAACCTGTAGTAAGGCCTTCTGGCACAGTAAACACCAAACTTCAATATGCAAAAGAAGCACTTGATTCAATAGTCCAAGGTGGGACCTTAGATTCTGCTCCCACTTGATGCTAATGGTACTGGTCCAGCAACTACACCTCAAGTAGCAGGAGGTAGAGAGGACTCTTTCAGAGCTTTCTGTGATGCAGAGCTACGTTTTTATGTTTCTGAAGCCAAACATTGACCAGCGGAATCAAAGGACCTTGACCTAAAAAGTTAGAGTAGGGACTGGAGTAGGGAAGAAACTTCATTTCCTTATCTGTCTATCTTGGCATATTGCTTGGAGACCTTCCTGAAGGAGGAAAGGTTGAACTTTCACTCCCTCAGTGTATTTCCTCTGTGCCTGCATTTCCCATTGGCCTCAGATGAACTCTACTGATTTTCTCTAAGGCAGAGGTAACTCCCTCTCCGTTACTGATCTAGGTGGTCACAGAAAAGCAGCCATTTTAACAGGTCTGATGCCAGATTTTAAATGCCTCTTCATGCAGGAAGCTGGCTGTCATAGGGTTCTATGGTCTCAGTGACAGATCTTGGAGAAACCAATGACTACTTTTGATTTGTTCAAATGTGTATTCTATGACTCATGATACCCAGTAGTCTGTTTTGAATTGGGGTAATATTGCCTGCCATAGTGTTTGATACTGGCTTTTCACACTCCTTTTCTTTTAAGCATTTTACATACGTGTTGCTATGAACAGTAAGTAGAATGATTAGTTCACTCACTCACTCACTATTTTATTCATTCCCATTTTGTTGAGAAAACAGTATATGCCAGGTAGTTGAAGTAGAAATTGATAAAAAATGGTTCATGCTCTTGAGGGGTGATTCATTCTGGGATTAAATTTTAGCCAAATGTAATAGAAAAACCTTAAAATTTTTGGTTTAGAAAACACATTCATTTTTCTCATTTACACCTGAGGTGTGCAGTTGTTAACATTGCTTCCACACCTTGAGAAATCAGAGACATCTTTGCAAGTCTCTGACTTTTTCTGTAAGGTTACCCGATGGTTGTTGCAGCTCCAGCTCTAGTCATTGTGCTCATATCTCAAACACTAGGAAAGAAGAGAGTAGTGCTCATTCCAAGAAATAAAACTGTCAGATATCTGCACTTGACTTCTGCTTATCATTGACCAGACCTATGTCACATAACCTGTCCTTAACTTCTAGAAAGATTACGAGAAGCCTATAGTTTTTGTGTCTTTTGTTTTAAACTGAGCACATTTAGGTCTCCAACAAAATCATGAATGTTAGGAAGAAGTGGAGAATGAATATTAGGTAGGCATTTAGTTGCATCTACTCAAGGAACATAAAGTCGTTAGGACATATTGTTGATTCTGCCTAATTTTGCTTCTAAGGGCTATGGAAAACTCAGTCAATGCACATATGCCAAAACACAGGCTCTTTTTAAATGCCTCCAATGAGCAAATCAAGAGTCGCTGCTGGTTAATTCTGACCTTCCTAGATCATCTGCTTGGATATTTACTGGAAAAATATCAAAAACATTACATGTGTTTAGTGGAGGAGGTTTGTTTCATTGTGTATGTGAAGGTTCAGGCAGTGTTTCTCTTCTGAATTGCTGGTGTTAGTGGCGATTTTTAGCTATGCAAGATTGTTTTTTATAAACTTCCTCTATCTGTAAGCAGGCCAGTGCATTGCACAAAAGAACAATTCAGTAAGTTGTTTTCATTTTACTGTGAATAGTATTTACTTTCCCTGTCTTGATCCAGACAGAAAGCAGCATGGAGAAACACTGATCTCAAGGGCATACACTTGCTGGTGTTTTACTCTGAAAATGACAAACCAGTTAGATATATTAAAAAATAGTCCATATTTTATATTTCTCCCTCACCACATTACAGTATCAACTCCTCACGTTCCCCTTGTATAGTACTGTCCCAACTGACTTCAAGGTAAAAAATAGTTATTGGGAGTTTTTATTAGCTTGCACATGTTCTTGCTGTAGCATTGGGTGATTCAGCAGATGTCTGATTAAAAACAGAAGAAAGCAGACAAGCAGGGAGAGAAACTGACTTGATGGGCCTTGACTAATAGTTCAGCACGTGCCAAATCACAGACATTTAATATTTAACGATAGAATGGTCATAGCCTTCCTCATCCACCCATTTGTCCATCTATTCAACAGACATTTATTGGAGGGTAAACAATATTTATAGAACATTCTTGAAAAACCTAAATCATAATAGGGGAGATGATATAAAAGCACATTCTTGCTGTAAAAGAAAGACAGAGATTACTACAGTTTGAGTTGGGTTCAGTATCAGTGAAGGTTGGTGGAGTGTGACCAGGGAAGGCTTAAAAGTGATAGAAGCAATAAAATTCAAACCTGAAAGATCTGAACATATTGAGATTGGGCGGTGAGGTGAGGAGGATGTTTGCATTTTAGTCAGAATAGCGCGAGCAAACATCCTAAGCAAAGAAACAGTGGAATATGTATAAGAAACTGTGGACTATTAATTTGTCAGAAGCAAAGAATTTAATAAGTGGAGTAATCAGAGATCATTTATATTCTACTAGAGGCCCGGTGCACGAATTCGTGAACGGGTGGGGTCCAGCAGGGCCGGCCGTGGGGTCTAATGCTGGAAGCTATATTCCCCCAGCTGGATCTAATTATACTTTAAGGATAGCCAAAAGAAAACCCACAACATAACTGTTTTGCATTTTACGTGCCATGAGATGAAGTTGTTTATGTGTTGTTTGCAAACGTATATCAAAATGGATGATGGCCCTTTAATGATTTTTGCGTTCTTCCCGGGGCTCTGCCCTCAGCTTCCCAGTATGATCTTCATGTCTGTTTGTTTAAAAGTTTTTGAATGTGCCTACCTTTTGCTGTTGCTCCTGGCAGCCTGCAGGTCCTCTTCGCTGCCCCCCCTTTTTAAAAAAATATATTTTATTGATTTTTTACAGAGAGAAAGGGAGAGGGATAGAAAGTTAGAAACATTGATGAGAGAGAGAAACATCGATCAGCTGCCTCCTGCACACCCCCCACTGGGGATGTGTCCGCAACCAAGGTACATGCCCCTGATCGGAATCAAACCTGGGACCTTTCAGTCCACAGGCCGAAGCTCTATCCACAGAGCCAAACCAGCTACAGCTTCGCTGCCCCTTTTAAAGAGAGATTGAAAGCTCACCTAATCTGCAAGGTACTGCAATTTCACAAAATCCCCACCCAGCCTCTCTACATTCCTCAGCAATGGGCTGCCATCCTGGATGCTTGGGTCGCCTTTTTGGCTAACTTGGAAGGTCTCCTGGGGCTGCAGGCTGTGAAGGGAGAATTCCATACCTTGGCTGCAGTATTAGCAGAGCCCTCTGGAGACTCGGGTTGGGGACAGAAGGGACTGATAATTATTTTCTTGTGCTTTCACTAAATGTACATGCATCAGGGAGCCAGACAGTGATTTAGGTGTGTTGGGAGTCGCTCAAGGGCGGGACTGGCCGGGCGAGGGGCCGCGGGCATTTTGTGGGCCAGCCCTGCCCCCGATTGGGGGGGGGGGGGCACTCAGGGGCAGGGCTGGCCAGGGCGAGGGTGAAGCGCTGCAGGTGGTTTGCTGGCCAGTCCTGCCCCTGATCAGGGTGGTGGGGGGGGGGGGGGGACTTGGGGGCAGGGCCGGCTGGGGCAAGGGACCGCTGTCGTTCCACCATTTGGTTGCTGGGCTTTTATTATATAGGGTTACTTTCTACTTTCTCGGGAGAATCTTTCCCAGGTCTCCAAGGTGTCTGGATGCCCTTGCTCTGCCATCCCACGTATCCTGTGCTTATTCTGTCAGACCCAAACAACTAGAATGTATGGCTCCAAAGTCTGGTAGGGGCTGTGTTTTTCAAACTGCAAGTTGTAGTTTGAAAGCATTTACCTAGTTTTCACAGTTACTATTTCTTTGGGACTACCCACCTATTTATTCTTTCTTGTGTTCTTCATTTCTTCTTGTATGATGAACCTTCCATCTGGAGTCTTCTTTCTGCTTGAAGAATCCCATTAAGCTTTTTATAGTGACAACAGAATTCTTTCAGGTTTTGTTTGTCTGCAGACATTTTCATTTTGCCTTCATTATACAAGACTGTTTTCCCTAGATAAGAATTCTAAGTTGGCAGTTACTTTCTTTCATCGCTTTACAGATGCCATTTCATTTTCTTCTGGTTCCCAACACTTCTGTTGAAAATTTTGAAGTTAGTTGGTCTTTTGTTAACCCCTTTGAAGGTAATATTGTCTTTTTCCTCTGAGTGCTTTTAAGAATTTCTCTTTGTTTCCAGCTTTCAGTAATTGTATTATAATGTGATTTCTTTGTAGTTATTCTGCTTGGGTTACAAAGAGTTTCTTAAATTTCTGGCATCTTACATTAATTCTGCAAAATTTTTGGCCAGTTACTTCTTCTCTGTAGGATGTTCAGTTACACGTATGTTAGATATATTATCTAAGTCCCAGGTGCTTCTTATGTTCTTTTCTGTATTTTTTTTTCTTTTTGTCTTGGTGGGTACCAATTTGGATATTTTCTATTGATCTCTCTAGGTCATTAGTCTTGTATTCTGCTGCCTGTGGTATTAAACCCATTTATTGAATTTGAATTTTTAAATATGGTTACTGTCTTTTTAAGTTCTATGATCTTAATTGAATCCTTTTTTTCAGATTATAGTTCTCTGGTAAAGTTCTATAAATTTAAAAGTTAAATTTCAATCTTTTTTTCTGGAAAATATTAATTATGATTATTTTGAAGTCTTTGTTTGATAACTTTAGTGCCTGGATAATTTATTGATCTATCCTCATTGTCTATTTTTGCTCTTGGTCTTCAGTCATTTAGCCCTTTGTACAGGTATGCCTGTTAAGTTTGGATTGAATGTTGGACATTGTCTATGAAAAATTGTAAGAGATTTTAATTTTCTCTAATGAGATTTAAATTTTCTTTTGGAAGAAAGATATAGTATCCTTGTAAGCAATTTACCTAGATTCAATGAGGGACTGAATTAATTTCAAGTTATATTTCAGGATTTGTGAGAACTGGTATATTTATAGTTTGTGTTTATGCTTAGGGACTAATCTTTTAAGGATATTCAATGAAATCTTGGAATATTTGCCTTAACAAGATATAAATTCTGTTTTTGGTCTCCCTATCACCAACGTACAGTTTTAGGGGTCAAATACATGCATAATGTCAGACTCAGTTTTCTTTAGAATACTGGGCCTTTCAGTAATGGCTTTCTTTGCCAACCAGAACTCTTCATTGTTGATCTCTCAGCCCAGTGAGACTGCCATAGACATTAGAACACTACTTTTTTTTTTGACATACAACTGTTAGTTTTTATTTCATAATCATAAACTTAACTCTGCAATCCAGCTAGACTGGGAAGGAGTAAGGAAATTATGGAACCCAATAAACTGGCAAAAGCACAAAGATTATAGAACATTCCAAGCAAATCAGGGTGAAGGAACAGTCCTGTGGTTAAGATAAAACACAAGTCAAATTTATTAGAGTTGCCCACAGTCAGCAATGGTGATCTTCTTGCTGGTCTTGCCATTCCTGGACCCAAAGGGCTCCATGGCTGTCATAATATCCATGACTTCTTTCACCTGCCCAAGACCACATGCTTGCCATCCAACCACTCAGGCTTGGGAGTGCAGATAAAAAACTGGGAACCGTTTGTGTTAGGTCCAGCATTTGCCATGGAAGATGCCAGGACCTATATGCTTCAGGATGAAGTCCTCATCCTCAAATTTCTCCCTGTATGGATTTGCTGCCTGTGCCATTGTGGCGTGTGAAATCACTAGCCCGGCACCTAAATCCCGGAATAATTCTGCGAAAGTAGGAACCTTTATAACCAAATCCCTTCTCCCCAGTGCTCAGAGCATGGAAGTTTTCTGCTGTCTTTGGAACTTTGTCTGTAAACAGCTCGAAGGAGACGCGGCCCAAGGGGGATGTCAAAGAACACGGTGGGTTCCCCACGGCTGGTCACAGGTGGCTTCAGAGCAGCAGCGCTGCAAAGCAGCCTGGAACACTACTTTCACTGGCTTTTGTGTCAAGAGCTGTGCGAATTAGCAAGTATGCAAGAGGAAAATCTGGCGGCAAATATAGGATCACTGCAATGCATTCTTCTTCTCTCTGCATCTTATACTCCTGACTGCTTTGGTTGTTCTTTAATATCTTCACACCCATAGATAAGTTTTGATTGCCTAATTGTAAGTGGAAGAGCTATACACACTTTATGTAACACTTCATAAGGCTAGAGAAGCAGGAAATCTGCTATGTCTGTGATATAACACCCGTGGTATCTGGCATCTTGTGCTTGTTATATACTTCTGAGATGTAGGAAAATATTTTCCCCACCATTCAACAACATTTCTAATGTATTTGGAGTTACCTCTTATACTACCAGAAAAACATGAAAAAGAACTCTTTTCTTTAATTTTTTCCTACCATTTTTATTTAAAACACTAGAGGCCCGGTGCACAAAAATTTGTGCACGGGGGGGGGGGGGGGGGGTGTGTCCCTCAGCCTGGCCTGTGCCCTCTCACAGTCTGGGACCCCTTGGGGGGTAACCACCTGCTGGTTTACACCCACTCCCTGGGGAATTGGGCCTAGGCTGGCAGCCAGACATCACTCTGGCAGCCCGGGAGCCCTCGGGGGATGTCCACTTGCCAGTGGGGAACAGGCCTAAGCTGCAGTCGGACATCCTTAGCGCTGCTGAGGAGGCAGAAGAGGCTCCAACCACCACCACTGTACTGGCAGCCGTCAGCCTGGCTTGTGGCTGAGTAGAGCTCCCCTGTGGGAGCTCACTGACCACCAGAGGGCAGCTCCTGCATTGAGCGAGTGTCTGCCCCCTGGTGGTCAGTGTGTGTCATAGTGACCAGTCATTCCAAGTCTTTCTGCTGTTAGGGTCAGTTTGCATATTACCCTTTTATTATATAGGATAGAGGCCTTGTGCACTGGAGGGGGCCGGCTGGTTTGCCCTGAAGGGTGTCCCGGATCAGGGTGGGGGTCCCACTGGGGTGCCTGGCCAGCCTGGGTGAGGGGCTGATGGCTGTTTGCAGGCTGGTCACACCCCCTTCATGGTGGGGGTCCCCACTGGGGTGCCTGGTCAGCCTGGGTGAGGGGCTGATGGCTGTTTGCAGGCTGGTCACGGCTCCCCTCCCCCAGTGGGGACCCTCACCCCATGGAGGTTTGGCCAGCCTGGGTGAGGGGATGATGGCTGTTTTCAGGCTGGCCACACCTCCTTTAGGGTGGGGGTGCCCACTGGGGTGCCTGGCCAGTCTGGGTGAGAGGCTGAGGGCCGTTTTCAGGCTGGCCAAGCCCCCAGGCGACGGAAGCTCCCAGCCTCTCTCTTTTTTTTTTATTCTGGGATTTATTTACCTTCTATAATGAAAACTTTATTGCCTTCAGTGGAGCTCAGAGCCGGCTCCTGCTCACTCCAGCTCTGTGGCCACGGTCAGCTGAAAGCAAGTATCTGGGGTTTATCTATCTTCTATAATTGAAACTTTGTTGCCTTCAGTGGAGCTCAGAGCTGGCCGGGAAGCTTGGCTTCCTCCATCACTGGAGAAACCAAGCCTCCTGCTTGCTTCAGCTCTGTGGCTGCCGACCGCCATCTTGGTTGGGTTAATTTGCATGTAGTCTCTCTGGTTGGCTGGTGGGCGTGGCTTAAGGTGTAGCGAAGGTATGGTCAATTTGCATGTTTGTCTTTTATTAGATTAGATGTAATAAATATTGTGAGATGCTACTTAAAACTAAAATAGGAACAAATAAGCAAAACACAATTATGATAAATAACAAAGCACTTTTTCTATTTGGAATATGCTTTTTTCTTTCAAAATGAATTACTATTGTTTTTAGTGTCCTTCCTTGATTATAAAGGGTAAGAATTCTTATTGGTTTTCAAAGCTAAAATTTTAGCAGAGTTCCTATGTGAAAATTTCTGAGACTTTTGCCAATTTAGCTAGCACATTAGATTTGTAATTTATTTTCAGGGTATGTTTTCTTATGAATTGTTTAAACTTTTGCACAACTTTTGAATCACTTTACCATGTTAATAGCATTCTATTTTGATCCCAAGGTTAGTGCTATAGCTCCAAAAAGGAACACAGATTACATTGGGCCTCATTTAAAAGTCAGTGCTTTTTAAAAAAGGGTTTTATTGTTTTTATAAACCATCCTGAAATGAAGACAATAATTCTTTAATTCAGCCTTGTCATTTGCTATAAACACCAGCTGCCATAATTGTAGGTATTCCCACATGGGGGATTTTTACCAACTGTTAAGAAAAAAATATTTTAAAAGGAACACAAACAATCTGGAAGTATGAAGCAAAAGCATACAATGCTTGTGCAAATACAAAAATTTGAGTTCATCTATAGCTCACAATTTATATTTATTTCTGTCTGATTACTTTGGACTTTTAGTTTCTCTTTTATTATATCAAAATATATTTACATAGAAATGTACACTTGAAATCTGTATAATCTTATTATACAACTAGAGGCCCAGTGCACGATTCCTGCGGGATCGGGCCAAAACCAGCTCTCCGACATCTCCCAAGGGGATCCCAGATTGTGAGAGGGTGCAGGCCAGTCCAAGGGACCCACTGGTGCATGATTGGGGCTAGGGAGGGATACGGGAGGTTGGCCAGCCAGGGAGGGATCGTGGGAGGGCTCCAGGGCATGTCTGGCCCATCTCGCTCAGTCCTGATCAGTTGGACCCCAGCAACAGACTAATCTGGTTGGAGCATCTGCCCCCTGGTGGTCAGTGCACGTCATAGCGAGCAGTTGAGCAACCTTAGCATATTATTAGCATATTACGCTTTGATTGGTTGAATGGAACATCCGATGACAGGACACTTAACATATTGGGCTTTCATTATATAGGATGTCACCCCAATAAATTTCATAAAAATATATTTAAAATCAGGAACACTAGGATAATACAGTAGTAGTTGATAATTAGAAAAAAAACTATACATTTCCAGAAGAGGAGCAGAGATTATTTTCAAATTTCACTAACTCATGTGAAAGGAATTCTCTATTATGATGTTCCTTACTGATGTGTAAAATAATGACAGTATCACAATATCCATTGTTAATATACATTTTGTATTAGGTTTATACAGAGTAGTAACTTAAGAAATATATCATATCTCCTCTTAACATAGCTGTTAACCTACTCATTTCCCCTCCTACAATGTTCTCTCCCCACTGGGATCCTTATTCTATGAATAGTCCGTCATCTACCCAGTTTATCCTTGGCTTGCTTTGTGTCACCTGAACCAACATCTAAACCACCAAATCCTGTTAGTCCACTACATCAGTTAGCTCTGCTTCTCCCTATCTACACTGCTACTCCTTAGTTGATAGTCATCATTATCTCTTCCTGGATAACTGCATCAGCCTGGTCTTTTGCCTTCAGTCTCAACTTCCTCCTCACACTTCTCCCCTCTGCACCCCCAGCCAGCCTTTTAAATGCAAATGCAAAATTCCTTTTCTTCAAAGACTTCAGTGATTCCCAATCCCATCTGCAGAACACCCTGAATCCTTAATGTGGCTCATATGTCCTGTTGTGCTCTAACAGCATTATCACTTCAGCCTCATCTCTCACCCTTTCCACTTTAGACGCTATTAGTTTTTAAAATATGTCAAGTTCTCTTTAGTCTCAGAGCCTTTGAAAATGTTCTTTTACTTTAGAAACCCTTTTTTGCTGAACCCCTTTCACCTTCCCCTAGGTCCCACTCATCTTTTAGGGGTCACGTTGAACATCACCACCTCTGTGAAGTCTTTTTCAACCACCTCCCTTTTAAGTCTGGATTGGTTTTCCTCGTCTGTGCTTTGGCATCACACTATACTTATATTTCATTGTTGTTTGTTCTCTAGTGGGTAACCCTCCCTAGACAGTAAGTTCCATAATGCCAGGGATTGTATCTGATTTGTTCATGGTTTTAGCCTCAGAACCCAATGTAGTGCCGAGCATATTATAGGTACTCAGCTTTATTGAATGTTTCTTGTTAATGTTAAATTTCTTGTAGCTATGTCTATAGTGACTTAATTTCCCCCCCAAAAACTTAAAAATGTGATCGTAAAGATATGAGCATCCTCGTGGAGGAAATGGGATAAACTTTTGGAAACTAGGACTGAGTCACTCTGAGACATACTGAGACCCTACTTTTATTACCTAAATTAACAAAATTGTGAGGCGCATGGTGTTGAGACTCATACAAAGTTCCATTCTACTCTGACTGGTCACTAGCTATTATGGACTGAATGCTTGGATCTTCCCAAAATTCATATGTTAACACCCTACCCACAATAGGATGGTATTAGGAGGTGGTGTCTTCAGGAGGTAATTAGGACTAGATGAAATCATGAAGATGATGCCTCATGAATGGGATTAGTGCTCTTATAAGAGTATTGAAAGAATTTGTTCTCTCTCTCTGTCTCTGTCTCTCTGTCTCTCTCTCTCTCTCTCTCTCTCTCTCTGCCATCCACCATATGAGGAGATAAGAAGTCAGCAGTCTGCAACATGGAAGAGGGCTCTCACCAGAACCTAACCATGCGGACACCATGATCTTGCACTTCCAGCCTCCAGAACTGTTAGAAATAAATTTCTGTTGTTGGGAATCCACCAGTTTATGGTATTTTGTTATAGTAACCTAAATTAAGACAGAAATTGTACCATTATCAGGAATTGGCTCATGTTTATGGAGGTTGAGATGTCCCACAATCTGCAAACTGGAGACCCAGAAAAACCATTGGTGTAATTCATTCTGAGTCTGAAGGCTTGAGAACAGGCGGAGCCAATAGTATAAATCTCAGTCCAAGGGGATGAAAAAGTGATGCCCAGCTCAGCAGACAGGCTAGAAGAGGACGAATCCTTCCTTTGTCTGAGTTCTGGTCTATTTAGGCCCTAATGCGTTGGAAGGTGCCCATTCATATTGGGGAGGGCAACCTACTTTACTGAGTCCATTGATATAAATGCTAAATAATTCCAGAAACACCCTATCAGACACACCCAGGAATAATATTTAACCTGCTACCTGGACATCCCTTGGGCCAATTAAGTTGACACATTAACCCTCACTAGGGTTATGCTAAGGGAAAATAGCATGTCTCATGAGCCCCCAAAATAAATTTTTTAAAGATCAGCCCTAACCTTTTTCAGATTATTTTTGCTCTTGGTCTTTCAAAGAGTGGTAAAACAAAGTTATTGAATATTTGCCAGATAAAACAACTTTTGGGGAAAACTACACTACTGTTCCATGTTACTAGTACTGATGACATTCCCTTCTTCCTACAACATTTTCATCCTTCACCTAACTGGCTCGCTCTAAACCAGTGGTTCTCAACCTTGACTGCACATTAGAATCACCTGGAAATCTTTTTAAAATCCTGATTTCTGGGCCTCATCCTCCGGAAATTCTGTTTCTTTGTTATGGGGTGGGGCCACAACATTAGTAACAAAGAAACAGAATTTCCGGAGGATGAGGCCCAGAAATCAGGATTTTAAAAAGATTCCCAGGTGATTCTAATGTGCAGCCAAGGTTGAGAACCCCTGCAAACTGTCAGTCCTACAACTGGTTCTGACATGAATGTTGGTTGATATTTTCATTTACATTAATGAGCAAGATAAAAATGAAGCAATGAAGATGAATGTCAGGACCTCACTCATTGGTCAATAAATGATGCGAGTGACTTCTTTGCTGAATGTGGTGTCCGTTTTTAAATACTGAAGAAATATTTCCTTAATTTTTTGTGTTATTGACAATGTAAACCACTACAGACCTAACATACTTCTAAGCTTAGTCAATATTATAAACATCTTTTCCCAATGCATTCTTAAATCTAGACACCTATAAAACAGTAAATCAAGCCCTGGCTCAAAGAATTTTCCCATTTCCACAGTAGAAATAGTCCCATTGTGGCCAATTTCAAGCTACCAACATGAGGTCACTGAACAGAGTTGGGAGAGAGATGTGCAGTATCATAGCATTGTATAGTATTTCTGCTACATAGGTGCAATAAATGTAAATAGCCTCAAGAACAGGTAATTTTTAAAAAATATGTTTTTATTGATTTTTTAGAGAGGAAGAGAGAGGAAGAGAGAGATAGAAACATCAATGAGAGAGAAACATCAAGCCCAAAACCTGGGCATGTGCCCTGACCAGGAATCGAACCAGGACCTCTTGGTTCCTAAGTTGACGCTCAACCACTGAGCCACACAGGCCAGGCATAGATAATTTTTTAAAATACAATAAAATATTTAGAAAGTGATTACCTTTGAATGTAAGTTTATATAATTTATTTATTTATTTAAAAATTTTAAATAATGGCTCTATTTAGAGTAGAAAAGTGGTTGGGGCTGGAGTTTGAAATAGGGAGAAGTTGGTAAAAGGGCACAAACTTTCAGTTATAAGATGAATAAAGTCTGAAGATCCTAATGCCTAATGTGGTGATTATCGTTAGCAACACTGTGTTGTATAATTGAAATTTTCTGAGACTAGAACTTAAATGTTCTCATAAAGAAAGTAAAAGTGAAGTGATGGATATGTCAATTAATGATAATGGGAATCCTTTCACAATGTATACATACATCAAATCAGCACATCAGATACTTTAAATAACTTACATTTCAGTTTGTAACATCTCAAATTTATGGATTATAGAACACTTTTTTCACATAGAAAATATGAGCATCCTATGGAATACAATTTGGAAAATGTAGCAGAAGGTAACCAAGCATAGATACCATCCTCTATACCAGTGGTTCTCAACCTTCCTAATGCCGCAACCCTTTAATACAGTTCCTCATGTTGTGGTGACCCCCAACCATAAAATTATTTTCGTTGCTACTTCATAACTGTAATTTTGCTACTGTTATGAATCGTAATGTAAATATCTGATATGCAGGATGTATTTTCATTGTTACAAATTGAACATAATTAAAGCATAGTGATTAATTACAAAAACAATATGTAATTATATATGTTTTCTGATGGTCTTAGGGGACCCTTGTGAAAGGGTTGTTAGACCCCCAAAGGGGTCGTGACCTACAGGTTGGTGACCCACAGGTTGAGAACCACTGCTCTATACCATCAAGGGGAGTTCATTCTATTTATCTCATACACATTTCTCTCCACAGGCCAATGGTAAGTGCTTTGCAGCATTTTTAATAACAATAATAACAACAACAATGACATTGTTTAACACTTGTTTAGTGTGCCAGGCGCTGTTGCAAAGTGGCTCATTGAATTTTACACATTTTTATCAACTAATGATATTTGCTGAGTTATTCCCATGGCAGGTGAAACTTTTGAGGCTCTACCTTACTCATGCATTTTTAGATGAGCTTCAGTGGGTAGTTAAATTAAGTGGCTACTATTAAGTTTCTCAAATATGGCTCTTTATCTACCACCCATTCATTTCACCTGCACCCACTTAACTAGCACGTGGTGTTTTAACTATGACAGGTTAACTCTCTTAAATATAAGCATATGTTAAACTCAGGGTGAAAATAAATATTCCTGATAATAATGTTCTAAATTTATTTTTACTAGAAATAGTTATAAGGGAGAGGTGTGCATGAGTGATTCCAAGGAGATGATAGATTAAAGAGGAAAAGAGATGAAAGAAGACAGGAGTGTAGGAACACACAGTGGTGATTACGATGCTATGTGTTGATTTGGCGGAATAATGAAATTATGAACTCAGAGTTGGAAGGGATCTCAAGGGACAGTCTGGAGGAGTGCCCAGCCCTCAGGCAGCTATGATGATCTCATTTCACAGATGAGGCAAGGAGGTGCAGAAAGCTTACACAAGCCGCCTAAGGCCCACAGAAGTCCGTGTTGTAGCTTCTCTTGCTTTCCCCTTTCCCTTCAACTAGGTTGAAAGCCTTTAGTTCCACACCATACATTTAAAATATAGTTGGGAAGTAAAAAAATATCTTCCCTGGAAAAGAGCCCCAGGAGTCAGCTACGGAGAGTCTTCCATGTGATTCTTTCAGGGAATAACTTTTTACCCTCAAGCTGTAGAAAACCCCTTCTCCCCAATAGTTGAGTAGAAATATGGGAAAGTAGGAAAAGCCAATAAGACTAGCCCAAAAAGAGTTTTCTGAGTGTGAAGGGCGCATGCCTTGGATGGCTCAGGAAGAATGGGGTACTAATGGGCACCAAGAAAGATCAACATATCTATGAAATACATCAGTAAAGCTAGCCTCAGATGAGGATTGAAAAAATAAAAAATAGAAATACAACCAATTTCTGAATATTAATTTTGTATCCTGCTACTTTACTGAATTCATTAATCAATTCCAATAGGTTTTGGTGGAGCCTTTAGGGTTTTCTATGGACAATATCGTGTCATCCGCAAGTAAAGACAGTTTTACTTCCTCTTTTCCAATTTGGATGCCTTTAATTTCTTCTTCCCTGATTGCTGCAGCTAGGACTTTCCCTACTGTGCTGAATAAGAGTGGTGAAAGTGGTTGTTTCTGTCTTGTTCCTGTCTTTAGGGAAATGTTGTTTTTAGTTTTTTCCCCCACGGAGTATAATGTTAGCTGTGGGTTTGTCGTATATGGTCTTTATTATGTTGAGGTATGTTCCCTCTATTCTCACTTTGCTGAGAGTTTTTATCGTAAGTCGGTGCTGGGTATTGTCAAATGCTTTTTCTGCATCTATTGATACAATCATGTGATTGTTATTCTTCATTTTGTTTATGTGGATTACCATGTTAATTGATTTGTGGAGATTGCACCAACCTTGCATCCCCAGAATAAATCCCACTTGATCACTTGCTAGATTTGGTTTGCTAATGTTTTTGTTTGTTTGTTTTTGCTGCAAAAAATTTTATTGTTTCATTTGGTCCCATGCATGGGAGAGGGCTTCAGGGTGGTTAAAAGAATGGCTAGTAGTTTCGGGGAGAGGCTCAGGTAAAAGCCAGAGACACCAGGGGGATGCAGAGGGGCCCCTCAAAGGCCTCTGAGCTCCTCAGGCTCCTACCTGTGCTTGAGGGAGTGAGCCTTTCCAAGAGATACTCGCCCAGCCCAGCCTGGGGGCCACAGCTTGCAGAGGTGAGTCAGGTGTAGCCCATCTTCCTGATGAGTTTCACCTCCTCGCCCAGGAAGTGGTTCTGCAGAAAGTCACAGAGCTGAGGTCTGCGTGGGGAGAACCAGGGCCTGCAGCTCCCAAAGGGCCTGGGTCAGGCTCCTCTCCTAGGCCAGGGCAGCTTCCATGGTCCTGAGTTTTGCCCCCTCATCTGGGGAGGCCTCAGCGCGTCCTGGAGAGAATGCGGCCACCGCCTGGTTTAGCAACTTTAAGACGCTCAGCGCCCTCGGCTTCTTCTCCGCCAACTCGCAGAAGAAGCTGCCCACGCCCTCGAGAGCCACATTGTCAAGGTCGAAACAGAAGCCCAGAGAAAGGTAGGTGTGGGGGCCTGCAGATGCGGGTTGGCCAGGTGGCTGGCCGCAGCCTCCACGTTGGTGGAATAATTCTGACGGATTTGGGAGCTCAGGGCTGTTCGGCAATAAGGAGTGAAGGTAGGAAAAAACCCGGTGTGTTGGCTGGTCTGGAAGGTGGTTCTGAGGGTGGTGACTGGGTAGGACACAGGAGAGGGGCCTGAGGCTGGAAGAAGGGGCGTCCCCGAGTCTGTTCCATCCAAACACTGCCGAAGCAAGAGACAGATCCAGGGCCCATCCAGGGCACTGCCTGGTTTGCTAATGTTTGTTGAGGATTTTTGCATCCATGTTCATCAGTAATATTGGCCTACAATTTTCTTTCTTTGCAGTGTCTTTATCTGGTTTTGGAATTAGGATGATGTTGGCCTAGTAAAATGAGCTTGAGAGTTTTCCTTCCTCTTGAATTTTCTGGAATAGTTTGAGAAGGACAGGTGTTGTTCTTTGAATGTTTGGTAAAATTCACCTGTGAAGCAAGACCTTTGTTTGCTGGGAGTTTTTTGTTTGTTTGTTTGTTTTTATCACTGCTTTGATTTCATTGGTTGCAATCAGTCTTCAGATTTTCTGATTCAATTTGATTCAGTTTTGGAAGGCTGTATGTTTATAGGAATTTATCCATTTCTTGCAGGTTGTCCAGTTTGTTGGCATTTAATTGTTCGTAATATTTTCTTACAACCCTTTGTATTTCTGTGATGTCTGTTGTGATTTCGCTCCATTCATTTCTGATTTTACTTATTTGGGTCTTCTTTCTTATTTTGTTGATGAGTCTGGTTAAGGGTTTATCAATCTTTTTTTCCTTTCAAAGAACCAGTTCTTTTATCTTTTGTATTTTTAGTCTCTATGTCATTGCCACTCTAATCTTTATTTTCTTCCTTCTACCCACTTTGTGCTTTGTTTGTTGTTCTTTTTCTAGTCCCTTTAAGTATAAAATTTGATTGTTTACTTGAGATTTTCCGTGCTTCTTGCGGTTGGCCAGTGTTGCTCTGAATATCCCTCTTTGGACTGTTTTCCCTGTGTTCATAGATTTGGGGTTGTTGCATGTTCATTTTCATTTGTCTCAAGGTGAGTTTTGATTTCTCCCTTGATCTTATTTGTAACCCATTCGTTGTTTAGTAACATGTTATTTAGATTCCATGTGTTTTTCCATTTATGTTCTTGTAACTGATTTCCAGCTTTATACCACTGTGGTCATAGAAGAGAGAAGATGCTTGATAGGATTTCAATCTTTTAAATTTAATATGAGTTTTAATGTGACTCTGACAGCAGCTGTGTAAAACTTCCATCAGTAAGATAAATGAACAATATGAGGGTAACATTTTTTAAATAAAATTATAATTCATGAGCTCTCCAGTATACCAAAACGGCCACATCCAATAGCAGAACATCAATACCAAGGTCATCATGGGCAGTGTAGTTCCTGGCAAGAGCTTTAACTTTATCTCTTTCTCCCCACTCATGGACCCATATCAGCGTGTAGCTGAATAAAAGTAATGTCACTCCAGTTTATTAAACATATGTAAATTATTATTGTTAGTGATATAATATCTACATAAAGCTGAGCCTCCCTGTGGCTCTTTCTCTTCATGGAATCACATTCAGAGAAACATTGGTCTGACATTCAAAATAACTGAGAAGCAATTTAATTCTTCACTTCACTTCCCTTGAAAATGCCAAAAAAACCTATATTCATATTTTATCCTTAAAATAAATCCTTTTCCTCATCTCTATTACGTTCAATTTTTCCAAAACATTCTCAGATGCCCCTATCTTTCCTCTACTGTTGCTCCCAAAATTCACAAACCCAGTCTGATTAACTTTTTATTTCTCTTTCCTTTACCTTCTAGCTTAGCTCTTTATTTTGTAGATTAATTTTGCATCTCTTGCTTCTATAAATTTTAAGTTTCTCCTTTATCTGTATTTTGTGCAACAAAGGGAGAGTGGTTCCAAAAGCTGATTCTGGAAACAATTTTTTTTTTTTTTAGAATTGGGGGCAGAGAGGAAGAGAGCAATTTTACAAATCTTACAGCTTAATATTTTTGTTACAGTAACAAATTATTTGCTATGTACCTCACAAATGATCTTAACTCATTGTTTGAGAACTTTGATATATTCTTCTGCCATGTATATTTTTTACTATAGTAAAACTTTGATATAGTGGACTAATTCAGGTGAGGTGGTGTCTGTTAAAGCGGAAATTCTATTACATAATAAAGTAGGTTTTCTGAATGTGTATGTTAAACAATTTACAAGTTAGTTAGTTTACTTGTTTTTATTTATGTAGACACGTTTGTGTAATTAAAATTAAGTATGTATAAACGTTTAGTTTCACAGAAAAGTTTTCTGTGTGTATTGCTGTAATTTTAAATTTATGCTGAATAGGTATAGTCAATGCCTGCATTCACCAGAAACTATGAGTTAACAAATGCACACGGCTGGGGCATGGCTTAACGCATGTGCAAACATCAGCCAGCACACGTTAAAACAGCTGCAGAAAGTAAGGCCACGCAACAGCAGCACCAATTACCGCACACAATGCAGTGTGATCACATGCTGGTCATTCTCGGAACATTGTTTATGAGTGGTAACTCTTGGATTTAAATATGTAGACTGTAGTTGTAGATATGTAATATTTATTTATGTTGGCAAAATTACCACAGTGTTTTTTTCCCCAACATATGGCCTGTTTGCTAAAATTTGTGTAAAAATAACAGTGAATTAATAACAAAAAAATAACCTGTTAATTTAATTATAAGAAAATCGTGGTTAAAAGCATTTTATGACACATGACATACAGCCCGGAAATTTTGTCCATTAAATCCGAAGTCTGTTAAATCGAGGTCTGCAAAATTGAGGATTTACTGTGTTCTAAGGTAGTATGAAAAAACCTGACGCAATAGTTTTATACTTCTAACCAGGCAATTTCCAATCCTCTTAAGGCAGCGGTTCTCAACCTTGCCTACACATTAGAATCACCTGGGAATCTTTTTAAAATCCTGATTTCTGGGCCTCATCCTCCAGAAATTGTTTCTTTGTTACTAATGTTGTGGCCCCAACCCATAACAAAGAAACAGAATTTCCAGAGGATGAGGCCCAGAAATCAGGATTTTAAAAAGATTCCCAGGTGATTCTAATGTGCAGCCAAGGTTGAGAACCACTGTCTTAAGGTAAATGACTAGTTTCCTAATAATAAAATCTAATGACAACTTTAAAAACATGCCTAATTTTAATTTACTTTTAACTAAGACATACCATACATAAAACTTCACTTTGTGAAAAAGAGCTATGACTCAATATTTTAAGTATATCTTTAGTCAATCAAAAGGAAGAGTAATCCTTTTAGTTTGGGGCAGACACCACATGCTACTGTAGCAATAGCAGCTGTTGGAACTAGACTGGGGTAGTACTATTAATTTAGAAGTCAGTAATTATCCTTTTAATAAGTGGATTACTAATAACATGTTACTGGTAATTTAGTGTAATTATAAAAATGCTGCATGATTTAACTTATGAATACATAAGCCATATTATCCAATGATCCACTTAAAATTGCACAGGACTAACCAATCATCTGATTTAATCAGTGACACACTCTGTATATAAGAAAGGAGTAAAAACTATCAGGCATAAGGGATTAACCAGAAATTATTGACTATTTAAAAACTCCAGTTCATTCTACTACATTCCAGTTTTGAGGTTTTGGTATGAAAATAATGTTGGCTACAAAACTTGTTTTACAGACTTAGATACAAAATCCATTTCAAAGCACTTGGGGTCAAGTAAATTGAGCACTTTTCTGATAATTCTGGAGATTAGGGTCCTCTGACATTCTGCCATTCAGTCTAGATCAGCTAAAAGCCGATGCTTAACAATTGTACGCTTCAAAAATAACGTCACGTTTGGAATCACAGGTATGAGTGTAAAGGTATTTTTATTCTAAAGTAGATTTTCATTTATCCAGGCAAGGAAAATACCCTATAAACCTTTAGTTAAGAACTCTGACTAGGTTCAAATTTCAGAATCATGATTTTTGAAAAGTGCAGTTGCGTGCTGACACAGCTATCGTGTGTACATTCAGAAGAGAATCTGTTGGTTACACTGGCAGTTTTGATCTGGGATTAATCTAGATTTCCTGAATGTAATTCCCATAAGAGCAGATGAATGTGTACATTGACAGACATAGAAGCTCCGCTTTCTAAGAGACATTCCCGGGGAGACAAATGTGAAACCAGAGAGCTCTGGCAGACAAAGGCAGCTCATGCAGAATCCTCCCCAGGCCATTGCAGGAGCTGTGCTTTTTACCAGGAGTCAGACTTTTAACCCTCCCACTTCAGGTTTGCTTTTTCCAGAAGAGTAGCCTTAATCCCCACCAGGAGGAAAGAGATTATTGTAAAGCAAGCCCTGCTGGAGCATCTTCAGAGCCACAGAAAACACAAATAAGCAAAGGAAGTGACAAAGAATAAGGCCCTTGGTGCCCGTTGTGGTTTATTTCATTCATTTTTATCAATGTTATAGCTGAGGAAGCAAGAAGGAGAGAGATAGAAACAACCATGAAGAGAATCATTGATCCACTGCCTCCTGCACACCCCCTACTGGGGATGGAGCTGGAAACCCAGGCTTGTGCTCTGACAGGGAATCAAACTGCACCCTCTTGGTTCCTGGGTTAATGCTCAACCACTGAGCCACACCGGCTGGGCCATAATGGTTAATTTTGTATGTCAACCTGGCTAGACCATCATGGTACTCAGATACTTATTCAAAAATTATTCTAGATGTTTCTGAGAAGGTATTTTTCAGGTGAGCTTAACTTTTAAGTCAGTAGACTTTGAGTAAGCAGATTACCCTTGATAATGTGGGTGGACCTAATCTGACAGGTGAAGACTTGAATACAAAAAGAGAGATCTCCTGGGAAGAAGACTATCTTTTGGACTCAAACTCCAATTCTTCCCTGGGTCTCTAGCCTGCAGCCTACCTTGCAGAGTTTGAACTTTTCAAACAATCACAAGCTAATTCCTTAAAATCAATCCCTCATCCCCACAGTTAGGAAATGGCAAAATTGGGCTTTGAACCCAGGCTATCTGACTTTGGCATCTGTGCTCCTAATCAATTCACTAGAGTCCCAGAAATGATAAAATCCTTCAGGAAGGTCAGCAGAGGAAGCCATTGATGTGTTCCACAAAGAACACAGAAGTAGCTTTTAGAATCGTATCTTTCGGCATGCCCATAATGTTAGGACACTGAGCAGGGCGTTTGGGAACTGCAAAAATAGCCTGTGATATTTAGGGCATTTCTGTACTAAGTCACTGGGCGTGAGTGAAGTTGTTGTTGTTGTTCCCCTAGGCATAGCATGAAGCTTTATGGGTCACTCAATATTAAAGTTGCAAGACTTTGGAGAACTCTTCATCTAAATCTCTTATTTTGATGGGGGGGCCGGTGGGATGGGGGAACTGATGCCCAAAGGGTTGAATTGCTTAAAACTACCCAATTAATGAAAACCTATTTATTAAAGAACAATGTAACACATATAACCAACAAATTAGCAGCAGAGCTGGAAGAGGAACTGGGATCTCGTCTTGGTTTCATTTCTTTTAAAAAGGCCTCGTTCCCATGGTGAGCCCTCTAGCGGCCATTTTGTGCATGACAACCCCACCTCCCTCCTGGAAGTGGCTTGTAACAAGGGTAGGAATTGACACACTGGTTCAGTCTGATTCCTGAAAACTTAAACTCAAGAGAGGGACGATTTTTTTTTCTTATTTTGGGGGCTGTATTTATAGAACATAAGCTCTGAAGTTGCAGGTTGGGACTTTTCCACAACGGAAAAGGAGATTTATAGCGATACTAGATGCTGTAAAAGGTAAATTTCCAAATCCCAATTGCTTAGCAGAATGGACTAGAATTTAAGAGGATGGAGCTCTATTTCTCAGTCATACCGAGTCCACGGTGGTTGAGGGTAGGGTGACAGCAGGAAGGAGGAGCATGCAGGTACTCAGGGCCCAGGCTCCCCTCGTCCTGTGGCTCCCACCTTCCTCCAAGGGCTCAGTCCTCATTCTGCCATCAGGTGGGGAGAGAGAATAGAGAGTTGCATAAGAGGGTCTTGTGGACCAGGCATTGAAGTGGAAGCCAGAACTGAGCTACACAGCTACACCTACTGGGAAATGTAGTCTAGATGTGGCCCCAAAAGAAAAGAATGGATTTTCTGAACAAGCAGCCGGTAGCTGCCCACAGAGAAAGCTAGTCAATAGAGAGCAAGAAGAATGAACAGATGGGTTGAGGGGAAGAGATGAAATGGGGAGAAAATCTTTATGGCTTTTCAGATTCTGGTGTCCCCACTGCATTCCCTCTGCTCAAATGAGCTGACGTTGGCTTCTGTAGTTTACAAACAAGGCAATCCTACCACTCACACGCAGGAGGGCTGTAACCGTGGGGAGGAAACATATGTCTCCAAACTCTCCATCTCTAGGAATGTGCTGTGAGTTTCATTTACTTCTACCATTTCCATAATGACATTAGCCGCCTGGAGATTAGTGTTTACAATTCTGCTAAAGCCCTTCATAAAGATGCTGCCGCTGAAGTCAGCATTTAAAAAAGCAAACCAAGAACAGTGCGAGCAGGCTGTGCCGGAAAGAGTTGGTTATTATATCACACACATTGATTTATAGGTTCAGTTTGCCTTTACCTAAATGTCTAGTTATTTAACAGCTGTTATGAATCAGCCAGATAGAGGATTAAGCAGGGGTAGGGGTGGGGGCAAGTAGGTGAAAAAATGCTTTAATCTTAGGCTACAATAGAGACAAGTTGAGTCAGGTCTCATCTAGTAATTTTGGCTCCCCGATGCGTCTTAAAGGAGAGCATTGTTCAGCTGGAAGGTGAGACAGCTCAGCATAGACCCCTGGCCTGAGTTCACAGTAACCCCGTCAATGGCTGAGATAGGCAATGCTGATTACGGGTTAGAAAGCAACGTATCAATAGACGTTGGGAGTAGCTGGCTCAGTCGAAATAGTTCTGACTCGCGTTGGCTTTAAATAGACAACTTACTCCAAAAGTTCGGATAAGGACGTGAATGTTTAACAAGATGCAATATAAAGTATCACATACGTTACCAAGCAAAGATCAAGACGGAATTCAGTCGGGGCGGTTTCTCTGCTGATTGTGTCCAAAGTTCCTCAAAGTCTTGGATCATAGTCAGGGGGGGTTTACCAAGTCGGGGTATCTCTTTGTAAGAATGTATTCCGCTGAAGGCAATAGAGGACTCGCTGAGAAGTCTGAAACCCTCTTCTGAGATGAGACGGAGAAAAAGTTACTCTTTATGTATAAACCGAGTGTTGAGGCGACTCTCCACTCTCTTCTCTCCCAGCAAGAAGGATGGCCCTGACGGGTCTCCTAGGGCAGTGGTTGGCAAACCATGGCTCGCGAGCCACATGCGGCTCTTTGGCCCCTTGAGTGTGGCTCTTCCACAAAATAACACATGTGGGTGCGCACGTACAGTGCGATTGAAACTTCGTGGCCCATGCGCAGAAGTCGGTTTTCGGAAAGGAGATAGATGAAACAAGTATACAAGACGAGTGTGGATGGGAGAGTTGGAAGGGGTCGACCTCAGCAAACGTACCTCAATCAGGTTGAGGATGTTTTTAGCAAAGGCCAGCTTAGGAGTACCCTAATTAAGTTAATAACAATGTACCTACCTATATAGTTTAAGTTTAAAAAATTTGGCTCTCAAAAGAAATTTCAGTTGTTGCACTGTTGATATTTGGCTCTGTTGACTAATGAGTTTGCCGACCACTGGCCTAGGGGAAGGGATGCGGTGCCCGTCCAGTGAGGCTCTGCCTCTGTGTCTGGACTTGCCCTTGCCTTACTCACTTGGGTCTGTGCTCAGATGTCTGTCTTGCTCCAACCTTGGCCTAAGCATTAAACTTGTTCAAAGGATGTCTGAGTGTTTCTTACTTGATTTTTCCACTAGGTTTTGCTTCTCTTTAAAATGCTCTGCAAAGTTCTAGCTCTAGCTCTTTTACCCGAACTTAAAGACCACCCTCCCTCCCCCAACACACACGCTGGCAATGATTTTGGAAGACAAAAAAAATGGATGCTCTCTGTACAGACTCATACTTGCCTTAAGGCTAAAAGCCTCCCCCCTCCTCCCCACTCCTAGCCCCTGCCACATAGCAGAAACTCCGTGGCTGCGATGTAATCAGTTGATGGCTAACATGGAGCAGGAAAGGGCTTTAGAAAAGAATGCCACCACCACCACCACTGAAATTATCACTCCACTTACATCCACTACTTGGTAAAGGTATTTGTGAAAATGTACCTGTGTGGATGATCCCAATGAAAACACCAATGCCCGAGAAGGGAGCGAATAGTGTGATTTGCCCAGAAGTGTACAGCTGACAGTAGCCATCTCTTCTCACGCTGAGATCCACAGCTCCTCCTTCCAGCCAAACTTGGTCTCCACATCTAGCTACAGAAGAAGAGGAAATCTCAGTCTTAGGGGTACCTTGAGGCCCTGAGTCTGTGAGTAAAAAAGTATGTAGGTGTAAGAGCAATATGAACTGTACCTGTACCTTTAATTAGTTTGCACTCCAGCCACAGGGCCTTTGCACAGGCTACAAGAGCGAAATACAAACAGCTCGAAGGACAGATCGAATTGAGTAAGGCAAGAGCAAGTTGGGACACAGAAGAGGACACAGGCCTTTACACAGAAATGCTTTTCTACTGCTACTCATTTCAGCTGGTAAACTCTCATCTTTTTTTTTTTAATTTATTGATTTTTTTTTTTTTACAGAGAGGAAGGGAGAGGGACAGAGAGTTAGAAACATCCATGAGAGAGCAACATGGATCAGCTGCCTCCTGCACACTCCCTACTAGGGATGTGCCTGCAACCAAGGTACATGCCCTTGACCGGAATTGAACCTGGGACCCTTGAGTCCGCAGGCTGACACTCTATCCACTGAGCCAAACTGGTTAGGGCTTGATTTTTTTTCTGACCTCCTGACTGGTGCGATATTGCAATTATATCCTTTTGTAGCTCCATGTACGTCTCCTGCATAGCACTATGACTCTTGTACTTATTTGTGCTATTCTCTTTGATTATAGTTTATCTGTCTCACTGGAGTCATCCCTATGAGGGCAGGACTGTGATTTTACACACTGGAGTCCCCATCATAGCACTATGCTAACCTTGTTAGCATTTGTTAATAAATGCATAAATAACTGCTTTTTGATACATGATCCAAGATTATTACTAGGTCACAGAGTCCAGAAAGCAAATATATCATAGAGAGCAGCACCCAAGCGAATCACATCGGCTAAAGATTTTCACATACAGGAAAAGGATGCGACCAGAAGGCATTTCTCACTTGGTTGTTGTGTAGTCGAAGTGTTCTCCCGGGTAAAGGAAGGGTGGAGGCTGGAGTGAGCTGAGGGTGATTTTCCAAGACAAGCCCCAGCGGCAGGCAGTCCTGCTGAAACCAGAGATGCACCGGCTTCCCTCCAGCCTCCGGCGTCTACGAAACCCATTAAAAGTCCTTTATTAGGCACCGAGATGTCTCTTCTCTTCCAGAAGAATCTTTTATTATTGTTGTTATAGCTAGCTGGCCAGGTTGTTGTCTATGTCCCTCAAAAGCGATCTGGGAATCGAATTTCTGATAAACTACGTTCTAAATACACTAGGGGACTGTGTCTTTATTTGGGATTCATGAAAAAGCAAACTTCATAATCTATGAGTTCATAAGATTATATCCAAAATGTGGTTAATGTGCAAATATGTGCATATTTCTTCCATGAAAAAATAATTCTGAAGCTTTTAATTAGATTGCAAAGGACTTTATAAGTTCAAAGAGTTTGCCATTTCTAGGGGAACATATGGAATCCTTTAGCAAGTTTCTTTGTAAAGCAAAGACTAATTTAAATATTATATTGATATATAATAATTATTGTTTGTGTATTATTTATATAATATATTGGTATATTGTTTTGTACACAGTCATTAGAATAATTTCTACCTAGTGTAATATATCAGCATATTCATAGAACTTGTATGTGCAGGAAAATAAAAATCTGTTTTTCACAGGGAAATTTAAAAAATTATACTTAGGTTTATTAGAAGTAGATTATTATTATTATTATTATTATTATTATTACTAGAGGCCCAGTGCACAAAATTTGTGCACTGGCGGGGGGTCCTTCAGCCTGGCCTGTGCCCTCTTGCAGTCCAGGACGCCTTGCTCCTTACTGCACGCCTGCTCGCTGCTCCTTACCGCTCAGCTCGCTGCTCCTTAGCACTGCCGCGGAGGTGAGAGAGGCTTCCGCCACCTCCACTGAGCTCGCCAGCTATGAGCCCAGCTTCTGGCTGAGCAGTGCACCCCCTATGGGACCACACTGACCACCAAGGGGCAGACGCTCAATGCAGGAGCTGCCCTGGTGGTCAGTGCACATCTTAGCAACCAGTTGTTCTGGTCATTCCGCTGTAACAGTTGCTTAGGCTTTTAGTATATAGACTAGAGGCCCGATGCACGAAATTCGTGTAAGGGGCTCAGCCCTTGCAGCCGTGGCAGCTTGCCTCGGCCATTGCAGCCGCGGCTTCATCCAAAGGACGTCCAGAAGGTCATTCGGCTGTCTGGTCTAATTAGCATATTACGCTTTTATTATTATAGATATGCCTGCGAGATCAGGCCTGAAACTGGCTCTCCGACATCCCCTGAGGGGTCCCAAATTGCGAGAGGGTGCAGGCCAGGCCGAGGGACCCCACTGGTGCATGATTAGGGCCAGGGAGAGACTTGGGAGCTTGGCCAGCTGGGGAGGGACTGTGGGAGGGCTCCAGGACGTGTCTGGCCTGTTTTGCTCAGTCCTGATCAGCTGGACCCCGGCAGCAAGCTAACCTATCGGATGGAGCATCTGCCCCCTTGTAGTCAGTGCACATCATAGCAACTGATCAACTGGTCGACTGTCTGCCCCCTGGTGGTCAGTGCACATCATACCAAGCCGTTGAGCGGCCTTAGCATATCATTAGCATATTATTTGATTGGTTGAACAGCCGACCGGTCGACCGGACACTTAGCATATTAGGCTTTTATTATATAGGATTATTTAGACCAAATTAAAATTGAAAACTGTAAGCTAATCAAGTTATATTTTATATTTAATACATAACAGCTATTTTTATTGATTAAAACTATCAAATTGGAAGACTGCGCACAGAGACCACAAGGGGGTGCACCAAGAAAGCATAAAAGATGCGGAGACAAAAAAACATGACAGAAATGGAGGATATGGAGCTAAGAATCGCAATTTTGAGGGCTTGCCATAAATTTGTGCAGAGCCTCACGAAAACTAATGAGACCCTCGATGCTACGATAAAGAAATTAGAAAGTAAGCATACACGGACTGAAATAAAGAATATTATACCCAATAGCAGACCAGAGGAGCTCAAGAATCAAACCAAAGATTCGACAAAAAACACCCAATTGGAAAAGCAAAATGAAAAAAGAATCCGAAAGTGTGAAGATAGTGTAAGGAGCCTCTGGGACAGCTTTAAGCGGTCTAATATCAGAATTATTGGAGTGCCAGAAGATGAGAGACAGCAAGATATTGAAAACCTATTTCAAGAAATAATGGCAGAAAACTTCCCCCACCTGGAGAAAGAAATGGACTTACAGGTTCAAGAAGCGCAGAGAACCCCAAACAAAAGGAATCTAAAGAGGACCACACCAAGACACATCATAATTAAAATGCCAAGAGCAAAAGACAAAGAGAGAATCTTAAAAGCAGCAAGAGAAAGACAGTCAGTTACCTACAAGGGAGTACCCATACGACTGTCAGCTGATTTCTCAACAGAAACTTTGCAGGCCAGAAGGGAATGGCAAGAAATATTCAAAGTGCTGAATACCAAGAACCTACAACCAAGATTACTTTATCCAGCAAAGCTATCATTCAGAATTGAAGGTCAGATAAAGAGCTTCACAGATAAGGAAAAGCTAAAGGAGTTCACCACCGCCAAACCAGTATTATATGAAATGCTGAAAGGTATCCTTTAAGAAGAGGAAGAAGAAGAAAAAGGTAAAGATACAAATTATGAACAACAAATATGCATCTATCAACAAATGAATCTAAGAATCAAGTGAATAAATAACCTGATGTACAGAATGAACTGGTGATTATAATAGAATCAGGGACATAGAAAGGGAATGGACTAACTATTCTTGGGGGGAAAAGGGGTATGGGAGATGCGGGAAGTGACTGGACAAAAATCATGCACCTATGGATGAACACAGTGGGTGGGGAGTGAGGGTGGAGGGTGGGGTGGGAGCTGGAAGGAGGGGAGTTATGGGGGGAAAAAAGAGGAACAAATGTAATAATCTGAACAATAAAGATTTAAAAAAACAAACAAAAAAAACTATCAAATTGAACAGTCATAATAATATTGTGTGATCACAATATTTTATAAGCATGAACTTAAGATCATTAGAAGTGACAATTTTAGTAAGCTTTTCTTGTTGTTTGGTCTGTACCTAAAAATGTCGATTTAGCCCAAATTAAAGAGTTTTAGCAGAGTGTTGGGAGTAGGTGTGGAACATGCCTTATCTTCCTAGACCAACAGTGTCTACTCCATGTTAAGTAAAAATATCCTAATATTAAAACACCTACCAGTGTATCAATGACAAAATTTGCATTAATTTTTAATATAAATCACAAGTCTTCAAAGCAATTTTAATCTTTCAGTGAGTCATCTCTGTTTTATCCTCTTCACTCTAGATCACTGAAGATTTTTTGGACACAATAGTGAATGTTAATGAAACTCTATATAAAAGAAACAATCTTTGTCTTGAGGGTTTGAATGCAAATAGCACAGTGAATTTTCTCTAAACAAATATATGTGGTTTTAGATGGATGCAATTTTAATGAAATTTATAGTAATAAATATTTCTAGATTCTTCAGAGATCTTACATATATTGATTTCTTGTTATATACAGATAGCTATTGATAAGGGAAATGGGGGAGAGATTTTAATTTGAAATCCATATTCTTGTGCACTGATTTCCATTCTCTTCTATTTCTCTCCTATCTATTTAGAAGAGGCAGTCTTTTTTTTTTTTTCCAACACCTAACCTTTGGGTACCTTTCTCCTTTTCCACATAAAAACACAATCCATCAATAATAATAAAAATAACAATGACGCCCTAGCTGGTTTGGCTCAGTGGATAGAGTGTCGGCCTGAGGACTGAAGGGTTCTGGGTTTGATTCTGGTCAAGGGCACATGCCTGGGTTGCAGGCTGGTTCCCCAGTAGGGGGCGTGCAGGAGGCAGCTGATCAATGATTCTCTCTCATTGATGTTTCTATCTCTCTCTCCTTCTCCCTTCTTATCTGAAATCAATAAAAATATATTTAAAAAAATAACAATGACTATCATCTATTGAGAGTTTACTATGTTCTAGGCACTGTGCTAAGCTCTTTTATACACATAATTTCATTAAATCTTCACAACCACATTTTATGGTAAATACATATTTTTTAATAAATGAGGAAACTGAAATAATGAACTTTCTCCAAATGACACAGTTATGTCCAGACAGAGGAAGGGAGAGGGAGAGAAAGAGAGAAACATCAACGAGAGAAACATTGATTGGCTGTCTCCCGCACACCCCCTAGCGGGGATGGAGCCCGCAACCAGAGTATGTGCCCTGACTAGGGATGGAACCAGTGGCTGCGCTGTGCATGGGATGACGCTCAACCAACTGAACCACACTGGCCAGGACATCACAGGAGAACATTTTTTATAGGAAACAGTCTGCAGAGAAACTTTATACATTATCTTCTTGTCAATGGCACCTGGAAAGCAAGAAGTGGGGAATTTTTCCACAAGGAGGCAATATTTGTATTGGATCCAGAATGAGGAAAGCTCACCAGGAAGTATAATGGAAGAAGTGGATGTCAGAAAGCAATACCACCATGTGTAGAAGTGCAGAAGGAAAAGTGAGAATTTGGTGTGCCTGAGGGAAAAGTATATGGTACCAAGCAGAGGAGATGAGGTGGAGAAATTTAGATGACTTATTTATAACAGGACTTGGTTGCCATGCTAAGGAGCTTGAGCCTTATCTTAGGATTTGCTTATTCTAACTCTGGTCCTCCTCATTTTGAAAGTGATGTAATTGATCATTCTGATCTCAGAGGACAGCTGAAATCCAAATTGATAGCATACAAAAAGATCACAGCACAGTGCCTGGGTTAAATAAAAGTGCGATGAGTGTTAGCTCTTGTGTGTTAAAATTTTTATTATTACCACTTACCCCATTATCAATGCTAAGGATTACTGCCAAATTTATTTCTTTAACCCATTCCTCTCTCCTTGTCCAGACCATCTTTTCAACTGCTGATTCAACCTCTTCACTTTGCATTCCAATAATGGTTAGTATTCATTTAGTCAATCAACATTATTTACTGAGTATCTACTATGTACCAGTGTTATGCCCTGGAGATATGTTGAGTAAATCAAGGAGACAGTCTAGGGGAGATACAGACACACAAACAGGCAATATAACATCGTGTGATGTCTGCTATAATAGAGGCAATGCCACTGGAGGGGGATAACTAACCAGTCTTGCAAGTGGGGATCAGGGTCTCTAACGTGAACCTCATTCTAGGCCCTAGCACCACACTTGGCACATAGGAGGCCCTGAATAAACATTTGTTGCATTAAGTGGCATCAAAGCCAGAAATTAAGGATGAAAAAGTATTAGCAGGTAAATGGGTTTAGAGAAATAGGAATTATTTTCTAAGACTGAGAAATGTACAAAGGCTTAAAGGCTAGAGGGGGCCGGGGTGGTCTTGAGGCAAGTATTTCAGAATGGCTAGAGTAGGGCTCATTATAGGAGCTCAGTAAACATTAGTTCTCTTCCCTTCTTAAAAAGTTATTTGGCATACACTGTCTCTTTTAGTTCTCTGACAATCATTTAAATTCACTTGCAAGGCATCATTACTCCTATTTTACAGATGAGGAAACTGAGGCTCAGAGAGATTGGTGATTACAAAGTCCTACAGCCTGGTTCAGCTTCGGGGGCATGCAATCTTTGCCGTAGCATACACCCCAAATTTAGTTTAATACACTGCTGACATTGTTTGAGATTCTTAAAAATTTTATCTTTGAATTTATTTTTTGTAAGTAAAGTCCAATTGGACAATGGAGGATGTGTGTGAGCAGACGGTATCCATGCAATATGTGTGTACTCTGTTCCTTGCTACCCCGTGAGCACAGAAACCTGGTGGGGGATGTGTGGAAGTTCAGTAAGTATAAGGTAAACATGTTATGGCTACAACTGAGTAAGCTTTCTGTTCTGTTCAGACCAGAATTTTCTTTGAATACACACACACACACACACACACACACACACACACACACACACAAAGGGCAGTTGTGTTCTAAGAAACACAAATAACCAAGAAACCCTACTATATCCTTCCATACCCATGTTATTGCCCATTTATGCTGAAAATGGTGACAGAGAAGGAAGGGTAGAGGTATGGGAACCCATAGTTCCTCTTCTTGTAAGTCCTTCCTTAGCAGTAAGTTGAAGCGAGTGAGTGTTGGTAGAATGTGAGTTTTCAAGAAATGAAATAATGCAGCTGAGTTAGTTTTGCACAACATCTTCACTGTTCTGGTAACAGTGGAATACATAGTCATGGATAAGCTAAATGCCATTATATTTGTGCTTTCAGCTTGTATTGCTCAATATAAATATAAATGGCAAAATTCATGCTAATAATTCAAATTGATATTTTTCTTTACTTTGAACAACATTAAATACCAAATAAAAACACCATAACAAGTTGAGAGAAAGAGCCTGCAAAGGCAGTAAGAAGCTCTCTATTATGGCACCTTTAATGGACAAGGTGCTCTGCATTTTCATTTTGCACTGGGGCCTGCAAATTATGTAGATGACTCTGCCTTCAGCTAATAAATGGCCAAGGCACAATTTTTAAAAAAATATATTTTATTGATTTTTTTACAGAGAGGAAGGGAGAGGGATAGAGAGTTAGAAACATCGATGAGAGAGAAACATCGATCAGCTGCCTCCTGCACACCTCCCACTGGGGATGTGCCCGCAACCAAGGTACATGCCCTTGACTAGAATCAAACCCGGGACCCCTCAGTCCAGGCCGACGCTCTATCCACTGAGCCAAACCGGTCAGGGCTCAAGGCACAATTTGATCCTAGATTTTCTGCATCCAAATAACACACTGTACCATCCTTTTTCCTGTGAAACTCACAGAATAGTGGTCAGTTAATGATGTCCATGTATCTGTCATTCACTATTTCTAGTACCGTGGCTTCTCCTGTCTTTGAGGGGAGAAAGTACATTTATTAAGCGGAGCAGATATTGAAGTGCACAACCCCAGTTCCCTTTCATGACTGACACGTTCATGCCCCGTTGGCTTACGAAAGCTCGCAGATGAGTCCCTTCTCCAGAATGCCTTTGGCCAAGGGACTTCTTCCCCCAATTTAGTACAACACTGAAGGGTCATCCCAACCAGAGCTTCTCACGTGACCTTTGTTGCTACTGAATCAATTTCTCCTTCTGCTCAACCCTGCTTCCTTCACTCTCTCCTGGATATGACGCCCCGGGGACACCTCCAATTAACTTTCAGCACAAAAATTCCTGTGTCTGAGTTTCTTTCTCATGAACTCCAACCTAGGCCATCAACACAGTGAGCACTAAATTTGAACAAATGTGTCCTACATTGTTCAAGTCACCAGTTTACAGTGTCTAAATTGGCTAAATGTCTGGTTTTAGTCATAGCTGCAATTACCTTTACTTCTATCCACACCCAATGAAATTCTGGCATTTTAGTGTTTTACTCTGTGGAGGCAATTTCTGTATACTTGCTGTCAGAGCCCTGGCTAAACTAGAGAAACCACAATTCCTACGCAAGCCATGAACCCCCATTAGACCTACTTTAGAATGACATTCTTGCTCTTATAAGCATTTTCCATTTTCCTCACTCAAGGAGAGATATTAAAGGCAATCCTTTAGGGTTAGATCAGTTATCTTCCTAAATCTTTTTGTTGTTGTTAATCCTTACCTGAGGATATTTTTTCTATTGATTTTTTTTTTTTTAGAGAGTGTAAGGGAGGGGGAGAGACAGAGAGAAACATCGAGGTGAGAGCGACATATCGATTGGTTGCCTCCCGCATGCAACCTAGGCTGGGGATCAAGCCTGCAACTGAGGTACATGCCCTTGGCCTAAATCGAACCTGAGACCCTTCAGTCCGTGGTTGACACTCTAACCACTGAGCCAAACCAGCTAGGGCTCTTCCTTAATCATTTGAAAGAAATTACTAAACACTCATATCTCTTTTTCACTTTAAAGCATTTTCAGGTTAGGTTTACTCCAAAGTGTTTAACTTGAACTTTCTAAACTGTCATTTACATGACTGTTGTTTAATACAGACTTATTAAGGTGCAGGCTAGCTATAAAAATCACATGTGATTTAAATTAAATTAAAACACCAAATACCCAAATGTCCTGGGCACAAGTTGGAAGTGTCCCAGAACAAGCTGGCTGCCTACAATGGCATTTCTCATGAGTAATTGTAGCAGTCCAACTCATTTGGGGAGCATGAGGCTGACTAAACCCTAGCTTTTGGCTAGCAGAATTAGGAAGATAAAAATATAATAGTTTTTGAGTCATCAGCCCATGGGCAAATATATTTCATAATGAAGAGAAAGCTGTCCATACAGAGGCTATTTAATAATTTTAAGCCTTATAGATTTCCCAAACAGTCCATGTCAATTCCCAGGATTAGTAATTAGCAGAGGGCAAGTATAACACAAATTTAAAAAGTAAATATCCTTTATTTTTATTTGATAATGGGCAATACCCTTTCTGTCTTCTCTTTCTCCTTCCTCACTTGTACCACACACAGCACATGGATACACCAGTTATCTTGATTCCTCAATGTTACCTGTTAAAAAACCTAACAGGGTAAAATAAATAAATAAATAAACAAAGCATAATAAACCCACCTCATATCAAAAGGCAGCGCTGAATGCCCAAAGTGAGACTGGGACGATTGTTATAGCAGGGGTCCTCAAACTACGGCCCGAGGGCCACATGCAAATACAAATATTGTATTTGTTCCCATTTTGTTTTTTTTTACTTCAAAATAAGATATGTGCAGTGTGCATAGGAATTTGTTCATAGTTTTTTTTTTTAAACTATAGTCCGGCCCTCCAACGGTCTGAGGGACAGTGAACTGGCCCCCTGTTTAAAAAGTTTGAGGACCCCTGGTTTATAGCATGCTGGTCCAAAGCTGCATCTTCCTGAGTACAGTGGCAGCCCCTAGGCCAGGGGTGGGCAAACTTTTTGACTCGAGGGCCACAATGGGTTCTTAAACTGGACCGGAGGGCCGGAACAAAAGCATGGATGGAGTGTTTGTGTGAACTAATATAAATTCAAAGTAAACATCATTACATAAAAGGGTATGGTCTTTTTTTTTTTTAAGTTTTATTCATTTCAAACGGCCAGATCCGGCCTGTGGGCCATAGTTTGCCCATGGCTGCCCTAGGCTGTGAGTGTTGTGCTGAGATAGTCGTTCTTGTCACGTGTTGTCACACAAGATAGTCATCCACGTGGCTTGTGGCCATTTATAGAGCAACATGGACACTCAGCCAGAACAGGAGCCCCAAGGCCCAGAGTTATTCCACTCAGATCTTGGCTGGGAAGAGACCAAGGCAGTTCCAAGGCATTCCATGCACATTAGTAAATTAACTACCAAAGCAAGCCCTTTTATAGGGATACAAACAAAAACCCCTTCAGAACCTCGCAGGGCAGGCCAAGTGTGAGAAAATCAGGGAATAAGGGTCACTACTGAGCTCTGGAACCACATGAAGGGACGGCTACTACTCAGCGTTGTGCCACAATGAGGTAATGGACCTCTAGTGTTGGCAAATCTTATATTTTCCTAAAGGTATTAGAAATCCAAATGTTTATATGATTCTACTTTTTCATGTTAGCAGCCAATTATTTTTTTTAAAACCAATGCATTGACTAACAAAACACATCTACCTACCAAGTCATCACCACGGCTACCAGCGGGCCCCATGACCTCTCTGACCTTCTTCCTGCAGCTTTCTACTCACTCTGTCCAGCTATTCCTTGAACGTGTAACCCACTCTCCTATCTCGTGGCCTTCTCACCAGCACCTCCTTAGCAGAATGGCTTTTCCCTAAAGTCACATAACTCACCCTTCACTACCCTCAGGTATTGTTTTAAATGTCCCCTTCTCTCTGAAACCTTCCCTGGTCACCCTATTGGAAATCACATCTTGTCCTCATACTCCCTGCGTCTCTTCCTGCTTAATTTTTTTAAAATATATTTTTTATTGATTTCAGAGAGGAAGGAAGAGGGAGAGAGAGATAGAAACATCCATGATGAGAGAGAATCATGGATTGGCTGCCTCCCTCAAGTCCTCCACTGGGGACTGAGCCCACAACCCAGGCATGTGCCCTTGACTGGAATTGAACCCGGGACCTTTCAGTTCGCAGGCCGATGCTCTATCCACTGAGCCAAACCGGATAGGGCTCTGCTTAATTTTTATAGAAAGCACTTACCATGATATAACATATATGCATTTTATTTGACTTTTTTTCCTTGCTGTTTCCTATGGTGGAATGTAAACTTTTAAGTACACTAGTAAAGGCAGAGATTCGGTTTATTTTGCTCATGGTTTTATCCCCAGTGCCTAGAACAGGGTCTGGCACATAGTAGACACTTGATAAATGTTTTTGAATGAATTAATGAGTGGATGGATAAATTTGCAGGCCATCTTTGGTCTGTGGTCTAGGCTTCTCATTTGTAACTTTGGCTATATACTGAAAATCTCATGGGACAACCCCAAGGAAGGAGACATGATGAAGTTTGGGCAGTGAACATCTGACCTCTTACTTTCTGAGAAATTCAAGTAATCAAATTAAATAATTCATAATCTCACAGAGAATTTCTATTAGTTCCAGTGTTCTTCACAGGCACAAGTAAAGCACATCCAACAATGTCAAACTTAATCCCATGATATGTTATTCACTCCACTAATTAGATGCTTACCCAACACTGACAAAGTTCAGAGTTCAAGCTACTTACAGTGTTGAGCTACTAGTACAAGTAGAAAGTGTCTAAAATTAAGCATAGTTCCTTTGCTGGTAGGGAAATGAAAATAAAATAAAAATAAAGAGGCAAGGGGAACAAAGGTTAAGCCTGATTTTTGTGAAGGAAGGAAGTTAATTCACAGAGATGACATTTTCTCTCAAAGTCTTATCTGCCTCTTTACTCTGGCCTACATGATTCAAAATTTTGGATGCTAGTGTTAAGAACTCAGTTCATTTCTATCTTCCTCACCTATGTTTTTGCTCAGAAAAGTTCAGGCAGGGCCAACTAAATTTAAAAAATAAAATTCAGGTTGTGTGTATTTCTTAATATTCTCTGGCCTACAAACAAACTAGCACCCTTCAGTCTTAAGTATGATCAATATCCATAATGAGATAAAAGACATAAGACAGCTGAACATATATTTAATTAACAAATCAGAGATACCCTGGAACTTGGCATATTTTTAATAGGAGCAAATAAATGACATATACTTCATGAATGGGTAGTACATTTTGTAGTTTATTGCCACAGAAAGTAGTATACGATGAAAATACAAAAAACTGAAAAGAATGAATTTCTAGATGGAAGTGTAAGAACTCCCCACCGGTTATCTTGGCTGCCTGCAGTGCCAGAGTGGGCGATTGGCAGGAAGGCTCTCAGACGTCACTGGGAAAACCTCAGGCCTGCTACCCGCCAGACTCTGTGCCTCTTGCTACCACCAGAGCAATAATGGCGCCTTCTCTCCCGCCTTCCAAATCTCATGCAAGTGTCTTCAAAGCCGAGCACTGGTCTAGGATATGTCATCTTCTGGTTTCTAGGCCCCACTTCCAGGAGAGCACAGAAGGCAGTAGGAAGTATACTGAAATAATAACAGACAACCAGCCCAAAGGTGAGGCCAGTAGCTACGGTAGTGCCCTTGTCTGCTTTGTAGTGCCAAACTAGAGCCATTCAGACTGCACCAGATGGGTCCAATATGACCCATGTCTTGAATTTTCTATTCTTATAAAAGAACCAGGGATTCCTGGAACTACCAATGGGTTTAACAATCTTTTCTTCATTCTCTAAATAAGACAATCACACAAATGCATAAGAGTTGTCTTTTTACTAAAATTAATTGTTTCCTTTAAACTGTTAATTCCACTGAGAGGTCTTACTGTATGTGGAGACCTCTCATTGCATCCTCGCCAAGAACAGGGAGTAGTGGGGAAAGGTTTTATATAGAAGGAGAGAACTAGTTTATTGACCTAAGGCAGACTGACATTGTACCAGAGCGAGACCAAGGTCATCTTAGTGAAACGCATATAACAATATAGACGAGCGATTTCCCCTCCTGCAGTTCTCAAGCTTTCCTGCCCTGTGACTCAGTTTCCTACACGCAGGGGCTGTTGTCCCGGTTGTCAGGGTAGTCGGGGGAAGGAAACTCTTGCTCACCTTTGCTGTGTTTAGAATAACCACCCCACATCAAAGGGATGACTCACTCTGACCACTTGCCAGCCCTGAGCTGCTTCCTACCTCCCACCACCCCTGCTGGCTGTGCTCTTCTTGGCTAGAGAGTCCTTCCACCAGCAAGTCCAGGTTTGCGGAGTCTGGCACACTCACCTCCTGGATGACGAGGCTTCCTGAGGTGGGTTGCTCTGCAGGTTGGGGCCTGAAGGTAGCCACCAGTTTGCCTGACCTACAGTTCAAGGGTGTATGACTCACAGACAAGAAGCTGGGCTCCTGCCTCTGTTCCTCAAAGAGCAAAAAGGGAAATGGAATCATTTCTTTCCTTCCTCCTGGTAACAGTCAGCATGTAACCTGAAAAGGTATGATTACCTGTTTTCATTGGTTTTATAGGAACATGTTGCTGCTGGAAACTCCAGAAGCCACCGGGTTCCTTTTGGTGAGCTCAGCAATATTTATTACAGCGTGGGGCAGATGGCGGGCACGCAGAAAAGATTTATTCCTGGGGGATATGCCTCTGTCTGGATGGGAGGGAGCCATCTTAGGGTAAATGACTGCACTTTGGACATTCTTAGAGAATTCACACTTCCTTTAATAAAATCTGCCAGATTCAATACTGAGGTGGTTATGGAAAAATAAATGGCTTAGCAATGAACAGAGATGTGTTTGAAATTAGGAACTCTAGGGGAAATCCCTTAAATTCTTGCAAAAAAACCCAAAAACTGTGCTGAAGGAGTTTGGAGTGAGATTGGCCTGTGCTACCGCTGACCAGCCACACGACTAGTCGTGATTTACTTCCTAACGTTCCATTTCCTCATGTAGTAGAGTGAAATTTTCCTCTTAAGCTTGTTGCAAGGATTAAATAAGATAAAGTGAGCAATGTTCTAAACACACTAGCATTCAATAAATTTCAGTTTTCCCGAGAACTTGTTTGCTAACTTGGAAAAAAGGGAAGAATGAAACACACCATACTCTGCTGTGAGGGATGTTACAGGCCAAGGGAAGCAGTACGGAGAAAGTGTCTCCCGAGTGTGAGCCATTGGCATTATCTCACCCCCATTCCTTTTCTCCGGTGTCTGAATACGGGCTTGCTCTTGTTATCTTTGGCCATAGTCCTTGGCCTCTGCATGTAGATTTAACAGACCAGCACTCAGAGTGCCTGTGGCATTTGATTACTACCGTGAATAATGAGGATGGCAACCAGTAGTGTTTAAGAAGCATTATCCACAGATATTTGGCCATTGAATGCTCACTGTGCCAGCTTTCCTGAATGCTAAAAATATCTAGGGCATCGGTTCTCAACCTGTGGGTCGAGACCCCTTTGGGGGTCGAACGACCCTTTCACAGGGGTCGCCTAAGACCATCGGAAAACACATATAATTACATATTGTTTTTGTGATTAATCACTATGCTTTAATTATGTTCAATTTGTAACAATGAAATTGGGGGTCACCACAACATGAGGAACTGTATTAAAGGGTCGTGGCATTAGGAAGGTTGAGAACCACTGATCTAGGGCCGTGGTCGGCAAACTGCGGCTCTCGAGCCACATGCGGCTCTTTGGCCCCTTGAGTGTGGCTCTTCCTAAGCCTTAGGAGTACCCTAATTAAGTTCATAACAATGTACCTACCTATATAGTTTAAGTTTTAAAAATTTGGCTCTCAAAAGAAATTTCAATCGTTGTACTGTTGATATTTGGCTCTGTTGACTAATGAGTTTGCCGACTACTAATCTAGGGGAACTGAGATCTACATGTTGGGATGGTCCCAGTACTGACACATTAAAACCAGACCCTCCCAGGGCTGTATTGGCAGTAGAATGACTTGCCCTTGTTAGAGCAAAGCTCGTTTGGACCTATCTTTTCTTTCAGGCAGCCAGCTAAGCCGTTTCAGGCCTGTCCTGTTAAACAAAAATGCTTGCGGGGGGCGTGTGTGAATGGGTTTATATATTACCCAGATGACCTCATTATTACTCATAGTTGATTGGAAAATTTCCAACCTTCTCTACTTGGTCCTAGCTACTAAGGGATTGGAACTGACATCTGCTATCAAAACCCATCTAGTATCAAAACCCATCTAAATAGCATTAGGTTTTATTCCACTGACATTAAATGGGAACCATTAGTGACAAGGGGTGGTGTACAGTAGGAGAAAGTCCTTCTGGCCTCAGAAAAAGGTAAATTTAGGGTTAAATCCTAACTAGGCCGTTACTAGTTGTATGTCCCTGGGCATGTTAACCTCAGAGCACCGCTTACTGATCTATAAAATAAATGCTATATCTCTACAATGTTGTGAGGAATAATAAAGATTTTTGCACACAAGACTTCCCAGTAGTAATGTGTTCAATCAGTGACAGCTATTATTAGTATTGTTTTCTCAGTATTCTGGACTTTTCTAGCAAAAGGGAATGTTCAGAAAACTTGACCAGTTCTTCTTTACATGTCCCTATCACACAAGGTTGCTCTATTAAACAGAGGAAATGGGCGGGAAAGGGCTTTGTAAAATTTGTGAAATTTTCCAATCAACTATGAATAATACAAAGTTACTATGGTTGTTTAAAGAAAAAGCACTTGAGATCCAAAAACACTGAAGGTTATACCAAATAGAGTGACTACTCTTTCATTGTTATAATACAGGACAAGAAGAAAAAAAAGTATTCATTTAATGCATAACTGAGGTTCATTTTTTTACATACTCATATGTATGACTGTGGCATTTTAAAATAAATTTTGTTTGGTGGTGGTTATCTATGTGTACCTGTGTGTACACATATGTGTCCATATGTACACATTAAAGATTTTTATTTGGCCCTGGGTGGGTGGCTCAGTTGGCTGGAGCATCATCCTGTGCACCAAAAGGTTTTGGGTTCAATTCCTGGTTAGGGAACATAGCCAGGTTTTGGGTTCGAAATAGATCAATGTTTCTCTCACACTGATGTTTCTCTCTCTCTCTCTCTCTCTCTAAAAATCAATAAAAACATATCCTGAGGTGAGGATTTTTAAAAACGATTAGCTGGCTGAATAATTTTCATCTTATTGATTCAAAGAAGGATTAGGACACAGAAGGAAAGAAGAACAAAAGTAGATTTTACTTTTAATATCTTACTAAAATATTTTCAGGAAAATCAACCATCACAACAGGAAAATAATGAAGCTAAAATATCTTAAAGTCACTAGCTGGATGTATTTACACATAACATCCAAGATTCACAAGGCTTAGAAAATTGCTCACATTAACCAAGTAATTGAATCTTTCTTTACCTCTGAGAAATGATTAACTTTTTAAAAGTTGAATTTTTTTACTAATCTGAAACACACACACACACTTATTTGGAGGGCATTTATTCTCAGTAAGCTTTCTTAATTAAAATTCCAGCATTGGGATTGGCTGTGGCAACATAGGCAATGTGACAACGTTAATAGATTACTTGGGTAATTTGATCTGTAAAGATAGCTGATGTAGGTACGTAACTGTAACTCGGTACCCCAAGTTTTGTGGTAAGTTTTATTTGCCTGCCTTGCCCAAGTAATTACATCAAATTTCCACATCACCTGGCTGTGTAGGCATAGTGAAGGTATTTTAGCTTATGCTCAGCGGGTTGAGAAAGCCTGACTTGCATAATTAGTATTCTGCCTTTAAAACATCTATCTATGAATGCTTAACTGCATAATGTGCCTGAACTTGTCTTCTGGAGTTTCTTATGTGGGTTGATATTTACCATCCATAACTGTGGCACTTTATGAGCTTACCTAAGAATAAGCTTCCTTCTTATAGTCCTCTCTCCCTTCCTCTCTTTTCCCCTTATTTCTTCCCTTCCTTTTTATTTCTCCCAAATATTTTTCATAAAATCATATAATGCTGGAATTTGGTGGAATCACAGAGATTGGACTGTTCTCAAATTTCATGAATTCCCATACCACACTCATGAATTTTTACATATCTATTTATTTAATTATTTGTAATAAATAGGGCACCATCCTGTGCACCAGAAGGTTGCTGGCTTGATTCCAGGTCAGGGCACATGCCCGGGTTGTAGGCTGGATCCCTGGTGGGGGATGGGCAGGAGGGAGTCAATCAATGTTCCACTCTCACATCAATGTTTTTCTCTCTCTCGGTCCCTCTCCCTCTCTCTCTCTAAAATTCAATAAACATTTTTTAAAACCTTAGATACTTTCTTAGATGCATTTAAAAAAACTATATTCAAAAATCGTATATTTAACATGCTGATTATATTTTCTTGATAAATAATAGAAGAAATGTGCAACAAATAAAACAAGTTTATACATGTACCACCTAAATTTATTTGCTTTAAGAAATACTGTTCTAGCCTGGCCTTCAAATGAGAAAGCTGAGGCCCAGAGAATTAAAGTGATGTTTTCTAGAAGCAGTTAGGAGCAGAGCTCTGTGTTGAAAACGTGCTTTTGGATGCTTACATCCAGACCTTTGCTACTACACTACACTGACTTACGATGTTAGTTACCTTGAGGCAGGGCTTGTAAGAATCACTAACTAACATATGAGAGAAAAGCCATTGGTGGCAAAGTCATGAAAACAATCCCCTTCCTATTTATTTGTGCTCTAATAACTCTTAGGCCACCAAGGGACCAGAGATACTTCAAGACAGTGGTCCTCAAACAAGGGTACTAATACAGGAGTTTACAAAGACGGAAAGAACATGGATCCTGCTAAGGATGTTTTCAGAGCTACACCTTTCCTGGGAATCCTTCCCTGGGAAAGGGTCTATGGTTAAGACATCCCTATTCAGAACTGCCCTTTGCCACCTTACAGAAGTAAGTCACAATTTCCATCCATTGCATTGCCCTGGAGTGAAAACACATTAGCAGTGACATCAAACACATGGGTACCTGAAAAATACTGTGCCATCCTGGTATAAGTGTGAAAGAGTGAAATTTCATGTGTGGTTAACAAATCATAGGTAGTCTCTAATTCTTTGCTTTCCACAAAAATGAGGACGAAAGAAATTTTAAGTTGCTGGATTTATAAAATTAATTTTGCATGATAGACCAATATATAAATTTGGGCACGAAAGTTGTTTAAAGGTCCAACAAATAAGTGTCACAACTATAATAAAAGTCCTTCCAAATTTACTAACAAATAAGGTGTTTTAGCACTGACCTCAATTAAAATAACAAGAATAGAATTAACACTAAATCTATAATTCAGTCTATTAGTAAATAATATTCATATACAGATCTATTGGGGAAAAAAATCTAGCTCAATCCATCTCATTAAAGAGATAGATATCCCAAAAGAGGTATTTTTAAAACATTACTTTTAATTTAATATGCTTAGCAATATTTTAATATGATTTATATTAAATATCCAATGCCGCAATCTATTTTATTCAATTTTAACTAATAATTGTAATATTACTCAGGAGAAATATTTTTTAACATTAGTACCTATTAGGAAGTTTAAAGAATAAATTTAATTTATATTTTTTCTGCAAAGGACTATAATAAAATTATTAAGAAAAGACTTTCAAGAATAAAATTATATCAGTTACATGAATAAAAGTATATAAAATTAGAATAAAATCTGGTGAGGAAGAGAAAAAGAAGTTCAAAAAATAAAAATATTTAAAATTTCTTCAATTGGTAAATAAGAGCTTATTTAAAAACTGCTATTTTTTTTAGACTGCTATTTTTTTTTAAGATGGATGATAATAGGGAATCTAATCACTTTTGCATTTATAGTCCATAAGCTGTATTTAAAATTATAAAACAATTTTATTTTTAAAAGTTGATATTCAAACTAAGTTGGAAATTACATAATTGATAATTATTTTTATTTTGGACACAGTTTAGATGTCACCGTAAAGTTTTGCAAGGGTTGTATCAATTTTCGAATTCCTTTAGGGAATACACAAACAGGAAGTTTGAGGCAGCAGAGTGCTGCAAGGACTAGTCTCTGCCTCATACTCGTTTCCCAGAAATGAAAACAGTAACCGGCCCAAGGAACATTCTGTCATCTGGATCTTGCCAGTGTTCCTGGGACAAACCTTCAGATGTCCAGGACCCAGGCGAGCGTGGAGAATCTGTGGCTCTTGTGCCTACCTGACTAACATCTATAGGAAAGTTCAAAACCAGGTAGAGGAAGCTGCACTGGTTATAAAGCGATCTTCTCCAGCCCCCGTACCACTACAGAACGTGCTTCTGTATTTACCAGATAAAATTAAGTGGTTCTTTTTCATATTCTTATTAAAGTTGGAACAATCCAAGACAGATAAGATTAGAAATAATTTGAATAAGAAAAACAGCAGCATGCATTTAAAATGTATGCATATATATATAAAACAAATGTGCACTTTTAAAAGTTGGGTAACTGTGGTATTGTTTAGTTATTAAATATTTGTAGATTAATTTAGTGTTGAAGTTACTGAAATTGTCTTTAAACAGTTGATTCCGATTAGAATTTTCACTCTGGTACTAGTTCTAATATCGCAGGAAAATAAAAATTACTTACGTTCTGTTCCAGCAACATCATGTCATCCAAAGCTTATAATTAGAGGATATACATGAAGTTTCCTTTAATTTTCTTTTCTAATTTTCCTGTGTGAGTGTTTTGCAAGAAATAAAAGAGAAAGACAGGAAGGTGAAATTTCCTCATACATTCAACATGATTGGGCTTTTAAATATAAAAGTATAAAAATTGCTAAAAATGATTTTAGTGAAATTAGTCATTTCAATCAAGACATAACATTTCAACACAGTTGAAGGATCAGGCAGCTCTTAACTTTAACTTCAGAGCAATATAAAATACAGATTTTATACTGTTCTATTAACTCTTGACTATATTCAAAAGTGATGGTCTTCTCTTTTCCCCAAAGTATTTATCCTCATTTGGGGATAAATGAAACAAAAATTAATGAAACCTAACACTCTGTGAGCACATTTGCACAAGGTCTTTCTACAGAGCGAGAATCTGGGAAAAAAAACCCTATTATCAATGCCAATACACTCATTTGTGGTGTCCTCCTATCTTCCATAATTACCATTTTGCCTTATGTCACTTATATTCCACTCCAAAATGTTGCAAAGAAGCCATGGAAACCATTATCATTGGAAGGAAAATATTAGGAAAAAAATATTTTCATTTAAGAAAATGTGCTTCTGTGCTAGGCTTGTAAGGGATTTATTATAAACACCATATTGCTTGGAAAATCAGAAACATAAAGATCTAAGCAATTAGGAGAAATGTCATTCTTGAGTATGAATTGCTTTTTCAAATTGAAATAAGTCTTCAGATAATGTTGATAAATACAATTGCCAAACAATCCCCAGCTGTTTCACTTTTATTACCGATCAGGATGATTTTTTAAAAAAAACCCAAAAACTAAATCCAACATTTCTGCTGGTGTCAAAAAGGTAAAATACCCGAAGATTTGGTTTGACACATTTTGGAAAAAAAAATCCCAGGATTCAGCCATAGAATATGACTTGATAGAGAAGATGGATGAGTAAGATGACAGATTTTGGATATAAGCTTAGGTAGGTGCAGCCATAGGATTCAGGTCAGTGACTTATGAGAAAGGAAAAGGTGAGTAACATCTTGCCCTGTAGATCAAAATCATGCAGCTCTTCATGCCTCATTCAGTGTTTAGTATATTTAGCTGTGATATTTACAATAACCGTGTTCCAAGTTGATTAACGTTTAATCACAACTGACTAAGCAAGTAGGCATGAAAGACAAAATAAGTCATCATTACTACTCTCTTATGCGTATCCTTACAATACTCAAGGATTTAGAGACTCTACAGCTAGTTTTATCTTACCTATTTTCTCAAAGATCAACTAACTCGAAGTAAACTGAAACTGTAAAATATATTTATTTAAGAGCCTCAGGTGTTGTCTAGAACTCTGCTAAAGTTTTCACCCAGTTAAGGAAGGGGCTGCTTTCTCTAAGTCACAAACACTTCTCAGGACCGAAGTCTACTCCGAGCTTGGCTTTGACATTTTGGTCTGAGGGAAAAGCTTTTGTCCCAGGTGAATGGGGAAGGAAAGGCAAGGCTGTGCCTGACCTGTCCCTCCGTCTCCACGTGCAACCAGAACAGAAGCACTCAGCTCCCCTCTGCAGCCCTGGGCGATCTCCTCATTTTCTGCGGGTTTAGACACGTCCGGTCTGCAGCCCAGGGTTCGGCAGGCTGTGGGACAGGAGAATTTAACAAATTAAGCTCTTATCCTTTGCACTGAAATACTATCTTTGATTATGACTAGGAATTAGCTGAATCATTTGGATGTTTTAAAGATGTAAATGAAATATCCGCTTCAATATCGGTGTAAGTACCAATGACAACGTACAATCTGCAGCCTACTTAGAACAGGGGGAAAAGAAGACAGCTCCTTTTTACAGTTGGATGTTTCGAGTTAGGTGTCCAATATTTTTTGAGTAAAATACCCAAATATGTGGTATTTTGTTTTGTTCTGTTTCAAGTACTATGATAAAATAATGCTCTTAAATTTGGCTCAGCTCCACGAGGTAGGAGTAATTAAGGAGTGACCCTGAGACCCATTCTGGGCAACGATGAAACGATGTGAACACTCACAGGCTGTGTGAGGCTCACAGCCCAGAGAACGCAGCTCTGACAGATTTCTTTCCCGTCTCCTAATTAGGCTAACCCCCTACAGATATGAATTCAGAAATAATGGGAACTGGAAAAAAGAAAATGCCACCTTTTATACAATAGTAGTAACAATTCATTGTAAGACTTTTATTGATTTAGGTACAATTTACCTTACGAAGCCAAGACCCTCCTGGTAATAAAGGAGAAAACCCAACTCCTTGGAACACTGAACTCAGAGCTTGATAAAAAGTTACTTTTCTATTTACAAACTAGAGGCCTGGTGCATGAATTTCATGCATGGGTGGGGTCCCTAGACCTGGCCGGTGATCAGGGCCTATAGGGGCTTTCTTGCCCGGTCCTGATCGGGGCCGGGCTGGCTGGGGCCTGTGGGAGGTTTGCTGGTTGGGGGAAGGGACTAGGGAAGGTTGGCTGGCCATGGAAGCACACTGACCACCAGGGGGCAGCTCCTGTGTTGAGCGCCTGCCCCCTGGTGGTCAGTGCGTGTCATAGCGACTGGTCGACTGGTTGTTCTGGTTGTTCGGTCATAAGGTCACTTAGACTTTTATATATACAGGTAGTCCTTGGGTTACGTCGGACTCGATGTTTGTTGTTTCATGGTTACGTCGCCATCTCCCATTTATAAAAAAAAAAATTCCGTCATTTCGACATATGTACATATGTGCTTTATTATTTATTTACCACAAGTAAAGGTCAGGAATTGTTATCTTTCTTTTAAATTTTTTTTTACTGTTTCACTTCATTACTGCTGTGTATGTGCTCCATGTGAGTGACATAGGTGTTTATGTAGGTGGGTTCTGACTTAAGGCGAAAATCCTGTTACGTCGCGCTACAGGAACGGATCTCCAACGTAACCGAGGACCTACTGTATAGATATAAAACCTCCAATTCCTTGCCAAACCGGTTTGGCTCAGTGGATAGAGCATCGGCCTGGGGACTGAAGGGTCCCAGGTTCGATTCCGGTCAAGGGCATGTACCTTGGTTGCGGGCACATCCCCAGTAGGAGGTGTGCAGGAGGCAGCTGGTCGATGTTTCTCTCTCATCGATGTTTCTAACTCTCTATCCCTCTCCCTCTCTCTCTGTAAAAAAATCAATAAAATATATTTTAAAAACAAAAAACAAAAAAACCCTCCAATCCCCCTTCTCCTTGATCACATTTGCGGAGAGCACTATAATTGTCACATTAGTTTCTCACATATTAGAAATGTGACAGTATCATTCTGACATTCAGTAAATGCCCATGTAAGGATTTTTCAAGAGGTTGTTTCGTCCCAATTTCAGTTGGTTTTACATTCAATGTTCTGTTTAGCAATACATTTCAGTGCAGAGAGAAAACTATCCATTTGCCTGGACTGCTATGTCTCTTGGTTACCCCTCATTGGAAATAAGTGTTCTACCTGACTCATTCGTCCTGCCTTTCAAACCATTTTGACAAGCCTATTGCTTTAATCAAAGTACAAAAACACTCTACTAAATGCAGCAGAGTGAAATAAGAAAACGATTTTTAAAACCATTGCTATTTGTCAGTTAAAAGAAATGTGGCAGATTTGAAACTTCATGATGATAAAATTTTTCATCGAGTAATTTTACTAACTGATGTGCTCATTATGATATTATGTAATTTAAATTTTGTTTTTAAGAACATTTTTGCAAAGTGTGGAGAGAATGAACAACCAACATTTATATTGCAGTTTTGGTTCTATATTTTCCTATTATTTTGGATTTGGACATTCATTCCTTTTATAACTTAGGAAGGAGACATTAAGTTAGAAAAGTTGTGTTGCAGATAGGCACATAGCATATTTCTACTCCTCCTACCCACTATGGCCATGCTTGTAAAACAACAGAGTGCGAGAAACATCAAAAGTCATCTGGTGGCCCTCCGTCCCTTTACAGATGAGCACACTGACGCTCAGGGGGCCAGCATAGTTTGTACAAGGGCATCAATTTTAGAGTCAAATAGAACCAGGCTTGAACTCTGTCTTAGTCACAATGTAAACTTGAGCAAGTTACTGAAACTTCCTGAGCCCTGGGGTCCCCCTTTGTGAAATGGGGATGATAATAATTCGTGGCTAGGAATGCCTTTTAGGATCTCATTAAAATGAATACTAGCGTAAATACATAAACAGTAGACACTTAGTCCTTCTTAGTCCTCTTCCCCTTTTTAAGGCAGTAAAGTACGTGAGTGACAGAAACCTGCTTTGAATTTTGAGCACAACAGACATCTATTTTGTGTTATTTCTACCACAATTGCAAATGAGTCCCCAAGGAGGCTTTCGCTTCTGGAATGGAAATCTCTCTCTATTTCCTGCCACTTTCAACCATGTAAGTTTTCTCTGCCTCACTCTAGGCTAAACTGCTGAGGAAGAGCAGCAGATCAGTAGTTCTGGGTGGTAGGATCCTGTTCAAGGTCGCTCTTTCTCGTAATGCTCCCTTGTTCTCCAAGGACTAGTGCCAAACTTACTTCCTAACCGTCCGTGGACCTTCTCTAGGGCCTTTTAAATTTCTAGTTCAATGCATATGAGTAATGATGTTTAGATAAATGAGAAGGCAGAGGAGAAATTGAAAAGTCCAAAAGGTTTCTGCCAAGATGATGATGATGATGATGATGATGACGACGACGACCAATAAATAATCAACGTTAGTGACTGAAAGAAAAGCCCAGACATACTAGGATGCCACAGGAGACTGTGGGGTTATGACAATAAATGCATTACTTAATGAAGTGCCAGTGTTTACAAAGGCCATATGTTTAATTTTTTTATAAATTATAGAAGATTTAAGATTATCTTTCTAAAGACATTATTTCTACTCAATTGCATTTTACTAAATTCTCTTTGGAAGAGAGAGAGGTTGGCTGGGAAATAAAGCGAATAAGATCGGTATTTGGCACGGGAAAGAGCCTGCCTTAAATATGTTGAAACCTAGAAGAAATCTTACTGATATACTGAAAACAGTTGTACATAAAATGAATACATAAATCCAAGGCTCTGTGTGAGGAGTTTGATATTTGGCAGTAAGGCGGGCCAGCGCACATCACTCTTCTAGAGGAGGAATTATATTGTCAGGGCTTCTGACTCATTCTCATTCTTCCTCATACTGTGCCCTAAGCACAGGTGTATAAACATTGAGATAAGTCACGATGGGACAAAGCACACCGTTTAACTTTCTCCTCCTGACCACACGGAACAGATGGAAGCCCCATTAGCGGCATAGTGAGGTGGAATCCTAGTTATTCGAACCAAAACCAAACACAGGTAAGACAGAATCAGGGAAATCTTTGTCAGTAGCAGGAACTGCATTTAGACTCTACACTGATTGCAGGAGATATTAATCTGAATTTCATTAAATCCGTATTTCTCATTGGGTGGATATTATCCAAAGATCACCTCTAATGCCTTTGCCTGGGGTTCTCCCTGAGCTGCATTTTCTACAACAGAATAAAATGTGAAGTAGCTAACTTTAAGTCTAAGCACTCACTAAGATAAGAAGTTTTTATCTATTGAATTTAATAAATACTCCCCCTCTTAAATAAAAGTCATCTGCAATAAAAGAAAGAAATAGAAATAGAAACTAAGCAGTAAGGAAAAGGAGAAAAATGCACGTGCTAACCGTAGAAGTGAGCTTGACAGCCATGGTTAATTTTAAAATTACCCTCTGCTATTCCTGGCAGCCAAGACAAAAGGTAATCATTTAAAAGTTGCATACTTTGCATCATACACCAAAATTCATTTGAGAGATATAAAATAAACTAAAACTATGAAGTTTATAAAAGAAAAAAAACATAGGAGAATTTCTTTGTGACTCAAAAATTTTCTAAAAGGCCACAGAAAATAAATAAAAAATTAAATAGACCCTCAAAATTATACAAAAGATAATAAGAAAATGAAAAAGCACACACTTGCCAAAATAGTCCATCACATTACACATGTCTAGTAAAAGATTAAATCATATAAAGATCTCATACTACTCAATAATATAAAAGCAAAAAGTCCAAAAAATATAGTTGGCAAAAAAAAAATGAACAAAATGGAAGATATATGAATGGCCATGAAATACATGAAAAAGTATTCAACATCATTAGTCACCAGGGAAATGTAAATTAAAATTACAATGGGATACTACTTTATACGCATTGGAATAGCTGAAATGTAAAAACCTGACAGCATGAAATGTTGGAGAGGATTAGAAGCTCTCCTGTGTGTAAAATGTTGTACTCACTTTGGAAAACATTAAACCTCTGGTCTACTAAAGGACTTGGACAAGAATGTTCATATCAGATTTACTCAAATAGAATCAAACTAGAATCATCAAAACATTCATTAGTAAGAGAATTCATAAACAAATTGCAGTATATTCATACACTGGAACACTACTCAATCATAAAAAGGAATAACTGTTAAACATGCAATAGTGTGATAAACATCAAAAACATTACGCTGAGCGAAGCAGAAGATAACCAAACGTATATACTATATTTTCCCCTTCATATGACGTTTTAGAACAAGAAAACTCATTTTTGGTTTAAAAAATCTAAATGATTTAGTGTTTCCTATGGGGAGAAGGGGGCAGGTTAACTGGGAAGGGCATGAGAACTTTCTGGAATGATGGAAATGTTTTTGATCTTATAGGGGTATGGATTACATGAGTGTGTGTATTTGTCAAAATTCACCAAACTATATACTTAAGAGTTGTGCATTTCATGCTGTGTAATTTAAAAAGGAACAAAGTTTTCTCTTATTCAATTGTTGAAATAAACAATGCTCCACCTACAGTTTGAAAGGAAATTAGGGAGCAGATTTGTATGTCTCAGGTACCACAGGGCTCCAGGCATCCCCCAGTAAGTGACCTTTTTTTTCTAAATATATTTTTATTGATTTCAGAGAGGAAGGGAGAGGGAAAGAGAGATAGAGACATCAATAATGAGAAAGAACCATTGATTGGTGCCTCTTGCATGTCCCCCACTGAGGATCAAGCCCGCAACCTGGGCATGTGCCCTTGACTGGAATCGAACCTGGGACCCTTCAGTCCAGAGGCCGATGCTGTATCCACTGAGCCAAACCAGCCAGGGCAAGTCACCTTCTTGTTGTCATAACCTCTAGACACTTGATCTCAACTAATCTCTCCCCCTTGACCACCAACACTGGGGACCAGCAGCATTTGCAGCACCAGAAGCTTATTAGACCTGCACATTCTAAGGCCCCACAAAACCAGAATCCTTGGGCTGGGACCCAGGAATCGCTCTTTAACAAGCCCGCCGAGTGGTTGTGACACACCCACGTTAATGCATGAGACGCCTTGCTGCATTACAATTCAAGGGGGTGAGTTAGGTAACGGACACCATCAACAGACCACCAGCCAAGGGCCTCAGCCTTGAGTGCTGAGTGAGCACACAAGCCCTTGATTGGGAAGAAGCGCTGCAGAGCCAGCTGGCAGCCCCTGTGCAAAGCACTCGTATTCTGGGCACAGGGACTCCGCTGTGTGGCTGCCAGAGCCTCCGTCTCAGAGAAGCGTCAGGGCCAGCCAAGAAACAAATGCCACTTCTTCCACTTCCTTTTCTTCCTCTTTCCTGACCCAGTGGCACCGCGACCTGCCCGCCAGAATTAATTGCCGGCTGGGAGAGAAGGTCTAGTGTTTTGGATTTGGTCCCCGAAGGAAAAAATGACTTACTTCAGCGGGTGGGAGGTGGGCTTTCAGAGGGCAGAGGGACTGCAGGGCAGGGAGCCCAGTGACCCGCACTCTCCGTGAGAGCGTCCAGCTGGCCTCCAGGATGAGCTGCAAGCAGAATGAGAAATGACCAAGAAACAGCTCGCCGCGCTGGGATTTATGGCACAGCCAGGAATATTAGGAGAAAATGTAGGAACCTCCCAGGTCCTGCACCAGCCCATGCATACGTCTGAAGAGTTGTTGCTTATGCACCCATCGCATGGAGGTTAGCAACATACAACATGTTCACAAGTCTAGACCCATGTTTTGCAAATAGAGGTTGAGTACGTTGTCTTTATTTTTTAGCATCCTCGTTCTCTTTTGGATACTTAAGGCAGATGTCAAAGGAAATTGTGGTCTCCCAAAGCATCAAGTTACATGAGAAATACCATCTCTCTCATAGGATTGAGAACATAAATATTGAGTAAAGAAAAAGCAAAAATTTTATTTCCATTAGAAAAAAAATTAAAAATAAAAGGCAAAGAGCTGAGAAGAGCCAGGTAGGCCTGGCTTTGTATCCCCAGTTTAACCACTCTTAGTGAAGTAACCCTGGATAAGTTTACTTAAATTTTCTGAACTTCATTTTCTTTATTTGTAAGAAAAAAATATCCTTTCACTAAGGTGCAGATTAAAAGAGAAAAATATATGTAAAGTATATAGTATAGTATAGACTTCTGGTAAGTACTCAATAAATGTAATAATAGTAGACTAATAAGTAACACTAGTTTAAATTTCAGAGAAGATAAATATTTACGTATACACACTTCATACATATAACTATATTTTATCTTTTAGGAAGATGTAGGAGGGTGTGCTCCTTATAAGAGAATTTTATTTCCAATAAGTTGTATTTCAGGTAACCAGGGCAAATCACTGTCAAAAGTTTATAAACAAAATAAAGATAATGATAAGTAAGCGTACTTACCTAAAATAAATTCTTAATCAGCATAAAAGAAAAAGCTTTAAACTTCCACTTATTAAAGAGGTGTAAATTGAATACAAAATCATTTATTAATAAGCCCTTATTGTGTGAATACTCTTTAATATGCAATTCTCTGTGTTTATGCACTCTCCTACGTTATAAAAGACAATGGAGAAACAACACATGAAGAGATATTTGCACACCATGTTCGTTGCAGCATTATTCACAATAGCCAACAGATGGAAGTAATCCAAATGTCCACCGATGGATAAATGAACAAAGAAAACATATCTATAAATTTATATACAGATATAGGTTTGTATATCTATATATAGATGCACATCTACATATAATATATAATGAAACATAATTCATCCCTTTAAAAAAAGAAAATTCTGTGTTGCCTGCTACAACATGGGTGAAACTTGAGGACATTATGCTAAGTAAAATAAGCCAGACACAAAAAGACAAATACTCTATGATTTCACTACTATGAGGTATCTAAAGTAGTGAAGTTCCTAGAAACAGAGAATAGAGCAGTGGTTGCCAGAGGCTGGAGGAGGGGAAACAGAGCGTTGTTCAATAGGTAGAAAATTTCAGTTTTGCAAGATAAAATGGTCTGGAGAGCCATTGTACAACAATGTGAATATACTCAACACTAATGAGCTGTATACTGAAAATAGTTCCGATGGTAAATTTTGTTATGTGGGTCTTTTTTTTTTACCACAATTTTAAAAAAGATATTGGATTGCCTTCATCTTTGCCCATTTTAATCTTAAACAAAGGATAAACTAAAAAGGCTGCTCTTTTTGGGGGTTAAATTTTTGCCTAGAGCCTGAGATGCAGTGTTCATCTTCCTCTTCAATTTAGAGACGGTTTCAGTCACAAAAAGAATTAAAATGAATCATGAAAACTACTATTAGTCTTTCCTGGCATTTTAACATAATCTCCGTGTTTAACATGAAAGAATCATACTAAGTGAAGTTCCTCTTTAAGTAGAAAATTAATTAGAATCAGAAATACAGGTGGCGAGAACTTCTTGACATTCAGCGAGGTCTTTGCAATTGCTAAGAAAGAACGTGCCCGTTTCCCACAATCCAGTCCAGACTAGTAACCGACTTGGATGAGTGACCTATTATGATAAGAAGAAGTCTCTGGTTACAGCTCTTACAAAACTCCAATTTTTTTTTTCTACACAACAGGCATCACTCTTGACAGTCCTGCTCCACAGGAGACAGAAGCCCTTACAATTTGCTATCACTCCATCGGCCCCATTCTCTGCATTAGAGGTCAGAGGTCCAGAGGTTAGAGAGTAGATGGGAACCTTTGATGATATTCAGAGAGAGAATCCAGCCTTACCTGCAGAGAAAAGCTGAAAGAATTATTGTTTTTTAAATATTTTAGCTAGTTTGTTTTTGTTCCCTATAGAAACACAAAGGGACAAGTGCACTCTATAGTGGAAAATTTGATATAAGAAATCATTGGTTCCAGAACTTCTTTTCCCTAGTTTTTTTGAGCCTGCATGAAACTCATCGAGTGTCCAAGTTTTCATTTCTTCATTCTATAAAGTAGGCCATGGCCAGATTCAGTACCACTTTTAGATGCTGCTCTTTGAAGCCTTCCTTTGGTTGTGTCCTTTCCCACAGGGCTAAGAATGAAAGGAACCAAGGGGGACTGGGCCCACCCAGACCTTACATATCCCTCTTCAAACCGTCGTCTGATACATGGGTTCACAGAGTTCTCTGTCTCACATGGACCTGGCCCCATTCCTGGACTGCATAAACATGTTATCTGGTCTGTACTCCTGGGCGGGGGAGGGGGAGGAGGGACGGACACTGCAATGCTGTAGAATACACCCCAGGTCTATGAAGTGGCCAAGTAGGGTCTATTCGCATGGGTTGGAGTGTCCACATACAAGTTTCAAGGGTCCTATCTGTGCAGGATTGAGCAGGGAATGACAAAAGAAAGGGACAGGCCGTGGACTGGAGGTCTTCATTTGCATTTTTGCCTGGGGCTTTACAAATATGGGCAAGTTTGGCATTATCTGCCTCTCTTATTGTATAGTTCATTAGATACCAAACAGCCCTTCTTTCTCAGACGTAGTGACAGACTCCATTAAGGGAGATAAGGAAAACCATGCCTTAGAAATGATCACAATCTGACAGGGGAGTTCTATCATTATAAACATATACTTTCAACACAATGTGTAAAGGGCTATAAATCCCCACCTTCTTCTTCTCTGTATGAGCTCACATGACAATAAACCCCACATCATTAGAACAAATGCCAATTAAGACCATGCTGGGTGGCTCTTGACTTCTCTGCTAGGGAAGTCAAGAGCCTCCAACTCTGGAGTCATAGAGGTGGGTTTGAACATTTCTCTGCCATCTACTCTTTATGTGACTTATAGCAACTCCTCTAAGCTCAGTTTCTTAATTTGTAAAATGGAGATACAGCTCTCTTTCTCCTATGCAAAATGGAATTACTGTGATTACATGAAATAAAATTCATAAAGTACTTAGCATAGTATCTGGGCTATAGTAAGCACTCAATAAATGATAGCTATGATTTTAAAAAACTGAGCTATCTATTTTTTATAACTCTATCTTGCATTTTCCAAGAGCCAAGCTTTTAACATCCCTGCATGCTTTTAATATCCCTGCTTGGTTAGAAGCAACTTCTTTGAGGATATAGATTGAATAAGGGATTTTTCCTTTCACACCTAGCAGGGTTCCTGGCCTGATATGTTTTGAATGAGTTCAGAAAAGAGCAAACACCATTTTCAAAGGTGTATTCAATGTCTATGATCACTTACATTCAACTGAAAACAAGGCAGTGATAGGAAGTTCTTTGATGGCAGATGCAACATACAGACCTTTACCCTCACTACTTACCAAAGTCTATACCTGCTAATAAGCCACAGTGATCTGAATTCTTAGCTCTTCCAGACTGTGAATTCCAGTTAGGAAATTGACAATAAATCCATTTCTGTGCATTGATTGGCTTTATATATTCAACAACCATGGAGTCCATGAGAATCTTCCAAGAAATAGCATTTAACTGTGTTATCAGTTGAATATTTATTAAAAATATGACTATCAGCTTTTTCTGAAATGGAAATAAAAGTCACCAAGACTAAGAAAAACCAGAAACTTCTTTTCAAGTGGCTATTGTTTCCCTTCTCACTCTCTGCATATCCCTGAACATGTATTAGAAATCAATGGGAAAATAGGATTTAATGTTCAAAATTTCTTTTTATTTTCAACTTCTGGTAAAACAACAACAACACTTGAGTGGTATATTTCAGAAATGTAGGGAATCAGATAATTTCCAGCTTGATTTGGTATAAAACTCCTGGGTCTTTTATTTTTCCTTGAGAAAAATGTAATTGTCACTCTGTGATCTTTCAGAGTTGATGTTTACACAGAAGAAATCTGAAAATAACCTGATTTTAGCTTTTGTCATAGTAAGTTGTAATAGGTGTTTTTTTCCCCTTGCTTTGATGCTTGTAGATTTCACATAATTTAAAATTTTGTCACATTCTGTCCTAGCTTTGGATTTTGGGGCATTAATTTTCACTTAACTAGTCTATGATATAAATGAAGATGAAGGGAACCTGAATCAGAGCTGGAAGCAATCCTATATAATAAAAGCCTAATATGCAAATTGTCCCCCTGACCAGGAGTTGGACCAGGGGCGGGGCTGGCAGAGGCAGGCGGCTGGGGGAAGGGAAGCACTCTGCCAGCAGCCAGCAGCCACTAGGGACCCTACCCGTGCATGAATTTCATGCACTGGGCCTCTAGTACAGTTTGTAAGTAGAGGAGCAAGCTTGAAGAGGGATCCAAGTGCAGGGGAAGGTATATAACCATTATATACCGTTCTGTATGTATGTTTGCAGAAAGTGGTGTAAGTTTCAAGTCATGACACATTCTGGGATGAGAAGGAGAGTACCTGTGGCCAGCAGGGAAGTGACTGGGAACTGAGAATCACAGGAGAATTTCTCCATAGATTGGAGTCAGCATAGTGGAGCCCTGGTAATCTAGTGGGTACTGATATGTTAAAAAAGACCAGGAGGCCTCAGTGGGGGGCTTCTAGAACTCTGTAACAGTCAGCATCTGAAGAGTGACTAATCATAGTTCTTGAGCAGTCTGGGTGGATATAAGAAATAGGTGGGAGCCCAACCAGTGTGGCTCAGTTGGTTGAGCATCCTTCCATGCACCAAGAGGTCTCCAGTTCTATTCCTGGTCAGGGCGCATGCCTGGGTTGTGGGCTCCATCCCCAGTAGGGAGCGTGCAGAAGTCAGCCAATTGATGACTCTCTCTCATCGATGTTTCTGTCTCTCTCTCTCCCTCTCCCTTCCTCTATCTATAAAAATCAATAAAAACATAAAACAAGAAATAGATGGGAGGCAGGGTAGATTTGGGTTAACAGCAGCAATCAGGACAGAAGTATAAGTTCCCTGAAATTAATGCCTAAAATGTTTTGTTTTGGAAGCTCCAGAATAATACCAACTGCATTGAGTCCTAGGAGCGGGTGCAGACCTCAGGTTGCAGTGTCAGCAAATGGCTGGTGTGCACACCCGGCTCCGAGTAGGCAGAAGCTGACAAAAAACTTAGTAGGAAGAATGGACAGTTTTTAAGTGCTGCCTATATACTGGGTGCTGTGCTAGCTTCTTTGTGTGCCTTACTGTTTAATCCTCACAGCCCCTTTATAAAAGGTGGGAACTGTAATCCTATTTTAGAGGTAAAAACTGAGGGTTTTCTTAGTAAGAGACACTTGTAAAATGTCATAGGCTGGTACATACGTATTTCTTGTCACTTAACTGCTGTTACTAAAACTATTTTCAGTTTTTGATAATTTTATAAGTATTTCAGTGGAATTTCTCTAAAAGAGATTCAGGGGTCTCCTCATTGTACCATCTTCACAGAATTCTCCAGTATATTCCTTTTTCTTTCTTTTTCCTTTTTTTGCAATGCATGCAGTGAAGTCAGTCTCCATACCCAGAACAACAGTTCTTGAATATCATTGTTCATAAGAAACACTTGAGAGCATGTTAAAATTTATAGACCATAACAAAGTAGTGTAGATCTAGAGTAGCATTCATCTCCACGTAGCCATGGCCCCTGTTCCTCCAGCATCATTTATTATAAAATTGAAGGTTTAGTCACGGAACTGCCCTCATTGCCCCTCAGTGCTGCAGGCGGGGCAGGAAATGAGGGGAGAGTAGGGAAGCCGAAGAGATGTAGGTCAAGGAGGAGCCATGGGATGCGCCTACACAATGCTGCTTTGACTGGCAAATACTGGATTACAAGGTCAAAACCAAGAGGGCCTGGAACCTCTCCAAGCACAGCAGATAAACCCAGAGGCCAACTTTAACAGAAAAGATCTATTAGTAAATTTAATATTTTATCTTTTTAAAATAATTCTGGGCCAAAGGCTAATCATTTATTCACTTAAGTAAAACCTGGAGGTTTCCTAGGGATTTCTTCGTTAAAATAATGAGTAATATTGATTTCATGCCAGAAAAAAAAGATATACCATTAAATATTTATTTATTCTAAAAGTGTTTTAATGGATAATGTAATTTTAAAATAATGAGTAATATTGGAGTCATGCCAGAAAAAATATACCTTTAAATATTAATTTACTTTCAAAATGTTTTAATTGATAATAGAAGTAGATGGTTCAGGTTAACACATTTTCTAGTAGCAATTACTTGTTTCTGGGTACAAATCCAAAATTTTCACGTAGAATACTTTTTACTTATGCAGACACACATACTTCAATTAATGTATCTCACTCACTATTAGAGATTGATTACTGAAAACTTGCTGGATTGTAGACTTCTAGAAATGAGATCATATTGAAAACTTGCCATTTGCAGGAATTCCATAATTAATTCTTTTGTGGAAAATAAAAAAGTAACCGCCCACTAATTGATCCATCTTGGCAAATCTAGACTTAATTGTGTCTATATACTTCAATGCAAATTTTGGCAGCACTTGGAATACTGCAAAGTGAATAAGGACAAGTAAAAAGAACCTGTGGAATAAAGAATTTTATAGCAAAAAATAAATCATATGCAAAATTTTATTTGAACAAGACACTCTAAAAATAATAAATCTTTGTAATAAATCAACATTTATAAAATAAGATAACTAATATAAGTTATAACAGCAAAGTATAAAAATCGACACAATAACTAATTCCATAATGTGTTTCTCATGACAAAGAGTATACTGTTATTTAAAGACCAGGACAATTCCACCAAAAAGAAAACAGCTGAGGGTTCCAGGTGTCAAATTAATGAAGGACTTTATCAAAGAAGGTGGGTTGGGTGCATCTGGCTTCTCTTTCATGGAAACTGGCAAAACATCACTAGTCCTAATCCTACAAATGTAGATGTTTAAAGCAGGTTGAGGCAGCAACATTTTATAGACCAGCATGAAAAGAAAAACAATCACAGGAATGATATAATTACAGGGTAATAAAAACATAAACACCATTATAGCATTAATTTTGTATTTGAGTTTTTTCCATGGTTGGCTTACCAGCTTATAAAGTGCAAGATTTTGATTGCAAAATCATTTAGATATTTTGTCATTTTGTCATTTATCCATCTTAATACACACACACACACACACACACACACACACTGGATTTGATCATTTTGATATGTGTTTGGTGTAACTGACCATTGAAAAGAAACGAAGATTTAGAAGGATTTTTAAAAATCAAACCTAGAGAGAGAGAGAAAAAAGATAAATATCTACCACTTTGACTTCTTAGATACTTAAAATTAATATACTGTCAAGATCACAGTGCTGCCCTAGTCAGTTTGGCTCAATGAATAGAGCGTGGACCCATGGACTGAAAGATCCCAGGTTTGTTTCTGGTCAAGGGCACATACCTCGGTTGTAGGCTCTTCACCCCCAGGCTGCGTACAGGAGGCAACCAATTGATGTGTCTCTTTCACGTCAATGTTCTCTCTGTCTCTTCCTCCCTTCCACTCTCTCTAAAAATCAATGGGGTGAGGGCAATATCCTTGGGTGAGGATTAACAAAACAGAAAAAAAGAATAACAGTGCCTTTTTATTGACCTCTTGAAGCCGTCCGTCCACATGCTCTCTTTCAGCTTTTATTAAAGCGCAGGCTTATTGGGAGACAACTGTGTTATCGCGGCAAGTTCCTTAAACCCTCCGACATGCAGTTTCTTCACTTGTAAAATGAAGATAATAATGGCGACTTCAGAAGGTTGTTTTAAAAAGGTAACGCAGAGGACAGTATAAAGCTCAGTAAGTGAGGGCTACCATTCTAACGCTGGAAGAGGACGCCAGAGTCAGAAAGGAGCGTCTCTTTTGGATCCTCTTATACAGCCCCTAGTTAATGTGGTGAGAACCAGCTCTTCATAGGAAAGTTGGCTCACAACTTCCTGACATCAACAACAGTAACAAAGTGACCTCAATCACTGTATGAACAGAAGCATAACTCCTTTTGGGGAGGGGTGTGTGTGTGTGTATGTGTGTGTGTGTGAGATGTTGTGTTGTGTTTAAATAGAAGTAAGCATTTTAATAAAAACTAAATCAGCTCTAGCTGGTTTAGCTCAGTGGGTAGAGCATCGGCCTGCGGACTGAAGGGTCCCAGGTTTGAATCTGGTCAAGGGCACGTATTTCAGTGGCGGGCTCGATCCCCCAGTGGAGGCCGTGCAGGAGGCAGCCAATCGATGCTGTTCTCTCTCATTGATGTTTCTATCTCTCATTGATGTTTCTATCTCTCTATCTCTCTCCATTCCTCTCTCTCTAAAAAGTCAATAAAAACATATTTTTAAAAAATTAAATCAAATTTTTAAAAAATGTTATGTAATGTTTTCTGTGACCGAGGACACCAGTAAATCTCGAGGGGCTGTAGAACAGCAACCCACGCTCTGGCCTCACGCTGTGGGATGGGCCTTCTGCTCCTTATCTGCAGAGTCCCCTTGAGAAGCCTCTGGCTGTGCTCCTGACTCTCAGAAATCCACTCCGCCTCAGTCCAGTGACCTGATTTGTCCTTCTTGGAGTCCCTGAGATACCACAGATGAATACAGATCAACGTTACTCCTGCAACCTGCTTCATTAAAAAATAAGCATGTGGTCAAATATATTTGGGGAAGGTCACAGATGAAAGCCTCCCTTTTGGATAGTCACACTCGGTGGTGGAGTATTACAGGCTTTGAGAGCCTGTTAACCTCAATTTCTCCAAACTGTTTGCTCACTTAATTTATTTTTGGTGTCATTTTATTTGGTAGCCTGCATAATCATTGTCTTGAAGAACATACTTTGGGAAACACTTCTTTAGACTTAACTCTCTTGCTATCACAAAGGTGGCATTTTTTTTAATGCAAAGGCATTACTATTCTAATATAGCATTTTAACAAACATCTTGAATTTTTACTTATTTGAATATTTTCCATACATTCACACTTTACACTATCACTTTTTCTTACGTAAAGGTTCGAGGTGCCTAAGGAAATGGAACAGAATGGGTTTCCTTTTCTGACTTCTGTTTTCTCTACATTTTGTGGCCTGTGTATTGAGTTTTACATCTCAAATATTCTTGAGATTAGATCTGATGGGAGGAAAGACAATTCTAAGAAACAGGAAAACAGAAACTAATAGTACTAATATTTTAAAATATGTACATTTACAAACATTCTTTTATCCATCAGGCATAAAGGAGCATGAATCCTCTATGCATCCACACCACTATGCATCGTACTCAAAGGTAACCTGAGTGTGAAGACTGTAAAATGCTTACATCCTCACCCTTCACATTCTGAGCTGGCAAGGAAGTCATAAATAGCAAGGCTGTCTTAAGACTCACAGTTATGCCCTGATAACATCAAATTGTATAGTAAATGTGAAAAAGGTATTCACAGGGTGGGGCAAAAGTAGGTTTACAGCTGTGAGTACTCGAAACACAGTTTATTTATATACGATTTAATATGAATAACTATAAACCTACTTTTGCCCCACCCTATACTAATGCTTCTCAGAAACATGTTGAACTTTGTTACTTCACTATAGTAGCCACTTACAATTAACCTACAGACATGGACCTAAGTGATGAAGACATTTCATGTCTAGCTCCCTTCAAAATGGGCTACTCTAGTCATCATTGCACTATGTCATCATCACCATTATTATTAGTGGGCTAGGTAGAAGCAAGTTTTCCTCACTGGTGGCACAATGAATGTAAAGGACATTCTACAGAATGTCAAATAAGAACCCCCAACCTAAATATCATATGGTGTCGATTATCTAAAATGGTCTCAGTAGAAAGCTAAAGAATCCAAATGCAGGGGGAAAATATTTAAAGGCAAATCTAAGGGGTAATAAACACAAAGAGATCAAACAAGCTTCCCAGGAGATATTGTTTGAACTATTGGCAATTTTCCCCCTGGACCTCTGGTTTCTAACCACATTCTACCCCAGCAGAGCACAGAGCAAGGACATTCCAGTGGAATTGACTCATGATATTTCTGAGCACAAGAAGTGCTTGAAACAAGTTTCTGGTATAAGTTGCATGTTAGCTGAACAATCTATTAATTTATCTTTTAGTATGTAGTTCAGATAGTTTCCAAGCTGGTTTGTTTAAAGAATAGTGTCCATAGTCTATAAACCTATATTCTAATCCAATGATTCAGAATGAAAGAAACATTCAGTTGTAGAAAGACCGAAATGCAAATATAGACATACCATGTATACTTGTATTAAGGAACTCATGTTTTTCTTTGAGCAAATAATTTCACTTCTCTGGATCTCAATTTTTGTATCTGTGAGGCAATAAAGTTGTACTGGATAATGTTTAAAATTCTTTCTATCTTTATTTGCATGATGGAATAACTATTTTCTATCTTTCCTCTCTCTTTGTTATAAGAGTAGTCATTCCCAAACACCAGTGTACAGACTGGCTTTATTGAAATTTTTTGGTGGGCTTTGTAAAAACATAGGACTTTAGGCTCCATCCAGAGATTCTGATCCAGTAGGTCTAGGGTGGGGTTCAAGATTTTGTATTTTTTCAAAAGTGATGTTCATCCTAACATGTAGCCAGGCTTGAGACCCACTAACCTAGACTTACAACAGCCAGGTGTACAATCAATATTTCTCATTTGGAGCAAATGACTTAGGATATTTCAGTTGCTAATCACAGGAAAACTGTGATGTGATTTATTCACTGAGGAAATTTATAATCTCAGATAACTGGAAGCTTGGAGGTTGGGCATGCTCTATTTTTTAGCTTCACTTTTGTTTGATTTGGCAGCTCTGTCTACCTCCGTCAGGCATTTTCAACCTCAGAGTTTTAACAGGTCTTGTTGCCTCTTGTGTTTCTTTGGGGAAAAAAGAAATCTTCCCCCATTGCTTTCCTGCAGTCTTTGTTTTCCATTTTGTTGGCCAGAATTGGATCACGTGCTCATTTATAAACTGTTACTAGCAAAGGTCATAGCATTCCCAAGGTCAGTGGGCTCAGGCTTGGCTGCACATTGGAATCACTGAGAAAACAGTGACAATTTGAATATCTAGATCCTACCCCCCGAGTTTGTGATTTAATTGATCTGGGGTGTGGCCAAGGCACCCAAAGTTTGAAAAGTTTTCCAGGTGACTCCAACGTACAGCCAAATTTGAAAACCACTCTCTTAGATTAATCATCTGGAGATGGAATGTTGCTGGGCAGTCGTGACCACTGAAATCCTTGAAAATCCCTTAGACAGAAAGGGCCTCTACCTTATACCAGTGGCACAATCACTTGAAGCCTTACAGACTTACCCAAGGTAAGAACTAGAAAGTGCCAGAAACATGTGTTTTTTGACTCTTAGTCTAGTGTGCTTTCTACCATGAGACCCCCCACTTCTGTGTCTAAAGTCAATTTGGGAAGGAGGACAAGTCATGCAGAAAGCATTGCAGTTTATCCTTGGTAATTCCAACACCATCTACATCTAAATGATCTCAACTAGAACTTGATAGAGCCAGTGAATGGGAACCAATAAGCAAGGTATAGGGATTCAACAAAAGGGACTCACATCACAGGGATGGTAAAAGGTAGATTAAAATCATAGAAAATTTTTACTTTGCCATGATAGACCGTGACATCATCACATTAAGAGCGTGTTCTTTGATATGCATGGAGACAGTTCTCCTGCTTTTAGAAAATCTCTTCTACAAAAAATCTCTTGTTGCTGAAACAGGGCAGGCTCTGTAAGAGAAGAAGACTTTAGTAAAGAGGGAAGGAAAATATTTGATTTTTTTTACATGGACTTTAAAATACACTCCTTCCCAAAAATAGTCACAGAATTTAGCAAACTGGCATTTAACCAAGAGAACATCAGTTTGAGTTATTTATAGGCCTGAGATCGCCAAGTGGATTTTCCTAACTATACATTCACATTATGTTTACAACTGTGAACTTTTTCAGTTTGCATTTTATAACCATTCAAGTTCTTATAAATGTAAATCAAAATGCCTTTCTTGGCCCATTAGCTGGAAAAGACTTTGTTTTGATTTCATTATAGATGATAATTATAATCAAAATGTGAAAATTCTCCTCTCATATTTCAAAGGAAAAAGATCAAGATAAAAAGTTATAATTCCTGAGGCTAGAATGATTTCATTAAAAGAACTATGATTAAAGTTTAACAAATCAGAAATAAAAAATTAAGGTGGTTATGAATGAATTTGCTTATTAATAAAATCCTTATGTTAAATCTAAGAGGTACCTCTTTGAAACTTGAATAAAGATGATTTGGGACTTCCAGATTAAGTACTATTATGTAGCTGGCATAAAAGTTTGACTTTCTGTTAGTTTAAAGAGCATATATAGCCCTAGCCAATTTGGCTCAGTGGATAGAGCGTTGGCCTGTGGACTCAAGGGTCCCAGGTTCAATTCTGGTCAAGGGCATGTAACTTGGTTGTGGGCACATACCCAGTAGGGAGTGTGCAGGAGGCAGCTGATCGATGTTTCTCTCTCATTGATGTTTCTAACCCTCTATCCCTCTCCCTTCCTCTCTGTAAAAAATCAATTAAAAAAAATATAGCATATACAGGTTAAATATACTTTTTTGAGGAAGTGTGTTAGATAAATTCCTTAATGATTATCATGCTACCAGCTATGACAAATGACTAAAGACTTATCATTATGACATACTTTCATTCTTTCCAATTGTATATCATATTGTCACTATCAGAACAAAAAATTTAGATTGTCATGATATGATTTTCATATCCTACGTTCTAAGATACTCGCTGTTGGTCTTACATTGTTCCCTGGAGAGGGAACCATCCACCTCATTCAACAAGTTACAAACAGCAGTGGAGCACCAACCATGAGCCAGGGGCTATATCACACTCTGGCAGTATTTAGATTAGGAACACAGACTCCCAACATTAAGGACTTCTTATCTAGTGGGAGAAACAGTTGTCAAGAAAGCCACCTATGACATCTATGAAAATTCAGTGTTCCTCATGACAAAGGTAAGCATGGCATGCTATGGAAACACAGGCTGAGAAAAAATATCAAATAGAGCCCAAGGGTGGGGTTAGGTGGGGAAAGGAGGACTTTTTGGAAGATATAATCACTGCATAGGAATTAACCAGGCAGTAAAAGAGGAAAAAGTCATGTCAGTGTCACGAGGGAGCATCATGTGTAGAACAGATACAAGTAGCTAAGTGTAGCTGCCATATAAGGCTGCAGACACTGAACTGGTGAGATGGCTGAACAAAGTGCTACACAGAAATCACCTCGCAGAAGCCTTGTAAGTCCCTACATTTTAGCCAGAAGGTAGTATCTTGAGCCTTTTCGTCAGACTTCTATACATCTCCCCGCTTATTATGATAAAGGGACCAAATCATTTGAAAGATGTTATAGTGAACACAGATGCCCTACTTGTACAGAATCGTAACAATCTGCTTATATAGAAAGGCAGACGTGATTGATGGACACCTTTAACTGAGCACTTACCGTGTGCAGGCAGTGTATGCGGAGCCTTCCATGCTTATTTCTAATGCTCGCAACAACTCTGTGAGTGGAGTATTAATCCCATTTCACAGATGAGAATACTGAAGCTCAGAGAGAGTGAAGACTTTACATAGAACTGGCTACTTCTGGTGAGATGAAAATCACAGCCCGTTAAATTGTATCATAAAGAATTATTGTGGGGGTTTTTTGTTGTTCCTGTATATTTCTGAGATTAGAAAAAAAAAATAACGTGGAAGACTATTATATTTTCTCCAGCATCAGTAACTAATGCACAGCTCAAATATCTTCCATTCAGCAAATTAGTAAATGAGTCATCTTTATTCCTTTTCCCGGGCTAGAATCCAAAGAAACTTCTCATCATTTTAATATGAAGAGGGTGTCAGCTTGGGATTGAACTCTACCCACATCAGTTAAATGCATGTACATTCAGCGTCTGCTGACTCTTTAGTTGATTAGAATCAGGTCTTCCAGTCACTACATAAGGGGAAAATACCTTTAGTACATAGTCAGAAAACTTTCTCTACTAACATCTTTATAACAGATGCATGGACAAGTGGCCCAGTGTCTCCACAGGAACTTTTCTTGTAAGAAAGAACCCTTCTTACAAGATTATTGTGTTGATTAAATGAGAAAGTATGTTTAAAGCAATTATGATTGTGTCTGGAAAATAATAAATCTGTAATATAGGGGAGCTGTTTTTACTGAAGACCAGTCAAGCCCTCTCTTACCTCTACCACCTCCCTCTAGTGACATCAAAACACACACACACACACACACACACACACACGTACGTTTGGGACTAAGAGTTCCTTTCTGAACAGAACCACTCACTATATTCACTGAGGTCTCAGGTTGGGAGAAGGGAGGGATCACCTCCACAGTTTGGTTCTATCAAGATAGAAAAATCTGTTAATAACCAGACAATAAATTATCAACACATATTATAGACACATCACTCCCTATCATCTTATTGTCAGTAAACCATCTCTTTGTTTAAGAAAAGTAACTGAACCCCAGCCCTATTTCCAGATGAGGAATCCAAAACAGAGACAGGGTATATGGTTTATTCAAGAACACACAGCTAGAAGAGGCTGGAATGGAATTCGCACCGCCTGATGACAGGTCATTGGCTAATCTTCCTAAAACACAGATCTGAGATCATTACTCACTTGCTCAAATTTTCCTTGCTTCTCTATTACTTGTCAAATACAATTTAGTATTTTCAAACTAGCATTCTAAGTCCTTTACAATACATTCTCAAGCTGTCTTTCCAGGCTCTCCACCACATCTTTCTTCCAAGTAACCAGAACCCAGCCAAATCAACCATTACCATCACCTACATAAGCCCCATATTGCAACACTTTGACACCTTTGCTCCTTTAGTTCTCTCCGCTCAGGTGCACTTACCTCTTCGCCACCTATCCGACCCATACCTTTTTCCCTAGTGCCAGCTCAAATTTCATCCTCTGCAAGAAAACTTACCTATATACCCAACTAGAAGTGATCTAAAGTGATCTAGATTCCAGCATGTGACTTCTCCATGCTGTTTTTTTCTGTGTCAACACTATTTTAGCATACATAAGTTCCCCATATACTCCTATCTTTTTGCATTTGATTGTAAGCTCCTTATGGTTAGAGGCTATGTTTAAATCATCTCTGCATCCCCATAACTTGAAATGGTTCTATATATAATAGATGATTTTTAAAATGTGTTTTTTTGTTAATGAAAGATTGAATGAGTCCTGACTCAAATATCCATATGCTCATTTGGTATTGATCAAAGTATGTCGATTTGGAAGGTTTGCTTATGTAAAAAGATGTCATTCTATTTTATATTGCACTAGAGGCCCAGTGCATGAAATTTGTGCATGGGGTGTCCCTCAGCCCAGCCTGCACCCTCTCTAATCTGGGATCCCTTGGGGGATGTCCGACTGCCAGTTTAGGCCCTGCGTGATCGGGCCTAAACTGGAGTTGGACATACCTCTCGCAATTCGGGACCACTGGCTCCTAACCACTCTCCTGCCTGATCGCCCCTAACCACCTCTGCCTGCCGGCCTGATGACCCTAACTGCTCCCCTGCCGACCTGATTGCCTCTAACCAGCTCTGCCTGCTGACCTGATCACCCCCTAACTGCTCTCCCCTGCTGGCCTGATCGCCCCTAACCACCTCTGCCTTGGCCCCTGCCACCGTGGCTTTGTCCAGAAGGACGTCCAGAAGATGTCCAGTCTAATTAGCATATTACCCTTTTATTAGTATAGATATTCAAGCATCTCATCCCCACAATACAGAAGGACACTTGTGCTCTGCATTCTTTCAAGAAATATTCGAGTGTACAAAGTTTATTGGGGTGCCCTAGGAAAAACAGCTATGAGGAACAAAGACCATGGGATTTGGCCAAAGGAGAAAGTCGAACTGTGATGGGATCACAAAAAAAAAGACTGTTTAGAGCTAAGCAGTCAGTCCTGCAGAGTTGAGAAAAAGAGGCCAGGCCTTTTGTACACCACACATCATCAGTCAGTCATGTGACATAGGCAACATGCAGGGGAGAGCCTCGGGCAAGGCAGCTTCCTTTGAGACAGGTTCCAGGTAGGGGCTTAGCTTTCAGCTGTCAGGGGCATGTCTGACTCAATCCTGAAGGGGGAAGTCTGTGCAGGGACCCACAGCACCAACTATACTCACCCATCTAGACCTTCATCCCTGGTTACCATGCTCTTCTCAAGCTGTGTCTGCTTCACTTGTCCCTTTAGTACAATGGTTCTCAACCTTCCTAATGCCGCGACCCTTTAATACAGTTCCTCATGTTGTGGTGACCCCCAACCATAAAATTATTTTTGTTGCTACTTCATAACTGTAATTTTGCTACTGTTATGAATCATAATGTAAATATCTGATATGCAGGATGTATTTTCATTGTTACAAATTGAACATAATTAAAGCATAGTGATTAATCACAAAAACAATATGTGTTTTCCGATGGTCTTAGGTGACCCCTGTGAAAGGGTCGTTGGACCCCCAAAGGGGTCGCGACCCACAGGTTGAGAACCACTGCTTTAGTGTGTCAAGAGATGTCCAGTGGATCATCTGGACGCCAAGGTCTTCCTCTCTGTCCCCATGTATCAGCAGCCCCACTCCTTCTGATAATCAGGGTCAATGTTCCCTCACCAGGATTGTAGCTCCTCCCCTAGCCTGCTGGTCTCCTGGCACAAGGATCCTGAAGAGTCTTGGCAGCAGGCATATCTTAAAGTTCAATAAGACACTCGCTGTGTTCTCTGATGAAAGCTTTCGCCCACTGGAAGCAGGCACTCCAGATGGGCATTGGCAAGGAGAACAAATTGTCCAGGTGAGTCATGGGGAGTGGAAGTTTGCACCCCTGCATACTGGCATAAAAGTTTGCATACATGAGTCGGAACCCTGCTTCTTCCATACCTTTGTTCTACCTTTTGGGGAGACAGCACCATGTATGGGGTGTTGATTTGGAGAATATACTACATTCTGAAGGATGATGCCCCATCCTTGGAGTGTGGTCTCCAGGCTGGAGCCTCAGCTGCACCTACAATCAGGTGGTTCGGTCCTATGTCCCACCAGGCCGGCTGCTTCTGGGTTATTGCAGATGCGTGATGAGCTATGGGTCCTGAGATCACAGGCCCACCACCACACTTCCACTTCCTTTCCTATTAAGTGCGTTTCTTCATCTGATGTGATGTGCAAGATCCTACATCTGGACCAAATACTCTTTTGAATATTGGTGTTAGCCAAGGCACCCACTCACCCTGTGACTATAGCTGTGAGCTCAGGGAGATGCCAGTACAATGGTGCTTCTGAGTTTGGTATGTTTATCCCCGGAAGGGCCCGATTTCCTGAAACTCTTCTCTTTCTCCTCCCACTGAAACTTCCATTCCTATGTCCCATTCCCTCTGAGTCTAGATCTCAGCTAGCTGTTACGGGGAAAGCAATCTAGCAAACTGGTATGTGCTCACAGGCTAATAATAATTCATTTAATAAGAGGTTCGTGGAAATGGTCCCTTTAAGTCAAGGTCATGGTCTCTAATGGTGGATAATAGACACTGGAATTTTGGTGAGGAATATGCTTTTGATGAGGGAACCTGAGGAAGGATAGCATTTTAATACCTCAAACAGATAGATATAAAGATACTATAATGTCTGAAAATGCTGTTTCCTCAGGGACATTTAATGGTATTTGCACAGACCTTACCACTGTGCAATAATTCTGTGCAAGAGAAGGTCCAATTTCAATTTTTACTTTGGAAGAGTGAGTTTAACAGAGGTTTAACCCACCCTCTCCCCCCACCCCTGCCACTGTCACATTGTCTAATGTTAAAATGACTTTGCATTCCTAGGATGAACCATCCTTGCTGATGAAGTATTTTCCTTTCCATATTATGCAGGGTTTAATTTGCTGATATTTTGTTTCACATGTAAAAAATCTGTGTTCAGGAGTGAGATTGACCTTTAACTTTCCTTTTTCATACTGTCGTTTCCAGTTTGGTAACGTACCACTGGCCTCAGAATGAGTTGGAGAGCATTCCCTCTTCTCTGAGTCTCTGGAAAATTTTGTATAAGATTGTAATTATCTGATTCCTGAATCTTTGGTAAAACTAACCTTCTAAAACCATCCAGGCCTGCAGTTTTCTTCACAGGAAGATTTTAAAATATGAATTCTACTTATTTAGTGGTTATAGAATAATATATATTTTTCTCTTTTTGAGTCAGTTTTTCAAATAAGACTTTAAATTTATTGGCACAGACTTATTCCTGGTAATTTCTTACCTTCTTAATCAGCTGTGTTTTAGGTATGTTCTTTAAAAATTTTAGTATTGGTGGTTTTGCTCTCTATATTTATTTTTTGATCATTATTAACAGTATTTTCTTGGTGTTATTAATATTTTCAAATAAACTCCTGGCTTTGTTGATTATATCTATTATATCTTTATTCCTTACTTTATCAATTTCTGTACATATCTCTAATTACTACTTTAGTTGCTTCACACATTTGATTGATACATAAATGTTATGATTTCTTTTTTACTCAATAGTTATTTAAAGGTCTTAAAAAATTTTTCCAGATATGAAATTTTAAGTTATTTTTTTGTTGTTACTGAACTCTTATTTAATTCTGCTGGAGCCAGAAAGTGATCTGTATGAGACTAATTTTTAAAATTTACTTTGGCTTGCTTTATAGTTCAATATGTGGCCAGTTTTAGGTCCCCTGTGTGCTTAAAAAGAATGTATGATCTCCAGTTACTGGGTACAGTGCTCTATACATATGCATTAGATCAAGTTTATTATTATGTTTTTCAAATATTTTATATTCTTACTGACTTAATTGTCTACTTGATCTATCAATTACTGAGAAAAGTGAGTGAATGACTCTCATGATGGTGAGTTTATATATTTATTTGATACTTTGGTCAAACTTTGCTTCAGATGTTTGAGTTTACATTTTAAGTACTCTATCCTTCTGGTGATTTGAAGCTTTTATCATTATACGCTGACCCTCTTTAACTCCCATCATGCTCTTCAGCCTTAAAATCTACTTTTGTATATTTGCTTTTGGTAGTCATCTTAATATAAAGGCCATCATTTTATTGCATAATCCATGTATTTATTATATTTATAAAGTATTTTCTTTCCCCCTAAGTTTTTTTTAATAGACTTCATGTTTTAGAAGTTTAAAATTTACAGAAATTTTGAGAAAATAGAACACTGAAAGTTGCCATAGACCTCCTCCCTCAGTTTTTCCTGTCATTGACATTTTACATTAATATGGTACATTTATTGTAATCAGTGAACTAATATTGATAAAACATTATTAATGAAAGTTTATAGTTTATCCAGGTTTCCTTAGTTTTTACCTAATGTCATTCCTGCTCCAGGGTCCCATCCAGAATTCCACATTACAGTTAATCATTGTGTCTTCATAAGATTAATTAGGAAGACTCCCTTTTTCCCCTGTTCTCTGGAAGAATTTCTGTGAGATTGGTCTTATATATGTGTGTGTGTGTGTGTGTGTGTATGTATATCATATATATATACACATACATAATATATAACATATATATTACCTATTACACATAATATCTATTATAGTATATAAAATATAGATAATACATAGTATATATAATATAATATACATTAAAATATATTATATATTTTAATTTTAACAATTTATTTCAAATGTTTGCAGACTTGAATGCGATTTATCTTGGAGTCCTCCTTTGTTCTTGTGAGAGTTTTGAAAAGTTGCATTTTATAGGAATTTTCTAATTTTATCTAAATTGTCAAATACTTTGTTATCATGTACATAATATTCATTTGTTTTTGTCTCTGTAGGAGCTATAGTGACATCACCTATTTTTTCTTTCTTTTGTCAATTTGTATTTTCTCTCTCTTTTTTCTTGACCAGTCCTTGTAGGTTTTATTAATTTTATTGATCTTTCCAAAGAACAAACTTTTAGCTTAAAATTTTTTCCTCTATAACATGCTTTTAAAACTATTTTTTTATTTTTCTCTGTAATTTTACTACTTATTTTCTTCTACAACTTTGGTTTTGATTTACCTTTCTTTCCTAACTTCCTGAAATGAAAATTTAGATAATTTTCAACCCTTTTTCTTCTATTTTAATATTTTTTCTATTAAATTTTCTCTAAGCACTCCTTAGCTTCATCCTGTAAGTTTTAATATGCTATGAGATATGATATGACTCATGGTGAGCCATATTTTATTCTTCATTTTAATTTTGTTCAAAATATTTCCCAATATTTAAAAACCCAATACTGTTTTTAATTCAAGAATTATTGAGATATATTTTTTAACTTCAAGTTACTTTCTGAACTCACTTCTCTGACATCATCTGGGTGTTGTACAATTCAATTCAATTCTGACATTAACTACACAATGTTATCACAGACCCCCACAAATTAAAGACTTAGTCCCACAAGCCTGCCCTATTTCAGATGCTCACTGAAAGTCCGGGGTTTCCCAAATCTACCTCCACTTCTGCCTGACTGGCTACAAATTCAGGGCTTCCCATAACCCCCTCAGATGTGATCATTTGCTAGAACGACTCATAGAACTCATGAAAGCACTATCCTGACAATTACTACTTTATTACATAGGATACAAACAGCCAGGTGAAAAGGTACATAGGGAAAGACTGGAAGAGCCTCGAATGCAGGCGCTTCTGTCCCCGTGGAGTCAGCCTGCAGCCACCCTCTAGGTACCAACCAGGAAGCTCCCTCGAGCCTTGTGTTCAGAGTTTTTACTCACGTTTGCATTATATGATCATGATGGATTAAATTATTGTCCACATGGTTGAACTCAATCCCTAGTCCTCTCTCCTCCCTGGAGTAGAGGGATGGGCTGAGAATTCTAACCCTCTAATTAGGTCTTAGTTTCTCTGCCATGGCCCGCTGCTCCCCTGCCACCCTTTAAGGGCTCACTGTGAGTCATCTCATAGCATAAACTCACGTATAGTCAAAGTGACTCACTATGAATAACAGGGACCATCTTATCAGGAGATTCTAAGGGTTTTTTGAAGCTCTGTGCCTTGAACCAGGAACCAACAAAAAGAGATCAGATATACTCTTTATTACACAAGTAGTTGGGGATTTTCCAGTTATCTTTTCTCAACTTTTTTTCTAGCTTATTTTCACTGTGTTCAGAGAACATCCTGTGAAAGAGTTTAGTTATCTAAAATGTTGAGAAATGCTCTTTGACCTAGAATATGATTTTTATGAATATTCCATCTGCACATGAAAAGAATGTGTACGCTGCAGTGCCTGGGTATTCGTAAGGTCAGATTTGTTATCAATTGTTTGTTACTTTACAAACAATGTGTGGGAAGTGTATTTGCTCTAAAAGCCAGTGGGAAAGACAGCGATGACTTTCACTACGATTGTGGAATTACCCATTTCACCTTCTGGTTCTCAGAACTTTTGCTTTATCCATATGGGGAAGCTATGTTATTTGGGAAATATGACTTTAGGATTCTGACATTTCCCTTGCGGATTGATCCCTTCATTATAATGAAATTTCCTTCTTTCTTTCTAGTGTCTTGCTGTAAAGTCCACCTTGTTCGCTGTTAATACAGTGACACCAGCTTTCCTCCCCCCCCCCCTTTTCGTCAGCTTCATTGAGGAAGCCACCATGACAATCATACTACAAAACAACTCCATCATCCTAAAAAGTTCCCTCTGCCCATTTAGAGTGAATCCAATGCCCCTCAACTGACCCCTGGCAATAACTGATGTGTTTCTGTCACTCCAGTTTTTCCTTTTTCTAATGTTTTATTTAAGTGGAATTATATTATATGCAGTCTTAATGTCTCCTTTTGTCTCATTAAGCATGATGCGTTTTGAGATTTATCCATGTTATTGGATGTACCAGTATTCCTTTCTATTTCTAAATAATATCCCATTGGATTAATATGACAAATTGTCCCAGATTTAACCCGGAGCTCCTTTTAAACTGGACTGTGTCATTTTGCTATGTCCTTGTCATTCATTGATCACCTTCTTACTTTCTGGCACAAGATATTCTAGGTTCATCTTATACCTCAATTGACCCAGCTCTAGATTTTAACTTAAAATTTAATCCTAAATTTTAACTTAAAAATTTTGCCTTAGAGGTTTTTTTCCCTTTTAATCATGAAAATCATATGCATTCAGGACCATCTATGTTGAGAGTCAAAGGCGACCTTGCCATCTCAGAGGAAGTTTTTTGGTTTGGGTTTGTGTTTTTTCACTTCTACCCAGAGCTCAGTGTAAGACAGACATTTTCCTGTGCTATTTGCCTCCCTGTGGATATTTTCATTTAGTTTAAGCTATGATTTTTATAATAAAGGAGCCAGTATGTACTGGTAAATGTTTAGCAAATGACTGGGGAAAAAAAGAGGGGAGCTGATTTATAACCTATGGTGGATTTCTGTGGGGTGAATACTCTCGTCACAGTTCATTTCAAGCCACCAATGTGAAGTCAGCCAGCTTGCCAATTTTCTGAAAATGTATCATTTGACTTTTGCAAGCAAGTACACACCTTCCTGTGTTTGGCTTTATGTGGGCAAGACTAAAGCTGTCTCCCCTGCACAGCCCCATGCTTAGATCACGGCCCTCTTCCTCCTGCTGGCTTCTTTGTGCGGAGGCTCCTGGTCACAGGCCCTCTGTGTGCACTTATGGCGCGTGGCAGTTTCAGCGTCATTTTTCCTTCACGGACTCATTTGTTCTTGGCCTCCAATGATTCTTAACTTCTTCCATTTATTCAAAAGTGTGTGTGTATGTATGTGTGTGTCTGTGTGTGTGTGTGTGTGTTTGCATGCATTCTCCAGAAATGAATAAGTCCAAATGACTTTCTCATAGCAGTTAATTCATTAAAACCCTGATCACACATTTTGGGCAATAATTTTAACAGATTTTACCAACTGGGCACATGGTAATATTTATCAAACATACTTTCTTCTATGAAGAAATAATTATTAAAAGAATGCAAAATATTTGCATTTAGCCCATACTCAAAATAAAAGTGCTTCAAAATATCAACAATTATTGCCCTAACTTGTTTGGCTCAGTGGATAGAGCGTCAGCCTGCGGACTCAAGGGTCCCAGGTTCGATTCTGGTCAAGGGCATGTACCTTGGTTGTGGGCACATCCCCAGTAGGGAGTGTGCAGGAGGCAGTTGATTGATATTTCTCTCTCATCGATGTTCCTGACTCTCTATCCCACTCCCTTCCTTTCTGTAAAAAATCAATAAAATATATTTTTTAGAAAAATGTTCTTTAAAAAAAATCAACAATTATTAACCATGAATGAATGTATGAAGTATAAAATGAATTCTACATATTGTCAGAATTAAAGGTTTTCAAACTTCCTCTATGGATCCCTACTAGTCCCATTAATTTGTTTAATTTTTCCCTGCAATGGACAAAGGGGATTGAATAAGGGAGCTATTCTAGATTTCAACTTGTATTCGATTTATGCTAGTGGACTTCAGTTTAAGATTCTGTTTGAAGACCATTATTAGTTTGCAAACCCTTTTTCATCTCATATTCCATCTCTAAAGGCCCAGAGATGGAGCACCTAACAGAAATTAGGGCACACTGTAAAGAAACTGAGTTTCTGAACTGGGTCTCTGTTTACTTGGGCTGCATGTGCTCACATGTACAAACCCCATCCTACAGACAGTATTACGACAGGAAGGGCTAGTGAATATTGTGTGGCGCATGTAGTGAAAACATTCCTGGTCCTTAGGTTGCATGAAACTTTTGTATGGCTGCTGTGAACAGAGTGCTGCCCTGCAAATCTTTTTAAAATCAGCTGAGACGTATTTTGAGCATCTCATTTTCCCTGTTGACCTTCTTTGGAATCTCTATCAAGCAGATAAATCTTCAAAGGGAAGATAACATGAAAGAAAACCATTAGCAGGAGAGAAAGGGAGGAAGGGAAATACACAAACAACCGTACTCGCTTCTAGAAAGTGAGGCGCTAACCAAGCTCCTTTCAGCAGCATAAGTACCACTTCTCTCTCAAGTACCTACAGAATTTTTTTTTTTGGCTTATTTTCCAAGATTTCCCCATTTGATCTTTTAAATGGAGTCAAGTGCACAATTAAAACCGGGATTTGTAAGGAGTGTTTTAAACAAAAGCCCTAGACATCTTATCCCTCACAGTACATCTGGGAGCCAACAGCAGTCTCGCCATAATTGGAAAGGGATACAATCTCATGAGGTTCTCTCTTTGCCTCATGAGCAACGTCTCTCCATGCTCACTCTTACTGATATCCATCTATCCAGGACTTTATAGTGCTTTTCCCCCCTCAAGTGTTTGCTGCAGTTCACGTGATATTTATACCAAAACTTAAGCCCTTTCAGTTATTCAGTCCTATCAACTAAACATAGTGAGGAAAAGTCTGCAGCAGGGTCAAACCCAGTTGGAGAAAGGGAACTAAATATGCATGCATGTGAGTTTGTAGTAACTGTAGCTTTGATAAATTTGTGCTTGCTAAAAAAGAGGGGAGAATGGAAGACTGCTATCAGCATCTAAACAGTAGAAAGAGATTTTTTTCCCCTTTGCTGTACTGATATTGGTCAACATCCCTCATATCTCTTAAGTGTCCAAACCATAAACCTTGGAGTCATCATTGCCTTCTCCCTCTCCTTTTCCTCCAGCATTTGTATTAGTCAGGATTCTCCAGAGAAACAGAGCCAGCAGGAAATATCTACATCTATATTTATATCTAATCTCTATATCTAATCTATATCTATCTCCATCTGTGTATATGATAGACCTATTATATCTATATCTATCAATATGAGAGAGAGAGAGAGAGAGAGAGAGAGAGAGAGAGAGAGAGAAGAGAGAAAATAAGGAAATGACTCACACAACTATAGAGGCTGAGAAGTCTCATGATCTGCAGTAGCAAGCTGGAGACCCAGGAGTTGGTGGTACAATTTCAGCCTGAGCACAAAAGAACCAAGTCCCAGCTTGAAGACAGGCAGAGATAGGGAATTCTCCCTCTGCGTTTTGTTCTATTTGGACCCTCAGTGGATTGGATGATGCCCACCCTAACTGCTTTACTCAGTGGGCTGGATTCAAATGCTAATCTTATGCATTTCAGCCTCACAAAAACACCCAGAAATAAAATGATGTTCAATCGAATATCTGACACCCCCTTCCTAGTCAACCTGAAGCATAAAATTAGCCTTCAGAGCATCTTATCAGGCACCCATCTGTGTACTCTGCTCTTTTCCATCATGGCTCCTCAGTTCAGTGCCTCATATTCATTCTCATTCATTCATTCATTCATTCATATTCTCTCTCTCTCTCTCTCTCCCCCCCCCCCCCCCACAAATGATATCCTTTTGCTCCAAACAGTTTTCTCTATAATCATTATCCACATTTCCTTGCCTTTAGAGTGATTTTTATTTTTCACTCTTTTCCCAAACCCTCCAATGGGTTTCCAGGGACTTCACCTGAAGGTGTGGTACAAACCCCTCTGAGAGATCCAGTTTCTGCTCATATTTCCAAATGAACCACATGTCACTTTCCTCCATGTCCCCCTCTCCTAAGAGCCAATGTCCTCATACTTGGAATCTCTTCTTTTTTCTTAATCCACTTCAAAACTTCTATTCACTCAAATCTTGGCCCACAGATACATCTCTGTGACTGTCTTTTGTCTGCCTCTGCCCCATCTTCACCTTCAAGCAAAGACTCCTATTACTCTCCCTCTGCTATCACACAAGTGTATTAAATTATCATTCTTTATATTTAAGTCCATTAAAATTTCTTCTTTAAGGGCAGTTATCATATTTATCACTGTATCTCTAATACTTAAAGGTTTTTTTTAAAAAATTGTAGACTCTCAATTATGGCTTAAATGTGTGAGCAAATGACTTGCTCATTTCCTACTGGGAGCATTGTGGAATATAACATGGTGCAGTGGTAAGATGGTTAGTCTAAGACTCATAAGTCTTGTGAGTTGTTAGACCCTATTCAAGTCACTCAGCCTTTCTCAGTTCCCAATTTTCATTAAATAAATCACTTATGGTTTCTTTTGCTGTGCAGAAGCTTTTTATTTTGATGTAGTCCCATTTATTAATTTTTGCCTTTGTTTTTCTTGCCCTAGGAGATGTATTGGTGAATATTCTGCTACATGAGATATCTGAGATTTTATTGCCTATGTTTTCTTCTACAATTTTTATGGTTGCACGACTTACATTTAAATCTTTTATCCAATTTGAGTTTATTCTTGTGTATGGTGTAAGCTGGTGGTCTAATTTTATATTTTTTCATGTGTCTGTCCAGTTTTCCCAATACCATTTATTGAAGAGACTGTCTTTACTCCATTGTATGTTCTTGCACCTTTTGTCAAATATTAATTGATTTTTATGGTATAGGTCAATTTCTGGGTTCTCTGTTATGTTGCATTGGTCAATATGCCTATTCTTGTGCCAGTACCAGGCTGTTTTGATTACAGTGGCTTTGTAGTATAACTTAATATCTAGTATTGTGATTCCTCCAACTTTTTTCTTCTTTCTAAAGATTGCTGGAGCTATTTGGGGTATTTTTTGGTTACATATATAAATTTCTGGAGTATTTGTGCTAGTTCTGTGAAGTATACCATTGGTATTTTAATAGGGATTGTGTTGAATCTATATATTTCTTTGGGTATTATGGACATTTTAATGATGTTAATTCTTTCAATCCATGAACATGGTGTACACTTCCACTTGTTTGTATCTTCCTCTATTCCTTTTTTCAAGAGCTTCTTCACAGCAAAAGAAACCACTATCAAAATGAAAAGGGGATCCTCTGTATGGGAGAAAATATTTGCCAATGATACGTCTGAAAGGGTTTAAGCTTCAAAATATATAAAGAACTCATACATCTCAAGAAAAGGAAGACAAACAATCCAATTTAAAAATGGTCAGAGAACCTAAATAGGCACTTCTCCAAAGGGAACATACAGGTGGCTAATAGACATATGAAAAAATGCTCAGAATCACCAATCATCAGAGAGATGCAAATTAAAATGCCAATGAGATACCACATCACACTTGTCAGAATGGCTATCATCTATAAATCAACAAACGACAAGTGCTGGTGAGGATGTGGAGAAAAGGGAACCCTAGTACACTGCTGGTGGGAATGCAGACTGGGGCAGCCACTATGGAAAACAGTATGGAGTTTCCTCAAAAAATTAAAATTGGAACTCCCATGTGATCCCATGATCCCACTTCTGGAAATATATCCTAAATACTCTGAAGCACCAATCAGGAAAAAAATATATGCACCCCTATGTTCATAGCAGCAATATTTACAATAGCTAAGATTTGAAAATAGTCCAAGTGCACATCAGTAGATGAGAGGATAAAAGAGCTATGGTACATTTACACAATGGAATACTATGCAGCTATAAAAAAGATGGATCTCTTACCCTTTGAGACAGCAAGGATGGATCTGGAAAGTATTATGCTAAATGAAATAAGCCAGTCAGAGAAAGACAAATACCACATGATCTCACTTATTTGCAGAATTTAATGAACAAAATAAATTGACCAACGAAATGAGACCTGAGGCATGGAGGCATGGAACAGATTGACATATCTTGGGATGAGAAGAGATAACCTGAAGAACTTATATGTTTAGCACGTGGACACTGACAATAGTGAGGAGAAGGTCTGGGGAGTAGGGGCTGGGCGGAGGAGGGTAATGGCAAGGGAAAAGAGAATGGGGGACATCTGTAATACTTTCAACAATAAAAAATATATATTAAAGAAATTTATTTTGCGGAAGTGTTTTTAAACTTTGGGGAAATATACAAACATAAAAATTATACAGTGTCCCAAAGATATATATACACACTTTTACAGCTGATAGCTCAACTTTGAAAACAAAATATATTTTAATAAACACTGCCTTTTAATTATTCAAAGTGTGTGTATACATTTTGGGGGACACCCTATATATTACTCTATGTAGGTTATTTTCTATACTTAGACATGGAACCTGAAACTACCTAACATATTTTTAAATTTAGAATTTGAATCTTCCCATTGTCTTTCCATGGGAGGAACATGCTCTGGGTCATCTTGGTGGTCAGCCTGGCTAACAGTCTAAATGTTATTTGTTTTTTGATGAAGAGAGAGTCCGTCAGACACGCCAAATGCACCAATTTTCATAGCCATGTTACCACAGCCTTTGTCCTCTAGGGGAGAAGAGGGTGCTGTCTTTACAAAGGCTCTGGAGGAAGACTTCCTGGCGTTGGCCCAGTACCCAGCTGTGCGAGTTGGGGTTAGTCCACTAACTTCCCAGTTTTAGTTTCTTCAGCTTTAAAATAGGGATAATATCTTCCTAGGATTGTTGTGAGAATCAAAAAAGGTCAGACAAAGGCATCAGTTATGATTGTCAACCCAAAAACTCAGGCATGTAAGAAATAGGACTTTATTTTAATAACTCAATTTAATTTGTTTTAAACTTTCCACCCCTGTTGGCTCTTTTGACACTTAGCCTCAGTCCTTGGCAGATTTCCCCCTTGTTCTCCGAGGGTTTCCAGGCTCCAAACCAGTGCTGTTAATAGAAATACAATGCAAGTTGTATATGTAATTTAAAATTTTTAAAAGCTAAAAGAAACGTATGAATTTGATATTTTTTCCCATCCAGATTGAATTTTTTATTAAAAATTTAAATTTTATTCAATCACAGTTTACATTCAATATTATTTCATAAGGGTTTCAGGTGTACAGCATCGTGGTTAGATAATCACATAGTTTACCTAGAGTTCCCCCTGATCTTTTCAGCACCCAATACTAGAGGCCCAGTGCGCAAAATTCATGCAGGGGGAAGTGTGTCTCAGCCTGGCCTGTGCCCTCTCGCAGTCCAGAACCCCTCAGGGGATGTCCGCCTGCTGGCTTAGGCCCTCTCCCCCTGGCAGGTGGACATCCCTCTTGCAATCCAGGATCCCTCGCTCCTTACTACCGCCCACCTGCTCACTGCTCCTTAGTGCTGCTGTGGAGGCAGGAGAGGCTCCAGCCACCACCGCTGTGCTCACCAGCGGTGAACCTGGCTTCTGGCTGAGTGGCGATCCCCCTGTGGGACACACTGACCACCACAGGGCAGCTCCTGCATTGAGCGTCTGCCCCACCCTGTATATTCCCTAAGCTGTACTTTAAATCCCCATGATTATTTTGTGACTACCAGTTTGTCCTTCTTAATCCCTTTACCTCTTTTAGCCATCTCCCAACCCCCTCCCCTTCGGCAACCACCAGTCCACTCTCTACATCTATAGGTCTGTTTCAATTTTGTTTATGCATTTATTTTATTCTTTAGATTCCACATATAAGTGAAATCATGTGGTATTTGTCTTTCTCTGACTGACTTATTTTACTTAGCATGAATCTAATATTTAACAATACATTTCGTTTTAACTCAATATGTCCAAAATGTTACCATTTTAAAAATGTAAATATATAATGAGATATTTTACATAGTTTTGTACTAAGTTACTGCAACCTGGTGTGTATTTTATAATCATAGCACATATCAATTTAGACTAGTCACATTCCACGTGCTCAATAGCACATGGCTCATGGCTAATATATTAGACATGCAGTTATAGACTCCTATGCAATCGCAGTTTGGTTGAGAGAGGAAAGGAGATGCGGGTTCACATCGGCTAGTGCTGAGATCCCCCCGTACCTCCTTTCTGCTTCTGCTTTGATGTTTTATTTAATGAGGTGAAAGGAAATGAGGACATGTAGAGGAAAACAAGTTATTATCTCAAAATACCATTTTATCACATGTACTTACTCCAGTGCCTGGTTACTGTGCAAACATGAGCAGCTAATAAATGTTAACTATCATTATTGCTACAACAAAGACTTTTCCTCATGTTATCATATCTCTTGTTTGAGATTCATTTCCTTTATATATTCCTCTAGACCTATAATGTATGACTTACCAGAATAAGATAAAGAAGCTCTTTATCGAACACAACTCTGCCAGCATAAATTTTCTTTGTTCAAAGTAAACAACTAAAGAAAGAGACAATTTTCTTTATAAAATGAGTCACTTCATTAAAAAGGTAAAGACATTGAAAATAGCATCCCTTACCAGTATGTCTCTCATAACTTCCAAGGCTCACCTGTAGAGGTTATTCTGTGCTATTTTAAAATGCTCAGGGGAATTGGAATAGAACTCTTTTGACCTTAGAAACCCAGACCTCATGTTATTTTTGTCTTCCATACCTTTGCACTTCTCATATTTCCTTTGTTCATCTCCAAGTAAAGGAAGGTTAAGTGAATTAATTACACATAAGGCCTTTAGAAGCCCTTAGTGGAATGACTGACATGTGGCAAGTGACAAAATATTAATCAAATGCTTCTCAGACATCATCTTTTTTAATTAATGTAATGATCCTCTGCGGATATGAAATTGTGGACACAGAAATTCCAATCTTAAAACTACTAGTCACTTGTTTAGCCTCTAATATATATCAAATACTGAACGTGTAATTGTAAACAAGAACTGCTTAATGAAGGAATTTAAAATCTTATAGAAACAATGGTGACAGTATAATTTTATTTTATGGTATTTTCTATAATAAATTTAGGGTGCTAAGGGAAGTAGGTAGAGTAAATAATGTAATTCACATTTTATGGGTGAAGAAACTGAAAGATAGAGATATTAATTGATGCAGCAAAGGGTGGTACATGTGAGTTTTGAATATTAATTGATGCAGCAAAGGGTGGAGGATGTGAGTTTTGAATCCTGGATTTCTGACCACAGGTGCTATGTTTGCATTAAAACACTCCAATACAATCACACAGATGTAAAGTGCAGCACAGGGAATTTTGTATGGTGTCAGATGGTACTAGACTTATGGGGTGATTATTTCATAAGCTATATAAATGTCTAATCACTATGTTGTATACCTGAAGCTAATATAATATTGTATGTAAACTGTAATTGAAAAATAATAAAAGTTTATTATTAATCAGAGGCCCAGTGCACAAAATTCATGCACAAGTAGGGACCCTAGGCCTGGCCGGCAATCAGGGCCAATCGGGGCCTTCCTTCCCCCTGGCTGCTGGCTGCCAGCCGGGGTCTTCCTTCATTCCACACTGCCCCCTGGTGGTCAGCACACGTCATAGCCAGCGGTTGAACTCCTGTGGGTTGAACTCCTAAGGGGACAATTTGCATATTAGCCTTTTATTATATAGGATAAAAAGAAAGACAATGGGCAAAACAATAAAACACTGGTTAGTAGATATAGACAAGTGAGCCCTAGGATGAAGCTCATCTTTTCGTTGTTGTGGTGGTTCTGTTAATCCTCACCTGAGGATATTTTTTCCATTGATTTTTTTTTTTTTTTTAGAGAGAGAGAGAGGGAGAGAAATGTCAATGTGAGAGAGACAGATTGATTAGTTGCCTAATCTACAACTGAGGTACATGCCCTTGACCGGAAATTGAACTCGAGAACCTTTGGTGTGTGGGCCGATGCTCTAATCACTGAGCCATACTGGCCAGGGCAAGCTCATCATTCTTTACTGCCGATGTCACCACTTTGCCGCCTGCTCCAGCACAGTGAGGCTGATGAGAGAAAAAATAGAGCCAGTGACCTAGAGCACGGGCCTGTGGAGTTAGGAGGGAGCTGGGATGAATAGAGCAGTCAAGATGTGGAAAGGGAAATAATACCAACTTGCGCTTGTTCTTTCACATCTCTTTTCCCATTTTATCCTTACAACAGTCTTGCTAATTAAGCATAAACTATTAGTTCCATTTAACAAAGGAGACAAAAAGCTTAAAGAATTTTACCACCTTGCCCAAGGTCATATGCCTAGAAAGGGGGAGAAACAGAAATGAAGCCCAGACTTCTACCGCTGGTTTCATTGTTCTTTCACTGATCTGATTTAGGTAGAATATTGAGACTCCTGGGTCGGGGCTTGGTTTCCTCAAAAGTAAAATGGAGGGAGAGGAGGGAAGTAGGCTATGATGCCTGTGCCTTTGTACACATGTACCTTCTGCTAAAATACCGTCCCTGCTCTTCTTCCCTTGTCTGTACAGAGACCCCAATGTGCTTTTAAAAAACACCTATATATTTTAGAGCAGTTTGGGATGCACAGAATTATTCCATGGATAGTACAGACAGTTCCCACTCAATTATCCCTATTATTAACATCTTACCTTAGTATGGTGCATTTGTTACAGTTAATGAACCAGTATAGATACATTTTTATTAGCCAGAGTTTATACATATTTTATCTAGGTTTCATTCCCCCGCCCCCCAATATCTTTTTTCTGTCCCAGGTTCCATCAAGAAACCACGTCACATTTAATAGTCAGTCATGTCTTCTTAAGCTACTCTTGGCTTTGACAGTTTCTCAGACCTTCCTTATTTTTGATGACTTTGACAGATTTGAGGAGTACTAGTCAAGCATTTTACAGAACTTCCTTCAACTGAATATGGCTCATGTTTTCCTCAAGATTAGACTGGGGTGATGTGTTTTTGAGAGAAAGAGCACAGAGGTAAAATGTCATTCTGATAACCTCATATCAAAAGTATGTGCTGTCAGTGTGACTTATCACAGTTGATGTTAACTTTGATCACAAACAAACAAAAACAGATTAAGCTTTATGTATATTCTCCTTCTGTTTTGGTTTCTGTTTCCCTCTCTCTCCTCTGGTGTCACTGGGAAAAGTAGGAAAAATGAATATAAAATGAGAAAAAATGGACAAGAGAAATATTTTTGTTGTTGTTGTTAATCCTCACCTGAGGATATTTTCCCATTGATTTTTAGAGAGAGTGGAAGGGAGAAGAAACAAAGAGAAACATCGATATGAGAGACACATAACGATTTGGTTGCCTTCCATATGGGCCTGACCAGGGCCGGGGATCAAGCCTGCAACTGAGTTACGTGCCCTTGATCAGACTCAAATCCAGGACCCTTCAGTCCATGGGCTGATGCTCTATCCACTGAGCCAAACTGGCTAGGGAAAAAGAGAAATATTTCAAAGAGAAGATTTATTTTTTAGATGGCATCAGAAAATTGCAGAGAAGTATGTAATATATATATAGATCTATGCATACAAATGGACAGAATTAAGATTGGGGGAAAGAATTTCTGTTGATTGACTTGAATATACTTTATATTTACTTTCTTGTTTTCCCCAGACTGTGCCATGTCAAACAGCTAAAGGTAGATTTAAAAATTTAAGATTTAAAAAGAAAATTACCTTTTCAATGTTGAAATCTAGGGACTATCTACACTAATAAAAGAGAAACATGGTAATTAGCGTACGACCGCTACCCTTCCGATTGGCTAATCAGCATATCCTTATGCAAATTAACTGTCAGCCAAGATGGTGGCTGGCAGCCATGCACTGAAGCGAGCAGGGAGGCTTGCTTGCTCCAGTGACTGCGGACTCCAACGTTCCCCACCTAACTTGCCGGCCTCTCAGCTGCAACTCTAAGTAACTATGTACTATGTTGCAAATAAGAAGCTAAACGAAACCCCAGAAACCGGCTGTCAGTCAGCCAGGTTCAGCCAGCAGACCACAACATTGTATCGATGTTTTCAGCAGCAAGGCCTAAGAGCTAAAGCTGGCCCAGAATAAAAAAGAAAAAAGAAAAAAAGGAGCGGTTAGAAGCTTCAGTCACTCGCTTCCGGAAAACAGCCCTCAGCCCCTCACCCAGACTGGCCAGGCACCCCAGTGGGGACCCCCACCCTGATCCAGGACACCCTTCAGGGCAAACCAGCTGGCCCCTACTCATGCACCAGGCCTCTATTCTATATAGTAAAAGGGTAATATGCCTCCCAGCACCAGGATCAGTGTGACAGAGGGCAGCGCCCAAACCCCCTGATCGCCCTGCGGCTCTGTGTGTTACAGGGGGCGGGGCCACAACCTCCCTATCTGCCCTGCTCTGTGCCTGATAGGGGAGAGCTCCCCAATCCCCTGATTGCCCTGCGGCTCTGTGTTTGACAGGGTGCAGCGCACCAACCCCCTGATCGGCCCTGCTCTGTGTGTGACAGGGTGCGGCGCCCAAACCCCCGCCTCCCCCGCATTGGGCCCTGCTCTGTGTGTGACAGGGTAGAGCCATAACCTCTCCATTGGCCCTGCCCTGAGTGTGACAGTGGTGGCGCTCCAACCCCCTGATCAGCCCTGCTCTGTGCATGACAGGGGGTGGCGCCACAACCTCCCCATCAACCCTGCCTTGAGTGTGACAGGGGGTGGTGCCCCAACCCCCCAATTGGCCCTGCTCTGAGCCTGACCAGGGGTTGCACCTAGGGATTGGGCCTGCCCTCTGCCACCTGGGAGCAGGCCTAAGCCAGCAGGTCATTATCTCCCAAGGGGTCCCAGACTGCGAGAGGGCACAGGCTGGGCTGGGGGACCCTCCCGCCCCCCCCCCCCCAGTGCACAAATTTTTGTGCACTGGGCCTCTAGTTTATGGTAACTGCATGGATGGAATTGATCCTCTCCTTGGAGTCAGCCAAGGCTTTTCCACTCAACCTGGTAATTTTCCGTCAGAGTAACTTTGACGCACATATATCCTTTTTCTATTGAAAATCTACTTTCAGAGAAACTTCTATTCAATACTGACTTTTCTATTTGTAATGAAATATGACTGTGGCTTCCTAAATAAAGGGGGGTGGGAGTAAAAACTAAGCCTCTTTATGCTATTTGTGTGACATTTATAAGGGATTTGGGAATCAGAGTGCTTCCCAAGTATTATAAACATCTATTCGCAACTCATTGTGACTTTCTTAGATGGTCTTAACTATAAAATACTTACTTTGCCAGGAGACAAAAAAAGTATATGGACATTAACATAAGAACACAACGGTACCTGGTTGGATTTAAGATTGTAATAGACATTTATTGCGTCCACACTATTCTTTACAATGTTAAAATCCCAAGCGTGTTTTACTTCTCTCCACACTTACAAGCCTAACGGAGTTTGCTCGGAGTCATAGCATCCTAGAATGAGAGGCGCGTGGCTTAGTGAAAAGCGCAGAAAAGCCAGACCCCGTCCGCTCCTCATGTGTGGATGACCTGGAGTCTCCATGCCCATCAGGGAGCTCCTGTCTATAAAATGAGCAGTTGAACCTGGTGGTCTCCAAAGTCTCTCCCTGCTTCAACATTCTTTTATTCCAAAGCATCATTTCTAACTGTCCAACCTCCAAATCATAAACTGTCTACAAAGCATCTTTCTATATAGATTTATGCACACACAGACTTAGAAATTCCATGTAAATCACTAAGTTATCTAGTTTTTCTTGGGAAATTAATAGTTCTGGGATACTTCTGTTAAAGGCAAAAAATGGCATCAGATGTTAGTTTGACTGGTGGCAGGGCTGAGGGTCAGCAGTCATCACAGTGGTCCTGATGTCAGCCAGGATGTCACCCACCTCGCCTTGCTGCTTTTCTGGGTCTAGGGCTGAAACACTACTGAGGCCTAGAGGCATCTCTAGAGCTTAATGCTACGGGAGCCGTCATGCAAGGCGTCTTATCAGGCTGTTCTCAGCCCCTTTGTTCCTCCTCTAGCGACATGCCAGGGGAGGGAAGGTCAGGGGAGGACCCAGACCACATGACCAGTGATATGAAAGGTCAAGGGGTCTGAACCGCAAGACCAGTGACACAGCAGGGGAGACAAGGTCACGCTGGGCGTGAGGGCCCTGCCCAGTTTTGTCCGTTGTTAGTTACCCTGGGCTTTCTGGCCTGGTGACCTTCAGTACCTGGCCTAACGTTCCTACTCTGCTATGTCTGTCTAACTGCCTACTATATCACTTCCATTATGTCGCTGTTGCTAAAGCAAAGCTAAATTAAAGTTGGCTTGGGCCTATAAACAGGTTCAGAGTGATGTTTTGAAAAGAAAGCGTATGGTTATTTCCATTTAAAATAAGAGAATTAAAAATTAATCTCTCTATTTCTTCTGCTGAACCAATTTGGTTGTTTGCATTATTTGAAAAGTTGAGCATTCGTGAGAAATAGCCTCTGAGTGTACATTTCCCTTGTAGCTAATATAAATCCATAGACCCTCCCAGGATGGGCATACTCATAGTTAGTCATTTGAGATGGTAGAGTTGTGCATACCTGTGCATCATAGAAAAACACCCACACATACAAAGGCTGCATTTTTACCCAGACCTGAAATGAGAAAATAAAAGAACTAGAATGCCTCTTACCACCTCCACCCTAACCACACCTTCCTGCCCTAAGCTCCTTGCCCAAACCTGGCTATGCCCCCAGTATTTGCTTCTTTGAAATTTGAAAAGATGGTGAGAGAAAAAGGTGAGTGAAAGAATAAGGTCAGGAAGAGAAACTGGTGAAAAATAGATGAAGAGCAGGCAATTCAGTTGGGTGTGGCTTTCTGGAGTCAATTGCTGTCATTTGGAAATGTAAGAAAGCAATTAAGGCTGTAAAAATAACTAAGATGTTGCTCATCCTCATATTTCCTCTGCTTCGCTCAAAAACTGGATGAGCATCGAATAATTCCCTTGCCAGTGGTTCTCAACCTTCTGGCCCTTTAAATACAGTCCCTCATGTTATGACCCAACCATAAAATTATTTTCGTTGCTACTTCATAACTGTAATGTTGCTACTGTTATGAATCGTAATGGAAATATCTGATATGCAGGATGGTCTTAGGCGACCCCTGTGAAAGGGTCATTCGACCCCCAAAGGGGTCACGACCCACAGGTCGAGAACCGCTGGTTTAAAGGGACAGCGGTTGTCTTAATAACTTCAAGTACATTTTTATTTCTTCAACAACCAATGGTATTCCAAGTAATTTCATAAAATTCTTTGCTTTGATCATTTGCATTGGACCTCTTAAAATAGATAACTGATTCAACTTAATTTTCTTCTCCTTATACCTCCCAGATGGTACTTGATCTCTACAGAAAAATCAATAGTTCACTTCCATAGTGGCCTCACTTGGAACTATCTCAGTTCTTCCTTCCTTCCCTCTGTCTCTTTGGACTTTGCTTCTACAATATAAGTTAGCTGAGCCTTTTCAACCCTTGCATCTGCTTTGAAGACAAACAGCCTGCTGAGTCCATCAAAAAGCAGGCAAGTTCAAAGATAGAACCTCAGAAAAACCAATTAAAAGGAAGGGAAGATGATGTCTAGAGAAAAGAACTCCTGTCAAGATGCAGCCAATCAGGACTCCAGTCATCTAGGGCAGAGGGAGATGCTAATTGTGCAGCTGGGAGTTGGAGAAATGTGCTGATACTCTCCAGTTCCTGAAGAGATCAAGCTAGGTGAGAATTATACAGGCCTGGAGCCACGCCAGTGCTGCTCTGATAAAACTTCTTGATCTGGATGGGTCAACTATTTGGCATCTACAAAGAATACATGAAGCAGAAATTCGAGCTAATTATTTGGCTTCAGCCACTTTCAAGCAGCTTGGCCATAGTAATTAAATTCTCAAAACCATTGCTATACCCTTTATACAAATATGGTTCGTTTATTCACTTTTCATTCTGAAAAGTAAGAAAAGCTTTGACAAGGAAGAACTTGTAGTTTGCAGAAAGCACCGAGTCCTAGGGCATTTATAATTATTAATCAAGCTCCAATTTCTGCAAGAAGAAAGGGGGCCATTTATTACATTAGCATGTACAAACAGTTTGGTTTATTAAATCTGATCTGAGCCAAGATGTTTGTCATACACTGGCAGCATTGTCAGCACTGAAGAAGTAAAAGAGTGAAAATTTTACCAGCATCAGCATTGATCTCTCACCCCTTATGCAGTGATGAGAGATTACTGCATTTGAAAAATATCTCAGTTGCAGGTGGCTGAAAAGAAATTTGATCCAATTTATTTTAATTACATACATAACACATTGCAATGGCAACATGCATCTAAGATAACTGATACCTTCCTTCAAGCAGTTTATGGAAGATATAGTCACATACATTACAATCATGTGAGGTATTGAAATAAAGGTTAGATGGAGGCACATCATGATAAGTCAAGAGAGTCAAGAGATCTTCAGCCCTGATTCACAAAAAATAGAGCTGAGCTTGAATCATGTCCCCACCAGTTATTATTAGTGTGACACTGGGCACGTTACTTAATCTCTCTCAACATCAACTTTCTCATCTGTAAGATGGGGATCATAAGAATTGCTTTATATAATCATAACAAGTAAAGTAGATAGTATATACAGAGTGCTAAAATAAGATGTATTATATTTCTTTTGTTCTTTCCAGGATTAAGGAAAAATAAACTTAATTTCAGTAAGAAGAAGAATCAGAGAAAGTATTACAGAAGGAGCTATAGACTTTAATAGACATTGTGGTGAGGTGATTGCATTTGCAGAACAGAATGAGTACAGGCACAGAGGTGTTGAAGTACACACATATTTGGACTGTGGTGAATGATCCAATGACCAAACCAGAGAACATAGGGAGAAGGTTTGAAACCCAAAGCATGAAGAAGCAATTAGTAATAAAACTAAAAGATAGGAAAAATCACTTTTACAAGGCAGTATTGAGAAACTTAGATAAAACAATTTGACATAAGTTTCAGAAACATAACTTTAAGTTGACATATGTAGAATGACTATCTGTGAACTCTTAGGAGACTACTAAACAGCTTTTGTATATGATAATGATGACATCAATTCAGGCCATACTGGAAGAACAGATATGAAGAAATGGCTATAAAAAAGATTCTTTGGTAAAATTTGCAAAATAAAGTAAAAATTCCTTTCTTTGGGGACCCAAACTTGTAAGATTTAGATCCACCACATCAAAATTGTTTCCTTTTTCATAGATTAGAGATTATTAATAACCTTGCCTATTATAATAGTTGACTTATTTTTTAATAAAATGTAAACATAAAATATCCTTCCCAATAAATGGGAGACTTGATGATAAATTTAAATTCAATGCTTGCAGTTCTGTGGTCTAGGAAGGCAGTGGTCTCAGTCTAGCAGGCATCAGAACCACCTAAAGGGCTTGTTCAAGCAGACTGCCCAGAATTGTTCTGATTCAGTAGGGTTGGAGCAGCATCGTTTTGCAGATGTAGAGACTATGCTTTGGGGTACATATATAAAGCCTTGTTCCTTTGATTAAGGCCAGTGGGTTCCACCAGGAAAAGGGCTAATTGGATTAGCCTACTGGGGAGAATGGAAGAGCTATTTCCATCTCTATTCTAAAGAAAAACAATCAAGGGACTACTAGCCCATCCTTTTCCTCCTGTTGGAGCAGTGGCCTTGAAATTCCCTTCAGAGTTTCAGTTTGTAGGTTTTGGTTACTGAGTTCTGTCATTTGCCCCAATCACGAGTGAGCCATATTAATTTCAGGGTTAGGACCACTTGGACAATTAAAAGTTTCCACACTGAAACAGAGAGCTAAAAGTCATGTAGGTAACATCCAGTTCTTTGGGGCATTGCATTTGACAGGAAAACATGTGAGGTTCTTTAATTGGACTCTGTCTCTTGGTACGTTGAAATTCCCATCTTGTTGCCAAGAAAATAAGAATAGTTTAGCCCCCCACACACACGTACACAAATGGAGTCATTCCTAATTTGCCAGTTCTTTAAAAAAAATTTGATTGTGGTGTGTGAGGTAGAAATATGTATAGAGATGACTGCCAGATTTTAACTTGGATGACTGGTAGACAGAGCCAAAAACCAAGTTAGGGAACCCAGGAGGAGGAGCAGATTTTGGCAGGAAGATGAGGTTGAATTTAAATCGTCACAGATGCTTCCAAGTGGAGATTTTCCACAGACTATATTGGTTTGGTGCTTAGGTGTTTGCTTGTATAAAAATAATAGTTACACCTATAATAGTTATGGGATTGGATGGACTTCCTAGGAAGAGATCATAGAGAGAAGCCATCACAGTCTTGTTCGTAATTTGTTAAGAAAAGCATATGTTATTTAAATTTTTTTCTGAAAATGATGGTAAAAGGGTTTGGATAACTTGAAGCATTAAAATTTTATTGCTGAGGCAACATTTTTGGCATTTAAGGGCTATCTCTAAGCTTTAAATCAACGTGGATGTTCCAACAGAAAATTCCCGTTGGAGTTAATATCAGAGAAAGAAAAATAGGATCAAGTAAGCTGATCCCTATTATGTTTTTTCTTACCACATGTATTTTTATGTTCTTTGTAAGCTAATAGAATATTCAACCTAAAACCATTTACTTTCTGGCCAATTGAATATTTTTCAAACATTTGAAATCAAATCATGTTATTAGAAACAATGACTTGACTCTTTTTAAATCTGGGGTTTTTCTACATTTTCAACTTATGTGCCATGAAAAGAATCATAGACTATAAAAGCTGGCCCTGGCTGGTGTGTTCAGTGGTTAGAGCATTGGCCCATGCACCTGAAGGGTCTTAGGTTCAATTCCCAGTCATGGGCATCTACCTAGGTTGCAGGAGGCAACCAGTTGATGTGTCTCTTTCACAGAGATGTACCCTGGTATCTCTTTCTCCCTTTCTCTCCTACTCCCTCCCTTCCACTATCTCTAAAAATCAATGGAAATAATATCCTCAGGTGAGAATTAACAACAACATAAAAGAATAGAAAAGTTGAAGAAGATTATAAAGGTGAGTCAATCCAACCCCCTCATTTTACAGTTTAGGAAATGTAGCCCCCCAAGTGGTTGATAAAGAAGATCTAAATAAAGGCAGAGTTGGGAAAAAAAATCCAGGTCTCCTGACCCAACCTCTAGTGCTCTTTGCCTCCTCTCCCAAAGCATTTATTGCCCCGACCCAAATCATTTCGCTATACATAGAAATTAGTCTTGAAGCAAGCACATTTTCTTTCCTATTTCTCTGCAAAGCTTAAAAAACAAAACAATAAAACCGAATCCAGAAACAAAATATGAATGAAGCATCCCCACAAGCCATCTGCAATAATGAATTTGTGAGATTTGGGGAGTTATCTCAACATTCTAAGTTAAAAATGGACAGAACAAATAAAAAAATAAATAAAAACCTCTTTGTCATCAGCACTTCTCTTTCCACCCTGAAAAAAAAATTAGTCTTTTTCTATATATAATGCCAACTTAAAAACTAAAATTAACAAAGACTAATTTTGCCAATAGTGATGCCAAACTGACTGGAATGAATCGGTTGAGCTTCATGTAGATGCAACTTTAGACTACATCTATATCTATCTGTTTATACATATACATGCATACATATGCGTGTGTATATAAACACAAATTTTTTCTGTCTCCTGTAGAATGAGTTTCTTAAGATGGCTAAGAAAAACAAAGTCATTGTATTTCAAATACATCCTGAAATAACTCACAGGAGTAAAGAGAAGTAAGTAGATTTTTTTAAGGATGAATTAAATGCCCCATCCAGTTGAAGACTGCCAAGTGAATCACCTTCGAAGCAAGCCCTTTGGCATCATGGGTAAGGGTTTGGCTTGCTATAATAGACTTTCAACTCTGCTGATAGAAACCACTGCTGTGATTCAACAGCTCTGCTTGGTTTTTCAAAGCACAGCTCTACCTCTGTAAGAGTCATAATCCCACAATGCTACCAGGAGCACAGTGGGTTTCGGGGAGTTTATGTTAGGTCACTGGAGGTCAGACAGCCCTTCTTCTTCTTCCAATGTCTATCACCAGTTTTCTCCTTAGTATCTTATCATTTAACTAGAGGCTGGTGCACGAATTCATGCATGGGTGGGGTCTTTCAGCCGGCCTGGCAATCGGGGATGATCGGGACTGTGGGAGGTTGGCCGGCTGGGGGGAGGGACCGCAGGAGGTTAGCTGCGGGAGTGCACTGACCACCAGGGGTCAGCTCCTGCATTGAACGTCTTCCTCCTGGTGGTCAGTGCACATCATAGCAATCGGTCAAGCGGTCGTTCAGTCGTTCAGTAGCTTAGGCTTTTATATATAGAGAGATTTAATTATAATTTGTCTTAAGGGGTTTGAAAGACATTTATGTCCTCAAACAACTGTCTTTTTGTTTGTTTGTTTGTTTGTTTCATTAATTGTAATAAATGGCTGTTACTAATGAAAACTGTTAATAATAGAGAAAACTGGGCAGGCATAACACATATAGAAACTGTACTATCTTCACAACTTTTCTGTAAATACAAATATAATCTAAAAATATTTTTTAGATTAATTGTTTGTTAGCCCAGCTATTATTGTTTCTTTGCTTCCACTTGCTTTAGGCTTAAATTATTTTCATTTCTCTAGTTCCTAAGGTGACAGCTTTGATTGTTGATTTTATATCATCTTAGTTTCCAACTTATTTCATGCTATAAATTTCCTCTTAACCACTGCTCTTGCTGCATCTCAGATTTTTATTCATTGTATTTTTATATTCATTTCAAAATATTTTAATTTATATAATGACTTTTTCCTTGACAATAGATTATTTAGTAGTATGCTGGTTAATTCCCAATTATTTGGAAATTTTTCAGCTATCTTTCTGTTTTGAGCTCTAGTTTAATTCCATTTTTCTGAGAACATAATTTGTATAAAGTCTATTTTAAAATATGTCAATGCTTTATGGCCCTATTGGTGAATTTCTAGGTGAATTTGAGAATAAAGTAAATGTATATTTTGTCATTGTTGGATAGAGCAGTGTATAAATGTCACTTAGAACAAGTATATTTATAGCACTATTTAGGTCACTATATCCTACTGATTTTCTTTTTGTTTGACCTATCAAATTACTGAATAAAAGGTGCTGACACCCTGTCAGGTTTGGCTCAGTGGATGGAGCTGCGGCCTGCGGACTGAAGGGTCCCCGGTTCAATTCTGGTCAAGGGCACATGCCTGGGTTGTGGGCTCAGTCCCCAGTGGGGGGCATGCAGGAGACAGCCGATCAATGATTCTCATCATTGATGTTTCTATCTCTCTCTTCCTGTCCCTTCCGCTCTGAAATAAATACAAAATATTTTTTAAAAAAAAGGTGCTGACGTCTCCAACCAAAACACACACACACATCCCTGACACTCCAATAATGTAGGTGGTATCAATAAATTTTTATATAACATATAAATTTGAATATATTCCCATTCCAGGGTTTTAAAGATGTACCCAAGACTAAGTAATTTTTTAAAGGAATGATTTTATAATTTCTTGTTTTGTTCTTTGAATCCAAGTATGATATATTTGAGGACATTTAATCTGTGGTTCCACTACTAGAAGCCAAAAACTGGATTTGTTGTCTGCCTAGAACTTAAATGCTGTGTTCCCAAGTCAAATATTCCAAGGAAGGTCCTTTCCCCAAGAACCAGTCCATCATACCCGTGTGGATCTTGCTCTTTTGAACTCCTTGGATCAAGCTGTCTCTTTGGGTGGCAATGCCTTCTAGATTTACAAACACGGAAGGGAGAGAAATCCACAGACCGGTCTATACTACCTTTCAAGAGCAGGAGATATTATAAACATGAGTCATCGTGACATCCCCACTTATTCAAGGAGGCATCAACATCAATGTCAATTTGAGTGAAATGGAGAAAAGGCAGGGTCACCCCACAGCCTTAATCCACTTTCCCAAGTGCTGAGTCATTACCAGTTGCACCATCTCAAATCTCGTGCCGCTGGCTGCTGGCAAGGGCCCCATCATGCTTGCTCAGCCCTGGACCCATTTGGTCCTCCTGGAGATTACACACAGGTTCCTGGAGCCTCGGGTTTCAAAGGAAGCTCTATAAGTGAGTCATTCTTTATAGGTGAACACAGCATTTTATTTTTCATCAAGAAGACAAGGGGAAACCCACATAGGGCTGCAGGCACACCCTCAGCTAACTCCTCACTCCACTTGCGTGTGAAAACTCGTGTGTCGGTACTGGCCCTAGAGTTTATATGCCGACACACCCTTTGGACAATGTGCTAAAAGCAGGAGAAAATAGCTGCTTCTCTTTTGTCCTCCCTGTCTCCTCACTACATCTGGCCAAAGACCAGTCAATTCATCTGAGTCAAGGACAAGGAGTGAACTGCTCAGTGTAAAACAATTTTCCCTTGTGAGTCATTGTTCTCCCTGAGGTCTTATGCATGCCAAGCGTAACGTTAGTGCAAGTCTACCAATTCTCTTAGGACCTGAGAGGCCAACACCTATGGAGCTTCAAATAAATAATGGAGTAACTTATGTTCTTGACAAATCATCTCTGATTTAAAAACACTTATAGAGGCATTGCAGCTAATACTAGCTAACTAAAACTTTTAAAATGATTTTCAGAGAAGCCAGGAGTGTAAATTCAACAGCAAGAGCAATGCAAAGTGATTTTTTTTCTCAATTACGGTTTGTAAAGTGTATTTTTAGATTGAAAAGATTTATTACTAGGGCCATCTATGTGGCTTATATGCTTAATTTTTCCCAGCTTCACTGAACTTAAGTTTCCTGTTGTTTTCTTTGTATAATCTGTAATAAACTAATTTTCTCGTTTATTTCCTACTACCTTTCATCTCACGCTTTGATATTTTGCCACACATTTTAGACTTTACAAAGGGACTTGATTTATGCATTTCTTTTCATTTTCTATCCCACGACCTTCGAGGTTGGCAACTTGACATCCTTACTGTCCTATTAAGGAAACTAGAGGTTCAAGAGCCTCAATGATTTGTTATAGATAACATTGCCAGCAAATGACCTTGGAACCTTGGATTATAAATGCTAAGTTCCCTTTTAACCCGAGCTGTTCACTGTTGCCCATCCACATCCCCTGCTTTTCTGTCTCAGAGCCTTTGCATACACTATTTTTACCCTTGCTTGCCTCTGCCACCTACCTGCTCACAGATTCTCCAGCCTTCTGCATTGTGTGGAAGAGGATTGGGCTATGTAATGAGGCTAGCCACTAGTGGGTCCCATTCATTGTAAATGAAGGCTGACGTGGAGGCTATGTGACTCTCAGGAGAGATGTGGAGTTGTGACTAGAATAGATTGACTTTAGTCAATGTCAGATATCTCCGCATGGTGCAATCTGAGCTGGAAGGGTACTTCAAATCATGTCCTCTGCAGTGTAGTCATGCTGCCTAATATGCCCAGCAGTAGAGATGCACTCCTGAACGATAAGACTTTTGTCAAATTCTTTGTTTTCTTCCTTTGTTTCTTTTGTTTTCCTTCCTTCCTTCCTTCCTTCCTTCCTTCCTTCCTTCCTTCCTTCCCTCCCTCCCTCCCTCCCTCCCTCCCTCCATCTCTCCCTCCCTCCTCCCTTCCCTTCCCTTCCCTCCCCTTCCCTTCCCTTCCCTCCCCTTCCCTTCCCTTCCCTTCCCTTCCCTTCCCTTCCCTTCCCTTCCCTTCCCTCCCCTTCCCTTCCCTTCTCTCTCTCTCTCTCTCTCCCTCTCCCTCTCTCTCTCTCTCTCTCCCTCCTTCTCCAAACACAGGATGCCTAATGTGTTAGTTAATCCTTAGAGATGGCCCCAAACCATTCTGTGTCTCCCTGTGGGTGCCTACTGTTCCTCCCATCAGGAGGTGGAGCCTGTTTCCTACCCACGAATCTAGGCTGGTCCTACAAAGGAAGTCATGTGCTAAGACCTCTAAGCCCAGGCATTAAAAAGGCCTAGAAGCTTTTGCTTCCTTTATCTTGGAGCCAGAAGCTGCCATTTCAGAAATCCAGGTTACCTTAATGGTGAGAGAGGCCAGACGGAGGGCCCTGGAAGATGAGAGGCCTGTAGAAAGCGGACTGCAGAGAGCCCTGTCAGTAGCTCAATAGCCATCTGACTGCAATCTCCTAAGAAACCGCAAAGGGAGTTGAAGGACTGGGTGAAAGAGGTGAAGGGACTAAGAAGTGCAAATTGGTGATTACAAAACAGTCACAAGCATATGAAGCATAGAGAATATAGTCAGTAACATCGCAATGACTCTGTGGTACCAGTTGGGTACGGAAAATATCAAGAGGAACTCTATGTAAAGTATATGACTGTCTAACCAGTAAGCTGCACGCCTGCAACCAATACAAATAAAATTGAAAGTAAACTGTTAAAAATAAGAGAGAGAAAACCCTCAAGTGAAACAGAGAAATAACCACCCAACAAGGTCCTTGCCAACTCATAGAGAACCATGAAATATAATAAAAATGGTTGTGTTTTAAGCCATTAAGTTTTTAAGATGTTTTTTTTTTAATGCAGCATAATTGGTTCCTTGCCCCTAGTCTGAATGTTCAATAATCTTCAACAAGTTCCTGAAAAATTCAGGTCCAAAATAGGCCAGTTTGGAACAATTTTGGGTGACCTAACACAGCATGATAGTAAATACTGTATGGTGGTCAGTGGATTTGGGGAAAGATAATTTATGCCAAAGATGGAATAAGAACCCAGAAAAGGGAAATAAAGAGGAAGAAATAGCAATATTTCTTATAACTTTAAATTCAGTTTTATGTAACGCTCTTTCTTGTGTCCCAGGTTATCTTTAAAATAAAGACAAGTATGGCCCATAGCACAAGTTTGCCTGGACCTAAGACTTCAAGGAGTACATCTGTTTCTTTTTTTGGTGGTTATTCCTGTGCGCAAGAATTGAAAAAGATCGACAGTGAAGAAAACTCCCCAGTGATGCCTTTTAGGGATTAGACCAAGCAAATAACCAACTTAAGCCAGTGGATCTTGGTGTTTCTAGAAAGAAACAAAATAAAAACACATTGTTCGGAATATGGGAGGAATTTGGTACTTTTTTCCAATTTAACTTACCAAGAGCTCTGCCAGATCCCCGAGTGGAGAAGGTGCAGGCAAACAGAGCCTCATCTACACCCGAGGAATGGCTCTGGGCCCCAACAAAGGAGAAAAACTGGATCGTCACATGTCTATTATTTACCCTTGGAGCGCCTGTCTATCGAGAATGCCCACAAAACCCTGGATAAAGCTAAGAAATTGGGAAGAAGCGTGTAAGTTAAAACTAGCTCAAAGTCACTTGCTTCTTCTATTTATTTATTTGGTCTGAGATGAGTCCCACATTCACTTACCATATGGCATTAAATCATTCTGGTCCTTGAGTTATTATTACATGATTCAAAGAGTATAATTTACAGAATTGCCAGCCCAGGCTGCACTCTGTCCCACACCAAAAAAAGACCACAAGGAGGGGAGAAGAAAAATGACTGTTTCCTGGTAGCCCATACTTACGCTATTTTCTTTCACCACAGATTGTTTTGGCAGTCTAGACAGAGTCTTGTAAAATCCTTCCCTGATGTCATCCTCCTCCTTCCTTGATAAATTCAAAATGAGTCCGGAGCAAGCATGGCTCCCCTAGCAATGTCACACAAACAGCTAGTACAGAGCCACCCGGACAGGCCTCTGCACCCCAGCGATTTCCACATGAAGGGGCGGACTGATGAGCTGGCCACCGGAGTATGTAAATATGTGGCGGAGCATGCAGCTGCTGAAGGAAGGAAAGAAACACACATATGGGCATTTCATGTTTTGGAAGGACTTTGTGGAAAACAAAACAGATTAGAGAGAGAAGTCGGCTGGATTCAGGGAAAGAAAGATTAAGGAAATCATTTTCTTATTGAAGCCAGGGACGCAGGCTGAAATTAATAGTTCCTTAAAAGACAAAATTGTGTTTCTAAGAGAATATATTGGATCTTATGTCTGTCATTTTTGTGGGGGTGGGGGTGGGGGTGGGGGAATGTTTCCATATTAGGATTTTGAGATTCAGGTTATGAGAGCTGGAATTTATTCTTTTATCATTTTTATGTCTTTTTCACCCATTAGTAGAGTAATGCATTGCGCACACCAACACATGTGCAATAGGATAGAGGATACAAAGCAAGGTTCTTCTTTAATAAAAGATAAAATATATAAGACACATTCAAATGGTTATCAGGCTTATAGCCTCATTGAAAATAAGCCCACAACGTCTCGTCTCCAAGTGTATTAGGGAAAAAATATCAAATAAATGAAAAACAGGCCCTTAGAAAGAAAGAAAATCGATTCCAGTTTGTTAGGAAAAAAATCTATATCAGAAAACGTAAGGACAGAACATCCCCTATTAAAGATCTGGAAATTCTCTTTGTGCTGTTTATTTTGATGTGGTTACATACTTCTGGCCTTCAGGCGGGATTGAAAGAAAGATGCCTCTCACACCGCACTTTTAATATTCTCTTCAATTTAGTTCAATTCTTTTAAAAACTGAAGTTGTATAAAAAGAAGTAAGAAATGTTTTATTCCACCCTTACATTTTCTCTGCAATTGGTTATTTCGGAAGAACAGGAAATACTTTGGCGTATGTGTTTTCCCTGAATCCTGACGTGTTTCTCAACTCCTCAGCCCCTCCCCTGTCCATTCACATGTCCCTGCCTTCCCTGGCGCCCCTAACTTCTGTTCTTGCTGAGCTGTTTCAATACCTTCCTAAAATGTTCTCCTGTGCAGCCTCCACTGGTAACTAAAACACAGGCTTAGTCATGTTCTCTCACAACCTAAAGCCATTTGATGGCCTGTGAGCTCCCTACCAGGCCCTGCCAACAGCCTCTGCTGGCCACACACCCTGCTACCAGCCACTGAAGCCACATCACCCACCCTGCCTGGCCCTTCAGACCCTTTAAAGTGTCCAATGCCTGGCCAATTCCTGCTTCTCCCTCAGTAATGCTCCCCACCTCATCTGCCTGCATCTCGTTCTTTAAGAAACCAACCCCCTGCCTCTCTCTCTGTCTGTGTGGTCCTACTGGGCTCCCTTAATTGACCGGTCCTGGTGCCACAGCCCACAGCTGACACCACATAAAAACAGGTCTCGGTCACCCTTATACTGGCCACAGCTTCTGCCTGGACTCACTACTATTATGTATCTCAAGTTTACCTCCCCCAATGCTGCGCCTTCCCGGTCTCCAGCCTCCAGGCCGCCCCCCCCCCCCCATTTTTAAAAAATTATTTTTATTGAGATATAATTGTCATATAACATTGTGCAAGTTAAGTTGTACAATGTGTTGATTTGGCACACTTACACATACCACCATGGCATCAGCTAACACGTCTACCCCATCATACAGTTATCAGTTGTGCGTGTGTGTGGTGAGAATAATTAAGACGCCCCCACATTCCTTGCGGCATTATTCGTAATAGCCAAGATATGGAAACAACCTAGGTATCACTCAATGAGAAGATAAAGAAGTTGTGGGATATATATATATATATATATATACATATATATATATATATATGTGTATATATATATATATATATATATATATATATATATATATATATATAGTTCGACCATAAGAAAGAAAGGAATCGTGCCATTTGCCACAACATGGGTGCACCTTGAGGGCATTATGCTAAGTGGTATAAGTCAGGGAAAGACAAATGCTGTATGAGATCACTAATATGCAGAATCTAAAAATGCCAAACTCATAACAACAGAATGATGGTCACCTGAGGCTGGGGCAGTGCGAGGAAAAGGAATCAGGGGGATGTTGTTTAAGGATACAAACTTGTAGCTCGGAGATAAATAAATCCTGGGAATCTAACGCCCAGCATAGTGATTCCAGACAACAAGACTGTATCCTAATCTTCAAAGTTGCCAGGAGACTAGATCAGACTCTGGCCTTCGATGTTAGTTTGTGTCATCTGCCTCGATTTCCCCACTCAGTTGTGGGGCTGAATATTTTACCAGGCTTTCTAAGCTGGAACACGGCATAAGGGTGAGGTACAGCTAACAGAGAATTCCCCAGCTCCCCTAGGGATCCCATAAAACTGTGTGCTCTATTCTTCTCGGGTAGAGACCATTTTGTATCATTATGTTTTTACCAGGCAGAAAGCTCTTAAAAAACAATCACGGGTGTCTTACTCACTTTGGTATCCTCAGGGCATGACTTAGTGCCTGATAAACAGCAGTGGGTGTGAATCTTGAATTTCCTACTTATTCACCTCGGTATATCCACCTGCTTTATCAGATTGCTTGGGATATTTGTGGATTAAATAAACACTGTTGTTAATTTCCCTCTATCCTGCTTGACTTGTAACAATGCACATTAAGTAATGTTTGTAATTTTATGCGGGGCCCGCTCAGGACCCTTGTCCAAACACAAAGGACACCAGTGGGGGCCCTGGGTATCTCTTTGGTCTGCAGGAGCAAGGCTACGTATCCGGGCTGCTACACCAGAATACCATAGACTGGGGCTTATAAACAACAGAAACTTATTTCTCACAGTTGTAAAGGCTGGGAAGTCCAAGATCAAGGTGCCAACAGATCTGGTGTCTGGTGAGGGCCTACTCCTGGTTCCTGGACAGATGTCTTCTTGTGTGTCCTCACATGGAAAAAGGTGGCAAAGGAACCCTCTGGTATAAGGACACTAACCCCTTTACAAGGGCTCCATTCTCATGGTCTAATCATGTCCCAAAGGCCACAGTTCCTTACACACTTTGGGGATTAGGTTTTCACACATGAATGTAGGGGGGACACAGACATTCAAGTTGATAGCACCTGTCATAGTGTCACTGGACACAGCTGCCTAAGGTTTCATGGCTACAAAGGCACCATGAAGTTTGAGGCAAAGTACAAGCATGTGTGTGTGTGAATGTGCGGATATATGTGCCTGTGTCTTCATGTCTGTGTATATGTGTGTGTGCGGCACCATGTGCCAAGGAACTGGCTCTCTCCCAGTTCTGCGCCTCCCACCCCTCCAGCATCTGGGCCTCCCAGCAGCCCGCTCTCTCCCAGCACAGAATCCTCATCGCTCTGGGCACCTGGTACCCTGGTGCTCCCAGCCCACCCATTCACTTCCTTACCTATTCCATCTCTTCCCTAAGGTCCGTGCATTTGAAGGAGGAAAGAGAAGAGGAGACAAAAGAGAGAAAGTGGGGTAAAATAAATTTCTCCCTCCTACTGAACCCCCAAAACAAAAAGATAGAACCTCAAGCATATCCACTTATGCAGGTAGCCTACCAACCTGCCAGCAAGCACTCTTTGGAGAGCTCAGCTAGGACAGCTTGCAATGCAACCACAGCTGGAGATATTACTTCAGAAAAATGCAGGTAGCAACAAGAATTCCTATACAAGACCGCGCTCTGAGCAAGTGTGCATTGCTTCTCATGAATATTGTGTAATGTGTGTAAAGTTTATAGTAGGAGCTCAGAAAATAGCCTCCAGTCTCCGCTCACCACAGCAGAGCTCCCATGACCAGATGGCAGAGAAGACAGGCTTCTCCTTTGCCCCTCACTGCTTCTCCCTTGCCACATGCTACTTCTTCCTTCCCCCACACTGCTTCTCCCTTGACCCACACTGCTTCTCCCTTGCCCCACACTGGCTTCTCCCTTGTCCCATGCTACTTCTTCCTTCCCCCACATTGCTTCTCCCTTGACCCATGCTGCTTCTCCCTTGCCCCACAATGCTTCTCCCTTGTTCCACACTTCTTCTCCCTTGCCCCACACTGCTTCTCTCTTGTCCCACACTGCTTCTCCCTCCCCCACACTGCTTCTCCCTCCCCCACACTGCTTCTCCCTTCCCCCACACTGGCTTCTCCCTTCCCCACACTGGCTTCTCCCTTGCCCCACATTGCGCTGGTTGCACGGGCCTCACGTGCACTGGGCTCATGTTACTGTCCAGAAATGGCTACAGATGTTGCAGGACTGGTCCAGCCTGGGCTTTCCCTGTGGGGTGTCCCTGTGGGCTGCCTGCCCGCCCCCAGGGGCTCTGTGCTCCTCTCCTGAACAGCCTGTGCTCTGTGAGCTGTGGCCCTGGAAGGGGCTGTGTAGATATGAAGAGGGAAGAATTTGTCTCTGCATGGAGAGTGAGCTGAAAGTACTTCTTCTATTTGTGTCCTTTTATGAACCATGACCTTCCTAAGTAATAGCATTAAATGCCCCTTTGTCAGCACATCCCTGTTGCCTCTCACTTGCAAAATGTGCTCTGCAGGCGCTGGGCCCAAAGGATGTTACGGTTGTTTCCTGACGGCGGGGGAACTAAGTAAGGAAGGAGGTTTCTGTCCTCCAATACTCCTGACAAATAGCATAAAACAAAGTTTTTAAAAGTTTTTTTTAACTGCAGGACTTTTCAGAGCCTTTAACATGCATTGCATGTTGTGGATTTCCAAGAAGTAATTATAGTGTGTTAAAGAAAAGGAGGTACAATTACAAACTGCACCAAGTGCTACGAAGGGACAGAGAGGCACAGTGATGGAGAATACAGATGTGGGGGAGCGAGGGAAGCTGCTGCAGGTGACCAGGGAGGACCTCCCGAAGTGGGTGATGTCAGCATCGGGATGAAGGATGAGAAGGCAGCCTGGCAGAGTTAGATGGAGGGGAGGAAGGGGGTCCGAGGGAACAGCCCCGTTATGTCCCGGGGCAGTCAGGAGCTGAGGCCACTGTGGCGGGGGAGCTGTCAGGGGCACTGGAGAGGAATCTTGTTGGGGATTTATCCAAACTGCAACAGAACATCCCTGAGGGCTTCCACCAGACGCTGGGGACACCGCTGTCCTCTCTCCACGCCCGGTGCCTTACAGACCCCGCTGGGGCCCGAGGAAGAGGCATGATGCTTGGCTGCGCAGTGGCAGTTAGACCGGCAAAGGCCCGGTTCCCTGTGCTGAGCGCACTGTGTAGATAAAAACAAATGGTGTGGGAACGCAAGTCAGACACATAACCCTGCTTGGGGAGTCTCCCTCGGAAGCACAGGCCTCGCTGACGGAGAGCGCTGTCCACAGCACTTCGCCCTGTGTGACCTTCCTGGCTGCCCTCTGCTACCAGGAACGTCTCGGGTGTCATGCTGCAAAGGGATAATGCATATCCAATGTCAGCACAAGCGAAACATAAACGAAAAACTTTCTCTTGTTTTAATTCTTTATTGTTGAAAGTATTACATATGTCCCCCTTCCCCCCATTGACCTCTCCCAGCCCACCCTGCCAGCCAGCCCAGGCCATCCCCACCCTATTGTCTGTGCCCATTGGTTATGCTTACTGGTATATGCATACAAGTTGTTGGTTGATCTCTTGCCCCCCCGCCCCCCCCCTCCCCTGCCTTCCCTCCGAGGTTTGGTGGTCTTTCTTCCTGACATCCCCTCAGACCCAACTGGCCCCTGCTGCCACCGGCCCTGGAATCTCTTTAAGACACATGTTTGAGCCTGTCACTCCTGCGGAGATCCTTTGTCACCGACTAGATCCAAGCGCCTCAGCATAGCAAGTCCTCTTCCTCGCCCCCTCCCCCTCCCAGTGCATCACCTCTGCAGCCACCTGACCTCCTTCCCAGTTCCCTGAATACATTGCTCTCTCTCTAGCTCCATGTCTTCACTTTGTGCGTGTTCTTCCCTTGCCTGAGAAGTTCCTTCCCCTCCCACCCACTAAAGGGGTCATTTACTTCATCCCCGGAACCGTCCATAACCCGCCCCACCCCACCCCACCCCCCCCCCCCCCCCGCCCCACGCAGTGATGGATGGTGCCTCCTCCCCCCTATAAAGCCCTATCGTGAAGGACTGTTGCAGGTCTGTTGTCGGGCTAGACTGATTTCCCCGATGTCAGGATTCTACAGTATTAATTTCTGTGCCCCTGTGTAGCATAGGATGAGACCCAGAGTGAGCATTCAGTAAATATTTGATAAATTGAAGTAAAGATGAATCTTCAAGGGGAAAAAAAATCCCAGAAAGCACTTCTTAAGGGCCCAATAGAAATGATTTTCAGGGTTCACTGGTGTCTTGGATGATCTATTTCTTTACTGATCTTCACAGCTAATCAAGAGTTATCATTAATCATAAGACTTGCAGATCAAAGGATGCAAGAAAACAGCTTCTTCAAGAGGAAATATTAAAAACACAAACATTACTATGTGAAAGTCTTCCAAAATCCCTCACCTAAAAGTCAAAAGGTATGAAATACCCTCCGAAGACATTTGGGCTTTATAAAAATAGCCGACACATATTATGTACCAAATATTTTCCTGAGGGGTTTATTTGGCTGAGCTCTCTCAATACTCATTACAAGCATTTGAGGTCAGTATTATTATGTCACCCATTCCACAGATGAAAAAACAGAGACACAGAGGCTGAACAATTTGTCGATATCACATGACTAGGAAGCATGAATCTAGAGACCAACTCCTAATCTCTATATTATATTACTTTTAATTACTTCCGGTCTTTAGTTTATTTTTCCAGGACTTGTTTTCTTTTTTTCATGAAATTTATTACTCGATACTCATTTCCTTTGTATAATTATTACTTCTTAAAATGTTACAATATTTCTATGGTGTTTGGTAAGCAGGCACTGTCCCAAGACTCCTGAGTAACAGGTAACACACACACACACACACACACACACACACACACACACACTAATAAAGCCTGGAGTGACCCTGACCCCTGCTCCAGGTCTATGGACCCAGAGATGTTGATGGAATGGTATCCACATAATTCTGCTTGTTCAATATAGTGACTACCACCCTAAGCATAACAAAGTCAACGTATAAACCTCAACCTCCAGATGGTGGTAGTGTAGGGGGGGAGGTCCGGGGAGTTCCTCAACAGGGGTTGGGAAGGAATCACAAATCTCTGCCTGTCTTCAGGGGGGCTGCCTCCAGTAAACAGAATATGGACTTTGGGTTTGCCTCTCAGCTCCACCATTCCCTTGGCTTTTGGCAGAGGACTTACCCTTGCAGAACCTGTTTTTTTACTTAGGAATGCTGCTAATCTTTCATGGACAACATGAGATTTAAATAATAAAAAGTACATGAAGTGCTTCAATTAGTGTTTGGCACATGGCTGTTGCTCAGAAGGTACTAGTGCGCTAGACATTACTGTCGTTGCGTAAAACAGGCACAGGAGCAGTGGGCACGTATTGGGGTGATTAAAAGCATTGACTAGGTTGAAAGCAAACATATCAGAAACGTGCCTGACACCTAAGAAGCTCAAATATAAATGTTGGTTATTAATGGGTTTTTTTTGGAAGAAGACAATCTATTTAAAATTTGTAATTTGTATGCAATAATGTTTTGAGGATATGCCTTCTACTTAACTTCTTTCTTTTAAAAGTATTTTTTTCTAGGCTGAAATGATGGGAAAAGACACTCAATAGAAATAGACATTTTTTACTACCTTTGTGAAAGGATTTAAATCCTCATATAGCTGATATAGCACTTCACACGATTTTTATGCCTTCAGGTAATAAAATCGTTTTCAACTTCAGAAACGCCAAACAAAACATCTCACTTCTAAGGTCTGTCATAAACATGTTTAAATATTTTGTTTTAATACTTCGAGGAAGTGCTGAGTGGACTCCAAATTGCAAAAAATTACCCAGAAAGGAAAGAGAAAAACAACATTATTTTAAATTTTGTTTTCAATTGATTTTGACAAAAAGAAGATGAGTGTTCAAATGGAAAATCAGAATGGGATCCTCAGGGGGAATTTTCCATTTCCTTTTGGAACATCGAAGGGAGAATTTTAAGGGGTGGGATGGAGAGGAGATTAGGGAGCTAGTACTGTGGGTTCCCATGAACCAGACGAAATCCCACTGAAACCTAGTTGCCATGGGCAACCAAAGAAACACTAACACTGAAAGCAAGGGTTTTCTGGTTTTAAAATGATGTTTTATTGCATATCATCTGCAAAACACTGACTGCAGAGTCAGTTGATGTCAGCTCTGCCTCTTCCATTGGTCAGCGCTGTGGCCTTCGGTAATTTATTTGACCTCTGCCTCTCAGAACCATTATGTGTAATGTTTGTTGGTTGGACATGGTGTTTTTTAACTTCCATTTTAAGCTCCTCTAAATTTAAGCTTTGGGTAAGCTAATATAGGAGGCGTAGCAAGTGAACATTTCTAACACTGCATGTGCTGGGCTTCTTTGGGAGCAAATGGTTTAATCTGATTAACTTACATTTATCAAGCACCTACGGGGTGCTATTTAGACATACAAATATAAAAGGCAAAGATATAGATATAAAAGGCAATACAGACATAAAGAGAAATTGTGTTCTCTCCAGTAATATAAATAATCAACAAGACACAGCAAAAGATACTGCTGGGGATGTGGTCAGGGTCTGAGATGGTCTAGGGCAGTGATCGGCAAACTCATTAGTCAACAGAGCCAAATATCAACAGTACAACGATTGAAATTTCTTTTGAGAGCCAAATTTTTTAAACTTAAACTATATAGGTAGGTACATTGTTGTTAACTTAATTAGGGTACTCCTAAGGCTTAGGAAGAGCCACACTCAAGGGACCAAAGAGCCGCATGTGGCTCTCGAGCCGCAGTTTGCCGACCACGAGTCTAGGGAGTGCCCTGAGTGGAATTTTAAGAATGAATGCTGAGCATTTTTAGACCATTCTGCAATCGGTAAAATTCTCATGTTCATGAACTAGCTGTCTCTCTCGGTTGATGGTCTCATATCTGTGTGAAGTGGCCCCTTTGGAAATAAGGCAACCCTTTGGGTGGGTATTGGACATTTCAGTATTGTCGCTACTCCGCAAGTAGTTCAGAGCTCTCTCAGGGCACTCTTGCAGGGCCATATTTATAACGTTTTGTAAACAAGAGGACAAACCTCCCACTGTCACCAGGGCCTTGCCTGCACAGGACTCAGTTCCTGTCTGCTTCCACCAGGCAGGAACAGGGCAGACCCAACGCTATTTTCAGCCGACAGGGTCGCTGAATTTCTGGTTTTAAAATGATGAGAAAAACAACATTATTTTAATTTTTGTTTCAAATTGATTTTGACAAAAAGAAGATGAGTGTTCAAATGGAAAATCAGAATGGGTAACTCTTAGATGAAATACCAGGCAAGCCGGGGCATAGATTTCCGAGGCACATAGTCAGGACAGCAAGCAGTTCTTCTGTGGTGTTCTGTAAAGATGCACATTTGCTTCAGAGGCGGCCTCAATGTCATTTAGAATCTCGGGGCATTGTTTCCGGCACCCAGAAAGCGAATGCCCTCTCCCAGCAGCCATCCTCTTCAACCCAAACTCTCGTCATTGGCTTTGGGCTCAAGTAATTAAAACAACGGGTTGCTTAAAATATGGATTTCCTTTCAAGCAGTTGTCTGTCCTGTCCTGGAAGAAAGTTGGAATCCCAGGAGGATCTATTATAATCTGTCTCCTCCCCGGTAGGAGACAGCTGATCATAATAACGACCACTTTTAGAGTCCTATTCTGAGCCAGGCTCTTTCATAGACATTAGTGAGCTAACATATCCTCCTGGTTTTTTGCGATGGCAGGTACCATTTTGCCAAGAGCCTGAGACTCAGAGACATTAAATTGCCCAATGGCAAGAATATGGTAGTAAAAAAAAATCTTTAGCCAGGATTCATCCTAAATGCTGGTGGCGTGTTTAGGTTTCTTAAAGTGATATCCATGGGGATGGGGGCTTGGAATCCAAGTTCATCAGCCAAAGAAAGACTCTCTCTGTCCTCTGCAGAGGAGTCTCCTGTGATCCAGTTACCCCTGGAGTTGCAGTCAGGCGAGATGTAGGCCAAGAGAGATCAGTATTTTGTCAACAGGGAAACCTTTGGACGTTTGTCAAGCATCTTGTTCATCTCACCGTTGTTTTTCACTGCTCGTGTTTCCCTAGGAATACCCTCAATTTTGAGTCAATATTCTAGCAAAGGTGGCTGTCAAGTACATTTTCCCTATTGCTCTCAGTGTTAGTATGGAAGTATTATGATAGAGAAAAATAAGTTTGGGTTCTGGACATAACCAAATGATACTTCAGGTTATAGCACACTTTTGAAGAGTGTTCTTAAAATTTTCTTGTTTAAAATAAAATACATTATGACGAAACCGGTTTGGCTCAGTGGAAAGAGCGTCGGCCTGCGGACTGAAGGGTCCCGGGTTCGATTCCGGTCAAGGGCACGTACGTTGGTTGCGGGCACATCCCCAGTGGGAGATGTGCAGGAGGCAGCTGGTCGATGTTTCTCTCTCATCGATGTTTCTAACTCTCTATCCCTCTCCCTTTCTCTCTGTAAAAAATCAATAAAATATATTTTTAAAAAAATAAATAAATAAAATAAAATAAAATACATTATCCTACATAATAAAAGCCTAATATACTAAGTGTTCGGTCATCTGGTCATCCATTTAACCAATCAAAGCATAATATGTTAATGATATGCTAAGGCTGCTCAACTGCTCGCTATGACATTCACTGACCACCAAGAGGCAGACGCTCCAACTGGTAGGTTAGCTTGCTGCTGGGGTCTGGCTGATCGGGACTGAGCAAGATGGGCTGGATACACCCTGGAGCCCTCCCTGCAGTCCCTCCCCCACTGGCCAACCTCCTGCACCCCTCCCCAGCCCTAATTGTGCACCAGTGGGGTTCCTCGGCCTGGCCTGCGCCCTCTCACAATCTGGGACCCCTCAGGGTATATCGGAGAGCCAGTTTTGGCCAGATCTCACTCAACACAGGAGCTGTCCCCTGGTAGTCAGTGTGCTCCCACAGGGGGAGCACCACTCAGCCACAAGCAGGCTCATAGCTGGCGAGAGGTGGGAGCCTCTCCTGCCTCTGTGGCAGTGCTAAGGATGTCCAACTGATGGATTGGGCCTAAGCCATCAGTCAGACATCCCCCAAGGGATCCCAGACTGGATCCCCCCGACCCTGAGTGCATGAATTTTGTGCACAGGGCCTCTAATCTGATTATAAAAGATCAATGTGGCACATTGGCTGCAGAGAGCCCAGCAACCACAGGAGGTTGGAGTGCTCTCAGTGAAACAAAGTACTGGGATCTATCAGCAGACTCTTCAGGGGTTGTGGGGGCACCTGAGTCCTGTAACTTCTAGTTGTGCTCTAAGGCATATTATTGGGTCTTGCAAAGTGGAATCTCATTCATTTACCATGAGTTGTCACAAGAGAACTCTGCTCAAGTGAGGACTTTATTCGTTCATCTAATAATAAACACACTTTGGTAGTATATTTCGGTTATCTACTCCTGCATAAATCACCTCATGTATTAAGAGTCTAAAACAACATTGCCAGTTGGGAGCATCTGATTGGTCAAGCCTAGGTCACAGGCTCAAGCTTCCAGGTGGTTCTTTAGAAAAGAAACATCTAGGCCAGTGATGGCGAACCTTTTGAGCTCGGCATGTCAGCATTTTGAAAAACCCTAACTTAACTCTGGTGCCGTGTCACATATAGAAAGTTTTTGATATTTGCAACCATAGTAAAACAAAGACTTATATTTTTGATATTTATTTTATATATTTAAATGCTATTTAACAAAGAAAAATCAACCAAAAAAATGAGTTCGCGTGTTACCTCTGACAGGCGTGTCATAGGTTCACCATCACTGATCTAGGCTAATGTGCCTACCTCTCACCAAGGCACATACAGGGCTGCGGGAGAAAGTTCCCCTAAGTGAAATGGGGTCTTGATGGCTGGCTAGCCAGAAATAACAGCAAGTGTCTGCTATATGCAATTTTACCTGCAGTGGCCTCATTTTCCCACTCTATTTGAAGTTATAGATGAAACACACCATTCTCACTGGAAATGTAATGGTTTGGGGCAAGAATGCTAAGAGATGAAAGTGGGGAGTGCCTGGCCAAACCCGGGATATTTGTGAGTGCAATCCACTTACGGGGGCTCACTCTCTGTCCTCTGTGGTTGGTAAATGAAAGAAAGAGAAAGAGAAAAGGGGAAAGCTGAAGGCTGGGTCCTATTCCTGTGCCCATGACAGCAATGCCTGTGTTTATCTATTGATGGAAAACAATCAGAAAAGATGGTGGTATGAAAGTCAGTATTCCATTAGCCCTCTTTGAGGCCAAAATTACAACAGGATGGTTTGAGTAAAAATTGCATTTTTCAGAATGACATGCAAGAGGGCTTTCAATGAATTCCTGGCATGACATCCTTTGTGGAGTATGAGAGTCTGATCTGTGCAGTCCACTGAGTAATTCTTTTTTTTTTTTTTAAATATATTTTATTGATTTTTTACAGAGAGGAAGGGAGAGAGATAGAGAGTTAGAAACATCGATGAGAGAGAAACATCGACCAGCTGCCTCCTGCACATCTCCCACTGGGGATGTGCCCGCAACCCAGGTACATGCCCTTGACCGGAATCGAACCCGGGACCCTTGAGTCCGCAGGCAGACGCTCTATCCACTGAGCCAAACCGGTCTTGGCCACTGAGTAATTCTTTATAGACTCTCAGAGACAGCTCAGAATGGGATGGGGACAAAGAGTAGGACAATAGCCCTGGCCAGTTTAGCTCAGTGGATAGAGCTCCAGGGTCTGCATTAAGTTGAGAGGAGAATTACTCAGAAGAGATTATGAGTGAATTTGGCTAAAACACAGATAAACACAAACTCAGAGTGCTCGCTTCGGCAGCACATATACTAAGGTTGGAGCGATGCAGGGAGGATTGGCATGGCCCCTGCACAAGGATGACACGCAGGTTCGTGAAGCGTTCCATATTTTTAACAAAAAAAAAACTCAGACGGCAAGGTAAGGTTTTGTTAGTAGAGAGAAGTTAGATTTGGCATTGAACTGAAAATGATGAAAAGAGCAGAAGGAATGACTAGGTTTGTTACCGGGGGAAGAAAGACTAGAACAAGGAGCCAGTTGTAGAATAAATATGGGAGGGTGAAACAGGAAAGTAAGTTTTTCAACATTATGTAAGTTCACCTAGCACATCCAGTCTGGTGAGATCAAGTCTTTGAAAAGGTAACATGGGCTAAAGCCAAGCATTTATAGTTATCTCATGCCAGCCAAGTGCTCCTCCCTATTTTACAGATGGGCAAATTGAAACTGAGAGATGTTAAATCATTCGTACCAAAAATCATTTGTACAGTTAGCCTTGGCTAATGCGGCTCAGTTGGTTGAGCATCATCCTATGCACCAAAAGGTTGAATTCCCAGTCAGGACACATCCCTGGGTTTCAGGCTCGATCCCCTATGGATCCTCTGTGGGGAATGCGCAGGAGGCAGCCGATCAATGTGTTTCTCACATCCATGTTTCTCTCTCTCTCTCTCTCTTTCTCCTTCCCTCACTCCCTCTCTCTTTCAAAACCAATAAAAACATATTCTCACACACACACACACACACTTTGCAGTGGGCTAGGCAGGATGTAAGCCCAAATCTGTGTGATTAAAAATCCCAGGCTCTTTTCACTTTACAGTGATAACTCACATTCAGAAAATGTGACTTTAGAAATTATCTAGTCTTGTATTTATTTCGAACCTAAGTTTTAAGTAGAAGAGAGAGACAACTCTTAAGGTTAGTAGTAAATTTTAAAGGAAACCAAGAATATATGAGTACCATTTTGGTGGGGAGAGAAGTAAATGAAAGAAACCAACAGGTACACCCCTTTCAGTTAGCCTTCCCTCCACATATATGCAATCTATTCAGATTTTGAGGCATTTTTGGATTATTCAGCTAATGTTGATGAGGGAGGGCCAGGTGTAGAGTTGTTGCTGGGATGAGGCTGCCCAACCAGGGACTGCTTGTTCCGGCCAATGTTGCATCTAAATAGAGGCCTGTAACTGGTTAATTCCAGGCACAGTCATTAAGAATCAGGTGTGCCTTACTCACTATTCCTCTTTCCCTCTCTTCTAACTAGATAGTAGCACCTTTGGAAGACACATTAATGAAGACAACAGAGCCTCTGTCAGCCTAGCTTCTGAAAAACAACCACCATCCCCACCCTCTCTCTCTCCCCAAACATGAAGATCAGTATTAAACTACTAACTGCTTGAGTAAAAACTCAAGTTTCATTTTGTGTGAAACCATTAATAGAGGGTTTATTTGTTACAGCAGCTGGCATTACCTACACTAATACTATTGTATTAAATTCTCCAGGCTCTTTCATGCTCTTTCTTCTCTTTCTTATTTTACTTTTGATGTTTTCTGTTAGAACTTGCTTAATTATTGGAGCTGAATTTGTGAACCTGAGATTCTGAGGCCGTAGCTCGCTAATCCATGGCAGAGTCAGCCCATTTGTTACTCACAGAGCAAGTATTTAATAAACACGTATCTTGTGCTACATGTTACATGAAATGCCATAAAGGAATATGAATAAAATTTTTAGATACACTTTTAGAAGTGACTTACACTAATCATGTTACCTACAAGGATATTAAGGCAACATTGCTCACAGTAACAAAAGAAAAACATATAGATATTCAAGAATAGAAAAGCAGATAAGTTTATATTTGTCTAATAAAACACTAAGAATTATCTTAAGGGGAACTGAGTTTAAACTATATTCAGCAGGAAATTGAAGATCATTGAAATTTTTTTGAAAAGATACATGAACTGATCAACTTGTACTTTAGCGAGACTAATCAGCCAGTAGGATGTCATGTCAATTGAATTAGTAAAAGAATTGTGGGTAAGATAACCAGTTGTCCGGGGTATTTGTTCTTCCTTTCTTTTTTTTTTAAATATATTTTATTGATTTTTTACAGAGAGGAAGGAAGAGAGAGAGTCAGAAACATCAATGAGAGAGAAACATCGATCAGCTGCCTCCTGCACATCTCCCACTGGGGATGTGCCCGAAACCCAGGTACATGCCCTTGACCGGAATCGAACCTGGGACCCTTCAGTCCGCAGGCCGACGCTCTATCCACTGAGCCAAACCGGTTTTGGCCTTCCTTTCTTTTATTAGCAAAAAACTCCAGAGTGTTAGCTGATCAAAAAGCAGCCCAGCTAAAATCAATAATTCCCGGCTTCCCTTGAGAGAGGTGCGAGTATGCATCTAAGTTCTGGCCAGGCAGCGGTTGCTTTAACAGGAGATGAGACTGGGGTGTCATACCAATGTTGCTCAAGTACCTCCCATTAGGACCTCACGGCCAGATGGTGAGGGCCAACCCATTGGCAGGGCAAGCTGCTTTCATATCCAAACCTACTGTTTCAGTCACCATAATTTGGTAAAGATAGTGCAGAATAAGCAGCACACAGAATAATTGCCAGAGTTTTAAACACAAAATATGTGCTTGGGCAGCAACGAGGCTGCACGGTCTTGACATGACTATGCCTTTTCTCTTTCTGGATGTTCTTGATCTTCCCTCAATCGATTGCAAGGCCCTTTGGGCATTCTCTCATAGAAAGGATCCCTTTTTAAAAGAACACACAGCCAATTTCCATTGAAGTTTGGTAGAAATTAAGAACCCCAATGTTGGGAGGTTGAAGTCCCTGCAAAGATATCCTCTCACAAATTCTCTCTTGTTCTCCACCCTCTCAGCTCTTTTATAGCCTCATGTAAGCGAGGGAGTTCACAAGTTGTGTTAATATTTACAGATGCCATAGGTTTATCTCTCAACTAACATTGAGACATGGCATCTATTATTGCCCTAGCTGAAACAAAGAGAGATCATATTCCACGTTAACATATAGTCTCACAAATAACAGAAAGCCAGGAGCTAGAGAAAGCAAACAACGTAATCTAGAAAACTTCTTAAAAGAGCATAAGAATAAAAAAGGGTGTCCTACAGAACTCACCGGCAGGAATGCAACCAGACTTCAGGAGCAGAAAAGAACCTGGTGCTGGGCAGTCAGGAACCAGCGACACTATCTCTGGTGTCTGCTTTGCTGCCTCCTGCTTCTCCCTGAATGACTGTTTTATTCTCTTCTCTCATCATATCTTCTTTTTCTGCTATTCACTCCACCTGATTGAAGGGGCATGTCTTAGGACTCTGTCGATTTTACATATCCTATATTTGAAAAATTAATGAAAGTGAATTAAAATTTCCCAGTCCTAATTCCAAATTTCTAAAAGATAGAATGTGATTGACCCAGCTTTAACCAGGTGTCCAATTAACTATAGACATGAGGGGGCAACGGATAAACATAATTTAGTAACTCTTTGGAACTCAGCCTGAAGGTGAGGAATTGAATGTCATGGGTCATTTTGAGCTGGGTAGATACTTCAAAAGTTCCTTCTTCATATAGTGCCAATAGATTGTGGGGAAATGGGAAATGCTGTGGAGACAGAATCAATAGGCATTGGAAGCCAACTGAATGTAAAGGAAGAGGAGAAGGAATTTAAAATGCTGAAGGTAGAGTCAGAAAAACTTGGAGGAGAGCAGGGGACATAGATTTAAATAGGGAACAAAAGTGAAGGATAATACTTCTGTTTGGATATATTGAGTTTAAGATTCTGAGGTGACATCTGAATGGCAGTGGTTAAAATGGGCTAAAATTCAGGAGAGAGATGAGAGTGGAAATATTAATTCTTACTTATTTGACTGAAAAATTGATTCAGATTACCTTTCTTGTGGCAGGTGTTCTTTTAGGCCTTGGAAATATAGCAATAAACAAGCCAGACAAGTGGTTTTAACTCAAGTAATTGTGTCCTCCATAGTTTCCATAATAGGTGTAAGAAACACTGTGAGCCTCTTCAATAGTGATAAAACTCATGTATGTTATGGATTGAATGTTTGTGTCCTCCCAAAACTCGTATGTTAAAATCCTAACCCCCAATGCAATTGTATTTAGAGGTGGAACTTTTGGTAGGTGATTAGGTCATGAGGGTGGAGCCCTCATGATTGGGATTAGTGACCTTTAAAAGAAACCCTAGAAAGCTCCCTTGCTTTTTCTGCCATGTGAGGACACAGAAGACAATGGTCTAAGAACCAGGAAGTAGGTCCCTGTCAGACACAGATCTTAGGCTTCCTAGCCTCCAGAGCTAAGAGAAATAAATTATTGCTGTTTAAACCCCCCAATCTATGGGTATTTCTTATTATCATTATTATTATTACAGCAAAAGTGGACTAATACAGTATATGTAAGCTTAAGTGCATTTTTCTGGGTAAAAATTCCTCCGCTTTTTTTTAAAATATATTTTATTGATTTTTTACAGAGAGGAAGGGAGAGAGATAGAGAGTTAGAAACATCGATGAGAGAGAAAGATCGATCAGCTGCCTCCTGCACATCTCCTACTGGGGATGTGCCCGCAACCCAGGTACATGCCCTTGACCGGAATCGAACCTGGGACCTTTCAGTCTGCAGGCCGACGCTCTATCCACTGAGCCAAACCGGTTTTGGCAAAATTCCTCCACTTTTAATGGAATCTCAAAGAGGTACATGACCCCAAAGAAGTGAAGAATTACAGGTACTAAACTATATTTAAGCATTAAAACAGTGATTCCCAAAGTGGGCGCTACCGCCCCCTGGTGGGTGCTACAGCGATCCAGGGGGGTAGTGATGGCCACAGGTGCATTTGTTTTAACTTTTTTTTGTATTACCTTTCTATTCTGAGTTCAATAAATAGTTTCATAATTTCAAACTTCAATATTTCTAATTTACACCTTTCTTTACTATATTTTACGAAAAAAGTAGAAACATTAATACATATATCTTTCTGTTTAATTGCTATTAAAACTTTTAAAAAATTAATTTCCAGGGAGCGCTGAGTAATATTTTTTGTGGAAAGGGGGCGGTAGGCCAAATAAGTTTGGGAACCACTGCTCCATGCAGACAGTTGCTTCATGTGTCTCATGTGAGAGGACCCCTGAAGTCTTCCTCTGTTGACAGGTAGAGACCCCTGCACCGAATTGAGCACCTGCTCAGCTTCCCTTGACCACGTGGACCAAGATTGGTGGTCCCATCCCATCTCCATGGATCTCAGTGCTATTTCCAATTCCTGCCTATTTCATCAGTGCTCTGATGGGGAATCTCAAAAATAGATCACTGAACAATTGTGCGACAATTTCTGTGGGGCAACATCCTAGGGGGAGCCTTGTCAGTGCAGGTGTGCCCCGTGGAACTTTGGCAGGTCCTGCACACTGTTCTCCCAGAGGAGGGACTTTCCCCTTCCTCCCCAGGGCATCTGCTGGGGTCTCTGCTGCCTCACTTTGTCCCCAGGGCTGGTCCCCACCAGCCGAGAAGCCTGAACGGGGTGGTGGGGCATCTCTGGCATGTAGAGGCCTGTGCACTGCCTCTCATGTTGGAAGTGCATGTGTTTGCCCTTTGTCCCTTTAGAAAACACCAACCTTTGAGAGTTTTCTGCACCACAGGGCTGACACACCTGGGCCTTGCGTTGTGTGGAATGCTTTCCAGCTTGTGGTTTGTCTTCCCAGATTTCTGCATTTTTCTAGTTGTTTTGGGCACAGGAAGAGACAGCCATTGCCTGACCAGCTTCTGGCCCTGGGGTCACACTTAGCGCAGTGGTCTCCACCCTGAGATGATGCACATGCTTACTGAAAGGGCTTTCTTTCCTCCATCTAATCTCTAATTCATCTACGAATTCCCTTTTAATAGCAAAAATGCTATGTCAGATAAAAACAGATAAACATGTGAGCTGACACAAACAGCACTTATTGTGAGATTCCTTTTCTAGGGAACAGGTAAGGGGCAGAGACAGGAATCAGATCAGGGGCAGGAGGAGTGGGGAGTGAGTTCTGTTGCTGCAGGGTCTCCTTTTGGGATGATGGGACATCCTGCAACTAGGCAGTGGTGATGCTCACACAGCATCATGACTGTCCTTCATGCCGAGGAATTTAAAACTATGAACAATAACATTTAAAATATGAACAATAACCATTTAAAATATATTTATTTATTATTACAATGTATTATATAATGGAATAATGAAAACTAAAGATAAAAATAAAAAAATAATAAAAGCAATATCTCAAATAAGAAAAATGAACACACAACCCAAATCAAACAGTGGAGAACAGGGCGAACACATTGAAAAAACGGCCCTTGAGCTGGGCCCTCCACAGGCAGCTCCTTCTCCAAGGCAGGAATCTGCATGGGCTCCAGGGAAGGTTCTTCTTTCAGCAGTGGTGGGGTGTCAGTTGCATCTGGGGCCGGCCCTGGCTCCTCAGCTGAAGCTGGAGCAGCTGCTGGAGGTGGTGAAAGCTCAGGAGGAGGACACACCTCCAGCTCTGCATCCTGCTCTTCATGTTGTTCATCAGATGATACAGGAACCACATCCACCTCCTGGGCTGGTGCTGGAGTCAGAGGAGGAGAAAAGTTCACCCAGGTGCCTGTATTTCCATCTGTCGCCCAAAGACAGAACACTGGGCACATTTCAGGACCCACCACAGGGTGTGCTCCCCACCCGCAGTCCAACAGATAGGTGGTCTGAGGCCGGTCTTTGCTACTGGCCAGGCTCTGGGGGTGCTCTGGAAACAATCCCTCCCCAGAAACTCGCCTTCACACCCCCCATCCATTTGTTCCTTACACCCCTCCCCCACCTCCTCACCCTTGGGCTCTGACTCCTTGGGCTCTTCCTCGATGGTGTCCGGGTCTTCACTCCTAATTTTGAAAATTTCCATCCTGGTGTTCTGACTGAGTGGCTTTGAGTTTAGAGGTTTGTGGAGCCTGGGCGGCTTCGGTGGAGGAGTCCTCTTCCTGCATCCACACACGGGCCCTGGGTCCCCAGGCCCCCCGGTGGCCACACACTCTTCAGGCCTCTCCTGGCCCTCGGTGGACTGGCCCACCGTCCAATCAAGGGGCCAGGGGTCTTCCTCCACCACCAGATGCTGCACATTGACCTGGGAGTAGCTCTGCAATGACAGTGACCAGCAGCTGGTCAGGAGGCCTCAAGCCTGGCCCCAGTCCCTGCTGCTGCTTCTGCCCCCTGGACCTTCTGCTCCCGGATCAGGCCCAGCCCTGTGTCTGCACAGACCTCCACCCAGGGGAAATGAGAGTCACCTCCAGGGCCCAGGATAGACCTCGGGCAGAGGGCGCCGCTCACACTCCACGTCCACCCAGCCAGCCTTGACCTGGGCTGCAAACATGACTGGTCCTGACCCCTCAACCCAACCTGTTCCTATTCCAGGCAGGCCCTCCCCACGTGAACCCCCCTTCTACTGCCCCCCACCCCCCCCCACACACACACACAACACACACACACACACACACACACACACGAGGAGGGGACAGGGCTGCTCAGATGGGATCAGAGTGGTGGCCTGGCCTGAAAAAAACTGCCCTAAGCCTCCCTGTGTTACCGCCGCATCCCGCCGGGCAAAGGGCCACAGGCGTCGTCTGGGCTGGGCCCGGATCCAGCGGCGGGCACGTCTAAACACACTCTCATCGCTGCCTCTCTTGAGGCCTCGGCCTCGGCACACTGGGAGGCAACATGAAAACATGGTGTCCTCTCCACTGTCTGTGTCCGAGTGAGACGGGAAGGGGCAGTTATAGAATGTGGTGCGTGGTTACCATTGTTCTGTTGGCTCCATCGTCAGGAAGTGAGGTCACTGCTCATGTCTGAGGAGATGCTCGAGGTAGGGGACCCTCAGGTGACCTCACTTCCTGACGATGGAGCCAACAGAACAATGGTAACCACGCACCACATTCTATAACTGCCCCTTCCCGTCTCACTCGGACACAGACAGTGGAGAGGACACCATGTTTTCATGTTGCCTCCCAGTGTGCCGAGGCCGAGGCCTCAAGAGAGGCAGCGATGAGAGTGTGTTTAGACGTGCCCGCCGCTGGATCCGGGCCCAGCCCAGACGACGCCTGTGGCCCTTTGCCCGGCGGGATGCGGCGGTAACACAGGGAGGCTTAGGGCAGTTTTTTTCAGGCCAGGCCACCACTCTGATCCCATCTGAGCAGCCCTGCCCCTCCTCGTGTGTGTGTGTGTGTGTGTGTGTGTGTGTGTGTGTTTGTGGCGGGGGGGAGGCAGTAGAAGGGGGGTTCACGTGGGGAGGGCCTGCCTGGAATAGGAACAGGTTGGGTCGAGGGGTCAGGACCAGTCATGTTTGCAGCCCAGGTCAAGGCTGGCTGGGTGGACGTGGAGTGTGAGCGGCGCCCTCTGCCCGAGGTCTATCCTGGGCCCTGGGGGTGACTCTCATTTCCCCTGGGTGGAGGTCTGTGCAGACACAGGGCTGGGCCTGATCCGGGAGCAGAAGGTCCAGGGGGCAGAAGCAGCAGCAGGGACTGGGGCCAGGCTTGAGGCCTCCTGACCAGCTGCTGGTCACTGTCATTGCAGAGCTACTCCCAGGTCAATGTGCAGCATCTGGTGGTGGAGGAAGACCCCTGGCCCCTTGATTGGACGGTGGGCCAGTCCACCGAGGGCCAGGAGAGGCCTGAAGAGTGTGTGGCCACCGGGGGGCCTGGGGACCCAGGGCCCGTGTGTGGATGCAGGAAGAGGACTCCTCCACCGAAGCCGCCCAGGCTCCACAAACCTCTAAACTCAAAGCCACTCAGTCAGAACACCAGGATGGAAATTTTCAAAATTAGGAGTGAAGACCCGGACACCATCGAGGAAGAGCCCAAGGAGTCAGAGCCCAAGGGTGAGGAGGTGGGGGAGGGGGCGGGTAGGGAAGAAATGGGTGGGGGGTGTGAAGGCGAGTTTCTGGGGAGGGATTGTTTCCAGAGCACCCCCAGAGCCTGGCCAGTAGCAAAGACCGGCCTCAGACCACCTATCTGTTGGACTGCGGGTGGGGAGCACACCCTGTGGTGGGTCCTGAAATGTGCCCAGTGTTCTGTCTTTGGGCGACAGATGGAAATACAGGCACCTGGGTGAACTTTTCTCCTCCTCTGACTCCAGCACCAGCCCAGGAGGTGGATGTGGTTCCTGTATCATCTGATGAACAACATGAAGAGCAGGATGCAGAGCTGGAGGTGTGTCCTCCTCCTGAGCTTTCACCACCTCCAGCAGCTGCTCCAGCTTCAGCTGAGGAGCCAGGGCCGGCCCCAGATGCAACTGACACCCCACCACTGCTGAAAGAAGAACCTTCCCTGGAGCCCATGCAGATTCCTGCCTTGGAGAAGGAGCTGCCTGTGGAGGGCCCAGCTCAAGGGCCGTTTTTTCAATGTGTTCGCCCTGTTCTCCACTGTTTGATTTGGGTTGTGTGTTCATTTTTCTTATTTGAGATATTGCTTTTATTATTTTTTTATTTTTATCTTTAGTTTTCATTATTCCATTATATAATACATTGTAATAATAAATAAATATATTTTAAATGGTTATTGTTCATATTTTAAATGTTATTGTTCATAGTTTTAAATTCCTCGGCATGAAGGACAGTCATGATGCTGTGTGAGCATCACCACTGCCTAGTTGCAGGATGTCCCATCATCCCAAAAGGAGACCCTGCAGCAACAGAACTCACTCCCCACTCCTCCTGCCCCTGATCTGATTCCTGTCTCTGCCCCTTACCTGTTCCCTAGAAAAGGAATCTCACAATAAGTGCTGTTTGTGTCAGCTCACATGTTTATCTGTTTTTATCTGACATAGCATTTTTGCTATTAAAAGGGAATTCGTAGATGAATTAGAGATTAGATGGAGGAAAGAAAGCCCTTTCAGTAAGCATGTGCATCATCTCAGGGTGGAGACCACTGCGCTAAGTGTGACCCCAGGGCCAGAAGCTGGTCAGGCAATGGCTGTCTCTTCCTGTGCCCAAAACAACTAGAAAAATGCAGAAATCTGGGAAGACAAACCACAAGCTGGAAAGCATTCCACACAACGCAAGGCCCAGGTGTGTCAGCCCTGTGGTGCAGAAAACTCTCAAAGGTTGGTGTTTTCTAAAGGGACAAAGGGCAAACACATGCACTTCCAACATGAGAGGCAGGGCACAGGCCTTTACGTGCCAGAGATGCCCCACTACCATGATCAGGCTTCTGGGCTGGTGGGAACAAGCCCTGGGGACAAAGTGAGGCAGCAGAGACCCCAGCAGATGCCCTGGGGAGGAAGGGGAAAGTCCCTCCTCTGGGAGAACAGTGTGCAGGACCTGCCAAAGTCCCACAGGGGCACAACTGCACTGACAAGGCTCCCCCTAGGAGGTCCCCCCACAGAAATTTTCGCACAATTATTCAGAGATGTATTTTTGAGACTCCTCGTCAGAGCACTGATGAAATAGGCAGAAATTTGAAAAAGTACTGAGGTCCATGGAGAGGGGTGGGACCACCAATCTTGGTCCACGTGGTCATGGGAAGCTGAGCAGGTGCTCAATTCGGTGCAGGGGTCTCTACCTGTCAACAGATGAAGACTTCACGGGTCCTCTCACATGAGACACATGGACCAACCGTCTGCATTGAGGATCCCACACATTAAACCCCTTACATCTGATTTCAACAGGCAGACATGCATATGTGCATGTGAGTCTGCCTGTGACACACATGAGAGAGGCTGAAGTGAACAATACACACTGGGCCACAAGTGAAGGTCAAGTCATCTCTGGTTTGGGACTTGCAAATCTATCTACTCCTTGAGTTGATTTTTTTGTGTAATGCATGTATGATTTTGATAGTTCTGATAATATTAATGTCATATGTTCAATGTTATCCATATACCACTTATCTATGGAGTAAAGTACGCTGTTTAGTTTTTTAAAATGTTAAAGTCTCTGATGACGGGGGAACATTAGAAAATCCAGAGGAGGACTTTTCCTTGAATATCAGTCTTCTCACCAATTTGTATATGAGCCACTGATTCTGGGAAAGTGTTTTCAAGAAAATATATGGCAAAGAAGCGGTGTCTAAATATATAAAAACAACCACAACAACAACTCTTAATGTTCAAAAATTAGGAAATAAAGAAAAAAATAATTTTAAAATGGGCATAAGTCTTGGACAGTCACCTCACCACAGAAGATACACAGATGGTAGGGGATGCATGGTGGCTAGGAGTAGGTGGAAGGTACACTCATCTCCTCCCAGGACCAAAGGTGAATAACAGCTAAATGATAGAACAAGCAACCTGAACAAGCAAATGAAGACTAGTTGGACATAAGCCTTATAACCAAGGCTTAGAGACAAAGCCAAACCCAGGGTGGTAGGAAAGGGACCTGAAAAGGGCTGGCCCCACACCCTTCTGTGGCAGTAGAGAACCTTCGGGAATATTTCAGTTGCAAAGGTAGCCCCTGAGGAATGAGGTGTCTCAATCCCTCATTGGGCTCCTCATTCCAGAGCACCAGACCTGGGAAGAGGCAGTGGGATAACAACTGCCTGTAAAAATCAGTGGGGATTTCATCCACCAGGGAGGTACTGGAGGTCTAGTGAAAAATCAGGTGTCCTCTTAAAGGGCCAGCACACAAAATGCCTTTTGCAGGCAACACTCATCTCAGGCTCCAGCAGAGAGATTGAGGCTGAGAGCAGACACCCGGCAGCTTCTGCTTCACCAGCAAGGTGAATTCTGCAAGGAGAGAGTACTCCAGGTGGAAGGGTCCATAGGAAGCGTGGGTGCCATTGGTTGACTGTGCTGCTGGGGCAGGAGACCTGGGCTTTGTGATGGGCAAAGCGTTCTTGGGAACAGAAGGCAGCTGTTTCTTTGGAGCCATGCGTGGAGGATTGGTCTTCCTGTCCCCAGTCACTGTCTTCTCTTCACCATCAGGTCGTTTGCACCCAGAGCTTACTTACCTGCTCCAGAAGGGGTTCATAACGTGTGCTCCACACAGAGAGGTGCAGCTGCCTGTGTCATCCAACTTCCGTCCCCAAAGTCATGTGACCTTCCTCCTGCAGCTCCCACAGTCTCCTGGCTGGGGGCACCCTCCATGTGGGGGCTGGAGGGACAAGGAGGACAGCCACTCAGCAGCTCCCAACACCCATTTTTGATAAAAACTCTCAGCAAGGTGGGAATAGAAGGATAATACCTCAACATAATAAAAGCCATGTATGACAAACCCACAGCCAACTTCCTATTCAATTGGCAAAAACTAAAATCATTTCCCCTAAGAACAGGAACAAGACAAGGATGCCCACTCTCACCACTCCTATTCAACATAGTACTGGAAGTGTTAGCCATTGCGATTAGACAAGAAGAAGAAATAAAAGGCATCCAAATTGGAAAAGAAGAAGTAAAACTGTCCTTATTCACAGATGACATGATATTCCACATAAAAAACCCTAAGGACTCCATCAAAAATCTATTAGACTTAATAAATGAATTTGGCAATGCATCAGGATACAAACTTAATGCCAATAAATCTATGGCATGTGTGTAAACCAATAGAGAACTTACAGAAAGAGAGACTAAAAAACAATCCCATTTACCATCGCACCAAATAAATTAAGATACCTTGGAATAAATTTAACTAAGGAGGTAAAAGATCTAAAGGTGGAAAACTGCAGGACACTGACAAAAGAGATAGAGGAAGACATAAACAGATGGAAGAATATACCATGTTCATGGATTGGTAGAATCAACATCATTAAAATGTCCATACTACCCAAAGAAATATATGAATTCAAAACACTCCCCATTAAAATAGCAAAGGCATATTTCATAGACCTAGAATGAACTATCCAAAAATTCACCTGGAATAAACACAAACCCCGAATAGCTGCAGTGATCCTGAGAAAGAAGAGCAAAGTAGGTGGGATCTCATTACCAGATATTAAGCTGTATTACAAAGCCACTGTTCTCAAAACTGCCTGGTACTGGCATAAGAACAGACATATAGATCAATGGAATAGAATAGAGAACCCAGAAATCGACCCGAACCAATATGCTCAATTAATATTTGACAAAGGAGGCAAGAACATACAATGGAGTCAATATAGTCTCTTCAATAAATGGTGTTGGGAAAATTAGACAGATATATGCAAATAAATGAAACTAGACCACCAACATACACCATACACAAAAATAAACTCAGGATGGATAAAGGACTTAAATGTATGACTGGAAACCATAAAAATACTAGAGGAATCCAAAGGCAACAAAATCTCAGACATATGCTGAAGCAATTTCTTCACCGATACAGCTCCTAGGGCATTGGAAACTAAAGAGAAAATAAACAAATGGGACTACATCAAAATAAAAAGCTTCTGCACAGCAAAAGAAACCATCAAGGAAACAACAAGAAAGCCCACTGCACGGGAGAACATATTTGCCAATGTTATCACCAGTAAGGGTTTAATCTCCAAAATTTATAGGGAACTCATACAACTTAACAAAAGGAAGATAAACAATCCAATCAAAAAGTGGGCAAAGGTCTTAAATAGGCACTTTTGAAAAGAGGACATTTAGAAAGCCAAGAGACATATGAAAACATGCTCAAAGTCACTAATCATCGGAGATATGCAAATCAAAACAACAATGAGGTATCATCTCACACCTGTCAGAATGGCTATCATCAACAAATCAACAAAGGACAAGTTCTGGTGAGGATACGGAGAAAAAGGAACACTCATGCACTGCTGGTGGGAATGCAGACTGGTGCAGCCACTATAGAAGACAGTATGGAGTTTCCTAAAAAAGTTAAAAATGGAACTCCCATTTAACCCAGTGAACCCACTTCTAAGAATATATCCCAAGAAACCAGAAACACCAATCAGAAAGGATATATGCACCCCTATGTTCATAGCAGCACCATTCACCATAGTTAAGATCTGGAAACAGCCTAAGTGCCCATCAGCAGATGAGTGGATTAGAAAACAGTGGTACATCTACACAATGGAATACTATGCTGCTGTAAAAAGGAAGGAGTTCTTACCATTTGCAACAGCATAGATGGAACTGTAGAGCTTTATGCTAAGTGAAATAAGCCAGTCAATGAAAGAAAAAATACCACATTATCTCACTCATTTAGGGATAATAAAGACCATTATAAACTGATGAACAAAAATAGATACAGAAGCAGAGCAGCATCGAACAGACTGTCAAACTACAGTGGGAAGGACGGGGAGGGTTGGGGGATTGAGGGGTAAGAGATCAACCGAAGGACTTGTATGCATGCATATAAGCATAACCAGCGGACACAAGACACTGGGGAGTAGGGTAGGCTGGGGAAAGATCAAGGGGAAAAAAATGGAGACATATGTAATACTCTTTGTAATATCTTAAGAAATAAAACAGCCCTAGCCGGTTTGGCTCAGCGGATAGAGCGTCAGCCTGCGGACTCAAGGGTCCCGGGTTCGATTCTGGTCAAGGGCATGTACCTTGGTTGCGGGCACATCCCCAGTAGTGGGTGTGCAGGAGGCAGCTGATCGATGTTTCTCTCTCATCGATGTTTCTGACTCTCTATCCCTCTCCCGTCCTCTCTGTAAAAAATCAATAAAAAATATTAAAAAAAAAAAAAGAAATAAAACAAAATTTAAAAAATAAAATAAAATAAAAAAGACCCTTCACTGATCTGAAGCACAGGTACTAGTCTGATAAAAAAAAAAAAAAAAAAAAGAAAGGAAACCTGCAAATTGAAAGAGAAATATCAGATGAGAACAAGCAATGCAGCAGTGCCTTGAAGCACTGGGTAGGAGTTCTTGGACGTACTTGAGATTGCTTGGCTCCCTCTATAACCCCTCCCTCTATGGTGCTTGCTATTTCCAAACATCATTTCAATATCTGATGAGTGGTCCTGTGAAACTGAATATTTTAATAAGCAATAAAAAATTATTAGGACTCTGCACCAGTCTTTTAGATTTTTTTAAAACATAAAAGTCTATTTTACCATTCAAAACTGTGCAAGAAAGGCTGAGGTATGAGGTACATATCATTTTTTCACAATACCTGGATTACACATGCATAACAATGAATTCCTTAAAAACTTTTCCCATTACTGTAGGTTAGGAACATTTTATTACGTTATAAATTTTGTGGACAGTTATGGGAATTAGAATGGGGGATTTGTCTCCTATATTATCTCTAAGTCATAGGTATGGAATGTGGACTGGTCATTTCATCGCATTTAGTCAGGTTATTTAAATCATCTGTGACTTTGTTTCCTTTTCTGTAAATAGAATACGAATATATTTTTCAGGAGAGAAACATTAATGGACTGCCTCCAATATGCCCCCAAACCAGGGATTGAACCTGCAAGGCATGTATATGCCCTGAGCTGGGGTTGAACTCCTAACCATTTTGGTGTACGGGGTGAATCTCCAACCAACCAAGCCACCCTGCACAGACTAAGTCATTTTCTTTACATTGTATAAAATAATTTTAGTTTTTTATAATAAAATTTTCTAATTTTTTTTCAAGAAAAATATAAAATATTTAATTTTGCAAAGATATTTGTATAATTTGGTCAATTGTTAACCTGAGGTTTGTAATTAAAATATATAGTAGTACTTTAATATAAAGTCTTATTCCCTGTTTCTAAAAATTAAACTAGAAATATATCATTATATTTTTGTTGATTATAAAGACCAACAAGAATCTTACTGAAATTTTATCTAGAACCTTGCTTCTAAATAACATAAGAATTTCTGAACTTTAAATATTAAAATAATAGGTGGTACTCTCTCTTATATCATTATAAGTAAATAGTTTTTGTGGGGATAGTATTGAAATATATATGATTGAACATACTCTTTGATTTATTTATAATTTTCATTATTTATTTACTCATTCATTCATTCATTCATTCATTTTTGTTCATCTTCACCCAAGGATATTTTCCCATTGATTTTTAGAGATAGGGGAAGGGAGAGGGAGAGACAGAGAGAAACATCATTGAGAGAGAGAGATGCATCATTGGTTGCTGCCTGCATGCACCCCAACCAGGGCTGGGGAACCTGCAACCAAGATATGTGCCTTTTTCTGGAATCAAACCTGGGACCCTTCAGTCTGAGGGCCGATGCTCTATCCACTGAGCCAGTCTTCTATGGCCCTACTCATTGATCATACATTCAATACACACTAAGCCAGAAGCAGATTTACATGAACATAACGAACCTTAAGTTTCAGGCCATTTCAGCCTCTTCCAAAAACAACGCCTTAGCAATTACTTCACATTCCTCTCCAATTATGTTATATTTAAGCAACTAAAATTTTTTAACCATAGTTAGTTAAGACTGATAATCTCTTGATACAACAGGCATTTGTTGCTGTATACTTTGTTGTGTATTAAAGAGATCATCCAACCATTTTTAGACACATAATTAGTCTGTATAGTGGCTCTGTCCTGCCTCTGCCCCTGTCAGGAGCAGCCACGGGCCCTTTTCCTGCCTGATTAGCAGAAGTCAAGTTGGGGGATAATAAACTTGTATTTAGTAAATGAAACCCCTTTACGAATGAGTGCAAACAGGAATCATGATACTCCTAAAGGTCACTGTCCTGAGTCAACCATCATCATGTCATAGAGGTTTAGGGCCAGCGATCACCATGGTCTGTAAATAATGTCCCAGGATCCTTACCAGTCAAATATACATAAAGGAGGCCTGAAAGTGCAAAGCTCAAAAGGTTTACTTGCTGGAATATTCTTGAAATTTTTATAATTTTATCATGAAAAACTGAAATTATCTTATCAATAAATCCTAATATACAAATAGACCAAAAGGTGGAACAACTGAACAACTGGTTGCTATGATGTGCACTGGCCACCAGGGGGTACATATGGAAGATGGAGGGCATTGGCAGCGGGCAGCAGAGCATGGAACATGGCAGGCATCAGTGGCAGCAGGATGGTGGGGAAGGTGAACGGGGGCGCCAGACCGAGGTGGGGTGCTCGTTGCTATCATCGGGGCAAGCCTCTGGTAGTTACTGAAAATTCGTTGCTCCCACATGCCACGGCCCTGCCGAGTGCTCACACCTGCTGCCGGCACCTGGTGCCGGCTCCAATTGCTTGGCACTGTCAGCGGGTGAGAGTGAGAGCTACTGGCACAAATTGCCTCTCAAGGCTTCTCCACATCCCCCTGATCCTGAGGAGTGATCAGGGCAGCAGCTGCCTCTCACACCCGCTGCCAGTGACAGCCCTGCTCACACCCGCTGCCAGTGCTGGATTCACCACTTGCATCCACTGCTGGTGCCGGCCCTGTTCACACCCGCAACCAATGCCAGAGCCGCCGCTCACACCCACTGCTGGCGCTGATCCCAATCACTCCGCACTGTCAGCGTGTGGGAGCAGCGGCAGTGGGAGCAGGGCTGCCGGCAGACAGGAGACTGGGGAGCTGCAGACAGGGCCAGGTGGGGGCACAGAGGATGGGCCAAGACCCGCCCCTGTGACCACCGCAGCCTGGCAGCCCACAGTTCCTTTCAAGGTGCACAAATTCATGTACTGGGCCCCTAGTCCTAGCTAATAATAGAGAAACATGGTAATTAACCATAACTTTGCTACGCTTCCCATTGGCTAATCAGTGAGATATGCAAATTAACTGCCAACCAAGATGGCGGCCGGCAGCCAGGCCCCTGAAGTGAACAGGAGGCTTGCTTGCTCCAGTGACGGAGGAAGCCAATGTTCCCCGCCTGCCGCTGCTGGGCTCTGAGCTGCTCTCCAAGAAACATTGTTGCAAATATAGAAGGTAAACAATCCCCAGAAACCTGCTTTCAGCCAGCCGGGATCTCAGAGCTGGAGTTGCAACAAAGTTTCAAATACAGAAGGTAAACAAAGCCCAGAAACCTGCTTTCAGCAGCCAAGGTCTCAGAGCTGTAGTTGAGCCTCAGAGTTAAAGCAGGCTCTCAGCTCCAGTGACAGGCATAGAAGGTAAATAAATCCCAGAATAATAAAAAAAAAAAAGTAAAAAGGAGAGGTTGGGAGCTTCAGTCACTGCCAGCCTGAAAACGGCCCTCAGCCCCTCACCCAGACTGGCCAGGCACCCCAGTGGGGACCCCACCCTGAAGGGGGTGTGACCAGCTGCAAACAGCCATCATCCCCTCATCTAGGCTGGCCAGGCACCCAAGCGGGACCCCCACCCTGATCCGGGACACCCTTCAGGGCAAACCAGCTGGCCCCCACCCGTGCACCAGGCCTCTATCCTATATAGCAGTGATTCCCAAAGTGGGCACTACCGCCCCCTGGTGGGCTCTGCAGCGATCCAGGGGCGGCGGTGATGGCCACAGGTGCATTTGTTTTAACTTTTTTTGTATTACCTTTCTATTCTGAGTTCAATAAATAGTTTCATAATTTCCAACTTCAATGTTTCTAATTTACACCTTTCTTTACTATATTTTACGAAAAAGGTAGAAACATTAATATCTATATCTTTCTGTTTAATTGCTATTAAAATTTAAAAAAATATATTTCCAAGGGGCGCTGAGTAATATTTTTTCTGGAAAGGGGGCGGTAGGCCAAATAAGTTTGGGAACCACTGCATTAAAAGAAAGTATATAGAAAGAACAGAAGCTATTCATTGACAATGTTTTGATTAACACCAATGTTGATAGTGTAGGAGAATGCAGAGAAACCAGAAAAGAAGTAGTCAAAGACAATCTTAACTGAAGATTTTTGAAGCATTACCCAATGTATTGTATTTTTCCTTCTTGCCAATTCCTTCGTAAGCATAATTGACTATAAACCCTGAGGCTAAGGCTTAATGTGTTAAGGAAACAAAGAATAAAGGTGGGGGAGGGGGGAGAAAGAATCTCAGCAAGAAAAAGAGATTATTCTTTTTTAGTTCCTAAGGAAGTTCTTGAAAGGCAGTGAAAGAATACTAACTTTGAAAGAGAAAGCCTTTTTCAACTCCCCCCAACACACACACATACTAGTACAGGCACAGGGAAGAGTCTAGTGGACTCAGAGGACTCTCCTTTTTCAACTATAGAATGTGTGAGAATTTATGATCATTCAAGAGCAGATTTTGCACCACACAGAGAAAAGTAGGAATCCTTTCTGGGCTGAGGGGGGAAAAAAAATCTAAAGAGGAATAGGGAAGGAGAGCAAGGGAGTTTGGGTGCTAGTGTGAGCTCTTGCCTCAGGGTCAAAATCTGTGTGAGTGATAGAGATGCCTAGATTTATGTGGGGATTTAAAAACAAGGGGGCCCGTGCTCCTTTTTCAAACTCTGGAAGTAGGCAGATTTCCTAAGGGTCTTCTGTCAACATGAAGTAACCAGAGGAAAGTGGCAGTGTTTCCTGGGCAGGTTTAGGCAGAGCATGGATTGGAATAACCTCTCCCCAATCTCTCCACCCACCTCCCAGACTCTTTAGATTTCCTTGAGAAATATAAGAGATCCCAACATGTTCTGTGTGTCTACTGAAACATTAGAAATAGCTGGCAATTGAAAAGTAGTCTTTCTATAAGACATTACCACAAAATATAACAGGTCAAAAGGACCAGTTACTAGATTCTAAAGAATAAAATGAGGCCAGGAGAGCCTTTTGCAGAAGCTTCCGGGTGGCCAGTGAAAGCTGTGAATGAGAGGAGGATGTGACTAAGTCTGAAAGGATTACAGAGCCAACCATTGTGAGGGTGGGGTGAGTCAGCAGACGCAGACCACTGAGGTTCCAGGAGCAGTCACCTTGCAGAGCAATAGAATAAGATTGTCGTCAAAAGTGAATTCTAGCAGAGACCGTCTCTCCCATATGAGGTAAGCCCCTCAGAGCTTAGAATAGTCTGGGGAGAAGGAAGAGAGAATGCAGAAGGAGAGAATCAAGATATCTGTGCTTTAATACAGAAAAGCCCCAGTGATCCTGATTTGATAAATTTAAGTTTTTCACCATTAATGGACATGAAAGTCACCAGGAATAAAATTAAGTTTTATCTTTATTTGCTTAAACTACATGGTATGTAAAATTTATAGCCGCTACTATAGAAGATAAAGCAGGAAAGGTTTCAAGAAAGAGCACCTAGCTAACCCCCACAAATCCTGGGAAGATTGAACAAGAAATGTTGGTGAGAGTAGATTCAAAGTTGCAAGTGAGGATGGAATGGGTGGTGAAAGAAGGAAGTGAATAAGAATTTCAAAAACGATTAGCAATGAAAGACAGAGGAACAATAGCAAAGTTTTCTTGGCCTCCATTTTCTAATCTATGAAGAAAGGGGAAATAATACTTAAAAATGTACATTTGGGTTGGGAATAATGAAATAATGGATGAACCAGGCAATTTGGATATACCAAAGAGAAGAAGTAAAGAGTATGCCTGTATAGGAGAAAAACATAGTATATATAGGGTTTGCTATTATCCATGGTTTCAGGCATCCATTAGGGTCTTGGAACATATCCCCCATGGATAAGGGGGATTACTGTATTCTTCACTTTATGTAGTTTGGTATCTTTTGAATTCAAATCATGTCTTTTCAGAACTATTTCTACTCTGCTTTTCCTTGCAATGGGCCATAGAAGACTAACCTCTGTGGATGGTATCACCTGAATGCTCTTGCCTTCTTTCTTATAGTTGGGTTCAGTCAAGGGGAGGTACCAAGAAAATATCAAGGCAAGGGTACTTCTTCTTTGTTCCCTTCCTTTGGTGCCATTGCTTACAGCTCTAGTCAGACAACTCTTCCTTTATGGCTCTAGTTCTCTTGGACTCCCATAACACTATTTCCTCTCTTATAGGTTTAGGGATGAAATGGCTTCCGATATTGCTTGTTGAATTTCTTGACTATGTCTACTCCTCTTTAAATAATCCTTTCATTTAAATCACTTCAATGAAAACATCTGAGAGAAAATCTATTCCCTACTGGGATCTTGACTGAGAATAGAAGAAGATATGACCAAAAGTCAAAATACTACACCCCATTGCAAGTGAGATGTGAGAGAAGAGATCCTCAGATGGAAAAATGAGAGGCAGCATCTGGGAAAAGTGGGACAGTCCATCCCTAGGACAGGGAAATGAGCTGGGAAGAAGAAAGTGATGAACTTGAGTATATACATCAACCAAGATCAAGACATGTCCCTCAAGATAGTACACTGGCAGTTCTGGACATAGTAAGCACCTTTTTCTGTTTCCTGAAATTCAAAGTTTTAGCAAATCCTTGGAACATGACATTTTCCAAGGATCCAATAAGAAGAACCAAGCGCACTCTCTTCCATCCACCCCATGGTTATCTCCTTCTCAACCTCAGGCCTGGGCTTTGGTATCACATACTACTCAGTGAGGCTCTTCTGACCATGCTAACTCAGATAGATAACCCCCCCTTGTTATTCTAGATGTCAGCTCATTGTGTCCTTTATAAAATTTATAACGATTTGTAATTATTTTATGCATTTGTTCATTTATTCTTTTGCCTCTTTTTTCCCACTAGAATGTAAGTTTCATAAGATTAGGGACTGTGTCTGACATTCAACATTATATCCCGAGAGATTGTAATAGAGGCTGGAAGATGAAATGTAATCAGTAAATATTCATTGAATTGTGAATTAATGAATAAATGAGTGATTAATTGCATGCATACTATATTTTTACCTTTACCCCACCATCCTCCAAAAAATTCATTCTGCAAAAGCAGGGAATTATAGCTGGAAACGCTTCAGTTAAGGACCTGGTTAAAAAAATGTCTGAGGTGTAGCAATAAACAAACAAACAAACTTTGGAACCAATAGTCCTGGAGTAAATACCAGGTCCCTTAGTCAGTTGCTCTTTGGCCTTGGCCAAGTCATTGATTATTTCTGAGCCTCAGTTTCTTCATCCATACATGGAAATAATAACTCTAACTTGTGTGATTGATTGAAAAGGCACTTGGCACAAATGTGGACTCAGTAGATGCTAGTATTAATGGCAATATAATTCTTCTTTTTTAAAAATATATTTTATTGATTTTTTACAGGAAGGAGGGGAGAGGGATAGAGAGTTAGAAACATCGATGAGAGAGGAACATTGATCAGCTGCATACCCCCCACTGGGGATATGCCCACAACCAAGGTACATGCCCTTGACTGAAATCGAACCTGGGACCCTTCAGTCCGCAGGCCGACACTCTATCCACTGAGCCAAACTGGTCAGGGCAATATAATTATTCTTTAATAAAATGTTATTGTTTATCTTTTCATTGGTCAAGTATCCTGTCTTATTCACAGTTTTATTTATTGTGCCTATAATACTGCCTGACACTTTTAGATTCTCAATATTTGCAAATAAATGTTGAATATTTGTGATTTAAGAATAATAATTAAATAAGATTTATTCAGATATCTGATAAACACTTTATATACCTGATCTCATTTTTATGTCTTCATGAAGTATATGCTATTATTTTCCCCCATTCATAAGTAAAAGAACTGAATGTTAGAAAAAGTCCTTCACTAAGTAAAGAATCTAAATGCCATCTCATCAACTCTGGCCCCTTATGAGGAGGACAGGTATCAGTAGCTTGGCATGCCCCTTCCAGAGGTTGCAAATCATAAGCTTAGTGTTTTAAAATTGGATAACTTATTTGAGGATTTTCACAGGTCCTAAATATAATCTGCCTTATATTGCATTTCTAAGGCCAGTTAGTACAATTATGCACCTCCATTTCAAACTTACATATTATCCTATATAATAAAATGGTAATATGCAAATTGACCCTAACGGCAGAACGACCAGAACAACTGGTTGCTATGATGTGCACTGACCACCAGGGGCAGATGCTCAATGCAGGAGCTGCCCCCTGGTGGTCAGTGTGCTTCCACAAGGGGCGTGCTGCTCAGCTAGAAGCCAGCTCATGGCTGGCCAGCACAGCTGTGGTGATGGGAGCCTCTCCAGAGGATGTCCGACTAACAACTTAGGCCCGCACCCCGAGGAGTCTGGGACTGCAAGAGGGTGCAGGCCGGGCTGAGGGACCCTGCCCCTTCCCCCGAGGGCACGAATTTTCATGCACCGGGCCTCTAGTAATATATAAGAGATTTGAACGATAATGTAGCTGCTACAAGACTGTATCTGTAAAGTGAATAACATATTAACTTCACTTATAATACACTGAAAATGTATTAAAATGAGAAATCCCTGATACCTATTTTTGGCTCAGCTACATCTCTGATACATAACTGGCATCATTAAAGAGGATAGGTCTTGGAATTAAATAGAACTGGATTTTTAGCCTGGCTCCTCCACGTACTAAACAAAGGATCTTGTCCAAGTTTCTTAGGCTCTCTCAGCACCACTTTCTGGTCTGCAAAATAAAGTTAATAACATCAATGTCACCCAGTAGCTATAGATATTAAATAGATAATCTACATGAAAGCAATTTGCTCAGAGTCTAGCAAATAGTGAAGTTCTATGTAAATGCTCAATTTTGTTCCCTTTCATTATTTTCACTGCTGTCTTAACAATTAAGTAAATAATCTGTATTCAGTATTTTTCACCAGCATTTTTACTTAGTCTTCAAGGTCAAGGTAAAACACATTAATTCAATAGTTTTGGAGAAAGTTCTACTGCCACTGCTTTTATTGTGTCTTTTTCTTAGTAAACCTCAAAACAGCCATCAGGTTTACACTTTGGATATTTATGAACAAAGCATTTACTAAAATATAAACATGAAATAATTAGAATCTTTGATATTTGTCTTTCAACATGGTATCTGTATGTACAAACTCCTTGGATCTGCTATTATCTTTCCAGAATTTAGAGGGTTTTGGTTGGTTATTTCCCCCCAAGGCCAGAGGTGGAGGATTGCATTATCTAAAACCAACAGGAAATGATTCAGATCAAGGTAATATCTAATAGTTCTGGTTCAGGACCTTTTTATCAGAAGGTGTTTCCTTTGTTGATTCATTTGTTCAAATATGTGTTAAGCATCCATTATGTACTGTGCTCTGTACAAGGCACCGAGGTGAGCAGTCCATGCCCTCGGGGAATCTCTAGCCTGGAAGGGTGAGAACGTTCTATGTATTTAAACAGTCAGAAAGTAATGCAAACTTTGATAAGTACCACAAGGATGTTGAGGCAGAGTATTATGGTCTTTCAAAGGAAGAAGACATTGTTTCCCATTGATGGGAGCTGGAATGACTTTGTATGTTTGGTGAAGTGTAAAGGAAGAGCTCAGAAGATGTCGCCATGAAGTCAGTCTCTGGAAATGCATTAGCAATCTAGACTCTCCATCATGAGGAAAGAGAGCTTAGGTAATTGTGGCACTTTGATCCCAGGAGACTCAAAGGCTCCAAGGACACTGTCAATCACCGATTGATTTGGGAGACGATTTCTGTGCACTTGGTCCATCCTCAGTTGTGGCGCAAGTCACATTGCATCCTAGCCATTTATTTTTCTGACTTCCTGGCCAGCTGATGAACTCCTGTAGGTAGAGACAATGTCTTTCTTCTCTAGTACATAGTCAGGCTCCAGCAAATGACAGGCACTCAATGCATGACTGTGTTATAGAAAGAAAGACCTACCAAACCAGAGAAGCCAGGAAAGAAGAGTGAATTTCAATGCTGTCTGTGTGGTTTAGATTCCTCACAGACAGAAGTCCTGGGGATCTGGCAAGAACAGTTCACTGTGGTCACGTAGGCAGGAGGCTAGGGCTGGCCCGCTTCCAGAACAGGCCTGTGTTGGCTAGACTACAGTGGCGCACTGAGCCCGGAGAAGGTGGGACGGTGGCATTACTCAGCCTTGTTCAGTGAAGAAAGCTCTATTCTTCTCTCCAAGCTTCTGGCTTGAGGTTAGTGGTAGTGACATGAGGCTTGGATTCAAGCACGGGGGTGTGAAGGCGGCTAAATGAGCAAAGAAAATTGGAGAGAATTGACTCAACAGTAAGTGCTTAGAGAATTTGTTTCATTTTTATACCAAATCTTCTGACTGCATAATAGTCTAAAGAGGTAAGTGATCATTTTGAAATTCTAAAAGGGTAAACAGATCATTCTTTTAAAACAAAATAGAGAAGAGTAACTTTGGGAAAGTCTGGGCCTTTTTCTGTCTTCTGAAAGGTAAGACATTGACAAAAACATATCATTGGCCCTCTAACTTGTTGCTATAAGAATTCAGAATCATGTCTGGGAACAGCGTTCTGAAATCTGCATTTTAAACACCTCCCAAATGATTCTGCTGTGCACTAAACGTGAACCCACTGCTGCGTTCTGTGGCCTTTGTGAACCAAGGAGAGCCTCTTCTTGTGTTTAAAGATGAAGCTACTAAAACCAATGTCTTTGTGAGGCCTCTTTCTGCTCTCAGTCTGAAGCTAGGAGCTGGAGGAAGTGGAGGCAAGACCGAAGGAGACAAAATAGGCATTAAAGGCCAGTGTACGCAGAGCATTTGGAGTCATCTTAAGAGCTAAATAAAGGGGCAGGAGAACTGGAAATCATCACCGTGGCAGACAGACAAAAAAAAAGGAGGATGCAGTTGCCAAACAGCTAATCAATGTATGTGGTTAAAATTCCAAGTTAAAAGTGAGGAAGCAGATCCGCAAAAACTGGAGAGCCAGGCAAGTCAGGGAAGCGATAACCCAGATCTGGGGCAGCCGCACATGCAGGATCCAACTCTACAAGGCTAACCTCCTCAGCCAGCAGCCTTGAAGTGGTTTCTGTAATAACAGTAGAATATGCAGTAATACGCAGCTATTAAACCCCCCGCCCCCAAGAACAATGTCCAGGTTGAGTTCCTAAGTACTGCAGAATTGCTTCCCTAATAATAGCTAACATTCATGAAATACTTCGACATAACATGCAGAGTTTCCATCATTTAAGTCTAACAACAAACCTGTGAAATAGGTGCCATTGGCATGGATCTTGTACAGACAAGAAAAGGGGTTGATCCCCTTGCTCAAGGCTGTGAGCAAGGGCAGAGCCAGGATTTGAACCCTGACAATTCAGATCCAGAGTTTGAATTCTTGACCATTATTTTATCCTGTCAGCTGCAGAGCAGTTGTATCTATGGCTTTTACACAGTAATCAACTTTCAGTTGTAATGATTCAATCATTATCATTTCTGTTACAATGTCTATAAAATTAGGAAGGCGATTTATAAGTTCTCTGTATAGAATTACATACTGTTTTTGCTTCAACTGCATACAATGCACTATGTACAAATGCTAACATTTAACATTACAAATATCAGATATGTAGTATGAAGTCATTTTCACACACACACACACACACACACACACACACACACAACACACAAATGCCAACATAATTTTCATGGCAAAGAGCTAACCAAAGGACCCCCAGACACCCAACCATGTGTGTATGTATATTGTATTTAATGGATTTTTACTCCTTTGTTCTGTGCATGTTGTTCTTTTCTTTATTCAATTGTGGCTCAGATTTTGTGGACTTGTTCAAATTTTTTAAAATGCACTTGTGCATGTACACAGAAGAATGTGCTCCTTTTATCTCACATCTCTAGAGGTTGTCTTCCTGCTTCAGGCTCCAAGGCACACCATGGCAACAGGGGGCGGGGATACTTAAGGAGAGCAAGACTAGGTTGGTTAAGAAAGACTTACGATTATAAAACAAAATGGAGCTACCCTCAAACCGAATGAAAAATAAATGCAACACAAGAGCTTTTCCTAAAGATTTTATTACGCTTTAATGGCACTCACAGTTCTACTTACATGTATAGGCCGCTGGTAACGTCCAGTATTCAGGGTATCTCTGGTAAAGCCTAACCTTTCAAAATACACTGACAGTTGTTGGCGACTGGTCTATAGTTACCCTTAACTAAAAGCAATTCTTTTGTTGTTGTTAATCCTCACCTGAGGATATTTTTCCCATTGGTTTTTAGAGAGAGTGGAAGGAAGGGGAAGGGGAGAGAGAGAGAGAGAGAGAAAGAGAGAGAGAGAGAGAGAAACATCCATGTGAGAGAGACACATCCATTGGTTGCCTCCTGCATGCACCCCGACTGGGTCAGGTATCAAACCTGCAACCCAGGTCAAGGGACCTGAATCAAACACTCAACCTTCTGGTGCCAGGGCCAACGCTCTAACCACTGAGCTTCCAGCCAGGGCTAAAAACTACTATCTCATTCCTCAGGCATAGCGGAAACCCTTTTTAAGATAGCAGCAACTGAAACCACACACACACACACACGCACACCACCCACATCAGAAGTCAGAGCACCAGCAACGGACAGAGACAAAGTTGTAGAGAACAATGTGAACCTAGCTGTTTCCTCCAGAATCTAGAGCACAGAGACTAAGTCAGTGTGTTTTAGGTCTATGTGAGCACATTTAATTGTCCACTGTCCACACAGAAGCTGCAGATTATTGGGCTGGCAGGGCTCACTCTGTGTGCAGTTGGAAATGTAGTCCAGGACATGGCAAATACAGAAGGAATGAATGAACGTGAGAATCCAGTATAAACTAACTTATAGTAGCAAAAAAATGTAAAAAACACAAGTGTTCTGATATCATTCTATCAAAAGGAGACCCTACTTTTCTTTCACGTTCTGTTTCCTACTGTTTAATAAGTTGTCATGGACGCCCTGTGCCCCAAAAGCTGTTTCAGCAGCTCAACAGCAAAACTGAGTCCAAGTATAGTTTTCCCCTCTCTGCTATCACAGCGCTGCAAAGGCAGTCTTTTCTTTTCTTTACATTTTATATTTTAGTTACAGTTTGCGTTCAATATCATTTTGTATTAGTTTTAGGTGTACAGTATACTGTGAGACAATCATATACTTTACTAACTGTTCCCCCTGATATTTCCAGGACCCGCCTGGCACCATGCATAGCTATTACAATGTTGTTGACTCTATTCCCTGTGCTGCACTTTACATCCCTGTGACTATTCTGTAACTGCCACTTTGCACTTCTTAATCCCCTCATCCTCAAAGCAGCCTTTTCTGATGATATTCATTCTCTCTCTCTCTCCCTCCCTCCCTCCCTCCCTCCCTCCCTGTCTCTCTTTCTCTCTCTCTCTCTCTCTCACTTTCATACTAAATTAATAAAATATATTTCTGGTTTACTTGGTGCATTATAGAAAGTACTAGAAGCCCAATACATGAAATTCGTGCAAGGGGTTCGGCCCCCCGCCGCTGCCGCCTCTGCCTCAGCCTTCACTGCCGTGGCTTCGTCCAGAAGGTCATCCGGAAGAATGTCCATTCTAATTAGAATATTATACTTTTATTATTATAGATAACATAGTAAGAAAGCCAAGATATAATTCATTAGGTCAAAAATGTTCTTAGATATCTCTTCCTATAACCTTCTGCAAAACAAAACAAAAAGCAGTGCTCTGAATACTATGGGCAGTGTCCTCATCAGATGTCAGGTAAATAATGTGGGCTGCTTTAATTTTTTTAAATGTAGTCCCTCCAACCTTTTTCAACTCTCCTAGTCTTCACTGTATTTTTGCTCTTTGCTCTTAAAATCACTTGTCAATATCATTAATTAAATTGTCATGGAAAGAAGATGTGAATTAAAGAGAGAAATAGTTGCCACTCCTTTTAATACTTTTCATAATGAGCTGAAAATGAAGCGAACAAAGGGAGAAAGATCAAAATAAGTATTTAATAAATTATAGCAAGCAAAATATATATGTGAATCATATTACAGCTATACTTTAGTACATGTCAAAATCAGTTTCAAATTTCATAGGATCCTTTCTAGACCATTTGGAATAGTTTTTCCCCCCTTAGATATAGAAACTGAGCTAAATTCTGATTGGATCCAGCAATTCTATTTATATATTATAAGGCTAAGTCAAGTATATGTGCCTCTGGACATGTGTGTATGTTGGAAGGTGTATGAGTGATGAGAAAGGGCAGGGGTGGGAAAGGATAATTCCTGCCTCGTTGCACAATCTCAGGAGTGGTTTTTTGCCTTAAAGATGCAACCAGTGCTGATGGTGATGCTATTTGTGCAAGTGTTTACTTTGGCTTTTACTTATAGAGCAACAGTGATCCAGCAAGAGCTCTTGATGGGTGAGGATTGACTATGCCAGGAAGGTGTCAGAACAAGAGATTTCTATCACTTTCCACGTTTATTTTTAAATTCCCATCACCTGGCCTTGAGAGAAAATAAAGTTTTTAGGGCAGTGATGGACTACATAAAGAAGATTCAGAAAATATCCAAGTTAATTCAAACACATCTATAGTACCCTAAGATATTTCCCCTTTTCTTTTCTTTTTATACTTTCCTTTCTCTCTTCCCTTTCTTTCATTTCTTTTTTATTTTCCTATTCTGCCTGGCCTCTTACATATACAAGACTTGTGAACTGGGCAGGTGACTTTACCCAGTGATGGTCTACCCACCATACTATGCAAACAGTTCCCAGAAAGTCATGCACACCACTGGGTGAGAGAGAGGAGAACCTGAGAGTGTGAACTGTGATGGTAACTAAAGTACTATCCCACTGTTCTCTTTACTTATTTATTTTTTAAATCCTCACCCAAGGATATTTTTTTCCATTGATTTTTAGCGAGAGTGGAAGAGAGAGGGAAAGACTGAGAGAAATATCAATGTGAGAGAAACACATCGATTGGTTGCCTCCTGCACTTGCCCTGACCAGGATCCGGGCCAGGGAGGAGCCTGCAACTGAGGTACATGTCCTTGACTGGAATCAGACCCGGGACCCTTCGGTCCTGCAGGCCAATGCTCTATCCACTAAGCCAAACCAGCTAGGGCTCTACGGTTCACCTTAGCTGTAGTTTGTAATTGAATAGTAATATCATTTGGAAGCTCCAAATACTCACCTGATATTAAAGAGGATGGTTTTTTTTAGGAGCAAAGAGCCTCCAGTTGAAATTATTTAATGTGTCTGAGTCAGGTCTACTTTTGGAAATAATGAACAAAAGTAATCTCAAATTTGTTCTGGAGAAAGATTAGGAGTGCCCAAGTTGAAAGAAATGAGGATCAGCTCACATTTTCTCTTACAAATATTCTTCAAGTTAGAGTCCCTCCCAGTTTAAGAAAATAATTGCCTTTTTAAAAAAGATTAAGTGACTTCCATATTGGCAATTGACATTTTGTAGATCATAAAACATAAGTTCCCTATGCTGATAAGTAAAACAAATTAGGTAGGTGAGAGAGAATCCCCTCTTTTACCATTCTTTCCTAAAATTAAATTTCTCAGTTTCGCAAAGGCTTAACAATACACATCTTAAAAATAAGAAAATAATTATACCCCAAAAATGTGAATCATAAGACCATTAAAAAACTCATAAATGTTCATTTTACTTACTAGTAAAAGCAGTGTTGTTCCAAGAAACTTGACTATTTCACAGAGTTAAGTGATCAGAATATGCCCTGTGCATAGTGGATAAATCAGAAATTCCTCTGGGAATAATGGCTTACTCTTATTTGAGTTTTCTTTTTTGGAATATTTCATCAGCATCACATATAAACCATTTCTTCTGGCTTTAAATAGTACAGTGGTACCCTGTAGCAACCCCTGTCTCTACACTTAGTTGACTCAATAAGTACATTCTTTTCTCTGATTTTTCTGGACTGTTACATGCACATTTGTAGAGTTGATGTCACCCATACCTCAGTGTCAGGTGGTTAGGGGGATTATTCCTTGTTTCCAGGGAAATTTAGGATTGGAGCAGCAGAGCAGGCAAGTAAAATTAGGCTGACAAGTTTACTCAACGGGTTCTAATGCTGTTTTATCAATGCAGAAAGAGAGATTTATTATTCTCTGTATGATCAACACCTTACACAATACTAGCCACACATTTGATTCTCAAGAACGTTTGCTGGCCCGGCTGGTATGACTCAGTGGTTGAGTGTCAACCTATGAACCAGGAGGTCCTGGTTCAATTCCCGGTCAGGGCACATTCCTGGGTTGCAGGCTCAATCCCCAGTAGAGAGCGCGCAGGAGGCAGCTGATCAATGATTCTCTCTCATCATTGATGTTTCTATCTCTCTCTCCCTCTCCTTCCTCTCTAAAATCAATAAAATATATTTTTAAAGGGGGAAAAAAGAATATTTGTTGAATAAATGAATAATATGCAAAATTCAGCTTTGCTTATTTTTCCATTCATATATTAGCCTGACATGCTATTGGGGTTGATGCCAATGTAGGATGCCTGCACTCAGGTGCACACAGGCTCTTCCTCAGGAACCACAGGGTCTTTCCTCGTCTGAGACAGGAGTGAGCAGCGGAGGGGAGACCTGCAGCATAAACCTGCATCTCCCAGCTCTGGGCTCCCTACTTACTTATGCTGCGGTATATTGTCCTCCGACAGAAGCAGTGCAAGAAGAGCTTTTATTAACCCCATCTCATAGATGAGCAAATAGGCTCAGACCTTTTTGATCCCAAAGTCCTTTTTAAGGAGAACTGTGTTAATATTAGAATTTAAACAAAAAGTTATAACAAATACTAAGTTAATATCATTTGATAGAATTTAAACAAAAGTTATAACAAATAAGTTAATATCATTACCATCTACCAGAGAAGAAAGAATTATATTAATATTATTCATTTACTCTGTTTAATGAAACACACACTAGAAAATATTAGGCAAATCTCAGAAAACAGTCTTGCAGGCCCCAGTGCATACCCTCAATTACATTTTGAAGTCCTGTGTTTTATTAGAGAAATAAGACTTCCTGGCTTTTCTTGACTTATTTTTAACTATATTTGAAAATATTTACATAAGATTTATTTAGGGTGAAGCCAGTGAAAGCTTCTTTTTCTTTTATTTTAAAACTCATGTCAAACTGAAGGAGAAGTCAGTGGGGGAGGAAGCCTCCATTTGGCTACAGTGGCACTCGCATGCTACGTGTGCAGGTAGGAGCAGTCGTTTTTATTTATCTGTGTTTTGAAAATCACAAACAAATTAAGAGTTTCATATAGACTGGGATGAATACTTGAAAGAGTTATGACAAACTCAAGGTTAAAATCCTAACTTATGAAAAGTTTCGGTAAATTTATGGTAAATTTCAAGTAAGACCACTATGCATAGGAAAAAGATAGCTCAGTTGACACAAAAGGAATACACGTGGCTTATGAACCATTTACAAATCTTTAACATCGCTAGTAATTAGAAATGAAAACAAACAAGAATGCCATTCTACTTTTCTCTATTAACCAGTATGGCTAGTTAATTTATTTTTAGAATGTACAGTGTCGTTAGAAGTATGAATTTAGTCAACCGTTTTGGAAAGCAATTTGTAATTATGTGTCAAAGAAGCTCTGGCTATGCTTCTGGGGTTCTACTCTGAGGAAATATTCTGAAATGCCAGCAAATATTTAAATGTAAAAATACACTTTTATAAGTAAAAACCAGAAACCTTAAATGTCCTCAAACAAGAAGCACATTTTAGACCATTTATGAAAATACATTCTTATGACTTAATAACAATGGGGGAAAGCAGGCTGCAATATTACAGGACAGTGTGCTCTCAGGGATAGAAAATGACTCTTGGAGAAAGATGTAAACAGAGGTGATAGCAGCTATCTCTGTTTATTTAAACTCTTTCTATGTGTTCTGCTATTTTTTTCCTGTATTTTATAAGTTTACTGTTATAATTAGAAAAATATATAGAAGAAAGGAGAAAAAAAAAACAGAACAAAAGCAAAACTCTCTAATTCCAGAGGCTGAATATGGCACAGAAAGAGAAGAGGAATTTCATCTGGCCATCTCAGTTTTACCTGAGGTTCCCTTGCAGTCCATCCGAGGTCAACAATCCAACCCAAATTAGGTGCTGTTTTTTTTTAGTTGACCACAGGGTCAACACAACACTACGCCACAGTGACCTCCCATGCAACTGCACTGCTGGGATGCATCAGGCCGATGTCCGGAACAAAGAAGGCAGTGGCCCAGCCCTCTCTGCACTTGCCAGACCCTGTCTGGAGCGCGTGGTCAGCGCTGTGCGCCACATCTGAAGCAGAATGCTAAATAATTAGAGTCTGTCCAGAAGAGGGTGGCCACAATGGTAAAACGTCTGGAAACCCTATGACTTCGCAGCTTAAAACTCCCCCCCTGCTTTCTTATTATTCCCAGGACAAAGTCCCAAGCCCTAGAAGACCCTACCTCATCTGTTAAGATTCTCCTCTTTGTTCACTAAGTTCTAGTCACACATTTCAGTCCCTTGAATGTATCAAGTTCCTCCCCACTTCAGAACTGCTGCCTAGAATGCCTCTACTCCCCCCCACCCCTCCTCCCACCCTGTCTCCTCCACAAACACACTTTCTTGCCTGGCCAATTCCTACCTTTTTTTAGGTCTCAGATCAACAAGCTCTTTCCCCAAGAATACGCTCAAACCACCCACCTAGAAACAGTACCGCCATTGTACACTCTTATTTTAGCCTGCAGTTGTCTTGGGTTAATTACCTTTCGTCCGTATTCCTTGCCGGGTGGTAAACTCTGTGAGGAGAGTGCTGTGTGTCATAGTATGTGCCTTGGGCTGCTTGGGCTGCTATAAGAATATGCCATAGACTGAGTGGCTTATAAACAACAGAAATTTATTTCTTTTGGCTACAGAGGCGGGGAAGTCCAAGGTCAAGTTACTGGCAGATTTATTGTCTGCTGAGAACCTCTTCCTGGTTTGTAGATGGCCAGTCTCCTTGCTGTGTCCTCACATGCTCAAAGGGATGAGGGGGCTCTCTGGGGTCTCTTTAATAAGGGCACCACTCCATTCTTGAGGGCTCCACCCTCATGACCTAATCACTCCCCCAAGGTCTCACCTCCTAATACCATCAACACTGGGGGTAGGATTTCAACATGTGGATTTTGGGGGAACACAAACATTCCACATATAGAACAATGTATGCCAAGAATGTAGGACAGTGCCTGGACCACACTTTGGGCTATTTGTTGAGTGAATGAATGAATGAAATAATGAATTATGTAAGCCCATCTGTCTGCATGGTTGTTGTTTTTTGATATATTCTTATTGATTTCAGAGAGGAAGAGAAAGGGAGAGAGAGAGAGAAACATCAATGAATAGAAACATCAATGATGAGAGAGAATCATTGATCAGCTGCCTCCTGCACGCCCCCCTCCCCTCCCCCCCCCCCCCCCCCCCCCCCCCCCCCGGGATCGAGCCCACAACCCGGGCATGTGCCCTTGACCGGAATCGAACCTGGGATCCTTCAGTCCTTTGGCTGCGTCGCTCTATCCACTGAGCAAAACCGGCTAGGGCTGTCTGCATGTTTTTATGGCTACCCTCTACTTTCACGTCTTAATTTCCCCTTAATGCTTAGAAAATAGATTTTTAACCAGAAAGAAGAGAAGACAAGCAGAAGAGGAGGGATTATGATAGCTTCCTATCACAAGCTATTCTGTGCAACCCCAAGAGTTAGAACTAAGGCTAGTTACACTCCTAAAAATCTGAAGGAAGAACTTTCTAAAAGTTAAATTAAAATGAAATCAGCATCCTGTGTGGTAATGAACTCTTTTCTGTGAAGTGTGTGCCAGTCATATTTGAATATTAGCATGGGTTGGGGTTGTTGTAAAGGAGATTCCTATTTTAGGTAGTTAGATTTGATGACTCTTAGGACCACTTAAAAGTCTATGATTCCATGACCTAGAAATCTCTTTGGCTGTAGGGGCTCCAGGCACAAGGAAGAGAAGATTTAAGACAAAACAGGGCATGGAGCTAAACAAAGAAAAGCGTGGGTCAGAAAAGGAAATGTAACCCTGTCTCAGAACGTTTGATCTCAATCATTTCGAACCTTCTGTGAGGATGGGGTTGGCAGGCCTCCCAGAGAAACCAAATCAAAGCAACCTCACAGGGCATCACAGAGCTAAGCGGGGAGATAGAAGATGAAAGCCCTACATTTAGATTCACTGAGGAGGGGCGGGGGTGTGAAAGGCAGGCTTTCTCATCAGGGTCCTTTTCAATGGACTTAAAGGCAACCTCTGAAATCACATCCTCCAGAGAGCGAGGGCAGTCCCCTGAGTCCAGAAGTCTGGGCGTTCATGGACACGGCTACAGGAATGGGTTGAAATGCCGGTGCAACTGCTTCCTGTGCCTTCCCTATCGTTAACCCAAACTGTGTCATTATTCTGGAATGAGCAAGGCCTGCTCCACAAACGCAGCTTTTATCACCTCTTTCGTTATTTGCTCATTCACAGCTCACAACTGTCCAATGGTCTTTTTACTCTCTACTCAAAGGAATAGATGCTGTTGTGGGGGAAATAAACGACAACTTGCACTTGGTTTGAAAGACACAGGATGTCTCTGAGGTGTGGCAGGTGAAAACTGAGCCACACGGCCTGGCTTCGCCTTACTAAGTGGTGATTTTTTTCAGTGTGGAGACTCCTCATGAAATAGAACACCGTTTTTTGAAGTTGGACGACTGCGAAAAATATTTCATGCTTACTGGGCGCTGATAATGTTTCTGGCAATGAGCTGAGTGACTGGTACACATTATTTCCTGAATTCTAACAACGGTCTGCAAGTAGATGCAATTATAGTCCGTATATCTTGAAACTGTGTGCTCTTCAGTACTATAAGAATTGGGAAAGTATGATAGTATCTGAATTGGGAAATGTAATATTACATTTATTTGAACTTTATTGTAAAAAAAATTTAATATACTACAAAGTAGAGAGAATATCATAATGAAGTCCTACATGTCAATCACTTACCCTTAATAATGATCATTTTACTATATTTCCTTTGCTCAATTATTTTAAAATAAGCCCTGATATCATGACCTTTAGACTCTAAATGTTTCAATATGCATGCTTAAAATTTAAAAGTATGTTCTTGGCCCAGCCAGCATGGCTCAGTGGTTGGGCATAACCTATGAACCAGGTCAGGCCATATGCCTGGGTTGTGGGCTCAATCCCCAGTGTGGAGCATGCAGGAGGCAGCCAATCAATGATTCTCTCTCATCATTGATGTTTCTACCTCTCTCTCCCTCTCCCTTCCTCTCTGAAATCAATAAAGATATATTTTTTTAAAAAGTATGTTCTTACATACTATTATCACTACTAAAAAATTTAACAATCTTTTTTATCATCTTATACCCAGTCCATATTCAGATTTCCCATGTCATCCCCAATTTTGTCATTAGTTTTTCATAATTATTAAATTAATTTCATCCTGATAATGATGAAGGGGTGTAAGGAAACTTGCTTCTACAGACAAAGCAAATGTTGGGAAGGTTTTGGAATCACCGTGAAGTGGGATCAGGACCTGCTTGCACTGGGACTACCCCATGCATTCTGGGAACTCAGCCTAAGTCACCAACAGTACCCTTAGATCCCACCTGGATCTGAGCTTCAATGAAAAATCACAGCACACGGGTTAAGAGCATGGACTCTGGAATCAGACTGCCCAGATTCATTAGTGACTAGGTGACCAACCTTGAACGAGTTCATCTCTTTGTGCCTTAGTTTCATTATATGTAGAATAGAAATATTAATAGTATCTTTCTCATAGAGTTTTGGGAGAGTTAAAGGAAATAATAGGAGAGTTAAATGACACTGAGTGATATCAGACATATAATAAGTGCTCTGTAAATGTCAGATGTGGTCATCATCATCAGTCATCATAGTCATCCTGACGGGACTAGCTCCAGGTGACAAACTGATCCTGCTGTGGATCAGGAAACAGGATGTCCTATGGTCCTTTCTATAAAACGTTATTGGAAATCCACCTGTTTATGGCTGGTAAAAACAAACGAACAACCTACTGTCTTGACCTAGTTGTATAGGCCCCTTCCAAGCCAGCCTCCACCACTGGCTTCTGCAAAGGAACGTTCTGGCCTTTCTAAGCCAAGGTACTCCAAAACTCCCTCTTTGCTTCTTCAGCTCTCTTAGCTTTCCTATACCACAAACCTCAAGTCTCAGTTCCCATCCCTTTAGCTTTGCCTTCTCACTTTCAATTCTGGTTCTCTTCCTTTGAACTTGGACCACCTTCCTTTTACTGTCATATTTCCTTACTGTGTCTCAACAGAAGCAAGTCGTTCAACAAGCCACTCAGAGCAACCTACCTTGTGATAGGTGCTATGATCAGTACTTGGAATACAGAAATGAACAACACAACATCTCTACTCTAAGGAGCTCAGGATCGATTAGATCCCTGAGGGGCCCTCCATGATCAGACAGCTTCCCATAATATACTGCCTGCGTGCTACCCTCTGGATTGCCTGGTCTGTTCTTGCTTTATAGGTGTATCACCAACAATGAGACATGAGCGTCTGTATTATTGATCATCATTAGAGGAGTTACATTATACTTAATTGTTTATTCAGTCAGCTACTTAAAAAATATTTCTGTGTAGTCCATTAATATTTATGACTGTCATAAACATACATTTTGACAGTTTATGTTATGAGGAAAACCAAACTCAGTGTTGTAGATGATTAGGTTGAACTGAAAGAGTAATAAATAATTTTAAATTAGGAGTGTTCCATGCCTCGCAGTCACAAAGTAAGGGAAGCTTTCCAGCTAGAGATGTGGCCACCACTTCCGCAGAATTCCTGCAAGAATCAATTGAATGATCTTTCTTGCCAACACCTATTTCTGAACCTTTGTGGGCTGTTCTGTTGCAAAAGTACTTTGCCAAGTTGGACTACTATTCACATTTTCACAAATGCATAATTGAAGGCAGTTCAAGATGAAGCTTCATAAACAGAGAACTAAACCTGTTGTGCAAGCCTCAAATAAGATTCCCTGGATGTAAGCAATCCAGCTATTAGGATATAACTGGTCCCAACCATTCCCAGATGTCTTCACTGCACATTTAGACCAGCTCCCCATCCTTCCAGGTCGGGAAGTTGATTCCATTTACGTCTACTATGCAGTTTTAAACTACTTGAGAGTAAAATGTGAAACACATTGATTGGTACTGCACATAAGAAGCCTTAGTCAATTCTGATTTTTCGAGGCACAAGACTCAAAGGTAGAAAGAATTATTCATAGTCATTAAGCAGGGATCCAGCAGAGGTACCAAGAGTGAAGACCAACAACAAGTGCAGAGCCGGAAGAGTCCTATAGTGGGGCAGGAGGGGCAGGGAACAGGAGGCCAGCCATGTATATGGCAACAACCCACATGGCGTCAGTCAAAGGTTTTGAGTCTGTGAATAGTGTGGTTGAAACGGGTGGCATAAATTCTGCCCCCAGTACATACCTGCCTTTGTTTTCTTCTCTCAGTTTAATGTTAAAACTCGGTCGAGGCAGAACATGTTGACTTAGGGCACTGCCTAAGTTTGTGTCCCTTTCCAGCCAGTGGCTTCGAATAAGCCACTTAAATATCTATCCATGCCTCAATTTCCTCATCTGAAAATGAACATAATGGTTGCACAGAGTTGTTGTGAGGCTTGCTTGTTGCAAGTGCAGTTTATGGCAAGTGGTCATTAGTTAGTTATTGAAATCTATAACCTGCAGCCATACTTCCCATCACAAGGAGAAAGTCATCCGATAGTAGGAAAGAATAAAGTCAACCCACATGCAGAGACAGAGGAGAGGGAAGGAGAAAGTCTCCATTTGAGCATTTGAGTCCTTGACCTCAGTTATCCCTGAGGTCCCTTCTACCCCCAGCCCATGTAATCGGCTTACACGCAACAAAACATTCTTTCTTTTTCTCAAGATACCTTTAGCTGGGTTTCTGCAAATTGCAGCCAAAGAATTCTGACTTATCAAACCTGCTTTGTGACAGACACAGGGCTAAGCTTCAAGTAAATACTACATCTTACAGTTCTCAAACAAGTCCAAGATAGGCAGGAAAACTGTAGTTGAGAGATCTCGCGGCTCTATTGTTACCCTATTGAAAAGGCAGCATGAGCAGTGGTTAGAGCACACTCTAGAGAAAACTGGGTTAAAAGTCTGGCTCTGTTACTTACTAGCTGGATAACCTTGGGTTAGTTACTTAACTTCATGGGTTTTCCTTTCCTCATCTGTAAAGGGGCGATATTAATAGGGCCAACTTCACAGCATAATGTGAGAATTTAATGACCATTATATGTAAAGCCCTCAGCACATACTGAGAATGCTGTAAATATTAGCTCTTATTATCAGACAGACCTCTCCTAATACTCTACAAACTTTGTCATTCTCTGACCCCTAATCTAGCCTTATTTTTCTTCTTAAACTTATCACAGTTGACATCGTAAATGTTTAGTTACCTCTCTATTATTATCCTCCCTTAACTAGAATGTAAGTTGCTTGCTTCTTATCCCCAGCACCTAAAAGAGTAGCTGAGTTATATAGTAAGTGCCCAATAGCCATCTGATGACTAAATAAATGACCTTGACAAGATCTTACGGCCAATTGTAGCTTAGCCAAACAGAATTCCAGTTCAGGGCTATTTGGCTCCAAGTCAAGCACTTTCTGCTATCACATAACCTGAAATTTCCTAAGCTGTAGGTTATTAATATGTGAAGCATATCATTTAAGTATGAAAATACTATAACTAGAAACAATGTGGTATAAAGATAAGAACACTGAGTCTGGAGACATGGGGTCTTATTAGTTGTAGCTATATGACCCTGGGTAGCTCATTGCATCTCAATGGACTGATTTCCTCATCTGTACCATGAGAATATCAAATAAAATTATTTCTAAGATTTCTCTCAGTTCAGTTTTTCTCTGCTTCTATTCCAAAGAGTTAAGTGAACCAAATTCATTAGCAAATAGTTTGTACTGTGGTATATTTTGTATTCAAAGCATTTCTCTCTGTATTTTTTCCTTATATGGTGGATAAAGAGAAAAGTTATAAAAGAAATTAAAAGAGAATTTTGGAACAGCTAGGCATCTAACTGTCCTGTAGGTTACACTGATTTTTCTCTCTGAAATAACCCCCTAAAATTTAAGTTATTCCAGAGAAATCCCTTTTTGTGTACTTGGCTGTGGTGACAAGAGCCCAGATTGCGAAATGAGGACAATCACTATTGACCGAGATAAGTGTCTGGGGACAAAGCCAAGTGGAAATCTAGCCTGCTCCCAAAGGTCACCAGTCTTCTTTGATTGCTCACTTCTCTGAAGTCCTCTAACTCCTAAGACCTCGAACATAAAACACTGTCAACCATTGTTTATATCTAGGTTACATGTGTTTACCACCTAGAAATGAAGTTATTGAGAGATCCTAGCTTATAGTCCCATATTCTTAACCAGTGTCTAGTGCAGGACAAGACTCATATCCAACGACCAGTGACTAGTTAATTACTAACGGATTGTTCTCATCTCTGGGGTTCCTTTTGGTTTACCAGTTGCACCCTCTTTCCATTTTCCTCCATTCTGCTTTCCATGATGTTTCATCTGTTTCCTTTTCCTTTGGCTTTTGCCTTATGTATGGCATAAGCAACGTTCACTCCTCTGGTCCTGACCACCCCCTCTCATGTTCTGGGGAATAATTCCACCTCTGTTGGTGGTAGCACTGTGCTAGTTGCTGCCTTTTTTCTTTTTAAGATAGAGATAGTGGAAAGGACAGGGGAGAGACAAACAGAGAAACATTGATGTGAGAGAGACACATCAATTGGTTGCCTCCTGCATGCATCCCGACCAGGGCTGGAGATTGAGTCTGCAACCAAAGCACATGCCCTTGACTGGAATTGAACCCAGGACCTTTCAGTCCACAGGCTGATGCTCTATCCACTGAGACAAACCAGCCAAGGCAGCTCCTGCCTTTTTAATTTCCTAGCTTTCTGAAGGAAAAAATGTTATGTTCCAGATTTTGGGGGGAACAGTGGCTTAAGTGTTGTTGGTGGTAAGGAGATAAATACTGAACATCATGGTGTGAAATGCATTACTATATAAGCAGCTGCGCTTCTAAGTCCCATTCCCAGTTCATTACTTGGGTTTTCTTCCATTCTTTCACTTTATCATTGAAAAGCTAGGCAATCCTCACATTCCCTCATTACATATCAGCAAAATGTTTATTTCCCCAAAAATGACAGCAGAAGAAGAATGAATGCATGATGTGCAAATGTGAAGGGATATATTGTGATTGTACTTGATGGAAATTATACCTGAACAGCAGAAAAGAAAATGAAAAAGATCCCAGCTAAGAGAGCTCTTAGGATTCAAGATAATTTCTAGAAGGTTTAAATAAATGAGGAAGTAGAGGTGAATGATATTCTCTGTACAGAGAAATCCTATTTGGTAAGTGTCTGGTGTTAGCCTGTTTGGGCCCATTCCCTCTCCAATTTTCATTATTACAGGATTATGGCTCTTTAACATTGAACTTGCATTGTAAATGTGTCTTAATAGATTTTATTTAAAATAGCTGACAAGGCAAAGTGTGAAAAGAATATAAAAACATATTTCTGAGAAGGCACTTAGGTTAGAAAACCGTAAGTTTCCTGTATACCAGTAGAGAAAAAGAATGACATCATACTACTTTAGCAAGCTATACTTTTCCTAAACACCAAAGACACAATACTTAACAAGTACAGAATGTATTAAGACTTAGTTAACTAATATTAAGTCAGTGATTTAATCTAGTTTGAGCAAAGTTTTAACATTAATTCCAAGATATTTTTAAAAAATACAAAACATCACTAATACTCATTATGTATCAATAATCACTTTCACTTGTCATTGCTCAGATGCCCTTAAAATGAGAAATTTAGAACTCATTTGGTTAGGCAGATTTCATTTCAAAGGCTCTCATCCTTTCTCTTCACAACTTTTGACTATAAGCCAAGACAGGAAATAGTTCCTTTAGAAAATGCATCTAATCAATATGTCCAGTTTTCTCCTTAAATTCTCTTGGAAGCATGCTGGGCATTTTTACACAATCAGATTAGCACATATCAACTTGGAGAGCTTAAATATAAGAAAATAAAAAGTAGAGAGACTTTCAGCCCAGTGTTTTGCCTTTCTTCCCTGTGTCCCTGTTGTTATTCCTTTTTAAAAAAAACAATACATTTTTATTGATTTCAGAGAGGAAGGGAAGAGGAGAGAGGGATAGAAGCATCAATGATGAAAGAGAATCACTGATCGGCTGCCTCCTGCACGCCCCCCACTGGGGATTGAGCCCCCAACCCAGGCATGTGCCCTGACTGAGAATCAAACCGTGACCTTCTGGTTCATAGGTCGATGCTCAACCACTGCGCCATGCCGGTGGGGCCTTGTTATTCTTAAAACTAGAAATCTCCCCCCAATATCTCTAGGTTCCATTATAGCTCACTTTAAATTTATGAATCCAATCAAATCACGTTTGAAACTCATTTTCTAGGCGATACCTACCAAAGTTTTTAAGTTTTCAAAAAGTTAGCAATCTTGTGTATAAAGAAAAACATATATTATAATAATCTTATTTTTTAAACTACAATATAAGCTGGCTTATCTAGTACTCAGTAAAAGTGCATTTACTCAGCATTCTGTTAAACTAGAATTCATTAGCAAGCACTTATGGTCATGCATGGTACCAAAATCTTCAATTGTCAAATGACATCTCTATGGCATTTAGCATTTGAAAAGAGATAAGTGAGGGTCAACATAAATAAATCATTTTATTTCTTTCATAACTTGCAAGTTTTACATACTACAAGTATTACTACCTCACTTGTGTATTTAACCCACAAATAGCTTTTTGTGGTTGTTGTTCTTTCTCAAGCCTCATGGATTCTGGGATTCAGAGAACAAGTTTATACCCTTGTTGTTTATAAATAACAATCATCTGCTACTATTCCCTCTCCTTATCTTCTTACATCTATCTGTTTACTCCAGAGTGAAAACTATGTCTGTTATACCACCTATATGAATGTATACACATACACATATTTTTATCTTTATATTTTTCCATTCCCATAAAAGCTTCCATTTTCTCTTTTCCCTCTATATCCTGCTTTTACTTTCTATTCTATTTCATGTCAAATGTCCCATTCTGTTTAAAGAAATGGTCTAAAGTGGTCTGTATGGGGAAAGAGGGAAAACAGGTGATAAAAACAGATTTTTACAGAATCATGTTTTATATAAGCAATAATCATGTTTTCACAAATTTGGAGAAAGCAGGATACAAACAAATTTATTTTTATACACCAATTAGGAGAGAGACCCTTTTCTGTAGTTATCTTCTTTTTAAATTAAAGATATTAAAACACAATTTCTTCACAATTTTCATGGTCATATAAATTGAATATTCAATAAAACTTGCTAAGGAACAGTCTTTAGCAAAGAAGCTTCCAAAAAAATGAGGAGGCATCTTTAAAAAATAAATAGAAGCCAAAGTATTACATGATGTGACAGCCTGAATGATCATCCTTTCGGAAGCTGCTTTAAAAAAAAAAAATCCTCACCCAAGGATATGTTTTCATTGATTTTAGAGAGAGAGGAAAGGAGAGGGAGAAGGAAGGAGAGAAACACAGATGTGAGAGAGAAATATCTATCGGTTGCCTCTTGTATGCACTCCAACCTGGAACAGAGCCCAGGAATCGAACCTGAGACCTTTTGGTTTACGGGATGACAAGCATCTGGCATGCACTGCTCTGACCAGGTTTGCAAAATATCAATATAGTTCTGTGCTAGTAATAAGCAGCTACTATCCTACGCCCCGGTCCCCCAGTGCCCTCCTATACCCCCGGCTTCGGACATCCCCCTGCCCTTTGATTCAGCAATTAATTGGGGTTATGTCCTGACGGAGGGGGGCGCTTTCTGGAGCTCACTGCAGAGTCCTGGCAGCCCTCAGCTCTGGTTGGCCAGAGCCCATGCCAGACTAGTCGTAATGTATTTTAATATTATCTTTTATTGAGTCAGCATCCAATGTGTTGATTTGGCAATATCTACTAGCCCTGATACAACAGAAGGTGAAAAATGTAGTGTTCTGAGGAGCGCCAGGGAGTGTACTCGGAGGAGAGAAGACAGCTGAGGGAAGGGAGGAGAGGCAGGGAGTGGAGACGCAGCAGGAGGAAAAGGTGCTATAGAAGTTCCCCACCTGCAGGGATTTGTTCCACACAATCACCTTTCTCATGTGCCTGCCATCAATTCAAACCGTCTTCCCAGGATGGTGAGGGAAAGCTCTTTGAAAAGTACACGGTGCATGTCTAGAACCGGAGCTGTAATTACTCTGCTTGCTGCGCTGACACCATTGTCTGACAAAATATTGTGCCAAACATTTTCCTTCCTTTGCTCTTTATGCTGGCTTACTCTGGGTAAGATGACGTTAGTCAGATTCAGATCCAACCCAGGTGAAATCCTGGGACAATGCACTCTAAGGAGGGGGCGGGCACAGATTGTTTCATTGTGCTGGGATTCCATTGTGTGCAATATTACTGAGAAGCTGGTACCTGTAAACCTTACCGTGTTTGGTTGAAAAGGGATTACACACTGTAATTTATAAGGCATTCAGGAATCGATGCTGAATGTGTGGATTGCTTTTGTTGGGATTAGAGCTGAATTTTGCAAATTGTGCTGCTAAACTTCATAACCGTGAAAGTGGGTTCCATAGCTAAATATGTTTGGGAAATACAATGCACGTTAGAGTATTAAAGGCTCTGAGAAGTCACGTATTTTTTAAAAAATTTTTTTTACACCCCAGCTATCTCTCTCCTCTCTCTCTTTCTCTCTCTCTCCTCCCCCTCCTGTCTCTCTTCATTTTTTTTATGGGAGACCTAACATGGGATACCAAATCTGACAAATGCAGGTGCTGCGTCAGGGTATTCATTCTTGCATTTATAGAAGGCCTGCCGTGTATTTGGAAATGGGCCAGGCTGACAAAACAAAAGACAAATAAGGCACAGGGCTTGGCCCTACAAGGCTAGCAGAGCCGATGCAATGCAAATATCATGAGTTGTTTTGTCTTTTAATTGTGGGAGAACAGGCAACAAAGCAACAGAGCAGAAAAGAAGGGAGGTTAGGACGGGTTTGGGAAAGGTTTTCTGATGATAGAGTTTCACACTAGGACTATACTCATGCGAACATCAGGTACTAGAGATTTGTAAAATAGCCAGCAGGGGAAAAGGACCCTCTCACACATCCTTTTCTAAAACATTTAATATCCTATTAAAAATACATGCTAACAACACAAATGCGCCCTACCCCAGGACACTGGGTCTGTCAACATGTCTCCCTTCAGACAGACAGCTGTCATTTCATACAGCTTCATGGAGGGTGAGGAGTGACCATGAAGATAAACTGTATGCGTTTTCCTTTAACACGGATCCAACACTCACAATTTGGGCCTCAGTTGGGCATCTGCTTAGATCCCAGCTCTCTTCTCCTAGCTGGACAGGGATTTGAGGAATGTGCCAGCTTCCCTGGGCTATGAACTTGTTTTTGCTTGTATCCAACATGCATACTGGCATGGCCTTTATTAACTAGTCACTCATTGCATGGGGAGTGGGAATGGATTGGAATCCTTGATGTGGTTCCAAACATTACTGACTTTTTCAGCCTCAAAACAACAGCCCAGAGTCATCTGAAAGTCTTTGATGTGTTCCGTACAGTACCTAACACATTAGGTGTGCAGCAGCGCCATTATGGAGGGCTGGGAAGGAAATGCAAATGGCCTCTCTTTCTCTCTCTCTCTCTCTCTCTCTCTCTCTCTCTCTCTCTCTCTCTCTCTCTCTCCCCTCTCTCTCAGAGATGGTATACCCTCCACTCTATCAATCCATTCATATACATTATTGTTTAATTTTTACAATGACCATATGAGGTGGGTATTACAGTATTTTTGATATTTTTCCTGGTGTACAGATTAAGGGATAAAAATATTGGGGCTTAATCCAAGTTAAAAGGCAGAGAGAGGAATAAAACAGGAGCTATGCTTTATTCCAAAGCTAAATACATAATATATTGCATCCACTGTAAAGCCAGAATGAGGGGATGGCTAAGACATATTTTGTACCCCTGGAAAATAGTTCTACTTTCGTGTGCTAACCTGACGACAAGAATTCTCTAGACAGGCTGCACTAGCACTTTCTTTTTCTGAAAGAAATAGCTTGCCATTACATTATTTAAAATGGTTCAAAATGGAGCCCATCATTTCTACTTTTCTCTCTTTCTCTAGTAAATGCGTTCCTTGAATGAAGCAGTCCAATTCCTTTTGAGTAAGGAAAGGATGGCTAGACTTTAGGGTGCTGCTCAGAACTCCTCAATGGCTACCCTATTACAGCTCAGAGAGACACAAAGGGACAGGCTTTCCAGAATCTTGAGATAGTTTGTTAATTTTAAAAGATTTCTAGCACTTAGAAACAGTTTTATAAGCGAAAACAGGATACTGACAACATGCTGTAGACAATAAAACAAAAGGAACGAGAGTTAAATTAAACTAGGCAATTTTTTCATGTGGATATATTTATCAAAACAAAACACTCCCTGACACCAGAGGAATGGCGCAATGAAATAGCATTTAGAAGAAGTAAGATGTATCAGCGATTCTTAACCAGTTAGGGGCAGACCCTTTGAGAATGGGGTAAACACTAAGAACTCTCTTTTTAGAACAATAGCAATATATAATCACATTTTATCTTCAATGGGTTTGTCACCCCCTGACACTCACCCATAAACCCCACTAGGAGGCTCTGATATGGTTCTGAAGGCCTTGGGGAAAAATAGAAAATTGTCCAGAATGAAAAGTGGTAAAGGCGATATGATTTCTCAAGCCTAGACTTACACAAAGGGGAAGATACCACCAGGGTCTTCAGTAAGAAAGAGCAGATTGATCGTTTCCCTTAGGAGATGACTAATGATGTGAGTTTTGTATTCAGTGATACAAAACTGATTTTCTTCTCTGATACTTAACATTTTGGTGTGTCTGAAAGTTCTGAAGGGATTACAAGTAATGTACTAGTATATGAGTGATTTATCTGTTTAAATTTGAGCAAATTCAAGATTATCCCTTTAAAAAATACTGCTTTCACTTACGTTCAAGAGAGGAGCAAGAGATAGAATCAATGACAGTAAGTACTGAGAATTACATTATCACAACCTAATAACTGATGCCAAGTCCATGTTGCTACATCGGTATTATCCATGTGAAGCACTGTTCTCCCATATAGGTACCACTGCTACCCTTTAATTCTTCAAAATATGGATGAGTCAAAGATGGACAAGGCCACTGATCAGAAATGTAGATTTATTTCTGGGCCAGAGATTAACTTTCTCTATGTTAGCAACTCATTTTTGTTTTGTTTTTTAGCAGCTGGCGTTATTGATTACATTTTTAACTAAGAAAAGTTTCATGACAGTTCCTAAAATGGAGGTTGAACAGGCAAAGTTGAAAAATTACAGAAAACTGATTTAGCATTTAGTAAGTGTATGCATACCTAACGGCAATTGTACAATCCAAGAATATGTCATTTCCTGCTGAAGTGAATGAAACCCATGGCTCTCTATAAATGTTCTTATAAAAAACCATGTAATGAACAAAACTGGATATGGCTCATTTTTTTTCCATATTCAGTTTATTTCAGAAATATATTTATTTCACCATTTCTACTTTATGGAAGTTATAGGAAATAAAATGTTGGTTTTCAGTAATCATTTAAAGAAAATAATACCGGCATTCAAAATAACATTCCAAACTCAGCATGGAATAAACGCTATCATGTCATATAACAGTTTCAGCTCGCTCTTGTTTTACCTACAATATTTACTTCGAAAAGCATGGTATTGTTCCTTTTAGACATAGTCATTTTCCCTTTTCTGCATGCACTTCTCTCTACAGCTAGAACTCTTACTCAGAAAGGAGCAGGCATGAGATTGCAGCCACAAAAACAGTCTGCAAATGGAAGATAAATAGTGTTAAAGGTTGTGTAGGAACAAATGGGGATTCACAAGTAATTTTTAAATTAGTTACTGTTATTGTATTTTCTTATTTATTTCCATTTTTATTCTTAAATTATGAAACATTTCAAAATAATGTCAGATATTCATATGCCAACCATCTAGTTTTAACAGATATTAACATTTTGCATAGCCATGTCTGTCTTTTTAGCAAGATTTTTTTCACTAAAAAAAAACACAACAAACAGTAAAAATATTTGTCAGTGTCATCAGAGAGATGAATCACTTAAATAGAAATTATCTGATAACTTTCATATTAAAGCTCATCAGAATTTTAAAGGCTGACAAAGACCTCTAAGAAAATTCTTTCCCTTGCCTCTTGCACCACTTCAGTGTTTTAAAATAATACTAAGAATTCTATTCTACTCTTCTTTGAAAGTCCTTGTCAGAGAACGTGTAAAAATATGTCACACAGTAGTTTTAAGGCACAGAAATTATTAATGATAACTGAAATGATAAATTAATCTTTGTAAGTTATATAGATAGATTATTTAGATACTGAGAGAAAATTTGGCTTATTTATTTTTAGGTACAGATAGAAAGAAAATAGTTCATCTTTCCCTTGCATGTAAAGATTGAGGAGGGAATTCTCAAATTTCAGAAAATGCTGTCGTTATTAATGGAGCAAAATGTGAATAGAATTGTACGTGAAATACCCCAGGCAAGCTGTTTTGATAGTTTAAGTTGAAGAAGCCTGTGTGATTTGCAATGTGAGCCATTTATGGCTATTCTATTAACTTTGGATTTATTGTGACATGTGTATTTGTGTCAGGGCAAATAGCTTGTTTGCCTCAAATCAAAAATCTAAAAGATACTTCTCTTTCTATGGGTTTGAAATACTTTTTGCTTGGGTTATTTACTATTTGAGGTGAATTATCCCCTCTTTGGCTCTTTTCAAATCATCATGTTGTGATATATAATTTTAGTGAAGTAATTGTGTGATATTTTCTATAACATTATTCTGGGCCTCCGTATAAAAGTTTAAAACTGTATTTCACAAATGAAATGCTTTTGCTTGTTTATTTGATAGATTTTTCTATTGGTCTTTGGATAAAGTCTTGCTTTATGCAACTCACAGTGAAATCTATTTTTTCTTTGAACAGATTATATTTAAAAAGCTATTTAAGTTTGATGATACTATGCTTCCCAGGTTAAAGTTAGAGTAGTATTTTTTTCACTTCAAAGAATGCTTTCAATTTTGAGTTTTCTATAAACAGATTTACTAAATATATACATATTTAAAAGCACTTAACTCTTTCTAAAGTTCATAGTCTTTACATCTTGAGGCACATTTTTCGTAATTTTCAATACATTTACTTTTTCCTTTATACTGTGACTATGAATTTTGAAAACTCATTTTTCCAAAGTATCAGGAATATTATATTAGCAACTAGAGGCCCGGTGCACAAAAATTCATGCACAGCGGGGGGGTGGGGTCCCCCAGTCCGGTCTGTGCCCTCTCACAGTCTGGGAGTCCTCGGGGGATGTCCAACTGATGGCAGTCAGACAACCTTAGCGCTGCTGCGGAGGCGGGAGCGGCTCTCACCACCACGGCTGCATTCGCCAGCTGTGAGCCCAGCTCAGGGCTTGTGGCTGAGCAGCACTCCCCCTGTGGGAGCGCACTGACCACCAGGGGGCAGCTCTTGCATTGAGCGTCTGCCCCCTGGTGGTCAGTGCCCGTCATAGCAACCGGTCATTCTGCCGTTCAGTCGATTTGCATATTGACCTTTTAGTATATAGAATAGCCTTGTTAATATTTGTTCATTTTTCCTTGGTAAAGATAGGGGGATCTAAAATGGTGGCAGAGTAGGGGGATGTTATACTCATCTCCTTCCAGGACCAAACTGTAATTACAGCTAAAATATACAACAATCAACCTGAACAACCAACTGAAGACTAATTGAATAGAAGTCGTATAACCAAGGATTTGCTCAAGAAGCCACATCAAAACTGGTAGGAAGGGCAGAGATGTGAAAGGCTAGTCCCACTCCCACCACAAGGGCTGAGATTCTGAAGGGATATCTCAGGTGCAAAGTTTCCCCCTGAGGAGCGTAGGATCTCTCTCAACCCCCAAACCTGGCTCCCCAGCCCAGAGCTCCAGAGCCAGGGAGAGGCGCCCACATAACACTTGGCTGTAAAAATCAGTGGGGATTCTGTCCACCAGGGAGAGACTAGAGTCTGCTAGAGACACAGGTGTCCTCCTAAAATCTCATTCCCAGCCACTCCCCCTGTCTCCAGCAGAGGTAGGGCAGAGCAGACTAGAGTCGTGTGGAGAGATTGGGGTTGATGGCTCTGGGGAGAGAGTTGAAGGGACAGCTGCCAGGATCTGTGTGCTGAGTCCCTCTCCCACACAGCAGACACTGTATTTCTTGGGTGGAACACTCCCCTCCTTATGGCATGGGCCTGGGGGAATACAATAGCTGCACTCTCTGGACTCCCTGTCACCCCACCATACAGAGGTCATACCTGGCTACAAGTCAGCTGCCTGGACCAGGGTTTAGAGGTCTGGGCAGACTCAGGAGGTATCAGTGACTGAGTGGTGTGGCTCTGGGGCAGGGTCATTCCTCCAACCTACCCGTGAACCTAACTGGTGTCTCCCCGTTACATAAGACTCTCTAGCCCCACCCTCCAGGTGGACCCACCTGCCAAGGTCTGGGCAGAATCCAGGACAGAATGAGTTGTGAAGATATGTCATGCAAATGGAAATGAAAAAAGCTGGGGTAGCAATACATATATCTGACAAAATAGTCTTTAAAACAAAGGCTATAGTAAGAGACAAAGGACACTACATAATGATAAAGTAGGGGTGGGGAATTGGTTTTTCTGCCGAGGGCCATTTGGATATTTATAACATCATTTGTGGGCCATACAAAATTATCAACTTAAAAATTAGCCTGCTATATTTTGTCAGACATTTAATTAACTCATCCCTAATGCCTTGGCAGACAGAATGATTTTTTGGGCCTTATGTAGCCTGTGGTCCGGACATTCCCCACCCCTGCAAGCGAACAATCCAGAAAGAATATATAACCCTTGTAAACATTTATGCACCCAACATAGGAACACCTAAATAAATAAAGCAAATCTTAATGGACATAAAGGGAGAGATCAATAGTAATACAGTCATAGCAGGGGATTTTAACACCCCATTGACATCAATAGATCTTCCAGACAGAAAATCCACAAGGAAACAGTGGCCTTCAATGACACACTCTATCAGATGGATTCAATTGATAGCTTCAGAGCACGTCATCCCAAAAGAGCAGAATATACATTCTTTTTAAAAGATTAATCTTTATTGTTGAAAGTATTACAGATTTCCCCCTTTTTCCCTCATTGACCCCTTCCTCCCCGCTCCTCCCCCCTCCCCAGGCCTTCACTGCACTATATTGTCTGTGTCCATGGGTTATACATATATGCATATAAGTTCTTTGGTTAATCTCTTACCAACCTCCCCTTCCTTCTTTTCAAATGCACATGGAACATTTTCGAGGATAAACCACATGTTAGAACACAAAACAAGTCTCAATAAATTCAAGACGACTGAAATCATATCAAATATCTTCTCTGTCCATAACAGTATGAAACTAGAAATCAATCACAAGAAAAAAACTGAAAAACACAGAAAGACATGGAAGCTCAATAACATATTAATAAACAATGAATGGGTTAACAGTGAGCTGAAGGAAGAATTCAAAAGATACCCTGAAACAAATGATAATGAGAACACAACAACCCAAAATATATGGGACACAGCGAAAGCAGTCCTAAGAGGGAAATTCCATGCCTATCTCAAGAAATAAGAAAACTGTCAACTAAATAATCTAACTTTACACTTAAGGTAGCCAGAAAAGGAACAACAAACCAAGCCCAAAGTGAGTAGAAGAAAGAAAATAATAAAAATCAGAGCAGAAATAAGTTAAATAGAGTTATTCTGGGAATGCAAGGTTGGTACAATATCTGCAAATCAATAAACGTGATACGCTACATAAATAAAATGAAGGCTAAAAAGCACACGATCAATAGATGCAGGGGAAAAAAAGCAGAAATTGAAGAAAATACAAATAAGTAGAAGCACATATTATGTTCATGGATGGGAAGAATTAACATCATTAAAATGTCCATACTACCCAAAGCATGCTATAGATTCAATGCAATTCCTATCAAGATATCAGTGTCGTATTTTACAGAATTAGAACAAATATTACAAAAATTTATATGGAACCACAAAAGACCCCAAATAGTCACAGCCATCTTGTGAAAAAAGAACAAAGTTAGAGGAATCCCGCTACCTGATATAAAACTATACTACAAGGCCAAAGTAGTAAAAACAACAGCGTACTGGCATAAAAACAAACATATAGATAAATGAAACAGAATAGAGAGCCCAGAAATAAACCCACACCTTTATGGTCAATATTTCACAAAGGAGGCAAGAACATACACTGGGGTAAAGATAGTCTATTCAATAAATGGTGTTGGGAAACTAAACAGATACATGCAAAAAAATGAAACTAGACAACCTTCTTCCACCATACACAAGACTAAACTCAAAATGGATTAGAGCCTTAAATGTAAGACATAAAATTGTAAAAGTCCTAGAAGAAAAAAATATAGGCAGTAAAATCTCAAATATTTCTTGTAGCAAAAATTTTTCTGATATGTTTACTTGGGCAAAGGAAACAAAAGAAAAAATAAATTAAATTTAAAAGTTTTTGCACAGCAAAGGAAACCATCAATAAAATGAAAAGACAACCCACTGAATGGGAGAACATATTCACCAATTACTAAATATCTGATAAGGGGTCAATACCCAAAATTTATAAATAACTTATACAATTCAACACAAAACAACAATAATAACAACAACAAAAAGCCCTAAACAATTTAATTTAAAAAATGGGCAAATGACCTGAATAGACACTTCTCCAAAGAGGACATACAGATGGCCAATAGACATATGAAAAGATGCTCAGTATCGCTAATCATCAGAGAAATGCAAATTAAAACCACTATGAGTTATCATCTCACACCACTCAGAATGGCTATCATCAATAAATTACCAAACGGTAAGTGTTGGCAAGAATGTGGAGAAAAGGGAACCCTCGTGCACTGTTGGTAGGAATGCAGATTGGTACAGCCACTGTGGAAAACAGTATGGAGATTCTTCAAAAATATTAAAAATGGAACTGTCTCATGACCCAGTGATTCTACTTCTGGGAATATATCTGAAGAAACCCAAAACACAAAAGGATATATGCACCTACTATGTTCATTGCAGCGTTATTTACAATAGCCAAGATTTGGAATCAGCCCCAGTGCCATCAGTAGATGAGTGGATAAATGTGGTACATTTACACAATGGAATACTACTCGGCCATAAAAAAGGAAATAGTTAAAAAAGGTAGAAGTGGGTACAGGGGGAATGAATATATGGTGATAGAAGACTTGACTTTGGATGGGGAACACACAATACAATATATAGATGATGTATTATAGGATTTTATACCTGAAACCTATATAATTTTAATAACCACTGTCACCCCAATAAGTTCTTTTTAAAAGATAGGTAAATACATTGAGGTCTTTATTGACCAATAAATTCAATAAAACTTTTTAAAAATAACTTGAGATTTCTCAGTTCTTTAAAATAGAGTTAATGAAAAATGGAACTCCCATTTTACCCAGTGATCCTACTTCTAGGAATATCTCCTAAGAAATCAGAAACATCGATCAGAAAGAATATATGAACACTCCTATGTTCATAGCAGCGAAATTTACAATAGCTAAAATTTGGAAATAGCCCCAGTGCCCATCAGCAGATGGGTGGATAAAAAAGCTGTGGTTCATTTACACAATGGAATACTATGCAGCTGTAAAAAAGAAAGAACTCTTACCACATGCAACAGCATTGATGGACCTGGAGAGTATTTATGCTAAGCAAAATAAGCCAGTCAGAGAAAGATAAGTATCACATGATCTCACTCACATGTGAAATCTAATGAACAAAATAAACTGATGAACAAAATAAATCCAGAGATTTAGAAGCATGGAACAAACTGATGAATTTCAGGGGGAAGGAGGGGGTGGGGGAGTGGGAAGTGATTAGGGAACTTACATGCATATATGCATAGCCCAGGGGACACAGACAAGAGAGTGGTGAAGGCCCGGAGGGGCGGGTGTAGGTGGTCTATGGGGAAAACAAACAAAGGGGACATCTGTAATAATTTCAACAATAAAGATTTTTTAAAAATAAAAGAGTTCATGAATTCAACCTGTTTTAAGCTGAAGTGGGATGAGTTTCTTTGCTTCCTGGTTGTTTACTTAATACCATGAACCATTAAACACTACCTACCTCTCAATTCAAAACATACACTTAAATGTAGGAAATGGCAATTATTTTTTACTTTATTTTTAAACATGTTTTATTCAACTGTACTTTATACAGAAAATTTTAACGTGAAACTTTCATACATTCCTTGAGCTAAGTGCTTATGCAATTTAATTTATGCAATACATCAACTGCATTTGACTAAGGAAAGAAGGCTTTATAAGTACCAACCGATTGGGGAACATCTGATAGAGATTTTCATTTTTATTGAATAAATGATTTTTCACATGGATATATTCCACCCTCAATAAATATACCACTATGAACCTTGCCTCCCAAACCACCACCTACCAGGGAAAAATTTTATGAGAATTAGACTGACCTTTGTCAAAAATAACATTCACCCATAGAACACCCCACCCCCACCCCCACCCCCACCCCCACCTAGGTGCAAGAAGCCATGCTGGGCTTTCAAGGGGATACAGATAAGTGGGGCAGCCAGAATTTCCTGCTAGGTCGCATCTGGTGCGATCATCCTGCCATGTACCGCTCAGTATTTACTTGAAAACTTCCAGAGATGAGCTAAAACTTACAGCCTCTGATTTCGAGGCATTTAAACCCAAAGGGTAGGGATTAGGAACGCACAAATCTCTCTGCTTTGTAGTACTGATTGTGAATCCACGCAGTACAATAAAAATAACTAACTTGCTGGGAGACTGCTCGCTGCCTTTCCCTAGGCGCCCTCCTCCATCCGAGGGCCGGTGGGGAGGTTCGGGGCGCCCCGGCTGTCCGAAAGAGGGCGAGATCCAATCTGTCCGCGGGTGGGCACCAGGAACAACGTCACGGTGGAGGTGGCATCTAGGACAGGCCTCGAAGCACCTTGACACAGGAGAGTCCGCTGCAGAGGGCAGGACACCCCCTCGCGTGCTCAATAGCAAGTTTCACCTCGTGGCCCGCGCCACCGGCCAGGTTTTCAGGAGAGCCCTACAGGCGCGGGGTCCGGCTCCGGAGGCACTTCCGCCGCGCAGTTTGCTCAACTGGAAGGATTGGGGGGTGCACCGAAGAGGTCCGGGTCGCGCACGTGGGCATCCTCCCCCTTCCTGAGCGCTGACTCTCTGCGAGAGGCACCCGCCCGCAAAGGGCTGCCGCATCCTGGGGGACCGAGGTGGCTACTGCTTCCCCCAAATCCCGGCGCTTAAGAGCGGCGGCGCTGCAGTGGGGAGACCTGGACCCCGCCCCGGCCCAAGGGAGGAGGCACAGCACGGCGTGCGCTCGCGGACCCGGGCACCACTCCCCTCCCCTTCCTGCCCGCGGCGGCCGGAGCCAGGGGCGGGGAGGGCGGAGCCGGGGCGGAGCCGCGGCGGCGGAGGCTCCGGCTGCGGCAGGTGTGGGTGCGGTGGAGGTGCGCGGCGGTCCGCTCTCCCCCGCGCCGCCGGAGGCCGGGGATCGGAGGGCTGGGACGTCCTTCCCCAGCCCCTGATCTTCGCGAGCGGCTTGGACCGGCGCACACCTTGGGGCGCAGCGCGGGCGGCAGGTTGCACGGCCGGCGCCCAGCGCGGAAAGACGCGCGTTCCGGGCCGCGGCGCCCGCGCGGACCGATCCGGGAGGCGGCGGCCGCGGGGCTGCGGGGGTTCGGAGGCCGGAGGGATGCGGCGGCTGCCCGGGCGCCGGGGCGAGGCCGGGCGGCGCCTCCGCTCTCTGACCGGACCCGCAGGTAAACGGGGAGGCGCGAGGAGCGGGGCCGGGCGGAGTTGAGAAGTGGCTTCGGGGCCTGGGCGCACGGCCGGCTGCGCGCGGGTCGGAGGGGCGCCGGCGGCGCGGGCGCTGGAGCGGGGATGCTGCGGCCGGGTCGGCGCTGCCTGGGCACCGCGCCCCGGGCTCTGCGCAGAACCACCTCCTCCTCCAGCCCGGGTCGCCGTTGTTTCCGCGGCTCGATCTCCGAAGTCACAGGTCCACCCTCTTCCCCCAAAACCCGCGAAGAAGGAGCTGTGTGTCCGGGAGCGGATGGGGACGAGCGCTTCCGATCACCGATGTTTGAAGAAAGCCCCTTTAGTACAGACCACGACTGCCACTTTCCTCCTCTTTCCCCTCTTAGAGGGAAGAGAAGTTAGGGCGTGTTTTTTAGATGCCCACGTAGTGGGATTCGAGTTTGTTTTCGCTTTAAGCAGGTGGGAAAGTGATGCTCTGTGCGATCCTGGTTTTGCCAGCGGTGCTGCCCTTAAAACTAGAGCCTTTGATCCTGCAGCGAGACAATGGCCGGAGTGAGAAACAGCCCAAGTGGTTTCTTGGCGCCGCTGGGGCAGCGGAGAAGTTTAAGGGAAACTTAAGCGTAAGCGACCCCTTCATGGGCTTCCTGCGGGACCGTCTTTGTCTCTGCACTGGCGGTATTAGGACTAAGAATGACAGTCAGCTCCGGACCGACGGACACCTGGACTGGAACTGAGACTAAGGCCAGGCACCCTCACCGCTCGGGGACCTCTGGTTTCTGGAATCGGGCCTTGCACCGTCCTTCACGGCGTCCGTGACAGTTTTGGAATGGGATTAGGAAAAAGATCTTCTTTTGTTTCTCTGGAGTTTCTTACCCTTGCGTTCAAAGTGTTTCTCTCGTGGACAGAAATTTAAGCAATATTCTATTTTATACTTTAAAAGAATTTTGCTTGAATTGGTTTTAAAAAGGTGATTTACAAATGAGTCAAGTTGAGGTTTATTTGTTAGGGAGTTTTGTGATTGGAGGAGGGACTGACTTTTAAGTTTTTGTGGGTTGTTTTTTTTTTTCCTTTTCAAATCGAATCCTGGTTATTTCTCATGGTCTCCAGACTTTAATCCTTAAGCGAAGGCCTTTATCTTGATTTTAAGAGACAAACATAAAAATAACAGTGGTTTCAGTACCCCCTTTAGAGCTATAGCCACCTTTTCCTCTTTAACTTGTAACAGCCTTATGAAAATTGGGCAACTTCCTTAATCTTACGATGTAAAAAACATCTTAAATTGAATTTTAAGCCCCCCTCTATTTTTATTTGTATTTATCTTCATAGATTTATCAGACTTTATGGAATCATCAGCTTGTGGTGTTTATGTGTTATGTGTGCATATTCAGACCGTACTGTAATGTGGATATTGTGTACATGGTAGGTAACTGGGGAGAAGTCAAGAGTACAGGGTGAAATTTCCCTGGGTGAAATTTTATCGTCCTGAAAAAGTGTGGATCACAGATACAGTCCTTGACTGATAACATGAATTGTTGGCTGTTTTTGAAATTTAAAATAGATGATTAAGAAGGGAGGTATAAAATGAAATCTTCTTGAGCATTGTTTTTTTTAAAAAATGCAGTGGAAAGAAAAGTTAAGCCTATCATGTTTATACAATGTAATAACTAGATAGTTATTCTAGAAGCTATAAAAATGCTCGAGGAAGTAAAATAAAAAGGTAGCATAAAATTACGCATTATACAGGGTGTGGCAAAAGTAGGTTTATAGTTGTATTTATGGAAAATAATACAATAATCAATAAATAACAATACCAGAATAAACTGTTTCGTGTACTCACAACTGTAAGCCTACTTTTGCCACACCTTCTACTTATAGAATTTTAAGGAGAATGCACACTTGTAAATCTCACATTCTCAAGTAGACAGTGTTAAATTGGGTGAAAGAATTTCTTTTGCAGATGATTTTTCTCAAATTAAGAAATATATTTATCTTCGTTTGCCTTAAAATTGAAGTTATAGTTAATTTTTTTAATTGCTGTATGGGACAGTTCAAAGCATTTTTAAGTTATTTACTTTAACGATTCTTTTCTTTGTTAATAGCTTTATAAGATGTCTTTTGCTTGAAACATTGACATTTAATGACAGTAGGTGTCATTAAGTTTTTCATAAAATTGCCACAGTTTTTCTTTATTTAGTTTTTCTGGGTAGTTCCAACATATAAACACTGTAGGGTCTCTTAACAAATTTAAACTATAAAAAAGCAGTAGATTAAATCCCTGATTATTAGTATTTCAGGGGTGTCTACCTTTAAGTCAAATGTCTTGTGAAGACATTTTAGAATACCTGTAATGGTATGATTCTTAAAGAGTAATGGTTTTGATAGGTATTTTCCAGTTTTTTTGAACCACAAATTAACAAAAGAATCAATAATTATGTTTTAACAGTTTCTTGATGTATTTAACAGACTGTTTCCTTAGGAGTAATCTCCCAAGTGTTTTAAAAATTTTTGTATAGGAGTTGAGAAAGTTTATTTTCTGTTAAAACATATTTCTATAGACCAGAAAGAAAAAAGTTGTTGAATCTAGAATATGTCAACCTTAAATAAGAAACAGTGAAATTTGATCTTTGTATTGTAAAATGTATTTTCACTGAGGCTTTTTAACTATCCTTTTTTAAAAAAAAAAACATAAATGTATAACAAGTAAATCAGTTAATTCATTGGTGGGATATAAGTATCCTAATGCGCCTGTTTTATTAATGGATATTGACACTTCCCACTCACCATATTTTATGTGAGGAGTCCAGAAAATTATCAAAATAATTTTGAAGAGAATTGAGATGAAGCGGAGGGGAAAATCCAAGCATGATGATGGTATATGCGTACTTTGGTCTGCAGCAAGGAAAGGATGAAAAATAAGTTTGGGATCAGAATTTATCCACATTAATCACATTTCCTAGCACTTTCTACTTTATTGTGTAATTGACTTTTTAGCCAGTATATATTTAAGTGTATTAAAATATAGCAGACATGGGGAAAAAATCCTGTTGTAAAATTCTTAATCATGTCTTTATCAAACATGCAACCTACTATATATTGTTTAAATACCATCTTCCAGGCTATTCAACGTTTAAGACCAATTTATAAATGAAATATATTATAAAAGTTAATTAAATAAGTAATTTTCATTTTCAGAGAGTGCCGCTTTTGAGGGGCTATTTTTTTAACATCACAAATTGCACCAACCCTTTGAATAAAATAAGAATGGTTGTATTAATTACAAGTTACACTTTTAGCAAAAGGAAAAGTGTATATTTTATTGGCCTTGGGGACATTTATGCTAAGTAGTGTGGGGCCCAGTTTCCATTTCTGTATCTGTGCCACTTCTGACAAAGGATCGGGTACTGAGGTGGAAGGCTGAGGGGAACACTAATAAAACAAGCTCCGTGGTTGATCATAGTTCTTCTCAGTAAGCCTGGGTTCAGAACCAGAAGAGAAATTCTGGGCGTCGGGTTCCCCGCAGCCCTTTTACACTGGTTCCAGGGAGTTAGCGCTGGCAGGAAGAAAGTAGTGTCTCTGCCATTTGCAAAGCCGACTTCATGATCCACAGCAAATCAAACCCATGAAATCTTTTAGTCTTGTCCAGTTCAGCTCCACTTCCTTGCCAGGGGCACAACAGCTGAAGTTAAAAGGCTTATACGCAAATGGGAAAATTAGTGCCATTTGTGTATAGGCAGTAGCCTTATTCAAACTGCTTTCAACCTAATTGGGGAAAAAAAGATAGAATATGATTTGATTGTAAGTCCTCCAGGGTGGGTAGCATTCAAGAGACGGCAGCTCAAAAGTACGTTTAGGGTTTTCACTTACTTTTTGAATTGCTTAGAGTTTGTATTGTAGTTCTCTGGTGTGTGGGTGTGTGTGTGTGTGTGTGTGTGTGTTCAGCCTCTACAATTTGGAAGAGGCAAAAAGTACAGTAAAATGGTAGATTTTTAAAGTGATCAAAATGGTATAGCATTGGTCATGGAAGAGTTCCTCCATTTCTCTGTTGGATTTTGCCCCTTGTAATTTTAAATCTAAGTTCTTGGCTTAGAAATACTCCTGGTTCTGAGAATAGCAGAAAAGGGAAAGATCTATATCTAGAAACAATGACAGCCAATGTTTTAAGTTATCTCTGTGAAGTCAGGTGGACTTTGGCCACACTAGTAAATTGGATATATTTAAAATATCAACTCAGAAGGGCCTGCTCCAGAAACGTGTGGTATGTGTGCCCTTCTAACTGACCTAAATGTGGCATGTAATGACCAATCAAGACCAATATTATTATACATTTGAGGTGAAACTATTTTGAGGTCCAAAGGTTGCTGCAAGCAAAGGATGGGTCCCCCAAAAGTCAAACTAGTAAGATCTTACTAAGATCACCTGAGATTTTTTTTAGTTCCAGGGTACGTTCAAGTCGAAATCCAAGTCATAAAGTCATTATTGAATAACTCTACAGGGTTCCGGTAATTTTTTCCCTCTTTAAACCCGATCTTTTACCTACTATCGCAACTTCATTAACTTAATTTTTAAAAGTCTCACAGGAGAAACAGTAGACCAAAGCAATAAAAGTGTGAGCTCTCTGTGGTAAAATCCACATATAGTGAGTGAAGTCTTTGAAATTAGGATTTAACTGGCTTTTAACTAGATCTGGTTTTCAAGTACACTAACTGGTAATATTGTCACTTGACGTTTCCTTTTCACATTCTGTGCCATGATTCAAAACTGATTTCTTTTGTATGAGTAAGAGTGGAACTATATGAAGTTAAGGAACAAGACAAACAATGTACACTTTTAGCTTGTCTTTAATAGTTTTATAATGTTGCCGCACGTTTGCCAGCACCCAAATAATGATAAGATTCTAGTTTGCTTTATTATTTCTTTTTGGTTTTGGAATTGAAATTAGAATTTTTTTAAAATGAAAAGAACAACCTTAATTTTATTTTAAAATGAATATCTATATGCATAGTAACTGTTAGTCATGACAAACAGTTGTTTGAATTGTAATTCGAAGTAAAAGTATTACTAGTACAAGTTTGTGCCTGGACTAAGGTGTGGTAACTAGCATTCTAATTACTTCTAAAAATCAAAAATTGAAATTTTATCATGCTTTTTTAATATGTGCAAACAAATTTCTAGTTTCATATAAAAGAAAAAATATATAAGACATGTTAGTCTTATTAAATATTAAACCAAATTAGCCAAAAGATTTTTTTTTTAGTGACTTGTTTTCCAACGAGAAGAACTGAAATATCTTTATAGACAAAAAAAGACTATATGGAAAAGTAATAGAAGAAAACATAAAAGATTACCCAACTGGATTTTTTCAAGAATTAATTTTTAATATAATTTTTATCATTGGTGCCTATAGTTTTTCAAATTCTGGAGAAATGGCAGTGAATCGTATGGAATGACAGAATGATCAAAATACTTAACAAAACTTAGTTACCTTTTGAAATAAATGTACTTAGCAGTTGCTAAAAGATAATGTTCTGTATTTCCTTTTTAAATTAACTCATTGTCACAGAGAAAGCAATGAAAAATGCTAATTATAAATCAGTTAATAATTTTAAAAAAAAAACAGATTTGAAAAGTAAATCTTCCTGAAGGTGGAGTTAACTATCCTAATAAGTGTTGGTAGAACTTTTTTGCAAAATTTATTAAAGTAGAATTGATAAGACAACTACATATTTCAGAATAATAGACGTTACTATGTGTTAGCTCTATTAGCTAACCCAAAAACATAATTTATCCTGGGAATACTAAACTATAAATGGAGCAGCATAATTTATTATTGCCCACTTTTATTTCAGGACACATGCTCAAATTATTATCAAGAACTAACACAAAACTGTTTTCCAAAATCGGTAGGCTGTCAACTTCATCTAGATCTTTGTTCAAAAGCAATATTAAAATAAAATGTGTTCAACTCTTCTCATTGCCCGAGCAATAATACCAATGGCAGTTAGAGCTCTCTCTATTGATCATTTCCTGCATGCTGTGCTTTGTTCCAGATGCTTTATCTGTATTACCTCCAGTAATCTTCACAGCAACCTTATAATCTAGGTGCCATGATTGTTCTTGTTTTACAAACAAGAAAACTGTGGCCTGGCGAGATTAAAGGGCTCTAACAACTGGTAAATGGTGTGGCTCCGGAATTCCAACCTAAGTCTTTCCTATTCCCACGGCTCTACTCTTAATTACTTTGCTACAGTAATTAAGCAGAATATTTGTGGAGCTCTTGTTTAAAAAGAAAAAGAAAAAAAAACCTGTTTGGGAGCCATTTGTATAGCATTTGAATGTCCCCCTTTAGAGCATTTTTTTTTTCTTTGATTTTTTAAGCTGGTTCAAAGTTTTTCATGTCCAAGTCCGGCAAAAGACATAGATGATATCGGTAGTAATATTTGTGACTAAGAGAAATAGATAGTGTCTTAAACTATTACGCCTCATATTTCAGATGGATTGTAAGTTTTCCCTGCAGATCCTTCCAAAAGAATCATCCTGGTAATTTTTTGTGGGTTTTGGAGCCCCGGCCCTGGAACTGGAATGCAGTTAAAGCCATTGGGACCCCTGACCCATGATAGGTGGCCAATGAATATTTTTTTAAAACAATGAATAAGGGAATAAAAGAAATAACATTTCTTTGCCTACGACAGTCCTAATACGTGTTTGTGTGTTGAAGTGTAGTAGCGAGTGTGAATAGCGTACCACTAATTGCAACCTTGCACAGTCATGAGCCTCGGTTTCCTCTTTGTGAAATGGAAGTAATTATATCTTCCTCAGTTGTAAAGGTTAAATAAATGATCAGTCCCTTCCCTTTATTATCACACCTGACCTTTTGTGTGGGTACAAAGCCTCTTGGGGTTGTGAGGATTGAAGGAGAGCTGTCAGAGCTAGCCAGAACGAACATGGGAGTTGAGACAGCCGTACATGTCCTGACCCCACCAGAGAAACAGTCAAGGCCAAGGAATAGGGTGAAAATGGTGCTTTGCTGACTCTGCAGTGAGGGGGTGAGCCTGGGGGCAGAGACCTGTATTCCAGTGCTGGGTCTCTAGTGTTGACTTGTGGCTTTAGACAAGTTGCTTGGGCTGTCGATGTGTCAAGTGAGGGCACACTTCAGAGCTACCTAAGGGTCTCTCAAATGTGGTCCATCTTAAAGCTCCGCCGCAAAGTTTCAATGCTTCCTGTCACTGTACCTCTTCAGGGGACTTAAGGAGCTCCCCCGTGGGAGGGCACTGCCATCCCACAGACACACACTCTATCTCTATTTCTGTCTGCCTCCCTCCCTCTGCCCCTTCCTCCCTTTGTTCTCCCCTCCCTCCCACTTCCCTTTCTAGGTCAACACTTCTTGGACCTAATCTTTCTCTTTAGCACTTCTCTCCCCTCTCTCCCTCCCCTCTACCCCCCAGCCTCTTTCAGTGCTCTCTCTGGTGGCAAAGGAGGTAGGGAATAGTTCTTATTGTTTGGAGGTTAAAAACCCTGCTCTCCTGTGCAGGATAATTGCAAAGGCCCCTTTCAGGGTGAACATTCTGCCGTGTCTGAAATTCCGCAAAGGGACTCAGTAAAAGAGCAGGAGAAGAGGCCTAAAAAGTAGATCTAGTCAGTTTGTAGGCTGAACAAAATAAGGATTAAAATGCAGGAAAACAAAAGAAACTTCAGTAGCAAAAAGATTTATCAAAATGAATTCAAAGGTCAAAGCAAAAATGTTAAAGACAAAAGTTAGACAAGTTGCATTTACATGAGAAGAGAGTAAAATTGTAAAAAATAAATTTCATAATGGAAAAAATGACTTTTAATAGTAAAAGCAATTAAAGCTTTAGTTTTTTTAAAAAAAAATCAGAATTCCTCTTTTGAGGCCCATTGAAGCAAAGTGGTTATATTCCTGGCAAGAGGGGTTAAGAGGTAGATGATATAAATTAATATTTGGGACAACACCAAAAGGCAAGCAAATCCAAGCATTTTGAAAGAGATTTTTGACAGAAGAATATTCTTAAAGTAGTTTGAAAATAGAAAGCCATTCTCTCTTTTGTGTCTGGAATGGAAAACAGGGACTACACAGATTGAAAGTCGCCTGAAACTTAAATAATTTAAAGGAAAAGCCAAAACAGACAAGTTTATCATCAGAAATGTGTCAAGAAATCATTGACATCCAAAAAAAGCTAATAAAATACAAACAGTATGGCAAACTTCCAGAAATAATAGCAAATGAATTCTGTTTGGGTCAGAGGGACCAGCTATAGTTGCTAGAACATTTGGCATTCTAGAAAATGCTAGTTTATGGACAATGGTATACGAGAGTGAACAAGGAGGAGATGATCAAGTGTTGCTTGTCAGTTACCAGGGCCTGCCCCATCTAGCAGTAACTTAGTTAAGCACGTTGCTGTGGATAGAAGAGTCTTAACCATCGCTTTTGTTGTCTCCCTCTCCCACCCCACGTTGCATCCCACAAAGGAGTTAGGGGCTGAGGTATGGACTTCGAAGTGGGGAGCTCTGTGTTTGAGCCCCACCCAGCTCAGCACTTCTGGTTGTGTGACTTGGACAGGTCTAAAAGCCTGTGGCCTCACAGGCCTCACTTTCCACAGTTGTTAAATAAGGCTCATCTAAAACCTGCCTCACAGGGACGTTGTGAGAATCAGATGAGCTCATGTGTGCAAGAGCATTTGGTAAGTTTACCTGGCGGTTTTTACTGTAACCAAAATCTTTATTTCCAAGCAGAAGAAGAAATTAAGCCATGTGATGAGTTAACTTTTTGTTCTTTTTAATTAATGTTCTTGAGGCTTTAGGATACCACCGAAATGTCAGGCTTCCTAACAACGTGGGGTCCATGGGTCACAAGAGGGCCCGAGGATGGAATTCGGACCCGTGAGCTTGGATGGGAAGAAATACATTTTTTGGTTTATGTTTTATTTAAACTAACCTCTCATTGAATTTTAGCATTTGTTTAAGATTATAAATGGAGGTGACGAGTTATGGTAGTATTTTATCAGGACCTGTGACTTTTGTCACCAGTAGAAAAAACATATACTGCCGAAGCCGGTTTGGCTCAGTGGATAGAGCGTCAGCCTGCGGACTGAAAGGTCCCAGGTTCGATTCCGGTCAAGGGCATGTACCTGGGTTGCGGGCACATCCCCAGTGGGGGATGTGCAGGAGGCAGCTGATCGATGTTTCTCTCCCATCGATGTTTCTAACTATCTATCTCCCTTCCTTCCTCTCTGTGAAGAATCAATAAAATATATTTAAAAAAAAAGAAAGAAAAACACATATTTCCATATCACATTATAGTTAGTCAATCTAGGTATCAGTCTAGAAATATTTATGTATGGTTCAGTTTTGACATAATGGTAGTTAATAGACAATACTAGATATTTTTATTTAATATGTTAAAGAATTACATATATTACTACTAGTAAATGTATGTTGATATTTAGATATTCAATATAACTGGTTCCTTTTGTAATTTGGAATGCCTTATTTTTATGCATTTCATCTGAAAAGGGATCCATAGATGCAAAAAGCGTTGTTATTAATGTTGCTGTTGTTTTGAGGTTTTTAATCTGACCAAGGCCTATGGGACTGGTATTAAAAGAGGATTTCACTGTACACTGGCTACTCAGATAACCATGGCTAATTGTGCACCCCAGAGTGAGCAATTCCAGTTATGCAAGTTAAAATAGCTTACAGTTATAATATAATGGAACAGTGCCTTGGACAATACAAGCACAAATCTCTCCACCCCGTGCCACCTTCTGTCATGTGTGGTGGATTCGGGCCATACTGTACAAGTGCACTCAGTGGTGAAGATCCCAGTGAATGACAAGCTGCATACATACCCTCCTGTTCGGCTATCTTCCTGACTCCTGTAGATTATGTCTGAACAGGAGGCAATAAAATGTTCATCTGGAAACCCAAACAAGAAGATAAATGTCTCCACTTAATTTTCCAATTTTGTTTGTGGTTTTGCCATGGTGCTTTTAACTTATAAGAATGGCCATAACTAAGATTACTCTGCGCCTGGGGCTCTTTGTTAAAACCTCTGTCAGAGCACTCACCTGATGCCTAATATCTGTGCATCTTTCTCTGTCTTGTCATGTTCTCTGCAGATTTTATTTAGTACCTAACAAGAGATAATTGAGTGGTTTACACCGGTGTGCAACCTATTTTTCATTGTTTCCATATTCTTTTCTATTAGCCCCACTTACTGCTTAGAAGATGAGGCTGCATTTGCAGAAACAACAGCAACAAATAAGCTAGCATTTATTGCGTGCATCATATTCATTTTGATTTCCCAGTGTTGGCTATTAATTTGGTGGACATGATTGGCCTGTCTTTTGTCACAGCTCTTGATTTGGCTTGACTATAGTGTCATTGTTATCTGATAATTCATGCCTTTGAGTTTTGCTAGTGATATTCAGCACGCAGGAGTATCAGAGAATCAGAACCTTTCATAACTGGAAGGGCCCACATTCTGTTTTGCATTGGTGATCATGGAGGTCTAGAAGGGTCATGGGACTTAACCAGGCTTCACAGCTGGTAAATGGTAGACTTAAGAACTGAGTTCTATCTGTAGATTCTCAATCCACCATCCTTTCACCACACCATCCTCTTAGAAAGAGTGCTCGATCCTGCAAGATTCCGCATAGGGTTCTTCAGTCTGACCAGTTGTGAAAATTCTACATGCCATGTAATTTTGCTTGTTAAAGATTCTGAGAAGTTCTGCAATATAGAAATCTGTCTGATTTTACTCCACTATTTTCCAAGTTTATTTGACCACAAAATCCTTTCCCCTGCCCCAGAATCCAGCTAATAAGAATACTGCCCTGTACAGTAGTGAGCTTTGATGATTTATGATGATGGTGGTGGTGGCGGCGGCGGTGGCGGTGGTGGTAGTGGTGGTAAGAGCAATAACATCTACTGAGCACTTACTATGTCATAGGTACTGTTCTAAATGCTTTATATGATAAGACTCATGTAATCTTCGTAACAAATAATAAGGCAGATACTGTTATCTCCATTTTACAGATGACACTAAGACCAGAGAGGCAGCTGGGGTAAAGTAGTTGTGTTGCTCAGGTAACAACATCACCTGTAAATCAGGGTTTTTCAACCTTGGCACTATTGACATTTTGGCTTCATAACTTCTTGTTGTGGAAGGCTGTCCTGTGTATTGTAGGATATTTAGCAGCGTCCTTAGCCTTTACTCAGTTGTGTCAAACAAAAGTGTCTGCAGATATTGACAAATGTCCCCTAAATTGCTCCTGGTTGAGAACCACTGTTGTAAACTTATAGCAGAAATATACTTTCTCGAACAACCTCCGTAGTAACTTTCACAGTGACTCATGGTCATGATTGGGCAAATTACACATTGTAGGTTCTGTGACTATATCAAGCTATGTGTACTTGTGTGGGGGTGGATGTGAGTTAAACTTGACCCATGCTGCCTTCTTCCACTCCATTTCCTTCCACTGCTTCTGGTGAGAGCCAAGAGGCCAAATTTTTTTAACTGCCCTATATACACCCACAATTCATATATTTTCCATTTTATACTTTATAAACACACACACATGCTTTTTTTTTCCTGTGTAATAGAGGACTTAACACATTTGAATTGCTGTACAGTAAAAACTTATGCCTGAGCCAAGATTAGCTAGCTGCCAAGGAAAACATACCCAGCAATGAATAACTCACGAAGATTTGGCAAAGAAAAAATAAAGTTACATGGTGAAATATATTACTAAGGTATGGGTTTTATTTTTCCACGGTGATAACCTGTTAAATTCACACACTTCGAAGGGATTCAAGGCTTCTGGTCATTGTTGTTTTGTGACTTAACATGCCATTTTCAGGAGCGGCCGAGGAATATTGAAAAGATCATTGAAATACCTCTGCTTTAATCCTGGCTCTGCCAAACATTTACTGTGTGACCTTGCCTTCTTTTTCTAAACGTTCGCTTCCCCACCAGGAAGATGGGGGTAATAGTATGAAACCAGGCATGTTGTTGAAAGGTGGAGGTGAGAAGATGCATCCGCATCCAGCCCAAGTCCTGGCGTGTCAGTTTCCCTCCTTCCTTCCTGGGCCAGTTTACCAAGAAACTCTGCTGTGGTTTTCCACTTCATAACCCTTTTGGGTGATTCTTTAAGTATAAACCAGTTGTCTTTGAAAGTAGCAGCGATGCTTTTCATCAAGTAGCCTAGTGCAGAAAACCCATTACAAGATGGGGCTCGGAAAGAAGGGAGGGTACATGCAGTGCTCAAAACCACTGAATCTTGAAAGCTTTACATTGAGATGGTGGAGTAGCCAAGAGAAGGAGAGAAAGGATTCACAGAGGAGCTTGAGGAGCCCACGCTCATCCTCTAATCTTAGTGGACATTTAATGACTCAGCTTTGCAGTGGATCTCTGAGTGCTTCTGTGTGCCAGACACTAAGCAAGCGCTAGGGGCACAACGAGAGCCAATAGCACAAGTAGCTATTCTACCTCTGCACCCGGGCCTCTTGGAACTTAGTGACCGTGTCTTGTCTTCGTCCCAATTCCAATGGATATTTGTTGCCCGGAATGCTAGTTTGAAGGGTCCTGAGGCTTGGCAGAACTCATCGGAAAAAATGCCATGATCCATTCATACTGTCTGCCTTCGTCAAAAGATGCAGACAGTGGAGGATTTGACAGTCCTGTGGCACATGGGGTTTTCAGAGTGTGGACCTGACCCATTAGTTTATCATGAAATCACTTTTGTTGAGCCCCATAAGTATTATTTAAGAAAGGAAATAGAGAAATAACAGAACATGGCACATCGTGATGGTAGGCACTGCTTTGGAAAACTTTTAGTTATGTATTGTGTGACAGGTCATGGTGCAAAATGCATTTTCTACAGTGGGTTTCATAAAATTGTGATTCTAATGGTTACAATCCTACCCCTTTTTCTCTATAGTCATACTGATTTTGCTTTTCTGAAATGATATGCTGTGTTTGATACTTTGTACCTGATTAATCAAAAACAAGGAATAACTCACACATTCTAGGAATCATTCTCCAATAAATATGTGTATCCTTTGAGTCTTCATTCATTAGCATCTTCATATTTTGTCGGAGGTGGTTAATAATTTTATTTATCGTCAGTTCTGGTGGGAGGGAAAGTAGCCAAGTAGTTAGACGCCTAGGCACTAGTGTGAAGCTTGCTTAATGACATAGACCATGCTGCTCTAGAACTATGTCACCTGGGGAAGCTACTTAAAACTTGGATTTTGTGACCATCACACATCATGTGTATTTTACACACAGTTCCAGAAGGTCTTGCTTCAGAATTCTTTCCTTATTACTTAAGGCCACACAGATACATGCTGTCCTGTGGCACAGCCAGATCATCATATCACAGGGCTAGAATTTGTGGAAACAGTATCAAGAGTTAAACATGGGAAGTAAATATGCTGCTGTAGATCATGTGTTGGGAGCATGACCACCACACATGACTAGGAACTAATACTGTTGTAGTACTTGACCCAGCATCTCTTGGTTCTATTCAGTTCCAGAAGTATAGGGACAGAAGGGAAACTCTGTAATAAGGGTAAGAGAAGCGTCCATGGGGGGAGAATGTTTAGGAACCACGAGGACAGAGGATTGGGAACAAAGGTGGAAGAATCAGGATCCACTTAAAAATCCCTGTGGCATGGCTTGCCTGCCTGTTCCTTGGATAAGTATTAGATAGTTTAAGACTTGATCAGTGGAAAGCAACTTGAGTTTACAGTAACGCAGCCTGGGCTGGAGTCCCGGTTCTGCCATTTCCCAGCTCGGTGGCCCTCAGCGGAACCCGCTCACCTCCTGGAACGTTGACTCTCTGTCGTGTGAAATGGATACAACATATTTCACAGGATAATGATCAAGATGAGCTGAGAGCTTATCTGTAAAATCCCTAGCACATGATGAGTGCCCCCCAAATTCTCCCCAACCTCCTACCCTATTGGAGAAAGTCAGATTTAGAGAGTATTTTTAAAACATAAGCAAGTCCCAGGTGAAAACATTGACAGCAAAAGTGTTTGAGAACATAAAGCAAAACTTTCTAAAAAGACTTTTAATTACGAAGCAATTAAGTCTCATTCCCTGTCTGTGTACCTGTGGCTACTTGTTTTGCCGTGGTGCCAGGCCTCCTCTTCCACAGCCGGCTTCTCTTCATTGCGTCTCATATGACAAACCAGATAAGTTAATGGTGTATCCTGCACATGTACTGTGAATTTGTATAATAGGTTAAGAGGTCTCACAGACTAACTATTTTCACTTCTCTGAATTGGTTACGTAAGGCAATTAGACTATCCAGTCTAGTCCAATAAATATTCCAGCCTGGCCGGCATGGCTCAGTGGCTGAGCATCAGCCTATGAACCAGGAGTTCACGGTTCAGTTCCCGGTCAGGGCACATGTCTGGGTTGTGGGGATGGATCCCCAGTGAGGGGTGTGCTGGAGGCAGCCAATCAACGATTCTCTCTCATCATTGATATTTCTCTCTCCCTTCCTCTCTGAAATCAACTAAAAAAACATGTTTTTTTTTAAAAGATTCTATCCCAGCTTTCACATCCTAAGATTCTGTTATCCTTCCCTTCCATTGAATTGTGATCTACAATATCCCTGTTAACTTGTCCTCTAGTTTACTATCTTGAAGACTTTGAAGCTTTCAGATGGCTTGGGTGGTAACTATGCCTACTTATGATTAGAACTTTAACAAAAATAGCTATTTGTCCTCGACTCTTCCAGTCTCCACCTCTTAAAGGCCCTTGTCTCTATACAGTAGTACTCCCCTTATCCATGGGGTAAATGTCCCAAGAACCCCAGTGATTCCTGAAACCATGGATAGTACCAGACCCTTATATATATACTATGTTTTTTCCTGTACTTACATACCTGTGATAAAATTTAATTTATAAATTAGACACAGTAAGAGATTAACAACAATAACTTACAATAAAATAGAATGGCCTCTCTTTGGCATATCTGAATTGCCAGCATCACTACTCTTGCGCTTTAGTTTTTATTAAGTAAAATAAGGGTTACTGGAACACAAGCACTGTGATACCACAGGAGTAGGTCTGATAACTGAGATGCTGCTAAAGGGCTGGCGGGCAGGTAGCATATGCAGTGTGGACACGCTGGACAAAGGGATGATCCACATCCCAGGTGGGGCAGAGCCGGATGGGAAGGAATTTCATCACGCTCCCCGGAACATGTGCAATTTTAAATTTATGAATTATTTCTGGAATTTTCCACATATTATTTTTGGTCCACTGAAACCATGGAAAGAGAAACTGCAGGTAAGGCGAGACGACTGTCTCCCACTAATGGCTGAAAACAGGACTTCCTTTTCAAGAAGTAACCCAGAAAGTGCCAAGTGACAAGCTGTACTTGCCTGTTTGTCAGAACAGGTACCTGTCATGCATGCACTTTATAAACCCCCCTGGAAAATGCACTAGGTGAACGGGCACTTTAAAAAGCGAGCAGTCCCCTGGCTTACTGGGAAGGACCCACCCAGCGCTGACCTGCTTGTCCAGACAAAATACACTGCGCCGTGATTTCTCTCTGCCCTCCATCGTGAATGACTTCGTGCATATTTCCTTCTGCCGGCTCCTCTGCAGATTGGCACTAACATGTCCATCCATTCGTAGCTTTGCTGGATATTTGATGAAAATGCTCTGATTGGTTTGTTAGGAGTTTAAAAGTGGTGGGAATAGTGACTTTATGGGAAGGTTTTTAAATTTCCAGCCTGCATATTGTAGGACACTATCATCACACTTAAAATTTCTCCCAGCCACTAATTGAGGAAGAAAGCAAACGTTATTCCAATAACACAGAAGATAGCAATTTTACCATCTTCCTGGATTTCAGGATATTTTTATTAATTAATTTCAAATCTGCGGTGCTTTAAATTATTGAAATATATGAATTAGTTTAATTTTATCTTTTAGTATTTACTAATTTAGATGCATGATCTTTATGAGTCTTAGAGGAGTAAATGCTTTTTAAAATTGTATTCATTTAGCTCTCTCCTACCTTTGAAGTCTTAGTATTATTTCTCGCGGATCATTACAAGCAATGTGCTTTTCACTGAATTTTTGAACATTTGGTTATAGTTTTAGAAAATGCCTGATAGTTACAGACAAAAGCTAAATAAATGCTAATTTGCAAAGATGAACATTGTTTTTTAAATATACCTAAGAATATAAAATGTTTTCATTTACTTTAAAGCAGTTGATCATCCTTTAAAATATTCTTAAAAAGCCCTGGCCACCGTGGCTCAGTTGGCTGGGTGTCATACCACGCACCTAAAGGTGGCTGTTTCTTTTCCAGTCTGGGCACATTCCCAGGTTTCTGCCTTGATCTGTGCAGGAGGCAGCCCATAGATGTTTCACTCTTGCCTTGATGTTTCTCTCTCTCTTCCTCTCTCTCTCTCTCTCTCTCTCTCTCTCAAAATCAATTAAAAATCGTTTTTAAAAACAGTGACATTCATCATCAAAGTGAGAGAAAAGTTAAACAATTCAGTTCTGCTTTGGCCAGTAGGCATTTTATGCTAATTAAGGTAGTTGAAGCGCTGTCAAGGGTTTGACAAGCTGAATGTGGTGAGCCATCTTCTCCGGAAGTAAAGCCTCCTAAGAAATGTTCTAGAGTTGAGTCTTCTGATGTGCAGTCTCAACAGTGCTCCTCACTTCCTCCACAGGGCCCTGACCTCCATAAACAGCCACCGTGTACTCAGCGCGATACATGTAGTATATGTGCTGTGTGGAAGGCCACACGGTGGGAAGACTTAATACGCAGGGGTTCTGGCTGGTGGGAGGACGTCCAAAATGAGCCTCACTTACAAGGAAATCACTGAGTTCTTCTGGATTCTTAGACGTAGGTTCTCGCTCTTGGATCTACTAGGAGTTTGTATTTTGAGAGATCATCCTTTTAAAAGTACTTCATTAAAGTGTTAATAAGTTCATTAGATAATTGGTTACATTGTCACGGCCAGTCTGAGTTACGGTGTTTGACAATCTGATCCACCTAAGCAGGCTGATTTCCAGGGCTTGGTTAGTTGAGGTAGCACGGACGCAGTGCTGAGGCTGTGTGGAGGGTGTCTGGGTAGAAGATTTAACCCACCTCTCCTGGTTTGGCTGTTATGGGAATTGTGGCCACAATCACAGGGCTCTGAGAGTCGGAGTTGGGACCTAAACTGGTCGGTTTCCTTCCAGCTGCTTTTTGGTGCAGAGGGCTTCCTTCATGCTCAAAATAGTGCTTTTTAAATGTGCTTAATTAGCGCCTAAAAGTTGTGCAGAGCAAAGTGTGGTGTGAAAAGTGCTTCTTTATTCTTTGCCTGACTTTGCACTTACTTGAAAGAAAATACAAACGACATGCTTATATCTGCATGCCTCCTGCCTTTGGGGGATATTGAAAAAGGCATGGATTAAAAATAATAATAAAGATGCAGAGAAAAAATTATAGAATGGTAGGTCCTGTGATGTTATTTTTAAAAAATAATTATTACTCTTGACACTTACATGTGCTATCTTCAAAGTGCTTGGCAAATGTTAATTAACTTTTTAGAACTTTAAAGGAACTCAGAGCAGCTTGCTTTTTCGGAGAGAATAGCCCATTGGAGTCAGGTGGTATAAGATAGAGCTATAATAGAATTATTAAAGGATTTTTAGTTGGATGCCAGACATTCAAAGAACAGAGATCTAAGTAGAGTAAGGCAATGTATACCTAAGATAGCAGTTTGGTTCATGCTGAAGAAAAACTGAATTTATTGTCCTGACCAAATAAATTAGTGCCCAAGGAAAACTCCCTCAATGGTAAGAAATGGACTGTGTTTAATTTGATTTCTGCACAATTCAAGAGGCTGTCGAGTGGCACTTGACATGATATCTGCATTGAACTTCTGTAGGTTTTGGCCCACGTCGACATTAAAGAATTACCTTTTCGTACAAGAGAAGTAGCAAAGAAAACAAGCCCATATTAACCTAGTCTACTAAAAATAAGTGTCCTAAAATGGTTAGCATTAAAAAATATTTTCAAAACAGTGAATACAACTATTTAGCAATAGTTATATAATAAGTTCTTCCAGATTCAGCGTTAGAACATCCTGTTATTTTAAAATCATTTAATTCCCGATTGCACTTCTTAAAGATTTGCTTTTATTGAAGGTTTCACTGTGAAGGTGATTATTCCAATATGGCACACATTAGTTCCTGATTACTCGCTCCCCAGACTGCTTACATTTATGACGTGTGACACACACACGCTCCACAGACAGGTATCAGCAGAGTGTTAATATTTAACCACTGAGATGAGGAAGTACTCTGGTGGCTAATTCCAAAACCCGGGACACCAGTAATTCATCTTAATCTTCTCCATGTAACGAGGGCAACTGATAGAATACATTATTAAAAACGATTCGTATAAACATAAGAATAATATGAACAAAGTAATTAACTACTCATGAGAGGGCAATGCCAGGGATGTCTGCAGTAGCCCTTATCTGAGCCTCAATTTTCTTTGTAATATGATCTGAATGTGTAAAAACAAAACAAAGACTAGCTGCATTCTTGTCACGGAGTATGTTTTTCATAAACGCTTACTCCCTACCCTCAAATTCAAGATCCTTGCCATTTTTTATTTTAGGAGAAAGAGAGCAGAGCCAATTCTCTTCAGTTTCTGGCTGTTTCATGCCTGAGATCATTTGCATGGACTGTTTCCTAGAAAAGTTTCATTCTGCCTTATCTGGTTTGGGGACTTCTGTTTAGTCTTCAGAATGCTGCTCAGTCATGTGATCCTCTGTGAAGCTGTCCATGACCTCCTTCCAGACAAAATGTATCTGCCCTTTCTCTGTATTTTTTGAAACTTTATATATTTCTGTTCTTGCCTGTATCAGAATGATGTGTTCTTTTTTTAATCTGTCCACCTTCTCCACCAACGTTGTTGGCTCATCGGTGCTGACCTGTTTCAGGTTCATCTCTCTGTTCTTTATTCCCTGGCATATAAAAGTTAAGCAATAAATCTTTGTTGGGATGAAATGAAGTGAAAACGCTCATCAAAATCACTAAAAAGTCTTTAAGATGCAGTTTAAAATGTAATGTAGCAGCTTTTCTTTTTTGCTGTGCTCCATTTTTCAATGGGTCAGTTTCCCAGGGTGGAGAGTTAATTTATTGAGAAGGGTAAACCCAGAAGAAAGCTGGCACGCACATTGAAAATCGGTCTCCAGAAAAAGAATGTTTTAGGGCCTCCCATGTAGGCTGTGCTCTGGGCTTGAGTTGATGGCATTTACTTTGCAGATAATCTGAATCGACTCCTGAGGGAGTACAGTCTGGGACAGGGGTGGGAGGGACTTCTGACTATTGCCTCTATCCTCTTGTATCTACAGAATAGAGCCTTGTTCCTTCACGATCCATCTACCATGGAAGCCTCCCCTCATTTTTTCTCTGTTCAGCGTTACTGGTTCACCAGGTTGTTAGCAATAATGAGCTGACCGTGATGTAACATCCATCTGTCTCTTATGTCTGTGGTTCTCTGTGCTAACTGCACATTACAGTCATGTGGGGAGCTCTTATAAACATACCAGTGCTCAGGCCTTATCTCTAGAGATTCTCATTTATTCTCTATGCTGTGGGGTCCAGGCATCAGGAGTTTTTAAAAGTTCAAAGGATTCTAGTGAACAGCAAGGGCTGAGAACGCGTGTTCTGCCTGACGCTCAGCAAGCACTAGAATCCCCAGAAAAGAGTTTGCTTAGCTCCAACTTCAGGCAGCTCCTCGTACTCAGCAGTTCCAAGGATCCCCCTGGTCACTGATCATGAAATTTGGAGAAATGAAAGTAAGCTTATCTGGAAGAAGATTGGAGTCTGATTTCATGACCTGGAAATTGGGACTAAATTGCTCATAATTATGCATTTTAAAGACATTTTGTAAATCAGAAATTTTATAATATACATATATATATATATATATATATATATATATAAAAACCCTAATATGCAAATAGACCAAACAGCAGAACAACCGGACAACCGGTCACTGTGACGTGCGCTGACCACCAGAGGGCGCACACAAAACATGGCGGGCGTGGGTAGCAGAGCGTGGAACATGGCGGGCATCGGCCGCGGCAGGATGGTGGAGCAGGTGAGCAGGGGTGCCACACCAAGGAGGGGTGCCGGTCACTGTCATTGGGGTGTGCCTCTGGTGGTTACTGAAAATTCTTTGCTCCTGCGTGCCACGGTCCCGCTGGGCACTCGCACCCAGTGCTGGCACCTGGCGCTGGCCCCAATCACTCAGCGCCATCAGCGGGTGCAAGCAGCAGCTGCTGGCCCCAATCGCCCCTAAGGGCTTCTCCACTGTCCCCTGGTCCTGAGGGACAATTGGTGCTGGCAGCTGCCTCTCACACCTGCTGCTGGTGATGGCCCCACTCGCACCTGCTGCTGGTGCCGGCCCCAATCATTCTGTGCTGTCAGCAGGTGCAAGTAGGGCTGACGCTGTCAGTGTGTGTGAGTGGCAGCGGGAATGCGGCTGCCGGCAGACGGGACAGGGCCAGGCAGGAGCACGTAGGATGGGCCGAGACCCTCCCCTGTACCCACTGCAGCCTCGAGGCCCACAGTTCCTTTCAAGGTGCATGAATTTGTGCACTGGGCCCCTAGTAAAACTATAATAGGAAACAAGTATCAGTGCTTACAAAATGTGATTGGAGACAAAGAGTTGCTTTTCCCAACATTCACCTGTTGATATCCCATCATACACAGTAATGGTTACTAAATATATATTTTTGCATATATGAAAAATAAATGTAGTTCTTAACATTTACATTTATTGGGGTAAATACACATTTTTAACTAGAGTTGGTCTTATTTTTATGTTTTTGAAATGGCTGGGGAGAATTATCTTAAGAATTAGCTTAAGTTACAGAGTAAATTTTTAGTAGGAATTGTTGGCATGATTTAAAGAGAATAAATAGTATTTGTGAAAAATACACATTTTTCCCTTGGCATAAATAAATATTGTGAAGATTTAAATGGAAAACTATAATTTATTATATGAAGTCATTTTCATTGTTTGTTTTAAATGAAGAGCAACGAGTTGTGTTGTTTGCATTTTGCCGACATTCTATGAAATCTGCACATGCTTGGTTGTAATCTAATCATTCCTTTATGTCTAAAATGTGCCTTATCACCTATTTGCTTCTTCCAAGCGCAGTCCAGCCCATTTCTTGGCTTCAGGTCTTTAGAAAGCCGTTGTCTTACAGTAGCAGGTGCTTTGCAATGCAGTCAATGGAACAGTTGGCATTTTCTTCTGAATATCAGACATGATAGAACCACAGTTGCCTGGTTAGGACATTCTCCATTCATTTTTAAAACATCCAACACCAGTTATGTCTATAAGCAGACAAAACGAATTATAAATTAGAAAGGGAAAGATTTTTCATATATTTCTGTCTTAAAAGTGTAACATGTTTATTTGCCTTAGAATGCCATGGACTAATTAGATGTTAATTCATGGCTGTCATGAGGAAATGAAATCACTGTGATGTGGAGCTGCTTGCGTTTCAGAGTGAAACTCTCAGGCTGACATCAGTAATGAAAACATAGGGCTTTTTAGTAAAAGGTAACTCCTATCAGTACAAACAGAAACATAAGCAAATGTAAATGGGTCTTCAGTATAACAGAAAATGGGCATATTTGTAGTAATAGTCTCTAGTTCTATGAAAAACAAAAAGCCCCAAGTGCTTCCTTGCCATCTGGGGGAATAGGAACTTTTTCCTTGTGGTTATATCAGATGACTGAATACTGGTGGAAGGAGTAGCATAGAAGGCTAGTGATGACAGTTTGAGTGTGGTTGCTGCTGTGGCCCAGGGAGCAGCCGTTCCCGACACTGCCAAGGTCATTACTCTCTACACTTGCCTCCTCTTCACTGAAGTTGGGCTTCCGTCTTTGGGTCTCCAGGCTTTCTTTTGGCCTCCTTGTTTCTACTCTTCTGTTTCTAGAGTTTATTTGAAATGTTTGTGGACCTTTTCAGGGAAAATGATTTACGCACTTTCAGAAGAATTTCCAGAGTCCCTCGAGTTGTTTAAAGGAAACATCTAAAAATGCACACATTTTACTCTCACTCTTGTCTAACACCTATTAATATTTATCTTTCCCTGGTAGGTATTAAAATTAAATAATTTTAGCCCTAGTGGAGACTTCAGAGGTATATTTAGTGCAAGGGTTTCACAACTGGAAAAGGTGCAGAGGGAAAACATGGTATTATTTGCTTTTAAGTAAAGCTGAACTCCTTCTTATGAAACAGATTTGGGTGACAAAGCATCGATTCGGTATATTGTCTCTACTGTACATTGGGGAGGGTGTTATAGATGTAGGAAACAGTACTGGCAAAGTGCAAGAGACTTAGCATTCTAAGGGGATTCCACTTAGAGGTAATGGAAATATTTGGGAGCCCTTGTTTTTTGGATTTTTTGGAGATTCCCCTGCAATATATACTATCTGTCTGACTTGGTGGTAGTTGGCTCACAGGAAACCAGCTAGCCTGATAATAAAAAGGTTTTACATTTTAATGATATGTTTAGGCAGCATTCCAAAGCTTCCTGACAAAGGAAAACGGAGTCATTGATAGTCTTGCTGTGAGTCAACTTGGGGGATCATTTCTTCAAGTTCAGAATGCTTCCTCTTAGATGGATCCCTTAGGAATCACAAAGCAGAATGATCATTGAGAGGAGTATTTCAGGGGCAGGAGGAAAGGTAGGAGCAAAGTGGAACTGGGATATGCCTGGCATGATAGGGCAACGGTGAGGAGATGAAGCTAGCCACAAAGAGGGAGCTCCACTGTAGAAGATAAAGCCGGTGTGGTTGGGAGTTAGCATGGCGCACAGACCGAGCACAGACTCTGAGGGGAGACACGCTGAACTCTGACTAACACTTAGTAGCAGTGTGATTATAAGCTAATCACCCAGCCTTTCTGAGGTTCAGTTGCCTCACGTATAAACTGGAGAGGATTTTGCTCCGTGACTCTTCAGTGTGGAGTTAGGATTTCATAAAAGAATACATGTCAAGTGCTTGACACTTAATAGATCCTGAATTCACCCTCCCTTTGGTTTAGGGCTTGGAAGATCTAGAATGTGAATTCAATGGGAAACTCCGCCATTATAAAGATTTTATTTTTTTAAGGTGTTCACTGTGCCAGATCTTTAGGGGTGGTGGCTCTCCAGGGATGGAAAAGATCCCTGGGTTTGGCTGGGCTTTGAAAGGCACCATCTATTACTGATAAGTCCCTGAGCTCCTCCTATGACTCACAAAGGCCCACATTCTTTACATTCGCACACATGAAAATACTGCTCGCCCACCATCAGAAAGCACTGAGGGGTTTGCACAGATCTATCCCAGTCTCTCCCAGCTCTGGCCCCTCAGCAGCCAAGAGCACACATTTCTTAGGTGTGACGCGCTAGGATTGGGGGTAGGGGAGTAGGCATTCCCTGCCGCTAAGCCTGGAGAAAGTAGAATGACTCATTCTCAAATAAAATAATGATCCGATTGTAAAATAAACATTTGAATTTCATACAGGACATGTTTTTAAGGGCTTGATTAAGGGCTAAACTCTTTAGGAAAAGAGACCAGTTACCAATCTAAGCCAATGCTTCCATCGTGACACAGACTGCAGGGTGAAAGCTATAGCGATCTTCAAAAGGGTAATTGAATCCTGACCTTAAACAATTATATATTTAAAAATAATGGCATTAGGTGAAATTCTAGGGATGTGGAGTGTAGGATGAGTGTGAGGGAGCCAAGTAAATGCTCATACTTTGCTTGGAAGGTTCTAAAGTCGAGGTCAGTTTTTAGGTCTCTGGAAAATGTGTTAAGCAGGAAAGGATTCCTCCTTAGTCTCTAAACTGATTTTAAATGTGGCAGTACTCTCTTTTCCTCCGTAAGCTTAATTTCCTTTGAAAAGGTTCAAGGTTCTTTTCACAGCGGGGCTGTATTTTGCTCTCTAACAAAGATCCAGCACAGCCTCCCTTCAGAACAGTGTGACCACGTAGGGCAAATGAACTTTACCCGTGCAACAAGGCACAATTTAGTACTCAGGGAACATTAATCTTCAAGTAAATCGATGCTACAGATTCTTTAAATTGAAGCTCCAGATGGTGGCTTTAAACTAGGATTAACTCTAATCAGGAGTCTACATTTTTAAAATATTTCTCCTCTTCCAGAATTCCCTATCTCAGTGAAAGTTACCTCTGCCCATCCAGGAGCACAAACCAAAACCTAGGTTTTTAATCGGTTCCTTCATTTCCTTAGGCCAAGCATGTCAAACCCAAAGGCTAACCAGCCAAATAAATGAAGCATGCGGCCCGGGGGCCGTGAGTTTGACATGCGTGCCTTAGGCCCTCAAGTCTTCAAACAAGTTTTCTCTTGTCTGCCTGCCAAGTTTATCTTGAATCTGGGTACTTTTCTCTTCTAATCCAAGCTGCCACCACCTCTGCCTGGACTGCCTTGGTGGCTCCTAGCTGGTCTCTGTGCAGCCAGAGTGGTCTTGTCAAACCCAAGTCTTAACACTGTTGCTTCCTGACAGCACTTCAGCAGCTTCCCATTGGTTTTGGTAAAAAAATAAATTAATTATAATAATAATAATAATAATAATAATAACTTAAATCCTTACAATTCCCTCATTCGGCAAATACTGCTCAGTCATTCTGCTGTAAACCTTTAATCGCGTCATGCAGAAGTAAATGAGACTTGCCTCCTACCCTCAAGGAGCCTCCCAGTCTAGCCAAACGGGTTGATCAAAGTTTACTTACTCATCCATTTCCACTGAAATCCTGTAATTGACCAGCAGCACACATGCCAGAATGAACTGAGGTGCCATCTGACACTTCGTTGTGCCTTTATTGAAATGGGTGACTTGAACGAACATGGCCTACTTGCTGCCACAATGATCTGGTCAGCCTAAATCCAGAGCACACAGTGTTCATCCTTATGCTTATGTCAGTTATCTTTCTATCATAATAATGCGTAGCAAACAAATATTTTTTGACTCAGAGGAGTTCAGCAGTAAGTGTTGATTTGGTTGGGCTTGCTCACGTGTCAGGGTTGGCTGGGTGTTGGCTGATCTAGGCTGCCTTGGCTGGACTGACCAGGGAGACTGCTCTGCTATACATATCTTATTTTTCAATAAAGTAGCTTGAATATGTTCTCATGGTGATGGCTAAGGCTCAAGAGAGAGCAGGCAAGCCTAATCTCACAAGTGCTTTTTAAAGTCTCCAGAGTCAGAACATGGAGACAGGGAGAATTGAGGCCATAGTTTTAATCCATCACAATGCTGTGTTTTCTTATTACAGTACTAGAGGCCCGATGCACGGAATTTGTGCAAGGGCCTCCGCCCTCGCAATCCTGGCTGCCTCAGCCCTCACAGCCTCAGCTTCGTCTGGAAGGCCGTCCAGATGGTCATCCGGAAGGCCGTCCAGATGGTCATTCGGAAGGTTGTCCGGATGATCGTTTTGCTGTTTGGTCTAATTAGCATATTAGCTCCTTATTATATAGGATGTGCATAACTTTATCCATAGGACTTACCAAATTAAGTGGAACTGTATAATATGGTAAGGGTTTAACCCTGCAGTGCCCAATTTTGGAAACCCAGTGTGGACAGAGACCCTGTCTTCAGCATAATGCTTGGCATATAAAGATACCCAACACATGTTAAACTAACAAAATTATTAGTAGTAGATTGGTTACCTTGGGCTGTTCACTTGAGGTAATTAAACTTTCTCAGCCTCAGCTTAAACCTGTATAAATAGGGGATAATAATACCTATTACTTTCCTGAGGGTTAAATGGGTGGGTGGGGGGTGAATGTAAAAGTATATACTGTTGGCTCAAAAAAAGAAAAATGCTTTCCCCCTGTTCCCCCAACTTCTTTTCTCACTGGGCTTATATAAATTTGAGGAAATAGTAAAATGGTTTGATCTTGGCCTGTTTTAGGAACAAGTTGTAGGGTAGAGATACCCCTATTAAAAATATCTTCTTTATCTTGCCCTTGGTGTGTTACTAAGTGGTTAGAGCACCAGAAGTCACAGTTCCACTCCTGATCTAGGGCATGTACCTGGGTTGCAGTTCGATCCCCGACCAATGGTTGGGGCGCATGTGGGTGGCAACCAATCACTGTGTCTCTCTCACATTGATGTTTCTCTCTTTCTCTCTCTCTCTCCTCCCCTTCCTTCCATTCTCTCTAAAAATCAATGGAAAAAATATCCTCAGGTGAGGATTTAAAAAATCTTCCTTATCTTCTAACAACTAATTTTGTATAACATTCATCTTCTAAAAAACCCATTTGCACTTTGTCTTAAATTCCTATAATGAAGGCTAGATTCCTTCTTTCTCATTTCTATGGAGAACATAGGCAAAGAAGAAAGGGCATTTAGAATGAATAGAGGAGTGTAATTTGGGGAAATGGGGCTCTTTGAGGGAGAACAAGCTTGGTGTAGGTACCACAGTGTATGGGGATGGGGGGTTGGACAGGCAGGGAGTATGAGGTCTTCCAGCAGGAAGGACAGGGACTACTGTGGAAGGCAAGGAATAAAACTTAACCCGTTTGTCCAGTTCCTCTTTGCTTTAGTGATTGCAGTCTGGGGCATCTTCTAATACCTGATACAGATATTTAGTACTTTATCAATGTTCCTAAACTAAAATATATAATTTTTATTGTTATATATTTTATGTGTTGTTTTATTATATTTAGTTTGTATGTAGTTATATAATTATATAAGTATACATATAATTATATGTATAATTTTACTCCTTACTTGCACTACCACCCCCCACCACCCCTTTGCCCAGATGTAGGCAGACACACATCTGGCTTCTATCAGTTAGGGAGTAAGTAGCTTTAAGCACATCCTGTCAAATTGTCTGTTCCCAAAAGCAATACCAACACATTCAGTGAATGTTATTTTTTCCCCACAGTTATGTTCTTGATTGGACCACAAATTTTTCCATAATACTGTATTTGAAAAATAGGACATTCTAGCTCTTTGTACATAATCAGCCCCCTACCTCTAGCCTCTTTTAGAAAACTTTTTTTTTTTTTAATGAAGCGTTAAGTAGATTGTATTCCAGCGCTGGAAAAACACATTGAGGATTAGTTACACCATTTTTTTCAGTTGCTGTGATTGAGTTCTCATTCTTTATGTCTGTGTACTAATTGGGACTGGTATAGCTAACTACCTCCTCTCCCCCACATGTCTGGGATATGCTGGATTTGTTGCCAGAATAATTCTAGATCAGATATTCACAAAATGAAATAATATTCACTTAACATGAATTTAAAGTTAGTTAAATGATTTGAAGAATTCTAGACTTCAAACTTTTATTAATTGTACTACTAAAGATTTGAAATATAAAAATTTTCATTATCTCTATATATAAAAAGCCAGTGTCGGTGATAACCGTGACAACCAAATGACCGGTCACCACGAGGGCAAGGGGGCGGGGTGGCGAACGTGGCGAGCAGCGGCGGGTGGGTGGGCAGGGCTGTGAGCGTGGCAGGGCGGCGAACAGCAGTGGGCGGGTAGAAGGGGCTGTGAGTGCAGCAGGGTGGCGGGCAGGTGGGTGGGGCGGTGAGCAGCGGCGGGCTACCACGCGCGATTTCGTGTGCTGGGCCTCTAGTTCTTTTATTAAAAAATTAAAAATAGGTCGTGCATTTTCTTCAGGACATGGTATTGACAGTATTTTTCAAAATGTGACACGTATTGCTAAAGGCTGTAATAATATTTTTCCTGGTTTCCAGTTGTAGCATAATTCATGGTTAGGCTGTATTTTGCAAGAAATTTGTTTGCGGTGTATGTGGTGAGGAGCTCCATTTTATCAGGGACCTGATAGAAACTGTGGTTCACTAGATACATGAGGAAAATTCAAAAAAGGCCCCAAGTTTCAATAACAACAGCTTCTTTAATAGGGGAGGGGCATGGTCTTCTTCTAGACTTTGAAATTATAAATTGAGAAATTTCTTAATAACTTACAAAATAAGTTTCTTTTTAAAAATATGCAAGTATATTGGAAGAGGAAAGTAGTATATGAGTTAGTTGTATTATCCTATCTTTTCCCATTAGTGATTCTCTTACCAAATAGCCCAGATGACTTCTCAGGTACCTGCTACATTTGGCTGGTCAATCAGATCACTGTTAGCATTGCTGTGTTTTTGTTTGTGTTTTTGTTTTTTTCCATGTGCAAATGAATCTGAACAAAATCACAAGAAATTATTGTTTTCAAATATGTAGTGTGTACCTTATAAAATGATGCAACCTATCCTCGGTGGGGCAAAAGTAGGTGTGCGGTTGTAAGTATGCAAAACAGAGTTTATTCTTGTATTATTATTTATTAATTATTGTATTATTTTTCATACAAACAACTGTAAACCTACTTTTGCCTCAGCCTGTCTATATCTGCCTCTCAATTATAAATATTAGGAATATTTTAAAAATGAACTTTTGGGGGAAATTTGATTCAATTAAATCTTCTTGATTCAATGGTGTATTTTGTTAATTATTCAGTATTGTATTTGCCGTTAATTTTGATCCAATGTTTTGTACATGGGTGAACCAAAAATTCTTAAATACCTTGTCATTAATAGATCATGACATCAAGTTAAATTGTACTCTAAGAAGTCAGTATAGTACCTCTTCCAACAGTTACCTCACCCCAGGACAAGACTTGACAGGGTTTTGTGCAATAGAACCCTCAGAACCCCCTGCCCTCCCACCAGACACAGACACCCATACTGCACATGTATAAGTGAAGGACCAGTTCCAGACTTGGGAAACACTGCACTTTTGTTTCTGGCAAGTGTAATTGATATTAGTCATATTTAAGTGTGTGTGCCTCTTTTTTTAAAAAAAATATATTTTATTGAATTTTTACAGAGAGGAAGGGAGAGGGATAGAGAGTCAGAAACATCGATGAGAGAGAAACATCGATCAGCTGCCTCCTGCACACCCCCTACTGGGGATGTGCCCACAACCAAGGTACATGCCCTTGACTGGAATCGAACCTGGGACCTTTCAGTCCGCAGGCCGACACTCTATCCACTGAGCCAAACCGGTTAGGGCAGTGCGTGCCTCTTTTTATCTGTGCCTTGGTAGCATTAAGTAACTAAATCTTTTGTCTTTATCTTTTCATTTATTTTTTGTGAATTATATTTATTAGTATTTTTATTAGAAACATAATAAGAAGAAAACAAATTTAGCTTATAATCTTATTCAATTATTTTAAAAATCATACACCATTATTTAAAATATCAAATCACTCATGTATCCTTCAAGAAGAATTATATATACCCAAGGATTCTACTTCTGGGAATTTATCCTAAGAATCCCAAAACACTAATTTGAAAGAATATATGCACCCCTATGTTCATTGCAGGATTATTTACAATAGCCAAGATTTGGAGACAGTCTGAGTGCCCATCAGCAGATGAGTGGATAAAAAAGCTGTGGAACATTTATACAATGTAATACTACTCAGCTGTAAAAAAGAAGGAAATCTTACCCTTTGAGACATCATGGGTGGACCTGGGGAGCATTATGCTAAGTGAAATAAGCCAGTCAGAGAAAGACAGGTGCCATATGATTTCACTCATATATGGAATCTAATGAACAAAATAGAGACTCACAGATAGAGAGCAAGCAGACAGCTGTCAAGGTTGGAGGGTGGGGTTAAGAAAAAAAAAAAGAGGAAAAAACCTCCTGGACATGGACAACAGTGTGGTGATTGCTGAGGGGGAGGAGTTTGAGGAAGGTATGAGGGTGATAAATGATGGAAGGAGACTTGATTTGGGGTGGTGAACACACAATACAGTCTCCAGATGAAATAAATAGAATTGTGCACCTAAAACTTGTATAATTTTATTAACCAGTGTCACCCCAATAAATTCAGTAAAAAGGAAAAAAAAAAGAAGAGCTTAAGTCTAAAAGAGACAAGAAAAAATGTATATGTATATCCCAGGATATGTGTGTGTTCATGCATGCTTTGTCACATATACAAAAGTTCTTATACATAGTGTCATTATTCTTATGCCTTAATCTTTTGTAAGGATGACAAAAATACTCTATTATAAGACTACTAGAGGCCTGGTGCACAAATCCATGCACGGGTGGGGTCCCTCAGGGTGGACTGCAGAGATCAGGCCTCAGCTCGAGCCCCCATCCTTGCAGCCCCGCCTGCGCCACCCTCTCACCTGCTCTACCATCCTGCCTGCGGGGCGAACAATCGGGCCAGGCCTCCCGCCTGGCTCCCTCAGCGCCTGGGATCTGGGCAATGGCCCCGCCCCCCGCCGCCACCGCTGGTCACTGTCTGCGGGGTGATCGGGCCCCTGCTTGCACCCACCCTGACCTGGTGCTGCCCACTTACCTGCTCCACCATCCCGCCGTTGTCCCACTCTCGTCGGGGCCAGCAGCGCCTCCACTGCTGCCCGCTGCCAGCGCCGCATCACCAACGCCCGCCATGTTCCGCGCTGCCCCCTGGTGGTCAGCGCACATCATAGCAAGCAGTCAAACTCCAGGTTGAATGACCGCCCGGGGGGACAATTTGCATATTAGGCTTTTATTATATAGAATGTCATAATTTATAGTCATAATTTAGCCAATATCAATCATATTGTGGACAGTCAAATGGTTTCCAGTTCTTTGGCTATTAAAAGTGTTGCAATAAATATCCTTGGGCATATAACTGTGCTGCTTTCACACATATACTCATGGGGATAAGATCCTAGCTGGGAATTGTTGGCTCAAAAGAGCACTACTTTGAAGAGCATATAAAGCAATGAAATACATACTATACAACCATAGTTTGTTATTGTTTAAATACATCTGAGTGGCAGAAATTGGCCAATAGCATTATTACAGTAAAAATAAAACGATTCAGATTCCCTGGGATGTGCGGTGGACTGTAAATAAGGTGGTAATCGCCTGTAATTAACTGTCCTCAACTTTAGACTTCACTGACTTAAACTTTTCGTCAGAATTTTCCCCCTGTTGTTTCACAAGCGGTCAGCAAATGTTCTCGAGGTTCATATTAGATCAAAGGCCGTGAAATAAAGGAGAGCCACAGCCTTCCTGTGCTTCACTACCTCTTCCCAGTTGGATGCGCTAAGAATGCTGTGTTGTAATGTTCAGAAACAAGTTTGCATTTTCAATTAATGAGTGTGTTTTCCCTCCCTCAGGTGGAAGGGAAGATTTCGGGGACCTTGGGCACCGAAGAGGCACGGTGTTGCTCCTGTGACTTGGAACTGGAGAGGAGGCAAGATGCTGGCATAGCTGTTGAACTGAGAACCTGCTATGCCAACATATTGCCATCTCTCTTGTCTGACAGCAGCCAGGGCCACCTGCATGTCGCTCTTCCACGTGTGGCTGTGGATGTGTGCCCTTCCTCGGACGTGGGTCTCTGAGACACTTCGCCCTGCTCACTTCCCTGACCTCTCTCCCCCTGTGCGCTGAGTCACTCTGTTTGACCCGCACTAGCCTTTCTGGCTCTTCCATGGATACACCCACTGTGTTTCTGCCTCTTAGCTTGCCTGCCTCTTTCTCCTTTCTCAGATCTCAGTGAGGACATCACCTCTTCCGTGAAGCCCTCCTTGACCACACTGTCTAAAATAGCTGTCACATGGCCCAGTCACCCTTCAAACCAGAGCCTTGCTTTATTTTTTCAAAACACTGGTTACTGCCTGAAACACGTTTCTTGACTTGCTTAGTTGTTTTCTCTCCCACATTAGAATGTAAGCTTCTTGAGATTTAGGGACCTTGTTTGTCTTGTCCAAATATTGTATCAGCAGAGCCTGACCCATGGTAGGCACTCATGCGTGATATTTTGAAGCTCCACCCTAACTTTTGTCATACAAGAAAGATGTCAAATAATTACATTTTCCCATTACAAATGGCTTTGGTGAAATCCTGACGCACAGTAGCCGTAAAGAAAGGAACAGATGTTTAATTCTGGGTCCGCAAGCTAACTCCTTAAAGCAGTCACAAAATATATACCATTGGGCCCACAGATTCATGGAAGCCAGCATGTCATAGTGGGAAAGGTATGGGTTCAAAATGAATCTCACCACTTGGGTTGCCTAGCTGTGTTCTTGTACAAGTCAATTAACCTTGAGCTATGGTTTTCTAAATGGTAAAGTGAGGATAATACTAACCCATCAGGATTCTTGAGACAAAAAATATAAGATATTTTAGCCAGATGGTTCTTACTTCATGTCTAAAATGGGTGGGAGTGGAGGCAGTGAGGAGAGATTAACCTGGGAATTTATATGCGTATATGCATAGCCCGTGGCCACAGATAATAGTGTGGTGAAGGCCTGGGAGGGGCAGGTGTGGGGTGGAGGGGGTCAGTGGAAGAAAAAACAAAGAGAACATCTAACACTTTCAACAATAAAGATAATTTTTTAAAAAAATGAAACGAAACAAAATAAAATGTTAGTGTCTATAAAATTCCCTGATGTATGTACAGTAGTAGACACCCAACAATTTATAATTATTTTACTACCATGAAAAAAAATGAATTTCTCCTTCATAAGAAACAGGTAATCTGACATGAAGTGTGCAGAAGTGCTGCCAGAATCATGGTGCATGTAAGATCTGTGTTCCGACAGAGATCGTGAGAGCAAAGGAGTTAATTGTCCATCATCTCAAATTCTTAGCCCTTGCTTGGTTCTTACTCCTTTACCTTCCTTTTTTTTTTCTGGAGTTACTCATTGTCTATAAATCTCTTTTAAAAGAAACTTTTACAGGTTCACTTTACAGGGTAAGAATATTTAATAAGTACTATTTGATGTTCATGTTTTTAAGCATTGAAGCTTTAGGAAATAGTTTTGCTTTAATAAACTAAATTTTATTTTCATTGTGATGCCTTTCTGGAAAACAAAATGACAATCACTACTCTTGACTCATTATTTATTGTTACTCGTGGTATTATAACTGTAATATCCAGAAAGTGTTCATTATATGTCATGCCCATTAGGGCATATTAATCTGAGCTGCTAATTTAACAAAAACATGTAGCACAGAGGTATGGCAATTTTAGTCTTCAAGGTTTTACCCTGAGAATGCTTAGTTATAGACATAATTTAAAAGTGCTTTAAGGAATATTATACTACTTTTCTAATCTGAAGTGTCTACAGGTTTATTGTCTCAATCTTGATGACTTGTGGATTCATCACTTGGGTTCTTTCAATTCTTGCAGTTAGCAGCCAGAAATAAATACGCAGAACATCAGCCCTGCAAGGTCATTACACAAGATAACATTGCTCTCGAAGACTTTTAAGGAGCCACACAATAGCAGTAGCTAAAAGTTAGAATCCACATTGCCTTAGTTCTCTCTCTGCCAGGAAAAATAACTGGTGCCGAATCAATAGGCCAGGACATAGAGCTTATTATAAGAACTGCTATTACTTAATACCTTTTTTAACCTATAACTTTGTTCTAAAAACTTGTTTCATGAGCTTTTTGGGGGCTTCTTTTGCCTTTTTCAGAGTTTCGTCTACCCTCATCTACGTTAATTGGTGGGTGTACCCACTGCCCCTTGACTTCAATGCAGTTGATGAACTGGATGCCTAATGGAAATTAATGCTGAGCTCACTTAGCTCAGTCCTGCGTGACTTAATGAGTTTTACTGTAATTTGCTAAATACTGGAACCTTCTTTTGGATTCCAAGTGATCATGGGGAAGGAAAAACAAAACTTAGGAGGACATAGAAACATCAAAATGAGAGGTTAAGAAATTGATATTCTAAAGCATCCAATAATGTCTCTAAGTCAGTGGTTTTTACACTTGTGTTGCATCACCAATCTCCTGGAGAGCTTGTTTAAAAAACAAACAAACAAAAAAGCAGATCCCAAACCATCCCTTAGACATTGCGATTTACTCGGTCTTGATTGAGACGTAAGAATCTTCACTTTTAACAAGCACCTATTTTGATGCAGTTTGACAATGGACTACAGTCTGAGAACACTTGTGTTAGCTACTGGTAAGTCAGGGGGCAGGTTTTTAAAGATCTTGTACAGCTCCCGATATGGGACTCGGGCATGGTCTTGAAAGCAGCCTGCTTTCCCACTGCATCTGCCTGGATGGAAAACTGGAGCAGCGTTTTGTAATTGTGCTTTATACTCTGAGGTTTCTTACATAAACAGCCCCTATGACTACACACAGGAGCCCATGTGCTTCTGCAGAGTTGGTTTTCACGTCAATCATCTGCTCTCCTCTGGTTCGCATTACAATTCCCAAGATGTTTTATTTTCTTTTCTGATTAACTTGATAGTGACCCAAATCCTTTACTTCTAAATATACATTCTTCTCTAGGATTTCTGTCCAATTGTAAATGATATATGAGCTCCTTGAGGCTAGAGACTAGGTCTAATTATGCAGAAGAGGAATTCTCAACATTTATAGGATTCCTATGGTGGTAAACCGTTCTGTAAATCAACGGATCACATTTTAATTGATCTATTTCTTAAGTTTAGATTTGTGTGAATTTTTTTAAAAATTGGGACATCTTTTCCTTTCTGAGACAGTATGGTGAAATAGAAAGAGCTTCAGGGTGAAATGCAGGCAAGATCGAGGCTCTGGCCCCAGTCCTGACACTTTCTGACTCTATACATGACTTTGGGCAAATCATTTCATCTCTTCCCTTATTGGTCATTTGGAGTAATAGTAAGAGACTATATGATACATTAGAAAGAAAAGAGGAGAAAGCAAAATACAGCTGTGGACACTAAGAAGATAATCTACAAAAAAAAATGGAGATTTTTAGTAGTAATTTTTAAAATTTTTCAGTGTTTTACTGCTTTGTGTTGTTATTGTGTAATTTAAATATGACCCCAAAAAATGAGTCCTGGATAAAGGCAGAGCTTTGTTCTCATCCAGCCTGAGCGTATTTGCTAACTAATTCCAGTGAAAGAAGAAGAAATGTGATATTTTAGTTAATTTTATGTTGCAAAAAGGTCCAGCTTTTCCTTGGCTGTTTAGAAGGTTAGAAACAGGTTATAGGCCCTCAAACAGTGATGATAACAATTCTGTGACTCATATACCTGCTTTCTAGCTGGTTGGCTTATTATGAGATTCAGATTAGATAAGATATATGAAGCTGCTTTGAAAATGGTAAGAAGCTGTGTGTAATCCTAAGATGTTTATAAACCCCTCTTTTCCTCCCTTTAGCCCTCAAGTTTGCTTTTGAAATGATTTAATAAAATTAAAATATGTTATTCTAAACCTGGTGGTAAAGTTTAAATTCCTAGGATTCTAATTATTTGCCATTACATTTATAGCAGCTAGACTGACAGACCCTGTATGGATGAGATTGATATTCCATCAACACGTGTCTCGAAACCACATTTAAACCAAAGGACTACTTTTAGTTCCACTGAAACTTAGGTGATGTTTTTATTGCCGTATAAACATTTTATGTACTTAATGTGCATTAGAAAAATACACAGCAGGGGAAAGCTTTGTGGAATGTGTTAGATGTTTCCTGAAGTTTCTTTCATGCATCACTCAAATGAAGAAGTCTGTAGAGTATATTATACTTGGGTGAAGAAAGTTTTAAGTGGGTATTAATGGACTGTATCCATGCATTGCTTATATGGCCATTTATTGCATTGCTGTCAAGAATTACTAATATTTCCCAATGTCTTTACACCTTAGGTCTTTGAAAGCAAAGCTTAGTTGGTAAATGATGAAGTCCATCTGTAAGTTGATTAGCCCATCTGAGCAAGTATTTGACGATAGGTGTGTGTCCCTTTTAGGAGGTAAGAGTCCTCAGTGCCAAACTGTGGAGTTTCCATTGACAGAGCAGGCACACAATCTGTACCTATGCGACAAAAGCAGGTACTCCTTCTTAAATAGTCTAAAGAACTTTCCAAGTCTCCACTTATGTCAAAATGACAGCGGGAGCATTTGCTGCACAATGCCTATGTAACACCATGAGTAAAGCAAATTAGAAAAATGTCAGCCAAGATGATTTGCCAAATTTGGAATTCAAGATCTGGAAGCCCACGAAGATCTGTACTTGGGAGAATCCTCAAGCATGCGTGAGGAAACCACACTGGAATGGCGTTACAGGAAGACGAGGTAGTTCCTGGGAAGTGGCCACCTTCATAGTTTGCATACTTTGGAAATACGCTTTAATTGCTTAACTTTCCAGAAAAATGAGTGGTTTAATTTGCTGATTACAGATTAATTACCTAACCATTGAAGGAATTTACAGAAGAGTGCTCGTGGAATTTGTGTGGCCAAGAACCAGCTTTGCCCAGGTCTCCTCACCTGCCTTTCCACCTGCAAACCTTTCCCGATTTCTGAAACTGTATGAGGGACTCCTATACTGGACTTTGGAGACTAGTCATAAAAAAGTAGGTTGGGTCTATTGCTGGATTGTGTGTGTGTATGTGTGTGTGTGTGAGAGAGAGAGAGAGAGGAGGAGGAGGAGGCTATCTTGGGAAGGAGATTAAGGTCTAATCTAAAAAGAAGTATCAGCCAAAACCGGTTTGGCTCAGTGGATAGAGCGTCGGCCTGGGGACTGAAGGGTCCCGGGTTCGATTCCGGTCAAGGGCATGTACCTGGGTTGCGGGCACATCTCCAGTGGGAGATGTGCAGGAGGCAGGTGGTCGATGTTTCTCTCTCATCGATGTTTCTGACTCTCTATCTCTCTCCCTTCCTCTCTGTAAAAAATCAATAAAATATATATTTTTAAAAAAAATAAAATAAAAATAAAAAGAAGTATCAGCACTTGAGAATGAAAAGGGGGGAAATGAAGGAAGTGAATGTAACTGGTGGCAAGGCCACAAACTGAAAAATAAGACAAAACCCACCTTTCAAAATTAAAGTGATTAGAATATTTAGATGAATGCTTCCCTAAATTTAATGCATTCAAAATTATAGTACTTAAAATTATTTTGAATTATATGATTTCTTTGCATCATACTTTCACTGACTATAAAAGCTCTATTGGTCTTTTGAGAATTACAGAAATCCTTAACTTTCTATGTCATGGCCTAGATTTTTTTCCAGTTATTTATTACATCATCAGCATTAAGTACATACCGTCTACTGGGTACATAGTACCGTCCTATGGCCTGCAGTTTAAAAAGATAAGCCATTGCAAGTTTGTGATGGGGAAGTACATTTTTGCATGAGGAAACATAACAAGGGGACCTAATTTAAACGGAATAGTAAAGGAAAACAATTCCAAGAAAGAGGTGTTTTAAGTTTAGTCAGATCCTCCTCCAAGTGCTTTGTGAGGAGAAAAGGCGTGTCTCGCTTCTTTGTATATTTTCCTGCTCAGGCTTTCCAGGAATGCTTTTCTCCCATAGCTTCTGTGATTAGTTTCTATTGATTTGAAGGATCAGAGACTCCCTCAGGTCACCTCAAGGAGAAGGGGCATAGTGTAAGAATTCATGACAGGAAGATGTCAAGAACCAGAGCAGCCCTAGCCGGTTTGGCTCAGTGTATAGAGCGTCGGCCTGCGGACTGAAAGGTCCCGGGATCGATTCTGGTCAGGGGCACATGCCCAGGTTGCAGGCTCAGTCCCCAGTAGGGGTCGTGCAGGAGGCAGCCGATCAATGATTCTCTCTCATCATTGTTTCCATCTCTCCCGCTCCCTTCCTCTATATCAATAAAAATACTTTTTAAAAAATAAAAGAACCAAAGCAGTGCCAAACTCTACCCGCTCTCCTCTGGTCATTTCTCACTTGTCTGTTGTTCATTGCTTCCCACTCCCCTCTGAGAGTCTACTTGGGTTCCTTCTTCAGTTCACTTTTCTATTCGTACTCATTTTTCTTTTACTCAGAACCTTGGCTTAAAAGGGCTCTTATGGGTACCATCACCTGCTTTAATGGACTCAGCATCACTACCTTTCAGCTTCACCTCCACTATAGATTGTACCGTGTGTCCCAATTGTAGTTCCCAAGATGAGAACCTGATGGGCCCCTCTCCTTTTGTGCCAAACCACGTGATAAGGTCCTTGCTTCATGTGTCACTTTGATCCAATCACCTCTCACCTGCTATGCAACTGGCTGCCTCGGTCATAGGAATTGGGGAGAGGGGCCCCCTTCGTAAGTGGTTTGGGCAGTCTCTGCCTACACTCACCAAGTGCCATCAGTGGATATCATATATATATCCACATACACTTACAAAAACATAATTATTTTTCTATCCAATACCTAACCAAACTTCCACAAACACTAATAATTTTTTGATTAAGAAACATCATAACCGCAATTCTTGTTTTCCCCTTTTTCTGTTTTTCCTCTTTTTTGTAATGTACTTGGTCCTTTAAGCCACTCATTTATAGGACTTTCTCACATATGCATAAGATTTCCGTATGATGGTATTCCAGAAAGTCTTAAACCTTAGAGATTCCTTGTCTCTCCTCTGCTTCAGCTTCTCATAACAGAGCCCACATAGATTCCCAGTGTCTGGTGTTTGCCCTCTTGTATACATCCCCTTATGTTGTTTCCAAGAATTTTGGATAAACTGTTTTTGAGAACACATGAGGCTGGGTCTCTTCATTTCATGTTCTATTTTGAGTCGGGTTCTTTTAACACTTCCCCTACAAATGAATTTGATGTTCAGTGATATGTTGAGTGATTGAGTTAGTGAGTCCTGGGGGGGGGGGGGGGGGGGGGGGGGGCCGGGAAGGGAAGGCCTTTCTAGATTAAAGGAATCAAGTCTAATATCTTGTGAAATTTCCTTCACAAGATCTTTCAACTCTGACTTAATTCCAAAGTTATGTAATACTGAATAGCTCATGAAATGAAGCTAAGCCTATAGCATAAATACCCCTGGTTTCTGCTTTAATCTTATTTTATACTTTTCTTCATGTGCTCCTGAAAACACCCTTTTATGGTTGGAGCCAGGATCAGGGGTAAGCATTCTTTCTCTTTGGCCTTCTTTAACTTTAAAACATTAGTGGACTGAGTTTTTAAAATAGTAATCAGGCAGTGTGCTGATATGCAGTCTTTCATGGCACCTCTCTTGCCTTTAGCTAATATTTGTAATTCCTGCTAATGTGTTTTGGTATGCGGGTTTATTCTCCGGCGCTTCTTAAGAGATGGTAAAATTACAAGAGAATCTGAAAGCTAACAACATATTCTTTCAGGAAGGCCAAGAGGAGTGATAATTTAGACAAACAGTGCAATGTGTAACATTCAAAACCAATCTCTAAAGATTCAAATGAGGCATATGTAGATTTTCCTCCTGTCACTGATAGGCACTCAGTAAATATTTGTTAAAATGATTGACAGGACTTCCGTTTAAGTAAAGTGTATGGTCATTTCAAACTCTCACCACCTAGATTTTAAAGGAGTAACAAGTACACAAAAATCAGTTTCTTTTGGGTGGAACATAGAAAGTAATTAATGGCAGTACTGCCTTCCAGAAAAGTCTCAACATTTACTATGTAGCACTTGCTGAAACTCCACCCTTTGAAAAGACTGCCAGAGAATCCCACGTGGCCGAACGTGCAGTGTCCTCTTCCACACACCACTTCCAGCGTCATCGTTTTTTGGGAGAGGGGAGGGAGGGTCAAAAGCACACCTGGACTCCTTTCTCTTTATTTAAGCTTAAATTCACTTATCTGCCAGTAGATCAGCTTATTGTTTTTTAACATCTTTAAAGGCAAGAACATCTAGGAGTCATAGTGTTATTAAAAGAACACCATAAATTATTGCTAGGACAACCTTAATTATACGTTATAGGCAAATCAAATACCACCTTGAGAAGTCAAGATAAATTATTGCCCACACAAATGGTTTAAGACCAGTTTATGAGGAAAACGCTTACAACTGAGAAAGCTCTAGTAAGGTACTTGTATATGCACTGGGAAATGCTTGCTGTTATTTGATTTTAGCAGTAGATCCTCCAGCTTCAACTTGCAAAATCTTTGTTCCATTGAGTCTGAGAACCAATGGTCTTAATTATTTAGCTCTTGATAATTTAAAAAATCACAGATCTGCCCTGGCCAATGTGGATCAGTTGGTTGCCGTTGTCCCATGCACCAAAAGGTTGCCGGATTGATTTCAGGTCAGGGCACATGTTTGGGTTGTGGGCTCGATCCCCAGTAGGGCACCTGCAGGAGGCCACCAATGGATGTTTCTCTCCCTCCCCATTATTCTCTCTAAAAAAATAAATCAATAAAAAAATATATTTTTAAAAATATATATATTTCTTAAAGTCTACTTTAAAATTTTTAAACTTTCAGAAGATTTCTTATTTAAAAAACTGGTTGGGTTGTACTTATATCTTAATAAATTCCAAAGTGCCTTATACCTTTTGCCTGATCTTTAATGTCCTCAGCTTCCTACCAACTTCCTCCCCCACCATACATATTTTTTTCTTTCCACACCAGTGTATGATTTTCTAATTATGGCTGAATAAACATTAATTAGGGATAGAAAAGTTCAATTTTGCTAAAATCTAAAATTAAGCATGATAGTGTTCCGGCTCATACTCTTCTTAAAAAAAAAAAATCACTGTTCTTCTTAAACGGTCTGAGGTGGTAATGTGAATGTACAAAGGATGTAGCCATGAGCTATGATTTAAAATTATACATTTTTTTTAAAGTCCACATGATGAATATAAAATATTATCTCCTTGGTCTCTAACATTCCAACAAATAACTTCAAAGTTTTGTAGTCCTACAATACTGTGTATTCAGCTTTCAATCTCAAGCAACAACTGCCTGGCAACAACATTGTATCATGTCTATCCCCCCTCCCCCTCTACGATATAAATTGTTTACTTTAAAAATGATATTTTTTGCTTTGTACATAAATATGCATGCTGATGGTTCAAAAGGAAAATAATTCTGAGGGCCTCAGAACTGATGTAACTAACCCATCTTGAAAGGATCAGTCCACCACCAGCCAGGGAGCCCATTCATTTCAGGGTGATCGTAATCTCTTCTGACCTGCAGGATGGGTGAGATGAGCAGGAAGAGGCTCAGTTTATATTCCCAAGGCTAATGAATGGTTTCATTATATGACCTGACTGTATCTACTGCAGTCACAGTGACAAAGAAGACATTTGTTTCTGTGTTGAAAGATTGAAACACACACATACACACAAAACCAACCAAAAACAAAACAAAACAAAAACACCACCTTTATTTCTGCTCCAAAGAGAATTGTCACCAGCACACAGGATGCTTCTCAAAGACACTGTCATCATTCCAGCTTGCTCCACCCATGCCCCAGTTGCTACCTGGTGTTGGGTGTGAGTTACCATTTCCAAGCCATCTTCTGTCGAATCTCCAGAGGGACCACTCTGGGCAACGGTCTCCATTTACATCTTTAGAAATGACCTCCCTCGTCTTGCATTCACACGTGACCCAAGGCAGCACGGCTTGAGTTTCCTGGCTTCCTAAGTCCGTCAGAGTCAAGTGTGACACTGATCCAGGGGTCAAACTGAGTTGCCCTCAGGAAGTTGATCGTGAAGATAAATGGACCCAGTGGTAATACGTGTAATTAAGCCCAGAAAAATTGAAATTAAGTAAATCTGTTCAACAGGCCTCCCTTTTTGTGGTGCAGGCATCGACTTCCCATTTTTATAAAGAACTTTACAAATCTACAGAGCCTTTAATAATACTTTTTCTAAAATACCAATATCTTGTCTTAGTTTTTAGTTTGTTTATTTAGAAGGGAAGCTTGTTTATTTGAGACGAGAGATCTTACCTTCGCCCACAAGAGCATGTTTACCTGGAATTCAGGGGAACTTGGGCTCCTGGCATTGCAGTCTCGGGGCCATTTGGGTGTTCTCCCTCCTCACTGGTCTTTTGATAATATTCGCACCAACGGGAGAGCATTTCCTGGAGCCACTTTAGGCCGTAGCCTCCTTATCCTCCCAGTCCTGGTTGTCAACTGTGCCAAGGGAAATGTGTGACCAGGTAGTCAGACTACGTTACTCAGCAAACTCATTAATCTCCAGGCCAGGTCAGACACTAGTCTTCGTATCTGCTTTCTGGTGGTTACACAAGGCAGCGGTATTGATTTTAGACAACTCTGTCACTTGATAATTGCTTAGAGCCTTGAAAAATGTAGGCCAGGTTAAGAAGGCAAAGGACAAAGGTTTCATCTCTTCAGTATTTTAGAGTCTTCCAGTTTATTATTTGTCTTTGCTCTACCAAGCAGTGAAGCCACCCAAGTTCTTCTCAAAACTCAGCGATGAGTGAATCCCAAATGTGACAAAGCCCCACGAGGGAGGCGACAGTGACTTCTCTGGTGTTTGTCTCTTTTAATCCCTCAAATGTTTCTTCAGGGAAGGAAGAGGTGACAAAGCTACACTGGGAGTTGACTTTGGGTGATCTTAATCTGTTAAGATCTGATTAAGGCCCCTAGTATGGAATCTTAGTATAGTTCCCATCTGAGGAGGATTTTATAATATCAAATAAAATAAATATGAATTGAAGGAGAAAAGGGACTCCAAAGTAGCAGGACACAAATATTAAATTACTAATACTAGGCAATTTACCTGTGTTGCCTTATTGAATCCTCATGACTATTCTGCAAGGTTATTAACATGTCTGTACAAAACATGGACACTTACTAAGGTTAACTCCCCAAGTACTGTATAGCTAGTATGCTGGGTTTCACAGCCAGTACTATCTCAGGGTAAAACAGACTCTTTCCAATACATCATTTTGTTCCAGGGTAACAGCATTCATTACAATGTGAAGTTGACGGGCACATTTCATAAAATATATATTTTGGCAGATCGTTTCCATAATGATTTCCATCTAGAATTCTTGCTCACTTTTTTAGGTCAAAAGCATCGTATCCATTAAGACTTTGTATACTATTCTGGGAGAAAAATGTTCACTCACATCATCTGGCCCATTTAGCTTATTCACGTAAAAGCACTGGACACTGTTAGACTATCCTTCTTTCCCGAAAACTGGTTTTTCTTTTACTGATCTAAAAACACTCTTTGTTCCCCTTGGTGGTTTTCTCTTCTACTCATTTCCTAAATTCTGCTGCTCCTCGGGGATTGATCCTAGTCCAGGGGTGGGCAACCCTTGGCGCGCGTGCCAAACATGGCACGCCAGTAACTCTTATAATCTTCCATTTACAATTATTTCTTAATATCGACTTTTTTATTTTTCAGATAAATTCAGTGTAGGTGCATCTTAGATAAATAAATAATTTTACATAACAAGTTATCTTAAAGACCATAGACATGGATTGACGAGAGAGGGGAAGAGCAATTTCTATGCCTCTGCCTTTACTCTCCCTGCCTTCCCAGATCTGACCAGTGTTTTGGTTTCATCCACATATGCTTGCGAATCTTTGTTCTCAGTGATGAATTTTGTTAAGTCTCATAATAGGAGTAGCCTGACAGATGAAAGTAGTAACTCGTGCATATCTCTGAAGGTCACGAAATATAAACCTGATGTAAAATCTCTGTCATCAGTGATGCAGCAGCAAAAGTCCCACTGATAATATCAAACGGAGTCATAAAGTTTTCTGTCGGACTATCAGTGTACATGTATACATGAAAAAATAAATGTCTTTTTCATCATCATATACTGTGTTTTTGTCGCTTGAATGAATTTTATTATTTCTTCAAGGTTCTTCACATACATACACCTTAAGAGATATCAGGTAGGCGTAACATGTTCTCAAAAAATTAGGGTTGGCATGCAGAAGAATTTTGAGTCAGAGATTTTGCTGGTTTTGGCACACACAAAAAGGTTGCCCACCCCTGTCCTAGGCTGTTTGCTCTTCTCTCTCTAATGCCAGATGTTGGGCAACATTTAACGCCGGTGGGTCTTGATCCCGCATCTAGAAGGGGTCTGGAATCTGGAGAAGGCTGTGCGTAGATTAAATAGGAGTCCAGAAACAAAATATAATTTTGAAAGACATTTGGGGGTCAGAGGAGCCTAGTTTAAAGGAAACTAAGATCTCCTCATCTCAGGACCCCATGCTTTTTAATAACACAATTTGTCCTGAGGCGAGGCAGAGATAAACACTTCAAAGGGTCAGGGTTTCTTATAGAGTCCATTGTCAGAATGGGGCAATTAGCCTATGGCTGTTCAGGTGTTTGGCCAGTAGGAGGCAAGAACATGTAGATTAAGATGCCCTGAGCTGTCTGGCAGCAAACAATCAATTTAATGTATCCTATTCAGGTTTGGGGAAATGCCATCAGCCATTCCCAGATTCAGCCCTGCTGCCATGCTGGAATTGGCTTCCAGCATCTCTCTGTACATGGACGTTCTACAGCCAGGGGTCAATAAATAGTGAGGAAAGATGCTCCCAGGTGGTCTTATTCTGATCTCCTTTTATTTTATGCTATATCACTTGCTTATATTTTACTATAAATCTCTTTCCACCCTCCTAATCCAGTTAAAACCCATTCCAGACATGTTTATCTCTGGCTCGGTGAATAGGTCTAAAGCAGTGATAGGAAGATAATGAGCAATCAATAAAAATGTGTTGAATGAATCAATATCATGAGGGCCAGTTCATGTTGCGTAAGTGCTTCTAGAAAGTGCACCACTTTGTCCCTTCTTTGGCTTCATGGAAATTTACTGAAAAGCCAGTAAATTTCCAGCTGTGATTGATTAATAGGGGTCTGATTGGAGATCTGTGTTGAAAATACTTACCCAGGGATCGATCAGTGGGCAAGAGTGCTGTAATCTGTGAATGCTGGCATGCCTAACACAGATAACATAATAAAATCATTTAGAGAGCTTGGACCATGTGCCATACACTGTGATAAGCACATTAACTGGATTAGATCTCTCATCAGCTCCATGAGATACCATTATTACCCTTGATTTTATATTAATGCAACTAGGACACAGAGACGTTGATAGTTTGCCCAAGACCACACAGCAAAACAAATGGTAACATTAGGGTTTAAATCTAATCTGTCACACTTTAGAGGCCATGGGTGAAGCATCATGCAATACTCATAATATGGAGTGGTGGCCTTTTCCCCCTACATGTTTACTATTCTTGGCCTAAATTAAACTATGAAGATAAGAAGAAAGAACAGCATAGGTGATGATAATATGTAGGAAGGAAACTCAAAAATGGGTTTACTGAATTTTTAAAAAGTTTACACACACTTTTTTTTCCCTTTTGAAATAATATCAAAAGTTGATACATGAGAAAGAACCTTGTTTTAAAACCATTCCAGAGTCAATTGCCAATTGGATGCTCTCATACTCAAATATTTGAATGTGTGTTTCCTACAAACAGGTACCTTTCTCCCCCACAATCACACTATCATCAAAACTGAAAAGTTGCCATTTTTACTTTAGAGCCATATACTACTTGGCCTTCAGCTTTGGATGTGTCCGGTCATGCTAATAATATCTTTGGTAGCAAATGGACACTTCAGAATCACACTGTGTATTCAGTTGCCATATCTTTCAGTCCCCAGCGGTTCACCAATGAAGGTTTTCCTACACCAGCACCCGATTCCACAGTGGTTTCCTCTCAGGCACCTCTGCTCTGCTGTCACTCCTGTATCTTCAGTTTGGGGGCAGTGGACTGCCCTGTGTCTTCCTCTCTCTTATGGATCCAAAAAAAATATTTGTTGATCTTTCAGTCTGTTCACCTATTTACTTGTTAGAACAGAGTGGCTACTTCCAAACCACCTACAGGCAGAACCAGAGACCAGATGTCCCTTTAGTCTCTTTCCATCTGAAAGAGCTCCTTGGTCTTTCTTTAACATTCACAACCTTTAATATTACAGAGCAATTGTTTTATAGCATGTTGGTCAATTCGGGTTTAAGTAATGGTTCCTCATGATTAGATTCAACGTATTTACATTTTCCAGGAATGTTGTGTTTTTTGAGGTGCATCTTATCTGGGGGTCCATGATTTCAGTGTGTCCCCTTATTGATGAGGTCCACTTTGTTTTCTTGATCAAGATTGTGACTGCTGGACTTACTGTAAAGTTACTCTTCTGCTCTATAAAACTAATAAGTATTTAGGAAACTTTATGAGATAAAGGAGATTTTAAATAGCTTGACGGTAGTACTTATTTCACAATGTACATGTATATCAAAACATCACATAGTATACCTTAAATATATACAGCTTTTATAATTAGACTAGAGGCCTGGTGCACGAATTTGTGCATGGATGAGATCAGGCTGTGGGAGGGGCTGCAGGCGGTTGGCCACTGGCCTGCCCCCAATCAGGGTGATGAACTCCTTTAGCTTTTTCTTGTCTGTGAAGCTCCTTCTCTGGCCTTCAATTCTAAATGAGCTTTGCTGGGTAGAGAAGGGCATGGCAAGACACATTCAAAGTGAGGAAGAGCAAGGACCTGCAGCCAGGGCGACCTTCCTCTTGGAAGGACGCAGCTGCTCTGGAGCCGAAACCCAGGTCAGTCTTTGCATCGGGCAAGTGGAAATGCTGAGGCCTATTTGAGAGTCATCAAGGCTGGGAGCACGATCTCAGAACAGTTAAAAACACATTCATGAAGGGATGTTATGGGTTCTCTCTCATCAAAAAGCCCACGCGTGTCTGTGCTACACCAACAGGGTTGCTTTAACACTGAAGCCTCCATTCGCAAGCCCACCGCCTCCAGGAGCTGGCAGGAGGTTGAAAGTGGCCGAATAGATGAGGCCGGTGCCAGGAGACCTGGCAGATGTCAACGGCTCAGCCGTCTGAGCCCCAGGTGTGGGAGATGGGCTCTGACATCACCACGGCGTGGAGGATTTGACGGCAGTGGCAGCGGCTTCAGAGCTTGTTGCTATTTTGTTTTGTTTTTATCTCCTTTTCCCTTTAGACCTGTCCAGGTTGGGTGCGTTGGAGAGAGGAGCAGCTTTTGCAGCCTCCTTGGTGGAGCGCAGGCCTTCGATCTGGGTTCACACGCAACTAGAGTGCTATTTAGACACACGTGTGGGTCTTGCATTATTTGCTCTGTTACCGATAAAGAGGGTTTTAGATTCTGGCAGTAAATATGTTTCCTGCTTATCCACGAGGGCAGGAGGCCGAGCGCAGCCACAGGCACAGCCACAGTTCTTCACTCACTCACAGGCCTCTGTCCAAGGGCAGCGATGCAGGCGCTTCACACATGGAGGGGGCTGGGGAGCAGGGTCGGAGGGGGCCGGGGAGCAGGGTCGGGCAGCCCTGCTTTTCCCAGACCTTCTGTCTCAGTCCCCATCTTCCCGCTCCAAGTCTGTAGCGTCTTCCTTTTGAGGTGGATTCAGGTGTTTGGGGGACATGATGTTTATCACATGTTGTTTCTCCGTGTGGGTCATCGGCACAGGGTTTCCTGAATCAGGCTTCCTTTGGCATTGGGGCTGGGGAGGAGGGGGGAGGAGGGGGCAGCATGAAGGTGCAAACACAACCAGTGGGGACTCCTCGCTGAGTGCCTTCTGTTGAAGCATCCATCTTATATAAAAACTGCTGTTTGAAATTTTAACCCTGCATTTTGGCTTCTGTAAATGCTTGCTGGCTTAAATAATAAGGAAAATAAGACTACTCCCATTTCAGAGAGGCCATTAAACCTTCCCCAGATGAAGTTATCAGTGCTGGCACCAGGCCAAGCCTTTGGTTGAGGTCTCAAAGCCCCATCACATAGGAGCTCTTTAAGAACTTGCAAAGGGGACTGGAACAGAAGCCCATATTTGGGAGACAAAGAGGGTAAAATGGTATAAATACAGGAAACTTCCTGTGTGACTTCGCCCAGAATTCTAGAGACATTTTTCTCTGGGCCTGCACGTCATAATAATAATAATAAATGTAACTCCATCCCTTTAAGCCAGTGGCTCTCAACCTTCCTAATGCCACGACCCTTTAATACAGTTCCTCATGTTGTGATGACCCCCAACCATAAAATTATTTTCGTTGCTACTTCATAACTGTAATTTTGCTACTGTTATGAATCATCATGTAAATGTCTGATATGCAGGATGTATTTTCCTTGTTACAAATTGAACATAATTAAAGCATAGTGATTAATCACAAAAACAATATGTAATTATATATGTGTTTTCCGATGGTCTTAGGCGACCCCTGTGGAAAGGTCATTTGACCCCCAAAGGGGTCGAGACCCACAGGTTGAGAACTGCTGCTCTAAGCGTTGCTTGGTTCTTCTCCAGTTTTCTGAAACACTGTATACCTTCTGTATACCTGGTGGGCATCTTTCCTCAGAAGGGGTGTGGGCAGCTCAGTGGGGTGCTCCCTTGTTTTTGAGACCAGCAGGTGGGGGGGTCTCCAGGGGGAGGGGCTGCGGGAGGTTGGGGGGCTGCAGGAGGTTGGGGGGGCAGCAATGGGGTGGATCAGGCTGGTTGGCTGCTGCAGTGCATAGCCACAGGTCGTTCGGGTTGTTCCACTGTAGTGGTCACTGGGCTTTTATATCTATAGATAATAAACATTTCAAGTATTTTAAAGGGCAGGACTTTGAAACTTTGTCTACAGGAAACTTTGCTCTTCTTACCCAACTCAGGCCATGACTCTTCATAGCAGCTGCTCAGAGCCCACCTGCCCCCTTGACTCCCCCTCAACATACTCTACTCACTCTTCCCAGGCTCCAACATCCCATGCCAGATTCTCTTCTTACAGATGTTGCTTAATTCTCCCTGAACTCTTTGAACTGTTGTGGGTCCCTGCTTCTCCCAGCACAATGCTTACTGTTTTCTGTCTACCTATTGGCTTTAGAACTAAATTTTTCAGGAAGAAAAGCGCAGGAAGGGATTAAATACCATTAAAAATCACTCCCAACTCCAGCATTTTATGATAAATTAATATATTTAAATATTGCAAGTTTTTGCTCAGAAAATGCAGTCAGAGCATAAATTCATTGGGGAAATGACCATACCTGAATCATCACTGAGGCCAGGGCCAGGTGAGGCACTGAATGGCTTGGACCAGCGCTCAATGTATTACTCTGGAGAGTCTAGCCAGAAGCACAAGACCCAAGAGTAGGCAGAGAAGTCAGTGTATGTTTCCTCAGCGCCCCCAGAAGAGAGACGGGTGGTAATAGTGGATGGTCAGAAAGCAACACATGTCCATTAGAGTACTCAAGGCAAAAAGGAAACTATTCAAAAACACTAACCAGCAAGTAGCATAATAGTAGGTAGAGTGATTAGTAATCTTAGGCATTATGGGAACAATTCATTTGGTCAAAACAATAATGTGTTGCTGACCACACATTATTAGAACACTAGATGCCATGAACTTTTCTATTTCTCTTGCCAGCAGTTCAAGTCGTTACCAGCTCTAGCTAATTGATGTTATACTGCCCTCCTTTGGTTGAATTTAAAATGTCTTCCTTACTAATTAACTATTTTGGTATATTTTTAACACAAAAAGGTAATCAGGATTTTAATTGCAGCCTTACATTTTTTAGTGACAGTTGTTAAATAATTTGTGGAAAAGTGAATAAATAAAACATACATTTATGTAATAAATGTAAAAGTCACTGGCAAAGCCATTTTTGTCACAACTACTCCTATTATAGCACGAAAGTTTTATATACAATACGTAAATCAATGGGTACAATTGTGTTCCAATAAAACTTTATTTACAAAAACAGGCAGTGGACTGGATTTGACCTATAGGCTGTCGTTTGCAAACTCCTACTTTAGATCATTAGTGTTGAGAGAACTTCTACTTCCAGCTATGATAGATGATCATCCTCCTCCCCCTTTAAACAACTAGAAAATGGAATAAAACATATGAAACAATAGTTTTCTGACACTGGGCAGCAGGTAGCATAGGATAATAATCCTTGAAAAAAGGGAAATAAATATCATGAGCCCTAGAATTGCTCCAGCTTACTCTGTGGAGAAAGCTTTTAGGCTATAGTACAAGGAAGAGTAAAAATACAAACAGAACAGTGATCTCATTGAATAAATCAGAGATTAGAGTTCAAAGATGAAACTAGATATTTAAGGCCAAATACTGGAGAGGAAAGGAGAGAAGAGAAAGAGAGAGGGGTGAGGTGGGGGAGAGATCTGTAGAAGGAACTGCCAAAGTCAGTAGCTAATTTGTGATCTATGAATTAGCCAAGACTGGGAAAGAATACCCTGCAGAGAGCAGGCCAACTATCCCCAGGGCTGGAAATCTTTTTATTTTCACCACCCCAAAGTACAAAAATGTCCTAATATAGACAGCATTGAGGAGAGTCCTTACAAGGATATTCCCTTGGCAATGGGATGACATTGTCCTAGACCCACGGTCAGCAAACTGCGGCTCATGAGCCACATGTGGCTCTTTGGCTCCTTGAGTGTGGCTCTTCCACAAAATACCATGTGCAGGCGCGCACATACAGTGCGATTGAAACTTCGTGGCCCATGCGCAGAAGTCGGTATTTTGTGGAAGAGCCACACTCAAGGGGCCAAAGAGCTGCATGTGGCTCGCGAGCCACGGTTTGCCAAGCCACAGTTTGCCAACCACTGTCCTAGACTATGAAGTCTATTCTATCCATTCTAACAATGCTTAAAAGCCAGCACCAACAGATCCAAACAGATTCCAGGAAACTTAACTAAATCCTAAAACAAAGCCCTACCATATACAAAGGACTTAACAAATCTAATATCCAGTAAAATAAAGCTTACAATATTCAGAATCTAATTAGAAGCTAATAAGCAAAGGAGTAGGAAAATAGGACCCATAAGTAGTAGCAAAAATAATCAAGAAACCAGATCCCAAAATGACACAAATAATAGAATTAGCAGACAAGGAGGTTAAAACACATTAACATACGCCATAAGCTTCATGCAGTAGAAGAAGCAATGAAATGATGAAAAAAGAAATTAAAGATGTCAAAAGGAACAAATTTAACTTCTAGAAGATAAAAATATAATACCTGAAGTGATAACTATATTGGATAGGATTAAGATTAGATAAGACATTGCAGAAGAAAATGTCAATAAACTTGAAGACATAGCATCAGTGGCCTGTGTAATAATATTGAGAGGTTTCACATGTTTATTTTTGAGTCCTAGAAGAAGATAAAAAAAAAAATAAGGTCTAAAACTTTTACAAATTTGATGAAAATTAAAAAACTACAGATTCAATAAACTCAAGGAACTAGTAGAAGATACAAGAAGAAAATCACACAAAGGCATATCATAATTAAATCACTGAAAAATAATGATAGAAAATCCTAAAAGTAGTCAGAGAAAAAGAAGACACATATGCACAGAGGAATAAAATTAAGAACGACAGCAGTCTTTTCTTCAGAAACAATGCAAGCCAGTGGAGTAACATCTTTACAGCACTAGAAAAAAATGTCAACTTAGAATTCTATACCCAGTGAAAATATATTTCAAATGTGAAGGCAAAATACTTTTTGAGATAAAAACCAAGAGAATTATTTGCCACCATACCTGAGATACAAGACATATTAAAGGAACTGGAAATATAGTGTTGTAATATCCTTACACTATATGTGGTATATAATATTATTTGAAAGTAAACTGTAATATGTGAAATAAAGATATATGTTTTTAAAACCTAGAGAAACTACTGTAAAGATAAAACAAAGCAGTATAGCTAATAAATCAGTAATGGAGCTAAAATGTAATAACTTTAAAAATCAATCCAAAAGAAGGAAAAAAGCAAAAAGAATATATGGGCAATTAGAAAACAAATAGCAAAATGGTAAATGTAAACCAAGCTATCTTGATAATCACATTAAAATAATAGTCTAACCACTTCAATACATAGCAAAGATTTTCAGCTTGGAGAAAAAAACAAGATCCAAATATATGCCATATACAAGAAACTCACTTTCAATGTAAAAGACACCTATAGGTTAAAAGTAAAAGGATACAACAAGATTTATCATGCAAACACTAATGAAAAAAGCATGAGTATATAATATGAGATAAGTTGATTTCAGACTAAGGTATATTAGCAGAGATAAAGAGGGACATTTTAAAATAAAGAGATCAGTTCATTAAGAGAACATAATAATCCAAATTGTGATGTACCTAATAACAGAGTTTTAAAATACATGAAGCAAAAACTGATAGAACTGAAAAAGGAGACAGACAAATCCAAAATTATAGTTGGTAATTTCAATGCTTCTCTCTTGGTGGTTGATAGAACAAATAGGCAGAAATCCAGAAAGAATATAGAAAATTTCAACAACAAAGTCAACCAAGTTGACCTAGTTAATCTATCTATATAAAACCCTAATATGCAAATCCACTAAACTGTGGAACAACCAGCAGAATGTGCACTGACCACCTGGGGGCAGATGCTCAATGCAGGAGCTGCCCCCAGCCCACAGGCCTCGACCTGCAGGGGTGGTGGGGGGCAGGGCCGGTGAGTGGGTGGCGCCAGGCCATCCAAGGCAGCTGCAAGTGGCCCCCCCCATCACCCTGCCAGTTGCCCCATAGATTGGCCCTGATAGCTGGCCAGGCCTAGGGACCCTACCCATGCACGAATGTTGTGCACCAGGCCTCTAGTATTTATATAATAGTCCAATCCACAAAAACAGAATATAATTTTTTTGAGTTTACATGAAACAGTAACCATGATAGACCATATTGTGAGCCATAAAATGTTTCAATAAATGTAAACTATATTCTTTGACATACTAGATTCAATTCAGAAAACAATAATAGAAAGATATCTGGAAAAATCCCCGTGTATTTGGAAATTAAGACAATTTTACATTATTGCAAATTGGATGAAAATGATGTGAAAGCCTTAACTGTAGATTAGAGATTATTTTTATTTATCCTTATATAGTGTTTTCCTGAAGCTCTGCACTAAAGCTTTATAGATTTATGTTGAGACCAGATCAAAATTCTGTTGCCAGATAGATTAAGCAGAGTTTTATTGAAATAAGTATTATTCTTTTGTATATTAAAAATGACTATAGGTCTTTTCAGAGCGAGGGAGGAGAGAGGAAAGAAGGGAGAGAACTAGAGAGGGAGTGAGAGAGGGAAGGAGAGAGGGAGAGATTTCAAAAATATTGTTGGAGTTGCTGCCACAATAAAAACTATTCAGACATAAAGAGATCATACCTTCCAGAAGCCCAAAGCAACACAACTTATCCTCAAAAGAGCCACAAGAAGATAACAATGTCTAATTCTTGTTCATATCTTTTTTTAAAATATATTTTTATTGATTTTAGAGAAGAAGGGAGAGGGAGAAAGAGAGATGGAAACATCAATGGTGAGAGAGAATTACCGATCGGCTGTCTCTTGCACGCCCCCTACTGGGGATCGAACCTGCAACTCAGGCATGTGCCCTTTACCGGAATCAAACTCGGGACCCCTCAGTCCACAAGCTGATGCTCTATCCACTGAGCCAAACCAGCCAGGGCTATTCATATCTTTTAACTGTAAAAATATGTTACTGTAACTACCTCTAAATCCCCAGGAATAATGTGACTGATTTAGTCATTTGTTAAGTGGAAGTGATTATACACTAGTTATATATTAATTTAAGCATCATAATAGATGTTATCATCTTTTTATCTGCTAATCCTCTAAAGTTTTTTTTTTTTTATAAGTTCGAGTTTAAAGATGAAAAACCTGAGGCAGAAAGAGATTGAGTAAGCAACTTGCACAAAGTCACACAACAGTAAATGGTAGAGAGAATACTCCAATCTAGGTCTTTGTGACTTCAATACCCAAATTCCAGAATTTAGGTGATAAAAGAGATTTCCTTCTTTTTCTCCATCCATTCCTTAAACATTTTAGCTTCCCTGGCAGCAGTGAAAAGAACAGAGCCCTTTGCCTTTGTAAAGTTAAGTTTCCATTGGTGGAGTGAAAACATGAATGCGGTATTTAGACATTTGTCAGCCTTTGTCCCAAGTAGAGGAAAACTATGTGCAGATGCCAAATAACCAGTAACTCTGGTAGAATGATTAGGTAATTTTTGATCAAGTGAAAAGTTTAAAAACTTCTCAAAGAGGATATGCTTTACAGAACAATATCCAGTGTGGAGCATGCATGGCTTAGATGCTAAGTTTGAAGTCATGGGCCTATGATGTGACCTACCTCTGAACAACTCTGTTCAATTAGGTGTGAACTTTTCTTTTCTTTCCAACTCACACTCCTTGGCATGAGCTTAAAATCTGTTTACCTTGTTAGCTTAAATAAGACATTCCTATAATTTGACTCTCATGGATCTCTGAGTTCAAATTCCATAGCACGCCAAGTGTTAGAAACCTTTTGATGAATGCAATTGGACTTTTTTTACAAGAAAAAACTCTTCCATGGAGCATGCTGACTCAGTGTATTTCAACTTATTAATACCAAACTAGGTGACAAGAACATAGAGCTGAGCTTGTAGTTAATGAGACCGTGCATGATTTCAGGGTGTCTCTTTTCAGCCCTAAAGGAGAATTAGCCCTTAGTCCTTAGACAAACAGACTAGGGTTGAAGGAGGAAAATTGGAAAGGTAGATTGGGTGTTTATTTAGAAGGACTTAGGATTCGCCCACCAACTGCCTGCAGAGAAATGGTCAAAGATAAGATGTTACATGTTGCCTTACTTTGTGGTAGAACACAGTGATTCACTCCAAGTCAACACATGTGTATTAAGCTCCTGCTATAGTTTCATAGACAGTAAAAAGATGACTGTTGCCGAAACCGGTTTGGCTCAGTGGATAGAGCGTCGGCCTGGGGACCGGGGGGTCCCGGGTTCGATTCCGGTCAGGGGCATGTGCCTGGGTTGCGGGCACATCTCCAGTGGGGAGTGTGCGGGAGGCGGCTGATCGGTGTTTCTCTCTCATCGATGTTTCTGGCTCTCTGTCTCTCTCCCTTCCTCTCTGTAAAAAATCAATAAAATATTAAAAAAAAAAAAAAAAAAAAAAAGATGACTGTTTATTCCACAGTCTTAAGAGGTTTTAATGCTGGAATGTTGTAAGACAGGTAAATTAACAGCCATCTATAAGACAGCACAAGAACGGTATCTTAAAGGAGAAACAAAGGACTGTGAGGATCCGGGGGAAATACTAACTCTCCTTTAGGGGAGATATAGGCCCTAAAGGAGAATTAGCCCTTAGTCCTTAGACAGACAGACAGACTAGGGTTGAAGGAGGCAAATTGGAAAGGTAGATTGGGTCCTTATTTAGGAGGACTTAGAATATGGAACCGGGTATTTGTAGTTCAAGAGACATTATTGATGTAATGGCACTGATTTACCATAGTTACTGGTACCCTAGGGAATATACATTAACCAAATGCCCCCAATGTCTTCTCACATAATTTTGTCATTTATAATGGTTATGTAGCATTTCATTATATGGATTTATCAACAGTTACTTAACCAATCCCCTATTGTGGTACCTATTGGCTGTCTCTAATATTCTCCAACTGCAGTAATTATTTAATGACTTTTTTTGCTCATTTATTTTTTATCTTTCACATTACTTCCATAGACTAGAGCAGGGGTGGGCAACCTTTTTGTGAGTGCGTGCCAAAACCAGCAAAATCTCTGACTCAAAATTCTTCTGCATGCCAACCCTAATTTTTTGAGAACATGTTACGCCTACTTGCTATCTCTTAAGGTGTATGTATGTGAAGAACCTTGAAGAAATAATAAAATTCAACCAAGTGACAAAAACACAGTATATGATGATGAAAAATACATTTATTTTTTAATGTATACATGTACACTGATAGTCCGACAGAAAACTTTATGACTCCGTTTGATATTATCAGTGGGACTTTTGCTGCTGCATCACTGATGACAGAGATTTTACATCAGGTTTATATTTCGTGACCTTCAGAGATATGCACGAGCTACTACTTTCATCCGTCAGGCTACTTCTATTATGAGACTTAACAAAATTCATCACTGAGAACAAAGATTCACAAGCATATGTGGATGAAACCAAAGCACTGGTCAGATTTGGGAAGGCAGGGAGAGTTAAGGCAGAGGCATAGAAATTGCTCTTCCCCTCTCTCGTCAATCCATGTCTATGGTCTTTAAGATAACTTGTTATGTAAAATTATTTATTTATCTAAGATGCACCTACACTGAATTTATCTAAAAAATAAAAAAGTCGATATTAAGAAATAATTGTAAATGGAAGATTATAAGAGAGGGTTTCGCGTGCCAGCAAAAGTTACTGGCGTGCCATGTTTGTCATGCATGCCAAGGGTTGCCCATCCCTGGACTAGAGTCTTAGATATTAAACTGCTTGGATAAGATATAAAACGATGTACGATTGCTGGAACATATTTTAAGATTAATTTTCTCTCAAGTATTGGTGCAAATTTTTATTTCTACTTGAGGTTTTAAATCTAGTAGTCTGCCTGGATTTTAATTTTTGCTCCCACATGCCATATATAGATGCTGCTAAGCCTCTGATAAGTAGCACTCTGGACCTTTAAAAATATTACTCTCAGTAAAAGAAGTTTAATACGCTTAACTAAATATTTAGAAAGCACATTGTGTTGAGTGAAACTTGGTATGTAGTAAATAATGAGAGTATTAGAAGATCTTACTGGATGACTAGTCAGCAATTGTCTCAAGGAAAGTATACAATGAAACAGGTTCTTTTGGTTACTTCCTCAAGCAGCCAACACAATGGGGAAAGTGGAGGAAATGTCCCCTGAACACTATGATCAGGGAACCAAAAAGTCTGGGTGTAAACTTGGAGAAATGACAGCTTTAGAAAACAAAACCAACAACGGAAAACACCTCCTGGGACACTCTGAGATGCATGAAAAGGCAAACCTTCACTGAGTTGGAGCTCTACTGAGTCCGCAGAGAGACAAGCAGCATATTTGACCTTCACCATGATTAACAAGCACTTCCGTGAGAGTGTGTTGGTGCTGCTGACCTCTTCCACTATCCTCTCCCTAGAACTGAAACTCGTTCTCTTCCAACAGAAAAGGGTGAACAGAGAAAGTTCAGAACTCTTGAAAAAATGGCAACCCTCATCCATTCATCAGTGTCTGCCACACAGGAAGGACTTCCTGCTCCCCCGGGAGGCTGGGAATCCTCACCAGGACGAGAAAGGATACGCACTGACCGTTCTACATGAGATGCTTCAGCAGATCTTCAGCCTCTTTCAGGCAAATACTTCTCTGGAAGATTGGAAGGAAAGCCACATGGAGAAGTTCCTCATTGAGCTGCATCAACAGCTAGAATACCTAGAAATGCTCATGGGACTGCAAACAGATCAGAAAAGTAGCACCGTAGGTCGTGAGAAGCTTAGGTTGCAGGTTAAAATGTACTTCCGGAGGATCCGGGACTACCTGGAAAACCAGGAACACAGCAGCTGTGCCTGGACCATTGTCCAGGTGGAAGTCAACCGGTGTCTACTCTTTGTGTTCCCACTCACAAGAAAACTGAGCCAGCAAGAAATGGACCCTTGAATCATGTGGAGCCAGCAGTAACTGCAGGTTTTAAAAGCAAAAGGGTAGATTGGGGTGGGGGTGGGGGGGCAGGAGGGCTTCTCCAGCCATTTATTAGTTCTTTTTGTCATGAAATGGTAGCACAGTATTGGTCTTGTGTGTCCACATATATATTTATCTGTACCTTAAGATTATGGATATTGACAATTGTTTTTATTTTGTAATGTCACTTATTTTTTCTATCCATCTTACATTTTTATGAGTGGAAATAAATTCATTAAGGTTTCATAATTAGTTCATCATAAAAGTTGGCTTGGTAGATACAATGAAATATGTTTCTACTGTACTCATACTTGTCTAGGCATAGAACATTATTCCAATGATTTTTCTTATTTGCCAGAAATTGATAGAAAAAAATGAGAAATACTAGGAATAATTTACATTACTATGTATGATTGAAAATATCATTATACACTGAGTAATTGTTACAGGTGACACAATAGAAATATAACTGAAATATATGAACACACAGCTTGCAGAGGAAAAAAAACATGAAAAGAGGTTCGACCTCACTCATAATGATGAAAGTACAAATTAAAAGTGAATAACATGACATTCATAACCTACCAGGTAGGTAAAAGCCAAAAGTTCGATAAGAAAAAACGCACACACAAAGCGATGGATGCAGACAACAGGGGGTGAGGGTGAGGGCAGGACTGGAGGGGTGGGAGGGGGACAATGGGGGAATAAAGACACATTTGTAATACCTTAATTAATAAACACACACACACACACACACACACGCACACACACACGCACACACAAAAACATTCTTGCAGAGACTTTGGGGAGGAATGCGCTTAAATTTGTCCAGAGAACTGGAAATTGGTCTGATCACTGTGGAGGCATTTGGTGATACCCTATCAAAATTCCAGATGCATGTAGTCTGTGATCCATCAATTCCAGGTCTGGAAATATATCCTATAAAAACACTTGTACATGTGTGAAATGATTTACATATAAAATTATTCATTGCAGCATTACTTATAATATCAAAACATAGGAAACCACCTAAATTCTTCTAAATAGAGCAGCCCTCTTTGCTTGATAATATGTAGTCAAGCAAAGAGGGGTTGCTCTTTCTGTAAAAAAGTCAGAAATAAAGTCAAAGAGTAAAAAATATAGACAAGATGCAGAAGTGTGTATAAAATGCTACATTTGAGATTACAATGAAAAATAAATTTTATATTTGACCTTACTTGTGTATGAATAAAGAATATATAAGAAATAAATTACAATGATTACTTGTATTGGGGGGGGAAGGGGAGGAAAGACGAAGGGAGGGAGACAGGGTGGGAGAGGGTGTACAGCATGTTTCTATATTTTAATTTTTCTTATGTGAATTTTACCAACTAACATAAGAAATTGAAATGTACCTAACAAGTCCTAGTTATCAGAAATATGGATGGAGTCTTGGGGAAAGGAAGTGCTGGGTGTAAGCTGGAAGAAACAGGACTGAGCCAGCCTGCCCCTGGTTGGGGTTTTGGGAAGGAGGAGGCCTGGTGGGACAGAAGAGCACCAATCAGAGGGAGAGGTCCCTGCTCCAGGGAGGGGCCGGTGCTGAAGGAGTCCAGCTCTCCGGCCAGCAGCGCCCAGAAATCATTATGGAACAAACGTGGGGCCAGAGAAACTGACGTTCACCGAGCCTTGAGGACTTTGCACAGCCATAGTGACTTTTGCACAGTGTATCGTAAGAAGCAGAGCCATGGCCCCCAAATCTGGAGCTAGTTCTACTACTTTGCCATGTTCTGCTTCGGATTCATTGTATAATTCGAGAAAAAAGTTATCACTGAATGTAAAACTTGCTGAGGAACAAAATATATTCCATTTCGGTTTAACTAGTGTAATTGTGTAAGTGTAGTAGCTCTTGGCTGATGCTTCCAGATTTGGCTTAAAAGGGAGGAGGAGGAAGCAAATAGGACCCTGAGAGTGAGGCAGGGTCCCCTGCACTCATGAAGGGGCCAGGGAGCAGAGGCTAGCACTCAGGAGGAAGTCTTTGTCAACTTCATATTTCACCCCAAGGGCTGACGTATTTGCCTTCAAGTTTACACGGAAGTAGGGAAGTGGAAAGAACAGAAATATTTTCCAACACTCAGCTGCAAACACAGGTCATTTGCTTCTGATGACTGTTGAATTAGTGTTGTTGCTTTCTTTAAGCCAGGAAATTTTCAAAACAAAATACTTCATTTAACATGTTATTCAATTCTCAAATTAACCTTGCATAGTAGTTACATTATTATGTTTTTTTCTCAGGTGAGGAGAAGAAGACATTAAAGATTAAGTAACTTGCTTAAAGTAACAGAGCAAACCACAGAGCTAGCAAATGCCAGAGCAAAAGTTCCCTCCCAAGTCCACATGACTCACAAGCCAGCCCCGTGTTGTAGACACCAAAAACCTGACCGACATCGCACAGTATCACTGCGAAATAATGATAACACTGATGATAATAATTTGCGCCTGTCTTTTCTATTCAAGTTCACACCCTCGCTGTCGTCTTGGATTAAGGAAAGGATATTTTCTCCCCATGGACATTTTTTTCCTAATAATTTAGGAGAACAGAATGGAGAAGCTGCCAAGTGGAAACTTACTTATAGCAGATAACACTCATTTTAAAGCTAAAACCACTACTTTACATGCTCATGTGTTCCCAAACATTTAGCTTTATTAAGTTGACATCTTGCTTATATAACTATCTTAACTGCTTCAGACAGAATAAACATTGCTTGCTTTTAAATATGTGCCCTTTTAAAACTTTAAAACCGGAGTTCTAAACATAGAGATATTAAGGAAGAGAAACACTTTAATAGACTCCCTACTAGGAGTAGGACGTGGGTGGGTTCAGAGTGAAGGTAAGTTCGCTTGTACTCAGAGGCTGCGCCATCTGCGTTATCCTTGTTACATCTGCATGTACTTGGCTAAATAGAGTATCAAATCAATAAACAGGTTACAAAAGAAATGTAGTATCACCATGTTTCCTATAAATAAAACATCCAATAAAAATATCCAAAAAAGAAAAGCATTAAAATATTCACAGTAGAATTTCCATTCTCTTATACTTTTTAGATTAAATATTTTCCCCATGAATATGAAATCATTGAGAACCAGAAAAATAAATTTATTTTAATTTTGAAATTTAAAAGAAGAACAAAAAAAACTGTGGCCCCTTATAGAGATTTGGCGTAGGGCGCTTGTCACCGGCAGTCAATTAAACCCGGCCTCCAGCCTGCACCAGACTCATCTGAGGCGGGTTAGAACACACAGACTGGCTTAGTGCCCATGTTTCTGGTCCAGATGGTCTGTTGTGGGGCACGAGTATTTGCATTTCGAACAATTTCCCGATGATGCCGGTGCTGCTGGTTTGTGACTACACATTATAAACCACACCCCTATTTATTGGTAGCTTTGGCAGACTTTAAACAGATGAAGACGGTCCCCTTGAGGTGACTCATCTCATATTTTCTCACAATAACTGCAGAGAGGCAAGCATCCTACATAGGAGAGAATTGATAAGATTCGTTTCTTTCTATACCTTTTCACGGCAGCAGATTCAATGGTCTTTTTCCTTCTTAAAGAAGCTGTATGTAGAAACAGTCATATCCCAGGTGCACCCTATAACATTAACTGCTTTTTACAGAAAATGGTCCAAACCAAGGTTTTCTCTGTAAGGGTTTCTGGTCCTCTTGCTCCTGGTTGAGTGAAATCACTGACAGCTGATTGGACAAAGACTATGTTGTAGATACAAAGAAACCAAACCTCTGAAAGACAGAGGATTACAAGGTGAAAGATGGCAAACTGATCCAGTCATCTCCTCTAGTGAGAAGTACAGATGTGTGGTATATGGGGATTTTAGGGTCACTCTTGGAATTGTTGAAATTAGTCATTTAGCCCAAGTTTTCTTCCCCATCCTGGGGTCCAATGGCTGGTTGGTGTGGAGGTATAAGGGCTAAGACTCCTCACTCCACCTCTGAAGGGTCATCCCAGCTTCAGAGCATCCCGCCATAGCCTGTAACAGCCAGGGCTACTTCCTAACTGCACTGCAGTTCAACTTCCCCTCTGCTTAGTCCTTCCGCCTCCTCTTCCCAGATCCCACAGCACTCCCTAGTAACCTCCTTGCATGTAATTTCTGTCTCAGAGTCTTCCTTTTTGGCTCCTGACTTCCAATAGCATAGCATACAGACCTTCCATTTTAGAGCCATTGAAAAGCCAGCTCATATGCTATTTCCTTGGTCAAGAACATATTCTCTTCCTATTATGTGTTATTATGTCATTCTTGCTTCATGACTCACTTAAAGTTTTTCCCTTCCCCAAAAGCCCTTCTATTCTGATTTGTCTGAATCTATTTGCCCCCTCCAGAGCACAAAATACATTATACTAATCTTTCTTTCAACAAGAGTATGACCAACTTCATGGTAGGGAAATGGCTTCTGAATTCTTTAGCACTTTCTTCAACACATAACAGGGACCATCTAAATATTGGATGAAGAAATTTAAAATGCAGCATTAAAAGGAAAGAGGTATATCAGTACCATATTGTCATGGTTAGTTAGACCTGTGAGGAGACTCTCTGTGTAGAGATGAGGAAGTCATGTTTACTATATGTGTCTACTAAGAAGTTAAGTTCCTATTTTTGTTTCTCAGTTTCTCTACTCTTCCTGGATGAGCCATTTGGATAAGCTACTTTATGGGGTAAAAAATAAAATGTCCTTCTCTGATGAAAGGCTGGTTTTTATTTTTGTATAGTAAGGACACAATATAATAAGGACATGATATATACAGCAGAAGTCCAGGTGGGAGTCTTTCTTCGGACTATTCTGGTCATCTTAAAAAATGCTTTTCTCACGGGCCTTTGGCCCTTGTCACCCTGATGATGGTTAGTCTGCTTTAAATTGCCAAGTAATATAGAAACCACTGGCACCAACTTGAGTGATGCCAGTGGGATCTGCTTTTGGTTCAGTTTATTAAAAACTTAATGTATTGGGCCATGGCTAGTTTGGCTAAGTGGATAGAGCATTGGCCTGCAGACTGAAGGGTCCCTGGTTGATTCCAGTCAAGAGCATTGGCTCAGTGGACAGAGTGTCAGCCTGCAGACTGAAAGGTCCCAGATTCGAATCCGGTCAAGGGCACATGCCCAGTTTGCGGGCTCGATCCCCAGGAGGCAGCTGATGGTTGATGTTTCTCTCACCATTGATGTTTCTATCTCTTTCTCCCTTCCTCTCTGAAATCAATAAAAAAAATATTTTTAAAAAACTTAACATATTGGAAAAATATGAAAACAAAACATGCAGATAGTGTAAATGGTTCAATTGTACAGAGTGCAACACTCTTCCCATTGTTCTATTTAAAAGCCTTGTTTTGTCTGAAATAGGTGGCCCCTGGATTGGTTTTTCTACCAGCTATTAGTAAAACGATGACAATTTTCCTCATTTCTTTGGATTGTATACTTGAAAAATTATGGGTAAGCAGAAGATAGGCAGCATGTAGCGAATATTTAATGAACAGATTAACGGGACTCTTAGGAGTGTGGAAACCTGCTCAACCAAGTTTTTGTCACTGAAGGTGGACAGGTGGACCTCTTGGGAAGGGTGGAGCAATGTTTGACTAAAATAAAGAGAAAGGTTCTCTTGACCCATAAATCATGTAACTTTTTCTACATAAGAAAGCTAAGTGTACATTGTTCTAGTGAATTTAGTCTAAGTTACATTTCAATATAAGCCTTGTACTAAATAAGGTATAGGTCTCTGGGAAGACATTCAATTACTTCAAATAGAAATCCATGTCAGATGAACAAGGTGGTCATCAGTCTGATCAAAATGGAGTCAATCTGAGATAATTAAGAATTGAATTCTTAGTTGGTATTTTATTCAGTACAGCAGGCATATTTCTAGTAACAGCTGCTAATCTATTCTTACTCCTTGGGGGAAGCTGTAGCTTTCTTGCTTATCTTTTAAAATACATATTTCACTGTCATTGAGAAGGTGTCCAATTTGAACAAACACTTCACAAAAGAAGATATCCAAATGATCTGTAAACCTTAAAAAATGTGTTCAACATCGTTACTGCTCATAGGCTGCAAATTAAAGACAAAATGTTATACTGCAACACACACACACACACACACACACACACACATCATAATGGCTAACACTAAAGAGATTACATTAAAAAATGAAGATGACTGACATACAATTGTTGACAATGGGACTATAAGTTTTTAAACTTTAGACAAGTGTTTGGCAGAACTTAGAAAGAGAAACAGGTAAACTTACCCTGGGACCAAGTCAGTTCACTCCTGGGTGTATGTCCAACAGAAATAGTGCTTAGGTCACCCATAGGAATGTCCATGTGTGGTCACAGAAACTTTAAGCGTAGTAGCCCCCACACTTGCCAAAGAAACAAAGCAAAAGAACATTAATACTAGAATTGACATTAGAATCTATTCAAATTGCAATAGTACACAGCAATGAAAATAATGAACTGTTGATACACAAAATAATACGGATGGTTTCCCAGACATAACATTGAGTGAAAATGCTAGGTTTAAATTGTACCTGAAGAGTGTTTTCATTTATAGAAAGTTCTCGTGTATAGTTTGGCTAGAAACCATTCTGGAGTGGTAGATTTTTAGATTTATGGGGTGGGGGAGATGTTGTTAAGGGGGCATAGAGAGAGCCTTACTTTAACCTTAAGGAACCACATTATCTACATAATAAATTCAATTCCTCTTGTTTGTCTTATAGGTTATTAATTTGCTATTATTCCACCACAATATTAAAAACTAGAGGAGAGCCGAAACCGGTTTGGCTCAGTGGATAGAGCGTCGGCCTGCGGACTGAAGGGTCCCGGGTTTGATTCCGGTCAGGGGCATGTACCTGGGTTGCAGGCACATCCCCAGTGGGAGATGTGCAGGAGGCGGCTGATCCATGTTTCTCTCCCATCGATGTTTCTAACTATCTATCTCTCTCCCTTCCTCTCTGTAAAAAATCAATAAAATATATTAAAAAAAAAAAAAACTAGAGGAGAAAATAGGTATTGTTGCGTTTTACCTAACTTTTAGAAAGAATATTCTGTTTCATCATTTCTTGTTTTAAAAGAAGCATGTTTGATATGATTCACGTGTATGTGTTTATTTCTTTTTAATTTGGAGCCTTAAAAGTAATGCTATATATCATTTATTTTTTTATTTTTATTTTTTTACAAACATCACATCAAGCCTGGCCAGTGTGGCTCAGTGGTTGAGCATGGACCCATGCACCAAGAGGTCACAGGTTCGATTCTGTCAGTGCATGTGCCCAGGTTATGAGCTTGATCCCCAGTAGGGGGCATGCAGGAGGCCGCTAATTGATGTTTCTCATCATCGATGTTTCTATCTATTCCTCTCCCTTCTGCTCTCTCTAAAATTAATAAAACATTAAAAAAACAAATATCACATCAAAGTATTTGCAATGACAGTGTCTTCTTTTTTTATTCATCATTAAATACTGATGAATAGATTCTTTTGAATTGTTTGTACAAAAATGTTCCTAGTATCATTCTATATATGTATTTTTTAATGAATACTTTCTTTTTTAATATTTTTTTTATTGATTTCAGAAAGGAAGAGAGAGATAGAAACATCAATGATGAGAGAGAAACATTGTTTGGCTGCCTCCTGCGCCCCCAGATCCAGCCCGCAACTTGGGCATATGCTCTTGGCCAGAATTGAACCCAGGATCTTTCGGTCCACAGGCTGATGCTCTATCCACTGAGCCAAACCAGGTGGGGCCAAATGTCATTCTATTTAAACAACAAATATGAAAATCTGGAATAAGAAATAATGCAAAATAAAGGGCAAAAGGCAAGCTTCAAAATTGTGATGTCAGCCTAATACAAGTACTATGTTGTCATTTATGATCTAGTCTAATTGCATCAGGCCATTCAATATAGGAATTTATGGGAATTTTTGAATGTTTTATGTCCTGGATTATAGTAATTTAGCTTTGTCCTCTGGTGTCTCTTTGCTAAGAAGCATATTTGAATGCCCAAGTGTCGGTAAAAAAAAGACACCAGAAAGCCTTAGCCGTGTTCATTACAGATGAACATAACATGGCATTATGTTAATTAACCAAATACAGGAAGACATGAATACCGTGTTATTTTATTTGCTTACTGTTGACACACTGAGAAAACGCATTCTTGTAACTAATGTCATTCTGCCATCTAGTGGTTCACATTGCAATCCCCTGTTTTGATACATTCTAGTAAAATAGCTTTAAGGTAGCTGGTTTGGCTCAGTGAATAGAGCTTCAGCTTGTGGACTGTAGGATTCCAGGTTTGATTCCCATCAAGGGCACATGCCTGGGTAGTGGGCTCAACCTCCAGTAGGGGGTGTGCAATCTCCCTCTCCCTTCCTTTCTGAAATCAATAAAAACATATTTAAAAAAAGAAAAATGTGATTTGGGGTTCAAGTCAAGAACCCTGTGAAAATGATAAAGAAATAAAATAGCGTTGCCCTAACCGGTTTGGCTCAGTGGATAGAGCATCAGCCTGTGGATTCATGGGTCCCAGGTTCGATTCCGGTCAAGGGCATGTACCTTGGTTGCGGGCACATCCCCAGTAAGGAGTGTGCAGGAGGCAGCTGGTTGATGTTTCTCTCTCATCGATGTTTCTAACTCTCTATCTCTCTCCCTTCCTCTCTGTAAAAAAATCAATAAAATATATATTTTTTAAAATAGCGTTAAGGTAAAATCTGTATAAAATGTTCCCTTTAAAAAGAAGAGACTAAAAGTAAATAAAACAGCATGGAAAACTTGATCTATAGACATCATCAAGTAATCAGAATTATTTTTATCCCATTATATTTATACTAGAGGCCCACTGCACAAAATTTGTGCACTGGTAGGGCGCCTTGCAGCTGGCCCCGCCCCCTGGTCCAACTCCAGGATGAACTCCCAGTAGAGGGGAAAATTTGCATACTACACTTTTGTTATACAGGATTTCAGATCTCCATTGTTTAGCCCATTATGTCATTCAAAAGCTTTCAAAACTGCAACACTTCAACTCGATTTTAAGTGATCACAACCAATGTTAGAGTTCAACAATGGGTTCCCATGCCATTTTCTGGGCAGAGTTCCTTATCTTCAAGTCACAAGAGAGTCATATTTTTCAAAGGCAGAAAAATCAGAACATGTGGCATATCCAGACATAAATAAAGGTGAAAAAGTCTTAATGTTCTAAGTGCTTTTCATACACTATTTCTGTGTAGAGTCTAGGATTTTTGCTGGTGTAGTCCAGAAGCTTTCGCCTAATTCAGGCACACACACACACACACACACACACACACGCACACACACACACACACATACTCACACACGAGAACAAAAGCACATATACCTGAACACCCTCCTACACAGACCACACACTTCCAGCCACCTGTGTATGGCTGATACAGAATGGCTTCTTAACAAACTATCCCAAATTCTCGCAGTACTCACACATGTTTAACTGCATCCCCAATTCTCTATCCTACTCTCTCGACAGGATGTTCTCCTACGCTAAGCATCTTCCTACTTAGGATGAGTGTGTCTATAAACACATGTTCTATTTAATGGTGCTCCCTATTCAGCTTGTCTGAATATAGTTCCATCTTTCTTTTGTAGATATAACCAAAGGAATAAGTTTAAATAAGAAGCAGTATTAAAATGGGATCGATATAGAGCAGATGAGAGCTCCCCAGGTCTGACTCGAACCCAGCTGTTATATTATGCATAACCTTTCCTAGTTCTTGTCCATAAAAAAAGCATGCCCAGCTCTTTATACGCCCATGTCCCCAAACCTGTTATTACAAAAGTGGGGGCTTATCCTTCTTGGATTAATTTCAGCCAAGGGCCAGTCAACAGCTTTGGGGTGTGGACAAAGAGGCTGAGAGGGGGATTCTAATTATTATTGACTAGTTGATACTCTATTATATAAGGTTTCTTAACCTCATGCAATTGAAATTTCATGATTTTTTTATATTTATTTTTTTGCTGGACAGACTTTTAAAAAATTAATGTGTTAAAATGTGTTGTTCTGTTCTTCTATGGTCTTTGGATCTCAAACTTCTCATATCTTTGCATCTATTCACAGAACAGGCTGATGTAGGTTCTTTCATTAGCCTCATTTTATAGAAAAGAAAACAGAGCCACGGAGAGATTAAATCATTCTCCCAAGGTCATAGACTCCTTTGGAATCCAGACCCTCTGACACCACATCCTTTACCTACCCCATAAGGACCAGAGAGATTGCTAAGAATCTGAGCACACTCTCTCCAGGGCAGTCTTGACTAATAAGTGCTTCCTCCCCAATTCCCATTTGTCTCAGTAATGACAGGCTCCATTCCCTTGTGACAGACAATTAATGATACAATTAATTTCATCATCACTTTCCTCATACCGATTATAAACCAAGCTTGTTGTTCTAAGTTTGACTAACAGTGTTTTCTAAAAATTGAATTTGAGTGGTATATACATGTTGTTGAAAGGAGTTTTTAGGGGTGAAATAGACAGGTTTAGGAAATTTTGGAAAATTGAGGGGTCCATAAAAAAAGCACAGGGCTGCTCTAACTGGTTTGGCTCAGTGGATAAAGCGTCGGCCTGCAGACTGAAGGGTCCCAGGTTCAATTCTGGTCAAGGGCATGTACCTTGGTTGCAGGTACACCCCAGTAGGGGATGTGCAGGAGGCAGCTGATCAATGTTTCTCTCTCGTTGATGTTTCTAACTCTCTATTTCTCTCCCTTCCTCTTTGTAAAAAAAATCAATAAAATATATTTTTTTTTAAAAAAGGAAGAAAGAAAAAGCACAGGGCTATAGAATAGCAGAAGGTACCTTTCCATAGAATAAGGGGGCTGGGAGCTGCAGAAAGGTGTACATTTACAGAATAAAGGGAAGGAAGCCCCTCATTCAAAAAGAGAAGAAGAAAGCCCAGAGGGGATAGGAAAACAATGAGGGAGGCGGGGAGGAGAGCCTCAGGTGTCCCACGTGAGGTTGACCTTTGAGCTCAGGAGTTACTATAGTGACCAAATCAGAAGGGGATAGTAACCAATCAGAGGGGATATCAAGGCACAAAGGTCTGCAGCCTTTATAGACCGTGGGAAAAAGGGACTCACTGGGACTCTTTCCCCCTCCTCCCCACGTGGGAGTCTCTGCTTGTTTCTCAATAAATTTCCACCTTGGCTATACCACCTTCCGTCTGTGGTTTCATTCTTTGACTCCACCGGACAAAGAGCCCAGGAAATCATCCTACCCAGGGGAACACCGCACGTTCCAGTCCAATTTTCCCGTATCATTGTGTTACATGAAGTGTTTGTGTTCAGCCTTTATTGAGTTTCCAGTCTCAGGCTCTGACTGCCTCCTCCAACAACCAGCCCTCCTGCAACTGGCCTTCAGCTGTAGCTGGGAGTATAACAGCTCACGAAGCCCTTCCACAGGATACACCAGCAGACCTCCAACTTGGCAAATCAGCACCTATGTAACTTAAATGAAACAAACTTGACATCTTCTATTTTAATCTGCAACCAAGAGCCCAATATACCAGAATTTGCTGAGTTTCTGACATTGCAAATTCTTGAGCTGCTACTGGCTCTTACGGCGTTTTCATTGTGTTTGATTCTTTGTTTATTGAGCAAATGAGCTTCATCAGACTGGTGCAGCCTCCTAGTGGAATCAGAATGTAAAAGCTCCTGGATTCTTTTTTTTTTTTTTTTTTTTTTTCATTTTAAAAAATATATATTTTATTGACTTTTTACAGAGAGGAAGGGAGAGGGATAGAGAGTCAGAAACATCGATGAGAGAGAAACATCGATCTGCTGCCTCCTGCACACTCCCTACTGGGGATGTGCCCGCAACCAAGGTACATGCCCTTGACCGGAGTCGAACCTGGGACCCTTGAGTCCACAGGCTGACGCTCTATCCACTGAGCCAAACCGGTTAGGACTACTTGTGTCATCTTTTAAAGTAAAAAAAACTAAGTAGAAAAAATGAAAGCAGGAAACATAGTACCAAGCAAATAGTTAATAAATGCTGGATCCTCTTCCCATCCCCTAATTCTCCTTCAAGGGCTGGTTCAGAAGACTGCAGAGCCCTTCCCGGCCCCAGGGTGAATGGTTGGCCTTCCCCATGGCACTTTACAGCCATGACTAATTGTATTCTACCTGGCAAAATATTTAGCTGTCCCCATGCCAGTCCCTGCCTTCACAGAGCTTAGGATCTAGGTGCATAAACACAATATAAGTACAAAGGCATTACTTTACATGTGCATGTAATGTGCACCTATTCAGTTACAGGCGCTCAATGGAAAAAGCCATGGTAATTTAATGAGTATGAGTGATTCTGCCCACCGTTCTTGCCTAAATGAAGGTGTGACATGGAGGAGGGTGAGTGAGAGGAGAACCCGGAATCTTCTCTCACTCAGGCCAGGCCCTTCCAGCCTTTCATAGTCTGAGCATCTTGGTGAGCTGAGCCTAATTGTAATGCTTAATTGTAATGGTCAATTGGGTTGGTCCATTGTAATACTTAACGTTGTGTCCACTGTGGTTACCAATTGCAATTCGAAGTGGGGCTTCTATTATCCTCCTGTTACAGTTGAGAAAATGGAAGCATAACAGGGACAATTATCTAATTAATCATACGGCTTGCAAGAGGTTGAGCCAGGATTGGGGTCCAGGTCTGTCTGGATCCAAAGCTCGTTCCTGGGTTTTAGCTGCAGACTCCCCTCTGCAATAAGGGCCTCCTCCAGCCCTCGGTGAAGGCTTTTAGGTGAAAAGAATAGAAATAAGTGAGATTTTTTGGGGGGTGGTTGTTTGTTACACAGCCAAAGCTGACTGGTACATCTGAGAGGACACTTGCTGGGTGTGAGGGCAGCTCCGTCCACAGTTACCATCTGTATGGTGTCTGTGAAACACTCCTCCTACTGTTGTCTCCATCAAAAGTGCAGGCTCATTGCATAGGAACGTGAATGTACTTAATACTACTCAACTGTCCACTAAGAAATGGTTAGGAGGGTAAATCTTCTGTGTATTTTACTACTTTTTAAAAAAAATATGGCAAGTTCTATACCTGTGGGAAGATGCAAAGATAGCTCCCAATACTAACAAAGGATCCAGAACCAATTCTCATCAGCCCAGCTGGCTCACATGCCCGTTCTGTGGCCTATAGGATAGAATGGCTGATCTGCCTCTCTCAGTAGGATTACCTGTGAGGCCCCTCAAATTTCAAGGCTCCTGGATTCTTTATCAGCTTGTGTAGCGTAGCTTTGCTTTGCTGGCAGTGTCGGTGCTGCAGTGGCCTTTATTTACTCCTAGAGGCCCAGTGCATGGATTCGTGCACATTGAAAGGAAATTAATTAGTTGAAGTATTTTAGTATCGCTATTTGCCTTTTCTCTATAATAGAAGTGTCAACCAAATTCACGATTGACAATGACAGATGAAAACACATGCATGCGATTAGTGTCAGTGAGAGCTTTATATGTACCGCGCATGTGTGAGTCAATTTAGCCATATATATATACATAAATATTATATACATATATACATATATATGTATGTATGTGTATATATATATATATATATAGAGAGAGAGAGAGAGAGAGAGAGAGAGAGAGAAACTTGCTTAATTAGATGTGCTTTCTGATTTAGCTAAACTTTTTCCAGCCCAGTGAAGCACCCCAACTTCTCTTTCAGGTAATTGTCAGCAACACAGCAATAAATATCAACACGAAGCAGATTATTATTGTAGATCACACAGGGAGAACAAAGGGTAAAATATTTAACTACAGCAGTATTTGACTATATTCTACACAGTGAGAAAACCTGAAGTCATTTTCAAGGTCCACCATTTCTTACTTCTTTTCAGTCAGGTCAAGTCTCTAAGTTTTCTAAATCTCTGTTTTCCAGCTAATGAAAAGAAAATAGGATTCCATGGAGTCTTCTATCTACCTACTCCAGGACTTCTGTGAGGATCAAATGAGGTGAGGCATGGGAAAACTCTTCACAGACATTTGGTTAAAGTGTAAATGTTTCCATCTGGCTATAAAGCAAGTAGTGTTCCTGGGCTGAAGAAACTACAAGGAGGCTAGTCGCTAGGGAGAGGAAGCCAGGCATTGCTACGTGACATCATTATCTGGTGCCCACGGCCACCATTTTCGGGCTGAGCTGGGCTGTGGGCCACATTTTGCACCATGGGGGTCTCGGCAGCATTGGCTGTGATTTGGTGGGCTGTTGCTCTGGGGTGGTGGCAGGGCCTGTGTACCACTTAGGGGAAGCTGAGTGTTGCTTTGTCAGCGCCAGGTATGTGTGTCATGGCAGCTCCTGCGTTGAGCGTCTGCCCCCTGATGGTCAGTGCGTGTCATAGCGACTGGTCGTACGGGCGGAGGGACACTTCACATATTAGCCTTTTATATATATAGTAGTTTCTGTGCCTGGCTGGATATCTGGTGTGCCTTGACTTCTGAAGAGGAGGTTGTGGCAGGTGGGGAGGGTCCAGGTGTGGCCGCGTTCATACTCTCACTCTGCATTCAGCAAAACTCATCTGTCTCTCGCTGACACTGCATCATGATCCCCTGCATAAGCTCATGACCACATAGTCACAACCCCATCTCCCCTTGTTCTTGCCCCCAGGTGACCATATATATCTAGGGTGGCTAAAGTCCAGAGCCTGGGCAGGACTTGTGCATGGCCAGCCAACAGCTCAGAACATCAGCAGCTCACTCATCCCAGCCCTGGTTTGCCAGCTGCACTTCTCGGTTCTCCAATACTTTGGAACATACAAGTTAGTAACAAAATGAACAAAAAATAAAATATATATATACATATACATGTATAGCAATTGCCCAAAAGGTAGATCAATCCCAAATCCTACATTATGAGGTGAGGGTGACTCCTTAAGTTTCACATTATGGAAGTCTGCCAACATTTTTAAATTTTAATTTATGCAATCACTAAACATGTTCATTTTTGTGGCTAATGTAATTTTTCCTGCATGTTACTTAATGATTGTTCTTTGCCTTTGGTTTTAGGAGAAAGATTCTCTGATCCAGTTTCTTTCATTCATTTTTATTGGATATCTCATTCTTTTTATAAATAGCCATTTGGGGTTCCATATATGTTTATGATTTTCATGAGGCCAATGATCTTGACCTTAGAATAACTCTAAAGTTAAACAGGAAAAATTTCAACCAATACTATTAAAAATAGAAAGAAATTCTTGATTTTAGCTACCTCAGCTTTAAATGAGTTTTAAAATATCCATAGTAAAAGAAGTATGAGCAATGAGTAAAGTTCAATAATCATATTAATAATGCAAACAATCTAAAGAATAGTTCTATTATCAGAATTAATTAGACTTATGGTAAAGGTGTACGTGTTGTCAATAAGGAAGGAATTAACATTTCAATATAACATTCTAGAAAAATTGTCCAACACTCTTAACAGAAAGTGATTTAGTTGACATACTGAATTTAATACAAAAGTGGATTAACAAGAAGGGATCTGAATGTGTGTAAAATCAAAAGAGAAATGTGACTAGGAGGAGGCTTGGTTCTATGTCCTAAGGCCTTGGAGAAATATATAAGGAAATGGCCAACTTTTTATATACAAGTGGAATTAAAAACAAGTGTACATCAAAAGAATATGGCTAAATAGAAAATGTTTACATCAAAGGTTAGAAATTTTAAAAGTACAAATAATATAAATGACCAACATAAAACTAGAGTAAATGAAGGAACAGATAAAAGAAAATGAATCTTGATTGTAAAATTTGATTGGAAATAAAAACAAAAAACAACTACAACTAGCAAACAAATGGATGACCATTGAAACTCACTACAGCCCTAGCTAGTTTGGCTCAGTAGTTAAAGTGTTGGCCTGTGAACTAAAGGGTCACAGGTTCGATTCCAGTCAAGGACACAAACTTCCATTGGAGGCTTGATCCCCGGCCTGTATGGGAGGCAACCAGTTTCTCTCTCTGTGTCCCCCTCCATGCCATGCTCTCTAAAAGAATCAATGCGAAAAATATCCTCAGATGAGGATTAACAAACAAAAAAAGAAATTCCTACAAAGTGATATTAATTAGAACAATGATAAATTATTTGTTAGTCAAATAAGCAATTATTAAATAGAATACCTAAATAAGCAATAGCTTAAATCAAATATGTCAAATATTAAAAACGTTTTTAAGTTTGTACCAATTCATTTATTCTTGAAAATGATTCTAAAAAAAAAAATAGGAAGAAAAATACACATGGGCATGTTACCCACATTCTCCTCCAGGTACTATCTGTTTCACTCCTCCACTGCACAAACAGGCTTACAAAGATAATTTTCTATGCACAGTGTCTCCATTTCTCATTCTTGTGTTTCTTTGTTGACCTTAGTCCCAGTTGGTTTCTGTCCCACTAATTCTACTAAACCAGACTATCCTAAGGTCACCAATGGCATCTGTTCTCAGGTCCACTGGGATAGTTCAGCCATACCTACCCTACATGCACCATTCTGCCTTTTAAACACACTTCTTCCCTTTAGTAGTATCTCTCCCACTCTTCCCTTTTTATCCTTCTGACTGCACTACCCACTCTGCCTCAGTGTCCTCTGCAGACTCTCCTCTGCCCAGCCCTTAACTGTTGAGGGTCTTCAGGACTAGGCTTAGCTCTTCTTCTCATTGTCCACTTCATAAGTGACCACATTCTGATGTTCTCATTACCAGATAAGCAATAAGGAATCCAACTTAATCCCTCCTCATGGCATTTTTGTAAACTTTAGACCCATATTCCCAACTACCAATAAGACTTCTGCACTTATGTATCTCCCAGGCTCGTTAGAAAGGACATCTAATATTAATTCTCCTTTTCAACCTCATTTGTGCCTAAAATTTCTGATGTGAGAACATCATTTTCTTTTCCTTCGCAGTGTTTAATACAACAGAGATAAAATAAACATTAGTACTATTTTATGTCTCCTTTCCTGTAACACAAATTTTCAACAACAGGAACTATACATATATATTTTTTAACCTGTATTTCTTGACCTCAATTACATGATATGTCATTTAGATACGCAACTTATATGCATAGAATCTGAATAGAATGAGTGAGTGAATAAATTTTTACTGCCCATACTTCAATGTCTTTTGCAAAGTGAGGCTTTTGATTTTGTAATAAACAAATTCAAGAAGTTTTCTTTGATAAGAATTTAATAAATAAAACACAATGCAAACTAAATAACATGGAAAGATAAGTATGTTTTATAAATTTAAATATAATGTAATTATATTTGACTTTTGGATATTATAAATATGACTAGAGGCCCGGTGCACAAAAATTTGTGCACTCGGGGGAGGGAGGGTCCCTCAGCCCGGCCTGTGCACTCTCGCAGTCTGGGACCCCTTGGGGGATGACCACCTGCTGGCTTAGGCCTGCTCCCCAGGGGATTAGGCCTAAGATGGCAATCAGGCATCCCTCTGGCAGCCCAGCAGCCCTTGGGGGATGTCCACTTGCCAGCAGGGAGCAGACCTAAGCTGCAGTCAGGCATCCTTAGTGCTGCTGAGGAGGCAGGACAGCCTCCCACCACCACCGCTGTACTGGCAGCCATCAGCCTGGCTTGTGGCTGAGCAGAGCTCCCCCATGAGGGAGCGCACTGACCACCAGTGGGCAGCTCCTGTATTGAGCGTCTGCCCCCTGGTGGTCAGTGTGTGTCATAGTGACCAGTCATTCCCAGTCTTTCTGCTGTTGGGGTCAGTTTGCATATTACCCTTTTACTATATAGGATAGAGGCCTGTTGCACAGGTGGGGGCCGGCTGGTTTGCCTTGAAGGGTGTCCCGGATCAGGGTGGGGGTCCCGCTGGGGTGTCTGGCCAGCCTGGGTGAGGGACTGATGGCTGTTTGCAGCTGGCCACACCCGTTCAGGGTGGGGGTCCCCACTGGGGTGCCTGGCCAGCCTGGATGAGGGGCTGATGGCTGTTTTCAGGTTGGCCACACCCCCTTTAGGGTGGGGTCCCCACTGGGGTGCCTGGCCAGTCTGAGTGAGGGGCTGAGGGCCATTTTCAGGCTGGCCGGCGACTGAAGCTCCCAGCCTCTCCTTTTTTTCTTTTTCTTTTTTATTCTGGGATTTATTTACCTTCTATAATTGAAATATTGTTGCTGTCACTGGCGCTCCCAGCTCTGAGGCTGCGGCCGGCTGAAAGCAGGTATCTGGGGTTTGTTTAGCTTCTATAATTGAAACATTGTTGCTTTTGGAGCTCAGAGCCGGGCTGCGGCAGGCGGGGAACCTTGGCTTCCTCCATCACTGGAGCAAGCAAGCCTCCTGCTCGCTTCAGCTGCGTGGCTGCCAGCCACCATCTTTGTTGGCAGTTAATTTGCATATCTCGCTGGTTAGCCAATGGGAAGTATAGCAGAGGTACAGTTAATTACCCTTTTTGTCTTTTATTCGATAGGATAGGTGCAAGAAAAAATAGATTAAATAAACAAACAAAGATAGATAGATAGATAGATAAACAAGCATGGGACAATAACCTCCTAGGGGACTGATAAGACTTGAACTGAGATTTTTAACATATTCTTGCTCAAAAGTACTGATGAAAGATTTTCTGAATAAAACTTAATACAATATGTGATAAAGCAGACATAAGAGCCTTTTGACATGACCCAGGACATATGGGCAAAGGTGATGTGGCACATTCATCCATGAGAATCCTTTCAAGGTGACCTCACGTCTCCATCCTTATTTCTTAGCCTTTCTTGCAAGGCTGTTATTGAGGAGAAGGATTTCACGATTTCCACTCTGACAACTTCCCAGGCACAGTCACTATATTTCTTCTCCTCCAGGTAGAGGTGGATGCCCTGGAAGTACCTCTTCAAGGCCAGGGTCGGGCGCTGCATGGCCAGGGCAGATCCTTCCTCTCCCATCTCCTCCACCAAACACGTGTCCAGGTCTTCCAGCTGCCGATGGAGTCCTGAGCGCAGTTGGTCCACGAGGGTCGTGTTCCAGGTGACAGAGGAGTTCTCTGTGGGCAAGAGGTTGAAGACCTGCTGGAGCATCTCGTGGAGGACAGCGATGGCCTGGGCCTTCTGGACCTGGCTGCCATCCACTGTTGCCCGGGGGAATCTGAAGTCCTTTCTGTCCTTCAGACAGAAGACAGGGGAGATTGTGCTCATTTGGCTCAGAAGCTCTAAGTTCTCCCTGCTGAGCAGGACATGGTCCGGAGGCAGGTCACAGCCCAGAGATTCACCGTGGCCATAGCTGAATACCACCAGGGCGGTGAGTAGAGAGAGCAGGAGGGCCATGGGCAAATGAGGGTGCTCCTGGCTGAGCTGGGTGTCTTGGACAAAGTAAAAGAACAGTGCTGGCTAAGAGATTTTTCACACAGTATGTCAAAACAAAATGAAAAATACTAAAAATTATACACGTGTATTTATGTATTGACTAGAGGCCCGATGCACAAAATTCATGGAAGAGTAGGCCTTCCTTCCCCTGGCTGCCGGCACCAGCTTCCCTCTGGCACCTGGGACCTGGGCTTCCCTCGCTTTGCTCTTTTCCTTTGGCTTTTACTCTAAGTAGAACCCTTGAAGCTGAAACACAACAGAACCAGAGAACCTGGGGGGATGGGCAGTAAGGTGGGGAGCCAAGGGATGGTTACTAAAGGAGTGAACACCTTCAGTAAAGCAGGACTGGGGAGAGGAGGAGGAGAAGAACATAGCTGCCAGGATCAGCCAACAAATACCGTATATCTTTCCTACTCCACTCTAGATTGACTCCTCTTGGATTTTTCTACCCACTTCTCCATGGAATATAAATCAATTACAACTCAGGCATAAGTACTGAACGTCTTCCATATTTTCCAAGATTCTTCTCAGTTCCGTGCTTTTCCTGCTTTTGATAAGCATTTTCTGACTAATGGTGGAACTGTTCTATAGGACTTAATAGACAGATCTTATTCTAAGATAGATTTATATAGAACAAAATAAGGATTTAGGTTTTCAGAATCAAAGAACTCAGAAGATTTCTTTGATAAGAATTTTTTTTTTAATATATTTTATTGATTTTTTACAGAGAGGAAGGAAGAGAGATAGAGAGTTAGAAACATCGATGAGAGAGAAACATCGATCGGCTGCCTCCTGCACACTCCGTACTGGAGATGTGCCTGCAACCAAGGTACATGCCCTTGACCGGAATCGAACCTGGGACCCTTGAGTCCGCAGGCCGACGCTCCATCCACTGAGCCAAACCGGTTACGGCTTTGATAAGAATTTAATAAAGCAAAATGCAAACTGATTGACAAAGGAGTAAACATGTTTTGCAAATATTAATATACATTAAGATCAAATATTGGTTATATAAATACATAAATATAATAATAAATAAACAATAAATAGATAAATAACATGAGGGCAGGTATTTTTTAAGGACTGATATCCCAGGAACTAAATTTTGTAACATTTTCATGATTAATAATCTGAGAAAAGATTTGCTAAATAAAACTTAAATTCTGTAACTAAAGCAGAAATAAGAGCTTTTTGACATGACCCAAGAAATATGTGCAAACGTGATCTGGCACATTCATCCCTGAGAATCCTTTCAGGGGGATCCCACGTCTCCATCCTTATTTCTTAGCCTTTCTTGCAAGGCTGTTATTGAGGAGAAGGATCTCATGATTTCCACTCTGACAACCTCCCAGGCGCAGTCACTGTATTTCTTCTCCTCCAGGTAGAGACGGATGCCCTGGAAGTACCTCTTCAAGGCCAGGGGAGGGCGCTGCATGGCCAGGGCAGATCCTTCCTCTCCCATCTCCTCCACCAAACACGTGTCCAGGTCTTCCAGCTGCCGATGGAGTCCTGAGCGCAGTTGGTCCACGAGGGTCGTGTTCCAAGTGACAGAGGAGTTCTCTGTGGACAAGAGGTTGAAGACCTGCTGGAGCATCTCGTGGAGGACAGCGATGGCCTGGGCCTTCTGGACCTGGCTGCCATCCACCGTTGCCCGGGGGAATCTGAAGTCCCTTCTGTCCTTCAGACAGAAGACAGGGGAGATTGTGCTCATTTGGCTCAGAAGCTCTAAGTTCTCCCTGCTGAGCAGGACGTGGTCCTGAGATAGGTCACAGCCCAGAGATTCACCGTGGCCATAGCTGAACACCACCAGGGCGGTGAGTAGAGAGAGCAGGAGGGCCATGGGAGAACGAGGGTGCTGCTGGCCTAGCTGAGCTGGGCGTCTGGAGAACAATCGTGGGCCTCAGGTTCTCTGATGACCTTCTTTCTAAGCATGGTCCTTAAATAGGGAACACAACAATTTTCATTTTCTAGATACTTCTTCCCACTTTTACTTCCTTTATTGCTTTCATTTATGTGTTCTCTAGGTGGTCTAAGAAGATGTCATCAATCTATTATTAATTTTGCTATTTTATTTTTAAGTATGTTTTTATTGATTTTAGAGAGGAAGGGAGAGGGAGAGAGAGATAAAGCATCAATGATGAGAAAGAATCATTGATTGGCTGCCTTCTGTACACCCCTCACTGGAAATTGAGGCCTCAACCCTGCAACCTGGGCATGTGCCCTGACCGAGAATCAAACTGTGACCTCCTGGTTCATGGATCGATGCTCAACCCCTGAGCCACACCGGCTGGGCTAATTTTGCTATTTTAATCTTCAAGTACATTTCAGATAGTGACTTATCCAAGTGGATACTTACCAGTCAAATGAGAAACATCTTTGACCTAAAGTCAAAGTGTAGGTAGGTGTTGGTTGGACTCAAAACAGGCTAATTTTATTTTTTATTATTTTTTAAAAAAATCTTTATTGTTGAAAGTATTGTATATGTCCCCTTCCCTCCACCCCACCCCAGTGACCTCTTGTAACCTGACTCCATTCCCACCCCCTCCCCCCAACACACACACCCTGCCCCAAGCCTCCACCACCCTATTGTCTATGTCCATGGGTTATGCACATATACATATACATATATACATACAAGTTCTTTGGTTGATCTCTTCCCACCCACCCTCCCTCCCCCGCCTTCCCTCTGAGATTCCACAGTCTGTTCCATGCTGCTATGTCTCTGGATCTATTTTGTTCATCAGTTTATTTTGCTCATTAGATTCCACATATGAGTGAGATCATGTGATACTTGTCTTTCTCTAATTGACAAGGACTGAGTTTTGTTTACTGTTTAATGCACTGCAGAGGCTGAGATTTTTAGTGAATGAATTTCTGGGGTGTTTCTCTTCTAGAACCCATTCCTGCAGGGCCATGTGATTATGCTTCAAGGGGGCCTAGACTAGGTCAGGACTCTATAATAGACATTGTCATTTCTTGCCAGCTTTGGAATACCCACAACAGGAATCCAGGTTCTTTGCTGGTGGGTGTAGGTGTGTAGATTCTAATAACAAGATAGTAATATTTTCCCAGCACTATTTTATTCACAAGACCAATATCAGCTTTAGTAATCCTTTGCCTCTGGAGTAACAATGTCCTCAACTATAACTCTCCTGGACGCCCCCCGCCCCCGGCCCCGCCCGCGCAAGAGCAGGCTCACCCCATCCTGAGGTCCTTAGAATTCTCCCCAGACGGAGGGGCTTGTGTCTTTGTGGCAAAATAATCATCAGGATCCTCTTGCTCCCCCCGGGAGAGTTGTGTGAAGGACCCTTGTTCTCTGTGGTGACCTGCTCCTCTCCTGAGCCAGGACCCAGGTGTCAGTGGTGTCCCAAGCCATCAACACTGACAGCAAACGTTTATTTTGTCTACGTAGGTGGAGGAATTAGTTATCCAATGCATTCATTTTACCTTCAATAAGCCAAAAAATTTTATTTTCCCAGTACAGCTTTTATTGTTCAATTTTTATTTAAATTATTGAACACCTGTAATGCTCAAAATTTCCGAGCTTTGCACAGGAGATTCAATGATGACGTCTCTCAGTAGAAACTTGTAGAACAGAAACTGGTGAACTTCAGCTGTTCATTCAGTCTGTGCATTTCTATTGGGCTTCTCTGTTCACCCCTGTCTGTCTCATGCTCAGGGTGCAGGGCAGTGAGGCTCAGGCTACTAAGTCAGGGAGAAACAGCCTTCTTTCCTTTATTTATTCATGATGCTTCATTTTAAATGTAAATAACAACATCGTCATTACATAGTGGTTCATTGAGCATCATCTGTCTTGGTCCTGTCATTACTTTCTATTTCATCCTGAGGGTAATACAAAAGGAAGTAAAGAAAAGAAAGGGAATTCAATATTTTTCTCTATAATTTTCAAGATTTAAGACTTTTTATTTCTCATTTCAACTTTCCCAGAAAGCAAAATTGACAGTTGTTTGTGGGCAAAAATGAAACAAATAGAATTCTGTATGTCATAAAAGTGAAAGAAGGGAAGTGACAAAGTGTAAGTTGGCAGAATTCCCTGTAGCCAAATAGGGTCCCTGGTGCTGTGGCAGAGGGCGGATGGAAGTCGCCCCTGAGCTACGCCAAGTCAGGGATGGGCTGCCTCTACTAGAGGCTCAAAGAAGAGGACCTTCTGGGTCAGTGACCAGCCATGTCATTTCCTGTCATTTAATCCACATGCGATCAGCTCTGAGGACAGAAGAGAAGAATCACAGCCACCACCTCTCAAGAGACTGGCGACCACCACGACCCCCACCCCCGTCCCGTTAATAAATCCCCTTAGGCAATGAAGAGGTCATGGCATGATAGCCCTGAGCAGGGAGGGTGGGGTGATAAAGGGTGCCAAGTTCCACTTCAAATGCCAATGGATCGCTCTCTATTTTTTTGTATGACAACACAGGTGTGCTTGAGTCCATTTACCTGACTCAGTTTAAATTCCAAGTGAAAACAGACAACATTCCTTTTAAGTAGTTTTATGGGAGTAGAATTTTCTGACAATTGAAACAACTTTGTTGCTGGTACTGGAGTAACCCCAATATGGGACCAAATTATAATGTTTTCCTCTGTTCCAATTCTAAGCTGTCCCCTGTGCTGGGGACACTGCTGTTGGCCACGTCTCTGTGGGAGAGCTCTGCTCTCAGCATCCACTTCCATCTTCTCCCTCTGAACCAGAAGGATCTGCAGAAACAGGTGCCTCAGTGCAGGCCCTTGCCATTGTTCCCCTCCTGAGGGCCTGCCTGTTCCAGTCCAGGCTTTACCTGTCTCTGTTCTGCCCAGTTCTCCAGCCCTTGCTGACTTTCACCTCCTTCCTGTTCCTAGGTGTGCTCTGTCTATTTTTGAGCAGATGTGAGTCCTGCACTGATGCAGCCTCCTCCTAGTGGAATCAGAGAGGGCACTGCCTAACCAGAGGCACGATGAGCTCCTGGATTGTGTCCCAAGTCATGTGTGGACCTGGCTCCAGGCCTTTACTGCATTTCTGTGTGAGACTGGACGTCAGGGGTCTGGAAAGCTGCAGCCCTGGAAGCAGCTGGCAGGGAGGGTGGAGCCTTGGCCACCTTTACTCTGGCATTTGTCCCTGGAAATCCTCTGCTGCTTCCAGCTGGCGCTGCACCCTGATCCCTCACAGCACATCTGTGGGCATCGGGCTTCCCTTCTCAGGCCTTGGGTGTAAGGTCCTGCTCCTCTGCAGGGGCTGTGGGAGGCTCAGTGCTCACTCTCACTCGCCCAGCCGTTGAGCCCTGCTGCTCCGTCTTCCAACAATTTCTAATATTTAATAACCTTGGAATATGAAACCGGGTATGGCTACAGAGATTTTCAGGGCAAGATGACAATAGGGAACCCAATTATATATTTTTTTCACCCTGGAAGTATAATGAAGAACAACACCAACCCCAAAACAAAAACAACAAACCACAAAGGTACAATGGGGGGAAAACAACACCAAAAATGGAAGGACTCATAATATGTGAAAGTATCTAAAGATTGAGTGTGTAACCTGAGGCAAAGATTTCAGAGATCCCTGCTACCTGAGCAATTCACACACACTTCATGATTAACTTCCTCAACCTTAATACCTCTCATTGTACCCAAATAGATACTCCTGGGGCTGTCCATTGACAACAATTACATTCTCTGAAATTCCTTTAACTTTTCCTCTCTCTTGCTATTCAGTTAAGGTGGAAGGGATGACCGTGGAGTCATTACTCAAAGTGACAATAAGAATTTTCTCCTAATTATAAAGTCAAACAATGAGATCTGAATGTAGGAATGAATTTTAAAAACTGCCAACTTACTTTTGAGAAAAAGTTAATGCGCCTTCGAACTGATTCCCTTGCTTCTCTACACCCAGGGAGGCAGGCTCTCAGCCTCCAGATGGCCTACAGGACTGCCAGGGAGTGATGATGCTGGAGGCTCTGGCCAGCTGAGCAGCCTACAGGCACAGTTATATTCTAGTAGGTTAGAGTGTGGTTCCCATACCCCAGGTTGTGGGTTCTATGCCCCATTAGGGCACATAAAGGGGTCAACCACTGAACACATAAATAAGTGGAACAACAAATTGATATTTCTCATTCTCTCTCTCTCCATTCCTCCCTCTCTAGTATATATATATATATATATTTTAAGTGTGGATGAAAATAAAGGGCCACATGCTAACTTGATTAGCTCGGGAAGGCCTGTATGGCAGTTTTGCAAACTCAAAGACCTAAAGTAACCACAACGGGTGGTCTGAAATTAAAACTTTAACTAAAAGCAGTTTATAGTGGGTAGTCATGTCCTAGGCCAGTATCTTCCCTGACAAAGGTCAATCTTTACCTTAGCTGAGCCTATTGTCTTTTTGCATCTAAGATAACATGCCTGTGAAATGTCATTAACTTGTAACTTCCCTTTTTCCGGACCCCTCAGGACACAACCAAATGAGCAGGACAGAGACCATAAATTCCTTCATAGTTATTGAGTTAATTGTTGACTGCTAACTATCCTGTACCCACGTGGGTAAAAGAAGTATGTGTTTATCATTTTACTTTTCATCCAATCCCAGAGATTTCCTTCCACTTTGCTTTCTCCAGACTCCCTAAGCTATCACCAATGGATTTCATGTAACCCTCTAACTTCTCCTCCTTTGATTGTAGTATATAAAACAAGGTGAGAAACTGCCATTCTCTGGAGCATTATCCCCATCCATTGAGATTCTACTTCCTGACAGTTGTCCACAAATAAACTCACAAAAAGTCTTTACAGGTTTGAATGGGTTATTTTTTTTTACATTAACAAAAGAAAGACATACTGACTGCTTCTCTCCATATAGGTACTCACTGCTCAAAGAGTGCAGGCCCTGCCTGAAGCAGGATGTATTTTCCTTCTCTAAGACACAAAAGTTAAGAAACTGGGCTTAGTCAAGTATGGGGGCCAGTTCTTTCCAGGACTGGGCTCTTTGTAGCTTGAAGAAGGAGGTGGAAGGGACCAGATTTTTTGCATAGAACAGAAAGGAGCCAGCTCTCTGCAGACTTGGTGGATGTCTTTGTCTGTTTGGGCCAATAGGTGGCTTTCTTCCTGTGTAAATGTTTTAATAGTTCAGAGTAAAATGGATCTGACTTTCAATCCCTTATAGCTACAGTTATGGTTAGTTACATCATTGCAACAGGGACATTCCTCAGTTCCAAATGCATTCATCAGAAGGAAAAAAATAGTCTCTTATACTAGTATAGGAGTTTCTGAAAAACCTAGAACTTTCACTCAACTTTGCTTTTATTTGGTGGTTTTGTACTCTTAAAGGGAAACCACAAGGGAACAGGAAACATCTGTATGAATGGGGGTGCAGGTGAAGGAGAAGTAAAGAGGGAGAACACGCTGGGAATTTCTACATTGGAGAGGAAGGAAATGATTGTGATTGGGAATAGAAGAACGGGATTTAGAAAAGCAAGGAGAGAAGGCCTAAGTGTGTCAGGTATTATTAATACAATATTTTTTTACTTCAGTTTAGGAGACTAACTTCTCTTCCAAATAATTACGCAAGCCACTATTTTCTAACTGAATATATACATATCCATCAGACTTATCTTACATTTGAATATTGACTGTGCTTTAATCTTGTCCACAACACTTGTCTGGCACATCCCATTTCCCATGTCCAACCTCATACAGATTGAGAGACATCTCAGGTCTTTTTCCACCAGCACGACCACCTTTACTAAGGAATTTGAGCAAACTTAATGAAATCACTCAGGGCCCCAATGAAAACCCAGCTCTCTTCCTCTCCCGACTCACAGAGGCCTTACAGAAATTTACCACCTTAGAGCCCACGTCCCCAGAGGGAACCCTTCTTCTGAACACTCATTTCATATTCCAATCAGCCCCCGACATACGCCGCAAACTTTGAAAAATAGACACAGGTCCACAAACCCCTCAAAAAGATCTCATTAACCTGGCCTTTAAGGTCTCGAATAATAGAGATGAGGAGACCCAAATCCAAAAACAAAGGCAAGATCAGGCCAAGTCTGAGGCCCAGAAGGAGGCCTTCCAGCTCCTAGTTATCACTCTCATGAACCTCAAACGAAGTGCCGGTCCTCCAACCAAGGGTAAGTCAGAGGCTAAGCCTCCTCTGGGCCCGTGCTTCAAATGCAACAAGGAAGGACACTGAACCAAGTCCTGCTCAAACCCGAGACCCCCCCACTTGGGCCCTGCCCAAGGTGCGGAAGGGAAGGCCACTAGAAATCAGATTTTAGTCTCACCCCTCCAGGTGGGACCTCGGCCAGTCCAGCAAGGCCACCCTCTGGATCAGTTTGGAGCTCCTAGACCTCCTGGGACTGGCCACTGAAGACTGAAGCTGCCCAGGCCTTGATAGGGCCCCACAGACTTACATCACCAGGACAGAGCCTCGGGTAAGGATTGTGGTGGCAGGTAAGCCCATCTCCTTTTTTTTTTTATATATATATGTTATTGATTTTTTACAGAGAGGAAGGGAGCGAGAGAGAGAGAGTTAGAAACATCGATGAGAGAGAAACATCGACCAGCTGCCTCCTGCACATCTCCCATTGGGGATGTGCCCGCAACCCAGGTACATGCCCTTGACCGGAATCGAACCTGGGACCTTCCAGTCCGCAGGCCGACGCTCTATCCACTGAGCCAAACCGGTTTTGGCAAGCCCATCTCCTTTTTAATTGACACTGAGGCCACTTATTCTGCCCTCTCCAAATTTGCTGGGACCCTTGTCCCCTCCTCTGTCTCTATTATGGGGGTTGATGGATTAGTTTCACAGCCATTAGCCACCTCACCTCTACACTGCATCTTACTAAATTCCCCCATTCGCTCTTTTCTAATTCTACTTCAGTGCCCGTACCACACATCCCCTCAAAAAACCCAGGTGTCCCAAGTGACAGTCATCTACTTCAGTTTCACTCTCACCCCACAAAGCCAGGCCATTCCTTAGACTATAAACATCTTATCTCCTCCAGGACTGTCCCCTCCTCTAAACAAGAAATACTCTCCTTTTTTTTGGCTTCCTGGGTACTCTCACCTCTGTGTTCCCAACTTCAGTCTTCTCACAAAGCTCTGTGACATGACATGGCGAAGGGACCCCCTCACTGAGCCTTCAGATCCCAAGGCCAGCATTCGCAGCCCTTTAATGCTCTGAAAACTGCGCTGACCTCAGCCAGCGCCTTCTCACCACGCCCCCCTTCCCAAAGAACAGCTTTTGTTACTGCAAAACTATGAACTGCTTACTTAACAGTCTGGCTACTACTATCAGAAGCTGAACTCATTATCACCCAACCTTAGCATGTTATCTCTAAGGAAAAATGTAGCAATTTTAAATACAAGCAGCTAGAGCAGCCGTGGGCAAACTATGGCCCGCGGGCCGGATTTGGCCGGTTTGAAATGAATAAAACTAAAAAAAAAAAAGACCGTACCCTTTTATGTAATGATGTTTACTTTGAATTTATATTAGTTCACACAAACACTCCATCCATGCTTTTGTTCCGGCCCTCCGGTCCAGTTTAAGAACCCATTGTGGCCCTCGAGTCAAAACGTTTGCCCACCCCTAAGCTAGAGGCCTGGGAACAGGCCTCCCCCCCCCCCCCCCCCCCACACACACACACACACTGCCCTTTTCTCCAGTCTCATATGCCTATACATAATTTTCCAAAGTCTTTGGTAACTTAAAGGCTTTGGAGCATTGCTGGGTTAAATGATAAACATCTAAATATTTTAAAATAGCATGAAATACTGAAACGTTGATTGCTAGACACATTTTAATTCGCCTGCTCTTAGTTTTTATTATAGAAGGTCTCTTGTACTTTGTTGAAAGTATGTTTTTTTGAAAGTAAGAGTGTGTTTAAAGTGTGTTCATAAATGTAAATGCTGATTGTTTACTTTTTGGCTAAAGCTGGTTATTTGTGAATGAGTAGAAGGTTTGTGTTGTCCAGTGTGTCAGGACTTGATCACCTCTGATGCCCAAAGGGACCCCTTCTCTCCTAGTAAGCTAAAGCAGCCCCACCCAGGCTCTCTCCTGTGGCTTAACACCTTATATCTGAGCCTAGACTTTCTTTATTGCCACCACTCATTCACAGTCCTTGGCACTATCATTGAAAACCTCAACAGGTCTTCCTGCTAGGTATTTAGGAACCTCTCTCCCCTTTTCTAGCCTTCTTAAAATTCATACACTGAGCCGTAACCGGTTTGGCTCAGTGGATAAAGCGTCGGCATGTGGACTGAAGGGTCCCGGGTTCGATTCCGGTCAGGGGCATGTACCTTGGTTGTGGGCACATCTCCAGTAGGAGGTGTGCAGGAGGCAGTTGATCAATGTTTCTCTCTCATCGATGTTTCTAACTCTCTATCTTTCACCCTTCCTCTCTGTAAAAAATCAATAAAATATATTTTTTTAAAAAATGCATACACTGAAAAGGACACGGATTCAGGAATGATCCTGTAATACAGGAAAATAACAAAGCAGACCAGGAAGCCAAGGCGGTGGCTCAGAGGAAGCCCCCATCTCCCCAACTCTTAGCTCTACTTCATATAACACCCAGATACACTCCAGAGGAACTTCAGTCCCTATTAGCTCTTGGGGACACTCAGGAAGATCCATAGTTAAAATTTTAGGGAAAATATATCCTTCCCCAGGGACAGGCCCGTGATATCTTACGGGCTACTCACAATTCCCTACATATATGATAAGACCGCTTTTACAACTCCTAAAAGCCCTCATTGCATGTCCTAGCCTAGCCTCCCTCCTGCAAGATATCACCAAAACCTGTTCTACTTGTTACTCAGCATGTCCCCAAGGACAGGTTAGACCTCCTTCTTTCCCCCGCTCATCAATCAAGGGGCCAAATCTCTGGATAAGGCTGGCAAATTAACTTCATTCACATGACCCCTATTAAAACACACACACACACACACACACACACACACACACACACACAATCTTTTAACCTTAGTAGATACCTTCTCAGGCTGGGTAGAAGCATTCCCCACTAGGTTTGAAAAGTCCTCCAAAGTCACTCAAACTCTCATTCAGCATATCATTCCCAGATTCAGCCTACACACCTCATTACGATCAGATAATGGACCTGCTTTCATATCTCAAATAGCTCAACAGGTCTCCTCCACTCTGAACATCCTATGGAACTTACATCCCCCTACAAGCCCCAATCTTCAGGCAAGGTAGAAAAGGCAAATTCCTTAATTAAGTCTCACCTAACTAAATTAACTCTCGAAACTAAAGAACCTTAGTCTACTCTCCTACCTCTAGCCTTTAAGCACATCAGGGGATTTCCCCCCCCCCCCCCCCCCCCCACCACGCACCCTCCTTTCTTAGTCCCTTTGAACTCATGTATGGAAGACTCTTCTTATTAGGAAACTTCCCTTGTACAGAGACCCCCCTCAGAGACTATGTCCCCATTTTAAATATCCTCATACAATTACTGAAGAACATGCTGATCAGGTCCTCCCTCGGCCTTTTACAGGAGACATCCCCCCTACTTTTCCTAAAGGAAATCCATCAATAATTTACAGCCCTGATGGCAAGGCCCTCATCAGGTACTCTTAACTGCCCCAATTGCAGCTAAACTATCAGGGCATACCCCATGGTTCCACCTTTCCAGTTTAAAACCCCTCTCAGGAACACCTCCATCACATGAGCTGGAGTCCTCTAAGTATTACATCCACCTTATCGGGCCAACCAGACTCCGCCTTACTTGCATCCCAGAAGAAGAGGAAAAATGAGTGAGCACCCCTCCAGGTGCTCCCTATGTACCCTAATAACCCTGACCTCCCTGAAAACCCACCTCCTCTCCCAATACAAATCCTCCAGGTCCGAGCTACTGCCACCTCTCCCTTTGCATCAGGATTCTCACCTTCCCATGGGACTGCCTTCTACAAAGGGTCTTTGATTACCCATGGGATGAGATTTCCTTCTTTCTAGAACCTAAACATACCCTCTCCCCGCCTTGGGACAATCCCAACCCTGGAAGTGTGAATTAGCTCTCCTTCTCATCCTATTCCAGCCCTCCTCTCCTACACCCATGAGGAACTTTCTCACCTCCACTCATCTCGAACACTTAACCTTACCCATTCCCTCCTTAGCCAGGACCTGTTGGCTCTGCCTTTCCCTCTCCTCTTCAGAGTGTACTACCATCTCTATACCAATCAAGAGATGAAATCAGGCAAAATCACTCTAGCTTATAAAAAGGAAAAGGAAACTGTATTTTTCAAAAGGCAGACACCCTTCTGGGTAATTATCCTACAGCCCAGGCAAATTAAGCCTCCCGTCTTTTCTGTACTTCTATTCTATCTCTTACTAAGGTAGCTCTTTCCTCCCTCCCAGTCACAGGTCCTATCGCTCTACACACCCCACTAATTGCCCAAGCCCCTTTATGCTTTACAAAGCCACAGGGCAATATAACAAAAGGCCATCTCCCATCGTCAGCTTGCAACACCACAGTTAACCAAGAACTGCCGAACTGCCATTGGTCCCATCGGGTTGACTACCAGGTCTTCCTGGAAGCCAATGGTTATTTCCTACAGCCAGTCCATTTTCCTTCTTATCCAAACTTCCAGGCCCACAGCTTCAACTGCTCCTTTCCTTCCCTTTCTCTTTTCCCTTGGATAACAGCCCATTCTAGCATTCCCTCCCACTTTCACTGCAATACACTCTCAACCACTCATCTGTCACCCCTTATTGGTAGTGCCATGGTGACTACCCTCTCAGCTTGGAGCACAGAACCAGGAAAAGGAAACTCATACCCTTTAGTCCACCTCTTCTCTCTACACCTTTCAGCTTGTCTCCATGACCAGGGATTCTTCTTTCTCTGTGGGGAGAACACATACATCTGTCTCTCCACCAACTGGACAGGAACCTGTGCTCTCATCTATCTCTCACCCCCCAATAATCAGTCTTTACCTGTCCCCATAACCCACCATATCCAACAAAAGGGCAGTTCAGATAATCCCTCTCCTAATAACCCTTGGCATCACAGCAAAGGTTGGAACTGGCATAGGGGGCCTAACCACTGCTCATCCTATTTTGAAATCCTGTCTCAGAACCTACAAGAAACCTCTAGATGCCTAGCAAGAGGCAAAACTGGGAAAACAATAACCTCACCCCCAGGGTAACCTGTCCTCCCCTTTCATATCACTAGTCAGGCAACTTAGACCCCTGATCTTTTCCCCCCTAAAGATAACATCTAGGCCTCAGTTGTGTTTCAACTCCAGGCCCAGAAAAGCAGAAAAATCAGACAAGTGACACTGTGACAGCCTCGGGATAAGCTTTTACCTCCCAAGTCATTCAACAGGACCATTTTCGAGCCTTCACAAACCGGTCTCTTGGGGAAATGATGCTGCTGCATCCCTCGTCCAGCTGACTACTATCAAAGTCCATCTTCCTGTGATCTCGTCATTCTGCCTCAGCAGGAAGTAAATACAGAAGATATGGCCTTTGTCCCTATTCCATAAAACAAAAAGGCTGGAATGTTAAGTCTGATCGAAGAATTGAATCTATACCTCCTCTGCTGGGAACTGACCTTTAGACCACTTCACAATGGACATTCCACTTGCTTAGACCACATTCCACTTGCTAAGACTATTATCTCTCCCCTACGGAGTTTCCCGGAATGCAGACTTGCACAGAGAATTCTTTGCCCAGAAAAAACCCGCCAGGAGACCTTTAAAAGCCTCTGAATCTGTACCTTTGGGGATGGTGCCATTTTGGGACTCAGCATTCCTGGTATCCAGATGACCTAATAAATTCACAATTCTTTACCCCTTTTGGCCTCATGCGTTCCTCCTAGAGTTGCCATTTACTGGGGAGCTGAGCAGGTGCACCCCAGAGTGTTAAAGAAGATGCAATCAAAGTTCCTCTTGGCTTGTCTATGCTTAGCTAAATGTGGACCATAAGGTGACTGTATCAACACTAAAGACAACAATCATTCCCTATGTTCAGATTCTCAGTCTATAATTTGCAAATATTATTTTATTTAATCTTTATGATTTCCAGTGTGGCCACTACTAAAGTTGTGTCAGTTTTTAAAAAGAGGAATTGAAAACTGACGTCATTTAAATTCAGGGCTATACACAGATTTTTGTCAGAAAGTGAAACTTTTTCATTAAAGAGTCTGAAGTTCAATTAAGAAAACCACACAACACGACCTACTGACTTAAGAATATTTTTTCCCTGGGCAGATTAAATTTAAAAGCAAAAAGGAGTCAAATGGAAGATCCATATTGACGTTTTAGAGGAAACTCCATACTGTTTTCTATAATGGTTCCACCAGTCTACATTCCCAACAGCAGTGTACTAGGGTTCCATTTTCTTCACAACCACACCAACACTTGTCATTTGATATGTTGATGGTAGCCATTCTGACAGGTATGAGGTGATACCTCATTGTTGTTTTAATATGCATCTCTCTGATGATCAGTGACTTTGAGGATCTTTTCCTTTGTCTCTTGGCCATCTGTATGTCCTCCGTAGAGAAGTGTCTATTTAGGTCTTTTGCCCATTTTTTAATTGGCTTGTTTGTCTTTCTTTTGTTAAGTTGTATGAGTTCATGATATATTTTGAATAGTAACACTTTATCAGATGTATCATTGCCAAATAGGTTCTCCCACACATTGGGCTCCCTTTTCCTGTTGTTAGTTTCTTTTGCTGTGCAGAAGCTTTTTTTGATGTAGTTGCATTTGTTTATTTTTGCCTTAATTTCCTTTGCCCTAGGAGACGTATCCATAAACCTATTGCTATGAGAGATGTCTGAGATTTTGTTGCCTATAGTTTCTCCTCGGATTTTATGGTTTCATGACTTACATTTAAGTCTTTTACCCTATTTGAGATGATTCCTGTGTATGATGTAAGTTGGTGGCCTAGTTTCATTGTTTTGCATGTATCTGTGCAATTTTGCCAACACCATTTATTAAAGAGACTGTCTTGACTCCATTGTGTGCTCTTGCCTCCTTTATCAAGTATTAATTGAGCATAATGGCTTGGGTCCATTTCTGGAGTCTCTGTTCTTTTCCATTGATCTATATGCCTGTTCTTGTGCCAGTACCAGGATGGTTTGAATACAGTGTCTTTGTAGTATAATGATATCTGGTATTGTGTGCCCTCCAACATTGTTCTTCTTTCTCAAGATTGCTGCAGCTATTCGGGATTTGTTTTGGTTCCATATATATTTTTGGAGGATTTGTTCTAGATTTGTGAAATATGTCTTTGGTGTTTTAATAGGCATTGCATTGAATCTAATCTATAGATTGTTCAGGTCCCACTTGGTTGTCTCACGAAATCAAAGAAATTAATTCATGGACAAAGACATAAGCAAAAGCAAAGTTTTATTACAGAAAATCTTCCTGCTGCAGGAGGGAACCCAAGTGGTTGGCCTGCCTACAAAGGATTTGACAAACTTAGAGCTTCCACTCAATTCTACTCTCTTTGTTTGCTTTTACTGTGAGTGGAAACCTTGAAGCTGAAAACACAACAGAAGCAGAGCACCTGTGCAGGTGGGCAGTGAAGTCAGGAGAGCAAAGAGGTTATATGAGGGAGGGAAATAATGCAGTAAAGTCAGACACAGCCAGAGTGGGAGGAAGGGTATAGGTGCCAGGAACAGCCAACAAATACCATAAAGCTTTTCCACTCCACTCTAGATGGCTCCTCTCAGATACTCCTACACACTGCTCCTTGCTGACAGAATATAAATCAGTTGCAACTCAGACATGCATACTGAACATCTTCTATACTTTCTAGGACTCTATCAATTCCATGGTTTCCCAGCTTTTGATAGGCATTGTATGAGAAGTGGTGGGACTACACTATAGGACTTAGTAGACAAGTAGTATGTTGAAGTAGATCTATGTAGAAAAATATAAGGATTTAGGTTTTCAGAATAAAAGAACTCAGGAAGTTATTTTGATAAGAATTTAATAAATAAAGCAAAATACAAATTTAATGGCAAAAAGTAAACATGTTTGGTATATTTAATACAATGTAAGGGCAAATATTGGTTATGTAAATATATCAATACGATAACATAAAACAATAAATACTAAGTAATAACAAAGAAACAATAAATAAATAAATAAGTAAATAGCATCACCACAGTAACATATTAGGGACTGATATCCCAGGAGCTAAATTTCATAACATTTTCATGCTTCATACCCTGACAACAGACTTGCTGAATTAAACTTAATAAATTCTGTGACTAAGGATGACCTAAGAGCCTTTGACTTGTCTCAAGACATATGTGCAAACGTGATGTGGCACATTCATCCCTGAGAGTCCTTTCAGGGGGATCCCACGTCTCCATCCTTCTTTCTTAGCCTTTCTTGCAAGGCTGTTATTGAGGAGAAGGATCTCATGATTTCCGCTCTGACAACCTCCCAGGCGCAGTCACTGTATTTCTTCTCCTCCAGGTAGAGACGGATGCCGTGGAAGTACCTCTTCAAGGCCAGGGTCGGGCGCTGCATGGCCAGGGCAGATCCTTCCTCTCCCATCTCCTCCACCAAACAAGTGTCCAGGTCTTCCAGCTGCCGATGGAGTCCTGAGCGCAGTTGGTCCACGAGGGTCGTGTTCCAGGTGACAGAGGAGTTCTCTGTGGACAAGAGGTTGGAGACCTGCTGGAGCATCTCGTGGAGGACAGCGATGGCCTGGGCCTTCTGGACCTGGCTGCCATCCACCGTTGCCCGGGGGAATCTGAAGTCCTTTCTGTCCTTCAGACAGAAGAAAGGGGAGATCGTGCTCATTTGGCTCAGAAGCACTAAGTTCTCCCTGCTGAGCAGGACGTGGTCCTGAGGCAGGTCACAGCCCAGAGCTCCCCCGGGGCCAGCGCTGAACACCACCAGGGTGGTGAGTACAGAGAGCAGGAGGGCCATGGGCGAACGAGGGTGCTGCTGGCCTGGCTGAGCTGGGCGTCTGGTGAACAACCTTGGGCCAAAAGTTGTGCAATGACCTTCTTTCTAAGCATGGCCCTTAAATAGGGAACACAACAATTTTCATTTTCTAAGCATTTCTTTCCACTTCCATTTCCTTTTTTGGTTTTCATTTAATTTAGGTGTTCTAAGAAGATGTCATCAATCTACACTGCTGATTTTCACCATACACTTCAGAGGTGTCATCCAAGTGGGTTCTTAATAGTCAAATGAGAAATGTCTTTGTCCTAAAGTCAAAGTGTAGGTAGGTGTGTAAATACTCACACATGTACTCATGTATTTATATATATTACATAAATATTGCTCTTCTTTGTAGTAGGAATAAAAGTTAGCCTTGACTCTGGGCAACATGGGTAGGAATAAAAGTTAGCCTTGACTCTGGGCAACATGGGCGTCACACTCCCTCATCTCTGTGGGTTTGTGTGTTTTGTCAGGTACTTACCAGACCATGGTTGGTAAATAATCTCTTTAGAACCAAGGACTGAGTTTTGTTTACTGTTTTATGCACAACAGGTATGAGATTTTTAGTGAACGAGTTTCTGTAATGTTTTTCTTCTAGAACCCATTCCTGCAGGGCCATGTGGTTATGCTTCACGGGGGCCACTAGGTCAGGACTTCTGTAGACATTGCCATTTCTTTCCAGCTTTGGAACTGGTCATTAATTCTCCTCAGGCTGTGCCAACACCCCCAGCAGGAATCCTGGTTCTTTTGCTGGTGTGTGTAGTTGTGGAGATTCTAATAACAAGATAGTAATATGTTCCCAGCACCACAGGCAATATCAGCTCTAATAACGCTTTTCCTCTGGAGTGACAGTGTCCTCAGCCCAAATTCCCCTGGACTCCCCCCTTGAAGGCAGGCTCACCCCATCCTGAGGTTCTCAGAATTCTCCCCAGGTGGAGGGGCTTTTGTCTTTGCTGACAAAAGAACCTGTGAGGACCCTCGCCCTTCCCCTGGGAGTGTTTGTGTGAAGGGCCCTTGTCCTCAGTGGTGACCTCCTCCCCTCCTGAGCCAGGACCCAGGTGTCAGTGGGGCCCATAGCCCTGAACGCTGACAGCAAACGTTAGTTTTGTCTGAGTAGGTGGAGGCATTACTTATGCAATTGCAATCATTTATCTTCAGTGGCTTTTCTATCCACTCATCTACTGATGGGCACTTGGGCTGGTTCTAGACCTGAGCCATTGTAAATTGTGCTGCTGTGAACCCAGGGGTGCATACATTCTTTCTGATTGGAGTATTTGGTTTCCCTTAGGATATACTCCTAGAAGTGGGATCACTGGGTCAAATGGGAGTTTCATTTTTAATTATTTTGAGGAAACTCCATACTATTTCCACAATGGTCGCATGAGTCTGCATTCCCACCAGCAGTGTACTAGGGTTCCTTTTTCCCTACAACTTCACCAGCACTTGTCATTTGTTCATATTAGCCATTCTGGCAGGTGTGAGGTGATACCTCATTGTTGTCTTAATTTGCATCTCTCTGATGATCAGTGACTTTGAGAGTCTTTTCATATGTCTCTTAGCCATCTGTATGTCCTCTCTGGAGAAGTGTCTATTTAGGTCCTTTGCCCATTTTTTAATTGGCTTGTTTGTCTTTCTTTTGTTAAGTTGTATGAGTTCATGATATATTTTGGATAGTAACCCTTTATCAGATGTATCATTGCCAAAAAGGTTCTCGCACACATTGGGCTCCCTTTTCATTTTGTTGATGGTTTCTTTTGCTGTGCAGAAGCTTTTTAAATTTAATTTAATTTTTATTTTTTAAAAAATTCTTTATTAGTTAAGGTATTACAAATATGTCCTCATCCTGTGCAGAAGGTTTTTATTTTGATGTAGTCACATGTGTTTATTTTTGCCTTAGTTTCCTTTGCCCTAGGAGACGTATCCATAAGCCTATTGCTATGAGAGATATCTGAGATTTTGCTGCCTATGGTTTCTTCTAGGATTTTCTGGATTCAGGACTTACATTTAGGTCTTTTTAATAGATTTCATTGATTTTTTACAAAGAGGAAGGGAGAGGGATAGAGAGTTAGAAACATCGATGAGAAAGAAACATTGATCAGCTGCCTCCTGCACACCCCCTACTGGGGATGTGCCCACAACTAAGGTACATGCCCATGACCGGAATCGAACCCGGGACCCTTCTGTCCGCAAACCGATGCTCTATCCACTGAGTCAAACTGGTTAGGGCCATTTAAGTCTTTTCTCCTATTTGAGATTATTCCTGTGTATGATGTAAGTTGGTGGTCTAGTTTCATTGTTTTGCATGTATCTGTCCAATTTTGCCAACACCATTTATTAAAGAGACTGTCTTGACTCCATTGTGTGCTCTTGCCTCCTTTATCAAGTATTAATTGAGCATAATGGCGTAGGTCCATTTCTGGTGTCTCTGTTCTTTTCCATTGATCTATATGCCTGTTCTTGTGCCAGTACCAGGATGTTTTGATTACAGTGTCTTTGTAGAATAACAATATCTGGTATTGTGTTCCCTCCAACATTGTTCTTCTTTCTCAAGATTGCTGCAGCTATTCAGGATTTGTTTTGGTTCCATATATATTTTTGGAGGATTTGTTCTAGATTTGTGAAATATGTCTTTGGTGTTTTAATAGGCATTGCATTGAATCTAATCTATAGATTGTTCAGGTCCCACTTGGTTGTCTCACGAAATCAAAGAAATTAATTCATGGACAAAGACATAAGCAAAAGCAAAGTTTTATTACAGAAAATCTTCCTGCTGCAGGAGGGAACCCAAGTGGTTGGCCTGCCTACAAAGGACTTGACAAACTTAGAGCTTCCACTCAATTCTACTCTCTTTGTTTGCTTTTACTGTGAGTGGAAACCTTGAAGCTGAAAACACAACAGAAGCAGAGCACCTGTGCAGGTGGGCAGTGAAGTCAGGAGAGCAAAGAGGTTATATGAGGGAGGGAAATAATGCAGTAAAGTCGGACTCAGACAGAGTGGGGGAAAGGTATAGGTGCCAGGAACAGCCAACAAATACCATAAAGCTTTTCCACTCCACTCTAGATGGCTCCTCTCAGATATTTCTACGCACTGCTCCTTGCTGATGGAATATAAATCAACTAAACCTCAGACACACGTACTGAACATCTTCCATACTTTCTAGGACTCTATCAATTCCATGGTTTCCCAGCTTTTGATAGGCATTGTATGAGAAGTGGTGGGACTTCGCTATAGGACTTAGTAGACAAGTAGTATGTTGAAGTAGATCTATGTAGAAAAATATAAGGATTTAGGTTTTCAGAATAAAAGAACTCAGGAAGTTATTTTGATAAGAATTTAATAAATAAAGCGAAATACAAAAATAATGGCAAAAAAGTAAACATGTTTTGTAAATTTTAATACAATGTAAGGGCAAATATTGGTTATGTAAATATTTCAATATGATAACATAAAACAATAAATACTAAGTAAAAACAATGAAACAATAAATAAATGAATAAATAAATAAATAAATAAATAGCATTCACCACAGTAACATATTAGGGACTGATATCCCAGGAGCTAAATTTCATAACATTTTCATGCTTCATACCCTGACAACAGACTTGCTGAATTAAACTTAATAAATTCTGTGACTAAGGATGACCTAAGAGCCTTTGACTTGACTCAAGACATATGTGCAAACGTGATGTGGCACATTCATCCCTGAGAGTCCTTTCAGGGGGATCCCACGTCTCCATCCTTCTTTCTTAGCCTTTCTTGCAAGGCTGTTATTGAGGAGAAGGATCTCATGATTTCTGCTCTGACAACCTCCCAGGCGCAGTCACTGTATTTCTTCTCCTCCAGGTAGAGACGGATGCCGTGGAAGTACCTCTTCAAGGCCAGGGTCGGGCGCTGCATGGCCAGGGCAGATCCTTCCTCTCCCATCTCCTCCACCAAACAAGTGTCCAGGTCTTCCAGCTGCCGATGGAGTCCTGAGTGCAGTTGGTCCACGAGGGTCGTGTTCCAGGTGACAGAGGAGTTCTCTGTGGACAAGAGGTTGAAGACCTGCTGGAGCATCTCGTGGAGGACAGCGATGGCCTGGGCCTTCTGGACCTGGCTGCCATCCACCGTTGCCCGGGGGAATCTGAAGTCCTTTCTGTCCTTCAGACAGAAGAAAGGGGAGATCGTGCTCATTTGGCTCAGAAGCACTAAGTTCTCCCTGCTGAGCAGGACGTGGTCCTGAGGCAGGTCACAGCCCAGAGCTCCCCCAGGGCCAGCGCTGAACACCACCAGGGCGGTGAGTACAGAGAGCAGGAGGGCCATGGGCGAATGAGGGTGCTGCTGGCCTGGCTGAGCTGGGCGTCTGGTGAACAACCTTGGGCCAAAAGTTGTGCAATGACCTTCTTTCTAAGCATGGCCCTTAAATAGGGAACACAACAATTTTCATTTTCTAAGCATTTCTTTCCACTTCCATTTCCTTTTTTTGGTTTTCATTTAATTTAGGTGTTCTAAGAAGATGTCATCAATCTACACTGCTGATTTTCACCATACACTTCAGAGGTGCCATCCAAGTGGATACTTAATAGTCAAATGAGAAATGTCTTTGTCCTAAAGTCAAAGTGTAGGTAGATGTGTAAATACTCACACAGGTACATACTCTCGTATATAGATATATTACATACATATTGCTCTTCTTTGTAGTAGAAATAAAAGTTTGCCTTGACTCTGGGCAACATGGGCGTCACACTCCCTCATCTCTGTGGGTTTGTGTGTTTTGTCAGGTACTTACCAGACCATGGTTGGTAAATAATCTCTTTAGAACCAAGGACTGAGGTTTGTTTACTGTTTTATGCACAACAGGTATGAGATTTTTAGTGAACGAGTTTCTGTAATGTTTTTCTTCTAGAACCCATTCCTGCAGGGCCCTGTGGTTATGCTTCACGGGGGCCACTAGGTCAGGACTTCTGTAGACATTGCCATTTCTTTCCAGCTTTGGTACTGGCCATTAATTCTCCTCAGGCTCTGCCAATACCCCCAGCAGGAATCCTGGTTCTTTTGCTGGTGGGTGTAGGTTTGGAGATTCTAATAACAAGATAGTAATATATTCCTAGCACCACGGACGATGTAAGCTCTAATAATGCTTTTCCTCTGGAGTGACAGTGTCCTCAGCCCAAGCTCTCCTGGACTGCCCCCCTGAAGGCAGGCTCACCCCATCCTGAGGTCATTAGAATTCTCCCCAGGTGGAGGGGCTTGTGTCCTTGTTGACAAAAGAACCTGTGAGGACCCTCGCCCTTCCCCTGGGAGTGTTTGTGTGAAGGGCCCTTGTCCTCAGTGGTGACCTCCTCCCCTCCTGAGCCAGGACCCAGGTGTCAGTGGGGCCCACAGCCCTGAACACTGACAGCAAACGTTAGTTTTGTCTGAGTAGGTGGAGGCATTACTTATGCAATTGCAATTGTTTCTCTTCAGTGGCTTTCCTATCCACTCATCTATTGATGGGCTCTTGGGCTGTTTCCAGACCTGAGCCATTGTAAATTGTGCTTCTATGAACACAGGTGTTCATACATTCTTTCTGATTGGTGTTTTGGGTTTCTTAGGAAATACTCCTAGAAGTGGGATCACTGGGTCAAATGGTAGTTTCATTTTTAATGTTTTTGAGGAAACTCCATACTATTTTCCGTAATGGTCGCACGAGTCTGCATTCCCACCAGCAGTGTACTAGGGTTTTATTTTCTCCACATCCTTGCCAGCTCTTGTCATTTGTTGATGGTAGCCATTTTGACAGATGTGAGATGATACCTCATTGTTGTTTCAATTTGCATCTCTCTGATGATCGGTGATTCTTAGCATCTTTTCATTTGTCTCTTGGCCATTTGTGAGTCCGCTTTGAAGAAGTGTCTATTTAGTTTCCTTACTCCTTTTTTTATTTGATTTTTTGTGTTCCTTTTATTAAGTTGTATGAATTCCTTATAGACTTTGGATATTAACTCTTTATCAGATGTATCATGGGCAAATATGTTCTCCTACACACTGGGCTCCTTTTTCATTGTGTTGATGGTTCCTTTTTCTGTGCAGAGCTCTTTATTTTGATGTAGTCGCATTTGTTTATTTTCTCCTAGTGTCCTTTGCCCTAGGAGATGTATCCACAAATATATTGCACTGAGAGGTGTCTGAGATTTTGCTGCCTATGGTTTCTTCTAGGATTTTTATGGTATCATTTCTTTCATTTAAGTCGTTTATCCATTTTGAGTTTATTTTTGTGTCCAGTGGAAGTTGATGGTCTAGTTTCCTTTTATATTTTACTAGTGCAGCTTTTATGGTTCAAGTCTCTACTTAAATTATTGAACACATTGTGCTCAAAATTTCTGAGCTGGACACAGGAGATTCAGTGATGATGTCTCTCAATAGAAACTTGTAGAACAGAAGCTGGTGAACTTCAGCTGTTCATTCAGTCTGTGCGTTTCTCTTGGGCTTCTCTGTTCATCTGTCTCTGTCTCATGCTCAGGGTGCAGGGCAATGAGCCTCAGGCTACTAACTCAGGGAGAAACAGCCTTCTTTCCTTAATTATTCATGATGCTTCATTTTAAATGTAAATAACAACATAGTCATTACAGTGGTTTCCTGGGCATAGTCTGTCTTGTTCCTCTGGCATTACTTTAAAATATATATATATTTTTTTTAAATTAAATTTTTAAAATATATTTGTATTGATTTTAGAGAGGAAGGGTGAGGAAGAGAGATGCAGAAACATGAATAATGAGAGAGAATCATTGATGGGCTGCTTCCTGCACACCCCTACTGGGCATCAAGCCCACAACCCAGGCATGTGCCCTGACTGGGAATCAAACCATGACTTGCTGGTTCATAGGTTGATGCTCAACCACTGAGCCTGTCCAGCCGGGCCATCAGACATTACTTTCTACTTCACTGTGTGGTCAATACAAACAACGGGAAGTAAAGAAAGACAAAGGGACCTCACCATTTTGCTCTATAATTATCATGACTTCAGATTTTTTATTTCTCATTTCAACTTTCCCTGAAAGCAAAATTGACAGTTGTTTGTGGGCAAAAATGAAAGAAATAGAATTCTGCATGTCCTAAATGTGAAAGAAGGGAAGTGACTGCTTTTGACAAGAGGACAAAGTGTAAGATGGCAGATTTGACTGTAGCCATGGAGGGGCCTGGCTCTGTGGCGGAGGGAAGAGGGAAGCCGCACTGAGTTACCCCAAGGCAGGGATGGGCTGCCTCTCCCAGAGGCTCAAAGAAGAGGACCTCCTGGGTCACTGACCAGCCACGTCATTTCATCCACATGGATCAGCTCTGAGGTCAGAAGGGAAGTCACAGAAACAGACTCTCAAAAGACTGGCGACCACGACCCCCACTGCCGGAACAGGACTCCTCCCTGGCTGCATAGTGGATATTAACCCTGGTCTGAGTGCTCGATGTAGTCGATAAATCCACTCAGCTATGGAGAAGATGGCCTTGAGTAATCTGGATTTGAGAGAAATGGAATTGGATGATCCTAAAAGAGTCTGCCCTTAATCGAAATAATAATTATATTGATATTTTAAATGATAACACAAACTGCTATTACATGCTAACTATGGACCAACCACTGCTCTAAAATCTTTAAGATGATGACTTCAACCTTCTCAGTAATCCTATTTGTATGAAACTTTTTTATACCACTATCATGCAGTATCAATCTGGAGCGATGAATTATTTGGAAGGTACCACGAATCCAAGGTCAGAACCTTAAAGAGCTTGAGACACTGGCTGGTATGGAAGGGCCTGTTAAAAGGAGACAAGGATAGTAAAGGACATGGGATTTATGAACCAAAGAGTGGCCATGGCATGAGAGCACTGAGCAAGGAGGGTGGGGTAACGGATTCCAAGTTCCACTTCAAATGCCAGTGGATTGCTGTCTATTCCGTATGACATCACCAGTGTGGTCTGATTGACTTTAAGTTCTAAGGAAAAGCAGACAACATTCCTTTTCAATAGTTTTAAAGAGTAGACTTTTCTGACAATTGAAATCAGTTTGTCGCTGGCACTGGAGTAACCGTGGTCCCCCCAATTCCCAGCAGGCTGCTGTGGGGGTGTCCCCTGTGCTGGGGACACTGCTGTTGGCCACGTCTCTGTGGGAGAGCTCTGCTCTCAGCATCCACTTCCATCTTCTCCCTCTGAACCAGAAGGATCTGTAGAAACAGGTGACTCAGTGTAGGCCCTTCCCAGTGTTCCCCTCCTGAGGGCCTGCCTGTTCCAGTCCAGGCTTTACCTGTCTCTGTTCTGCCCAGTTCTCCAGCCCTTGCTGACTTTCACCTCCTTCCTGTTCCTAGGTGTGCTCTGTCTATTTTTGAGCAGATGTGAGTCCTGCACTGATGCAGCCTCCTCCTAGTGGAATCAGAGAGGGCACTGCCTAACCAGAGGCACGATGAGCTCCTGGATTGTGTCCCAAGTCATGTGTGGACCTGGCTCCAGGCCTTTACTGCATTTCTGTGTGAGACTGGACGTCAGGGGTCTGGACAGCTGTAGCCCAGGAAGAAGCTGGCAGGGAGGGTGGAGCCTTGGCCACCTTTACTCTGGCATTTGACCCTGGAAATCCTCTGCTGCTTCCAGCTGGCGCTGCACCCTGATCCCTCACAGCACATCCCTCAATGTTGATTTTGTATCCTGCTACTTTGGCAAATTCATTTATTAAATATAGCATTTTTTTGTGGAGTCTGTAGGGTTTCCTCTGTACAATATAATGTCATCTGCATATAATGACAGTTTCACTTCCTCCTTTCAAAAAACTCCAAAACTCTGGGATATGAAACAGGCTGTGGCTACAGAGATTTTTCAGGGCAAGGTAACAGGAAGGAACCAAATCATTAAACATTTGCATCCCAAAAGTGTAATGAAAAATGACAAAAAAATGTAGTTACAGTGAAAATAAAATCAACCAGCCGTGGCCGGCTTGGCTCAGTAGATAGAGCATCAGCCTGCTAACTGGGGGGTCCCGGATTCGATTCTGGTCAGGGGCATGTGCCTTGGTTGCGGGCACATCCCCAGTGGGGGGTGTTGTGCAGGGGGCGGCTGATCGATGTTTCTCTCTCATCGATGTTTCTGACTCTCTATCTCTCTCCCTTCCTCTCTGTGAAAAATCAATAAAATATATTTAAAAAAAGAAAAGAAAATCAACCAAAGAGTTAAAGAGGTCATCATATTTGAAAGTTGTTAGGCCATCACAAAGACAGAGCCAGGTGAATAAAATAATAATGTCCTTTGTAGTCCTGTGCCTATCTGGCTCCCCACATGCTGTGGAGGAAGAAAGAAATGCAAGGGTTTGGCATGTCAATTAGAGCCCTTTAAACCATCAATTGGAGAGAAACAATCTGAAGATTGTGTCTGTGACCTGAGGCAGAGATTTGAGAGATCCCTGCCTCTGAGCAATTCACAGGCATTTCCTGACTTACTTCCTCAGCCTTAATACCTCGCTATTCTACATGCACAATATTGTCAGATGGATTTTAGTTTCTTCTTACGGATCTGTGCATGTCATGACTGATGTGAGGAAACTAGTCATGGGCCAAAGGTCAAGATACTTCTCTGGGAAATGCTGATGCTGCTTTGCAAAGTCATACAAAGAAAGTTGGACGTAAGAAAGATTCTCATATTTAAAATATTTTCATCTTGGAAATACAACAGGTGAACGGCAAAATCTTTTGAGAAACATTTTCTTCCTAAAAAATTATGTGGAAGATAAATTTTTTGACTCAGTTTCATGCTTCCGTCTTATGAAGGAATTGTCCCAGGTTATTACACTCATTACAGTTTTGTTGTCTATGCATGCCAAAGAGCCAGTGACTTCCATGAAGTTGATGCTGTCTACATTGTAGATGAAATATCAATTTAACCAAATGTTAAGAATACAAATTATGGTAAACAACAGAAGAATGCTTGGCAGATCGGTCTCATCTAGAACTTGCAGGGAGATAGTAGAAACAGTGTGATAAAGGGAGAAATTAGGTAAACAAATTGTAACAGCACAAAATCTCTGAAATTGTATTATCTGTATTAATTGGAGTTATGATACAGGATATATCTGATATTAACATGGTGGTAAGAACTTTTCAATAAATGGTTCTTGGATGACTAGCTAGCAATCTAAGAAGAAATCAATGTCAAATCTCCTCTCATACCAAAGGCCTTAAAATATCTTGATGGAAAAAAAAGAAACGACAGTAAGATTAGATTTTTGAAAGAGAGAGGACACTCAGAGTAGCAGTATAAGTTCATAAGAAATAGCTAATTTACAAAAGAAATTGTTGGTAATTTTAAAATGTATACAAATTTCTAACTTCCCCAGGAAGTGGAGGCTTTCTGTCTAGAGCAGAAGACCGCCCTCCTCTTGGAGGCTGCCCTGTAGCATGTGGCCACCAGGGGGCTGTCTTCCTGCGAAGGGTATAATTTTCCCACGGACACCCTGGATCTTGCTTTCTGTTTCTGTTTAGCTACAGGTACTATTACAGCATATTCAACGGACACTAAGAAAAGCTACTTGCAGATGTTTCTGCAAAACCTTGAAATGTTAGTCAACTTTCGCTTTCAACTTGTGACGTTCTGCTCTTTAGGGAAACCTTGCAGCTGCAACCACAGGGACCAGGAAGCCGTTGTGTGATTGGGTGGAGAGGTCACGAGAGCGGATGACAAGGGTGCTGTGGGGATTTCTACCTGGAGAGGGAGGACACTAGTGTGATGTGGGCATGTGTTCTGGAATGCTGGGAGGGAGGGAAGGAAGGCTGGTGCCAGGGGCCAGAATCATTAAGCCTCATGTTCTTCTCTCTCTCCTTTATCCAGGCATTTATTCCCCTTTCTCAGAAATTAATACAAATCATCATTTCATCACGGAAAAAAATAAGACACCTCTTTTAAATGAACAGCAGTTTTTCAGCCTTCTCTAAAATTCACGACAGAATTCCGTTTTTCAGCAGCCTCCTTTGTGAGTCAGTTACTGAGCTGATACAGGTCCTAAGGTGTTTTAAAGAGAGAGAAATAATATCCTCATATATAGCTGTCTGAAGAAAAACAGGAAAATACCTACCATATTTAAAGTTCCTTTTCTACAGAAGATCTGATGCTAAGTGCCTTAAAATGAGTAAGTTCATTGAATAGTCACAAAAGATGTAGATGTCTTGAACTTGTTTGATAATGTATGGGAAAACTGAGGCTTAGGAAGATAAAGTGGGTTGCTCAACATCACACAAATGTTCAAGCAGAATGGAATTTCAACCAAAAATTCTATATCATGGGTTTTGGGTACACTTTTTTTTGTTTTGTATTCTGGATTTCTGCTATAATTGCTCAATCTGTTTATACTCCTGAATTATACACAACTTGTCTTGCTCTGTGGATTTCCATCGTTTATTTTCTGTTTTCAGCTAATTAAAAAAAATTTTTTTTAAATCCTCACCAAGGATATTTTTCCATTGATTTTTAGAGAGAGTGGAAGAGAGAGGGAAAGGCAGAGAGAAATATTGATGTGATATTAATGTGAGAGAAACACATCAAAGACAGAGAGAATTACTGATGTGAGAGAGCCTTGCCTACTGCACATGCCCCCACCAGTGGGGGCCCAGGCCAGGGAGGTACTGGAGTTGAACTTGGGGCCCTTTGGTCCACAGGCCAACTCTCTATCCACTGAGCCAAACCAACTAGGGCTGTTATCAGCTGATTTTGACCATTATTGTTTTACCTTAAGTATTCATAACATTAGGAAATATTCATAACATTAGGAAAAATTACTGAGCATATTCAGAAACCCTTACCTTATCCAGCTCTCCCAGAAAATGGAATGTGTTAAAAAGCTGCTGTAGCCAAACCGGTTTGGCTCAGTGGATAGAGCGTCGGCCTGCGGACTCAAGGGTCCCGGGTTCGATTCCGGTCAAGGGCATGTACCTTGGTTGCAGGCACATCCCCACTGGGGGGCGTGCAGGAGGCAGCTAATCGATGTTTCTCTCTCATCGATGTTTCTAGCTCTCTATCCTTCTCCCTTCCTCTCTGTAAAAAATCAATAAAATATATATATATAAAAAAAGCTGCTGTAGCAAACAGTGTCATAATGAAGTCAATTAGTAACTTAATTAATAATTCCTGGAATCATTATATTATTAGCAGTCGTTAGATACTTTGATAAGGAACTGCATTAGTTATCTATTCCTGACTAATAAATTAACAAATGAATTCTCTTACTAGCTGCTAGAGTAAAGTAGTATTATATGCAAAGTGGTATTACTAAGACATGATAAATTATCGTTGTAGATAATAAAGAAGTGATTTAAATACAATCTAAAATACATTAATATTGCCCTGGAAGGTTTGGCTCAGTGGCTAGAGCGTCGGCCTGTGGACTGAAAGGTCCCAGGTTCGATTCCAGTCAAGGGCATGTACCTTGGTTGCGGGCACATCCCGAGTAGGAGGTGTGCAGGAGGCAGCTGATCGATATTTCTCTCCCATCTATGTTTCTAACTCTGTCCCTCTCCCTTCCTCTCTGTAAAAAATCAATAAAATATATTTAAAAAAATAAAAAATAAAAATAAAATAAAATAAAATACATTAATATGATTTACTAGTACATTGATTACATGAAATCATTTATTACAAATATCTTATATAATAAAAGGCTAATATGTAAATTGACCAAAGTGCAGAACAACTGGTCACTATGACACGCACTGACCACCACGGGGCAGACACTCAATGCAGGAGCTGCCCCTGGTGGTCAGTGCTCCCACAGGGGGAGTGCTGCTCAGCCAGAAGCCAGGCTCATGGCTGGCGAGTGCAAACAGAGGTGGTTGGAGCCTCTCTCACCTCCAGGGCAGTGTTAAGGACCCCTCGAGGGATGTCTGCCTCCCCCTTGGGGAGTGAGCCTAAGCCAGCAGGCAAACATCCCCCGAGGAACATCCCCTGAGGGCTCCCACACTGTGAGAGGGTGCAGCCCAGGCTGAGGGACCCTGCCCCCCCCCCCCACCCCGCATGAATGTCGTGCACCGGGCCTCTAGTATACTGCCTAAAAGGGAAAACTCTTCAGAGTAAAACTAACTCACATTCTTTCCCAGATCCCACACCATCTCCTTCTCCACTTCAGAGTCACTAACATCTCTTCTCTTACTTACGCTTCCAGCTACTTTAATATGAGACTGCTTGTTAACTCCACCAACCATGAAGGTCACCAATGCCACTTATTTTCATGATGTAGTGGGTAGTTTCAATCCACACTTTCCATAAATGGACTGGTGTTCTTCGAAGCACATTTATTTTCTTAAATACACTCTCATCTCTTTTCACTCTTGTTATCCTGCTAATGTATGGCCAACATACCTCTGATTGCTTTGTAGCTCTTCTCTTCCTTCCCATTAAACATGGAAGGGCCTCAGAATCAAGTTGGAGCCTCTTACTCACTCCACACTGCCTCCCCACATGGCCACCTACGTTCCTGGCTTACAATGGCCACACATGTAACTCCACCCATTGAATTCCTAGTAAATTGCAAACTCACATATCCAACTGACAATGGACATTTGCATTTGGATGTCAACCAAGCCACTGTAGAGCATATCTACTGCTTTACATTGTCTTTCCTGACATTCTTCACTCTAGCGGCTGGTGAGAGAATTCATTTGCTTTTCCTTCTCCAATATAGCATGTAACATCACTGATATTAATTTTAATTATCGTTCTTTTGTGTTTTTTTCCCCCCACAAAATTCAAAGATACCAGAGAACAGGACTTGGGACATTCAAGTTGCAAGAGCAGTGGCGTAATTTTCAGCCTTTGCCTAGCCGGCAGTGATGGCGAACCTTTTGAGCTCGGCCTGTCAGCATTTTGAAAAACCCTAACTTAACTCTGGTGCTGTGTCACATATAGAAATTTTTTGATATTTGCAACCATAGTAAAACAAAGATTTATAGTTTTGATATTTATTTTTTATATTTAAATGCTATTTAACAAAGAAAAATCAACCCAAAAAAAAATGAGTTCGTGTGTCACCTCTGACACGCGTGTCATAGGTTCGCCATCACTGGCTAGCCTTATAATAAACTCACATGTATGTTCTCATCTCTAATTTGCTCTCCACTTTGTCATTAGAAAAACAACTGGCCCGGTGTCAGATACAGAGTCACAAATCTAAACTCGAGCTCTCTCTGATTCATACAGCTCATAGCAATGAGACAATGGACCACATTACTTTCTAGTGCATCTTCCCTGAAGTGGCAATTACCTAATTTATGCTGAGATTCTTTGGAAACCCCTCACAAAGAATGATGAGTGATCATTTGCTTCCTGTTTTCTCCATACATATCTGTGGGGTAGTGATTCCATTTTACTTTGAATTCCAACATTTGGCATGTAATAATTAGAGCATTTCTTTGGGTCACAAAGCAATAGTTTAGGTCCCGAGTCTTTTGTCTGCTTTTATTTAACTCCAAACCTGCTCATCCTTCTATATTTTCTAAGCATGGCTATATTCTCTCTTCTAGATGTCAGGTACATAGGCTTAAAGCTTAGGACCTGCTTATAGTCTGAAAGTTTGTGTCCCCATGAAATTCATATGTTAAAGTCTTAACCCCCAAAGTGGTGGTATAATGAGGTGGGGCCTTTTGGAAATACTTAGAGCATGAATGTGGAGAACCTCATGAATGGAGTTAGTGCCCTCATAGAAGAGGCCTGTGATGGGTCCCTCAGACGTCTGCCGTGGGAGGATAAAGGAGGAAGTCAGAGGTGAGCGACCCAGACGCAGGCTCTCATCAGAAACTAACCATGCTGACACCCTGATGTGAATTTCAGCCTCTACAACTGTGAGCAAAAGAGTTCTGTTTTTACAAGCTGCTCAGTCTTTGCTATTTTGTTAAAGAAGCCCAAATGAACTAAGCTATGTCAGGAAATATTTCCTCCTAAAAGATCGGTGAAATACCCAAGGAGAAAGAAATCACTTTATCCCTCCTTATTTCCTATCTAGTCCAGTCCCTATCATATCAGGAGCTCAGTCAATATTCATGAAAAGGATAATCATGGTAATAATATGAGAAAGAATAATATCAACATATAATTCATATCTATGTTCATGTAACTCATGTCTAGGAGAGCACAATAGAGCTAAAGCTATTTTGTAAATACTTCATGGTTCTACAAGGGAAATTATGATTGAATCTGGTGTGTGCTGCTATTTTACAAAATAGCTCATTTGGTTGTGGGATATTTTCTCCAATATATATTTTCGGTATTTAGAATATCAGGATGAGAATCCTGGGCCTGGTCACAAAGGAAGACCCATTCATTATTATTTCCCTTAAGAACCTGCAAGGTGTTGCCCACTCATACTTATTTCCCTCAGGTGATGAAGAAACAACTTGGAATTTGCCATGTGCCTTGAGACCTCAACTAAGCATATGTGGCCATTTTCCAACTTTCGTCTTTACTTCTGGGAATCAACCTGAATGCTTCTTTCAAAAGGTCAATGATGCTGGGAACTCTAACCATCGACACCCATGCCTTCTCCCCCAGGTCTTAATTTCTGCAGTCACTTGCAGTCTTCTTCTTGATTTTGATTAACAAGAACATTGGTTATTTTTTTCACCAAAAAAATCTTTAGTGCAAATAGGATAAAGATAAAGAGTAGTTTTATTCAATAAAGTTCTGTCCTGTTCCATTGATTAGCAGATTAGAGTCAATTTCTCAATTTCTTTGCACTTAAGTGCATCACCAGAGAAGAGGTGCAGACCAACTAATGGAGCCTAAGTGATATTGCCTTGTGCACTCCTGGCCTTAAAAATACTCCATGTGATCTACCCTAATTTCCTTCTGTACAACTGGGTAGAATAGACTGAAGTTCCCAGAGAAATGTGGATGCTTTGGAAGTACTTCCGGATGAGAATTCCCAAATTGGGACAAGCCCCATGTTCCTCTTCTCTCTGCTGCAGGTGCTTGAAAAAAGGGTGCATTTTGGGAAAGGCTGCTTTGGGGGGAAGCCTGCGTTTTGGGAAAGGCTGCACTTTGGAAAGGGCTGCGTTGTGAAATGGCTATATTATAGGGGAGACACTGCTTTTAGGGAAATGCAGACTTGGCAGCCTTCTTTCTGTATCAGGCTGATCTCAGAGTAGGAAAGTGGTCAAGGACACACCAAGCAACTTTCTGCTGCTTTTATAGTGAATGAATGAACCAACTTCCATTTGAAACGAAATTTTTGGACTGGAACCCGGATTCTTTGTCCGCCAGAATCGAAGAATGAATCCACAAGAATGAATCCACGGACCAAAGGTGGTATAGCAAAGGTGGAGATTTATTAAAGAACAAGTACAGACTCCCAGGTGGGGAGGGGAAAAGGTCCCACTGAATTCCTTTTCCCTGAGGCTTATAAAGGCTGCAGATCCTGGTGCCTTGATATCCCCTCTGATTGGTCACTATACCCTTGGACTGGTTACCATAATAACTCCTGGGCTCAAAAGTTGAACCTCACATGCATGTGAGGTCCCCCTCCCCTTCCTTATTGTTTTCCTGTTCCCCCTGGGCTTTCTTCTTCTTCTGGATGAAGGGCTTCCTTCTTTTTATTTTGTAAATATAGACCTTTTGCTGTTCCCAGCTCCCTCATTCTATGGAAATGTACCTGTTGCAGCTTTTCAGCTCCCCTATCATATGGAAATATACCTTCTGCTGCTCTGCAGCCCTCTGCTTCCAACACGGTCCCTTTAATTTCCAAAAATTTTAAAATTTCCTAAACCTGTAGTATTTTACCCTTAAATTTCCTGTTTCACATTCAGCAGCAAGGGTTGAGGAAGAAGGAGTCACAGGATGGCGGTCAGGGGGACTTTTCTGAGGCTGCGTTTTGGGAAAGGCTGCATTTGGGGAAAGTTTGCCTTTTGGAAAAGGCTATCATGGGGATAGGCTGCCATTGGAGAAAGGCTGGGCTTTGGGACACACTGCCATTTTGGAGGGGCTGTGTTTTGAAAAAGGGTGCGTTTTGGGCAAAGGTTGCGTTTTAGAAAAGGCCGCGGTTTGAGAAAAGCTGCAGTTTGGGAAAGGCTGGGTTTGGGTACAGTCTGCGGTATGGGGAAGGGATACCTGTTGAGAAAGGCTTCGTTTTGGGGAAAGGCTGCACTTTGGGACACGCTTCCCCTTGGGAAGGGCTGCGTTTTGGGAAAGGCCGTTTTGGGGGAAAGACTGCGTTTTGGAAAAGGCTGCACTTGGGAAAGGGCTGCGTTGTGAAATGGCTATATGGTAGGGGAGACACTGCCTTTGGGGAAATGCACTTGGCAGCCTTCTCTCTGTATCAGGCTGATCTCAGAGTAAGAAAGTGATCAAGGACACACCAAGCAACTTTCTGCTGCTTTTCTAGTGAATGAACCAGCTGCCCTTCAGCAGCCATGGCTGAGGGAGAATGAGTCACAGGCAGGCGGTCAGGTGGACTTTCGTGAGTCTTCGATTTGGGGAAAGCTGCCTTTGGGGAAAGGCTGGGGTTTGGGGACAGGCTGCCATTTGGGAAGGGCTGCGTTTAGGAAAAGGCTGTGATAGAATAAAAGATACATTTAGAGAAAGCCTGCTTCCCTCGGGGCACCTGGGTGGAGCGGACTGCAGTTTCCAGGGAAATTTGGCGACAGATGTTGAATATGGCACAGTGTCCAAGGAGAAGGTGCCCATGACCATCAGTCACCGTTTACACGAGAGCCAAACAGAAGAGCCCTCTGACCAGGAGAGCTTGCCTTGTGCTCTTAGATGGATGAACAGTAAAGTTCTATAATGACCACAGTCTGGATAGTTTTCTGTGGATCAGTTACAAGAGCCAGCGTGACCTTAACTGGCAAATGTCTTTAACAAAACAGAATCCTGAAGAACCTTTCCATTAATAAAAAATTGGAATGTTCGGTTTGGAAACAGCCACCAGCCCCTACCTCCTTCACCACCACCCTCCCCCAAAATTAAACACACAAACAATTATGTCACAAAATTGTTTATTTAATAAAATAGATCATGTACCTCTCTCTAAACATCATTTTGTCAACTCGCGGTATACAAGGTATTTTTAAAAAGGCCCCTGGATTTCGGTGTCAGGTATTTCTCCGCTGGTGCAGAAATGTGCATGGAGATTGCTTTGGGGCTGAGCAAATGATGCAGGTGAAGAGCGAGAGTCACCAGAACGATTTCCTTCTGCATTTGTTGACTTTCCTTTGAGGATTGCTACAGGAACAGAAGGCGGACTGTCACTTCCACTCTAACGACCTCCCAGGCACAGGAGCTGTATTTCTTCCGTCTCAGGTAGTTATGGATGCTTTGGAAGTACTTCCGGACGAGAATTCCCACATTGGGACAAGCCCGGATTTCTCCTTCCCTCTGCTCCAGGTGCTCCAGGCTGTGGTGAAGGCTGGACAGTAGTTGAGACAGGAGGGTGTGGTCCCATGCAGCCAGGCTGCGCTGTGCTCTGAAGAGATTGAAGATCTGCAGGAGCATCAGATGGTGGAAACAGGTGCGTTGTGTCTTCTGCATTTGGGTGACTGTCCCTCTATTCGAAGGGAATTTGAAGTCGTTTCTGTCACCCAGGCATAAGTGAAGGGGCGTCCTTTGCAGTTGCCTCAAAAGATTGAAGATTCTCAGGTTGTCTCCTCTATGGACATAAAGTACGTCCTCCTCAAGAGAAGCAGCAAGGATGGAGCAGAGCATCAGCCCTGCCACCAGCCACAGAGAGATCTGGGCCATTGCGAGTTCCAGGGGGAATCTCAGGCAGGATGAGCAGCAGCAACTCATCTTCTTGGGTGCCCTGGAAAGCGCGATTCTCCGGCTGGCCGCAAGGGGGCGAGCAGGTGGCCTTTTCTGATGCTGCCTTTCAGAAGAGCAGTCTTGGGAGCCTTCCTTTCCCATCAGTCTGGTCTCAGAGTAACGGAGCATTCTGAGCCCTACTAAGCGACTTTCTGCTTCTTTTATAGTGCGTTCTGCATTGTGAGAAAGGGTGCTTGAATATCGGTGCGTTTTGGTAAAGACGACTTTTGGGGAAAGGCTCCTTTTGGGCACAGACTGTGTTTGTGAAGGACTGCCTTTTGAAAAAGGGATGCGCTTTGGTAAAGGCAACTTTGGGGGAAAGGCTGGGTTTTGGAAGGGCTGCGTTTTTGCAAGGACCTTATTTTGGGAACGGCTGCTTTTAGGGGAAAGGCTGCTTTTGGAGAAGGGCTGTGTTTTGGAAAGGCTGCGTTTTTCCAAGGACTGCGTTTTGGAGAAAGGTTGGGTTTGGGGAAAGGCTGCGTTTTGGGAATGGCTGCATTTTGAAAAAAGGGTGCATTTTGGTAAAGGCTGCCTTTGGGGAAAGACTGGGTTTTGGGACAGGGTGCTGCCATCTGCGTTTTGAGAAAGGGTGCTTGGAAAAGCGTGCGTTTGGGGAAGGGCTGCGTTTTGGTCAAGTCTGCAGTATGGGAAGGGCTGCATGTTGAGAAAGGCTGCGTTTGGGAAAAAATCTGGGTTTGAGACAGGCTGCCATTTGGGAAGGGCTGCGTGTGGGAAAAGGCTAAGATGGGGAATGGGCTGCGATTTAAGAAAAGCTGCGTTTGGGTCAGGCTCCAAATTGGAATCAGCTGCGTTTTGCAAAAGTCTGCCTGCCTTTGGGGAAAGGCTGCACTTTGGGAAACACTGTATGGGGAGTATTCTCTTGGGGAAGCCTGTGCTGGGGGAATGGGTGTGATTTGAAATAGGGTGCGTTTTGTGAAAGGTGCTGAACCTTGGCACAAGGAGCTGGCAGGTGGCCTTTTCTGCGTTTTGGGAAAGGCTGCATTTGGAAAGGGCTGGGTTTTGGGAAACATGGTATGGGGAGTATTCTCTTCGGAAAGTCTGAGCTTGGGGAATGGGTGCTTTTTGGGAGGGAATGCCAGAATGGGCTGTTATCCAAGGGAAAAGAGAAAGGGAAGGAAAGGAGCATTTGAAACCAGGCACCTGGATGGTTGGGTAAGAAGCAGGCAGACTAGACTGGCTGTGATCAATTAATTGTAAGACACCACTGCACTTGGACCAGCCAAATTTAGCACTTTAAATTTCCTGAGGTTATGTCTCCCGTCCACTAGCTCGGTGGTCAGCAAACTGCGGCTCTCGAGCCACATTCGGCTCTTTGGCCCCTTGAGTGTGGCTCTTCCTAAGCCTTAGGAGTACCCTAATTAAGTTAATGAAAGGGCCGGCGGGGCACGTGGCCCCGCAGGCATCCGGCAGGGAGGATGACGGGCAGCCATGGCCGAGGCAGCGCCTGACCAGATAGGCGCAGGCCCTCGGACGCCCAGAAGGACCCGGGCCGCCCTCCTCGGCCTCCGAGTCACTTTCGGGCCGAGCAGCGGGCGACCCAAGGGCCAGGCGGGGTGGTGGGCGGCCTGCCTCCCGGTGACGCCCACGGCGGCAGGCCTTGCATGGGAGCCGAGTGGCCGGCTTCCCATCCATTAAGGGACCTCCATTTTGTATGGAACCATGTGCTCAGCGAAGGCTCCTTCCCCCTCGGAAGGAGCCTCTGCTAGCCACACCCACCATTTCTCTGGACTAACCAATGGAAATCAAGGGAAGTGCACGCCATCGCTATGACCACATCCTGTGTAATGGGTCACCAGCTTGCACCTGGCCAATCGGCGGGGGGCACAGCCCCCTCTCCCGCCCCTACTCCAACCCTCTATGAAACCCCTGGTTCGAGCAGACTGCCCTCTTTTTGCCACCTGCTGCTGCGTCAGTAAGGAAGGTAGAGGAGCTAAGCCCGGGCTTAAAATAAAAGACTCTTTGCTTTTGCATCGGATTGGATGGCTCCCTGGTGGCTTCTTGGGAATCTTGAAATCTGGGCATAACATTTGGGGGCTCGCCCGGGGTTCCCAGGACCATGCAGGGATCCTCAATCCGTAGAGTCTGCTTGGCCGCGGTAAGTGTCTGTATGTTGTGTATTCTGTTCTGTGTGAGCTCACTTCTGGAATCGGTGCCTGAGGGGGTCTAGGGCGGACGCGCCCGTGAACGACCACAGGCGGGGGAGAGTTAGAAGACGTTCTGCTCCCCACGAGGGATGTGTATCCCCCTCATGAGAGATGTGTATTCCTCTCGCGGATTTGAGACGAGACGAGGCGGTTAGCTCCCGCCGGGTTTGGCGTAATGCTATCGTCTAGTTACTTCCATGGAGTTGAAAGGCTGTTCTTTGGGGCCCTGTTTGTCTGTCTGTGTTTTTGTTTTCTGTGGACTGGACGGATGTTATGGGACGGACTCAGACTGGTCCTTCGGGTATTGTGATTGATCAGTTCAAGGAGATTGCGGGAGGCTTTAGAGCTCCCTCAGAAATTGGGAAGTTGTTAGGAATTGAATGGATTGTTTAAACTCTGAATGAATGTCTGGTGAAAATATGTGAATGTAAAGACAGGGGAGGGCTCCCCGCCCGCGCGCCTCCCAGGCAGGGAAGGTGAGCTGGGAATCACTGTGCCTGGGGCCGCAGGGGCCGCTTGCTCTGCAGTCGGGGGCAGGCGTGCAGGAGCGGCGCGCGGCTGCCCTGGAGCCCGGCTGCGGCGGCGGCCCTGGGGGCTCGGCCTCCAGCCTGGTCGGCGGCGGGCGCTGGGCCGGAGCCGGAGCCCAAGCGGCGGGGCCTGGAAGAGGCCGGAGGCCGGGAGAGGCGGCGGCAGCCCGGGCAGCCCGAGCCCCGCAGCTTGGGCCTGCGCTCGGCTCCATGAGCGGCGGCGCGCCTTCGGGGGGCGGCCCTGGGGGCTCGGGCCGGGCGCAGACTCGTTCGCGGAGCCTGGCGGCGGCGGCGGCGGCGGCGGCGGCGGCGGCGGCCGGCGTTGGGCCGGCGTTGGCCCCGGGCTTGTGGCAAGTGAATGGAGCCAGGTGGAGCGCGGGGGGCGGGGCCGGCGCGTCGCTCACGGGAGGTGGGAGCAGCGAGGCCCCCGTCGGCGTCGGGTCCGGGGGAAGGTCCCCCGCGGAGCCTGAGGGCCGGACACCCGGGAGGCCGGGGGCGGCTGCGGCTCTGGATGTGAGCCGGCCTCTTCCCATGGAGATCGCCCCAGCTAGAAATGTAAAAGTTTTACATGTGGATAGCTATGGGGTTTGCCCCAGCAGAAAAATTGTGACCATTTTGAAATTTAGCAGCTATGCCAGGCTTATTGGCTGGAAACTTAAAACTTTTAAGTTCAGATCATCTATGAAGCAGGAATTATACTTGCCTCTCGAATTTATTTCTAAGCTAATCTCTTTAAAAGGGACTGGTACAATTATTTCAGGTAGAAACTGGTTTCTGTAAATTGATCTGTCCTTATTGCTTAAATATGTATCCTTGTTGTTAAATTTGAATGTATTATTAATCTGAGAAATGTTAATTATTTACATGTCACCTAAAAATTAAGGCTAAAAGTTTTAACTGGAAAGCATGGCTTTGGTATGATGGGAGGAAAGAAATGTTAAATGAATGATAGGCCAGTAAGCTGGAACTGGTCACTGGTGGTGGATTGTGAGAAGGGCTGGACACTGCCTAACTTCTCCTTCCTTGGTACCCCTAAAACATCAGAGGGTACTTCTGGCCTCGATTTTCTTGGTTTTGGATTTGTTTGTTTGTTTGTGATAAAAACCGTTTCTATCTAAATAAGACATAGGTCAAGAATCCTGTCCTGGGATGTGGGAAAGGCCCCCACATCTGTTCCTGTCAGGCCCCCATCAGGGGATTTGGATGATGTTCCTGTTATCTGCTCAAGAGCCCAAGGCTGTAAAAATACTTGTTCACTGAAAAGGTGTAAGTGTAAATGTTTATTTGATGTTTATAAGCATCTCTGTTGTTTACTGGGAACTTTGATTTTCTATGTGATATTCTGTGCTGGGTTGGGATTTTGGAATTCTGGGGTAATTTAAAAGGTATTTTGTGGCTTTTCTAGTAACATTTAAGGATGGGGCTCACAGTTCCTCAAGGCAAAGACTCAATGGGCCCTTCCCCCTGCCTGTGAAGGAAGACAATGGGCCTTGAAATCTGTAAAGATAGGCAAGAATGAAGCTGGTCAGGCCCCACCCCCTATCATTTCTGACTTTCTTGCTGCAAGAATTGTCTCTTTTCTTGAGAGGGCTCCAGAGGGCGCACGAGGACATTTGGCTGCGCCTCGGCGCCATCCAGGAGACTGGCCCAACCCCAACTCCTCATCAGCACAGACCAGGAGATTGGGTCTACCTCAAAAGGCATCACCTGGAGCCGCGATGGAAAGGTCCTTACACCCAACTCCGTGGTGCTGACGACCCCCACCGCTCTCAAGATAGACGGCGTCTCGACCTGGATCCATCACATCCACGTCTGGTCAGCAGCAAGCTACGGCGTGCTCGACCTGCCTGATGCTGGTAACATTGAATAGACTTAGATAATGCCTGCGTCTTCATGGACATGGCTCCAAAAAGACAAGGAAAATTCATAGGAAGGTCAAGAATAGACTTTAGTATCACATGTTTAGTAGCAGAAGATGTGGCTGCCTAAAGCGGCCATGATGCCTATATTATGTTTCATTGTGTTGATATGTCACATTAACCTTTAATTCTCTTGCAGGTTTGAATGTATGTTGGCTGTCCTGGAAGGGTACTATGTGGGGTGAACCCCAAAAAGTAAAGGGTGCCTAGCTGCCAAGAGGGCAGGTGCCCACCTGGGCAGGGAACAGTGCCCATCAGGTTTTGGTCTCTGTTGAGAGACAGCTAACAGTTGGCAGCCTGTGTACTGCTTGCAGGCCTTTGTGACCATGCCCATGTCAGGGGTAGTCTGAAAAAAGCCTGTTTAAAGTAGAAGGTCTGAGGCATGGTTATGCATAGAAAGAAAGTTTAATGCCAACAATTAAAAGGAATTGGCAAGGAAAGTCAGAAAATCTTAGAGTAGATCAGTATGTCTTTCTTCTTATGTAATTCCTCCGAAATTTGGCAATGCTAACATGGCAATATGTTTCTTTGCATAAATTCAATAAGACCGGTTCCTAATAGTGGTTTTATTAACGGAAAACTTTGACTGGAGTATCATGTTTTAAAGAGCCCTGTCTGAGCTCTAAAGACTTGAAGCCAGTAAGAATGCCACGAAGAAAGCCTGGTATCCTGCTTGGAAGCCCTGAAGATGGCTGGCGCTGGAGTGTCAGGCCGATGCCCTACCATCACTGGCGGTTGGTAAGAGTAGAAGGGGAGCAGTAGGGATGCCTCTACGTTCCTGCGGGACCCCCACACACTCTGGACCGCAATGGGTAGGAGGGCTACTGAGATGGGCCTTAAAGCCTGGAGCGTGGGCTCAGGTGGAGTTGCTACAGGTGAGGGGTTCACCTAACTCAGCAGATACTGCAGGCAGGCCTGATGGCAGCTGGGTGGCGTGGCTTCCTGGCCCTACGGGGCACATTAAGATTCAACCATGAGATTCCAGCAAAGGTAGTCAGTCACCATTCTTGTTGTGTTTATGCAAACATCAGGATTAATCTTGATTTGGTTTTTTGATAGCCATGGAGGAATTTTAAGAAGAAAAATCCTATTTCAATAGAATTTGTTAAATCTGAAATGGTTTCTTTCCCTTCCACTGAACCATTTGTTAAATGCAGTCCGTCTCATGATTGAGCCGGAAGTTCCAAGACAAGGGGGGAATGAAAGGGCCGGCGGGGCACGTGGCCCCGCAGGCATCCGGCAGGGAGGATGACGGGCAGCCATGGCCGAGGCAGCGCCTGACCAGATAGGCGCAGGCCCGCGGACGCCCAGAAGGACCCGGGCCGCCCTCCTCGGCCTCCGAGTCACTTTCGGGCCGAGCAGCGGGCGACCCAAGGGCCAGGCGGGGTGGTGGGCGGCCTGCCTCCCGGTGACGCCCACGGCGGCAGGCCTTGCATGGGAGCCGAGTGGCCGGCTTCCCATCCATTAAGGGACCTCCATTTTGTATGGAACCATGTGCTCAGCGAAGGCTCCTTCCCCCTCGGAAGGAGCCTCTGCTAGCCACACCCACCATTTCTCTGGACTAACCAATGGAAATCAAGGGAAGTGCACGCCATCGCTATGACCACATCCTGTGTAATGGGTCACCAGCTTGCACCTGGCCAATCGGCGGGGGGCACAGCCCCCTCTCCCGCCCCTACTCCAACCCTCTATGAAACCCCTGGTTCGAGCAGACTGCCCTCTTTTTGCCACCTGCTGCTGCGTCAGTAAGGAAGGTAGAGGAGCTAAGCCCGGGCTTAAAATAAAAGACTCTTTGCTTTTGCATCGGATTGGATGGCTCCCTGGTGGCTTCTTGGGAATCTTGAAATCTGGGCATAACAGTTAATAACAATGTACCTACCTATATAGTTTAAGTTTAAAAAATTTGGCTCTCAAAAGAAATTTCAGTCGTTGTACTGTTGATATTTGGCTCTGTTGACTAATGTGTTTGCCGACCACTACGCTAGCTTAACTTCTTATTTTGACTGAACCTTAATCCTTACTGTTTTTACTTTTAAGCTTTAACTTACTTTTATTCTTTCAAACAGAGCAACCAACTTGGTTGTCTTCCAGAAAAACAGGTAGGAAAGAGACATACTGCAATGCATACATCTCAAGTAAAAGTAACTTTCTTTTTCACTTATGGTGTCTCATTAATGGTGAGATTTAATGCTTGAATAATAACTTTTAGTTTACTTGGTAAACAGTAGTGGAAGAGATTGTTAAATTTCTTCTTTTTAAGCTTAAATTTACTTCTGAACAGCATTCTTTTTTGTTAGTGTCATTTGCATATATATGCAAATTTTACTTTGGATTTTACTAGAACCAGTTGCTCATAAAATATTGGCTTCTCATATGAATGAGTTTATATGAGACCTCAATTATATTGTGAAAAGCTAACTTTTCAAGTAATTAAAGTGTGCTCCTTTATTGAAAAGCAAAGTAAGCAAACCTACATTTGACCCATGAAGTACAGATGTCCCCCCGCCCCCCAGCCAATCTGAAAAGCAGGCTGAGTGGGGGTCTGAGGCATTATGTATTCTCCTGTCTTAAAATTCTGCTGCTGAATATTCTGGTTTAGCTTAAGAAGTATCCAGCAACCTTGTCCTGCCAGGCTTGGAGACTGAAACCTCACTTTCTTACTCAGAGTAAAATGACCCTTTGATAATTCTTGCAAATAGTTAATTTAGAACTTCTTTCTTCCTTTCAACATTTCTCTTTTCCTTCTCATCACATACACGACCTTCACAAATTTCACACTTTCAAATTAGCCTTCAGACCTTTCTTTCTATGTCCTTCACAAATGTATAACCATGCCTCAGACCTTCCATTAAGTATTTCTACTCTATTATTCTTTCTGTCATACCTTCAACAACTTGTACAGACCTTTTCTTTCTTTTTTCTTTAAAATGTATTAGAATTCTTCACTCTTAGAAACCTTAATTTTCCAATGATAACCAAAAAGTAAACAGCCAACATTTCTTAGATTGACACTTATCAACACACTTTAAGCACACTCTTATTTTCAAGAAAATATACATTCAACAAAGTACAAGAGACCTTCTGTAATAAAAACTAAGAGCAGGCAAATTAAAACATGTCTAGCAATCAATGTTTCAGTATTGTATGCTATTTTAAAATATTTAGATATTTATCATTTAAGTCAGCAATGCTCCAAAGTCTTTAAGTTAATAAAGACTTTGGAAATTTATGTATAGGTATATGAGGCTGGAGGAAAGGCAGGGGGAGGAGGGAACAGGCCCGGCAGCCTGTTCCCAGACCTCTAGCCCAGCGGATCTCAACCTGTGGGTCGCCACCCCTTTGGGGGTCGAATGACCCTTTCACAGGGGTCGCCTAAGACCATCGGAAAACACATATAATTACATATTGTTTACAGTAGCAAAATTACAGTTATGAAGTAGCAAGGACAATAATTTTATGGTTGGGGGTCACCACAACATGGGGAACTGTGTTAAAGGGTCACAGCATTAGGAAGGTTGAGAACCACTGCTCTAGCCACTTGGATTCGAAACTGCAGGATTTTTCCCTAGAGATAACATGCCAAGGTTTGGGAGATAATGAGCTCAGCTTCTGATAATAGCCAGACTATTAAGTAAGCATGTGCAGTAAAGAAAGCTGTTCTTTCGGAAAGGTGGGGTGGGGGCGGGCGTGAGAAGGCGCTGAGGTCAGAGCAGTTTTCAGAGCATTAATGGGGTGAGAATGTTGGTCTTGGGATCTAAAGGCTCAGTGATGGGTCCCTTTGTCATGTCATGTCATAGAGGAGCTTTGCAAGAAGACTAAAATTGTGAACCCGGAGGTGAGAGTACCCAGTGAGCCTGAGAAAGGAGAAAATTTCTCTTTTTTTTAAAAAAAAATATATTTTTATTGATTTCAGAGAGGAAGGAAGAGGGAGAGAGAGAAACATCAATGATGAGAGAGAACCACTGATCCGCTGCCTCCTGCATGCCCCCCATTGGGGATCGAGCCCACGACCTGGGCATATGCCCTGACCAGGAATCCAACCGGTGACCTCTTGGTTCCTGGGTCAATGCTCAACCACTGAGCTACACCCGGCTGGGCAAGGAGAAAATTTCTTGTTCAAAGGAGGGGACAGTCATGGAGGAGATAAGGAGATACGGTATTTACAGTCCAAGGAATGGCTCGGCCTGTGGGGTGAGAGAGTGAGACTGAGGTAGGTGATTGTGGTTTGGGACAACTGGGCTTTATGAGGGGATGCATGGTAGCCCTGGCCAGACACTGGGGTAGAATGAGAAAAGAGTGAATGGGGGAATTTAGTAAGATGCAGTGAGGTGGCTAATGGCTGTGAGACTAATCTGTCAGCTCCCATAATAGAGACTGAGGAGGGGACAAGGGTCCCAGCGAATTCGGAGAGGGCAGAATAAGTGGCCCCAGTGTCAATTAAAAGGAGATCGGCTTACCTGCCGCCACAGTTGTTACCCGAGGCTCTGTCCTGGTGATGTAAGTCTGTGGGGCCCTGTCAGGGGCTGGGCAGCTTCTTCAGTGGCCAGTCCCAGGAGGTCTGGGAGCTCCAAACCAGATCCAGAGGGTGGCCTTGCTGGACTAGCCAAGGTCCGACCCGGAGTGGCCAGACTACAGTCTGATTTCCAGTGGCCTTCCCTTCCTCACCTTGGGCAGGCCCCAGGCAGGGGTCTCAGGTTTGAGGAGGGCTTGGCTCAGTGTCCTTCCTTGTTGCATTTGAAGCACGGGCCCGGAGGAGGCTTAGCCTCTGACTTACCCTTGGTTGGAAGACAGGCACTTTGTTTGGGGTTCATGAGAGTGGTGAGTAGGAGCTGGAAGGCCTCCTTCTGGGCCTCAGCCTTGGCCTGATCTCGCCTTTGTTTTTGGATTTGGGTCTCCTCATCTCTATTATTAAAAACCTTAAAGGCCAGGTTAATGAGGTCTTTTTGAGGGGTTTGTTGGCCCTGTATCTATTTTTTGAAGTTTGCAGCGTATGTCAGGGGCTGATTGGAATATAAAATGGGTGTTCAGAAGAAGGGTTCCCTCTGGGGAGATGGAGTCTAAGGCGGTAAATTTATGTAGAGGAGGACAGGAGGACATAGATGTCGTGCCAGGTCAGGACATAGGGCTGGGTCAGATTCCTCAGTAAAGGTGGTCGGGTTGGAAAAAGACCTGAGATGCCTCTCAATCTGTGTGAGGCTAGACATAGAGAATGGGACGCCGACTCAGACTATGCCCTCAGTTCCTGCTGCCTCCCTCAGGGGTAGAATGGGCACAGGAATAGAAGAGGCTGTTGAGGAGGGTGGTCTTTGGGTGGCCTGAGAGCAAGTGTTAGGTGGGAAAAGGCTGTTTTGGAGCTTGCATTCTCGAGATTTGGGCTCTCAGGGGCCGGGGAGATGGTGGTTGCTGGTTAGGAGGGTCTGGATTTTGGGAATCTACTGCAGGTGAGGAAGGGGAGAGGGTGGAGGTCAGTGGTCTGCTGGGTCAAGAGTAGATTCAGGATCAGAGGTGTTAAGAGTAAGATGTTTTGTGTGAAGGAGAAAGATCTGATGGGTAGAGTAGGACTGAAGGGTGAAAAAATGCCTGGACGAAGGGAATCTCTGACCATTTTCCATTGCAGTGACAGCAATTATCTAAATTGCTCAGTGTGTTAAAATTGAAAGTGCTGTTTTCAGGCCATTGGGACTTATTATCTAGTTTATGTTGTGGCCAAACAGTGTTACAAAGTAAAGTGAGGTGGTTGGCCATGATGTCCCCCGTGAGTGTGCAGAGGGAGTGTGGCGTGGCCCACGAGAGAGGAAGGGTGAGCAACAGACCACAAATCCGAAGGTGACTGCTTCGGGCAGGCGTCCTTGCCGCTAAACAAGTCACCACGAGAAAGGAGAGGTGACCCTCTGGACTGGGCGTGCCTCATCCAGAAGGACCCAAAGCCAAACGGCTGAGGAATCTTCTGGCCTGGCGCTAGGACTTTCGAGACGTCAGAGAGAGAGTGGGCAGCAGAACCGAGAGAAGGAAAATTGTGGAATGTCACTCACCTAGAGGAGATTCGCCAGTGTGGGATGGAGGCTCAGCAATGGAGGAGGACATATTCCCGGTCTGGCGTCCTTCTTGGCTGGGTGGGGAAGACCCCATGAGGGAGGGAGGCCCGATCGAGGCCAACAATTGAGTCACCAGAGTAGGATTCGGAGGTACGCCCAGGACGAGCTGCCACTGCCTACTGCTCTCTGAGTAGCAAACTCAGGGTGACCGAAGCCAGGACGATGGCTCCTCTTCAGCACCAAATGTTAGGTCGCTGAAGGAGGAATGCATGAGGCCAGACTGGTGAGGGATTACGAATGACCAAGGTCTAGAAAGTTTCCTGTCGTTTCTGTCACCCAGGTATAAGTGAGGGGGGGTCTTTTGCAGTTGCCTCAAAAGATTGAAGATTCTCAGGTTGTCTCCTCTATGGACATAAAGTACGTCCTCCTCAAGAGAAGCAGCAGGGATGGAGCAGAGCGTCACCCCTGCCACCAGCCACAGAGAGATCTGGGCCATTGAGAGTTCCAGGGGGAATCTCAGGCAGGATGAGCAGCAGCAACTCATCTTCTTGGGGGCCCTGGAAAGCGCGATTCTCTGGCTGGCCGCAAGGGGGAGCAGGTGGCCTTTTCTGGAGCCTTCCTTTCCCATCAGTCTGGTCTCAGTAGCAGAGCAGTCTGAGCCCTACCACGGGACTTTCAGCCGCTTTTATAGTGCTTTCTGAGTGCGCTCTGCGTTTTGAAAAACGGTGCTTGAATATCGGTGCGTTTTGATAAAGACGACTTTTGGGGGAAAGGATCCTTTTTTGGCACAGGCTGTGTTTCGTGAAGGGCTAGGTTTTGGAAAACAGTGCTTGAAAATGGGTGAGTTTTGGTTAAGACTACTTTTCGGGGAAAGGCTGCTTTTTTGGCACAGGCTGTGTTCTGTGAAGGGCTGCGTTTTGGAATCGGGTGCTTGAACATGGGTGCATTTTGGTGAAGCGGCTGCGGGGGGGGGCGGGGACTACCGCCAGGGTTATTCGGGGACACAATTAGCAGCAACTTCCCTTGCGATCTCTGGAAAGCGCGCTTCTCCAGCTGTCTCCCAGACGGCGCGCAGGAGGCGTTTAGTGGAGCTGCTTTTTGGGGAAAGTGCAGTCAGGCTGGTCTGAGAGCAGAAGCCCTGGTCGGCCCCGCAGAGCGCCTGGTGCTGCTTTAATAGTGAAGGTGAAACCCTCCATTCGGGCTCTGCCACCGCCGCTGAAGAAGAAGCTCTGCCTGCGCCTCCCGCGGACATTGTTCTCAGGAAACCAGCACCGGCCCCGGCCTTCTCTGCGCTTCCCCAGGAGTGTGGGGCTTCCCTTTTGCACGGAAGCTCCAGCGAGGCCATTTCCACCGGGAATCCGTGTGCTGGGGGGTCAGAGGCTGGAAGGAGTGCGTGTTGGGGCGTTTGCACAGAAAAGGGGCGCTTTGTGCGCGAGGTGCCCCCAGACTCAGAGCCGGACGCGACTGCTCCGCGCTGGGGACGCTGTGGGGTGAGTGGGGGCGCCGGCCCAGGAGGGGCGGCTCTGCAGGGGCTTTGGGGCTTTTGTGCGATGTCTCAACGTGACAACCTTAGGGAGCCATGGGGTAAAGTTAGAAACACTGGAAAGTGCGAGCATTGACACGGCTCTTCCTGAAGCTACTCAAATTATTAAAGTACTTTAATATTAAATATAAATATGAAGCCTAATGTTTAAGAAATATTTTATATTCAAGCATCACTTAAACTTTTAAAATAGTTAAATATTTTGGAATTGGATAAATGTCGCTGTAAAATTTTAAATATATTTTAAACGTAAAAACCGACACATTCTTTTAAACTTTAAAAAATATTTAAATATTGATTTAAATATCCACATAAAATTTAAACATTTTTAACATTAAAACATGATTCTATTAGAATTTTAAAAATATTTGTGTATTGACTATTAAGTAAATATTAACTGAAAATTTTAAAAGTTTTAATTTTTACCATTCAGAGTATAAAAACTGCATGTATGAAACTTCCACTTTATTTCAACTGTATTTTATTTGTACCCAAACAAGGATTTGATATAGTTTTACTGTCTTGGCTGGAATGGAAGCAAACACTGTTTAGTATTGTCAGGATGAATTGTGTTCAGCCTGGCCTGCCTGTCTCAGCGCTGGAGCTTTTGCCTATGAAACCAGGAAGTCCTGGTTTCATTTCTGGTCTGGGCACAGGTCCTGGTTGCAAGCTAGATCCCGGGTGGGGCTTGCAGGAGGCAGTCCATCAAGGATTCTCTCTCATCATGGATGTTTCTATCTGTATCTCCCCCTACCTTCCTCTCTGAAATCAATAGAAGTGTTTTATTTAAGATATTTTTTATAAAAATTAAAATTTTTATAAAATTCAGTTGAGAGTATTGCCATGTTGGACAGTTTCTTGTAACCACGTGACAATGGTGAATCATTTTTCTTTAACTTCACTTTACTGAAATGTAATCACAGGACCTCACCTTGAATGAATCGTTAAAAGTAAAACTTTGTGCTGTGTACAGGCTGGAGAGGACAGTTAGCAGGTCAGATCTTTTCCTTTTCTTTGGTTTAATTTTGTAGACTGAATGGAACTTGATAAAATTATATTTGCACCGTTTCCCCTCCCTTCATAAGCCTCTGAGGACTTGCAAGTGGAAGGTCATTTCATGTCTCTAAAATGTTGACATTTTGTTCACCATGGATGTGCTGCATTAATTCATTTTTTCGTATTGCCTGGAAGTATTGTGGATCTTGATGACTCAGATGTGAGTCCTTCTTAAACTCTGTGCCTGAGGGAAGTACTCTCCCCTTCTGCTAACCCAGGGAAGAGCTTTTGAATGAGTGTTGTGATCTTCAAGGGCTGAAAACCTAGGTATGTCCCAGTTCTTACCAGCATCACCCTCTGCCTCTTGCTTGCCTGATTGTTTATGTTTTCCTGAGCCTCAGATAACACCCCAGAGGTGGTCTGCCTCTGAGGGTGAAAGAGGGGACTATTGAGCTCATTGTTCCCACTCACAGAACAGCAGTGTTTTGTCAGGAGCCTTTCCTCAGAGCTGGTTCTCTGCAGAGTGGGCTCTGAGATTCCTCTTGTTCCTGTGCCTGGCACTGATATAAGGGTGACAACTGGAGCTCCGTTCCTTCCCAGTCCTAAAGACACCCCCCCACTAGTGTTGCCATTTCCTGGGGGAACTCAGCAGGTGCACCCCAGGGTGTTAGAGAAGATGCCATCAAAGCCACTCTTGGCTTGGCTCAGTGTGGGCCGTGCAGATGACTGTGTGTCACATCAACACGAAAGGCAGCAGTCATTCCCTCTGTTCAGATTCTCAGCCTGTGACTTGCAAATATTGTTTTATTTAATTTTTATGATTTCCTGTGTGGCCACGACTAAAGTTGTCTCAGGTTTTCAGAAGAAGAATTGAAAAACTTATGTCCTTTAAACTGTCAGCACCACTGAGAAGGAGCTGCTCCAGGAGGTGACATGTCTGTAGCAGCTGTGCTCTGGGACTTTATGGAAAAGAGAAATAAGATCAAAGCTGGGGGAGCCCAGGATTGAAGAGCAGAACCTCACTTGTTGGAGCTCCTTGTCCTTCCTGCCCCTGCGTGGCTGCCGAGAGACCCACAAAGAGTGCAATAGCTGCTGTTCACATTCTCAAGAAGCAACAAACATGATTAATACTCACGTGATTTTCTCCGTTGATCCATGGACAGCTCTTGTATTTCCACATTATTCAGTTTTAAAGTTGATCAAAAAATTTTCAATTGAAGTTTGTTTGTTAAAGTCAAATACCAAGGGTTTTGTGCAAGTGGTCCTCTGTTGATATTTCAGACAGAGGTCCTTTCCTGAAAAGGGCACAGTCTCTGTGATTCTCAGTGATACGGATGCTTCATCCCAGAGGATTCTGCTCCCTGAGGACAAATCCAGTCGTGTCTGATCAGAGCATTTCAGGGACTCAGTGTGTCAGATCCAACACAAGAAAGAGGCCTGGCCCAGAGATGGGAAAGTGGGTGGGGGACAGTGGAGGGACTCAGGACTCTGTGACCTAAACTCTCTTAATAAGCCATTCCATGGCCCAGAATCATTTGTTGGTATTTTTACGCTGGAATCTTCTACCACCGCCAAGTTTGTGGTCAGTGAGTTTTCAATTAAAGCCCTAGAGTCTGCCCCATGCCATGACCATACAGTTTTCACAGATGGATGATGGCCTCATCTCTCCTGAGAATTCCCATTCCTGATGTCTCCTTTCTAAGCATTGGTTTGGAATAGTGGGAAGAAGAGAAGGAAAAGCAAGATCCGATCTTTTTGGGACTGAACATTTGGTTCCCTAGCCTGACTGTTGTTCTTTTTAAAAAGAAAATTGCTACACATGGGCATCGCCGAATGCGGTCATTCCCAAATATGATTCCAACTCTATAGAAATGAAACCAAGTTAGAAGCAGAATAAACGGGCTAAGTTCTCCATCTGCGGCACAGCGCTGCCCAAGGCAACTGAGCAGAGAGGAAGCCTGTGCCCCCAGGGTTCCAGGCCCGTCCCAGTGCTGGAAACTCCCAAAGGGTTCTTGTCAAAAGGGGACAAAACTGGAAGGTCAACAAAGGCCACTCCCATCCAGCCTAGCAGATGCCACCTCACTTCATGGCCACTGGATTGAGTTCCCTGGTCCCAACTCCTTTCGAACCACAACCAATGAGCATGTCATGTGTGTGTGTGGCATCTATAACATACAGATGCACCCCAGACATCTCTGTAATGTTTACAGTGTAGGTGTGTGTGAGTTCAAAGATTACATGTGGAAAGTAGTAAAGACCATCAAAGAGAAAAGGGATGTTCATATTGCTTTACTGCAGTTTTAACTCCAAATACTAGATGAGTTTCCCCTTTTGCCTTCGAACAATCAGCCTGGACCCCACCACCACCAGCTTTGGGAGGCCCAAAATCGACCAACTATTTCTACTCATCCCCAGGAACACTTTTAGAAGGATAATGCACAGAAATTGCACATATCTGCAGCAAACAGCACATGGAATATTCACTCATTGAATGTACTGCGACACAAATACTCACGTGAAAACACAGGAACAAGACCGGTTAAGGCCAGGGCCCAGCAGCCTCCCCGGTGTTGCTTCTAGGCCCTCCCTCCAGCCACCGGGCTCCTGCCTGAGGGTCACCCCTCTGTCCTGATCATGTTTGCCAGGCACCGCTTTATGCTTTTTGTGTGTATTTGCTCCTTTCAACCTGGCAAAAATCCTATGAAAAACTACTGTGATTGTCCCTTCATTAAAGGGGGGGAAACCCGGGACCGTGAGAGTTTACACTGATTATCAAGGTCCCGCTGCTGTTAGAGTTAGGATCCAGCCCAACGCTCTGGCTGCAGAACCACTTCTTTAACCCATAAACAACGCTGGGAAAAAGGGGTCAAGCTGGAGGCACAGTCCCATTCCACAGAGTTAGGTGTGTGGGAAAAAGAGCACTAACCTCCACACCTCACTTCTCAGATGCTTCCACACGTACCTTGAAGATCTTATTTGCTGCCAACAAAGACTGCATATCTTTCCCACTCCACTCGCAGATGTTTCTACCCACTGCTCCTTGATGACGGAATATGAATCGGTTACAACTCAGACATCAGGACTGAATGTCTCCCGTATTTTCCAGGGCTCTTCGCAATTCCCTGTGTTTCCAGCTTTTGGTAGGCATTTTCTGATGAGCGGTGGGACTATTCTATAGGACTGAATAGACAAGGAGTATGTGGAAATTGATCTATGTAGAAAAATTAAGGGTTTAGGTTTTCAAAACAAAAGAGCTCAGGAAGTTATTTTGATAAGAATTTCATAAATAAAGCAAAATGCAAGTTGGATGACAAAAAAGGAAACATGTTTTGTAAATCTGAATGCAAAGTAATGGCAAATATTGGTTATGTAAATATATCAATAAGATAACATGAAATAAATAATAAATGAAGAAACAATAAATATATAGATACATAGATAGATAAAAAAAAATAACATCACAGCATTAACTATTAGGGACTGAGAAAAGACTTGCTGAATAAAACCTAAAATCTGTGATTAGAGCAGATATAGGAGCCTTTGCACATGACCCAGGACATATGTGCAAACGTGATCTGGCACATTCATCAGTGAGAATCCTTTCAAGGGGACCTCACGTCTGCATCCTTATTTCTTAGCCTTTCTTGCAAGGCTCTTGTTAAGGAGAAGGATCTCATGATTTCCGATCTGACAACCTCCCAGGCGCAGTCACTGTATTTCTTCTCCTCCAGGTAGAGACGGATGCCCTGGAAGTACCTCTTCAAGGCCAGGGTCGGGCGCTGCATGGCCAGGGCAGATCCTTCCTCTCCCATCTCCTCCACCAAACACGTGTCCAGGTCTTCCAGCTGCCGATGGAGTCCTGAGCGCAGTTGGTCCATGAGGGTCGTGTTCCAGGTGACAGAGGAGTTCTCTGTGGGCAAGAGGTTGGAGACCTGCTGGAGCATCTCGTGGAGGACAGCGATGGCCTGGGCCTTCTGGACCTGGCTGCCATCCACCGTTGCCCGGGGGAATCTGAAGTCCTTTCTGTCCTTCACACAGAAGACAGGGGAGATCGTGCTCATTTGGTTCAGAAGCTCTAAGTTCTCCCTGCTGAGCAGGATGTGGTCCTGAGGCAGGTCACAGCCCAGAGCTCCCCCGGGACCAGCACTGAACACCACCAGGGCGGTGAGTAGAGAGAGCAGGAGGGCCATGGGCGAATGAGGGTGCTGCTGGCCTGGCTGAGCTGGGCATCTGGAGAACAACCTTGGGCCAAAAGTTCTGCAATGACCTTCTTTCTAAGCATGGCCCTTAAATAGGGAGCACAACGGTTTTCATTTTCTAAACGTTTCTTTCCACTTTCCCTTTTTTGTTTTCATTTAATCTAGTGGTCTAAGAAAATGTCATCAATCTACACTACTGATAATTGCCATCTAAGTGGATACCTATCAGTCAAATGAGAAACGTCTTTGTTTAAAAGTCAAAGTGTAGGTAGGTATGTAAATACTCACACATGTACATACTCATGTATTTAGATATATTACATAAATATTGCTCTTCTTTGTATTAGAAATAAAAGTTTGCCTTGACTCTGGGCAACATAGGCGTCACGCTCCCTCATCTCTGTGTGTTTGTGTGTTTTGTCAGGTACTTACCAGCCATGGTTGATAAATAAACTCTTTAGAACCAAGGACTGAGTTTTGTTTACTGTTTTATGCACAACAGGTATGAGGTTTTTAGTGAACGAGTTTCTGGAATGTTTCTCCTCTAGAACCCATTCCTGCAGGGCCCTGTGGTTATGCTTCACGGGGGCCACTAGGTCAGGACTTCTGTAGACATTGCCATTTCTTTCCAGCTTTGTAACTGGCCATTAATTCTCTTCAGGCTGTGCCAATACCCCCAGCAGGAATCCTGGTTCTTTGCTGGTGGGTGTAGGTGTGGAGATTCTAATAACAAGATAGTAATATGTTCCCAGCACCATGGATGATATCAGCTCTAATAACGCTTTATTCTGGAATGACAGTGTCCTCAGCCCAAACTCTCCTGAACTCCCCCCCTGAAGGCAGGCTCACCCCATCCTGAGGTCCTTAGAATTCTCCCCAGGTGGAGGGGCTTGTGTCCTTGTTGACAAAAGAACCTGTGAGGACCCTCGCCCTTTCCTGGAGTGTTTGTGTGAAGGGCCCTTGTCCTCAGTGGTGACCTCCTCCCCTCCTGAGCCAGGACCCAGGTGTCAGTGGGGCCCACTGCCTGAATGCTGACAGCAAACGTTAGTTTTGTCTGAGTAGGTGGAGGCATTACTTATGCGATTGCAATCATTTATCTTCAGTGGGCTTTTCTATCCACTCATCTATTGATGGGCACTTGGGCTGGTTCCAGACCTGAGCTATTGTAAATTGTGCTGCTATGAACATAGGAGTGCATACATTCTTTCTAATTGGTGTTTTGGGTTTCTCTTAGGATATACTCCCATAAGTGGGAGCACTGGGTCAAATGGCAGTTCCATTTTTAATTTTTTGGAGGTAACTCCATACTATTTTCCATAATGGTTGCACGAGTCTGCATTCCCACCAGCAGTGCACTAGGGTTCCATTTTCTCCACATCCTCCTCAGCACTTGTCATTTGTTGATAATAGGCATTCTGACAGGTGTGAAGTGATATCTCATTGTTTTTTCAATTTGCATCTCTCTAATGATCAGTGACTATGAGCATCTTTTCATGTATCCCTCGGCCATTTGTGTGTCCGCTTTGGAGAAGTGTCTATTTAGTTCCCTTACCCCTTTTTTTATTTGATTTTTTGTGTTCCTTTTATTAAGTTGTATGAATTCCTTATAGACTTTGGATAGTAACCCTTTATCAGATGTATCATGGGCAAATATGTTCTCCTACACACTGGGCTCCCTTTTCATTGTGTTGATGGTTCCTTTTTCTGTGCAGAGCTGTTTATTTTGAGGTAGTCGCATTTGTTTATTTTCTCCTAGTGTCCTTTGCCCTAGGAGATGTATTCACAAACATTGCTCTGAGAGGTTTCTGCAGTTTTGCTGCCTATGGTTTCTTCTAGGGGTTTTATGGTTATCATGTTTCACATTTAAGTCTTTCATCCATTTTGAGTTTATTTTTGTGTCTAGTGGAAGAAGTTGGTGGTCTGGTTTCCTTTTATGTTGTGCTAGTGCAGCTATTATTGTTCAAGTCTACACTTAAATTATTGAACATATTATGCTCAAAACTTCTGAGGTGGACACAGGAGATTCTTAGTGGAAACTTGTAGAACAGAAGCTGGTGAACTTCAGCTGTTCATTTAATCTGTGCCTTTCTACTGGGGTCTCTGTTCATCCCTCTGTGTCTCATGCTCAGGGTGCAGGGCAGTGAGGCTCAGGCTACAAGTCAGGGAGAAACAGCCTTCTTTCCTTTACTTATTTATGATGCTTCATTTTAAATGTAAATAACAACATAGTCATTACAGTGGTTTCCAGGGCACAGTATGTCTTGCTCCTCTTCCATTACTTTTTACATAATATATATATAAATTTTTAAAATATATTTGTGTTGATTTTAGAGAGGAAGGGTGAGGAAGAGAGATGCAGAAACATGAATGATGAGAGAGAATCATTGGTGGGCTGCTTCCTGCACACCCCTTACTAGGCATCAAGCCCACCACCCAGGCATGTGTCCTCACCTGAATCAAACCATGACTTCCTGGTTCATAGATTGATCCTCACCCACTGAGCCAGGCGAGCTGGGCAATCACACATTACTTTCTACTTCACTCTGTGGTTAATACAAGCAATGAGAAGTAAAGAAAGACAAAGAACCCTGACTGGTTTGGCTCAGTGGATAGAGCGTCAGCCTGTGGACCGAAGGGTCCCAGGTTCGATTCCGGTCAAGGCCATGTATCTTGGTTGCACTGGGGGGTGTGCAGGAGGCAGCTGATGGATGTTTCTCTCTCATGGATGTTTCTAACTCTGTATCCCTCTCCCTTCCTCTCTGTAAAAAAACCAATAAATTATATTTTAAAAAAAGAAAAAGGGACTTCACCATTTTCTCTACAATTATCATGACGTCAAACTCATTATTTCTTTTTTCAACATTCTCAGAAAGCAAAATTGACAGCTGTTTGTGGGCACAAATGAAACAAATAGAATTCTGCATGTCATACAAGTGAAAGAAGGGGAGTGGCTTCTGCTGACAAGAGGACCAAGTGTCAGTTGACAGAATTGACTGCAGCCACACAGGGACCCTGGTGCTGTGGCAGAGGGAGGGGGAAGCCAGCCCTGAGCTCCTCCAAGGCTGGGGTGGGCTGCCTCTGCCAGAGGCTCAAACAGGAGGACCTTCTGGGTCAGGGACCAGCCACATCACTTCCTGTCATTTAATCTACATGCGATCAGCTCTGAGGACAGAAGGGAAGACTCACAGCCACCAGCTCTCAAAAGCCTGAGACCTCGACCCCCACTGCTGGAATGAAACCCTCTGTGGCTGCATCGTGGACATTAACCCTGGACTGGGTGCTCGATCTAGTTAATAAATCCACTCAGCTACAGAGAAGATGGCCTTGAGAAATCTGGGTTTGAGAGAAATGGAATTGCATGATCCTAAAATAGTCTGCTCTTAATCTAAGTAATAATTATACCGATTTTTAAATGATAACACAAACTCCTATTACATGCTAACTATGGACCAACCACTGCTCTAAAATCTTTAAGATGGTCACTTCAGCCTTCTCAGAAACAGGTGCCTCAGTGCAGGCCCTTGCCATTGTTCCCCTCCTGAGGGCCTGCCTGTTCCAGTCCAGGCTTTACCTGTCTCTGTTCTGCCCAGTTCTCCAGCCCCTGCTGACTTTCATCTCCTTCCCTTTCCTAGATGTGCTCTGTCTCCTGTTCCATGTTCACCAGATCAGAGGCTACTTCTCAACTCTTTGCACTCAGTGCATCACCCAGATCGGTTCAGACCAGCTGCTGGGAGCATAAGTGATAGTGCCCAGTACATTCCTGTCCTTGAAAACACCCCATGTGATCTACCCTAATTTCTCTCTGAAAACCAGGGTAGAATAGAATCTAGGTCCCAGAGAAATTTGGCTACACATGTTGAGTTGGTAAAGTTTCCAAATAGAAGGTACCCATGACCTACAATCCTTGTTTACACAAGAGGCAAACTTAAGAGTCCTCAGATCAGAAATGCTTGCATTGTGCTCTTATACAAGCACAAAATAAAGTTCTATAACGATCAAAGTCTAGATACTGTCTGTTGATCAGTTACAAGAGCCAGGGTGAACTTAACTGGCAAATGTCTTTAACCAAAGATTATCCTGAAGAACCTTTGATTTAAAAAAAAATTGAAATTTGCAGTTTAGAAACAGCAAATAGCCCCTACCTCCTCCACCACCACTGTCCCAAAAAATTAAACAGTAAAAATATCCCATGTAATAAAAGCACAGTATGCAAATTGTCCCCTTGACTGAGAGTTCATCTGAGAGTTTGACCAGGGATGAGAGCCGACTGGAGGAAAAGAGGGGGACCTCCCAATCCCCCACCCTCTCACCCGCCTCAATCCAGCAGCAGCATGTGCCTGGGGAAGGGAAGGAGGCCCCAAAGGTGGAGGTACCTGGCCAGCTGTCGGCAGCCTCTAGGGACCCTACTAGTACATGAATTTCATGCAGTGGTCCTCCAGTTATGTCATAAAATTGTTTAAGAAAGCAGATCATTGCCTCTATCTAAACATAATATTGTAAATTTCTGATGTACAATACATTGTTATAATAACCCCTTGATTTGGTTTCAGGTATTCCTCAGATGGTACAGAAATGTAAGTGGAGACTGTTTTGGGGCTTAGTAATCAATGCAATTGAAGAGAGTCAGTTACCATATCAATTTATTCTGAATTTGTTGACTTTTCTTTAAGGAGAGTATCATGTTTATAACACGTGCCATCACTTCCACTAAAACGACCTCCCAGGCACAGGAGCTGTATTTCTTCTCCTTCAGGTACTTCTGGATTCTTCGGAAGTAATTCCGTGTGAGAACTCCCAAATTGGGACAAGCCAAATTATTTTTTTCCTTCTTCACTTGGTCCTCCAGGTCCTCCAGACTCTCATGAAGGCTGGACAGTAGCTTAGAGAGGCGCTTGCGGTCCCATTCAGCAAAGCTGCGCCGTGTTGCAAAGACTCTGAAGATCTGCGCGGTCATCACATAGTGTAAACAGAGGCGTTGTGTCCTGTTCATTTGCATGATGGTCTCCATTTCCCAAGGGAATTTGAAGTCGTTTCTGTCATCCAGGCATAAGTAAGGGGGGGTCTTTTGCAGTTGAGACAAAAGAGTTAAGACTCTCCCTTTGTCTCCTGTATGGACCCGATGTGTGTCCTCCTCTAGAGAACCAGCAGGGATGGAGCAGAGCATCACCCCTGCCACCAGCCACAGAGAGATCTGGGCCATTGCGAGTTCCAGTGATTCAGGGGACTACCGCCAGGGGGAGGCGCGGGCACAATTAGCAGCCGCTTTCCTTCCTGGGATCCCGGGAAAGCGCTCTTCTCCAGCTGGCCGCCAGAGGGCGCGCAGGAGGCCCTTTGTGACGTTGCCTTTGCAGAAAGATGAGCTGTGAACGTTCCTTTCAGGCTGGTCTGAGAGCAGAAGCGCGTGCCAGCCCCGCAGAGCGCCTGGTGCTGCTTTAATAGTGAAGGTGAAACCCTCCATTCGGGCTCTGCCACCGCCACTGAAGAAGGAGCTCTGCCTGCGCCTCCCGCGGACATTGTTCTCAGGAAACCAGCACCGGCCTGGGCCTTCTCTGCGCTTCCCCAGGAGTGTGGGGCTTTCCTTTTGCACCAAAGCTCCAGCGAGGCCATTTCCACCGGGAATCCGTGTGCTGGGGGGTCAGAGGCTGGAAGGAGAGCGTGTTGGGGGGTTTGCACCAAATCGGGGCGCTTTGTGCGCTGGATGTCCACAGCGCTGGATGACAACCTTAGGGAGCCATGGGGTAAAGTTAAAAACACTGGAAAGTGCAAGCATTGACACGGCTCTTCCTGAAGCTACTCAAAATATTAAAGTACTTTAATATTAAATATAAATATAAAGCCTGATGTTTAAGAAATATCTTATATTCAAGTATCACTTAATTAAACTTTTAAAATAGTTAAATAGTTTAGTATTAAGTAAATATCAATGTAAATTCTTAAATATATTTTAAACGTAGAAAACTCATTCTCTTAAACTTTAAAAAATATTTAAATATTGATTTAAATATCCACGTAATAGTTAAAATATTTTAATCTTAAGACATCATTCTATTAGGATTTTTAAAATGCTTATATATCGAATATTCACTATTAACTGAAAATTTAAAATGTTTTAATTTTTACCATTCAGACTATAAAAACTCCATGTATGAAACTTGCAGTTTATATCAACTGTATTTTCTTTGTACCAAAACAAGGATTTGATATAGTTTTACTGTCTTGGCTGGAATGGAAGCAAACACTGTTTAGTATTGTCAAGATGAATTGTGTTCAGCCTGGCCTGCCAGGCTCAGCGCTGGAGCTTCTGCCTATGAAACCAGGAAGTCCTGGTTTCATTTCTGGCCTGGGCACAGGCCCTCCTTGCAAGCTGGATCCCGGTGGGGCTTCCAGGAGGCAGCAGGTCAATGATTCTCTCTCAGCATGGATGTTTCTATCTGTCTCTCCCTTTACCTTCCGTTCAGAAATCAATGAAAGTATTTTATTTAAGATATTATTTTTCATAAAAGGGATTACTTGTTTTTGTTGAGTTTCTTGTAACCATGTGACAATGGTGAATCCTTTTTCTTTAATTTCACTTTCCTGAAACGTCATCACAGGTTTGCACCTTGAATGAATTGTTAAAAGTAACACTTGGTGCTGTGTACAGGCTGGAGAGAACAGCTAGCAGGTCAGATCTTTTCCTTTACTTTGGTTAGAATTTTGTAGACTGAATGGAACTTGATAAAATTATATTTGCACCTTTTCCCCTCCCTTCAAGCCTCTCAGGGACTTGCAAGTGGAAGGCCATTTCATGTCTCTAAAATGTTGACATTTTGTTCACCATGGATGTGCTGCATTAATTCATTTTTTCGTATTGCCTGGAAGTGTTGTGGATCTTGATGACTCAGATGTGAGTCCTTCTTAAACTCTGTGCTTGAGGGAAGTACTCTCCCCTTCTGCTAACCCAGGAAAGAGCTTTTGAATGAGTGTTGGGATCTTCAAGGGCTGAAAACCTAGGTATGTCCCATTTCTTACCAGCATCACCCTCTGCCTCTTGCTTGCCTGTTTGTTTATGTTTTCCTGAGCCTCAAATAACACCCCCAGAGGTGGTCTGCCTCTGAGGGTGAAAGAGGGGACTATTGAGCTCATTGTTCCCACTCACAGAACAGCAATGTTTTCTCAGGAGCCTTTCCTCAGAGCTGGTTCTCTGCAGTGTGGGCTCTGAGATTCCTCTTGTTCCTGTGCCAGGCACTGATCTGGGTGTCCAATTTAAGACTCTGTCTTACTCTATTGTATGCTCTTGCCCCCTTGACAAATATTAACTTTGCAAAATCGCATGGGTTTACTTCTGGGGTCTCTGTTCTGTTCCAATGATCTATATGCCTGTTCTTGTGCCAGTACCAGGCTGTTAAGATTACAGTGCCTTTGCCGTATCGCTTGATATCTAGTATTGTGATTCCTCCAAGTTTGTTCTTCTTCCTCACTATTGCTTCGGCTATTTGAGGTTTTCTTTTGTTCCATATCCATTTTTGGAGCATTACTTCTAGATCTGTGAAATATGCTGTTGGTATTTTAATAGGGATGGCATTGAATCTATAGATTTCTTTGGGTAGGTTGGACATTTTAATGATGTTAATTTTGCGAATCCATAAACACTGTATGTTCTTCCACTTTTTTATATACCTTCTTCTATCTCTTTTGTTCAGTAGTTTTCTAAGTGTAAGACTTTTATCTCTCCGGTTAAGTTTATTCCTAGGTATCTTAAGTTTTTTGGGCACTATGGTAAATTGGATTGTTGGTTTTGTTTTTCTTTCTGAGAATTGATTATTGGTATGTAACACCATAGAGTAAAGAAAACTTGTTCAATAAATGGTCTGGGATGATTGGAAAGCCACATGCAAAAGAATGGAACTGGGTTACAGTTTGTCCCCATGAATAAAACTTAACTGAAAAGGGATCAAATACAAAATTAGAAGATCTGAAAAAATAAAATCAATAGAAGGAAGCATAAGTACTAAATGCATTTGTCTTGTCTGTAGAGAACATTTTATGAACTTGACTCCAAGGGAAAATGAAGTGAAGGCAAAAATAAATGAATGGGACTCTATCAAACTAACAAGCTTCTGCAAAACAAAAGAAACTGTCAACCAAACAAAGAGGCAACATAGGAACTGGAGATAATATTTGCAAACAATAGCTCCAACAAAGGTTTAACATGCAAACTATATAAAGAACTCATAAAACTCAACACTAAACAAACTACCCAACTAGAACATGGGCAGAGAACCTGAATAGACATCTCTCCCAAGAAGACATACAAACATCCAACAGATATATGAAAAGATGTTCAATGTCACTAGCAATTTGGGAAACGCAAATCGAAACTACAATGACACACCACGTCTCATCAGTTAGAATGGCTATTATCAATAAGACAAGTAATAACAAGTGTTGGAGAAGTTGTGGGTAAGGGGAACCCTCATTCATTGGGAATATAGGTGCAGCCACTATGGAAAACAGTCTGGCGATTTCCCCACAAAATGAAGACTAGACCTACCTGCCATATGAGCCAGCAATCCCTCTCTTGTGTATATACCTGAAAAACTCAAAAACATGATTCATAAAGAGATATGCACCCCTCTGTTCATTGCAGCATTATTCACTGTGGCCGACACATGGAGACCACCAAGGTGTCCTTCAATAGAGAATTGGTGAAAGAAGACGTGGAACATAGACACCATGGAATACTAATAAGAAAAGATGAAATACTGCCATGTCGGACAACGTGGATGGTTCCTGAGAATATTATGCTACATGAAATAAGTGAGGCAGAAAAAGCTGAGCACCATGTGATCTCGTATGTGGGATGTCAAACTAAACACATGGACGCAGACAGTAGTGTGGTGGTTGCCAGAGGGGAGTGTGTGGGAGCATGGGCAGTGAATGGGGACTAATATATAGTGACAGAAGAGGATTTGACTTTGGCAGGTGTGCGTACAGTACAATATACAGATCTTGTAACAAATCCACACCTATGACCCTATGAACCAGTGTCTCCCCAAGACATTTTTTAAACAAAAGAAAGAGAAAAATAAATAAATAAACCCTTAAATCACTCACGGGGTGTTGCAGAGAATGTTCCCACGTGGCTTTATGTCAGGTAGAAATGACATAACCCATTTCATACAGAGAATCTGGGGTTATAGAGATACAGGTTTAGAACTCCACTAGGCGCTACAGTATTTTATCTTAGATCCTTGTGATGATTACTTTTGTGTTTCAATTGGATTGGCCCATGAGGTGCCCAGCTACTTGGTCGAACTTTCTGAATGTGTCTGTGAGGGTGTTTTGGTCTAAGACTGACAATTTAATAGATGGACTGAGAAAAGGTATTGTTTTCCCGAATATGAGTCCACCTCACCTACCATTTGAAGGCCTTGAATAGAACATAATGGCTGACCTTGTAATAAGAAAACAATAATTTAGCTAAATTCAATGTAACAAAACTTATAGCAAAAGGGAGGATGAAGGGCACAGTAGGGGTAGGGAGAAAGCAGAAGCTGTTTCCCTGGCTGGGGGATGAAGGGGATTAACTTCTGTCCCATAGCCAACCTTCAGCTTTGCAGAATGAGCCACATGATTATTGTTTCATTTTTTCCCAGATGTAATCAGTTGGGAACAACGAATGGGAATCATACCAATCAACTCACAAAAGACTCACTTTAACTAAGAACACCCAATTACTAATACTCTCTAGCAAAATAATGGATGTTACTCATTTTCACTGTGCATTTCATATGATTAGTGAATCCATTCAGCACCTTGTATCATCTACTAGGAAATACCATTACTACTCAAGATGACATAGAGGTGGGCAATGTCTCTCAGTGGTTAGTGTTGACCCACCCGTGGAAAGGTCAAGAATTTGCTTCCAGCTGAAGGGCATGGACCTAGGTTGCAAGTTCAGTCATGGCCTAGTCAGCTGCAAGCAGAACCCAATCAATATATGTCTCTCTCACATTGAGGTTGTTCTCTGTCTCCCTTCCTTTGTCTCTGAAAACCACTTTAAATAATAAATATACGAATGACATTACTGAGCACCTCCTAAGTTCTAGGCCAGCCGTGGGCAAACTACGGCCCCTGGACCGGATCCGGCCGGTGTGAAATGAATAAAACTAAAAAAAAAAAAAGACCGTACCCTTTTATGTAATGATGTTTACTTTGAATTTATATTAGTTCACACAAACACTCCATCCATGCTTTTGTTCAGGCCCTCCGGTCCAGTTTAAGAACCCATTGTGGCCCTTGAGTCAAAAAGTTAGCCCACCCCTGGTCTCGGCACTATTCTAAGCATATTAATTCATAGTTCATTCCTTTGAACACTTCTTTGAATACGTGCATGTATAAAACAGGTGTTTCTCAAGCACCTTCATGTGTCAGTCTGTTCTTCTAACTTTATTTTTTTAATTGAATATTTATTGTTCAGATTATTACATTTGTTCCTCTTTTTTCCCCCCATAACTCCCCTCCACCCAGTTCCCACCCCACCCTTCGCCCTCACTCCCCACCCACTGTCCTCATCCATAGGTGCACGATTTTTGTCCTGTCTCTTCCCCCATCTCCCACACCCCTTTCCCCCCAAAGAATAGTCAGTTCATTCCCTTTCTATGTCCCTGATTCTATTATAATTACCAGTCATTCTGTATATCACATTATTTATTCACTTCATTCTTAGATTCACTTGTTGATAGATGCATGTTTGTTGTTCATAATTTGTATCTCTAACCGTTTTCTTCTTCTTCCTCTTCTTAAAGGATACTTTTCAGCATTTCATATAATACTGGTTTGGTGGTGATGAACTCCTTTAGCTTTTCCTTATCTGTGAAGCTCTTTATCTGACCTTCAATTCTGAATGATAGCTTTGCTGGATAAAGTAGTCTTGGTTGTAGGTTCTTGGTATTCATCACTTTGAATATTTCTTGCCATTCCCTTCTGGCCTGCAAAGATTCTGTTGTGAAATCAGCTGACAGTCGTATGGGTATTCCCTTGTAGGTAACTGAGTTTCTTTCCCTTGCTGCTTTTAAGATTCTCTCTTTGTCTTTTACTCTTGGCATTTTAATCATGATGTGTCTTGATGTGGTCCTCTTTGGATTCCTTTTGTTTGGGGTTCTCTGCGCTTCCTGGACCTGTAAGTCCATTTCTTTCACCAGGTGGGGGAAGTTTTCTGTCATTATTTCTTCAAATAGGTTTTCAATATCTTGCTGTCTCTCATCTTCTGGTACCCCTATAATTCTGATGTTGGTACACTTGAAGCTGTCCCAGAGGCTCCTTACACTATCTTCGTATTTTCGGATTCTTTTTTCATGTTGCTTTTCCGGTTGGGTTTTTTTTGCTTCTTCGCATTTCAAGTCTTTGACTTGATTCTTGCGCTGCTCTGGTCTGCTGTTGGGTGTCTGTATAATATTCTTTATTTCAGTCAGTGTATGCTTAATTTCTAGTTGGTTCTTTATCACAACATCGAGGGTCTCATTAGATTTCTTGTAGATCTCATCAAGTTTATCGGCAGTTTCTAGAAAATTATTGAAAGACCTTTAAAGTGTGTTTTTTAGCTCTATATCCTCCATTTCTGTCATGTTTCTTTGTCTCCGCATTTTTTATGCTTTCTTGGTGCACCCCCTTATGGTCTTTGTGCACATTCTTTTTGTAGTTAAGCCTTGATTGTTGTCGGCAATACTGGGGGTGAATTGACCTCCAGGCTAACTGGCTATGAGAGTCAGCTGTGTCTGCAGTGGGAGATCTTCTGTGCTGCATCTCCAGGGCGGTGCTAATCTAGCATTTGCCTGAAGCTATTGGGCAAATGCCTCTGTGCAGGGCTTTGGTGGGGCGGGTCCCCGGGGATCTACAGGGCGGGCGGAGCGAGCACTTCTCGCTGCTCTCAGTTCTGTCCCCAGGGTCTCTGCCTCTCAGAGTCCCAGCAACTGCTGCAAACCTTGGAGAGAAAGCTGCCTTCGAGGTCCAACCGAAGCCAGACGGTCCCGCTTCTCCCATTTGAGTCTGGGTCCTTAGAGACTCGCCCGGATCTGGAGCTCAGAGTCTGAAACTCCCTCCCGATTGAAAACAACAACCACGCCATCCACCGCCAGCCCACTCCACATGCACTCCGCACCTTAGTATTTCACTTCAGCACTGGGCCTCCTCTGAGTCTAGGTATGCTATTCTCTTTCCTCCTAATTGTAGAACTTCCACTCAGCCAGCCTTCCTGTGGTTCTGGATGATGTCCGTTCCGTCTTTTAGTTGTATTTTTGAAGTGGTTGTTTGAGGCAGCAAACTCCAGCGTTAACCTATGCCGCCATCTTGGTTTCTGTGTGTTCTTCTAACTTTAGTACATGAGTTAACAAATTGGCAGATGTGGTTCCTTTCATTATCCCTTTTTTATGAAGAAGAAGATGAAGCCACAGGGAGATTAGCTTTTCCAAGTTCCTAACAATCCTTGAGAATCAAGGACAGTGATGGCGTACCTATGACACGTGTGTCAGAGGTGACATGCGAACTCATATTTTTGGTTGATTTTTCTTTGTTAAATGGCATTTAAATATATAAAATAAATATCAAAAATAAAAGTCTTTATTTTACTATGGTTGCAAATATCAAAAACTTTCTATATGTGACACGGCACCAGAGTTAAGTTAGGGTTTTTCGAAATGCTGACACGCCGAGCTCAAAAGGTTCGCCATCCCTGCTCTAGGAGTTCTGACTCCATAGTCTAAGCTCTTAACATTCTAGGAATTTCCCTCTTCCCAGGAACAACGAGGCTGCTGAGCATCGGAGCATCCTTTCTCCAGGACAGTCCGTGTGATGGTTAATTTTATGTGTCAACTTGGCTCGGTCAACCACCAGCCACCCTGAATTTCACCTTAAAATGTACCTGGAGGTAGAGAAGCATAAATGCAGCAGCCCAGATGGTCACAGTTTCAACCAGCAGAACTCCAAAATGGCGGAACAACCTCTTTGTAACTTAAAGGTAACACAGTTGACTTCCATTAAATCTGCAAAGCAAGTAGCAGGGATCCTACCATTGGAAAGGTGATAGGCAATCAAAGGAAAAAGTCCAGATGCCAGGTTTTTCTCCTTCTGCTAAACTGGTCCATGAAGTAGAGTAATATCGGAGAGAAAGATAAAGATAAAGATATGTTAAAATAGTACCCACAATTTATTGAAAAGCAAACTGAAGCATTGGCTAGATCATCTGAGGCACAGATTCAAGAAATCCTCCCACATTGATCTCCCTGCCTGCTGTCTGAGATAGTCACACAACACATACACGCAGTTATGTGATTTTGGCTGATTCCTTTCACTTCAGCATCGATGTCATCACTGTAACATTGGCATTTGCTCAGGGCCCAGAAGCACACATCAGCGCCCTCCTAGAGACAGAAGTGTCTACAACAGTTTTGAAGAACGTAGAGCAGCCACTCAATGTTTGCTCCCTCCCTTTGGCTTTTCTTCTGTTTAGAAACCTTGAAGCGGAAACCACAACAAAACTAGAGGCAGTGAGGGCGAGGAGGGAAGGGAATGAATACATCCAGGACAGCAGGACTGGGGAGACTGGTAGGAAGAGCACCAGATGCCAGTATCAGCCAACCAATACCGTATATCTTTTCTTCTTCCCTCTACTGGACTCCTCCCAGATAGTTCCACCCTCTCCTTGCTGACAGAATAGAAATCGGTTACAATTCTGACATTATCCCTGAACATCTTCCAAGTTTGCCAGGACTCTTCTCAATCCCATGCGTTGCCAGCTTTGGATAGGCACTTTCTGAGAAGTGGAGGAACTGTTCTAAAGGACTTAATAAAAGGGTACTATTTTGAGATAGATTAAAAAAATGAGGGTTTAGGTTTTCTGATTTAAAAAACTCAAGAAGTTTTCTTTGATAAGAATTGAATAAAACAAAATGCAAAGTTCATAACAAAAGTTACAAGTTTTGTAAATTTTAATACAAGATAAGAGCAAACATTGGTTATATAAATACAGAAATATAAGATGAAAGAATAAATAAATAAATAAACAAATAACAATAAATCACCATTCAGGCAGTAAGCTATCAGGGACCGTTGACCCAGGAACTGAATTTTCTAACATTTTCTCACTTAATACTCTGACAACAGATTTCCTGAGTAAAATTCAATAAATTCTGTTATTAGAGCACATGTGAGAGCCTTTGGACATGACCCAGGACATATGTGCAAACGTGATCTGGCACATTCATCCCTGAGAATCCTTTCAGGGGGATCCCACGTCTCCATCCTTATTTCTTAGCTTTTCTTGCAAGGCTGTTATTGAGGAGAAGGATCTCATGATTTCCCCTCTGACAACCTCCCAGGCGCAGTCACTGTATTTCTTCTCCTTCAGGTAAAGGTGGATGCCCTCGAAGTACGTCTTCAAGGCCTGGGGAGGGCCCTCCATGGCCAGGGCAGATCCTTCCTCTCGCCTCTCCTCCACCAAACACGCCTCCAGGTCTTCCAGCTGCCGATGGAGTCCTGAGTGCAGTAGGCCCACTAGGGTCGTGTTCCAGGTGACGGAGGAGTTCTCTGTGGGCAAGAGGTTGAAGACCTGCTGGAGCATCTCATGGAGGACAACGATGGCCTGGGCCTTCTGGACCTGGCTGCCATCCACCGTTGCCCGAGGGAATCTGAAGTCCTTTCTGTCCTTCAGACAGAAGATAGGGGAGATCGTGCTCATTTGGTTCAGAAGGTCTAAGTTCTTCCTGCTGAGCAGGATGTGGTCCTGAGGCAGGTCACAGCCCAGAGCTCCCCCGGGGCCAGCGCTGAACACCACCAGGGCGGTGAGTACAGAGAGCAGGAGGGCCATGGGCGAACGAGGGTGCTGCTGGCCTGGCTGAGCTGGGCGTCTGGAGAACAACTTTGGGCCAAAAGTTGTGCAATGACCTTCTTTCTAAGCATGGCCCTTAAATAGGGAACACAACGATTTTCATTTTCTAAACATTTCTTTCCACTTTCCCTTCCTTTTTTGTTTTCTTTTAGGTGGTCTAAGGAGATGTCATCAATCTGCAATACTAATTTCCTTTTTAAATTCCCACAAACTTGAGATGTTTCAGTCCAGGGGGATACTTAGTCAAATGAAAAGGTCTTGGTCCTAAAGTCAGAGTTTAGGTAGATGTGTAAATACTTACACACATGCACATACATATGTGTTTATTGCATAAATACAACTCTTCTCTGCTTTAGAAACAGAAATGCTCAGTGATTCTGGGCAACCTTGTGCCCTGCTTACTTTGGACGGGGAGCCAGGCTCCCTCATCCCTGTGGGCTTGTGTAATTTGTCAGGTACCTACCAGACTCAGGTGGTAAATAATCTCGTTAGAACCAAGGACTGAGTGTAATTTACTGTTGTGTCCACTGCAGAGGCTGAGGTTATTAGTGACTGTGTTTCGGGGATGTTTCTCTTCTAGATCCCATTCCTGCAGGGCCCTGTGGTTCTGCTTCACGGGGGCCACTAGGTCAGGACTCTAGACATTGCCATTTCTTTCCCGCATTTGTAACTGGTTGTTAGTGCTCCTCAGGCTGTGCCAATACCCCCGGCAGGAATCCAGGTTCTTTGCTGGTGGCTGTAGGTGTGGAGATTCTCATAAGAAGATAGTAATATGTTTCCAGCACCACCCCGTTCACAAGGCTGATATCAGCTCTAGTCACCCTTTGCCTCTGGAGTGACAGTGTCCTCAACCCAGCCTCTCTTGGACTCCCCCCATGGAGGACAGGCTCACCCCATCCTGAGGTCCTTAGAATTCTCCCCAGGTGGAGGGGCTTGTGTCTTTGTGGCAAAATAATCATCAGGATCCTCCAGTTCTCCCCACCCTGGGAAGGTTTGTGTGAAGGACCCTTGTTCTCTGTGGTGACGGGCTCCTCTCCTGAGCCAGCACCCATGTGTCAGTGCTGTCCCAAGCCGTCAGCACTGACAGCAAACATTTATTTTGTCTACGTAGATGGGGAATTAGGTATCCATTTGCAATCATTGATCTTCAGGAGGCCAATAATTTTTATTTGGCAAGTGCAGCTTCTATTATTAAATTCTCTGTTTAAATTATTTCACACATTATGCTCAGGATTTCTCAGCTGGGCACGGGAGATTCAATGACGTCTCTCAATAGAAACTTGTAGAACAGAAGCTGGTGAACTGCAGCTGTTCATTCAGCCTGTGCGTTTCTCTTGGGCTTCTCTGTTCATTCCTCTCTGTCTCATGCTCAGGACGCAGGGCAGTGAGGCTCAGGCTACTAAGTCAGGGAGAAACAGCCTTCTTTCCTTAATTATTCATGATGCTTCATTGTAAATGTAAAGAACAACATCGTCATTACATAGTGTTTTACTGGGCATAGTCTGTGTTGTTCCTCTGACATGATTTTCTACTTCATCCTGAGGTTCATATAAAGGGAAGTAAGAAAGTCAAAGGGACTTCACCATTTTTCTCTATAATTATTACGAGTTGAGACTTTTTATTTCTCATTTTAACATTCCCAGAAAGCAAAATCGACAGTTGTTTGTGGGCAAAATTAAAACTAATAGAATTCTGCATGTCAACAAAGTGAAAGAAGGGGAGTGGCTTCTGCTGACAAGAGGACCAAGTGTCAGTTGGCAGAATTGACTGCAGCCACACAGGGCCCTGGTGCTGTGGCAGAGGGAGGGGGAAGCCAGCCCTGAGCTCCTACAAGGCAGGGATGGGCTGCCTCTGCCAGAGGCTCAAACAGGAGGACCTTCTGGGTCAGTGACCAGCCACGTCCTTTCCTGTCATTTAATCCACATGCGATCAGCTCTGAGGACAGAAGGGAAGACTCACAGCCACCAGCTCTCAACATCCTGAGACCTCGACCCCCACTGCTGGACCAGGAACCCTCCGTGGCTGCATCATGGACATTAACCCTGGTCTGGGTGCTCGATGTAGTTAATAAATCCACTCAGCTACAGAGAAGATGGCCTTGAGAAATCTGGACTTGAGAGCAATGGCATTGGATGCTCCTAAAAGAGTGTGCTCTTAATTTAAATAATTATATTGCTATTTTACAGTAAAAGATAAAATTTTATTGCATGTTCACTATGGTCTAACTACTGTTCTAAGATCTTTGAAATGGCTCATTGAACCTTCTCAATGTCCCTATTTCCAATAAACTTTTTTATACCACTATTATGCAGTATCAATCTGGAGCGATGAATTATTTGGAAGGTACCACGAATCCCAGGTCAAACCCTTTAGGAGATTGAGATAACCGTTTGTCTGGAAGGGCCCGTTTACAGATGACAAGGATAGTAAAGGACATGGGATTTATGCACCAAGGAGAGGCCGCGGCATGAGAGCACTGAGCAGGGAGGGTGGGGTGGTAACGGATTCCAAGTTCTACTTCATGTCCCAGTGGATTGCTGTCTGTTGTTCTGTATGACATCACCAGTGTGGTTCGAGTCTATAAACCTGACTGACATTAAGTTCTAAGGAAAAGTAGACAACAATCTTTTTAGATAGTTTTTATATAGTTGACTTTTCTGACAATTGAAACAAGTTTGTTGCTGGCACTGGAGTAACCGTGGTGCCTCCAATTCCCAGCAGGCTGCTGTGGGGGTGTCCCCTGTGCTGGGGACACTGCTGTTGGCCACGTCTCTGTGGGAGAGCTCTGTTCTCAGCATCCACTTCCATCTTCTCCGGCTGTGAACCAGAAGGATCTGCAGAAACAGGTGCCTCAGTGCAGGCCCTTCCCAGTGTTCCCCTCCTGAGGGCCTGCCTGTTCCAGTCCAGGCTTTACCTGTCTCTGTTCTGCCCAGTTCTCCAGCCCCTGCTGACTTTCATCTCCTTCCCTTTCCTAGATGTGCTCTGTCTCCTGTTCCATGTTCACCAGATCAGAGGCTACTTCTCAACTCTTTGCACTCAGTGCATCACCTAGATCGGCTCAGACCAGCTGCTGGGAGCATAGGTGATAGTGCCCTGTACAGTCCTGTCCTTGAAAACACCCCCTGTGATCTACCCTAATTTCTCTCTGTACAACTTGGTAGAATAGAATCAAGTTCCCAGAAAAATTTGGGGACACACGTTGAGTTGGCCAAGTTTCCAAATAGAAGGTGCCCATGACCTACAATCCTTGTTTACACATGAGCCAAACTTAAGAGTCCTGTGATCAGAAATGCTTGCATTGTGCTCTTCCACAAACGCAAAATAAAGTTCTGTAACGATCCAGGTCAGGATAGTTTTCTGTTGATCAGTTACAAGAGCCAGCGTGAACCTAACTGGCCAATGTCTTTAATCAAACATTATCCTGAAGAACCTTTCCATTAAAAAAAATGGAGGGTTTGTGGGTGATGCCTGGGTGCCCGCCAACTGAGGAGATGGATGAGGACGGGCTTCCTCTCATGGGGTCGGGCATTGACCTGACCAAGGTGCCAGCTCTCCAACAGGAAAGAACGGTGGCCTTCCTAAACCAGCTTGTGGTGCACACTGTGCAGTTCCTCAGCCGCTTCTCCACAGTCTGTGAGGAGAAGCTGCAGACCTTTCTCTTTGTATCCAGCGAATTAAAAAACTCTCAATATTTTAGATGCATTTTGTCACCTATCCCAGGCCTAGATGATGTCACAGTTGAAGTCTCCACTGTAAGTGTCACTGGAGCCACAAATGTAACCACTTCAGAGCCATCACAGCAGAACAGTTTACAAGAATCTGGACCACAGGAAAGTGAAGTAACAGCAGAAAATATCTTAACTAGCCAAGGATCCAAGATATGCCAGATATCTCAAAATGGTTCCAGTGGGTGTCCCAATGATGGCAATAAGAAACAAAAGGATATCAGAAAGACTAGACCCAGATCTTCTCGAGAGGCCAAATGCTCCAGTGCCTGATATCGAAGGTGAAAAAAATGCAGAAGAAAGTTCAGATAGTGCATCCTCTTTTAGTGACTAAGATTAACTTTCATAATAATTACAGATAACATGTGTAGATGTACTTTACGTTCTATCAGAAAGAGAGTCTGAGCTTGACCTCTTTTTCAAAACAACATCAAGTGACCAGATATTCACCACCATGCTTCCTTAGTGCTAATATTGTAATAATAATAAAGCATTTATAACCTGGAAAAAATGGAATTTATAGTTTGGAAAGAGCCAATAGCCCCGACCCCCTCCACCACCACTGTCCCAAAAAATTAAACAGTAAAAAAAATTATATTATAAAATAGTTTATTTAAGAAAGATCATGTACCTCTCTCTAAACATTAATTTGTAAGTTCATGATGTACACTATATTTTAAAAATAACCCCTTGATTTTGGTGTCAGGTATTTCTCAGCTGGTGCAGAAATGTGAGTGGAGATTGTTTTGGGGTTTAGCAAACAATGCAATGAAGCCAAAACCGGTTTGGCTCAGTGGATAGAGAGTTGGCCTGCAGACTGAAGGGTCCCAGGTTCGATTCCGGTCAAGGGCATGTACCTGGGTTGCGGGCACATCCCCAGTAGGAGATGTGCAGGAGACAGCTGATTGATGTTTCTCTCTCATCGATGTTTCTAACTCTCTATCTCTCTCCCTTCCTCTCTGAAAAATCAATAAAATATATTTTTTAAAAAAACACAATGCAATGAAGACAGGGAGTCAGTCAGCAAATAAATTCATTCTGAATTAGTTGCCTTTCCTTTGAGGATTGTTACATGATTCCAACGCGAATTGTAATTTCCACTCTAACGACCTCCCAGGCACAGTAGCTGTATTTCTTCTCCTTCAGGTAGCTATGGATTCTTTGGAAGTACTTCCGGATGAGAATTCCCACATTGGGACAAGCCCGGATTTCTCCTTCCCTCTGCTCCAGGTGCTCCAGGCTGTGGTGAAGGCTGGACAGTAGTTGAGACAGGAGGGTGTGGTCCCATGCAGCCAGGCTGCGCTGTGCTCTGAAGAGGTGGAAGATCTGCAGGAGCATCAGATGGTGGAAACAGGTGTGTTGTATCTTCTTCATTTGTATGATTGTTTCTAAATTCCAAGGGAATTTGAAGTCGTTTCTGTCATCCAGGCATAAGTGAGGGGGCGTCCTTTGTAGTTGTGACAAAAGAGTTAAGACTCTCCCTTTGTCTCGTGTATGGACACGATGTATGTCCTCCTCTAGAGAACCAGCAGGGATGGAGCAGAGCATCACCCCTGCCAGCAGCCACAGAGAGATCTGGGCCATTGCGAGTTCCAGTGATTCAGGGGACTACCGCCAGGTGGAGGCGCGGGCACAATTAGCAGCCGCTTTCCTTCCTGGGATTCCTGGAAAGCGCGCTTCTCCCGGTGGCCGCCAGAGGGCGCGCAGGAGGCCTTAAGTGAAGCTGCTTTTGGGGAAAGTGCAGTCAGGCTGGTCTGAGAGCAGAAGCGCTGGCCGCCCCGCAGAGCGCCTGGTGCTGCTTTAATAGTGAAGGTGGAACCCTCCATTCCTGCGCCACCGTCGCCGCTGAAGAAGGAGCTCTGCCTGCGCCTCCCGCGGACATTGTTCTCAGGAAACCAGCACCGGCCCGGGCCTTCTCTGCGCTTCCCCAGGAGTGTGGGGCTTTCCTTTTGCACGGAAGCTCCAGCGAGGCCATTTCCACCGGGAATCCGTGTGCTGGGGGGTCAGAGGCTGGAAGGAGAGCGTGTTGGGGGGTTGAACAGAATCGGGGCGCTTTGGGCGCGAGGTGCCCCCAGACTCAGAGCTGGACGCGGGAAGGACGGGCGCGACTGCTCCGCGCTGGGGACGCTGTGGGGTGAGTGGGGCGCCCGGCCCCGGGAGGGGCGGCTCTGCAGGGGCTTTGGGGCTTTTGTGCGATGTTTCAACGTGACAACCTTAGGGAGCCATGGGGTAAAGTTAGAAACACTGGAAAGTGCGAGCATTGACACGGCTCTTCCTGAAGCTACTCAAAATATTAAAGAACTTTAATATTAAATATAAATATGAAGCTTAATGTTTAAGAAATATTTTATATTCAAGCACCAGTTTAACTTTTAAAATAGTTTAGTATGAAATAAATATCGCTGTAAATTTTAAATATATTTTAAACGTGGAAACTATTAACACATTCTCTTAAACTTTAAAAAATATTTAAATATTGATTTAAATATCCACATAATATTTAAAATATTTTAATCTTAAGACATCATTCTATGAGGATTTTAAAAATACTTATATATCGAATATTAACTATTAACTGAAAATTTTCAAGGTTTTAATTTTTACCATTCAGACTATAAAAACTCCATGTATGAAACTTCCAGTTTATTTCAACTGTATTTTCTTTGTACCCAAACAAGGATTTGATATAGTTTTACTGTCTTGGCTGGAATGGAAGCAAACACTGTTTAGTATTGTCAGGATGACTTGTGTTCAGCCTGGCCTGCCTGGCTCAGCACTGGAGCTTCTGCCTATGAAACCAGGAAGTCCTGGTTTCATTTCTGGTCTGGGCACAGGTCCTGGTTGCAAGTTAGATCCTGGGTGGGGCTTGCAGGAGGAAGCAGATCAATGCTTCTCTCTCATCATGGATGTTTCTATCTGTCTCTCCCTTTACCTTCCGTTCAGAAATCAATAAAAGTATTTTATTTAAGACATTATTTTTTATAAAAGAGATTACTTGATTTTGTTGAGTTTCTTGTAACCACCTGACAATGATGAATCATTTTTCTTTAACTTCACTTTACTGAAAGGTCCTCTCAGGTTTGCACCTTGAATGAATCGTTAAAAGTAAAAATTGGTGCTGTGTACAGGCTGGAGAGAACAGTTAGCAGGTCAGATCTTTTCCTTTTCTTTGGTTAGAATTTTGTAGACTGAATGGAACTTGATAAAATTATATTTGCACCGTTTCCCCTCCCTTTGTAAGCCTCTGAGGGACTTGCAAGTGGAAGGTCATTTCATGTCTCTAAAATGTTGACATTTTGTTCACCATGGATGTGCTGCATTAATTCATTTTTTCGTATTGCCTGGAAGTGTTGTGGATCTTGATGGCTCAGATGTGAGTCCTTCTTAAACTCTGTGCCTGAGGGAAGTACTCTCCCCTTCTGCTAACCCAGGAAAGAGCTTTTGAATGAGTGTTGGGATCTTCAAGGGCTGAAAACCTAGGTATGTCCCATTTCTTACCAGCATCACCCTCTGCCTCTTGCTTGCCTGTTTGTTTATGTTTTCCTGAGCCTCAGATAAACCCCCAGAGGTGGTCTGCCTCTGAGGGTGAAAGAGGGGACTATTGAGCTCATTGTTCCCACTCACAGAACAGCAATGTTTTCTCAGGAGCCTTTCCTCAGAGCTGGTTCTCTGCAGTGTGGGCTCTGAGATTCCTCTTGTTCCTTTGCCAGGCACTGATCTCGGTGTCCAATTTAAGAGTCTGTCTTACTCTATTGTATGCTCTTGCCCCCTTGACAAATATTAACTTTGCATAATCGCATGGGTTTACTTCTGGGGTCTCTGTTCTGTTCCAGTGATCTATATGCCTGTTCTTGTGCCAGTACCAGGCTGTTAAGATTACAGTGCCTTTGCAGTATCACTTGATATCTGGTGTTGTGATTCCTCCAAATTTGTTCTTCTCCCTCAATATTGCTGCGGCTATTTGAGGTTTTCTTTTGTTCCATATCCATTTTTGGAGCATTACTTCTAGATCTGCGAAATATGCTGTTGGTATTTTAATAGGGATGGCATTGAATCTATAGATTTCTTTGGGTAGGTTGGACATTTTAATGATGTTAATTTTGCGATTCCATAAACACTGTATGGTCTTCCACTTTTTTATACCTTCCTCTATCTCTTTTGTTCAGTAGTTTTCTAAGTGTAAGACTTTTATCTCCCCGGTTAAGTTTATTCCTAGGTATGTTAAGTTTTTTGGGTACTATAGTAAATTGGATTGTTTGTTTAGTTTTTCTTTCTGAGAATTGATTATTGGTATATAACGCCGTAGAGCAAAGAAAACTTGTTCAATAAATGGTCTGGGATGATTGCAAAGCCACATGCAAAAGAATGGAACTGGGTTACAGTTTGTCCCCATGAATAAAACTTAACTGAAAAGGGATCAAATACAAAATTAGAAGATCTGAAAAAATAAAATCAATAGAAGAAACCATAAGTACTAAATGCATATGCCTTGGCTGTAGAGAACATTTTATGAACTTGACTCCAAAGGCAAGTGAAGTAAAGGCAAAATAAATGAATGGGACTATATCAAACTAATAAGCTTCTGCACAGCAAAAGAAACTGACAACAAAACAGAGAGGCAACATAGGAACTGGAGATAATATTTGCAAATAGCTCCAACAAAGGTTTAATATCCAAACTATATAAAGAACTCACAAAACTCAACACTAAACAAACTACCCAACTAGAACATGGGCAGAGAACCTGAATAGACATCTCTCCCAAGAAGACATACATACATCCAACAGATATATGAAAAGATGTTCAATGTCACTAGCAATTTGGGAAACGGAAATCAAAACTACAGTGAGACACCACTATTTTGAAGAAGTACTGTTGATATTTGGCTGTGTTGACTAATGAGTTTTCGACCACTGGGCTAGATCATCTGAGGCACAGATTCAAGAAATCCTTCCAAATTGATCTCTCTGCCTACTGTCTGAGATATTCACACACAACACACACGCAGTTATGTGATTTTGGCTGATTCCTTTCACTTCAGCATCGATGCCATCACTGTAACATCGGCATTTGCTCAGGGCCCAGAAGCACACATCAGCGGACTCCTAGAGACAGAAGTGTCTACTGCAGTTCTGAAGAACATAGAGTAGCCACTCAATGTTTGCTCCCTCCCTTTGGCTTTTCTATTGATTATAAACCTTGAAGCGGAAACCACACGAAGCCGAAACCGGTTTGCCTCAATGGGTAGAGCATGGGCCTGTGGACTGAAGGGTCCCAGGTTCGATTCCGGTCAAGGACATGGACCTGGGTTGTGGGCACATCCCCAGTAGGAGATGTGCAGGAGGCAGCTGGTCAATGTTTCTCTCTCATCGATGTTTCTAACTCTCTATCTCTCTCCCTTCCTCTCTGTTAAAAACCAATAAAATATATTTAAAAACAACAAAAGGAGAAACTACACAAAACTAGAGGCAGTGAGGGTAGGGCGTGAAGGGAGTGAATATACCCAGTAAAACAGGACTGGGGAGGCTGGTAGGAAGAGAACTAGATGCCAATATTGCTGGGGTCCAAGGGTCCCCAAAGGTGTGGACGGAGTCGGCAAAGAAGGAATGACACGAAGACAGCCTTTAGTTGATCAGCAGCCTAGTCAGGACCTCTAGCCAGGATCTCCAGCCAAAGTTCTGGTTGGAGTTCTGGTTAGGAGCTGATGAGGATCTGATGAGGATCTGATGTTTATTGTCTTGTTACATCCGTATTTATACCAGCTGATTTTAATCCTGTCAATTTCTATTACAAAGGTTAGGGCGTTTCTTATCTCCATTCCAGGGAGTAAAGATTATGTAGCTTAACTACCCGCCTGACACGTAATTAAGGGGTTGTATCCCCTCCCTAACCTCAGGGAAAAATCCCTACCTGGGGAAACAACCTTTCTCAGAGAGGTGACCTTGGTTAAAACACATGGCACTAAGGAGAGCAAACATATTAAACAATATGCTATATATGCCAGGTCCCTTGAAACATATGCTGTGCAGATGTTTCTTTCCTGCAGTGACTGTGTCAAGCAGCAAGGATGGACCGGCTTCCAGTACAATATCAGTGAACAAATACCATATATCTTTTCTACTTCCCTCTACAGGTCTCCTCCCAGATAGTTCTACCCTCTCCTTGCAGACAGAATAGAAATCAGTTACAATTCTTACATAGGCCCTGAACATCTTCCATGTTTTCCAGGGCTCTTCTCAATTCCATGCGTTGCCAGCTTTGGACAGGCACTTTCTAAGAAGTGGAGGAACTGTTCTAAAGGACTTAATAAAAGAGGACTATTTTGAGATAGATCAAAAAAATAAGGACAGGTTTCAGCTTTAAAAAACTCAAGTTTTCTTTGATAAGAATTGAATAAAACAAAATGCAAATTTCATAACAGAAAAGTTACATGTTTAGTAAATTTTAATACAAGATAAGAGCAAATATTGGTTATATAAATACAGAAATATGATAAGATGAAACAATAAATAAATAAATAAATAAATAAATAACAATAAATAAACATCGAGGCAGTAACCTATCAGGGACTGTTGACCCAGGAGCTGAATTTTGTAACATTTTCTCACTTAATACTCAGGCAACAGATTTCCTGAGTAAAATTCAATAAATTCTGTGACTAAAGCAGATGTAAGAGCCTTTGGACATGCCCCAGGACAGATGGGCAAAGGTGATGCGGCACATTCATCCCTGAGAGTCCTTTCAGGGGGATCCCACGTCTCCATCCTTATTTCTTAGCCTTTCTTGCAAGGCTCTTGTTGAGGAGAAGGATCTCATGATTTCCGCTCTGACAACCTCCCAGGCGCAGTCACTGTATTTCTTCTCCTCCAGGTAGAGACGGATGCCCTGGAAGTACCTCTTCAAGGCCAGGGTTGGGCGCTGCATGGCCAGGGCAGATCCTTCTTCTCCCATCTCCTCCACCAAACACGCCTCCAGGTCTTCCAGCTGCCGATGGAGTCCTGAGCGCAGTTCCTCCACGAGGGTCGTGTTCCAGGTGACAGAGGAGTTCTCTGTGGGCAAGAGGTTGAAGATCTGCTGGAGCATCTCGTGGAGGACAGCGATGGCCTGGGCCTTCTGGACCTGGCTGCCATCCACCGTTGCCCGGGGGAATCTGAAGTCCTTTCTGTCCTTCAGACAGAAGATAGGGGAGATCGTGCTCATTTGCCTCAGAAGGTCTAAGTTCTCCCTGCTGAGCAGGACGTGGTCCTGAGGCAGGTCACAGCCCAGAGCTCCCCCGGGGCCAGCGCTGAACACCACCAGGGCGGTGAGTAGAGAGAGCAGGAGGACCATGGGCGAACAAGGGTGCTGCTGGCCTGGCTGAGCTGGGCGTCTGGAGAACAACCTTGGGCCAAAAGTTGTGCAATGACCTTCTTTCTAAGCATGGCCCTTAAATAGGGAACACAACGATTTTCATTTTCTAAACATTTCTTTCCACTTTCCCTTCCTTTTTTGTTTTCTTTTAGGTGGTCTAAGGAGATGTCATCAATCTGCAATACTAATTTCCTTTTTAAATTCCCACAAACTTGAGATGTTTCAGTCCAGGGGGATACTTAGTCAAATGAAAAGGTCTTTGTCCTAAAGTCAGAGTTTAGGTAGGTGTGTAAATACTTACACACATGCACATACATATGTGTTTATTGCATAAATATTGCTCTTCTCTGCTTTAGAAACAGAAATGCTCAGTGATTCTGGGCAACCTTGTGCCCTGCTTACTTTGGACGGGGAGCCAGGCTCCCTCATCCCTGTGGGCTTGTGTAATTTGTCAGGTACCTACCAGACTCAGGTGGTAAATAATCTCGTTAGAACCAAGGACTGAGTGTAATTTACTGTTGTGTTCACTGCAGAGGCTGAGGTTATTAGTGACTGTGTTTCAGGGATGTTTCTCTTCTAGATCCCATTCCTGCAGGGCCCTGTGGTTCTGCTTCACGGGGGCCACTAGGTCAGGACTCTAGACATTGCCATTTCTTTCCGGCATTTGTAACTGGTTGTTAGTGCTCCTCAGGCTGTGCCAATACCCCCGGCAGGAATCCAGGTTCTTTGCTGGTGGCTGTAGGTATGGAGATTCTCATAACAAGATAATAATATGTTCCCTGCACCACCCCGTTCACAAGGCCGATATCAGCTCTAGTCACCCTTTGCCTCTGGAGTGACCATGTTCTCAACCCAGGCGCTCCGGGACTGCCTCCCTGAGGACAGGCTCACCCCATCCTGAGGTCCTTAGAATTCTCCCCAGGTGGAGGGGCTTGTGTCTTTGTGGCAAAATAAGCATCATGGTCCTCCTGCTCCCCCGGGAAGGTTTGTGTGAAGGACTCTTGTTCTCTGTGGTGACCGGCTCCTCTCCTGAACCAGCACCCAGGTGTCAGTGGTGTCCCAAGCCCTCAGCCCTGACAGCAAACGTTTATTTTGTCTAAGTCGATGGGGAATTAGGTATCCATTTGCAATCATTGATCTTCAGGAGGCCAATAATTTTTATTTGGCAAGTGCAGCTTCTATTATTAAATTCTCTGTTTAATTATTTCACACATTATGCTCAGGATTTCTCAGCTGGGCACGGGAGATTCAATGACGTCTCTCAATAGAAACTTGTAGAACAGAAGCTGGTGAACTGCAGCTGTTCATTCAGTCTGTGTGTTTCTCTTGGGCTTCTCTGTTCATTCCTCTCTGTCTCATGCTCAGGACGCAGGGCAGTGAGACTCAGGCTACTAAGTCAGGGAGAAACAGCCTTCTTTCCTTAATTATTCATGATGCTTCATTGTAAATGTAAAGAACAACATCGTCATTACATAGTGTTTTACTGGGCATAGTCTGTGTTGCTCCTCTGCCATGATTTTCTGCTTCATCCTGAGGTTCATATAAAGGGAAGTAAGAAAGTCAAAGGGACTTCACCATTTTTCTCTATAATTATTACGACTTGAGACTTTTTATTTCTCATTTCATCTTTCCCAGAAAGCAAAATCGACAGTTGTTTGTGGGCAAAATTAAAACTAATAGAATTCTGCATGTCCTAAAAGTGAAAGAAGGGGAGTGGCTTCTGCTGACAAGAGGACCAAGTGTCAGTTGGCAGAATTGACTGCAGCCACAAAGGGCCCTGGTGCTGTGGCAGAGGGAGGGGGAAGCCAGCCCTGAGCTCCTCCATGGCAGGGGTGGGCTGCCTCTGCCAGAGACTCAAACAGGAGGACCTTCTGGGTCAGGGACCAGCCACGTCCTTTCCTGTCATTTAATCCACATGCGATCAGCTCTGAGGACAGAAGGGAAGACTCACAGCCACCAGCTCTCAATAGCCTGAGACCTCGACCCCCACTGTTGGACCAGGAACCTTCCGTGGCTGCATCATGGACATTAACCTGGTCTGGGTGCTCGATGTAGTTAATAAATCCACTCAGCTACAGAGAAGATGGCCTTGAGAAATCTGGGTTTGAGAGAAATAGATTTGGATGTTCCTAAAGAGTGTGCTCTTAATTTAAGTAATAATTATATAATTATTTTACAGGAAATGATATCAAAATTTTACTGCATGCTAACTTTGGACCAACCACTGTTCTAAGATCTTTGAAATGGTGAATTCAACCTTCTCAATATCCCTATTTGTATTAAACTAGTTTATACCACTATTATGCAGTATCAATCTGCATCAATGAATTATTTGGAAGGTACCACGATTCCAAGGTCAAACCCTTAAGGAGCTTGAGATAACCGTTTGTCTGGAAGGGCCCGTTAACAGAGGACAAGGACAGTAAAGGACATGGGATTTATGCACCAAGGAGAGGCCGCGGCATGAGAGCACTGAGCAGGGAGGGTGGGGTGGTATCGGATTCCCAGTTCTACTTCATGTCCCAGTGGATTGCTGTCTGTTGTTCTGTATGACATCACCAGTGTGGTTCGAGTCTATAAAACTGACTGACATTAAGTTCTCAGGAAAAGTAGACAACAATCTTTTTAGATAGTTTTTATATAGTTGACTTTTCTGACAATTGAAACAAGTTTGTTGCTGGCACTGGAGTAACCGTGGTGCCTCCAATTCCCAGCAGGCTGCTGTGGGGGTGTCCCCTGTGCTGGGGACACTGCTGTTGGCCACGTCTCTGTGGGAGAGCTCTGCTCTCAGCATGCACTTCCATCTTCTCCCTCTGAACCAGAAGGATCTGCAGAAACAGGTGCCTCAGTGCAGGCCCTTCCCAGTGTTCCCCTCCTGAGGGCCTGCCTGTTCCAGTCCAGGTTTTACCTGTCTCTGTCCTGCCCAGTTCTCCAGCCCTGGCTGACTTATATCTCCTTCCCTTTCCTAGGTGTGCTCTGTCTCCTGTTCCATGTTCACCAACCAGATCAGAGGCTACTTCTCAACTCTTTGCACTCAGTGCATCACCTAGATTGGTTCAGACCAGCTGCTGGGAGCGTAGGTGATAGTGCCCTGTACAGTCCTGTCCTTGAAAACACCCCCTGTGATCTACCCTAATTTCTCTCTGTACAACTGGGTAGAATAGAATCAAGTTCCCAGTAAAATTTGGCGACACACGTTGAGTTGGCCAAGTTTCCAAATAGAAGGTGCCCATGACCTACAATCCTTGTTTACACATGAGCCAAACTTAAGAGTCCTCTGATCAGAAATGCTTGCATTGTGCTCTTCCACAAACACAAAAGAAAGTTCTGTAACGATCCAGGTCAGGATAGTTTTCTGTTGATCAGTTACAAGAGCCAGCGTGAACCTAACTGGCCAATGTCTTTAATCAAACATTATCCTGAAGAACCTTTCCATTAAAAAAAAAATGGAGGGTTTGTGGGTGATGCCTGGGTGCCCGCCAACTGAGGAGATGGATGAGGACGGGCTTCCTCTCATGGGGTCGGGCATTGACCTGACCAAGGTGCCAGCTCTCCAACAGGAAAGAACGGTGGCCTTCCTAAACCAGCTTGTGGTGCACACTGTGCAGTTCCTCAGCCGCTTCTCCACAATCTGTGAGGAGAAGCTACAGACCTTTCTCTTCGTATCCAGCGAATTGAAACAACTCTCAATATTTTAGATGCATTTTGTCACCTATCCCAGGCCTAGATGATGTCACAGTTGAAGTCTCCCCTGTAAGTGTCACTGGAGTCACAAATGTAACCACTTCAGAGCCATCACAGCAGAACAGTTTACAAGAATCTGGACCACAGGAAAGTGAAGTAACAGCAGGAAATATCTTAACTAGCCAAGGATCCGAGATATGCCAGATATCTCAGAATGGTTCCAGTGGGTGTCCCAGTGATGGCAATAAGAAACAAAAGGATATCACAAGGACTAGACCCAGATCTTCTCGAGAGGCCAGATGCTCCAGTGCCTGATAGCGAAGGTGAAAAAAATGCAGAAGAAAGTTCAGATAGTGCATCCTTTTTTAGTGACTAAGATTAACTTTCATAATAATTACAGATAACATGTGTAGATGTACTTTACGTTCTATTAGAAAGAGAGTCTGAGCTTGACCTCTTTTTCAAAACAACATCAAGTGACCAGATATTCACCACCATGCTTCCTCAGTGCTAAAATTGTAATAATAATAAACCATTTATACCCTGGAAAAAATGGAATTTATAGTTTGGAAAGAGCCAATAGCCCCGACCTCCTCCACCACCACTGTCCCAAAAAATCAAACAGTAAAAAAAATTATATTATAAAATAGTTTATTTAAGAAAGATCATGTACCTCTCTCTAAACATTATTTTGTAAGTTCATGATGTACACTATATTTTAAAAATAACCCCTTGTTTTTGGTGTCAGGTATTTCTCAGCTGGTGCAGAAATGTGAGTGGAGATTGTTTTGGGGCTTAGCAAACAATGCAATGAAGCCAAAACCGGTTTGGCTCAGTGGATAGAGAGTTGGCCTGCAGACTGAAGGGTCCCAGGTTCGATTCCGGTCAAGGGCATGTACCTGGGTTGCGTGCACATCCCCAGTAGGAGATGTGCAGGAGGCAGCTGATCGATGTTTCTCTCTCATCGATGTTTCTAACTCTCTATCTCTCTCCCTTCCTCTCTGAAAAATCAATAAAATATATTTTTAAAAAAACACAATGCAATGAAGACAGAGAGTCAGTCAGCAAACAAATTCATTCTGAATTAGTTGCCTTTCCTTTGAGGATTGTTACATGATTCCAACGCGTAGTGTAATTTCCACTCTAACGACCTCCCAGGCACAGGAGCTGTATTTCTTCTCCTTCAGGTAGCTATGGATTCTTTGGAAGTACTTCCGGATGAGAATTCCCACATTGGGACAAGCCCGGATTTCTCCTTCCCTCTGCTCCAGGTGCTCCAGGCTGTGGTGAAGGCTGGACAGTAGTTGAGACAGGAGGGTGTGGTCCCATGCAGCCAGGCTGCGCTGTGCTCTGAAGAGGTGGAAGATCTGCAGGAGCATCAGATGGTGGAAACAGATGTGTTGTATCTTCTTCATTTGTATGATTGTTTCTAAATTCCAAGGGAATTTGAAGTCGTTTCTGTCATCCAGGCATAAGTGAGGGGGCGTCCTTTGTAGTTGTGACAAAAGAGTTAAAACTCTCCCTTTGTCTCGTGTATGGACCCGATGTATGTCCTCCTCTAGAGAACCAGCAGGGATGGAGCAGAGCATCACCCCTGCCAGCAGCCACAGAGAGATCTGGGCCATTGCGAGTTCCAGTGATTCAGGAGACTACCGCCAGGGGGAGGCGGGGGCACAATTAGCAGCCGCTTTCCTTCCTGGGATTCCTGGAAAGCGCGCTTCTCCCGGTGGCCGCCAGAGGGCGCGCAGGAGGCCTTTAGCGCAGCTGCTTTTGGGGAAAGTGCAGTCAGGCTGGTCTGAGAGCAGAAGCGCTGGCCGCCCCGCAGAGCGCCTGGTGCTGCTTTAATAGTGAAGGTGAAACCCTCCATTCGGGCGCCACAGCCACAGCTGAAGAAGGAGCTCTGCCTGCGCCTCCCGCGGACATTGTTCTCAGGAAACCAGCACCGGCCCGGGCCTTCTCTGCGCTTCCCCAGGAGTGTGGGGCTTTCCTTTTGCACGGAAGCTCCAGCGAGGCCATTTCCACCGGGAATCCGTGTGCTGGGGGGTCAGAGGCTGGAAGGAGAGCGTGTTGGGGGGTTGAACAGAATCGGGGCGCTTTGTGCGCGAGGTGCCCCCAGACTCAGAGCTGGACGCGGGAAGGACGGGCGCGACTGCTCCGCGCTGGGGACGCTGTGGGGTGAGTGGGGCGCCCGGCCCCGGGAGGGGCGGCTCTGCAGGGGCTTTGGGGCTTTTGTGTGATGTCTCAATGTGACAACCTTAGGGAGCCATGGGGTAAAGTTAGAAACACTGGAAAGTGCGAGCATTGACAAGGCTCTTCCTGAAGCCACTCAAAATATTATTAAATTACTTTAATATTAAATATAAATATGAAGCTTAATGTTTAAGAAATATTTTATATTCAAGCATCACTTTAACTTTTAAAATAGTTTAGTATGAAATAAATATCGCTGTAAATTTTAAATATATTTTAAACGTGGAAACAACACATTCTCTTAAACTTTAAAAAATATTTAAATATTGATTTAAATAGCCACATAATATTTAAAATATTTTAATCTTAAGACATCATTCTATGAGGATTTTTAAAATACTTATATATCGAATATTAACTATTAACTGAAAATTTTAAATGCTTTAATTTTTACCATTCAGACTATAAAAACTCCATGTATGTAACTTCCAGTTTATTTCAACTGTATTTTCTTTGTACCCAAACAAGGATTTGATATAGTTTTACTGTCTTGGCTGGAATGGAAGCAAACACTGTTTAGTATTGTCAGGATGACTTGTGTTCAGCCTGGCCTGCCTGGCTTAGCACTGGAGCTTCTGCCTATGAAACCAGGAAGTCCTGGTTTCATTTCTGGTCTGGGCACAGGTCCTGGTTGCAAGCTAGATCCCGGGTGGGGCTTGCAGGAGGCAGCAGATCAATGATTCTCTCTCATCATGGATATTTCCATCTGTCTCTCCCTTTACCTTCTGTTCAGAAATCAATAAAAGTATTTTATTTAAGATATTATTTTTTATAAAAGGGATTACTTGTTTTGTTGAGTTTCTTGTAACCACCTGACAATGGTGAATCATTTTTCTTTAACTTCACTTTACTGAAAGGTCCTCTCAGGTTTGCACCTTGAATGAATCGTTAAAAGGAAAACTTGGTGCCGTGTATAGGCTGCAGAGAACAGTTAGCAGGTCAGATCTTTTCCTTTTCTTTGGTTAGGATTTTGTAGACTGAATGGAACTTGCTAAAATTATATTTGCACTGTTTCCCCTCCCTTCTTAAGCCTCTGAAGGACTTGCAAGTGTAAGGTTATTTCATGTCTCTAAAATGTTGACATTTTGTTCACCATGGATGTGCTGCATTAATTCATTTTTTCGTATTGCCTGGAAGTATTATGTGTCTTGATGACTCAGATGTGAGTCCTTCTTAAACTCTGTGCTTGAGGGAAGTACTCTCCCCTTCTGCTAACCCAGGAACGAGCTTTTGAATGAGTGTTGTGATCTTCAAGGGCTGAAAACCTAGGTATGTCCCAATTCTTACCAGCATCACCCTCTGCCTCCTGCTTGCCTGTTTGTTTATGTTTTCCTGATCCTCAGATAACACCCCCAGAGGTGGTCTGCCTCTGAGGGTGAAAGAGGGGACTATTGAGCTCATTATTCCCACTCACAGAACAGCAGAGTTTTGTCAGGAGCCTTTCCTCAGAGCTGGTTCTCTGCAGAGTGGGCTCTGAGATTCCTCTGGTTCCTGCGCCAGACACTGATCTTGGTGTAACCTGTGCTGTCCAATTTCCCCAGCACCGTTTATTGAAGAGTCTGTCTTACTCTATTGTATGCTCTTGCCGCCTTGACAAATATTAACTTTGCATAATCGCATGGGTTTACTTCTGGGATCTCTGTTCTGTTCCAATGATCTATATGCCTGTTCTTGTGCCAGTACCAGGCTGTTAAGATTACAGTGGCTTCGCCGTATCACTTGATATCTGGTATTGTTATTCCTCCAAGTTTGTTCTTCTTCTTCACCATTGCTGGGGCTATTTGAGTTTTCTTCTGTTCCATATCCATTTTTGGAGTATTTATTCTAGATCTGTGAAATATGCTGTTGGTATTTTAATCGGGATGGCATTGAATCTATAGATTTCTTTGGGTAGGTTGGACATTTTAATGATGTTAATTCTACGAATCCATAAACACTGTATGTTCTTCCACTTTTTTATACCTTCCTCTGTTTCTTTTGTTCAATAGTTTTCTAAGTGTAAGACTTTTATCTCCCTGGTTAAGTTTATTCCTAGGTTTCTTAAGTTTTTTGGGTACTATGGTAAATTGGATTGTTTGTTTCGTTCTTCTTTCTGAGAATTGATTATTGGTATATAACGCCATAGAGCAAAGAAAACTTGTTCAATAAATGGTCTGGGATGATTGGAAAGCCACATGCAAAAGAATGGAACTGGGTTTCAGTTTGTCCCCATGAATAAAACTTAACTGAAAAAGGATTAAATACATAAATAGAAGATCTGAAAAAATAAAATCAATAGAAGAAAGCGTAGGTACTAAATGTATAGGCCTTGGCTTTAGAGAACATTTTATGAACTTGACTCCAAAGGCAAGTGAAGTGAAGACAAAAATAAATGAATGGGACTATCTCAAACTAACAAGCTTCTGAAAAACAAAAGAATCTGACAACCAAACAAAGAGGCAACATAGGAACTGGAGATAATATTTGCAAACAATAGCTCCAACAAAGGTTTAATATGCAAACTATATAAAGAACTCATAAATCTCAACACTAAACAAACAACCCAACTAGAACATGGGCAGAGAACCTGAATCGACGTCTCTCCCAAGAAGACATAAAAACATCCAACAGATACATGAAAAGATGTTCAATGTCACTAGCAATTTGGGAAACGCAAATCAAAACTACAAGACACCAGGTCACATCAGTTAGAATGGCTATTACCAATAAGACAAGTAATAACAAGTGTTGGAGAAGTTGTGGGTAAGGGGAACCCTCATTCATTGGGAATGTAGGTGCAGCCACTATGGAAAACAGTCTGGCGATTTCCCCACAAAATGAAGACTAGAGCTATGTGCCATATGAGCCAGCAATCCCTCTCTTGTGTATATACCTAAAAAACTCGAAAACGTGATTCACAAAGAGATATGCACCCCTCTGTTCATTGCAGCATTATTCACTGTGGCCAACACATGGAGACCACCAACGTGTCCTTCAATAGAGAATTGGTTAAAGAAGACGTGGAACATAGACACCATGGAATACTAATAAGAAAAGATGAAATACTGAAATTTGGGACAACCTGGCTGGTTCCTGAGAATATTATGCTCCGTGAAATAAGTGAAGCAGGAAAAGCTGAGCACTAGGTGCTGTCACATGTAGGATGTCAAACCAAACTCATGGACACAAACAGTAGTGTGGTGGTTGCCAGAGGGGAGTGTGCGGGAGGGTGGGGAGTGAAGGGGGACTTACAGTGACAGAAGAGGATGTGACTTTGGCAGGTGTGCGTACAGTACAATATACAGATCTTGTAACAAATCCACACCTGAACCTATATGACCCTATGAACCAGTGTCTCCCCAAGACATTTTTTAAACAAAAGAAAGAGAAAAATAAATAAATAAACCCTTAAATCACTCACGGGGTGTTGCAGAGAATGTCCCCACGTGGCTTTATGTCAGGTAGAAATGACATAACCCAATTCATACAGAGTATCTGGGGTTATAGAGATACAGGGTTAGAACTCCACTAGGCGCTACAGTATTTTATCTTAGATCCTTGTGATGATTAATTTTATGTTTCAATTGTATTGGATTATGAGCTGCCCAGCTACTTGGTCGAACTTTCTGAATGTGACTGTGAGGGTGTTTTGGTCTGACATAGACAATTAAGTAGATGGACTGAGAAAAGCTATTGTTGTCCCTAATATGAATCCACCTCACCTACCATTTGAAGGCCTTGAATAGAACATAATGGCTGACCTTGGAATAAGAAAACAATAATTTAGCTAAATTCAATGTAACAAAACTTATAGCAAAAGGGAGGATGAAGGGCACAGTAGGAGTAGAGAGAGAGCACAAGCTGTTTCCCTGGCTGGGGGATGGAGAGTAACTTCTGTCCCACAGCCAACCTTCAGCTTTGCAAAATAAGCCACATGATTATTGTTTCATTTTTTCCCAGATGTAATCAGTTGGGAACAAGGAATGGCAATCATACCAATCAACTCACAAAAGACTCACTTTAAGAACACCCAATTCCTAATACTACCTAGAAAAATAATGGATGTTACTCATTTTCAATGTGCATTTCATATGATTAGTGAATCCATTCAGCACCTTGTGTCATCTACTAGGAAATATCATTACTGCTCAAGATGACATAGAGGTGGGCGATGTCTCTCCGTGGTCAGTGTTGACCCACCCGTGGAAAGGTCAAGAGTTTGCTTCCAGCTGAAGGGCATGTACCTAGGTTGCAAGTTCAGTCAGGGCCTAGTCAGCTGCAAGCAGAACCCAATCAATATATGTCTCTCACATTGATATTGTTCTCTGTCTCCCTTCCTTTGTCTCTGAAAACCACCTTAAATAATAAATATAAGAATGACATTACTGAGCACCTCCTAAGGTCTAGGCACTATTCTAAGCATATTAATTCATAGTTCATTCCTTTGAACACTTCTTTGAAAACATGCATGTATAAAACAGGTGTTTCTCAAGCACCTTCATGTGCCAGTCTATTCTTCTAACTTTAGTACATGAGTTAACAAATTGGCAGATGTGGTTCCTTTCATTATTCCCTTTTTATGAAGAAGAAGACAAAGCTACAGGGAGATTAGCTTTCCCAGGTTCATAGCAATCCTTGAGAATCAAGGACAGTGATGGCGAACCTATGACATGCGCGTCAGAGGTAACACGTGAACTCATTTTTTTTGTTGATTTTTCTTTGTTAAATGGCATTTAAATATATAAAATAAATATCAAAAATATAAATCTTTGTTTTACTATGGTTGCAAATATCAAAAAATTTCTCTATGTGACACGGCACCAGAGGTAAGTTAGGGTTTTTCAAAATGCTGACACGCCGAGCTCAAAAGGTTCGCCATCACTGATCTAGGAGTTCTGACTCCATAGTCTAAGCTCTTAACATTCTAGGAGTTTCCCTCTTCCCAGGAACAAAGAGGCTGCTGAGCATCGGAGCATCCTTTCTCCAGGACAGTCTGTGTGATGGTTAATTTTATGTGTCAACTTGGCTCGGTCAACAACCAGCCACCCTGAATTTCACCTTAAAATGTACCTGGAGGTAGAGAAGCATAAATGCAGCAGCCCAGATGCTCACAGTTTAACCAGCAGAACTCCAAAATGGCAGAACAACCTCTTTGTAACTTAAAGGTAACACAGTTGACTTCCATTAAATCTGCAAACAAGTAGCAGGGATCCTACCATTGGAAAGGTGATCAGCAATCAAAGGAAAAAGTCCAGAATTGCCAGGTTTTTCTCCTTCTGCTAAACTGGTCCATGAAGTAGAGTAATATCGGACAGAAAGATTAAGGATAAAGATATGTTAAAATAGTACCCACAAGTTATTTAAAAGCAAACCGAAGCATTGGCTAGATCATCTGAGGCACAGATTCAAGCAATCCTCCCACATTGATCTCCCTGCCTGCTGTCTGAGATAGTCACACAACACACACACGCAGTTATGTGATTTTGTCTGATTCCTTTCACTTCAGCATCGATGTCATCACTGTAACATTGGCATTTGCTCAGGGCCCAGAAGCACACATCAGCGCCCTCCTAGAGACAGATGTGTCTACAACAGTTTTGAAGAACGTAGAGCAGCCACTCAATGTTTGCTCCCTCCCTTTGGCTTTTCTTCTGTTTAGAAACCTTGAAGCGGAAACCACAACAAAACTAGAGGCAGTGAGGGCGAGGAGGGAAGGGAATGAATAAATCCAGTACAGCAGGACTGGGGAGACTGGTAGGAAGAGCACCAGATGCCAGTATCAGCCAACCAATACCGTATATCTTTTCTTCTTCCCTCTACTGGACTCCTCCCAGATAGTTCCACCCTCTCCTTGCTGACAGAATAGAAATCGGTTACAATTCTGACATTATCCCTGAACATCTTCCAAGTTTGCCAGGACTCTTCTCAATCCCATGCGTTGCCAGCTTTGGACAGGCACTTTCTGAGAAGTGGAGGAACTGTTCTAAAGGACTTAATAAAAGGGTACTATTTTGAGATAGATTAAAAAAATAAGGGTTTAGGTTTTCTGATTTAAAAAACTCAAGAAGTTTTCTTTGATAAGAATTGAATAAAACAAAATGCAAATTTCATAACAAAAGTTACAAGTGTTGTAAATTTTAATACAAGATAAGAGCAAACATAGGTTATATAAATACAGAAATATAAGGTGAAAGAATAAATAAATGAATAAATAAATAAATAAACAAATAACAATAAATCACCATTCAGGCAGTAAGCTATCAGGGACCGTTGACCCAGGAACTGAATTTTCTAGCATTTTCTCACTTAATACTCTGACAAGAGATTTCCTGAGTAAAATTCAATAAATTCTGTGATTAGAGCAGATGTGAGAGCCTTTGGACATGACCCAGGACATATGTGCAAACGTGATCTGGCACATTCATCCCTGAGAATCCTTTCAGGGGGATCCCACGTCTCCATCCTTATTTCTTAGCCTTTCTTGCAAGGCTGTTATTGAGGGGAAGGATCTCATGATTTCCCCTCTGACAACCTCCCAGGCGCAGTCACTGTATTTCTTCTCCTTCAGGTAAAGATGGATGCCCTCGAAGTACGTCTTCAAGGCCTGGGGAGGGCCCTCCATGGCCAGGGCAGATCCTTCCTCTCGCCTCTCCTCCACCAAACACGCCTCCAGGTCTTCCAGCTGCCGATCGAGTCCTGAGTGCAGTAGGCCCACCAGGGTCGTGTTCCAGGTGACAGAGGAGTTCTCTGTGGGCAAGAGGTTGAAGACCTGCTGGAGCATCTCGTGGAGGACAACGATGGCCTGGGCCTTCTGGACCTGGCTGTCATTCACCGTTGCCCGGGGGAATCTGAAGTCCTTTCTGTCCTTCAGACAGAAGACAGGGGAGATCGTGCTCATTTGGTTCAGAAGGTCTAAGTTCTTCCTGCTGAGCAGGATGTGGTCCTGAGGCAGGTCACAGCCCAGAGCTCCCCCGGGGCCAGCGCTGAACACCACCAGGGCGGTGAGTAGAGAGAGCAGGAGGGCCATGGGCGAATGAGGGTGCTGCTGGCCTGGCTGAGCTGGGCGTCTGGAGAACAACTTTGGGCCAAAAGTTGTGCAATGACCTTCTTTCTAAGCATGGCCCTTAAATAGGGAACACAACGATTTTCATTTTCTAAACATTTCTTTCCACTTTCCCTTCCTTTTTTGTTTTCTTTTAGGTGGTCTAAGGAGATGTCATCAATCTGCAATACTAATTTCCTTTTTAAATTCCCAAAAACTTGAGATGTTTCAGTCCAGGGGGATACTTAGTCAAATGAAAAGGTCTTTGTCCTAAAGTCAGAGTTTAGGTAGATGTGTAAATACTTACACACATGCACATACATATGTGTTTATTGCATAAATACAACTCTTCTCTGCTTTAGAAACAGAAATGCTCAGTGATTCTGGGCAACCTTCTGCCCTGCTTACTTTGCACAGGGAGCCAGGCTCCCTCATCCCTGTGGGCTTGTGTAATTTGTCAGGTACCTACCAGACTCAGGTGGTAAATAATCTCGTTAGAACCAAGGACTGAGTGTAATTTACTGTTGTGTTCACTGCAGAGGCTGAGGTTATTAGTGACTGTGTTTCGGGGATGTTTCTCTTCTAGATCCCATTCCTGCAGGGCCCTGTGGTTCTGCTTCACGGGGGCCACTAGGTCAGGACTCTAGACATTGCCATTTCTTTCCAGCATTTGTAACTGGTTGTTAGTGCTCCTCAGGCTGTGCCAATACCCCCGGCAGGAATCCAGGTTCTTTGCTGGTGGCTGTAGGTGTGGAGATTCTCATAAGAAGATAGTAATATGTTTCCAGCACCACCCCGTTCATGAGGCTGATATCAGCTCTAGTCACCCTTTGCCTCTGGAGTGACAGTGTCCTCAACCCAGCCTCTCTTGGACTCCCCCCATGGAGGACAGGCTCACCCCATCCTGAGGTCCTTAGAATTCTCCCCAGGTGGAGGGGCTTGCGTCTTTGTGGCAAAATAATCATCAGGATCCTCCAGTTCTCCCCACCCCGGGAAGGTTTGTGTGAAGGACCCTTGTTCTCTGTGGTGACGGGCTCCTCTCCTGAGCCAGCACCCAGGTGTCAGTGGTGTCCCAAGCCCTCAGAGCTGACAGCAAACGTTTATTTTGTCTACGTAGATGGGGAATTAGGTATCCATTTGCAATCATTGATCTTCAGGAGGCCAAATATTTTTATTTGGCAAGTGCAGCTTCTATTATTAAATTCTCTGTTTAAATTATTTCACACATTATGCTCAGGATTTCTCAGCTGGGCACGGGAGATTCAATGACGTCTCTCAATAGAAACTTGTAGAACAGAAGCTGGCGAACTGCAGCTGTTCATTCAGTCTGTGTGTTTCTCTTGGGCTTCTCTGTTCATTCCTCTGTGTCTCATGCTCAGGACGCAGGGCAGTGAGGCTCAGGCTACTAAGTCAGGGAGAAACAGCCTTCTTTCCTTAATTATTCATGATGCTTCATTGTAAATGTAAAGAACAACATCGTCATTACATAGTGTTTTACTGGGCATAGTCTGTGTTGCTCCTCTGACATGATTTTCTACTTCATCCTGAGGTTCATATAAAGGGAAGTAAGAAAGTCAAAGGGACTTCACCATTTTTCTCTATAATTATTTCGAGTTGAGACTTTTTATTTCTCATTTTAACATTCCCAGAAAGCAAAATCGACAGTTGTTTGTGGGCAAAATTAAAACTAATAGAATTCTGCATGTCAACAAAGTGAAAGAAGGGGAGTGGCTTCTGCTGACAAGAGGACCAAGTGTCAGTTCGCAGAATTGACTGCAGCCACACAGGGCCCTGGTGCTGTGGCAGAGGGAGGGGGAAGCCAGCCCTGAGCTCCTACAAGGCAGGGATGGGCTGCCTCTGCCAGAGGCTCAAACAGGAGGACCTTCTGGGTCAGTGACCAGCCACGTCCTTTCCTGTCATTTAATCCACATGCGATCAGCTCTGAGGACAGAAGGGAAGACTCACAGCCACCAGCTCTCAACATCCTGAGACCTCGACCCCCACTGCTGGACCAGGAACCCTCCGTGGCTGCATCATGGACATTAACCCTGGTCTGGGTGCTCGATGTAGTTAATAAATCCACTCAGCTACAGAGAAGATGGCCTTGAGAAATCTGGACTTGAGAGCAATGGCATTGGATGCTCCTAAAAGAGTGTGCTCTTAATTTAAATAATTATATTGCTATTTTACAGTAAAAGATAAAATTTTATTGCATGTTCACTATGGTCTAACTACTGTTCTAAGATCTTTGAAATGGCTCATTGAACCTTCTCAATGTCCCTATTTCCAATAAACTTTTTTATAGCACTATTATGCAGTATCAATCTGGAGTGATGAATTATTTGGAAGGTACCACGAATCCAAGGTCAAACCCTTTAGGAGATTGAGATAACCGTTTGTCTGGAAGGGCCCGTTTACAGATGACAAGGATAGTAAAGGACATGGGATTTATGCACCAAGGAGAGGCCGAGGCATGAGAGCACTGAGCAGGGAGGGTGGGGTGGTAACGGATTCCAAGTTCTACTTCATGTCCCAGTGGATTGCTGTCTGTTGTTCTGTATGACATCACCAGTGTGGTTCGAGTCTATAAAACTGACTGACATTAAGTTCTAAGGAAAAGTAGACAACAATCTTTTTAGATAGATTTTATATAGTTTGACTTTTCTGACAATTGAAACAAGTTTGTTGCTGGCACTGGAGTAACCGTGGTGCCTCCAATTCCCAGCAGGCTGCTGTGGGGGTGTCCCCTGTGCTGGGGACACTGCTGTTGGCCACGTCTCTGTGGGAGAGCTCTGTTCTCAGCATCCACTTCCATCTTCTCCGGCTGTGAACCAGAAGGACCTGCAGAAACAGGTGCCTCAGTGCAGGCCCTTCCCAGTGTTCCCCTCCTGAGGGCCTGCCTGTTCCAGTCCAGGCTTTACCTGTCTCTGTTCTGCCCAGTTCTCCAGCCCCTGCTGACTTTCATCTCCTTCCCTTTCCTAGATGTGCTCTGTCTCCTGTTCCATGTTCACCAGATCAGAGGCTACTTCTCAACTCTTTGCACTCAGTGCATCACCTAGATCGGCTCAGACCAGCTGCTGGGAGCATAGGTGATAGTGCCCTGTACAGTCCTGTCCTTGAAAACACCCCCTGTGATCTACCCTAATTTCTCTCTGTACAACTGGGTAGAATAGAATCAAGTTCCCAGAAAAAATTGGGGGCACACTTTGAGTTGGCCAAGTTTCCAAATAGAAGGTGCCCATGACCTACAATCCTTGTTTACACATGAGCCAAACTTAAGAGTCCTGTGATCAGAAATGCTTGCATTGTGCTCTTCCACAAACGCAAAATAAAGTTCTGTAACGATCCAGGTCAGGATAGTTTTCTGTTGATCAGTTACAAGAGCCAGCGTGAACCTAACTGGCCAATGTCTTTAATCAAACATTATCCTGAAGAACCTTTCCATTTAAAAAAAATGGAGGGTTTGTGGGTGATGCCTGGGTGCCCGCCAACTGAGGAGATGGATGAGGACGGGCTTCCTCTCATGGGGTCGGGCATTGACCTGACCAAGGTGCCAGCTCTCCAACAGGAAAGAACGGTGGCCTTCCTAAACCAGCTTGTGGTCCACACTGTGCAGTTCCTCAGCCGCTTCTCCACAGTCTGTGAGGAGAAGCTACAGACCTTTCTCTTCGTATCCAGCGAATTGAAACAACTCTCAATATTTTAGATGCATTTTGTCACCTATCCCAGGCCTAGATGATGTCACAGTTGAAGTCTCCCCTGTAAGTGTCACTGGAGCCACAAATGTAACCACTTCAGAGCCATCACAGCAGAACAGTTTACAAGAATCTGGACCACAGGAAAGTGAAGTAACAGCAGAAAATATCTTAACTAGCCAAGGATCCGAGATATGCCAGATATCTCAAAATGGTTCCAGTGGGTGTCCCAGTGATGGCAATAGGAAACAAAAGGATATCACAAGGACTAGACCCAGATCTTCTCGAGAGGCCAGATGCTCCAGTGCCTGATAGCGAAGGTGAAAAAAATGCAGAAGAAAGTTCAGATAGTGCATCCTCTTTTAGTGACTAAGATTAACTTTCATCATAATTACAGATAACATGTGTAGATGTACTTTAAGTTCTATCAGAAAGAGAGTCTGAACTTGACCTCTTTTTCAAAACAACATCAAGTGACCAGATATTCACCACGAAGCTTCGTCAGTGCTAAAATTGTAATAATAATGAAGCATTTATATAACCTGGAAACAGATGGAATTTATAATTTGGAAAGAGCAAATAACGCCGATCCCCTCCACCACCACTGTCACAAAAAATTAAACAGTAAAAAAAATTGTTATAAAATTGTTTATTTAAGAAAGATCATGTACCTCTCTCTAAACATCATTTAGTAAATTCCTGATGTACACTATATTTTTAAAATAACCGCTTGAGTTTGGTGTCAGGTATTTCACAGCTGGTGCAGAAATGTGAGTGGAGATTGTTTTAGGGCTTAGCAAACAATGCAATTGAAGAGAGGGAGAGTCAGCATATAAATTCATTCTGAATTAGTTGCCTTTCCTTTGAGGATTGTTACATGATTCCAACGCGTAGTGTAATTTCGACTCTAACGACCTCCCAGGCACACGAGCTGTATTTCTTCTCCTTCAGGTAGCTATGGATTCTTTGGAAGTACTTCCGGACGAGAATTCCCACATTGGGACAAGCCCGGATTTCTCCTTCCCTCTGCTCCAGGTGCTCCAGGCTGTGGTGAAGGCTGGACAGTAGTTGAGACAGGAGGGTGTGGTCCCGTGCAGCCAGGCTGCGCTGTGCTCTGAAGAGGTGGAAGATCTGCAGGAGCATCAGATGGTGGAAACAGGTGTGTTGTATCTTCTTCATTTGTATGATTGTTTGTAAATTCCAAGGGAATTTGAAGTCGTTTCTGTCATCCAGGCATAAGTGAGGGGGCGTACTTTGTAGCTGTGACAAAAGAATTAAGACTGTCCCTTTGTCTCGTGTATGGACCCGATGTATGTCCTCCTCTAGAGAACCAGCAGGGATGGAGCAGAGCATCACCCCTGCCAGCAGCCACAGAGAGATCTGGGCCATTGCGAATTCCAGTGATTCAGGAGACTACCGCCAGGGGGAGGCGCGGGCACAATTAGCAGCCGCTTTCCTTCCTGGGATTCCTGGAAAGCACGCTTCTCCCGGTGGCCGCCAGAGGGCGCGCAGGAGGCCTTAAGTGAAGCTGCTTTTGGGGAAAGTGCAGTCAGGCTGGTCTGAGAGCAGAAGCGCTGGCCGCCCCGCAGAGCGCCTGGTGCTGCTTTAATAGTGAAGGTGGAACCCTCCATTCCTGCGCCACCGTCGCCGCTGAAGAAGGAGCTCTGCCTGCGCCTCCCGCGGACATTGTTCTCAGGAAACCAGCACCGGCCCCGGCCTTCTCTGCGCTTCCCCAGGAGTGTGGGGCTTTCCTTTTGCACGGAAGCTCCAGCGAGGCCATTTCCACCGGGAATCCGTGTGCTGGGGGGTCAGAGGCTGGAAGGAGAGCGTGTTGGGGGGTTTGCACAGAAAAGGGGCGCTTTGTGCGCGAGGTGCCCCCAGACTCAGAGCCGGATGCGGGAAGGACGGGTGCGACTGCTCCGCGCTGGGGACGCTGTGGGGTGAGTGGGGCGCCCGGCCCCGGGAGGGGCGGCTCTGCAGGGGCTTTGGGGCTTTTGTGTGATGTCTGAACGTGACAACCTTAGGGAGCCATGGGGTAAAGTTAAAAACACTGGAAAGTGCGAGCATTGACAAGGCTCTTCCTGAAGCCACTCAAAATATTATTAAAGTACTTTAATATTAAATATAAATATGAAGCTTAATGTTTAAGAAATATTTTATATTCAAGCATCACTTTAACATTTAAAATAGTTTAGTATGAAATAAATATTGCTTAAATTTTAAATATATTTTAAACGTGGAAACAACACATTCTCTTAAACTTTAAAAAATATTTAAATATTGATTTAAATATCCACATAATATTTAAAATATTTTAATCTTAAGACATCATCTATTAGGATTTTTAAAATACTCATATATTGAATATTAACTGAAAATTTTCAATGTTTTAATTTTTACCATTCAGACTATAAAAACTCCATGTGTGAAACTTCCAGTTTATTTCAACTGTATTTTATTTGTACCCAAACAAGGATTTGATATAATTTCATTGTCTTGGCTGGAATGGAAGCAAACACTGTTTAGTGAGGATGAATTGTGTTCAGCCTGGCCTGCCTGGCTTAGCACTGGAGCTTCTGCCTATGAAAGCAGGAAGTCCTGGTTTCATTTCTGGTCTGGGCACAGGCCCTCCTTGCAACCTGGATCCCGGTGGGGCTTGCAGGAGGCAGCAGTTCAATGATTCTCTCTCATCATGGATATTTCCATCTGTCTCTCCCTTTACCTTCTGTTCAGAAATCAATAAAAGTATTTTATTTAAGATATTATTTTTTATAAAAGGGATTACTTGTTTTTGTTGAGTTTCTTGTAACCACCTGACAATGGTGAATCATTTTTCTTTAACTTCACTTTACTGAAACCTCATCACAGGTTTGCACCTTGAATGAATCGTTAAAAGGAAAACTTGGTGCCGTGTACAGGCTGGAGAGGACAGTTAGCAGGTCAGATCTTTTCCTTTTCTTTGGTTAGAATTTTGTAGACTGAATGGAGCTTGCTAAAATTATATTTGCACTGTTTCCCCTCCCTTCTTAAGCCTCTGAGGGACTTGCAAGTGTAAGGTCATTTCATGTCTCTAAAATGTTGACATTTTGTTCACCATGGATGTGCTGCATTAATTCATTTTTTCGTATTGCCTGGAAGTATTATGTGTCTTGATGACTCAGATGTGAGTCCTTCTTAAACCATGTGCTTGAGGGAAGTACTCTCCCCTTCTGCTAACCCAGGAACGAGCTTTTGAATGAGTGTTGTGATCTTCAAGGGCTGAAAACCTAGGTAAGTCCCAATTCTTACCAGCATCACCCTCTGCCTCTTGCTTGTCTGTTTGTTTATGTTCTCCTGAGCCTCAAATAACACCCCCAGAGGTGGTCTGCCTCTGAGGGTGAAAGAGGGGACTATTGAGCTCATTATTCCCACTCACAGAACAGCAGAGTTTTGTCAGGAGCCTTTCCTCAGAGCTGGTTCTCTGCAGAGTGGGCTCTGAGATTCCTCTGGTTCCTGCGCCAGACACTGATCTTGGTGTAACCTGTGCTGTCCAATTTCCCCAGCACCGTTTATTGAAGAGTCTGTCTTACTCTATTGTATGCTCTTGCCGCCTTGACAAATATTAACTTTGCATAATCGCATGGGTTTACTTCTGGGATCTCTGTTCTGTTCCAATGATCTATATGCCTGTTCTTGTGCCAGTACCAGGCTGTTAAGATTACAGTGGCTTCGCCGTATCACTTGATATCTGGTATTGTTATTCCTCCAAGTTTGTTCTTCTTCTTCACCATTGCTGGGGCTATTTGAGTTTTCTTCTGTTCCATATCCATTTTTGGAGTATTTATTCTAGATCTGTGAAATATGCTGTTGGTATTTTAATCGGGATGGCATTGAATCTATAGATTTCTTTGGGTAGGTTGGACATTTTAATGATGTTAATTCTACGAATCCATAAACACTGTATGTTCTTCCACTTTTTTATACCTTCCTCTGTTTCTTTTGTTCAATAGTTTTCTAAGTGTAAGACTTTTATCTCCCTGGTTAAGTTTATTCCTAGGTTTCTTAAGTTTTTTGGGTACTATGGTAAATTGGATTGTTTGTTTCGTTCTTCTTTCTGAGAATTGATTATTGGTATATAACGCCATAGAGCAAAGAAAACTTGTTCAATAAATGGTCTGGGATGATTGGAAAGCCACATGCAAAAGAATGGAACTGGGTTTCAGTTTGTCCCCATGAATAAAACTTAACTGAAAAGGGATTAAATACATAAATAGAAGATCTGAAAAAATAAAATCAATAGAAGAAAGCGTACGTACTTAATGTATAGGCCTTGGCTTTAGAGAACATTTTATGAACTTGACTCCAAAGGCAAGTGAAGTGAAGACAAAAATAAATGAATGGGACTATATCAAACTAACAAGCTTCTGAAAAACAAAAGAATCTGACAACCAAACAAAGAGGCAACATAGGAACTGGAGATAATATTTGCAAACAATAGCTCCAACAAAGGTTTAATATCCAAACTATATAAAGAACTCATAAAACTCAACACTAAACAAACTACCCAACTAGAACATGGGCAGAGAACCTGAATAGACGTCTCTCCCAAGAAGACATAAAAACATCCAACAGATACATGAAAAGATGTTCAATGTCACTAGCAATTTGGGAAACGCAAATCAAAACTATAAGACACCAGGTCGCATCAGTTAGAATGGCTATTACCAATAAGACAAGTAATAACAAGTGTTGGAGAAGTTGTGGGTAAGGGGAACCCTCATTCATTGGGAATATAGGTGCAGCCACTATGGATAACAGTCTGGCGATTTCCCTACAAAATGAAGACTAGAGCTACGTGCCATATGAGCCAGCAATCCCTCTCTTGTGTATATACCTAAAAAACTCGAAAACATGTTTCACAAAGATATATGCACCCCTCTGTTCATTGCAGCATTATTCACTGTGGCCAACACATGGAGACCACCAACGTGTCCTTCAATAGAGAATTGGTGAAAGAAGACGTGGAACATAGATGCCATGGAATACTAATAAGAAAAGATGAAATACTGAAATTTGGGACAACCTAGCTGGATCCTGAGAATATTATGCTACATGAAATAAGTGACGCAGAAAAAGCTGAGCACCATGTGATCTCATATGTGGGATGTCAAACTAAACTCATGGACACAAACAGTAGTGTGGTGGTTGCCAGAGGGGAGTGTGCGGGAGGGTGGGGAGTGAAGGGGGACTTACAGTGACAGAAGAGCATGTGACTTTGGCAGGTGTGCGTACAGTACAATATACAGATCTTGTAACAAATCCACACCTGAACCTATATGACCCTATGAACCAGTGTCTCCCCAAGACATTTTTTAAACAAAAGAAAGAGAAAAATAAATAAATAAACCCTTAAATCACTCACGGGGTGTTGCAGAGAATGTTCCCACGTGGCTTTATGTCAGGTAGAAATGACAAAACCCAATTTATACGGAGTATCTGGGGTTATAGAGATACAGGGTTAGAACTCCACTAGGCGCTACAGTATTTTATCTTAGATCCTTGTGATGATTAATTTTATGTTTCAATTGTATTGGATTATGAGCTGCCCAGCTACTTGGTCGAACTTTCTGAATGTGTCTGTGAGGGTGTTTTGGTCTGACATAGACAATTAAGTAGATGGACTGAGAAAAGCTATTGTTGTCCCTAATATGAATCCACCTCACCTACCATTTGAAGGCCTTGAATAGAACATAATGGCTGACCTTGTAATAAGAAAACAATAATTTAGCTAAATTCAATGTAACAAAACTTATAGCAAAAGGGAGGATGAAGGGCACAGTAGGAGTAGAGAGAGAGCACAAGCTGTTTCCCTGGCTGGGGGATGAAGGAGAGTAACTTCTGTCCCACAGCCAACCTTCAGCTTTGCAAAATGAGCCACATGATTATTGTTTCATTTTTTCCCAGATGTAATCAGTTGGAAACAAGGAATGGCAATCATACCAATCAACTCACAAAAGACTCACTTTAAGAACACCCAATTCCTAATACTACCTAGAAAAATAATGGATGTTACTCATTTTCAATGTGCATTTCATATGATTAGTGAATCCATTCAGCACCTTGTGTCATCTACTAGGAAATATCATTACTGCTCAAGATGACATAGAGGTGGGCGATGTCTCTCCGTGGTCAGTGTTGACCCACCCGTGGAAAGGTCAAGAGTTTGCTTCCAGCTGAAGGGCATGTACCTAGGTTGCAAGTTCAGTCAGGGCCTAGTCAGCTGCAAGCAGAACCCAATCAATATATGTCTCTCACATTGATATTGTTCTCTGTCTCCCTTCCTTTGTCTCTGAAAACCACCTTAAATAATAAATATAAGAATGACATTACTGAGCACCTCCTAAGGTCTAGGCACTATTCTAAGCATACTAATTCATAGTTAATTCCTTTGAACACTTCTTTGAAAACATGCATGTATAAAACAGGTGTTTCTCAAGCACCTTCATGTGCCAGTCTGTTCTTCTAACTTTAGTACATGAGTTAACAAATTGGCAGATGTGGTTCCTTTCATTATTCCCTTTTTATGAAGAAGAAGACAAAGCTACAGGGAGATTAGCTTTCCCAGGTTCATAGCAATCCTTGAGAATCAAGGACAGTGATGGCGAACCTATGACATGCGCGTCAGAGGTAACACGTGAACTCAATTTTTGTTGATTTTTCTTTATTAAATGGCATTTAAATATATAAAATAAATATCAAAAATATAAGTCTTTGTTTTACTATGGTTGCAAATATCAAAAACTTTCTATATGCGACATGGCACCAGAGTTAAGTTAGGGTTTTTCAAAATGCTGACACGCCGAGCTCAAAAGGTTCGCCATCCCTGATCTAGCAGTTCTGACTCCGTAGTCTAAGCTCTTAACATTCTAGGAGTTTCCCTCTTCCCAGGAACAAAGAGGCTGCTAAGCATCGGAGCATCCTTTCTCCAGGACAGTCCGTGTGATGGTTAATTTTATGTGTCAACTTGGCTCGGTCAACCACCGGCCACCCTGAATTTCACCTTAAAATGTACCTGGAGGTAGAGAAGCATAAATGCAGCAGCCCAGACGGTCCCAGTTTAACCAGCAGAACTCCAAAATGGCGGAACAACCTCTTTGTAACTTAAAGGTAACACAGTTGACTCCCATTAAATCTGCAAACAAGTAGCAGGGATAATACCATTGGAAAGGTGACAGGCAATCAAAGGAAAAGTCCAGAATTGCCAGGTTTTTCTCCTTCTGCTAAACTGGTCCATGAAGTAGAGTAATATCGGACAGAAAGATTAAGGATAAAGATATGTTAAAATAGTACCCACAATTTATTGAAAAGCAAACTGAAGCATTGGCTAGATCATCTGAGGCACAGATTCAAGCAATCTTCCCACAATGATCTCTCTGCCTGCTGTCTGAGATAGTCACACAACACGCACACGCAGTTATGTGATTTTGTCTGATTCCTTTCACTTCAGCATCGATGTCATCACTGTAACATTGGCATTTGCTCAGGGCCCAGAAGCACACATCAGCGCCCTCCTAGAGACAGATGTGTTTACAACAGTTTTGAAGAACGTAGAGCAGCCACTCAATGTTTGCTCCCTCCCTTTGGCTTTTCTTCTGTTTAGAAACCTTGAAGCGGAAACCACAACAAAACTAGAGGCAGTGAGGGCGAGGAGGGAAGGGAATGAATACATCCAGGACAGCAGGACTGGGGAGACTGGTAGGAAGAGCACCAGATGCCAGTATCAGCCAACCAATACCGTATATCTTTTCTTCTTCCCTCTACTGGACTCCTCCCAGATAGTTCCACCCTCTCCTTGCTGACAGAATAGAAATCGGTTACAATTCTGACATTATCCCTGAACATCTTCCAAGTTTGCCAGGACTCTTCTCAATCCCATGCGTTGCCAGCTTTGGACAGGCACTTTCTGAGAAGTGGAGGAACTGTTCTAAAGGACTTAATAAAAGGGTACTATTTTGAGATAGATTAAAAAAATAAGGGTTTAGATTTTCTGATTTAAAAAACTCAAGAAGTTTTCTTTGATAAGAATTGAATAAAACAAAATGCAAATTTCATAACAAAAGTTACAAGTTTTGTAAATTTTAATACAAGATAAGAGCAAACATAGGTTATATAAATACAGAAATATAAGATGAAAGAATAAATAAATAAATAAATAAATAAACAAATAACAATAAATCACCATTCAGGCAGTAAGCTATCAGGGACCATTGACCCAGGAACTGAATTTTCTAACATTTTCTCACTTAATACTCTGACAAGAGATTTCCTGAGTAAAATTCAATAACTTCTGTTATTAGAGCAGATGTGAGAGCCTTTGGACATGACCCAGGACATATGTGCAAACGTGATTTGGCACATTCATCCCTGAGAATCCTTTCAGGGGGATCCCACGTCTCCATCCTTATTTCTTAGCCTTTCTTGCAAGGCTGTTATCGAGGGGAAGGATCTCATGATTTCCCCTCTGACAACGTCCCAGGCGCAGTCACTGTATTTCTTCTCCTTCAGGTAAAGATGGATGCCCTCGAAGTACGTCTTCAAGGCCTGGGGAGGGCCCTCCATGGCCAGGGCAGATCCTTCCTCTCGCCTCTCCTCCACCAAACACGCCTCCAGGTCTTCCAGCTGCCGATCGAGTCCTGAGTGCAGTAGGCCCACCAGGGTCGTGTTCCAGGTGACAGAGGAGTTCTCTGTGGGCAAGAGGTTGAAGACCTGCTGGAGCATCTCGTGGAGGACAACGATGGCCTGGGCCTTCTGGACCTGGCTGCCATCCACCGTTGCCCGGGGGAATCTGAAGTCCTTTCTGTCCTTCAGACAGAAGACAGGGGAGATCGTGCTCATTTGGTTCAGAAGGTCTAAGTTCTTCCTGCTGAGCAGGACGTGGTCCTGAGGCAGGTCACAGCCCAGAGCTCCCCCGGGGCCAGCGCTGAACACCACCAGGGCAGTGAGTACAGAGAGCAGGAGGGCCATGGGTGAACGAGGGTGCTGCTGGCCTGGCTGAGCTGGGCGTCTGGTGAACAACTTTGGGCCAAAAGTTGTGCAATGACCTTCTTTCTAAGCATGGCCCTTAAATAGGGAACACAACGATTTTCATTTTCTAAACATTTCTTTCCACTTTCCCTTCCTTTTTTGTTTTCTTTTAGGTGGTCTAAGGAGATGTCATCAATCTGCAGTACTAATTTCCTTTTTAAATTCCCACACACTTAGATGTTTCAGTCCATGTGGATACTTAGTCAAATGAAAAGGTCTTTGTCCTAAAGTCAGAGTTTAGGTAGGTGTGTAAATACTTACACACATGCACATACATATGTGTTTATTGCATAAATACAACTCTTCTCTGCTTTAGAAACAGAAATGCTCAGTGATTCTGGGCAACCTTGTGCCCTGCTTACTTTGCACAGGGAGCCAGGCTCCCTCATCCCTGTGGGCTTGTGTAATTTGTCAGGTACCTACCAGACTCAGGTGGTAAATAATCTCGTTAGAACCAAGGACTGAGTGTAATTTACTGTTGTGTTCACTGCAGAGGCTGAGGTTATTAGTGACTGTGTTTTGGGGATGTTTCTCTTCTAGATCCCATTCCTGCAGGGCCCTGTGGTTATGCTTCACGGAGGCCACTAGGTCAGGACTCTAGACATTGCCATTTCTTTCCAGCATTTGTAACTGGTTGTTAGTGCTCCTCAGGCTGTGCCAATACCCCCGGCAGGAATCCAGGTTCTTTGCTGGTGGCTGTCGGTGTGGAGATTCTCATAAGAAGATAGTAATATGTTTCCAGCACCACCCCGTTCATGAGGCTGATATCAGCTCTAGTCACCCTTTGCCTCTGGAGTGACCATGTTCTCAACCCAGGCGCTCTGGGACTGCCTCCCTGAGGACAGGCTCACCCCATCCTGAGGTCCTTAGAATTCTCCCCAGGTGAAGGGGCTTGTGTCTTTGTGGCAAAATAAGCATCAGGGTCCTCCTGCTCCCCCGGGAAGGTTTGTGTGAAGAACCCTTGTTCTCTGTGGTGACCGGCTCCTCTCCTGAGCCAGCACCCAGGTGTCAGTGGTGTCCCAAGCCCTCAGCCCTGACAGCAAACATTTATTTTGTCTACGTAGATGGGGAATTAGGTATCCATTTGCAATCATTGATCTTCAGGAGGCCAATAATTTTTATTTTGCAAGTGCAGCTTCTATTATTAAATTCTCTGTTTAAATTATTTCACACATTATGCTTAGGATTTCTCAGCTGGGCACGGGAGATTCAATGACGTCTCTCAATAGAAACTTGTAGAACAGAAGCTGGTGAACTGCAGCTGTTCATTCAGTCTGTGCGTTTCTCTTGGGCTTCTCTGTTCATTCCTCTGTGTCTCATGCTCAGGACGCAGGGCAGTGAGGCTCAGGCTACTAAGTCAGGGAGAAACAGCCTTCTTTCCTTAATAATTCATGATTCTTCATTTTAAATGTAAATAACAACATCGTCATTACATAGTGTTTTACTGGGCATAGTCTGTGTTGCTCCTCTGCCATGATTTTCTACTTCATCCTGAGGTTCATATAAAGGGAAGTAAGAAAGTCAAAGGGACTTCACCATTTTTCTCTATAATTATCACGACTTGAGACTTTTTATTTCTCATTTCATCTTTCCCAGAAAGCAAAATCGACAGTTGTTTGTGGGCAAAATTAAAACTAATAGAATTCTGCATGTCAACAAAGTGAAAGAAGGGGAGTGGCTTCTGCTGACAAGAGGACCAAGTGTCAGTTGACAGAATTGACTGCAGCCACACAGGGCCCTGGTGCTGTGGCAGAGGGAGGGGGAAGCCAGCCCTGAGCTCCTCCAAGGCAGGGGTGGGCTGCCTCTGCCAGAGGCTCAAACAGGAGGACCTTCTGGGTCAGGGACCAGCCACGTCCTTTCCTGTCATTTAATCCACATGCGATCAGCTCTGAGGACAGAAGGGAAGACTCACAGCCACCAGCTCTGAACAGCCTGAGACCTCGACCCCCACTGTTGGAATGGAACCTTCCGTGGCTGCATCATGGACATTAACCTGGTCTGGGTGCTCGATGTAGTTAATAAATCCACTCAGCTACAGAAAAGATGGCCTTGAGAAATATGGGTTTGAGAGAAATAGATTTGGATGTTCCTAAAGAGTGTGCTCTTAATTTAAGTAATAATTATATAAATATTTTACAGTAAATGATAACAAAATTTTACTGCATGCTAACTTTGGACCAACCACTGTTCTAAGATCTTTGAAATGGTGAATTCAACCTTTTCAATATCCCTGTTTGTATTGAACTAGTTTATACCACTATTATGCAGTATCAATCTGCATCAATGAATTATTTGGAAGGTACCACGATTCCAAGGTCAAACCCTTAAGGAGCTTGAGATAACCGTTTGTCTGGAAGGGCCCGTTTACAGATGACAAGGACAGTAAAGGACATGGGATTTATGTACCAAGGAGATGCCGCGGCATGAGAGCACTGAGCAGGGAGGGTGGGGTGGTATCGGATTCCAGGTTCTATTCATGTCCCAGTGGATTGCTGTCTGTTGTTCTGTATGACATCACCAGTGTGGCCTGAGTCCATAGAACTGACTGACATTAAGTTCTAAGGAAAAGTAGACAACAATCTTTTTAGATAGTTTTTATATAGTTGACTTTTCTGACAATTGAAACAAGTTTGTTGCTGGCACTGGAGTAACCGTGGTGCCTCCAATAACCAGCAGGCTGCTGTGGGGGTGTCCCCTGTGCTGGGGACACTGCTGTTGGCCACGTCTCTGTGGAGAGCTCTGCTCTCAGCATCCACTTCCATCTTCTCCCTCTGAACCAGAAGGATCGGCAGAAACAGGTGCCTCAGTCCGAGCCCTTCCCAGTGTTCCCCTCCTGAGGACCTGCCTGTTCCAGTCCAGGCTTTACCTGTCTCTGTTCTGCCCAGTTCTCCAGCCCCTGCTGACTTTCATCTCCTTCCTGTTCCTAGGTGTGCTCCATCTCCTGTTCCATGATCACCAGATGAGAGGCTACTTCTCAACTCTTTGCACTTAGTGCATCACCTAGATTGGTTCAGACCAGCTGCTGGGAGCATAGGTGATAGTGCCCTGTACATTCCTGTTCTTGTAAACACCCCCTGTGATCTACCCTAATTTCTCTCTGTACAAATGGGTAGAATAGAATCATGTTCCCAGAAAAATTTGGCGACTCATGTTGAGTTGGCCAAGTTTCCAAACAGAAGGTGCCCATGACCTACAATCCTTGTTTACACATGAGCCAAACTTAAGAGTCCTGTGATCAGAAATGCTTGCATTGTGCTCTTCCACAAACACAAAATAAAGTTCTGTAACGATCCAGGTCAGGATAGTTTTCTGTTGATCAGTTACAAGAGCCAGCGTGAACCTAACTGGCAAATGTCTTTAATCAAACATTATCCTGAAGAACCTTTCCATTAAAAAAATGGAGGGTTTGTGGGTGATGCCTGGGTGCCCCGCCAACTGAGGAGATGGATGAGGACGGGTTTCCTCTCATGGGGTCGGGCATTGACCTGACCAAGGTGCCAGCTCTCCAACAGGAAAGAACGGTGGCATTCCTGAACCCGCTTGTGGTGCACACTGTGCAGTTCCTCAGCCGCTTCTCCACAGTCTGTGAGGAGAAGCTGCAGACCTTTCTCTTCGTATCTAGTGAATTGAAACAACTCTCAATATTTTAGATGCAATTTGTCACCTATCCCAGGCCTAGATGATGTCACAGTTGAAGTCTCCCCTGTAAGTGTCACTGGAGTCACAAATGTAACCACTTCAGAGCCATCACAGCAGAACAGTTTACAAGAATCTGGACCACAGGAAAGTGAAGTAACAGCAGAAAATATCTTAACTAGCCAAGGATCCGAGATATGCCCGATATCTCAAAATGGTTCCAGTGGGTGTCCCAGTGATGGCAATAGGAAACAAAAGGATATCACAAGGACTAGACCCAGATCTTCTCGAGAGGCCAGATGCTCCAGTGCCTGATAGCAAAGGTGAAAAAAATGCAGAAGAAAGTTCAGATAGTGCATCCTCCTTTAGTGACTAAGATTAACTTTCATAATAATTACAGATAACATGTGTAGATGTACTTTACGTTCTATCAGAAAGAGAGTCTGAACTTGACCTCTTTTTCAAAACAACATCAAGTGACCAGATATTCACCACCAAGCTTTGTCACTGCTAAAATTGTAATAATAATGAAGCATTTATATAACCTGGAAACAGATGGAATTTATAATTTGGAAAGAGCAAATAACCCCGATCCCCTCCACCACCACTGTCCCAAAAAATTAAACAGTAAAAAAAATTGTTATAAAATTGTTTATTTAAGAAAGATCATGTACCTCTCTCTAAACATCATTTAGTAAATTCCTGATGTACACTATATTTTTAAAATAACCGCTTGAGTTTGGTGTCAGGTATTTCACAGCTGGTGCAGAAATGTGAGTGGAGATTGTTTTAGGGCTTAGCAAACAATGCAATTGAAGAGAGGGAGAGTCAGCATATAAATTCATTCTGAATTAGTTGCCTTTCCTTTGAGGATTGTTACATGATTCCAAAGCGTAGTGTAATTTCCACTCTAACGACCTCCCAGGCACAGGAGCTGTATTTCTTCTCCTTCAGGTAGCTATGGATTCTTTGGAAGTACTTCCGGATGAGAATTCCCACATTGGGACAAGCCCGGATTTCTCCTTCCCTCTGCTCCAGGTGCTCCAGGCTGTGGTGAAGGCTGGACAGTAGTTGAGACAGGAGGGTGTGGTCCCATGCAGCCAGGCTGCGCTGTGCTCTGAAGAGGTGGAAGATCTGCAGGAGCATCAGATGGTGGAAACAGGTGTGTTGTATCTTCTTCATTTGTATGATTGTTTCTAAATTCCAAGGGAATTTGAAGTCGTTTCTGTCATCCAGGCATAAGTGAGGGGGCGTCCTTTGTAGTTGTGACAGAAGAATTAAGACTCTCCCTTTGTCTCGTGTATGGACCCGATGTATGTCCTCCTCTAGAGAACCAGCAGGGATGGAGCAGAGCATCACCCCTGCCAGCAGCCACAGAGAGATCTGGGCCATTGCGAATTCCAGTGATTCAGGGGACTACCGCCAGGGGGAGGCGCGGGCACAATTAGCAGCCGCTTTCCTTCCTGGGATTCCTGGAAAGCACGCTTCTCCCGGTGGCCGCCAGAGGGCGCGCAGGAGGCCTTAAGTGAAGCTGCTTTTGGGGAAAGTGCAGTCAGGCTGAGAGCAGAAGCGCTGGCCGCCCCGCAGAGCGCCTGGTGCTGCTTTAATAGTGAAGGTGGAACCCTCCATTCCTGCGCCACCGTCGCCGCTGAAGAAGGAGCTCTGCCTGCGCCTCCCGCGGACATTGTTCTCAGGAAACCAGCACCGGCCCGGGCCTTCTCTGCGCTTCCCCAGGAGTGTGGGGCTTTCCTTTTGCACGGAAGCTCCAGCGAGGCCATTTCCACCGGGAATCCGTGTGCTGGGGGGTCAGAGGCTGGAAGGAGAGCGTGTTGGGGGGTTGAACAGAATCGGGGCGCTTTGGGCGCGAGGTGCCCCCAGACTCAGAGCCGGACGCGGGAAGGACGGGCGCGACTGCTCCGCGCTGGGGACGCTGTGGGGTGAGTGGGGGCGCCCGGCCCCGGGAGGGGCGGCTCTGCAGGGGCTTTGGGGCTTTTGTGTGATGTCTCAATGTGACAACCTTAGGGAGCCATGGGGTAAAGTTAGAAACACTGGAAAGTGCGAGCATTGACAGGGCTCTTCCTGAAGCTTCTCAAATTATTAAAGAACTTTAATATTAAATATAAATATGAAGCTTAATGTTTAAGAAATATTTTATATTCAAGCACCAGTTTAACTTTTAAAATAGTTTAGTATGAAATAAATATCGCTGTAAATTTTAAATATATTTTAAACGTGTAAACTATTAACACATTCTCTTAAACTTTAAAAAATATTTAAATATTGATTTAAATATCCACATAATATATAAAATATTTTAATCTTAAGACATCATTCTATGTGGATTTTTAAAATACTTATATATCGAATATTAACTATTAACTGAAAATTTTAAATGCTTTAATTTTTACCATTCAGACTATAAAAACTCCATGTATGAAACTTCCAGTTTATTTCAACTGTATTTTCTTTGTACCCAAACAAGGATTTGATATAGTTTTACTGTCTTGGCTGGAATGGAAGCAAACACTGTTTAGTATTGTCAGGATGAATTGTGTTCAGCCTGGCCTGCCTGGCTCCTCACTGGAGCTTCTGCCTATGAAACCAGGAAGTCCTGGTTTCATTTCTGGTCTGGGCACAGGTCCTGGTTGCAAGCTAGATCCCGGGTGGGGCTTGCAGGAGGCAGCAGATCAATGCTTCTCTCTCATCATGGATGTTTCTATCTGTCTCTCCCTTTACCTTCCGTTCAGAAATCAATGAAAGTATTTTATTTAAGACATTATTTTTTATAAAAGGGATTACTTGTTTTTGTTGAGTTTCTTGTAACCATGTGACAATGGTGAATCCTTTTTCTTTAATTTCACTTTCCTGAAACCTCATCACAGGTTTGCACCTTGAATGAATCGTTAAAAGGAAAACTTTGTGCCGTGTACAGGCTGGAGAGAACAGTTAGCAGGTCAGATCTTTTCCTTTTCTTTGGTTAGGATTTTGTAGACTGAATGGAACTTGATAAAATTATATTTGCACCGTTTCCCCTCCCTTCAAGCCACTCAGGGACTTGCAAGTGGAGGCCATTTCATGTCTCTAAAATGTTGACATTTTGTTCACCATGAATGTGCTGCATTAATTCATATTTTCGTATTGCCTGGAAGTGTTTTGGATCTTGATGGCTCAGATGTGAGTCCTTCTTAAACTCTGTGCTTGAGGGAAGTACTATCCCCTTCTGCTAACCCAGGAAAGAGCTTTTGAATGAGTGTTGGGATCTTCAAGGGCTGAAAACCTAGGTATGTCCCATTTCTTACCAGCATCACCCTCTGCCTCCTGCTTGCCTGCTTTTTTATGTCTTCCTGAGCCTCAAATAACACCCCAGAGGTGGTCTGCCTCTGAGGGTGAAAGAGGGGACTATTGAGCTCATTGCTCCCACTCACAGAACAGCAGTGTTTTGTCAGGAGCCTTTCCTCAGAGCTGGTTCTCTGCAGAGTGGGCTCTGAGATTCCTCTCGTTCATGTGCCAGGCACTGATCTCGGTGTAACTTGTGCTGTCCAATTTCCTCGGCACCTTTTATTGAAGAGTCAGTCTTACTCTAGTGTATTCTCTTGCCTCCTTTGTTAAATATTAATTGTGCATAGCCGCATTGGTTTACTTCTGGGGTCTCTGTTCTGTTCCAGTGATCTATATGCCTGTTCTTGTGCCAGTACCAGGCTGTTAAGATTACAGTGCTTCGCCATATCACTTGATATGTGGTGTTGTGCTTCCTCCAAGTTTGTTCTTCTCCCTCAATATTGCTGCGGCTATTTGAGGTTTTCTTTTGTTCCATATCCATTTTTGGAGCATTACTTCTAGATCTGTGAAATATGCTTTTGGTATTTTAATAGGGATGGCATTGAATCTATAGATTTCTTTGGGTAGGTTGGACATTTTAATGATGTTAATTCTACGAATCCATAAACACTGTATGGTCTTCCACTTTTTTATACCTTCCTGTATCTATTTTGTTCAATAATTTTCTAAGTGTAAGACCTTTATCTCCCTGGTTAAGTTTATTCCTAGATATATTGAGTTTTTTGGGCACCATGGTAAATTGGATTGTTTGTTTAGTTTTTCTTTCTGAGAATTGATTATTGGTATATAACGCCATAGAGTAAAGAAAACTTGTTCAATAAATGGTCTGGGATGATTGCAAAGCCACATGCAAAAGAATGGAACTGGGTTATAGTTTGTCCCCATGAATAAAACTTAACTGAAAAGGGATCAAATACAAAATTAGAAGATCTGAAAAAATAAAATCAATAGAAGAACGCATCGGTACTAAATTTATAGGCCTTGGCTGTAGAGAACATTTTATGAACTTGACTCCAAAGGCAAGTGAAGTAAAGGCAAAATAAATGAATGGGACTATATCAAACTAATAAGCTTCTGCACAGCAAAAGAAACTGACAACAAAACAGAGAGGCAACCAACGAATGGGAGATAATATTTGCAAACAGTAGCTCCAACAAAGGTTTACTATCCAATCTATATAAAGAACTCATAAATCTCAACACTAAACAAACCACCCAACTAGAACATGGGAAGAGAACCTGAATAGACGTCTCTCCCAAGAAGACATACAAACATCTAACAGATAGATGAAAAGATGTTCAATGTCACTAGCACTTTGGGAAATGCAAATGAAAACTACAGCAAGGCACCGCATCACATCAGTTAGAATGGCTATTATCAGTAAGACAAGTAATAACAAGTGTTGGAGAAGTAGTGTGTAAGGGGAACCCTCATTCATTTGGGAAATTTGGTGCAGCCACTATGGAAAACAGTCTGGCGATTTCCCCACAAAATGCTGCCATATGAGCCAGCAATCCCTCTCCTGTGTATATACTCTAAAACATGTTTCACCAAGATATATGCACCCCTCTGTTCATTGCAGCATTATTCACTGTGGCCAACGCATGGAGACCACCAACGTGTCCTTCAATAGAGAATTGGTGAAAGAAGACGTGGAACATAGATGCCATGGAATACTAATAAGAAAAGATGAAATACTGCCATTTCGGACACCGTGGCTGGTTCCTGAGAATATTATGCTCCGTGAAATAAGTGACGCAGAAAAAGCTGAGCACTAGGTGCTGTCATATGTAGGATGTCAAACTAAACTCAGGGACACAAACAGTAGTGTGGTGGTTCCCAGAGGGATGGTGCGGGAGGGTTGGGAGTGAAGGGGGACTTGTAGTGACAGAAGAGGATGTGACTTTGGGTGGTGGGCACACAGTACAATATACAGATCTTGTAACAAATCCACACCTGAAACCTATATGACCCTATGAACCAGTGTCACCCCAAGACATTTTTTAAACAAAAGAAAGGGAAAAAAATAAATAAACCCTTAAATCACTCACGGGGTGTTGCAGAGAATGTCCCCACGTGGCTTTATGTCAGGTAGAAATGACATAACCCAATTCATACAGAGTATCTGGGCTTATAGAGATACAGGTTTAGAACTCCACTAGGCGCTACAGTATTTTATCTTAGATCCTTGTGATGATTACTTTTGTGTTTCAATTGGATTGGCCCCTGAGGTGCCCAGCTACTTGGTCGAACTTTCTGAATGTGTCTGTGAGGGTGTTTTGGTCTGAGATAGACAATTAAGTAGATGGACTGAGAAAAGCTATCGTTCCCCCTAATATGAGTCCACCTCATCTAACCAGTTGAAGGCCTTGAATAGAATATGGGGGCTGACCTTGAGAGGCGCCAATATAATCAGGAGGGTCAGAAAAGGCAGACAGAACAAACAACTTTTATGGGAGACAGCTGCAGCCAGGGAGGTTACGGGAGATGGCTGCAGCCAGGGAGGGAACTGAAGGACAAACAACCTGATAAGAAACCAGACAGGCATTAACTCACACGGCGCCAGATCTCCAGTAGAATGACCCCAGATTACTTCCCCTGTTTGCTAGAAAGTATATAATGTGTGCTTAAACTCTTGGTCGGGGCTTGTAGCCGCTGCTCTGTGCTCAGAGTAAGCTGAGAGCCCCAGCATGCTGGAAACAATAAACCCTTTACTTTTTGCATGAGAAGCGTCTCTTGGTTCTTTGTGACAGTGGCTTGCATCCAGGGCGTTACAACCTTGGAGTAAAAAAATGACAATTTAGCTAAATTCAGTGTAACAAAACTTATAGCAAAAGGGAGGATGAAGCGTACAGTAGGGGTAGGGAGAGAGCAAAGCTGTTTCCCTGGCTGGGGGATGAAGGAGAGTAACTTCTGTCCCACGGCCAACCTTCAGCTTTGCAAAACCAGCCACATGATTATGGTTTCATTATTTCCCAGATGTAATCAGTTGGGAACAAGGAATGGCAATCATATCAATCAACTCACAAAAGACTCACTTTCACTAAGAACACCCAATAACTAATACTCTCTAGAGAAATAATGGATGTTACTCATTTTCAATGTGCATTTCATATGATTAGTGAAGCCATTCAGCACCTTGTGTCATCTACTAGGAAATACCATTACTACTCAAGATGACATAGAAGTGGGCCATGTCTCTCAGTGGTCAGTGTTGACCCACCCGTGCAAAGGTCAAGGGTTTCTTCCAGCTCAAGGCCATGGACCTAGGTTGCAAGTTCAGTCCCGGACCTAGTCAGCTTGCAAGCAGAACCCAACCAATATATGTCTCTCTCACATTGAGGTTGTTCTCTGTCTCCCTCCTTTGTCTCTGAAAATCAATTTAAATAATAAATATAGGAATGACATTATTGAGCACCTCCTATGGTCTGGGCCAGTGATGGCGAACCTATGACACGTGTGTCAGAGGTGACACTCGAACTCATTTTTTTTGATTGATTTTTCTTTGTTAAATGGCATTTAAATATATAAAATTAATATCAAAAATATAAATCTTTGTTTTACTATGGTTGCAAATATCAAAAAATTTCTCTATGTGACACGGCACCAGAGGTAAGTTAGGTGTTTTCAAAATGCTGACAAGCCGAGCTCAAAAGGTTCGCCATCCCTGATCTAGGAGTTCTGACTCCATAGTCTAAGCTCTTAACATTCTAGGAGTTTCCCTCTTCCCAGGAACAAAGAGGCTGCTGAGCATCGGAGCATCCTTTCTCCAGGACAGTCTGTGTGATGGTTAATTTTATGTGTCAACTTGGCTCGGTCAACCACCGGCCACCCTGAATTTCACCTTAAAATGTACCTGGAGGTAGAGAAGCATAAATGCAGCAGCCCAGATGGTCCCAGTTTAACCAGCAGAACTCCAAAATGGCGGAACAACCTCTTTGTAACTTAAAGGTAACATAGTTGACTTCCGTTAAATCTGCAAACAAGTAGCAGGGATCCTACAATTGGAAAGGTGATCAGCAATCAAAGGAAAAAGTCCAGATGCCAGGTGTTTCTCCTTCTGCTAAACTGGTCCATGAAGTAGAGTAATATCGGAGAGAAAGATAAAGGATAAAGATATGTTAAAATAGTACCCACAATTTATTGAAAAGCAAACTGAAGCATTGGCTAGATCATCTGAGGCACAGATTCAAGAAATCCTCCCACAATGATCTCCCTGCCTGCTGTCTGAGATAGTCACACAACACGCACACGCAGTTATGTGATTTTGGCTGATTCCTTTCACTTCAGCATCGATGTCATCACTGTAACATTGGCATTTGCTCAGGGCCCAGAAGCACACATCAGCGCCCTCCTAGAGACAGAAGTGTCTACAACAGTTTTGAAGAACGTAGAGCAGCCACTCAATGTTTGCTCCCTCCCTTTGGCTTTTCTTCTGTTTAGAAACCTTGAAGCGGAAACCACAACAAAACTAGAGGCAGTGAGGGCGAGGAGGGAAGGGAATGAATACATCCAGGACAGCAGGACTGGGGAGACTGGTAGGAAGAGCACCAGATGCCAGTATCAGCCAACCAATACCGTATATCTTTTCTTCTTCCCTCTACTGGACTCCTCCCAGATAGTTCCACCCTCTCCTTGCTGACAGAATAGAAATCGGTTACAATTCTGACATTATCCCTGAACATCTTCCAAGTTTGCCAGGACTCTTCTCAATCCCATGCGTTGCCAGCTTTGGACAGGCACTTTCTGAGAAGTGGAGGAACTGTTCTAAAGGACTTAATAAAAGGGTACTATTTTGAGATAGATTAAAAAAATAAGGGTTTAGGTTTTCTGATTTAAAAAACTCAAGAAGTTTTCTTTGATAAGAATTGAATAAAACAAAATGCAAATTTCATAACAAAAGTTACAAGTTTTGTAAATTTTAATACAAGATAAGAGCAAACATTGGTTATATAAATACAGAAATATAAGATGAAAGAATAAATAAATAAATAAATAAATAAACAAATAACAATAAATCACCATTCAGGCAGTAAGCTATCAGGGACCATTGACCCAGGAACTGAATTTTCTAACATTTTCTCACTTAATACTCTGACAAGAGATTTCCTGAGTAAAATTCAATAAATTATGTTATTAGAGCAGATGTGAGAGCCTTTGGACATGACCCAGGACATATGTGCAAACGTGATTTGGCACATTCATCCCTGAGAATCCTTTCAGGGGGATCCCACGTCTCCATCCTTATTTCTTAGCCTTTCTTGCAAGGCTGTTATTGAGGGGAAGGATCTCATGATTTCCCCTCTGACAACTTCCCAGGCACAGTCACTGTATTTCTTCTCCTTCAGGTAAAGGTGGATGCCCTCGAAGTACCTCTTCAAGGCCTGGGGAGGGCCCTCCATGGCCAGGGCAGATCCTTCCTCTCGCCTCTCCTCCACCAAACACGCCTCCAGGTCTTCCAGCTGCTGATGGAGTCCTGAGTGCAGTAGGCCCACCAGGGTCGTGTTCCAGGTGACAGAGGAGTTCTCTGTGGGCAAGAGGTTGAAGACCTGCTGGAGCATCTCGTGGAGGACAGCGATGGCCTGGGCCTTCTGGACCTGGCTGCCATCCACCGTTGCCTGGGGGAATCTGAAGTCCCTACTGTCCTTCAGACAGAAGACAGGGGAGATCGTGCTCATTTGGTTCAGAAGGTCTAAGTTCTTCCTGCTGAGCAGGATGTGGTCCTGAGGCAGGTCACAGCCCAGAGCTCCCCCGGGGCCAGCGCTGAACACCACCAGGGCGGTGAGTAGAGAGAGCAGGAGGGCCATGGGCGAACGAGGGTGCTGCTGGCCTGGCTGAGCTGGGCGTCTGGAGAACAACTTTGGGCCAAAAGTTGTGCAATGACCTTCTTTCTAAGCATGGCCCTTAAATAGGGAACACAACGATTTTCATTTTCTAAACATTTCTTTCCACTTTCCCTTCCTTTTTTGTTTTCTTTTAGGTGGTCTAAGGAGATGTCATCAATCTGCAATACTAATTTCCTTTTTAAATTCCCACAAACTTGAGATGTTTCAGTCCAGGGGGATACTTAGTCAAATGAAAAGGTCTTTGTCCTAAAGTCAGAGTTTAGGTAGATGTGTAAATACTTACACACATGCACATACATATGTGTTTATTGCATAAATACAACTCTTCTCTGCTTTAGAAACAGAAATGCTCAGTGATTCTGGGCAACCTTCTGCCCTGCTTACTTTGCACAGGGAGCCAGGCTCCCTCATCCCTGTGGGCTTGTGTAATTTGTCAGGTACCTACCAGACTCAGGTGGTAAATAATCTCGTTAGAACCAAGGACTGAGTGTAATTTACTGTTGTGTTCACTGCAGAGGCTGAGGTTATTAGTGACTGTGTTTCAGGGATGTTTCTCTTCTAGATCCCATTCCTGCAGGGCCCTGTGGTTCTGCTTCACGGGGGCCACTAGGTCAGGACTCTAGACATTGCCATTTCTTTCCGGCATTTGTAACTGGTTGTTAGTGCTCCTCAGGCTGTGCCAATACCCCCGGCAGGAATCCAGGTTCTTTGCTGGTGGCTGTAGGTGTGGAGATTCTCATAAGAAGATAGTAATATGTTTCTAGCACCACCCCATTCAAGAGGCCAATGTCAGCTCTAGTCACCCTTTGCCTCTGGAATGACAGTGTCCTCAACCCAGCCTCTCTTGGACTCCCACCATGGAGGACAGGCTCACCCCATCCTGAGGTCCTTAGAATTCTCCCCAGGTGGAGGGGCTTGTGTCTTTGTGGCAAAATAATCATCAGGATCCTCCAGTTCTCCCCACCCCGGGAAGGTTTGTGTGAAGGACCCTTGTTCTCTGTGGTAACCGGCTCCTCTCCTGAGCCAGCACCCAGGTGTCAGTGGTGTCCCAAGCCCTCAGAGCTGACAGCAAACGTTTATTTTGTCTAAGTCGATGGGGAATTAGGTATCCATTTGCAATCATTGATCATCAGAAGGCCAATAATTTTTATTTGGCAAGTGCAGCTTCTATTATTAAATTCTCTGTTTAATTATTGAACACATTATGCTCAGGATTTCTCAGCTGGGCACGGGCGATTCAATAACGTCTCTCAATAGGAACTTGTAGAACAGAAGCTGGTGAACTGCAGCTGTTCATTCAGCCTGTGCGTTTCTCTTGGGCTTCTCTCTTCATTCCTCTCCGTCTCATGCTCAGGGTGCAGGGCAGTGAGACTCAGGCTACTAAGTCAGGGAGGAACAGCCTTCTTTCCTTAATTATTCATGATGCTTCATTGTAAATGTAAAGAACAACATCGTCATTACATAGTGTTTTACTGGGCATAGTCTGTGTTGTTCCTCTGCCATGATTTTCTACTTCATCCTGAGGTTCATATAAAGGGAAGTAAGAAAGTCAAAGGGACTTCACCATTTTTCTCTATAATTATTACGAGTTGAGACTTTTTATTTCTCATTTCATCTTTCCCAGAAAGCAAAATCGACAGTTGTTTGTGGGCAAAATTAAAACTAATAGAATTCTGCATGTCAACAAAGTGAAAGAAGGGGAGTGGCTTCTGCTGACAAGAGGACCAAGTGTCAGTTGGCAGAATTGACTGCAGCCACACAGGGCCCTGGTGCTGTGGCAGAGGGAGGGGGAAGCCAGCCCTGAGCTCCTCCAAGGCAGGGGTGGGCTGCCTCTGCCAGAGGCTCAAACAGGAGGACCTTCTGGGTCAGTGACCAGCCACGTTCTTTCCTGCTAACTCTGGTGCCGTGTCACATATAGAAATTTTTTCATATTTGCATCCATAGTAAAACAAAGACTTATATTTTTTGTATTCATTTGATATATTTAAATGCCATATAACAAAGAAAAATCAACCAAAAAGAGTTCGGGTGTCACCTCTGACACACGTGTCATAGGTTCGCCATCACTGTGCTATTTAATACACATTCGATCAGCTCTGAGGACAGAAGGGAAGACTCACAGCCACCACCTCTCAAAAGCCTGAGACCTCGACCCCCACTGCTGGACCGGGAACCCTCCGTGGCTGCATAGTGGACATTAACCCTTGTCTGGGTGCTGGATCTAGTTAATAAATCCACTCAATTTCCGAGAAGATGGCCTTGAGAAATCTGGATTTGAGAGAAATGGAATTGGATGATCCTAAAAGAATGTGCTCTTAATTTAAATAATAATTATATTGGTATTTTACAGTAAATGATAACATTTTATTGCATGCTCACTGTGGTCTAACCACTGTTCTAAGACCTTTGAAATGGCTCATTGAAACTTTTTTTTTTTTTTTTTTTTTTTACAAAAAGTAACCTATAGGGTTACTTCCTGGATGTTCGAAACTTCTCAATGTCCCGCTTTGCATTAAACCTTTTCATATCACTATCATGCAGTATCAATGTGGAGCAATGAATTATTTGGAAGGTACCACGAATCCAAGGTCAAAACCTTAAGGAGCTGGAGATAACGGCTTGTGTGGAAGGGCCCGTTAACAGAGGACCAGGATAGTAGTGGGCATGGGACTTATGAACCATAGTGGCCGTGGCATGAGAGCACTGCACAGGGAGGGTCGGGTGGTAACAGATTCCAAGTTCCACTTCAAATGCCAATGGATTGCCATATTGTTCTGTATGACATCACCAGTGTGGTCTGTGTCCATAGAACTGATTGACTTTAAGTTCTAAGGAAAAGTAGAGAACATTCCTTTTAAATCATTTTGAAGAGTAGAATTTTCTGACAATTGAAACAAGTTTTTTTGCTCGCAGTGGATTAACCCTGGTCCTTCCAATTCCCAGAAGCCTGCCCTCCTCTTGGAGGCTGCTTTTGTCACAGTTGGCCACCAGGGGGCTGTCTTCCCCATGAGGAGTATCATTTTCCCTTGGACACCATGGATCTTGCTTTCTGTTTCTGTTTAGCTACAGGTTCACTTACATCATATTCGATGGACGCTGATGAAAGCCTCTTGCAGATGTTTCTGCAAAACCTTGAAATGTTAGTCTACTGTCGCTTTCAACTTGTGACGTTCTGCTCTTTAGGGAAACCTTGCAGCTGCAACCACAGGGACCAGGAAGCAGTTTTGTGATTGGGTGGAGAGGTCACGAGAGCGGATGACAAGGGTGCTGTGGGGATTTCTACCTGGAGAGGAAGGACACTAGTGGGATGTGGGCATGTGTTCTGGAATGCTGGGAGGGAGGGAAGGAAGGCTGGTGCCAGGGGCCAGAATCATTAAGCCTCATGTTCTTCTCTCTCTCCTTTATCCAGGCATTTATTCCCCTTTCTTAGTTATTACCACAGGCCACTGAGGCCAGTAAGCCAGGACCATTGGAACAGGGAAACTGAGAGAGACAGCTGAACAAACTGGCAGAGGAATTTACCACAGATTCAGAAGGTCACCTCCCTAGATAACATATAGGCCTGTGTTATAGTTCAGCTCCAGACCCAGAAAAGCAGCAAAACACCAGGACCAGCTGCAATGACTAATGACCCCCTGCCCTGACACTGACCAGTCAGTGGATACCACAGCCCTGAAGCACCTAGAAAACTGATGAATATTCTGCTGAAACCCTCCCCTGAGTGCTCCCCTAAGATTCCTGTTTCCAAGAGAAAGATAAAAACCCTCAAGATAAAGGACCTAACACTTGCTCTCCCTCTGGGGAGCAGCTCCTGCTGTTCCCTTTCTCTGCGTCTTCCCCCACAGGCATGCATCTCCTAAACTTTAAGGGACCCCACAAAGCTTGCAACCAGGACAGCAATGGGCAGCGGCACCTCATCCCAGGCAACCCTCAAGGCCACATTTTCTCTGACTTCTTAGTGAGCCAAAGCAGCCCAGCCAGGCTCATTTCCCCAGCCCTTCCTTGTTTCACTCCTCCCAGCTTTAAAATTCACCGGGACTCCTGTTGTAAAGTTTTTCCTGCAAAAGGTCAAGAAGCCTCACACTGTTGGCTGGCCCTAGGCAGACCTGCTCAGGGCCAGATCCCCTTTCTGATAACAGTTGATTTCTGGGAAAACTGACCTTTAGAAAGAAAGTGGCTTGCTCAGCATCACACAAATGTTCAAGTAGAATGGAATTTCAACAAAAAATTCTTTTTAAAAAAATAATCTTTATTGTTGAGAGTATTACAGTTGACTCCCTTTCAACCCCCATTAACCCCACCCCTGGCCTTCACCATGCTATTATCTGTGTTCATAGATAATGCATATCTATATATATAAAAGGCTAGGTGACCACCTGACTGTCCTACCATCTGGTAGGTATGACACACACTGACCACCAAGGGGCAGATGCGCAACACAGGATCTGCTGAGCTGTGGTGACTTGGCAGCGGCAGTTCTCAGGTGACACACCTGGAACCAGAGAGGAGGGAGCCCAATGCCTCACGGGGCCGCCGAGGTTCCACCTTCGGCTGTGGGTTATGTTGTTGCTGGGGCACTCTCAGCCCTAAATCTGGTTTACTGCACACTTGCAGTCGCGTTTCACACCCTGTATGACAGCAACTTTGCAGAGTGCCCCCTTGCACTCTGGGACCCCTCGGGGGATGTCTGACTGCTGGTTTTGGCCTGATCCCCGCAGGCCAGGCTGAGGGACCCCACCTGCTGGAGGGATCCCGTTCACTGCAGAGGACCTTCGAGCTGCAGCACTGCCCCAGGTGTGGCCAGCAGCCTAGGGACTGCAGGAGGTTGGCTCCAGGGGGTGTCCAGCCCGTCTTGCCCAGTCCTGCCCCGCCCTGTCAGCCACCTTCTAACACTTTCTAATTTCCTTTCCATGTGCCCAGATCCATGCACTGGGCCACTAGTATGTATATAAGATCTTTGGTTAATCTCTTCCCAGCTCTGGAACCCTGGGCTGGGGGGCTGGTGTAGTGCTGGGACCCCTTGCTTCTCAAAGGAGGCCTCCGCAGCCAAGATATCCCTCCCGATTGAAAATATGCCACATGTGGGTGTTTGACCTGCCTCTTCGTGCTTTCACTCCTACCAGTCTCCATGTACTTTCTTCTTTACTTCTCTAGTTGTAGGACTTTCCATTCAGCCAGATTTCAGGGGGTTCTGAATGATGGTTCTGCATTTTAGTTGTGATTTTGATGTGGTTGTGGGAGGTGGCAAGTACTGGTGTTTACGTATGCTGCCATCTTGGTTCTCTCCAAAAAATTCTTTATGGTGAGTTATGGGTTATACTTTTTTGCGAGGTTGCTGAAAAAAATTTTTTGTTAAATCTGTTTATACTTCTGAATTATACACAACTTTCTCTTGTGCTGTGGATTTCCATTGTGTATTTTATATTTTTAGCTGATTTTGACCATTATTTACCATAAGTATTGAGAAAGAGATTGCATTGTCCAGTTTTCCACTTTCTTTTTTTAATTTTTTTTTTTTTTTAATTTCAGGGAGATGGAGAGAGAAAGAAATATCAATGAGAGAAACATGCCCTCTACTGGGGATCCAGCACAACACCCGGGCATGTGCCCCAATCAGGAATCCAACTTGCAATCTCTTGGTGCACAGGATGATCCCAACCAACTGAGCCACACAGGCCAGAGCCCACTTTCGGTCTTAATGTCCATAATATTTTGGGTAACTTGAGATTCTCATGCACTTGTGATATTCATGACATTCAGAAAAATTACCAACACATCATATGAAGAAATCCTTATCATGTCTAGGTCTACTAGAAGGAGGAATGTGTTACAAAGCTGTTGTAGTTAAAAACTTAATTAATAAAGCCCATAATTCCTAGAATCATATTATCAGTAGTCATTAGATATTTCGATGAAGGATCGAATTAGTTACCTATTCGTGCCTAACAAATGAACAAAAACTGAGCAGCTCACATATACAAAGCAGTATTACTAAGACATGAGAAATTACCATTAAGGAAGTCACAACATGAACGCACTTATTAAAGATATATACTGCACAAAAGGAAAAACTATTCAGAGAAAAACTAACCCACATTCTTTCCAGGACCCCACACCATCTCCTTCTCCACTTCAGAGTCACTAACGTCTCTTACACTTTCAGCTACTTTAATATGAGACTGCTTGTTAACTCCACCAACCATGAAGGTCACCAATGCCACTTATTTTCATGATGTAGTGGGTAGTTTCAATCCACACTTTCCATAAATGCACTGATGTTCTTCAGAGCACATTTTTTTTCTTAAATACACTCTTGTCACTTTTCTCTCTTGTTGTTTTTCTAATGAATGGCCCTCTACCTCTGTTTCCTTTGTAGCTCTTCTCTCCCTTCCCATTAAAGACTGAAGGGCCTCACAATCAAGTTTAAGGCTCTTTCTCACTCTACACTGTCTCCCCACATGACCACTTATGTTCCTGGCTTACAATTGCCACACAGGGACCTCTACCCATGGCATTTCTTATAAATGGCAAATACATATCCTACTGACAATGGACATTTGCACTTAGATGTGTACCAGTCAATTGTAGAGCATATCTACTGCTCTACATTGTATTTCCTGGCATTCTTCACTCTGGCGACTGGTGAGAGAATTCATTTGTTTTTATAGCATTTATATACCTGATACTAATTTTGATTATTGTGTTAAATTTCTTTCTCCACAAAAATCAAAGATATAAGAGAGCATGAACTGTATTGTATTTGTCATGTTCACCTGTATAACATGAGGGCAATGCAGAACCTGGCTTAGAGAAAGTCCATACTTATAATTTTAATGTAATATGATGGGCAAATGAATTGTGCCATCCACTCTTTAATCAAGTTGCACAATCTGGTTTGGTGTTTCTTTTTAGAATAAGAAGTTTACTTTGGCAAACATTTAATATATGCAAATATACATAAATTGACTAAATATAAAGAACATATTTTATTATAATAACACAATATAAAGATGCCTGTACCTGATATTATATAAACAAAAACAATTTAAATCTTATAAATAAATAAAAATAATTGAATATTGATTGATTGATTGATTTTAGAGAGGGAGAGAGAGCTGGAAACATCAATGATGAGAGAGAATCATTGATTGGCTGCGTCCTGCATGTGCCCCACTAGGTACGAGCCCACAACACAGGCACGTTCCCTGACTGGGAATTGAAGCATAACCTCCTGGTTCATAGGTCGGTGCTCAACCACTGAGCCACTATAGCTGGGCAAAATAATTGAATATTTAAATAAATACATCCACATGGGCCTCTAAGCCACTAATGCCTGTAGAGTTGAACATGATATGGCTTAATATTCCTGAAAACATTTGACAAATTGATTTCATTCATGTCATGATTACAGCAGAAACAAAAGGGAGTTCGACATGGGAGAACAGGAGGAAGTGTAATATTGTCAGTTAGTGAGAATCATTTCAGTGTTGAACCAGGTGTCATTCCTTACTCTTAATCTTTCCTCCAAGTTTGCTGATAAAGACCAGGATCTCATGGTTTCTGCTCTTGACAGTCTCCCAAGCACAAGTATGTGTTTCTTCTCTCGCTGGTAGAGAATAATGCTCTGGAATTATTTCCCCAAAGCCAGGATGGAGTCCTCATTCATCAGTAGAGTCTCTTCCATCTCCACCTCCTGCATCAGACAAGCTTCTAAGTGATGATAAAGTCCAGCACAGAATTGTTCTCGGAGGGTCTTATCTCAAGCAGCAAACGAGCTGTCTTTCCTGAAGAGGTGGACTGTCTGCAGGATCAGCTCATGGACGACAGAGCTGGCTTAAGCCTTCTGGAACTGGTGCCGCCAAAGGCTTCCTGGGGGAACCCAAAGTTGTTTCTCTACTTCAGGCAGGAGAAGGGGAAGATTCTCCTCATTTGTACCAGAAGAATCAAGGCCTCCCTTTTAGCCAGGCTGTGGGTCTGATCCTGTCATAACCCAGAGAGCAGATGGAGTTGCAGGGGAGTATCACCAGGGCCATCAGGAAGGAAAAGGGTAGGGCCTTTGGAGACCTGGCAAGTGCTGTGGCCTGGCTGAGCTGGGTGACACTCTGACCTTTGGTCTCTAGGTGAGCAGGGCAGAGGCTCTCTGTGAACCCAGAGTCTAGAAGGGGTGATTTGTGGGCTCTTGATTTTTCCTGACAGCCAACAGCCACCTTGGGGGAGGGAATTGTGACATTTACTCAATGCTAGGGGCACGCATCTCACACAACCTAACTCTCCTGGGTACACTTCACATGTCCAAAAAATTGTATGTATATAAGTCTTGTACTATTCTTTGTGACCAAAACAAAACTTTCAACTTTTAACATATATGTTGAATCCCTGAGAATGTCCACCCATGTCTTTAAGCCGGAGTACTGAGGATTATGGAGATACAGGTATTCAATAATTCATTCCTCTTGAGCACACATCTCAGATACAGTATGTTTATTTTTATTTATAATATATACTGCAGTTATAAAATACTATGCATATCATAAAGTATATGCTTATAATGGAAATTTAAAATGGATAAGTAAATCTATGCTGAAACATTTTTAAAGTGTATTTTTATTATTAAAAGGACATGATTTATCCTAAAAAATACATATATGCTTCTAGGAAGATGTGACCATCTGCAGCAATATGTGTTGCAAGGTAAGTAGTACAGGAATACTATGCTATCTCACAGAATCTGAGTCAGAGTTAAGCAATAAGGCCTGATAAGAGGTAAGCATCACCTAACCTCCAGCGACCTCACAACATTCCATTAATGTTACTTGACTCCTGAGTCTAAGGTTCTGGCTTTCTTGAGTCAAATTCTTAAGACTAGCTTTCTGATTGGCTCACACTGGTTTACCAGCTGTAGGCAACAGCAACATAGCTTCCAGGTCCCAATGTCATGGGGGGAGGGCACTTCTTATGGAAGGCTGCGAAAATAGATAATATGGCCTATGGGAGCCCACCCATTGGCTTCCCAGTATCTACAGCGATTTTCAACCCATGTATCGCAAGAATTTTTAGATCACTAAATACCTATTTCGTCAAATGCACTGAATTTTTTCCCCCTTATCAGTGGTTCTCAACCTTCTGGCCCTTTAAATACAGTTCCTCATGTTGTGACCCAACCATAAAATTATTTTCGTTGCTACTTCACAACTGTAATGTTGCTACTGTTATGAATCGTAATGTAAATATCTGATATGCAGGATGGTCTTAGGCGACCTCTGTGAAAGGGTCGTTCAACCGCCAAAGGGGTCGCGACCCACAGGTTGAGAACCGCTGCCTTAGATAGTCTAAAAAAAAAAGGCAGAAGCCAACAATGGCCAGCTAGTATGAGTGAATCAAAATTATACCTATTTTTTTGGTCAGATTGGCAAAATATATATTTTTTGGTGTGCTGCAGAATTAAAATCACTGGTCTACATCATTCCCGTTCACACAGTTAACAAAGGTGCCCAGTTCAGTGATCCCATCCACTCAACAGATAAAGCACTTCTAATAAATATCCCAGGACCCAAGTCCTTAGGTATACTTTGTCTGTCAAAATGCTGCTGTTATGCCTTTTTGCAACTTATGGGCCAAGTTGAAAATTTGGGTATGCCCAAATCCATACAAAAGAATAAAAAGGAAGAGGGAGAGAAACAAACAAACAAAACCCCCCAAAACACTCATTTTTTTAAAAAAAGGAATAGTACTCTCGGATCCTTGCTTCCAAGATAACCAAGAAAAGGAGAAATAGTAGTCATGCCAAATACCCCGAGGCCTATTTGCTGCACCAATTGCACCTGATGTGTGCACGACAAGGTCATTAAGAAGTTCATCATTCAGCCGTAACCGGTTAGAGCATCGGCCTGTGGACTGAAAGGTTCCAGGTTCGATTCCGGTCAAGGGCATGTACCTTAGTTTCGGACACATCCCCAGTAGGGGGTGTGCAGGAGGCAGCTGATCGATGTTTCTCATCGATGTTTCTAACTCTATCCCTCTCCCTCCCTCTCTGTAAAAAATCAATAAAATATATTAAAAAAAAAAGTTCATCATTCAAGCCCTGGCTCGTGAGTTCAATGGTTAGAGCATTGACCAAGCATCGAAGGATCTCTGGTTCAATTCCTGGTCAAGAGCACATACCTGGGTTGCAAGGTTTGATCCCGGAGTCAGGGTGGGTATGGGAGGCAACTAGTTGATGTCTCTCTCTCACATTGATGTTTCTCCCTCCCTCTTCCACTCTAAAAATCAATGGAAAAAAATATTCTCACAAAAAAGAAATTTGTCATTCAAAATGAACTAGAGGCCACAGTTGTTAGGAAATTTTCATAGCCAGTGTCTTTGATGCCTATGTGCTTCCCATCACCTTCCCTTTTATGCTGTTCAGCTCCTCAGTTGGCTATATTTATGCAGGCTAATTACTTGAGGATCTTGTTAGACTTCCTAAAAAACCTGAGGTTCCTTACCTCTGTAACAAGACTTAGATGGTGCTATTTTCGTATAAATTTGGAGATGGAAAGATGTCTGCAGAGAAATACTACAAATTATTCTTTGGAACCATCCTGTCCAACCCTTAAGACACCACCTTGGGAAACTCAAAAGAAGATTCTACTTTTATTCTTCAAGGCAGTGCCTGCATCAAGAATGGAGCCAAATAGATTTAGTTTACAAACACACATCTAGTCATATTTCCATGATTCAATTGTTTCCTATAATCCTATGAATGAAATTCAACACTTTGGCATTTATATTAGACATTTAAAAAAATTTTTTTAATTGATTTCAGAGGACGGGAGAGGGAGAGATAGAAACATCAATGATGAAAGAGAATCATTGTTCAGCTGCCTCCTGCACGCCGCAGACTGGAGATTGAGCCCCAAACCCAGGCATGTACCCTTACTGGGAATTGAACCGTGACCTCCTGGTTCATAGATCGACACTCAATCACTGAACTAAACTGGCCGGGCTATACTAGACATGTTGATGCACTATTCAAATCTCCCTTTCTCTAACTGCAGATGGAACTCCTGGCTGACGTCACTCCTGTGTAAAACCTCTGAAAATTGTTCTTGGCTAAAGTGAGACATTTAGCCCCAAGTTACCTCCCCGTAGGGATCAGTCTGAGTCAATCACTACAGGGGGAATCCCTGGTTTTGTCATTCCTCCAATGGACTGAAGCATGTCTTGTCCAATCAGAACAGCACAATTGTATCCTCTTTTGCATCTATACCAATCAATAAGAACTGCTCTGTGATGACCAACCAGAATGCATGACACTGACTAATCCGAACTGGATGATTCAGACCAATTAGAACTGTATGAATTTGGAAACCTCATTTGCATTAAATTGGACTAGTTGGGAAGTTGGGTGGGAACTTTCTCTATAACAGGCAGTCTCCCACTTTGCCTCTGTGGAGTACATTTTCAGTTTCCACAGAAGGTTGTGTTTGTCCTCTTTGCAAATTGTTTCACCTGAATGAGGTCTCTCTTTTTCTAAATCTCTCCTTTCCCTGCGTTTCTTTGGGAATTTGGGGTTACAATAGTCTAAACTGTAAGGGGACCAGGTAGGGGGAAGGTGGGCCCTGGAAGGCAGAGCCTCCTGGTCCCTCTAAAGTTCTGAGCCCAGGGCAGGGACCCCCTTGCCCAGACCCAAGGGCAGTACTGATAGCCAGAGATTTGGAAGGGGGCACATGAGAATAACAGAACTGAACTTGGGAACAAAGAGACCTGGGCTCCATCATAGCCCTTTGAAAACAGACACAAAATGGGTCCAGACCGCCTGTCACTACTTGAGACAAATTAAGCAGAGTTAAGAATGAGTCATATATGATTGTTTATTCCAATAATGCTGGCAGAATGGAGAGAGCAGCAGGTCATCCTGTAAATTCACCTGCCCTACTAGCAGGCTGATTATATAGGGGTGAGGAAGAAAACTGCAGGCCAGGGGGGAGGAACAGAATGCCTGCAGGGTCTGTGGTCCTGTGTGTCTCCTTCCGGGATCTTGAAGTCCCATAACAAGGTACTAGTAGTTCATTTTCAATGCTGTCAAAACCCAGCTCGGCCAGTTCCTGGGACCTGAGAATGGTTAACATTCCTGAGGCAAAAACTGCCGGAGGGTGTCAGGGTCTAGGCACAGCAACTAAATCCTGTCCTTGTCTGTTCTCAAATGTACTTTTTTTTTTTTTTTTAGCAATGGATTCATCTTACTTTTTACAGCTCTGTTTTAATCTTGCAGCACATCCTCCAGTTTCCCAGGGTCTGTAGGAAAGCCTCTTACCTATAGTTAGGAAGGTGAATAACCATTAAAGAACTGTGGTCCTATTCTTATTGCATCCCCTTCCCCCTATCACCTCCCTTGCCTCATTCACCTCCCTGTCTGTTGTTTAATCATTAAGTCCTCAGGACAATGAGGTTCTGCTCAACAACCAACAGTCTTAGGAACAAGGCTCTGTGTCTGCTGACTACTGAGACAGAGTGAAACATAATATCTTGACCTCAGTTGTGTTTTAGCTCTAGACCCAGGAAAGCAGAACAGTCCCACAGAACAAATCCTTACGAAACTGAACAGAGCAACTGCATGGCCGACATCAGGACCAGATGCAATGGTTAGATACCCCTTCCCTAACACCAACGACTCAGTAGAGACCACAGCCCAAACTCCATTAGTCACCATGATTAATGATTTTTTTCCTATGTCATCCATCCCCTGGAAGCCATCGGGGAGCCAGGTCTTTGAGCAGGAAGCTACCTGTGACTCCGGGCATGACCCCATCTCCTTCACACGTTAAGCCCCATGTCAGTCACCGGTGACTGACACTATACTTTCCGTCCGGAAGACAAAATAGGCTGGGTGCTAATGTGTTAATAAATCCTTTCTTTCTTGGCTGCAAACTCCTATTCGTGTCTTATTGGTCTTTGATGCATGCAGGCAAACGAACCCCTTCAGTCTGGTAACAGAAATCCGAAGGCTGCCCAGTGAAGGCAGAGAGTCCTGCCAAGCCTTTGCCGGTCATTCTAGGAAGTGGGCATCTGGGTCTGTACTTTATATATTTTTGTTTGTTTGTTTGTTTTTCTCTCTCTCTCTCTTACCAACTGAGGCCTACATTTTCTATAGTTCTGAGAGAGGCTGGCACATTTTCTTCATTTTTTAAAAACTTGAAGGTAGTCATGGAACTTGTGATTTAGATATTCAAGTATTACGTATAGTGTGAATGAAATGAATGAACTGCACCTCCATCCTTCAATTGAAGTTGCAAAATCAGTCTTGGCATTGATTTATTAAAAATAAACATGCAAAAAGCTTTTGAAAGTAAAACTTCAAATAATAAAGAAAATTTAAAAATATAAAGGGGAACACTTTTAATGTAAATTTATGTGATATGTAAGAAAAGGTAAACATGATATGCAAGAAAATATTGAAATACAATAAATATAGTAAAATAGATGATTAAGTAGATCTGTATATTAAAAGGCCATCTATGCTGGGTTGGTGCCCCTTATGTACTGGATGCATTAACTCATAGTGGCTTAATACTACTGAAACTGGCAGTTAACAATAAACATGTTTAGGTATTATATCATAGAGTCTAGAGATATAGGCGTAGGCTTTAACTAAATGTTTCAATTGCTTTGGTTGTCACGTAGCTTAGAGTCAAAGATTAAGAAAAGGTTGGTCATGTTCTGGAGGCGCGCCTACTAAGCAAGTTCTAGGAGAAATGTGTAAAAGTACACTTTGCTTGACATAATAGAAAATACAACTAGTTAAGCACAAAACAATGTAAGTTAATGGTGATGGTCACAAGATGTATAGCTTCTGCTTTTTGCTTTAAAGATATCTGACACACAGTTATGAAATATTTATGCAGAATCTTGATTCGTCAACACAGCACCCCTTATTCTCACAATAAAGTTGCTGATGTCCTGTTTCTTTGTCAAACAGGAGGAGATAGCTCAGGGTCACAAGGAGAATTTATGAGTTTGTTTTACATAAGGAATAAAAGTTGCCACCAGCTGCGGATGCCCAGAAATGTGGTTGCACAAAATGTTATCTGTTATTGAAGAGAGTCTTTCCCTTCGGTTCTCTGAAACTCTCCCCCCGCCCCATTGCCCCCCACCTCCCTTGCCACATAAAAGCTCCCTACTTTTGCTTTGTGAGGAAGAAAGATTTGAAAGATCTTGCTCTCCTGTCCTCTATCTTTAGCCAAATTGAAACCTTTCTCTATCTCGAACCGCCAGTGTCGCAGAGTTTGGCTTACTAGTGTATTGGGCACGCAAAACAATTTTGGGAGGTGGTTCAGTAGCACTACTGATAAGTATTGTGACAAATTTAACATTTCATGATGAAGGCAGAAAAAAATAGTCTTTTGAAATGATGAATTGCACTGGTCCGTAATAATTGTTTTTTGTGTGTGTTTTTTAAAATATATGTTTCTTTATTGATTTCAGAGAGGGAGAGAGAGATAGAAACATCAATGATAAGAGAGAATCATTGTTTGGCTGCCTCCTGCACACCCCCTACTGGGGATCAAGCCCACAACCCGGGCATGTGCCCTTGGCCAGAATCGAACCTGGGACCCTTCAGTCTGCAGGCCAACACTCTATCCACTGAGCCAAAACAGCTAGGGCAATAATTGTTTTATTAAGAGCACAGAACTGATTCCATGGCTGTCAATCAATCTTGGAAGCTTGATAAAAAAAGAGAAAGGTACCATGATTTCTTCCTCTCACAAATTCTCAGGTACAGCAGCTCTCTGCTTGCATTTCCATAGAGAGACTGAGTCCTTGGAAGTATATCTTCAGGTCCAGTATGGAGTTTTCATGGCTTAGGAGAGTCCTTCCATCCCCAGCTCTGACACCAAGCAGGTCTCCAGGACGTCCAAATGCTGACCAAGTCCAGTAAAGATTTTCTCCAGGCTAATTTCATTCCAACCAACCTCTTATGTTGAACATGTTGAAAACTCGCTGAAGGATTTGGTGGAGGACAGCAGTGGTCCAAGCCACTGGACCTTGCTGCCATCTCCCCAGAAACAACAGGAAGCAATTGGGACCAGCTAAATGTCCATGGGTAGGGGACTCCCTAAATACTTTAGGGCACACTCACTCAGTGGGAAACAATACAACTGTTTAAAATAAAATAAAGAAGTTCTCTATATATTAATATGGGAAGATTTCCAAGTGAAAAGAGAAAGGTGCAGAACAGTGTGTATGGAATGCTATCTTTTATTAAAAAACTAGTGGCCTGGTGCACAAAATTTGTGCACTCGAGGGGGGGTGTCCCTCAGTTATTAAACATTTTACAGCACAACACTGACCACATTAGTGGAGGTGGTGGTCTTGTCAGAATGTGTTATATTATGCAGATGAAAATCTATTTAAACAGATTTGATGTAGATATTTTCAAAGATGGAAGAATTGTCCCTGTCAACTATTTTAGTTGATTCATATCTTCAGTAATTGTCATCATTGCAAAGTTTTCAGTCCCCATATGGATTGCTGGATATAATAGGTGATGCGCTGTCACTGTCCTTTGTAGCCTTTGTTACCTTAAGGACTCTAGTTTTCCATTTATATGTTTAAGTACCAACCTTACCGGCTTAAAAATGTAAGCTTTTAACACTGCTCTCTCTGTTCCGTATCCTTCCGATAAAAAGTGGAGTTGGGTTGCAGCACAGGAGAGAAATTCAGAAGGGGAATATTGAAGTAATGACTACAGTAGGAGAAGAGGGAACCTGTTTCCCTGGCCACAGGCGTTGGCGCCCTGGACCACAGGCTGGTAGCTTCTCCGGGTGGCTGCAGCCTGGGACCTCTGGCCAGTAGCTTGTCCATCTCCTGGGCTGCAGCCAGCCCCAGGCGTTGGCGCCAGGACCAAAGGTGGGCGGCTTCTTCTTCCGGGGGCTTCTTTTTCTTCTGTGGTTCAAGGGAGGGTAGTCAGTTAAATGTCATGCAGAAATAGGCATCACCAATTGCAGAAGCCGGGTGTGGGGCAGGGAAGCCCCAGCCAGGGAAGCTGGCTGAGGCTGCTTCCCTGCCCACGCACCTGGCTTCTGTGACCACCCTTGCACTGGGCTTCTGCGGTCACCCATCCCAGAAGCCGGGTGCGGGGCAGGGAAGCCATGGCTGGGGAGCTGGCGCACCCAGCTTCTGCGGTCACGGATTGCAGAAGCTGGGTGCGGGGCTGGGAAGCCGTGGCCGGGGATGCTGGTGGCGGACGCTTCCCTGACCCACACCCAGCTTCTGTGGTCAGGGATTGCAGAAGCTGGGTGCGGGGCTGGGAAGCTCCCGGGACTGCCAGCTTCGCCCGTGCCCAGCTCCCATCGCTGGCTCCACCCCTACTTCCCAGGGCGGCAAAGGCGCCGGATTCTCCGATCATGGCTGGGGGGCAGGGCAAAGGCGGCCCTGGGGACCGCCTTTGCCCTGCCCCCCGGCTCTTAGCTCCCCCCTGGGTTTCCCATCACTGTCAGTGGCAGGGGGCTTTTTCCTGCTTTCCCTTTCGCCTCCCTGCGTTGTGCCTACATATGCAAATTAACCGTCATCTTTGTTGGCAGTTAACCGCCATCTTAGTTGGCAGTTAATTTGCATATCGCCCTGATTAGCCAATGAAAAGGGTAGCGGTCGTACGCTAATTACCATGTTTCCCTTTTATTAGTGTAGATAGGGAGGGTGTAGAAAGAATATGGCTATATTCTGATTAGTTTGCATATGCATAAGTAACCTAGAAGAATTTAAGACAGTAATACAAATTGTGGATAATGTTGGAGGAATATGTCAAAGTATACGGTACAATTATTCATATGCCAAACTTAAATTTACTAGTAATTAAAGAAGAAATTCAAGTTAATAAAATATCTGTAAAGGAAATATTAATAGAGGGAAATGCATACTCTAGCATTGCTGGTGATGTTTTGGAAAGAAATATTCATCCTGAATTCAGTATTCTACCTTTAGAATATACCCCCAAACAGGGCAAAGTGTCCACATTCTATGCTTATTACAGATTGTATAAAACAATGGAGGATAAGAAGGTATGTATTCAGAAAAAAATAACGGGCAAAGGAAACTATTGTATGTCTAATACCTGGACAATTGTGTAGTCATTTAACATTTGTGAGTGGAAAAGAGAAGCATGAAAAGAATTACTGATGATGGAATTCCACTGGGAGGCAAAAAATAAAAAGGTTTTATTATTTACATAGCATGGTCACAACTGGGTATTTAAGAGACAAACGAAATGTATTTTAAATGATTAAAATTTTGAAAATATGAACCACAGTTATAATTGAGATGTCCATGAAATGGCGTGGGATATAAATTATAAAGCCTTTTATAGAGGGAAAAATCTAAGCATCTTCCCCCCCTAGGTCTGCCTCCTTTCCTTTCAGTTTACAGCCAGTGGTTCTCAACCTTCCGAATGCCGCGACCCTTTAATACAGTTCCTCATGTTGTGGTGACCCCCAACCATAATATTATTTTCATTGCTACTTCATAACTGTAATTTTGCTGCTGTTATGAATCGTAATGTAAATATCTGCTATGCAGGATGTATTTTTAGGGGTCGCGACCCATAGGTTGAGAACCGCCGGTACACAAAAGCCGCATTTCATTGTTATTCAAAAAGCAGAAGTCAGGATGCGTAAATCTTAAAGAACACACACTGGCGTGCCGCGCCCAGGTGCTGTTAAGCGTTCGCACCAAAGGCGCAGCATAAATGCGTGCACCGATTCCGGCCTTTGGAGTCCCACAAAGTGACCAGAGGCCCTGCGCCCGGACCCGCACAGCCCCCTCCCCGCCCCCGCCCTGCGCGTCCCCCTCCCTCCCCCGCTCCCCCCGACGCAGCTCTCCGCCGAGTCTGGCGACCGCGCAGGCGCAGTAGCTGCCGCGGCCGCTCCTAGCCCGAGGGATCCTGGGACTCGCTCGGCCTTTCCGGAAGGGGCGGCTGGGCGTCGGCGTCGGGGCTCGGCCGGTGTTCCAGGCCCGCGTTCCAGGCCCTTCCTCCCAGGCTGGCCCGGAGCCGCGGCGACGCTCTCGTGACCGCGGAGGACGCGACGGGCCGGCGGTTCGCGGAGGTGCCCGGCCTCACCGCCGAGGGAGCCGGGAGCGGCCTGACGTGGCGGCGCCTCCCCTTCGCCCGGAGCGGAACTGCCGGAGGAGCCACCGCGCGGGCCGCCGGACCAGGTGAACCGGGTTCCCTCACCGCCTTCGGGTGATGAATCAGCCGCATAACAGTCAGCGTTGAGGCGCCCGGCCCGTGGCGGTCCTGCTGCGCCGCAGCTTTACGGGGGTGACCGGCTGGCCTGCCTGCGGGGCGCCGCGGTGACCGCTTGCCCTTGACCAGGAAAGCGAGCCGCCCTGCTCCGGGGACATCTTTGTTTCCTTGAAAGCGCTCCGGTGTCGCCCCCCCCCTTTCTCGGCGCGCGTTTTGGTGCCAGAGGCTTTTCCATGAAAGTGTCTCTGGGTAACGGAGACATGGGCGTCTCCGCCCATTTACAGCCTTGCAAGGCCGGAACCACACGCATTTTTACCAGCAACACGCACAGTGCGGTGGTCCTGCAAGGCTTTGATCAGCTTCGGATCGAAGGGCTGCTCTGTGATGTGACTCTGGTGCCCGGGGATGGGGAGGAGGTCTTTCGCGTGCACCGAGCGATGATGGCGTCGGCCAGCGATTATTTCAAGGCCATGTTCACCGGCGGGATGAAAGAACAAGACTTAATGTGCATTAAGCTTCATGGCGTGAACAAGGTTGGTCTGAAGAAGATCATTGACTTTATTTACACTGCAAAACTTTCTCTTAATATGGACAGCCTTCAGGACACCCTCGAAGCTGCCAGCTTTTTACAGATTTTACCTGTTTTGGACTTCTGCAAAGTGTTTCTTATTTCAGGAGTCTCTTTGGATAACTGTGTTGAAGTGGGGAGAATAGCTAACACCTATAATCTCATCGAGGTGGACAAATACGTCAATAATTTCATCCTGAAGAATTTCACTGCGTTGTTGAGTACTGGGGAGTTCCTAAAACTCCCCTTCGAACGCCTGGCCTTTGTGCTTTCCAGTAATAGTCTGAAGCACTGTACTGAACTTGAGCTGTTCAAGGCCGCCTGTCGCTGGCTAAGATTGGAAGATCCTCGGATGGACTATGCTGCAAAATTAATGAAGAATATTCGATTTCCACTCATGACACCACAAGACCTCATCAATTACGTGCAGACAGTCGATTTCATGAGAACAGACAACACCTGTGTGAATTTGCTTTTGGAAGCTAGCAATTACCAAATGATGCCGTACATGCAGCCGGTGATGCAGTCAGATAGAACGGCCATCCGATCCGACTCGACACACTTGGTAACCTTAGGAGGAGTTTTGAGGCAGCAGCTGGTTGTCAGTAAAGAATTGCGGATGTATGACGAAAGGTCACAGGAGTGGAGGTCTTTAGCCCCCATGGATGCTCCTCGTTACCAGCATGGCATTGCTGTCATTGGAAACTTTCTCTATGTAGTTGGTGGTCAAAGTAATTACGATACAAAAGGAAAAACTGCTGTTGATACAGTTTTCAGATTTGATCCTCGGTATAATAAATGGATGCAGGTTGCATCACTAAATGAAAAGCGCACGTTCTTCCACTTGAGTGCCCTCAAAGGACATTTGTATGCTGTTGGCGGGCGAAGTGCAGCTGGTGAGCTGGCCACAGTAGAATGTTACAATCCAAGAATGAATGAGTGGAGCTATGTTGCAAAAATGAGTGAACCCCACTACGGCCATGCAGGAACAGTATATGGAGGCTTGATGTATATTTCAGGAGGAATTACTCATGACACTTTCCAAAATGAGCTCATGTGTTTTGACCCAGATACAGACAAATGGACGCAGAAAGCTCCAATGACTACAGTCAGGGGTCTGCATTGCATGTGTACAGTTGGAGACAAGCTCTATGTCATTGGTGGCAATCACTTCAGAGGAACAAGTGATTATGATGATGTCCTGAGCTGTGAATACTATTCACCAACCCTTGACCAGTGGACACCAATTGCTGCTATGTTAAGAGGTCAAAGTGATGTTGGAGTTGCTGTCTTTGAAAATAAAATCTACGTTGTAGGTGGATATTCTTGGAATAATCGTTGTATGGTAGAAATTGTCCAGAAATATGATCCAGAAAAGGATGAGTGGCATAAAGTTTTTGATCTTCCAGAGTCACTTGGTGGCATTCGAGCTTGTACTCTCACAGTTTTTCCACCTGAAGAAAACCCTGGGTCACCTTCTAGAGAATCACCTCTTTCAGCACCTTCAGATCATTCCTAGGACAAAGGTGTTACATCTTTGTGGTGCATAATGGATGATCTCATCCTTCCCCTTCAGTTATAACTTCCAATGATTGGTCGAGTTATTAGAGAGAAAGGTAACTGATGTTGTTTGTATTGTTTGGCTTAATATGTTTATCAAATGTTTAAATGCATTCTGAAAATATTCAACATAGCCAGCTGTTTTAACACAGAAAAAGAGAATGTAAAAAATGTTAGATGCCTTTTGTGGTGTTATGTCAGTCAGATTGTAGGGTGATTGTAGTAAATGTATAGTAATGTTCATCATGCTTCAAAGTTGAAAGTTTTCATCTTTTATTACCAAACATCAAAGGGTGGCTGCCAGCTCTAACCTAAAATAATAAGGAAAAGGTCACCAAGTATTATTTAGCAACTTCCCTTTTTTTCATAGAATTTTTGACATAGCTGCCAACTCACTAGATTGTGTGGGTGTATTCAGAATATGTGAAGTTTCTTAGGCAGACAGGAGAAATAATAAACTCAGAAATATTAACTTGAAAAAAAAATCAGTATATCCCTAAGTCAGAGTTATATTTCTGGAGAGAGTGAGAAAAAGAGAAAATGCACACAAATACATATGTACATACATACATACATATGTATATAAATATACATGCACATATCTCATTTTTAAATTGATTGGCACTTCAAGTAGAGAGTAATTGCTTTTAAATTTAAATTCTACCTAGCAGCTATTCCTATTCAAATGGGAATTCAGTACCAGAGTATAAATGTCTATATAGTCATGCTGACTGAATTGAAATAGATAAGTACTATAACATATTGAATTGACAACCAAGTTTAGTGTTTGACTAAGTTGTTCCCGCCAGATGAAACTTGCTACTTTTTCTGCTTGTATATTGTTTTCTTAGAGTTAGTTGCTTTTATACAGATTACTTAGCAGAGCTCAGGTTTCAGAGCATTGCTTTTGCTCAGTAAATTTAGGCTCTACTACCTTTTTGCTCAGTAAATCTTATGATTATAAAAGCAAAGAAAGAAACATGCTGAACAAAGCTATATGATTTTCAATTCAGTCTCCCACTTTAGTCATTCTAACAAGATTATTTGATTTGGGGTGGCTGCCCTGGTGCTGCTCCCTCCCATGCATCCTGAGCTTTGTGTGATCTGCCTCAAGCCATGATCTGAGTAAGCAACAGATAAACTCTGTTCTGCATCAGATCAGAAAAATGTCCTTTTAGCTATGTCTAAAGGACAGGACAAACTTCAGATTCCCTAAGGAGCCAGCTACAGAAAGCGCAGGACACTGCTATTTCTTGCAGGCAGTACTAAAGTAGATCTCCAGGCTCTTCAATACCAAGGCATCCCTACTGGTTGAGAACTACCTTGGGAGATCTTAATGGGACCTTATCAGCAAAAGGAAACACAGGAGTCCTCTGTAGTAATTCCTTTTTTTAGAATATTTTTTAAATTGATTTTATAGAGAGAGAGAGGAAGGGAGAGGGAAAGAGAAGCATTGGTCGGCTGCCTCCTGCACGCCCCCTACTGGGAATTGAGCCCACAACCTGGGCTTGTGCCCTGACCAGGAATCTAAGAGGTGACCTCTCAGTTCATGGGACGACGCTCAACCAACTGAGCCACACTGGCCAGGGCTGTAGTGAGTAATTCTGAAGTACTTTCCTGGAATGTCTACCTGAAGAAAAAATTTACATATATACACTTAACATACACGTATATGTATGTGTATATCCCTATACTTAGGAAATTGTCATAGTGTAAGTCAGAAACATCCTTCTTATTATTGACAATACCATAATAAAACTCAGGAACCAAGACAAAAGGAATTGGCTTCCAGGGATCTGAACTTCACTGCCCATTAAAGTGTTGATTCATTTCAATGCTTTTCATGATTTCTGCATTGGCAGAAGTTTTCATACTTCTATGGTTTTTTTTAATGACTCAGTTTTTTATTACTAAAAATAACACATTTGAGTATATTTAGAAAATAGAAAATGTAGAAATGGCTGTGCATAGAAATTAGCCTTGTGCATAGAATAAGCAAGAAATGGCATCCCAATTATTTCCTTGATTATTAATGAGGTTAAATATTTGTTTCCTTTGATCAGATGTTCTTGTCCTTTGCCTTTGTAGTACCTATTGGGGTTGCCTTGTTTTTCATATCAAGTTATATGATCTCTTTATATAATAAATATAATTTAACTGGCATTTGTTTGCATTGATTTTTTTCCTCAGTATTGTAACCGAACAACCAATGGATCTGGCCTATCTGTCACTACTTGAGCCAATTAAACAGAGACAGAGTTGAGTCATATATAAGTGTTTATTCCAATAATGCTCTCCCCTCCCCACAAATCAGCTACTTATATTGGGTAGAGGGACAAAGATTACATGGGAAAGTAGGCAAGATATAGTGGTTACAGGTTACAGGCAATGGGGTTTGAGGAGGTCACAGAGGGTGGGTGCCTCTGGGACCAAATTGTCTCAGCAACAAGGTTGTTAGTCGGGGAAGTTCTCAGAAAAGGAGGATGGGCCGCATTTCAATATTAGCTCCCATGTTCCAGAGCGTACAACTCTCAACCAGGGTAGGATGTGCTTTTTCTAATCAGAGCAGAAAAATAATGGTTAACAAAGCATGATTAATATTCCTTAAAATTATAGCTAGTCCCCAATATTGTATTTCTACCCCTAACAGTATTACAGTTTTACAAAGGCAGGGCCATTAAGTTAATTTTTGAGATCAAAATTGCATTTTCTTTGCATTTTGACCTTTTGGAGATAATTTTCCTGTTTTTTTACATAGCACTGATGTCACATTCCTTGCCCTTTATCCTATTGCTTTGGCAGTGCCAATTCTTAACATGCTAAAGTGGCATTAACTGCTTGTGTTCTGTTTAGTAGTTTTTCTTTCTGGTTGAAATGAAGAGTAATTTTTATTAAAATCTTTATTTTAATAAGAATATTAATATTTATTTACAGCAAATATTTCCCCATCATTTTTTAGTATATGTATTAACATACACCTTATTTTTGTAATGTAGTGAGATTAGTTTTTCTTTTGTCATTTTAAAAATGCTTTCTTAATTTTTCCCATGATGAGGTGGTATAATTATCCTAGTATTTTGTTGTTATGGATATGACTCTTTACTAGACTTCTGATATAAAATTTAATGTATGTTTTCTTTTTTTTTTAAGGTGCTCAATTTTTTTATTGTGGTAAAGTATACATAACAACATTTATCACTTTAACCATGTTTAATTGGAAATTTCAGTGGCATTATATACATTCACATTGTTGTGCAACCATCATCATCAACAGGTTTTTTGGAAAGAATGAATGAATGTAATGAGATTGTAAAGGACCTTGTAAGCCATCCTAAGGAGTCTGACCTATATTCTCTAGGCAATGAGAAAAAAAAAAGGTACATGTAATGGGCATAAGAGAGGATAAAGCAATCAAAAAGCATTTGGGAGACTAAATTTATAATAATGATTCTCCATCTTGACTACACATTAGAAATTTTTAAAATCAATCATGCCTGTATCATACCCCACACCAAGTCAATCAGAACCTTTGGGGAATAAGACTAAAAATATTCCAGGTGATTCCAATGTGCAACTAAGGCTGAGAACAGTGACTGCACTAGAGCAAAAATTCTGCTTAAAATCAAAATGTGGTCCCTAGACCAGCCATGGGCAAACTACGGCCCGCGGGCCAGATCTGGCCTGTTTGAAATGAATAAAAAAAAAAAAAAAAAGACGGTACCCTTTTATGTAATAATGTTTACTTTGAATTTATATTAGTTCACACAAACACTCCATCCATGCTTTTGTTCCGGCCCTCCGGTCCAGTTTAAGAACCCATTGTGGCCCTCGAGTCAAAAAGTTTGCCCACCCCTGCCCTCGACCATCAGCATCACCTGGGAGCTTACTGTATGTTTTCAAGTTGTTATCTATGTTCCATCACCACTTTCTGAATAATCTTCACTTTCTCACTTAGACCATGGTAAGAATTTTTGTGAGTTTGAGTCAAACTGTCAATAAATGCCGGGAAGTAAAATCTCAATAGATTGAGATAAAGGAGAATGGCTGTTTTGCATCTTGTTTTATACATTACAATCAAAGTGGGTTACATGACATCCATTGGTGATACATTAGGTAGGTGGGAGAAAGCAAAGTGAAACCTTTGGGATCAGATAAAAAATAAAATGATAATGAAGTGGGGTGAAGCTTCGTGGAGCCATTCTCCCTTGCTCAGGGGTCACCTCCTGCACATCCCAGGGCACCCAGCTGCCTTGGGCTTTGTCCAGTGGCAAAGGCCTCTCCAGGGATCAGGGAGAAGCAGGGAAGTAAGTCTTGAGTTTCTTGTGATTTAGATTCTAAACTGTGATGATGAAATTCTCCACAGACCAGAACATTCTCAGCTCTGAGCCCCCCATGCACCAGTGATGTTGGCTTTGAGCAGGCAGGATCTACCCGAGAGGCCTCAGAACGAGTGAGCCCCTACCTGGTTCCTGGGATTGCTTCCCGGTGAGCAGGGAGCAGTAATGTTGCAGAGGAGTGTCCGCAGTTCTGGAAGCCAGAGGTCCGAAATCCAGAGGCTCTAGGAGGGACCTGAAACTGCTCAGCCAAGGTTTACAATAAGCTACATCTAACAGGTCAGAGATCACTGTCAGCTGGGTGTGGCTGACATTTCAGAAGCATCTGACATTGACCACATCCTCCATTTAAAGTCTGACCTTCATCTGGCTTCTATGCCACCGTCGCCTGCTTTCCTGACCCTCCCCTCTCCTTTGTTAACCATCCCCTTTCATTTTAGGGACTATTGGTGTTCCTCACAGTTCGAAGCTAGGTGCCACCCTTTATCCTCTCTGCACATAGTCTCGACCTCCCAAATTGTTGCAAATGCCATTTCTATGGTTATGACTGGCATATGTATGTCCTTGGTCAGAATCATGTCTCCAAACATGAGACCCATATTTCTACTGGCTACCCTAGAATACCTCCACTGAACATGTCCAAAATTGAATATATATTTTTAGCCTTCCTTGCCCTTAGGCCCTGCTCTAGTTTCTGTGTTCCCTGTCTATATGAAAGGGCTCCGTCATTCTTCCGCTCAAGGTAGACGTGGACATTATCCTTGAGTCCTCAAATATGCAAATAACAAAGCAAATAAGACAAAGTCCAGTTTCTAATGAGCTGATTTGCTGAAGATGTCTTCATACCTATTGCTTTAGTCTAGTTCAGGTTTTGATAACAAAATACCACAAAGTGGGTAGCTTATTAATAACAGATTCAAGATCATGGCTTCAGCATGGTCAGAGGACCTTCTGGATCGCAGACTTCTTGTTGTATTCTCACTAGCTAGAAGGCAGGAGGGACCCTCGGGAGCCTTTTTTTTTTGTATGGGCAGTAATCCCCTTTATGAGGTCTGGGCCCTCACAACTTAAGCACCTTCCAAAGGTCCCACCTACATCACTCCAGGCATAGGATTTTAAAAAATAATTTGGGAGGACACTAACATTCAGATACTAGCACCTACCATTTAAAGCAGTGGTTCTCAACCTGTGGGTCGCGACGCCTTTGGGGGTCAAACGACCCTTTCACAGGGGCCGCCTAAGGCCATTGGAAAACACATATATAATTACATATTGTTTTTGTGATTAATCACCATGCTTTAATTATGTTCAATTTGTAACAATGAAATTGGGGGTCATCACAACATGAGGAACTGTATTAAAGGGTCGCGGCATTAGGAAGGTTGAGAACCACTGATTTAAAGAGTAGGAATCTAGAAAGCTGAGGCAACCTGGCTTCCTATGCAAAATAAAAAGAGTAAAGAAGAGTTCAGGGCCAGAGTTGAAAATTAACTACTTACATGATAATGTTTATGCAGTTATACATTTAGATTAAAGCTGTTTCCTTTTGTTTGAAAAGCCTAGGCTTGGATTGAAACCACTAGAAGTCCTTTGGGAAGTTAGATTTAATTCAAAATACAAAAGATTCAAATTGATGACTTTGTCTAAATTGTTTTCTCATTGTCCAATGCTAAACAGAAAAACTGTTAACAATATCTAGATGAATATCTAATGGCTGGTGAAGTTAAAAATTATTTTCTGATATGAAGGCAAATTAAAAGTTAAGTACCCAAAAGTAAATGTTAAGAAAATAATTAAAAATGTCAAAAATATTTAGTAGTTTTGAATGATTTTAAATTATATCGGTAGTATTTTGAAATATATAAATTTTTACTTGAATATGTAATTGGATAAATTACTGTTTATTTAAGTTAATATAGAACATTAAACACTCTTTGCCAGCTGGGCCCCAGGGCTAGGAGTCCCTGCAGGGTAATATGAAATTGGGTGCCAGAATAGCGCAGAACATGGGGAGCCAGCACGCACTCACTGCTGCCTTAAGATTCATTGCTGGTACCCAAAACTCCAGTGCCCCCAGCTTGCTTGAGCCCTGGGAGAGACCAGCAAGCCCCTGCCCCTAGATGAGGACTTAAAATGAGGCTCACAGCCACCTGGTACCGGTACCGGGTTCCCAGCCAAGGAACCCCCAGACTCTTTCTTCCCTTGCCTCCTGTCTCCCCTGCTTCTGCCCTGACAGTGCACCTGCCTCAGCAGGCTTGGATTTCGTGGGCACATGGCACTAAGGGGGAACTGGAGCTGCTGTGGCTCGCAGACCCAGAGTTCTGCCTCCTGCCACCCCCCTGCCAGTTCCCCAGCCAAAGCGCCCCTCCACGCTGTGGCTGTGCCCTGGGGAGGAGTAGGGATGCTGGTTATCGGCTCCATCCCAGGGCGAGGTCCCCTGGTGGCCGTTCATTGTTAAAACAATGGGACTGAAAATCTTTTCACCTGATACTTGCTCTAATCACTGAGCCACGCCGTCCAGGGCTGTGTGATCTATTTGATCAGTTACTAGTCTTCTTATGTTTATGCAAATAATAAGACCAAACTAAAACTGGACTTATTGCAGGCTTTCTAAAAATGAGAGTAATCTCGGGGAGCATAATTATATGCTAATAAAAACCACAAAACCCAATTGTGGATATTGGATTCCATTACAATGAACTGTCTTCAAAGTTTTGTTTTTAAGGCTATGTCTGCACGCCACACAGAACTCAGACCTGATGACATCACCAGAGACGTTCCAACTACAGATAATCCATCAGCTTGTCATTGCTGGATGCCATTCCAACGAAAGCCTTACATCTGGAAGTCTTCGCAAATGGTTTATAACTTGCTATGTGTTTTGTTTTCTTCTGTTTTCATAAAACGTATGCCTATGTCCTTATTTACCTGATTGCTTACTCACACAATGTAAGCCTCACTTTAGAAGCCAGCTGCATCACGGTGTCCTAAAGTGAAACTCAACAATTTGGAATTATAATTGAGCCAATAAAATATGGACAGTCTATTGGCTTCACTCGAAACTGCTTTCCCTTTTCTGTCTAAATGGTTCAGACAGAAAAGGCTCACAGTTTCTCATGGGGAAATCTTAGAATATTTCTCTTAACTTTAGTACGATGGACAGAAGGGCTTCAGACAGGTGTGACACACCGGCCTCCAGGGAAGCTGCTCCTCCAAGATCACCCGGAACACTGTAAGTTAGTATTTCCCTTTATCACATGGGTTTACATCTCACCAGATCTTTAGTTGCCGTAAGCCTGCTCGCTTTTGAATGATGCCTTTTAATCTTCTTTTCAAGCTTATTACTTCTAGAGTACAACAAGAATGCCAGCTTGTCTAATGTGTCATCCTCTGGACACTGCTTATGTCACCTCCCGGGGACACCAGGCTGACCCGGACTTTGCAGAATCCCTCTTCCCTGCATGAAGACTCCCCTTCCCGTTTGTTCCTCCTTCCTCAGTCAGACAGGAAGAACCTCTGAGCCTTGGGATAGGCAGGACTATGCCCCGTGACAGCAGAAAGCAATTATAAGAAGATGGAAATATTCACCCATTTATCTCCTTGTAAAATTACAAGGCTTAAGTTCTTGAAAGGAGAGAGTAATACCATTGTGGTCAGCTAGTTAATAATAGGAAAGAAGCAAAGGGAAGGTCAGATATTATAGGCTTGTCATTTGCGCAGTTTCACCAGGAAGCTGCAACTTTGCACTCCCCAGGGAGCCACTGGCCTATTCCCTGCATAACACTGGGGAAAGGGATCCAACGAAGGGAAGACAGATGCATGTCCAGTAAAGTTGGGGTGACCTAGGGAAGGTACTTGTGTGTCAGTCACTCCGGGGGACAGATCATTGGCCAAAATGAGCGTGGCCACTGCAAGCATGCAAATATTTGGGAAAACACAACTTCTAGGAGTTCTCTCTCTTGTTGCTCTTGTGCTCTTGGCTTCCTTGCATTTCCCCTGCTTCCTCCATAGCCATGTGGCCATGTGGCCGTGTGGACCCCACATGCCATGGACTGATGGACTACAGCGGGGCACACAGATTATGCGAGCCCGATGCTGGATTGGATTCTGCTCTAACACAGAAAGGAAACTCTGGACATAGACTGATTCTAGTCCTATTGAAACCCTAGCTACACTTCCATGACTGGGCAAAGGGAAGTGGAACTTTGGAAACTCAGGGGTGTAATGCCATGGAAATGCAGCTTTCTACAATATCACATCCTCCTGTGTGAGTCTCTTTTTCTTGGGAGATCGAAAGAAATCCACCCCCACTAGCAACTGGGGGAGAGGAGGACCTCTCTTGTCTGTTATCATACCCATATCTATATACAGTATTCATTTAATAGTTCTGATACCCGGCACAATTTCCCCTTCCCCTCTGCTTTCTGGATCCCACTCCTTCACTCCCATATCTTCCCCTTTCACGCCAAGTAGAAATCCCCAGTGTGTTTCCTTTATTCACTCCTCATTACACTGCAACTGCCCGTTCATGCTGCTGCTTTCTTTTTCATTAAGGTTTCCGGCTGTCAATTTTTCCTTCAGAGTACAAAGCCACCAATTGAAAGCAAAAGTTGAGTGAAAGTTCTAGGCTTTAGGGAAACTCTCATATGAAAGGATTTTTCCCTCTCTGAGAAAGTTTTTGAAAAGGGAATGTCCCTGTTGCAATGATGTAACAGTAGCTGTAGCAAAAAGGAAATAGAAAGTAGGATCCATTTTACTCCGTGGACTGTTAAAAAAATTTGTATGAGAAGGGTGCCACCTACTGGCCAAGATGGACAAAGACTGAAACAAAGTCTAGGGATCTGGCTTCTTATATATGCAGATTTATCTCTAGGGTTTCAAAAAAACCTCTTGTTTGGAAGAGCTGATCTTCATACCGAAAGAAGCCCGCATTCTAATATTTTTAAAATATATACATATATATATATATATATATATATATATATATATATGTATATATATATATATTTTTTTTTTTTTGAGAGAGAGAGAGAGAGAGAGAGGAAGGGAGAGGGATAGAGAGGTAGAAACATTGATGAGAGAGAAACATCAATTGGCTGCCTCCTGCATGTGCCCCACTGAGGATTGAGCCTGCAACCAGGGCATGTACTCTGCCTGGGAATCAAACTGGTGATTTCTTGGTTCATGTGCCAACGCTCAACCACTGAGCCACACCAGCCTGGAGAAATATATACTTTATTTTTTTAGATCAGTTTTAGGTTCACAGAAAAACTGAGAAGGTGTAGAGATTTCCTACATACTCCCTGCCCCAACATATGCATAGCATACTCAAAATTGTACCTATATTTTTTGTCAAATTAGCAAAAAATATACTTTTTTTGGTGTAGAAATAGAAGCCCAGAGAGAGGTAGGTAGGTGTGGGAGGCCTAGAGATGCGGGTTGGCCAGGCGGTTAACCGCAGCCTTCACCTCGGTGGAATAACTCTGGCGAATTTGGAAGCTGAGTAGAATGTTCTATTGGGAATGAACTCTTTCAAGATTAGATTCTGAATGCCTAGGGCAGGGGTCCTCAAACTACGGCCCGCGGGCCACATGCAAATATAAATATTGTGTTTGTTCCCGTTTTGTTTTTTTACTTCAAAATAAGATATGTGCAGTGTGCATAGGAATTTGTTCATAGTTTTTTTTTTTAACTATAGTCCGGCCCTCCAACGGTCTGAGGGACAGTGAACTGGCCCCCTGTTTAAAAAGTTTGAGGACCCCTGGCCTAGGGATTAGGATTCAAGGTCAAAATTTCAACGCAATAATAGTAAGGTTCACAAATGTATAGCACGGTGTCATACTAAAGTTCTTTCACACACATTCTCCCAAGCGATCATCACAATGACCCTGTGAGGTGTGCAGGCCGGTACTCATTAAATAAGGAAGCTGAAGCTTACACAAGTGAACAGCTTGGGGCATGTTCAAAGGCAGGGCCCAGGAAGTGTGCCTCCAAAACCAGTAGCCCTTCCACTACGTTTCACACCACCTCCTACTGGCCAAGACCTGTGGCTGGAATCAACCACCGCTCAACTCCCGTGGGTGGCCAGAAGAGGGACCAGGAGGAGTCGTAGGCCCGCTCTCCCTCCTCAGAAGCTCCCCTCCGAAGTCATTATTTCTTGCGAAGGCCTGGTTCTGGGAACTGATCGCCTCTGTGACTGTGGACCTGAGCCCCCATGAAGGTCTGTTCAGGTTAATCCAGGAAAGCCTGGCATTCAGCCGCAGAACTTGACCCTTTAAGGCTCCAGCTTTCTCTTCCTGCCTCTGTGTTGATGCACACGGTAAGGATTTCACCCCCCTCTTTCTAAAAGCAGCAGACATTTATTATTAGTGAATAACCTGAGCTTCTACATTGATTTGAGATCTGCCTTCTTTCTAAGTTCTTCATTTTTAAAGAGGATAAAATATTTTCGACTGACCCTTCTCTGAAAAACTGGTTTTCCCGCTCATGGCTTTCTGCACAAGGTCCTTTCAAAATATTTCATGGATTAGTTCTCCGCTGAAGAAAGGCCCAGAATCTCAGATCTGCAGGATCCTGTGTGTTCCCTCTGATAGGACTTCACCCTGAGGACATTTCGAGTATATCTGGTTGGAGACTTTCAGCGGCTCAGTGTTGTTCTCCATGTTGGCGCTGCCTGGCCAGAGATGCCTGAGCTGAGAAGTAGATATTATTTTCAGTATTATTGGTACTAGATAGATTATATGATTTTCCCAAGAAGAGTGTAATAAAATTAAAAAGAAACGTGTAATACTACTAGGAAATCATGTTAGATCTGAAATACTATCAAGAATATAAGAAAAATACTTTATCTCATTTTTTGCTTATGCATGATTTGTAGCATCATGATCACATGACCATGAGCACTGTGTGTGTGGGCTGAAGGGATAAGGACATATTGGCACGGCCGGAAGTGGCAGCCAGAGTGCTCACAGTTGGGATAGGGAGCAAGCACCAAGCACCAAAGCTTTTAGAGTCAGAGGAAAATTCTCGGTGGAGGAAGATTCAGTGGGGTGAGTAGCTTGTGATGAGGCTAGAAGTGTAATTTTTCCCCAGCCACGCTCAAAACCTTCCTGTAATAATCAGAGGATCGTTCTAAGTAAATTGGGCATAAAAGCTGAATTTCACCTCCATCCCTTGGAGCTAAGTTTCTGATTCCCCTTTCAAATTGGACCTAGGATTATGGTCCAGGATCAAGAAGGCCGGGTAATGTCTTTGCTTAAAGATTGCATCACTCACTAGCCAGAGCAAGACTCCAGAGCTGAGGGCCTGGAGCACAGAGAAGGAATGTTGCCTGAAATCTTTATTCTTTCATTGTTTTAGTTTGACTCAGTTCATCATTGGATATTGAGTCACCAAAAAAGACCTACAGTAACAGATGGAGAGCATGGCATGACAATAAATACAAACTGCTTAAACTTCCCTAATAAAAGATTTGGTTTTAAACACATTTTCATATATATTAATATTCATATTAATATTGCCATCTCTAATTACTTTTCTCCATTGTATTTTCTTTTTCTTTCTTTTTTCTGCAAAAAGCGTTATTGTTTCATTTGGTCCCATGCATGGGAGAGGGCTTCAGGGTGGTTAAAAGAATGGCTAGTAGTTTCGGGGAGAGGCTCAGGGGAAAGCCAGACACCAGGGGGATGCAGAGGGGCCCCTCAAAGGCCTCTGAGCTCCTAAGGCTCCTACCTGTGCTTGAGTGTGAGCCTTTCCAAGAGATACTCGCCCAGCCCAGCCTGGGGGCCACAGCCTGCGGAGGTGAGTCAGGTGTAGCCCATCTTCTTGATGAGTTTCACCTCCTCGCCCAGGAAGTGGTTCTGCAGGAAGTCACAGAGCTGAGGTCTGCTCGGGGAGAACCAGGGCCTGTAGCTCCCAAAGGGCCTGGGTCAGGCTCCTCTCCGAGGCCAGGGCGGCTTCCATGGTCCTGAGTTTTGCCCCCTCATCTGGGGAGGCTTCAGCATGTCCTGGAGAGAATGCGGCCACCGGCTGGTTTAGCATCTTTAAGACACTCGGCGCCCTCAGCTTCTTCTCCGCCAACTCGCAGGTGAAGCGGCCCACGCCCTCGAGAGCCACATCGTTAGGGTCGAAACAGAAGCCCAGAGAGAGGTAGGTGTGGGGGCCCGCAAATGTGGGTTGGCCAGGTGGTTGGCTGCAGCCTCCACGTTGGTGGAATAATTCTGACGAATTTGGGAGCTCAGGGCTGTTGGGCAATAAGGAGTGAAGGTAGGAAAAAACCCGGTGTGTTGGCTGGTCTGGAAGGTGGTTCTGACGGTGGTGACTGGGCAGAGTGGCCTGAGGCTGGAAGAAGGGGTGTCCCTGGGTCTGTTCAGTCCAAACACTGTTGAAGCAAGAGATAGATCCGGGGCCCCCGAGGGCACTCTTCGTTGTATTCTCTTGCTCTGCTTTTGCCCATCTTTTCTTTTACTGATTGAGTATTAACTATTTAGTATTATTTGATTTTAGGCTTTTCTCCCAATGCAAAGAAATAATGGGGATTTATGTATGTTCTCATTAAGAATGATGACAAAACAACAGAAAATGTCCAGTGAACATATACTTTCTTTTTAAAAAAAATACATTTTTTAAAAATATGCTTTTTTTACAGAGAGGAATGGAGAGGGATAGAGAGTTAGAAACATCGATGAGAGAGAAACATTGATCAGCTGCTTCCTGCACACTCCCTACTGGGTATGTGCCTGCAACCAAGATACATGCCCTTGACTGGAATCGAACCTGGGACCTTTGAGTTCGCAGGCCGAGGCTCTATCCACTGAGCAAAACCAGTTAGGGCTACTTTCAATGAATGGGTTCTATGAAAGAAACTGATATGTAGAACTTAGAAAGTTAATGATGGGAAAGGTGGGTGAGCAGATAGCAGAACTTAAGGATTCTTGGAGAAAACAGGAACCAAAAAGCCCAACTCCTTCATCCCAAGTTTCAATTATTAAAATTTGATTAATTGTTTTAGTGTGGTGCTTGATACAATGTAAATCAGCCTGGGATAACAATAATAACAACAATATTGTTAACTAAATAAAAATGTTTCTTCTTTAAATTAGGTTGTTTATATAAATGTGGCAATTAAATATGTAAATTTTGGAGTAAGAAGATGAATAAATATGTGGATCTAAAAACATGAATTTCACACTATTAGAATCACTATTATGACTTAGAGTATTTTGCTTCACTTATACATTTGTTTCTTTGTTCGTAAAGGGGCATGACATAAAAATGTCCTTTTTTAAATTTCCAATTCCCTGCCTTCTTCCCAGCTAGAGGTCATGGAAGAGAGCCCAATACCCAATCTCTAAGCCACTATTTGACTTATATCCAGTAGATGGCAGTATAACACCAAACATCCATATCTTTTTTTTTTTTTTTTAATATATTTTATTGACTTTTTACTGAGAGGAAGGGGGAGGGATAGAGAGTTAGTAACATCAATGAGAGAGAAACACCGATCAGCGGCCTCCTGCACACCCCCTACTGGGGATGTGCCCGAAACCAAGGTACATGCCCCTGACTGAAATAGAACCCAGGACCCTTCAGTCCACAGGCTCACGCTCTATCCACTGAGCCAAACTGGTTGGGGCCATCCATATCTTTTAACAATAATGTTTTCATTGATTTCAGAGAGAGGAAGCGGGGGGGAGAGAGAGAGAGAGAAAGAGAGAGAGAGAGAGAAACATCAATGATGAGAGAGAATCATTAATCGGCTGCCTCCTGCACACCCGCTGCTGCTGATAGAGCCTGCAACCCGGGCATGTGCCCTGACCAGGAATCGAACCGTGACCTCCTGGTTCAAGGATCGATGCTCAATAATGAAGCAACAAATCAATGTGCCTCTCACATCAATGTTTTTTTTTCTCTCTCTCTCTCAATTCCACTCTCTCTAAAAATCAATGGGGAAAGTATCCTCTGGTGAGGATTATAAAAAATAAGATAGAAAAACAGTAAGAATACAAATAATTTGGAAATACAATTTAAAGAGTAAATTACTGACATACCTCGATGTGGGGTTGGAGGGATGAGAAGAAATAAACCAAAAAACTTATATCCTTATATTCATAGCCCATGAACACGGGCAATAGCGTAGTGAAGACCTAGTGGGGTGGGTAGGGGCTGGGAGGAGGGGGGAATGGGGAGAAAATGGGAGATATCTGTAATACCATCAACAATAGAAAATACATTTAAATATAAAAAAAAGAGTAAATTAGTGGTTAAGACTCTGGGGCACTATAATTCAGAATAGGAAAAATAATTTCTTTTAAAATATTTATAAATAATTCACAAAAATTTTCATATATTAGATTACAAAGAAAATAATAATTTCTCCAGAGAAAAAATACTAGAAGTTGTATGCTCAGATAACAAAGCCTGAATTAATTTTAAACAAATTTTAAACCAATTATTTAGACATTTTAAAACATATTGATAAATTACAATCAAGTCAGAGAGAAAAAAAATAAAATGACAAATTTAGTAAGTAATGGAAATTAAAACACTATTTTTAAAATTTGTAGAAGTAGTCAAAGTTACACACTGAACTAAACTTATAGGTTTTTCAAACATAGAACTTGAAAATAGACTGTCCTCACACATTAAAGTCAGTTAATTCTAAATAACATTAAAACATATAATAAGAGCTAACCTTTATTGAATGTTCTTTCTGTAACAGGGACTGTGATAAGCACTTTATAAAAATATTATTTTTTATCTTTTTAACAACCCTACCACGATAGCTTATTCTCTACTGCATGCCCTTAGGTGGTAACTATCATTTATTCAATACCTACTATGTGCAAAAGCAACAAACCACAGAAGCTATCAAGTAGCAGAACTCTGATTCAAGCACAATCAGTATTTTCCCAATATCATATGGGTTCCACTGTGACAGAATTAAAAAATCACATTAATAAACCCATTCACTATGACTAAGAAGAGTATCTTAGAAATATAAAGATAATTTGATACTAGAAAATATATTTATATACTGCATCATCTATCACACCAGAGCTCAATAAATGATACTTTAAGGATTACTTGCAATGTGGAGTCTAAAACTAAAACTGAACTTTAAAAATTCTGCTACCTAAAAGTCTATCAATCTGACTGTCCTTGAATGAGTCTCTTTTACCCATGTGTGATTTTGTACTATATGTATCAATCATTTGGAAAATATTCGTTCACTGAGATAGTGAGATCTTACAAATCTATTTATAAAGTGTGTCCCAAATTCACGCAAGAAGTAATTTTGATAGAAAACACAGGTTTATAATTAAAAATTGTAAATTTTTTATTGATTCATAAAGTATACAGTATAGGGTTATGTATGGAATAGCACAGCATAGGGTAAATGGCCTCCACGGCTTTGCTGGCACATACACAAAACTGTGGTCTTCATTGATCTTCATTGTCCCTGCTCCTGGGCCATAATTGGTACTTGGTAATGCTTATCAAATTGAAGGGATTGAAATCAAAGGGCAACAGATATTAGAATCTGATTCAATAAACCAAGTAAAATTAGGCTTTTATTTTTTGTTGTTGTTATTGTTAATGCTCACGCAAAATTCAAATCTTGTGTGAATTTTGGGACACCCTTTATTTCAAATTTTCAATTAAGTAATTCATTTGTTAATATCACTTTTCTTGTCATCAGAAAAGTCTTTATTGGTAAGTATTGCGAAGTTGTCAAGTTCACAGTGGTAGATTTTCTGAAATTCTAATTTTCTACTGAAAGGTCAACTGTTATAATTGGCAACAGGTGTGGGATTATTTCTGGGCTCTCTATTTTTCCGTTCCATTGGTCTATGTGTCTGTTTTTATGCCAGCACCATGTTGGTTTGATTATTATGGCCTGGTATTATAGTTTGATATCAGGTAGCATGATACCTTCCACTTCATTCTTCTTTCTTAAGATTGCTGTGGCTATTCAGGGTCTTTTCTGGTTCCATGTAAATTTTAGGATTATTCTAGTTTTGTGAAAAATGCCCTTGGTATTTTGGTAGGGATTGTGTTAAATCTATAGATTGCTTTGGGTAGTATGAACTAGTGGTCGCCAGCCAGTGGTCCGTGGACCACTGGTGGTCTGTGGGGTCCGAAAGGTTGGCGACCGCTGATATGGAACAGTTTAGTGATGTTAATTCTTCCTATCCGTGAGCACAATATATGCTTTCATTTCTTTGTATCTTCTTTAAGTTCTTTCTTAAATATTTTATAATTTTTTGAGTACAGTTTTTTTTTTTTACCTCCTTGGTTAAATTTATTTCTAGATACAGTATATATATTTTTTCAATTTTAAATGAGATTGTTTTCTTAATTTCTCTTTCTAATAGTTCATTATTGGTGTAGAAAAATTCAACCAATTTCTGAATATTTATTTTGTATCCTGCTATTTTATTGAATTCATTTATTAGTAGTTTTGTGATGGAATCTTTAGGATTCTCTCTATATAGTATCATGTCCTCTGCAAATAATGACAATTTTACTTGTTCCTTTCCAATTTGGATGCATCTTCTTTCTTTTTTTCTTTTGTCTGATTGCTGTGACTTGGACTTCCAATACTATGTTGAATATAAGTGGTAAAAGTGGACCATCTTATCTAGTTCCTGATCTTAAAGAATTTGCTTTTAGCTTTTCCCCATTGAGTATAATGTTAGCTGTGAGTTTGCCATATATAGCCTTTATTATGTTGAGGTATGTTCCTTCTATTTCCATTTTGTTGATCTTAGTGAACAAGATTCATCCCAGTGGGTCTGGTACCTGCCAAAACCTCCCTTTGGGTGTGCAGCTTGTGGAGCTACTAGTAATCCGGTGGTGTTCTTTTGTGATCTGAAGCTGGCCACCAGGTGTGTTGGTCTTGGGGCCTCTTGGGAGGGACTCCAGTGCAGATCAATGTCAGATGCTGCCTGTGACTGGTGGCGGGGTAAGGGGGTGGGGCAACATGTTAGGAGCTACATATTAAAGTGACTCACCGTTGGAAGCTGGCTGTACTGAGCCTGGATGCATGTGGGAGGGGCCTCACTGTGAACTGAGGCCAGGTGCTGCCAGTACAGGGCCTCTGGCAGGTCAGCACAAGGCCTAAGGCATCTCCAAACCTGAAACCATTCACCGGCTGTTTGTAAGGCTTGGTCACTGTAAAGAGCCTCAGGCAGAACGTGAGTTGAGTGAAGCAGGGTCCCAGGTAGTTATCAGGGTGGAGCTAATGGAGTTGACCAGACTAATGCAGAGTTAGGTTTGGCCACAAGGGGGAAAGGCTCACCACAGGAATGATGGGGCCCATGAGCCTTGGGAGAGGACACCTCAACACAGAGACGTTGGCAGCTGTCCCTCCAGCCCTTGCCCTGAGGCCACACAACTCAGTTGCTCCTTGCATGCCTTTGGTGCTCTCCAAGCTGCTGTCCTCTCTCCAGAGCCCATGGTGAGTGCCTGTGAGCAAGAGTTTGTGTGCTCATCCTTTAATAGGACACCTGGGTTTCCAGCAGCCTTCTGTGTCACTGGGACGAATGGAGGAATCCCCACTATATAGTAATAGTAACACATGGTTATTACAATATTATTTAAAGTCATTCCTGTACTTCGAACAAGAAAGAGGAGAAATTATAGTTCTAGGTGGGTATTAGACTTATGGGGGGAATCACTTCATAAATTATATGAATGTCTAACCAATATGCTGTATATCTGAAACGAATCTATACATATAAAAGCCCAAGCGACTGTCTGGGGCTGCGGGATTCTACCTTCGGCCATGGGTTATGTTGTGCTGGGGCACTGTCGGCCCTGGTTTACTGCTGAGCTGTGGTGACCGCAGACGCCCTTCCAGCCACAGAAGAGCCACTGGAAGCAAAGATCCACTGACCAGTGCCTCTCGCTCCCACATGGGCCCACACCCTGGTTCCCTCAGGTCCAGTGTCATCTGCAGGATTTGGCGGGGACAGAATCCATTATAGATCCAGGAGCTTGAAGAGGTCCACGTCGCTGTCACTCACAAAGTTGTACCAGGGCTTGGGGGAGGAGAAGGGCCCCTCCAAGGGGCCGTGGGGTGACAGCAGCTCTGTGAAATCAGGGTCTGGAGAGAAATTTCCCACGTCGGGGCTCTGAGGTGAGACTGTGGCCTCGACTGGAGCTGGAGCAGGTGCAGCGGAGACCATGCCCTGGGCTCCCTGCTCAGGGTCCTACCAGGCCTGGCTATAGCTGGAGGCACTGGGATCTGCTGCTGGGAAGACTTGCAAGGGGCAGTGTGGAAGGAGGTTGCATAAACCTGGGCCCCCATGGTGCAGGGTGGCTGCCAGGAGCACAGGGCCCTCTGGGAAGTCAGGGTCCTCTGGGAGAACAGGGCCAGAGGGGAATACTAGCTCCTCAGGGAACACAGGTGAGGCGGGCAGCATGGGGTTGGGGGGTGAGGGGTAGTGAGCACAGAGAGGGCTGGGAAAACAGGTCCAGTTGCCCAGCTGTGGTGCCACACCAGGTGCGCCCTGCGGCCAGGGAGGGACTGTGTGAGTTTGGCTCCAGGGCAAGTTGGCCCATCTTGCCCAGTCCCGCCCCGCCGGCCACCTTCTAACTAATTCCTTTCGATGTGCACAAATCTGTGCACCAGGCACTAGTATAAAATAATATTGAATGTCAACTGCAATTGATAAAATAATAAGAATCCTAATTCAATGGAATGCTCATCATCTTAACAAAAACCTACTTTGAACTTTTAATGATAGAACCATCTGGTTCCTTTTTCCTGTTGTTAAGAATAACTTTTAAGGAAATTCTAAGAGGCTTAATTTTTTCAGACCTTCTTTCCCCCGCCTCTGAATATCCCTCTTGGAAGTGTTGATCAGGTGTGAAATATATCTGAACTTTATTTTATATTCATGGATCTGACCTTAATCTCTGCTGCAAAACATTTAGTTTTAAATTTGGTTTTATTTACTCTACTTAATTGAGAAAATTACTGACCATTTGCTATGTGCCGATCATTATGCAGAACTCAGGCTGGATACATCAAGAAAATCACACCTTGCCGTAACCGGTTTGGCTCAGTGCATAGAGCGTCGGCCTGGGGACTGAAAGGTCCCAGGTTCGATTCCGGTCAAGGGCATGTACCTGGGTTGCGGGCACATCCCCAGTAGGAGGTGTGCAGGGGGCAGCTGATCGATGTTTCTCTCTCATCGATGTTTCTAACTCTCTATCTCTTTCCCTTCCTCTCTGTAAAAAATCAATGGGGTATGTTTTAAAAAAAAAAAAGAAAAGAAAATCACGCCTCCACTCTTGCCCTCAAGAAGAGTAAAGTGCAAACACTGTTCTCAGGTGTTCAGGCAGTTAGAACATGTCCGGGCTGCTTCATGGCAGCCTCTCTGTCCTAGCCCGGGCCGTCATCCCAGTTCTATTGAAGATGTGGTTAAGCAACCTAGTCTTTTCCTTAGGTATTTTTATTTAATTTATTTTTTTAATCCTCACCTGAGGATATTTTCCCATTGATTTTTAGAGAGAGTGGAAGAGAGAGGGAAAGACAGAGAGAAACATCGATGTGAGAGAAACACATCGATTGGTTGCCTCCTGCACTAGCCCAGACCGGGGCCTGGGCCAGGGAGGAGCCTGCAACCAAGGTTTGTGCCCTTGACTGGAATCAAACCCGGGACCCCTTGGTCCACAGGCTGACACTCTAGCCCAGCCGTGGGCAAACTACAGCCTGCGGCCGGATCTGGCCTGCGGGCCGTAGTTTGCCCACGGCTGGGCTAGGGCCTTAGGTCAATTTTTATAATTTAAAAATTATTACCTCTTCTTTTGTATTTATCTTTTCACTTTATAGAAGTTATCCTAATGCTTCTGCAATCATTTCTATTTCCACTTTGAGGTTTATTGCAAAGACAAAATAAAACAGGAAGAGAAAATATAAGGGAAAGAAGAGGGAACGTATTTCCTCTACAACTTTCGAGACATCAGAACTTTCCTCTCTTAACGATCCTAGAAAGTAAAAATAGCTGTGGAAAAGTACGCGCAAAGGCAAGTGGAAAGTAAATGCTGAAAATGAAAAACATGAAGTGACATCTTTTCTATCCAAATGAGAACATGTCACCTAACTACACAAGTCAGGATTCAGAGCTCCAATAGTACAATGTGACAAGTTTCAAACCAGCCCTTGTGAAATTGTTGTAGTTGCAGACAAGTCCAGAGGAGGGCAGCCAGCTCTTGAAGGCAGGCTGTTACCTGAAAGCAGTGGTTCTCAACCTTGGCTGCACATTAGAATCACCTGGGAATCTTTTTAAAATCCTGACTTCTGGGCCTCATCATTATGGGGTGAGGCCACAACATTAGTAACAAAGAAACAGAATTTCTGGAGGATGAGGCCCAGAAATCAGGATTTTAAAAAGATTTCCAGGTGATTCTAATGTGCAGCCAAGGTTGAGAACTGCTGCCTAAAAGGCTAGTTTCAGCTTTGCTAAATCAGAGAATCTATCTATGTATCTGTGTGTCTATCATCTATCAATCTATCATCTATCTATCTATGTAATCTATCTATCTATCTATCATCTATCTATCTATCTATAATCTATCTGTCTGTCTGTCTATCTATCTATCTATCTATCATCTTTGTCATTGTCCATGGAGGTTATCAGAGTCCAAGGATTTAGTCACACTCAAAAGAGACTGGTTATAAACTGGATGGCCATTTTAATGTGTGAGAGGTCAGCTATTAACTGGAAGCTAATAGATGTTAGTTATTTGGACAGGACATTCCCTGTCACATGAACTCAAGCTCATGTTCACATAAGAGATGAGATTAGAAATGAAAATGTTCATTAGTGAACTGAGAATTAAAGGAGGGGAAGCTGATCATTTCAGGGAAACTTCCATTCGGTCCCCATAGTTGGATGGGTTAGTTTTCTCCGTTGTGGGAAAGGCTAACAGATGTTGAGTGCGTATTTTGTTCCAGGCATTATCTTAGGTACTTGATGCCACTCGTCTTCACCACAACACAAGGACATAGGTATGATGATAATTTCCATGTAACGGAGGAGAAAAGTCACACAGCCAGTGCAGGCTGGAGCTGTGACATAAGCCACGACACTGCAGTCCCAGAGTCCACTGGCCTAGCCACTAGATTGGGGTGTCTTCTCTGACGATGTTCTTCCTGTCTTAGGAAACACTTAACGAGTCCTTACTCTCCCGTTCGCATTTTTCATGGTCCATAAAAAGCAACATTCCCTCATTTCAGAACATTACAATGCACTTAAGAGGACGCAGCTTTTTTTCCCCGTGCTAACTTCCAGCCCTGCCTTTCAAATGATGTGTTTTGTTAAGTTCTACTGGACCTTTGAAACTTCCTGTTAACCATCTGAGATAGTTTTAGAAATGATCCAGGAGGTAAAAGCATCAACTTGAAATTGATTCTTGCCATCTTTGTGTTCAGAAGTCTATCATTTTCTGACCCAGTGCCCAAATTCTAGGTCTGCTCACTCTTTGGAACGTGAGTCCTTTTGTACTTGCCGTGGGACAGAGAGCCCCCTGTGTCTCCTCTGTGACAGACACCTTGCTGGACACTCGGACACTGCCCTCAGGGGACTGACAGTCTAGCGGGCACTCAGATCTTAAACTCTTAGATGATTAATTATAAACACACAGAATATAGTTAAAGAGTTAAGCTTAAGTTTAATGCGGAGTAATGTGCAGACAGAACAGTTCAGCGGTAAGCACCGCTTATGTAATAAATCACGGCTGTTAGCGAATTAAGTAATCTCTCTGAATTTGCAGTTTCCTCGTTTGCAAAATGTCAATAATTATAGCAATTAGCACATAGGGAAGCTTTGAAGATTAAATAAAGTAATGTTTGTAAAACACTTTGCCGAGAGCCTGTATATAATTCAAGGTTGCTGCATTAATATTATCAAAAATAATCTGTATATTACAGATTTAATGAAGACCTGCCATGGTAAGCTTTGGATACCATTGCAGTCCCAATACCCCTGAAAGCGTGGTAGGTATGGCTTGTCGATGGGATATCTAAGGAGATGAGGTTACCTGCTACTCCACAATGACTGGGGCAAAGTTTCTACTATGGAAGGTTGTCCTCTTTACAGAACAGGGAGAATCACGTGTTGGCAAACTTGAACCTTTCAGGAACCCAGCCCCTAACAGTGTCTGGCAGAACATAGGTGTGCATAATTTATTTTTAACAACTTGTGTTTGTGAAATTGTTCCCCCCAAATATCTTCAGTGAATTTAAGACCGACTCAGGTGATATCTTTAAGGTACAAAAACAACTGAAAATTTTTCTTAAAGGGGGAAAAAGTGTCAATGAGGAGAAAATAAGAAAAATCATAATCTGCTCTTTTATATTTCCTGCTGTCCTGAAAAAGCCGCCATTTATCGTATAAGTGTGTCTCTCTCCTCTGACTCCATCTAGGCTTTTCTCCCCCAAAACAACCGAGGAGGCATGAGCAATGTGTTTTAATGCTGTGGGAGATATCACATTGGCACACGTGGTGGAATCCCCCACTAGGCACTCATATCAGTAAATGCACATTTTTAATTGACATCATAAAAAAAAAAAGAGAGAAAGGAAAGTGTGGGGGTGTGAGGAGGAAAAGAAAAAAACCCAGAAATGAAGTTTCTCTCTTCACTATTTATTTATTGATTTTTGAGAGAGAGAGAGAGAGAGAGAGAGAGAAACATAAACATCAATGGGTTCCTCATGCACCTGCCCAACTGGGGATCTAACCTGCAACCTGGGTATGTGTCCTAACTTGGAATTGAGCCCACCACCATCTGGTGTACAGGACGACGCTCCAACCAACTGAGCCACACCGGCCAGGGCTCCTCACTATTTAAAAGGCACTCATCACTAAAATCCTTGCTGAGAATCCACCTCAGGCACTACTGCAAGCCCCCCTACCCCACCCTTCTCTCTGCTTCCCAATGGCCATGCACCGCAGGCCCTGCAGATGCTGCGCCAGCCCTGGCTGCCCTCTGGGCTCTGACCTGCCTTTGAGCCCTGTCAATCCAGAAATCTTCACACTTTTGAGTCAAAGGGAGAGAGAATCCGTTCTGTCTTGTCTGAGGGACGGACTGACCTCACATTTCCTCGGCTACTTGTGGCCGGAGCCAGTCAGCCAAGACGAAAGGCACGAGGCTCATGCCCGGCGCTCATGCCCGCGATGCCCCGCGGATCTTCAACCTCTTCAGCGCCAGTGGCTCTTTTGCGACCTGGGATGAGACCCGCCTGGATAAACTCCTCCATGGCCTTTATCAGCGGCTGGATGACCTGGAGACAGTTTGGCGAAGGAAAAGGAGGTGGAACAGTCACCCCTGGGAGCTCTGACCTGGCTGTGAAGAGGGACTTCCAAGGAATCAGCCTGTATCTGAAAGAGAAAAAATACAGCCTGTGTGCCTGCAAGGTCGGCAGGGTGGAAATCAGAGGGCGCGTGCTCTTCCGTAAGGAGCTCACAGGAAAACTCAGGAAATAGGAAGATGCTGAGTCGGACTGCAGTGGGAAGGCCAGGGAGGGTTGGGGGACAGGAGGGAGGGGAGTAAGAGATCAACCGAATGACTTGTATGCATCCATATAACCATAACTAATGGACATAAGACACTGGGGGGTAAGGGAGGGCAGGGGCTTGTTAAGGGTGGGGGGGAAAAAGGACACTTATGTAATACCCTTTGTAATACTTTTATCGAAAAAAAAAAATAGGAAGATGCTGAGTCTGAAAACTGTTCATTTAGTCAACTACGTGGCTCCTTTCTAAGACTCAAAGTGCAATCTTCATCTCTATTTTTATAACAGATGAAAAAGATGTAACAGCAACTGTATAAGATTACTATACATTTATATTAAATGTCGTAAGTTATAATAAGTCATTTAAAACAGAGACATGAACAATCCATTTGCTATTCCTGAAAAAAAACTTTTGTAACTTTTATTTAAATGATTTGAAATATTTGTGCTGTTCATAGTATTTAAATACGAATTGCCATAGATACTTGTTTAGTATTATATTTTATGAGATTACTGTTCATATCTTAGTTATGTTAAGTATAAGCAATTAAAAACACACCCCCCTATTTTGTTTGATTGAATGAGGTTCCCTAAGATATAGCTTAGGGTGGAAGGGACATCTGTGGAGGGAGGGCCAGGACCTTGCCTGCTCAGTGCCTGAAACAACGAGATGATTCAAGGTGAAGCGGGGAACGAGCAGATGTGAGGTATCTGCTCCTGCTGCTGCTGTTGGGAGCTGTGCACGTAGTCAGTCAGTAAATAGTTATTCTTCTCTGACTTTGCTGTAGTAATTACATAAAGACATTCAGAAGCCTCTTGATCTTTGGTTAATGCCTCTACATTTCAGGAGCTGGGGAGACAAATATGCAGAGGAAGTGATTGAGAACGTACAGTGTCTCAACAACCACAGGACAAGACTTTGGGGCTGGGGTGGCGATACCAGTCTTGCAGAGATAACAACAACAAAAACTTAATTTAAAAATGGGCACAGGACTCGGACAGACATTTCTCCGAGAAAGATATACAATGGCCAACAAGGCCATGGGAAGATACTCAACATCACTATTCACTAGGAAAATGCCAATCAAAACCACAATAAGATACCACCTCACACTCATGAGAATGGCTGGTATAGAAAAAGTGTTGGCGCCCTAACCAGTTTGGCTCAGTGGATAGAGCGTTGGCCTGTGGACTGAAGAGTCCCAGGTTCGATTCCGGTCAGGGGCATGTACCTTGGTTGCGACACATCCCCAGTAGGGGGTGTGCAGGAGGCAGCTGATCGATGTTTCTAACTCTCGATCCTTCTCCCTTCCTCTCTTTAAAAAATCAATAATATATATATATTTTTCAAAAAAGTGTTGGTGAGGATGTAGATACATTGGAACCCCTGTGCACCTTTGGTGAGAATGAAAAATGGTGCAGCTGCTATGGAAAAAAGTATGGTAGTTCCTCAAAAAATTAAAAATAGATTTACCGTACAATCCAGCAACTCCACTTCTGGGTATATACCCAAAAGAAGTGAAAGCAGGGTCTCAAAGAGATACGTGGACACTCATATTCATAGCAGCGTTACTCACAACAGCCACAAGGTAGAAACAGACCAAGTGTCTATTGATAAATGAATGGATAAGAAAGATGTGGTGTAACCATGCAATGGAATATTATTCAGTGTTAAAAAGGAAGGAAATTTGGGGGTGTTAAGTACAGCATCGAGAATATAGTCAATAACATTGCAATAATTATTTATGGTGTCAGAAGGGTAGTCACTGGAGTTATCAGGGTGATCACGTCATGTTATATAAATGTCTAATCACTATGTTGTATGGCTCAAATGAGTATTGTATGTCAACTATAAAAAGTTTATAAAATAAAATAATAGTAAAAAAAAAAAGGAATGAAATTCACCCCCTGTTATAAAATGTTTGTTCCTTGAGTACATTATGCTAACTGAAATAAGACCAAAGACAAATACTGTATGATTTCAATTAGATGAGGTATTTAGAGTAGTCACATTCATAGGTACAGAATGATGGTTGCCTTGGAGGAGGAGAGGATGGGGGTTTGTTTAATGGGTATAGAGCAGGGGTCCTCAAACTACGGCCCGCGGGCCACATGCGGCCCGCCGAAAACATTTATCTGGCCCGCCGGGTGTTTTTGCTGCCGCTGTGTGCATAGGAATTTGTTCATAGTTTTTTTTTTTAAACTATAGTCCAGCCCTCCAAGGGTCTGAGGGACAGTAAACTGGCCCCCTGTTTAAAAAGTTTGAGGACCCCTGGTATAGAGTTTCAGTTTTGCAAGATGAAAAGAGCTCTGGAGGTTGGTTGTGCAATGTGAATATACTTAACACTGTTGAACTGTACACTTAAAGATGGTTTAGATGGTAAATTTTATGCCTCTGTATTTTACCACAATTAAAATAAAATAAAAATTGAAATCTTTCATGAACAGCCAAAAATCATATTATTATGGGTAAGGCCATGAGATTGTTTAAATTCTGGCTTTCTGCTGATTAACTGAATGACCTTGGGAAATATACTTAACCTTTTGAGCAGGTTCAGTTTCCTTCTCTGCAAAATAGAATGTTAATACCTTCCTTGAAGTGCCTTTAAATGAGATAATGTATCTACTATAGAATAATACTTAGCACCAAACATGGATTGTAATTATTGTAATTATTAAAACTTAGGAAAGTTTATTGAAATTGTCAACCAGGTCCTTGGTGATTATGAAGAGGGTAATGTCAGTAATAAGTTAGTGACAGACTGGGCCCTATTCAGTGAGAAATGTGAAGGTAGTATTAAGAAAATTATTTCATCACGATGAACACACACACACAAACACACACACACAAACTAAATCAGGGACTAATGGAAACTTCTAAGATTATTAGTGGCCTGGTGCACAAAATTCATGCACATTAAAATGGAATTAATTAGAGAAAATATTTTAATATTGCTATTTTAATATTGCTATTTGCCCTTTCTCTATAATAGAAGTGTCAGAGATCAAAGAAAATTAGTAAAATCTTCCTCCTGTCAGAGTCTGGGCACGCCACGGGACCCAGAGTCAAGTGCCCGCCCACCCGCATGCACTTTGGAATCACAGGAGACCCAGACCTGGCTGGCCCCACCCGCACTGGGCAAGAACCAGACCTGGCTGGCCCCCTCCCATCAAGCCCTGCCAGGCTTGGGGGCACTGCCTGAGGTCACCCGGCCCGGCACTGGGGTGGGGAGTGTAGCCTGAGGTCCCCCGCCCCGGCCAGGTGCCATGCAGCCTCGGGTCCCTGCTGATCGGTTGTAATGTGTCACAGCATGATGACCATTTGCATATTAGCCTTTTATTATGATGATGAGCTCTCATCATTCTTTTCTTGCTCTAACTTATTGTAGCTCCTTGCATGTACATTTATCAGGCACTACCTAGTACTGTTAATAAATATTTCATTTTGAAAATCTACATCAGGGAGAAAAATATTTTTTATTTTTTAACATTTTTTTTTTATTGTTTAAAGTATTACATATGTCTCCTTTTCCCCCCATTGACCTCTCCCTGGCCACTCCCACCCCCCAGAACATGCCCTCAGTCCCCTAGTGTTTGTGTCCATTGATTATGCTTATATGCATGAATACAAATCCTTTGGTTGATCTCTTTCAACCCCTCCCTCCCTCCCTCCCCCTCCAGCCTCCTTCCCTCTGGAGTTTGACATCTTTTTGATGCTTCTCTGTCTCTGAATCTATTTTTATTCATCAGTTTATGTTGTTCATTATATTCCACAAATGAGTGAGATCATGTGATATTTATTTTTCTCTGACTGGCTTATTTCACTTAGCAGGATGCTCTCCAGGTCCATCCATGCTGTTGTGAATGGTAAGAGTTCTTTCTTTTTTACGGCAGTGTAGTATTCCATTGTGTAGATGTATCACTGTTTTTTAATCCACTCATCTGCTGATGGGCACTTAGGCTCTCTCCAAATCTTAGCTATTATAAATTGTGCTGCTATGAACATAGGGGTGCATATGTCCTTTTTGATTGGTATTTTTGAGATCTTGGGATATATTTCTAGAAGTGGGATTACTGGGTCAAATGGGAGTTCCATTTTTAATTTTTTGAGGAAACTCCTTACTGTTTTCCACAGTGGCTGCACCAGTCTGCATTCCCACCAGCAGTGCACGAGGGTTCCTTTTTCTCCACATCCTCGCCAGCACTTGTCATTTGTCAATTTGTTGATGATAGCCATTCTGACAGGTGTGAGATGGTACCTCATTGTCATTTTGATTTGCATCTCTCAGATGATTAGTGACTTTGAGCATGTTTTCATATGTAAGTATTCTCAGTTCCTTCTTTACCCCAGTTTGTGTCTCTCAGTGATCAGTGTTGGGTTCACTGGAGTTAAGGAAGAAGACACAAAACTGAAGTTACTCATTGGATTAAAAAGTCAACCAACTGTTCAGAAGGTGGCAAGAAGAGCAAGGTGGGCTGGGGTTTGCAGAGAGACAGATAAGAGAGATATGAGGATGAGTGGCTGCCATGATAAGTGTGACTTTAAAGAACTAAAGAGGATTTCTGAAATTTACTTACATTTACAAAATACACTTGAATATTTATTGCCACTGTTAAATTTTCAAAAAATTTGTATAAGGGAAAAGCCCACCCTTGACCTATTGGGAGATCCACCCCAATCCCACACGGCTAATACTTAGTGTGTATCCTTCTCTATGTATTTAGTAAATCTATACATAATAAATACTTAGCATAGATCATACAAATATTATTCCATATATATCAATCTCTGATATGTTTTTTTACTTAATAGATCTTAGAGCAGGGGTGGGCAAACTTTTTGACTCAAGGGCTACAATGGGTTCTTAAACTGGACCAGAGGGCCGGAACAAAAGCATGGATGGAGTGTTTGTGTGAACTAATATAAATTCAAAGTAAACATCATTACATAAAAGGGTATGGTCTTTTTTTTTTTTTAGTTTTATTCATTTCAAACGGGCCGGATCCGGCCCGCGGGCCGTAGTTTGACCACGGCTGTCTTAGAGATTTTCCTCTATTAGTACGTAAAAATGTACTGCATTCTTTTTAATTGCTGAATTGTATATTAATGTGAGACAACTCCTTGCAATTTGACGGGCAGATGCTCGTCAAAGCATAGTATTTATTCTGAGCATAGTATTTACTCAATAAGTAATACTTAAGTTCCTACCATGGGGTAGACACGGTACTAATGACTGGAGATACAAAGTTCAGACTCAAAAAGTCTTACCTTCAGGAAGAGTCAGAATAAATAAACCATCAATTACAGAACAGAATGATAAGTCTTCTAATAGAAGTGCTATATTTGCAAAGAGCCCTAGGCATGGTGGGGTGGGAGGAGGGCAAGGGCGTTTAAAATGGAGAGTCATCATCAAATAATTGATACTTTAAGACTGATAGATGGGTATGGGAAGACATTTAAAGATTGGACAATGGGAGAAGGACTAGTGATGTGAAGGCCATTTGGAAGCAAGATCTAAATCCAAAAGGTTGGCAAAATTGGAGATTTTATAAAAATAAATAAGAGCTATGAACAAAATAAAGTTTCCTTCCCTATAAGGGGTCCAGAAAAAAGATATGGGAAAGTTAGGCCAGGCCTTGAATGTTCCTACAAAACTTAAAGACTAGCATGTTATTGTTAAATTTATTAACCCAGGAAGGGAAAAGAGATCTCACTGTGTCCATTTTCCTTATCTATTAAACTAAGATAATCACAGTACCACCCCATAAAGCTGCGGTGAGGATTAATTGCTTTAATTTATGTTATGTGCTCAGAATGGTATCTGGCACTTAGGAAGAGCTCCTCACATGTTGGCTCTTCTGTTTGAATCTGGTTAGAAGATTATTCCCTAGAGTTCTGGGTGGGTGTACAGGAAGATGGGCAGTTCCCTGAGCACTGGGAGATCTTTTTTTTTTTTTAAATATATTTTATTGATTTTTTAAAGAGAGGAAGGGAGAGGGATAGAGAGTAAGAAACATCGATGAGAGGGAAACATTGATCAGCTGCCTCCTGCACACTCCCCACTGGGGATGTTTCCGCAACCAAGGTACATGCCCTTGACCGGAATCGAACCTGGGACCCTTGAGTCTGCAGGCCGATGCTCTATCTACTGAGCCAAACCGGTTAGGGCACTGGGAGATCTTTTATTGCCAACTCAACCATTGCACAAGGGGGAGGAGAAATAGCCATTCACTGGGATGATGGGCCAAGTGTGTCGTAGTAATAGCCCGGAGTTCTAGGCAGCCATTCCTACTTGTCACACACAACAGTTGTCGGCAAGGATATATAGGGTGTCCCAAAATTCACACAAGATTTGAATTTTGCGTGAGCATTAACAACAACAACAACAAAACAAATAAAAGCCTAATTTTACTTGGTTTATTGAATCAGATTCTAATATCTATTGCCCTTTGATTTCAATCCCTTCAATTTGATAAGCATTACCAAGTACCATTTATGGCCCAGGAGCAGGGACAATGAAGACCAGGGCTTTGCGTATGTGCCAGCAAAGCCGTGGAGGCCATTTACCTGATGTGCTATTCCATACATAACCCTATACTGTATACTTTATGAATCAATAAAAAATTTACAATTTTTAATTATAAACCTGTGTTTTCTATCAAAATTACTTCTTGCATGAATTTTGGGACACCCTATACATTCTTCCCCTGGTTTCTTGGTTTTTCCTCACGTTCAGAAACTAAAAATTTCCACAGGCATCTTGCAGGCAGCCAGAAGAATGCTCTCCTCTCCTCAGCCAAGCCTCGAGGCCATTCTTCAAAGCCAGGTCGACAGCTTGTGTTTAGTTTCCTTTTCACGTATTGCATCAGCTCATTGTTATTTTCGCACTCCCTGGCTCATGACACAATCCCTGATGATGAAATAAAACCAAATGTAATTGCAAGTTTCAACTATGTAGAGGGTTTTCACTCTAAAGAGCCTGAAACTGCTTCAGAGACAGGAAACTCGGTTAGAAAACAGACAACAAGATGACCCTGCGCGTTAGCAGAGGGAAGAGAGGTGGTGCTTATTGAGCTGCTGCTGTAAATGTGTTGCCCATTTGATTCTCTTCTCAACCCTAGTCCTGGCTCAATCTCCTCCTAAGAGAATTAAATACGCCCAGCTCAGAGAACTGCCTGGTATCTGAAGGGAAAAGTAAACCCAGGCTTGGTGCACACTGGCATCTATATTTCGAAGGCCCATCTGGAGTCTCTATAGCAGGAGTCCTGGCAGCAGGTGGTGGGAGTCAGTGGACTTTTGGCTCCTGGACGTGAGAAAAAACAAGAAACCAGTAAAATATCATGTCATCTGCAAATAATGGCAGCCCCTATATGTCCTGGGCCATTAACCTGTTGATGGGCGTGTGGTAGGGGGTGCAGAGGACAGAAACCTCTTGTTGTGAGTGCATGTTGCAGGAGGGCTGTAGTTAGCAAGAGTTAGGCAGGGCCCCAGCAAAGTGGCCTAGTCTCAGAGGTAACCAGGAGGGGTACTGAGGAATGAGTCTAGTCAAATACCTGTGGGTAGATATCCAGGATGTGGGAAAGCAAAAAGGAAGAGAGGGGTTGGAAACCAGTGGCACTGAGACCTTAGCTGCATATTCTGTCTCTTCAGACCAGGTGGGAGTCCTGAAGGTGGGGTCTCTGGCTCTCCAGCTGTTGGCTTGTAGTTACAGGGAACTCCCAGCCTGGGCAGAATCAGCTCAGGTGCCAGTTGAGAGGGAGTGTTCTAGATCTGTGAAATATGCTGTTGGTATTTTATTTTATTTTATTTATTATTATTTTTTAAAATATATATTTTACTGATTTTTTACAGAGAGGAAGGGAGAGGGACAGAGAGTCAGAAACATCGATGAGAGAGAAACATCGAGCAGCTGCCTCCTGCACACCCCCCACTGGGGATGTGCCCGCAATGAAGGTACATGCCTTTGACCGGAATTGAACCTGGGATCCTTGAGTCTGCAGGCTGTGCTCTATCCACTGAGCCAAACCAGTCAGGGCTGCTGTTGATATTTTAATAGGGATTGGATTGAATCTATAGATTGCTTTTGGTAGTATGGACATTTTAATGGTGTTAATTCTACCAATCCATGAACTTGGTGTATTCTTCCACTGGTTTATATCTTCTTCTATCTCTTTTTTCAATGTCCTGTAGATTTATGAGTACAGGTATTTTATCTCCTTGGTTAAATTTATTCCTAAGTATCTTAATTTTTTTGTTGCAATGGTAAGTGGGATTTTTTTTTTGGTAGCTTCTCTTTCTGAGAGTTCATTATTGGTGTATAAAAATGCCATCTATTTCTGGGTGTTAATTTTATATCCTGCTACATTGCTGAATTAATTTACTAACTCTAATAGTTTTTGGTAGAGTCATTAGGGTTTTCTATGTACAATATCATGTCATCTGTGAATAATGATAGTTTTACATCCTCCTTTCCAATTTGGATGCCTTTTATTTCTTCTTCTTGTCTGATCATTGTGGCTGGGACTTCCAATACTATCCTATATAATAAAAGCCTAATAAGCTAAGTGGCCAGTCATCCATTCAACCAATCAAAGCATAATATTCTAATGATATGCTAAGGCTGCTCAACCACTTGCTATGACCTGCACCAACCACCGGGGGCAGATGCTCTGACGGGTAGGTTAGCTTGCTGCTGGGGTCCGGCCAATCGGGACTGAGATGGGCCGGACATGCCCTGGAGCCCTCCTGCAGTCCTTCCCCTGCTGGCCAACCTCCTGCATCCCTCCCCAGCCCTGATCGTGCACCAGTGGGGTCCCTTGGCCTGGCCTGCTCCCTCTTGCAATCTGGAATCCCTTGGGGGATGTCGGAGAGCCGGTTTCGGCCTGATCCTGCAGGCCTCTAGTGTTGAATAAGAGTGGTGAAAGTGAACATCCCTATCTTGTTCTTAGGGGAAATGGTTTTAGTTTTTGCCCATTGATTATGATGTTGGCTGTAGGTTTGTCATATATGGCCTTTATTATGTTGAGGTATGATCACTCTATTCTCACTCTGCTGAGAGTTTTTATCAAAATGGGTGTTGGGATTTTGTTGAATACTTTTTTCTGCATCTGTTGATATGACCATGTGATTTTATCTTTCAATTTGTTTGTGTGATGTATCACATTTATTGATTTGCAAATATTGTACCAGCCTTGCATCCCTGGAATAAATCCCACTTAGTCATGGTGTATGATCTTTTTAATATATTGCTGGATTTGATTTGCTAATATTTTGTTGAGGATTTCAGCATCTATGTTCATCAGCAATATTGGCCTCTAATTCTCTTTCTTTGTAGTGTCTTTATCTGGTTTTGGAATGAGGCTAATGCTGGTCTCATAGAAAGAAGTTGGAAGAGTTCCCTCCTCTTGGGTTTTTTGGAATAGTTTGAGGATAGGTGTTAGTTCTTTGAATGTTTAGTAAAAATCCCCTGTGAAGCCGTACAGGCCAGGGATTTTGTTTGCTGGGAGTTTTTTGATTGTTGCTTCAATTTCATCTCTTGTTATTGGCCTATTCAGGTTTTCTGATTCTTCTTGATTCAGTTTTGGAAGATTGTATTTTTCTAGGAATTTGTCAATTTTGCCCAGGTTGTCCAACTTGTTGGCATATAGTTGTTCATAGTATTTTCATACAATTCTTTGTATTTCTGTGGTGTCAGTTATTACTTTACCTCTTTCATTTTGATTTTATTTATTTGGGTCCTCTCTCTTTGTTTCTTGATGAGTCTGGCTAAAGGTTAATCAATCTTGTTTATCTTTTCAAAGAACCAGCTCTTGGTTTCACTGATCTTTTTTTTTTTTTTTTTTTTTTTTGAAGCAATTTCAAAAAATTTTTATTTTTATTTTTATAGGTTGAGATCTTTCTTTCACTAACCTTAACTTGGTTAACACAGAAATACCTTTCTTACCATTTTATATCAGCTCTTTTTTTTTTTTTTTATTTTTTTTTTTTTTTATTTTCCTCTTAAAGTATTACAAAGGGTATTACATAAGTATCCTTTTTCCCCCCCCCCGCCCTTGACAAACCACTACCCTCCCTTACCCCCCAGTGTCTTATGTCCATTAGTTATGCTTATATGCATGCATACAAGTCCTTCGGTTGATCTCTTACTCCCCTCCCTCCTGCCCCCCAACTCTCTCTGGCCTTCCCACTGCAGTTTGACAATCAGTTTGAGGCAGCTCTGCCTCTGTATCTATTATTGTTCAAAAGTTTGTAATGGTCTTTATTATCCATGAATGAGTGAGATCATGTGGTATTTTTCCTTCATTGACTGGCTTGTTTCACTTAGCATAATGCTCTCCAGTTCCATCCATGATGTTGCAAATGGTAGGAGTTCCTTCTTTTTAACAGCAGCATAGTATTCCATCGTGTAGATGTACCACAGTTTTCTAATCCATTCATCTACTGATGGGCACTTAGGCTGTTTCCAGATCTTAGCTATGGTGAATTGTGCTGCTATGAACATCTGGGTGCATATATCCTTTCTGATAGGTGTTTCTGGTTTCTTGGGATATATTCCTAGTAGTGGGATCACAGGGTCAAATGGGAGTTCCATTTCCAATTTTTTGAGGAACCTCCATACTGCCTTCCATAGTGGCTGCACCAGTCTGCATTCCCACCAGCAGTGCACAAGTGTTCCTTTTTCTCCACATCCTCTCCAGCACTTGTCGTTTGTTGATTTGTTGATGATGGCCATTCTGACAGGTGTGAGATGGTACCTCATTGTTGTTTTGATTTGCATCTCTCGGATGATTAGTGACTTTGAGCATGTTTTCATATGTCTCTTGGCTTTCTGAATGTCCTCTTTTGAAAGGTGTCTATTTAGATCCTTTGCCCATTTTTTGATTGGATTGTTTATCTTCTTTTTGTTAAGTTGTATGAGTTCCCTATAAATTTTGGAGATTAAGCCCTTATCCGATATGACGTTGGCAAATATGTTTTCCCACGAGGTGGGTTTTCTTGTTGTTTTGTTGATGGTTTCTTTTGCTGTGCAGAAGCTTTTTATTTTGATGTAGTCCCATTTGTTCAGTTTCTCTTTAGTTTCAACTGCCCTAGGAGCTGTATCAGTGAAGAAATTGTTTTGGCATATGTCTGAGATTTTGTTGCCTTTGTATTCTTCTAGAATTTTTATGGTTTCCTGTCGTACATTTAAGTCCTTTATCCATTTTGAGTTTATTCTTGTGTATGGTGTAAGTTGGTGGTCTAGTTTCATTTTCTTGCATATGTCTGTCCAATTTTCCCAACACCATTTATTGAAGAGACTATCTTGGCTCCATTGTATGTTCATGCCTCCTTTGTCAAAAATTAATTGAGCATATTGGTTCGGGCTAATTTCTGGACTCTCTATTCTATTCCACTGATCTATATGTCTGTTCTTGTGCCAGTACCAGGCAGTTTTGAGAACAGTGGCTTTGTAATACAGCTTGATATCTGGCATTGAGATCCCGCCTACTTTGTTCTTTCTCAGGATCGTTGCAGCTATTCGGGGTCTTTTTTTATTCCAGATGAATTTTTGGAGAGTTCGTTCTAGATCTTTGAAGAAGGCCATTGGTATTTTAATGGGAAGTGCGTTGAATGTATAGATTGCTTTGGGTAGTATGGACATTTTAATGATGTTGATTCTACCAATCCAAGAACATGGTATGTTCTTCCATCTGTTTATGTCTTCCTCTATCTCTTTTTTCAACGTCCTGTAGTTTTCTGAGTAGAGGTCTTTAACCTCTTTAGTTAAGTTTATTCCTAGGTATCTTAATTTTTTTGGTGCGATGGTAAATGGGATTGTTTTTCTGATCTCCCTTTCTGAAAGTTCACTGTTGGTGTATAGAAATGCCTCAGATTTCTTGGGGTTAATTTTGTATCCTGCTACATTGCCAAATTCATGTATTAAGTCTAGTAGCTTTTTGATGGAGTCTCTAGGGTTTTGTATGTATAATATCATGTCATCTGCAAATAAGGACAGTTTTACTTCCTCTTTTCCAATTTGGATGCCTTTTATTCCTTCTTCTTGCCTAATTGCAATGGCTAATACTTCCAGTACTATGTTGAACAGGAGTGGTGAGAGTGGGCATCCCTGTCTTGTTCCTGTTCTTAGGGGAAATGGTGTTAGTTTTTGTCCATTGAGTATGATGTTGGCAGTGGGCCTGTCATATATGGCTTTTATTATGTTGAGGTATGATCCTTCTATTCCCACCTTTCTGAGAGTTTTTATCAAAAATGGGTGTTGGATTTTGTCGAATGCTTTTTCTGCATCAATTGATATGACCATTCCACTGATCTTTTGTATTGTTTTTTTTCCCTTTTCTTTTTGTCTCTATGCCATTTATTTCTGCTCTGATGTTTATTGTTTCCTTCCTTTTACTTACTCTGGGCTTTTCTTGTTGCTCTCTTTTTAATTCTTTAAGTTGTAGGGTTAGAGAGTTTATTAAAAAATTTTCTTGTTTTTTTGAGGTAGGCCTGTAATGCTATGACCTTCCTCTCAGGACTGCTTTTGCTGTATCCCATAGATTTTGTTTTTGTTTAGTTGATTTTTAATTTCATGTCATTGTGACCTGAGAAGATGTTTGATATGATTTCAATCTTCTTGAACTTATAGAGGTTTGTTTTGTGTCCTAACATGTGGTCTATCTTTGAGAATGTCCCATGTGCACTTGAGAAGAATGTATATTCTGCAGCTTTGGGGTGAAATGTTCTGTAAATGTTAATGAAATCCATCTGATCTAGTGTGTCATTTAGGGTCACTATTTTCTTGTTGACTTTTTGTCTGGAAAATCTACCCAGTGATGTCAGTGGGGTGTTAAAGTCCCCTACTATGATTGTATTGCTGTTGATCTCTCCCTTAAGGTCCTCCAGAAGTTTTTTTTAAATATATTTGGGTGCTCCTATATTGGTGCATATATGTTTATCCTCTTGTATCAATCCCTTTAGTATCATGAAGTAGCCTTCATTATCTCTTGTTATTGCCTTCATTTTGAAGTCTATTTTATCAGATATGAGTATTGCTACTCCAGCTTTTTTTTCGTTTCCATTTGCATGGAAATTTTTTTCATCCCTTCACTTTCATCCTGTGTGAGTCTTTTGTTCTGAGGGGGGTCTCTTGTAGACAGCATATATATGGGTCATGTTTTCTTATGCATTCAACTACCCTATGTCTTTTGATTAGAGCATTTAATCCATTTACACTTAAAGTTATTATTGATAGGTACTTATTTGTTGCCATTTGTATTCTTTTAAAAAAAATAAATCTTTATTGTTCAGATTATTACAGATGTTCCTCTTTTTTCCCCCCATAGCTCCCCTGCACCCGGTTCCCACCCCACACCATGCCCTTACCCCCGCCACTGTCCTCATCCATAGGTGTAAGATTTTTGTCCAATCTCTTCCCGCACCCCCACAACCCCTCCCCCCCGAGAATTGTCAGTCCACTCCCTTTCTATACCCCTGATTCTATTATATTCACCAGTATATTCTGTTCATCATATTTTTTATTGACTTGATTTTTAGATTCACTTGTTGATAGATATGTATTTGTTGTCACTTTGTTGTTCATAATTTTTATCTTTACCTTTTTCTTCTTCTTCCTCTTCTTAAAGAATACCCTTCAGCATTTCATATAATCCTGGTTTGGTGGTAATGAACTCCTTTAGCTTTTTCTTGTCTGTGAAGCTCTTTATCTGACCTTCAATTCTGAATGATAGCTTTGATGGGTAGAGTAATCTTGGTTGTAGGTTCTTGTTATTCATCACTTTGAATATTTCTTGCCACTCCCTTCTGGCCTGCATAGTTTCTGTTGAGAAATCAGCTGACAGTCGTATGGGTACTCCCTTGTAGGTAACTGACCGTTTTTCTCTTGCTGCTTTTAAGATTCTCTCTTTGTCTTTTGCCCTTGGCATTTTAATTATGATGTGTCTTGGTGTGGTCCTCTTTGGATTTCTCTTGTTTGGGGTTCTCTGTGCTTCTTGGACTTGTAAGTCTATTTCTTTCACCAGGTAGGGGAAGTTTTCTGTCACTATTTCTTCAAATAAATTTTCAATATCTTGCTCTCTCTCTTCTTTTGGCACCCTCATAATTCGGATGTTGGTACACTTGAAGTTGTCCCAGAGGCTCCTTACACTATCTTCATATTTTTGGATTCTTTTTTCTTTTTGCTTTTCCGGATGGGTGTTTTTTGCTTCCTTGTATTTCAAATATTTGACTTGATTCTTGGGATCCTCTAGTCTTCTGTTGGATCTCTGTATATTATTCTTTCTTTCAGACAGTGTATGCTTAATTTCTGACTGGTCCTCTTCCATTATTTTTGGCATTCTCATTAGGATCCTTGAAGGTCTCACTAAATTCCTTGGAGGTCTCACTAAGTTCCTCGGAGGTTTTGAGAAGATTCTTGAGTAACCTTATAACTATGGTTTTGAACTTTATATCCAGTAGTTTGCTTTCCTCTATTTCTTTCATTCGTGACATGTTTCTTTGTCTCCACATTTTAGCTGCTTCCCTGTGTTGATAGAGTGGCCTTGTGTGGTAGGTGTCCTATAGGGCCCAGTGGCTCAGCCTCCCCAATCACCTGAGGTGGACACTCTTGGTGCACCCCTTTGTGGACTGGGTGCACGGTCTTGTTGTAGTTAAGCCTTGATTGTTGTTGGTATCCTTGGGAGGAATTGGCCTCCAGGCCAATTGGCTGTGAGGACCCGCTGTGTCTATAATGAAAGAACTGCTGTGCTGGAGACACCCTTATGGGGCAGGACTTGCTTCAGTGGGGCTTTGGTGCTCACTGAGGCTGCCTCTTGAGTATGTCACTTATGGATGTGAGGAGTTGAAATCTGGTATCTGACCACTTGGTACACTGGCTTCTGGATCTCCAAGGAGATGCAAAGTTAGCCACTTCCTGATGCCACCCAGCAGGAGCTACGGCGAGATCTGCAGATTTCTCCTCTTTGGGGTTTGGAAGTTTTGGAGCTCTCTGACCCAGCTGCAGTTGGTTAGGTTAGGCTGCAAAAGGTTAGGTTAAGACAGGCCATTCATATGCAAAAGCCGCTGCACACAGCTTGGGTGGGGCTGTAAATTGGGTGGGGTGTGATCTCAGGGAATCACCAGGGCAGAGCAAACAGCGAGGGCTGCCAGTCAGCCATCTCTGTGTCTCCACGTCTCTGCGTCCTCCGCCTCACACAGTAACAATGATCCCTGTGAGCACCTCTGTGAGAAAATCACCCTCGCTTTCTGACCCAATGCCAGACAGTCTAGTTTCTCCCTGTAGGAGTCTGGGTCCCCAGAGTCTCACCGGAAACTGGAGGTCAGAGCAGTCGGGAGCTTGTATCTCCCTTCTGATTGAAAAAAACAGCACACTCAGTTGCCAGCCCATTTCACGCACCTCCGCTCCTCCGCTCTTGGCACCTCTGTACCTCCTACCCATTCTCAATGTGCTTTTTTCTTTCCTTCTAGTCGCAGAACTTCCACTCAGCCAGCTTTCCGGTGGTTCTGGATGATAGCCATTTTGTCTTTTAGTTGTAGTTTTGATGTGGTTGTGAGAGGCTGCACGTACAGGTGTTTACCTTATGCTGCCATCTGGGTTCCTCCCCATTTTTATTCTATACTAGAGGCCTAGTGCACAAAAATTTGTGCACTCAGGAGGGTCCCTCAGCCCGGCCTGTGCCCTCTCGCAGTCTGGGACCCCTCGGGGAATGACCACCTGCTGGCTTAGGCCCACTCCCTGGAGGATTGGGCCTAAGCTGGCAGTTAGACATCCCTCTGGCAGCCCAGGAGCCCTTGGGGGACATCCACTTGCCAGCGGGGAGCAGGCCTAGCTGCAGTCGGACATCCTTAGCACTGCTGAGGGGGCAGGAGAGGCTCCCACCACCACTGCTGTACTGGCAACCATCAGCCTGGCTTGTGGCTGAGCAGAGCTCCCCCTGGGATAGCACACTGACCACCAGGGGGCAGCTCCTGCATTGAGCGTCTGTCCCCTGGTGGTTAGTGTGTGTCATAGTGACCAGTCATTCCCAGTCACTCTGCTGTTAGGGTCAATTTGCATATTACCCTTTTATTATATAGGCTAGAGGCCTGGTACATGGGTGGGGGATGGCTGGCTTGCCCTGAAGGGTGTCCCGGATCAGGGTGGGGGTCCCCGCTGGGGTGCCTGGCCTACCCGAGTGAGGGGCTGATGGCTGTTTTCAGACTGGCCAAGCCCCCCAGCGAGGACCCTCACCCCATGAGGGTGTGGCCAGCCTGGGTGAGGGGCTGATGGCTATTTGCAGGCTGGCCACAGCCCCTTCAGGGTAGAGGGTCCTGCTGGGGTGCCTGGCCAGCCTGGGTGAGGGACTGATAGCTGTTTGCAGGCTGGCCAAGCCCCGCAGCAGGGACCCTCACCCCATGAGGGTGTGGCCATCCTGGGTGAGGGGCTGATGGCTGTTTGCAGGCTGGCCACAGCCCCAGCCTCTGAAGCTCCCAGTGGAGGCTAGCTGGAAGTGGGTATCTGGGATTTATTTAGCTTCTATAATTGAAACTTTGTTGCCTTTTGAGGAGGCTACAGCCGGCTGTGGGAAGCTTGGCTTTCTCCATCGCCGGGGCAACCAAGCCTCCTGCTTGCTTCAGCTCTGTGGCTTCCGGCTGCCATCTTGGTTGGGTTAATTTGCATATAGTCACTCTGATTGGCTTGTGGGTGTGGCTTGGGCATAGCAAAGGTACGGTCAATTAGCATCTTTGTCTTTTATTAGTGTAGATGTCTATGCCTCCCTCTCTCTCTGCCTTCCTCTCCTCCTCCTCCTCCTCCTCCTCCTTCTTTTTCTTCACAGTAAGAAGTCCCTTTAGCATTTCTTACAGTGGTAATAAATTCCTTTAGTCTTTTTTTTTTTTTTGTCTGTGAAGCTCTTTATTTCATCTTTAATTCTGAATGATAGCCTTGCTGGATAGAGTAGTCTTGGATTCGGTCCTTTTCTTTTTATTACTTTGTATACTTCATGCCACTCCCTTCTGGCCTGAAGTGTTTCTATTGAGAAATCTACTGACATTCTAATGGGAGCTCCCTTGTAGATAACTGTCTCTCTCTTACAGCTTTTAGGATTCTTTCTTTGTCTTTAATGTTTGCCATTTTTATTATGATGTGCCTTTGTGTGGGTCTTTTGGGGTTCATCTTGATTGGACATAACTCCATCCCTTCTCACTAAAGGTAACCACTATCCTGAATTTTATGGTGATCACTTCCTCACTTTATAATTTTATACCAAAACATACAGTCTAGTTTTGCTTGCTTTCACCTTTATATAAATGGAATATCCATCTTTCACTCACCAATATGTTTGTGAGATTTTTCCCCATTTGTGTATGTAGTGTGGTTCTTCATTTTTATTACAGATGATCTTATTACTTACATACATAGACTACAATATATTTTTTCATACAACTTTTCAGGGATATTTGGGCTGTTCCTAGTTTGGGACTATTATGAATAGTGCTGCTATGACTATTCTTGTACATACATCTTGATGTATATCTACATGATTTTTCCCCAGAGTAATTGCTAAGAGTGGACTTACTGCACCATAGGCTATGCATATTTTCAGTTTCACTAAACGATGCCATAATGTTTTCAAAGCAGTTGTATAAATTCACATGCCCAACAGCAGTGAATGAGAGTTCTTTTTTTAAATTTTTTTTAATATATTTTTTTATTGCTTAAATTATTACAAAGAGTATTACATATTTCTCCTTTTTTTCCCCTGCCCTTGACAATCCCCTGGCCTCCCCTACCCCCCAGTGTCTTATGTCCATTGGTTATGCTTATATGCATGCATACAAGTCCTTTGGTTGATCTCTTACCACCCCCCCGGCCCCACCCCCACCCTCCCCGGCCTTCATGCTGTAGTTTGACAGTCTGTTCGAGGCAACTCTGCCTCTGTATCTATTATTGTTCAAAAGTTTATAATGGTCTCTATTATCCATGAATGAGTGAGATCATGTGGTATTTTTCCTTCATTGACTGGCTTATTTCACTTAGCATAATGCTCTCCAGTTCCATCCATGCTGTTGCAAATGGTAAGAGTTCCTTCTTTTTTACAGCAGCATAGTATTCCATCGTGTAGATGTACCACAGTTTTCTAATCCATTCATCTACTGATGGGCACTTAGGCTGTTTCCAGATCTTAGCTATGGTGAATTGTGCTGCTATGAACATAGGGGTGCATATATCCTTTCTGATTGGTGTTTTTGGTTTCTTGGGATATATTCCTAGAAGTGGGAGCACAGGGTCAAATGGGAGTTCCATTTCCAGTTTTTTGAGGAAACTCCATACTGTCTTCCATAGTGGCTACACCAGTCTGCATTCCCACCAGCAGTGCACAAGTGTTCCTTTTTCTCCACATCCTCTCCAGCACTTGTCGTTTGTTGATTTGTTGATGATAGCCATTCTGACAGGTGTAAGATGGTACCTCATTGTTGTTTTGATTTGCATCTCTCGGATGATTAGCGACTTTGAGCATGTTTTCATATGTCTCTTGGCTTTCTGAATGTCCTCTTTTAAAAGGTGTCTATTTAGGTCCTTTGCCCATTTTTTGATTGGATTGTTTATCTTCCTTTTGTTAAGTTGTATGAGTTCCCTATAAATGTTGGAGATTAGGCCCTTATCAGATATAATGTTGGCAAATATGTTCTCCCATGAAGTGGGCTTTCTTGTTGTTTTGTTGATGGTTTTTTTTTTGCTGTGCAGAAACTTTTTATTTTGATGTAGTCCCATTTGTTTATTTTCTCTTTAGTTTCCAATGCCCTAGGATCTGTATCGGTGAAGAAATTGCTTCGGCATATGTCTGAGATTTTGTTGCCTTTGGATTCTTCTAGTATTTTTATGGTTTCCCGTCATATATTTAAGTCCTTTATCCATTTTGAGTTTATTTTTGTGTGTGGTGTAAGTTGGTGGTCTAGTTTCATTTTCTTGCATGTATCTGTCCAATTTTCCCAACACAATTTATTGAAGAGACTGTCTTGACTCCATTGTATGTTCTTGCCTCCTTTGTCAAATATTAATTGAGCGTATTGGTTGGGGCTGATTTCTGGGCTCTCTATTCTATTCCATTGATCTATATGTCTGTTCTTGTGCCAGTACCAGGCAGTTTTGAGAACAGTGGCTTTGTAATACAGCTTGATATCTGGTATTGATATCCCACCTACTTTGTTCTTTCTCAGGATCGCTGCAGCTATTTGGGGTCGTTTTTTATTCCAGATGAATTTTTGGAGAGTTCGTTCTAGGTCTGTGAAATATGCCGTTGGTATTTTAATGGGAAGTGCGTTGAATTTATAGATTGCTTTGGGCAGTATGGACATTTTAATGATGTTGATTCTACCAATCCAAGAACATGGTATGTTCTTCCATCTCTTTATGTCTTCCTCTATCTCTTTTTTCAACGTCCTGTAGTTTTCTGAGTAGAGGTCTTTTACCTCTTTAGTTAAGTTTATTCCTAGGTAGCTTAATTTTTTTGGTGCGATGGTAAATGGGATTGCTTTTTTAGGCTCTCTTTCTGCAAGTTCACTATTGGTGTATAGAAATGCCAAAGATTTCTTGGCGTTAATTCTGTATCCTGCTACATTGCCGAATTCTTTTATTAAGTCTAATAGTTTTTTGATGGAGTCTTTAGGGTTTTTTAAGTATAATATCATGTCATCTGCAAATAAGGACAGTTTTACTTCTTCTTTTCCAATTTGGATGCCTTTTATTTCTTCTTCTTCTCTAATTGCAATGGCTAATACTTCCAGTACTATGTCAAACAGGAGTGGTGAGAGTGGGCATCCCTGTCTTGTTCCTGTTCTTAGGGGAAATGGTGTTAGTTTATGTCCATTGAGTATGATGTTGGCTGTGGGTTTGTCATATATGGCTTTTATTATGTTGAGGTATGATCCTTCTATTCCCACCTTGCTGAGAATTTTTATCAAAAATGGGTGTTGAATTTTGTCAAACGCTTTTTCTGCATCAATTGATATGACTATGTGGTTTTTTTCCTTCAATTTGTTTATGTAATGTATCACGTTTATTGATTTGCGGATATTGTACCATCCTTGCATCCCTGGGATAATTCCTACTTGGTCATGGTGTGTGATCTTTCTGATGTACTGCTGGATCCAATTTGCTAAGATTTTGTTGAGGATTTTGGCATCTATGATCATGAGGGATATTGGCCTGTAATTCTCTTTCCTTGTGTTGTTTTTACCTGGTTTTGGTATTAGGGTGATGCTGGCTTCATAGAATGAGCTTGGAAGTGTTCCTTCCTCTTGGATTTTTTGTAGTAGTTTGAGGAGGATAGGTTTTAGTTCTTCCTTGAATGTTTGGTAAAACTCCCCTGTGAAGCCGTCTGGTCCTGGGCTTTTGTTTGCTGGAAGCTTTTTGATGACTGCTTCAATTTCTTCCATTGTTATTGGCCTGTTGAGATTTTTAGATTCTTCCTGATTGAGTTTTGGAATGTTGTATTTTTCTAGAAATATGTCCATTTCCTCCAGGTTGTCTAGTTTGTTGCAGTAGAGTTGTTCATAGTATTTTTAAACAATCATTTGTATTTCTGTGGGGTCTGTTGTTATTTCACCTCTATCATTTCTGATTTTGTTTATTTGGGTCCTCTCTCTTTGCTTCTTGGTGAGCCTGGCTAGAGGTTTGTCAATCTTGTTTATCCAGAATGAGAGTTCTTGTTGCTCCATATTATCATCCCATTTAATAGTTTCAGTCCTTTACATTTTTTTACTTGTATATGATGTATTTTTTTACTTAAAGATCTGACAAATTGCCGAAACCGGTTTGGCTCAGTGGATAGAGCGTCGGCCTGCGGACTGGAGGGTCCCGGGTTCGATTCCGGTCAAGGGCATGTACCTGGGTTGCAGGCACATCCCCGGTGGAAGATGTGCAGGAGGCAGCTGATTGATGTTTCTAACTCTCTATCTCTCTCCCTTCCTCTCTGTAAAAAATTAATAAAATATATTAAAAAAAAAGATCTGACAAATTAACAAAGAACTTTTAGACATAACATTTACAAAGTTGGCCAGATACAAAACCAAAATTAGTAACTTTTATACATGTAAACTGTGTACATATAAATATAAAAATGTAATAAAACTTAATCCTATTCAAAATTAGAAAATGTAATGAAAAATATCATTTCATTCATAATTGCAGCAATAATAATAAACCATAAAATACATTGGGATAAACCTCAGGAAGAATGTGTAAGACATAAAATCAAGCTAACAGTAAAACTTTATTTATAATAGCCTGATAAGATGGCAAGATTTGTCACCAACAGAGGGGTTTTTGCTCCCCGCTCAGGATAGGAAACAAGAGAGGAGGCAAAGCAGATTCAGAAGAGAAGCGATTTACTATAAACTGGGAGGGAGGAAGAGGGAAGGGGAGGAATCGGGATGCAGCAGGGGCACACCCTGGCAGAGTATGCCTCCATGAAAGGCTCCTGGGGGCTGGCTGACACAGCGCTGGGCGTCTTTGCACAGGTGCAGTGGGTCTTTTGTTCTCCAGGTTCCCATGATGGGCTGCTATTGATGGTCCAGGGGCAGGAGTGTTGGTGTGGGAGTGCCTGAGGGGAACCTAATGTTAGCTAGCAGAGGCTCAAGAAGTAACTGAAGGACATTCCCATCCATCTGAGAGAGGCTTAGCCTGTCTCAGATTCACTGTTTTCCTTTATGACATGATTAACAAATAATTTGCTAAGCAAATACTTTTCAGTACATGAAAGTATGTTTCTCAGGAGAAGGCTGGCCTTGGCAGCCTCCTGTTGCAGAATCTGACTTCCCTTCTTACTGATGCTTCCCACCCACCATGTCTTCAATGTTCCTTGCTCACTTACAAAACGAACAAGTGGGAGAAGTTGCTTAACCTCATTGGTGATGAAGGTGAAAATAATCAGCCTCTCCCGACTGGATGGCTCAGTTGGTTGAGCATCATCCTGGGCCCTGAAAGGTTGAGGGTTCGCTTCCCAGTCAGGGTACATGGGAGGATTGCAGGTTCGCTTTCTGGTCAGGGCAGGTATGGTAGGCAACCAATCGATGTTTCTTTCTCTCTCTTTCTCTCTCTCTCTCTCTCTCTCTCTCTCTCTCTCTCTCTCTCTCTCTCTCTTCCCCCTTTCTTCTCTCTAAGCATGCCCTTGGGTGAGGATTAAAAAGAGACCAGTCTCAATTTAAGGAAAAAAGTTGTTCTATTTTCATTGGTTTCTGGCCATCTTATTTGAATCAAAAATTTAATTATAGACTAGTATTTAGAGGCCAAGAAAAAGATGAAAATAAGTTTCCTGTATACCCTACTTAAAAAAAATGAAAGTCAATGCTTTTTTCATATTTTAGTAGTTTTCACCCAATGTTTTTTTGTTTTGTTTTGTTTTTTGTTCGGGAATCTCATTCAGAATGCAATGATTAGTAATATCTTCTTAGACTTCTCTTGGCTGTGACAGTTTCTTGGTAGTAGACTTTTAATGTTATTGTCAATGGTATCATTTTTAAAATGTCATTTTCCAATTTTTTGTTACTAATATAAAAAGAGGTGGTTAATTTTTAATATTGGTTCAGCGACCTTGATAAGTTTATTTTAAAATTCTAATTAGTATATCTATTGATTCTTTTGTATTTTGTATGTACACAATTATATCATTTGTAGATAATAAAAATATCTGATTCAGTCAGCAAGAGATTTGAACATGTGTCTTACAAATAAAATATCCAAAGGGCTAATAACTATATGAAAATGTGATGAATTATTAATAATCAGGGAAAACAAATTAAAACTATAATGAGGTATCTCTATACACTACTAAAATGGCTAAAATTAAGAAACTGTCAATACCAAGTGTTGACAAAGGTATGACATAACTGTATTAAACACTAATAATGAGAATGTAAATTAATACAAACATTTGAGAAATATGTTTGATATGATTTACTAAATATGACCCAGTTCCTTCATCCTGGGCACACACCCAAAAGATGTATGTAAAAATGTGCACCAAGATAACATATAAGGCTTTTTTGTAGCGGAATTAATTATAATGATAAAAAACCAGGAGGAAAAACCCCCAACTGTTCATCGGTAGTGGAAAGGATGAAACATTGTGGAATATCTAAATGAATATGAAAATTTGATGCAATTTAATGAACTATAACAGCCCTCAACAACATAGATGAATCTCACAGATATACTATTGAATGTAAGAAGCTGTTTATACAAAGTTCAAATACAGGCAGAATATTGGGTGTTAAAGGCAGTAGTGATGTGGGAGAGGAGAATAATGATGGGGAAGGAGAGAGGGACAATGTTAGGGGGAGGACAAGAGGGAGGTTTTTGTTCTATTGGTAGTGTTTGTGTCTTCACTTCCTTTGTGGTTTCTTAAGTTCTTATTTTATAATCATTTGTTGAACTGTATTCTTTAGATTTGTGCATGATTTTCAATATATGTTATATAAAATTTGTTTTCAAAAGGACATATGAGGAATTCTTCCTTTTAAGTATCAAAATACTTTCTTAACATAGAATTTGTTGCCCCTTCCAAGATATCTTTGAAAGACTTCTTTTGGCTTAATTTCATAGGTAGTTTTGCCAATGTTCATAGAATTTCTCAGTAACTCTTCCCCCTTGTCTAATTTATCATTTTTATAGGGCCCATTTCCTTGTTAAAAAAAATGGTTGAAATGAGAAGAAAGCTGTAATCTTGATTCCCAGATACACAATTGTCTTGCATAGATAATCATATTTTTAAAAGTGGCTGGAAACGTCGTTCAAGTTTTACTTTCTACATGTCATTCTGCCTCTCCGAGAAACCTCACTAACCAGCAGAAACTGCGTTAGAGACTGGAAGTACTTCTCCATACCACAGAAAGCCCGCAGAGGAGAATGCGTGCAGAAACAATCTCCACAGGCGGCGAAGTGAAAAAAAAAAAAAAAAAAAGGCTTCAGACAATGGAAAAGATGAGAGGAAAGGGCCGGGCACAGTCCTTGCCAGGCAGGTGTGCATTAGGCTGGCCTACAGGCAGATTTCTCTGTGAGACACAAGGTTACATGAATTTTCCTGGTCATTGTGACAAAAAGCCAATAAATTAGGGGAAATGAAACAAAGTAAAAGATGGTGTGTTGCAAAGGAAGCGATTTTAACCCATTCATAGATGGACTTCTGATGTGCCCATCGCCAGATCCCCGGGAGAAGGGCTCAAGGAGAGACCTCATGCAGGCCTGGAAGAGAATATTAGGAAACCCCTCAGTAATCATAAACACTGCACTCGGGCATTCAAGAGCCCCCACAATACATCTCCAGCTGATTGTTTTCACCCCCAGGCCCCCTGACTCCCAACACTTAGTCTGTCCTCAATTTGAAGCTCCTTCTATTTGCTCTTGCAAACTTGTTCGTTCCCCTGGCTCGGTTCTCGCTGGTCCCTCCATGGAGAGCTCTGCTGGCCATTCTGGCGCCATGAACCCACATGTAGCCTGCTGAGTTCCACTTGACCGGTCCACATTGAGCTGTACTCTGAATGTAAAAATATAGATCATAGTTGGAAGGCTTAGTATGAAAAAGAGAAACATAACTCTCTCAATAATTTTATATTGATTACATGTTGAGATTACAATATATATATATATATATATATTAATAGATTTTATTGATTTTTTTACAGAGAGGAAGGGAGAGAGATAGAGAGTTAGAAACATCGATGAGAGAGAAACATCCATCAGCTGCCTCCTGCACATCTCCTACTGGGGATGTGCCCGCAACCCAGGTACATGCCCTTGACCGGAATCGAACCCGGGACCTTTCAGTCCGCAGGCCGACGCTCTATCCACTGAGCCAAACCAGTTTCAGCAAGAGATGACAATATTTGGATATATTATGTTAAAATATACTGGTAAGCTCAGCCCGCGTGGCTCAGTGGTTGAGCGTCGACCTATGAACCAGGAGGTCATGGTTCGATTCCTGGTCAGGGCACTTGACTGGGTTGTGGGCTCAATCTCCAGTGTGGGGCATGCAGGAAGCAGCTGATCAATGATTCATTCTCATCCTTGATGTTTCTATCTCTCCCTTTCTCTTCCTCTCTGAAATCAATAAAAATATTAAAATAAAATAAAATATACTATTAAAATAACTTCACTTGTTTCTGTTTACTTCTTTAATGTGGCTACTAGGAAATTTTAAATTGCCTGTGTGACTCACATTATATTGCTATTGGGTGGCACTGGTGTAGAATGCCCTCTACCATGGCCCCTTCTCCAGAGCCACCTCTCCGGGTGAACACCCACTGCTTTAGGCACACTCCCTGCACTGAGTGTCTCCTTATCCTCCCCAGAAGCTGTAATTCCTTCTTCGCCACCTTGGCACCATCTACCTATTTGAAGGCGTTGGCCAGGGTCTACTTTGTACTCTTACTCTGGTAGACAGAAAAGAGCCCAGGTTGGATGCGATCCACTCATCTTATTAGCTTTGTGTGTCTTGAGCACATTGCTAAGCCTTTCTGAGCCTCAGTCTCTTCTGTGAAATGAGAAGGTAATAAGCCACCTCAAATGTTTACTAAGAATTATCCAAAGAATGGCACATAGTAAGTGCTCATAGATTGTATATGGTATCTAATACTATACGACTACTAATACTAATACTAATACTACTAATATTACCACTATTATTTTTATTTCATTAGATTATGAACTAGCTCAGCATGGAGGATGAAAGGCCTCTAGGTGTGGGCAGGATGAGCAGGCTCTTTGTCACACCTGGAGAGGTCAGCTCTACATGAGTTTGCAAGTCACACTGGAGGGGCAGGCCCCAGGGACCAGATTCCTTGGACCACACCCTACCGAGTGCAGTGGACCATCTCCAGGTCTGCTGGCCTCTGTGACTCCTCGCATTGGCCTTTGTGCTATGAGCTGTGGCTGATTCCAGATGAATCCAAGGATTCTTTTCAAAGGACTGACGTAACTGGGCAGTGAAACAGCTGAGAGATGATTTTGCTTCTTCCAAAACCCATTGCATGGAAGCCGTGAGATGGCTGAGGTTCTGCTCAGAGCTGGCAGGCAAAGGTCAAAAGGCAGAGAGACGGAAACCCACATAAGAGGCAGAGTAACCAGAAAGCTCGGGGCTTATTGGTTCTTTTTTAGTGTTGATTAGTTTGTAATGTAGATTAACTTGTAATGTGGCTACTAGAAAATTTTAAATTGCCTGTATGACTGGGGTGCTTTTTATTTTCTAATGACACAAGTAACATGTTCATTATAAAAAAAATTTAAATGTGAAGAAAATAAAAAGTTTAAAAATTTAGTAATATTTGCCAGGCCAGTGTGACTCGGTGGTTGAGCATTGGCTCATGAACCAGGAGGTCACGGTTCGATTCCCGGTCAGCGCATATGCCAGGGTTTGGGGCTCAATCCCCAGTCAGGGCGGGGTGCAGGAGACAGCAAACTGATGTTTCTTTCTCATCAATTTTTTTCTCTCTCCCTGTCCCTAACCCTCTCTCTGAAATTAATAAAAATGTACTTTTTAAAATTTAGTAAACTTATTAAACTTTTCAAACAAAGAAGTGTGCTAAATTATAAGGGCCTAATAATCCTATCTCCCAGATACCTTCTTATCATGGGGGAAGACCCATGTACAAACTGTTCTAAAGGTACACAGTGAAAAGGGAAAGATGTATCCTCACCTGTCAGCATTCTCCCCTAGGGTAACTACTATTAATAGAGGAGTAGATGTATCAGCATACATTGTATATCTTTCTATCTATAATAATAAAAGCATAATATGCTAATTAGAATGGACAGCTGAACGACCTTCCGGACGTCCTTCCGGACGACCTTCTGGACGAAGCCGGGGCAGTGAGGGCTGAGCCCCTTGCATGAATTTCGTGCATCAGGCCCCCAGTTAAGTTACAAAACAAATGATAATACCATGCCCATTATTATATGTATTGTTCTTTTAACTAAAGATATCTCAGGTATAGGTCCATTTCAGCTGACTTTCTATTTAGCGTCTATGTAGTACTCCATTTTGGTCTGCATTATAATGTTACTTGACCAATTCCCTACTGATGGATATTTAATTTGTATTTTTGCTATGACAGTACTGCCATGAACATTCATATATGTTTGTGTAACATGTAATAATGTGTAACAATGTGTAATATTCATACATACATACAGACATATAAACATACTTCTGCAGAAATACCCATGGTAAATTTTGTAAGTAAAAGGGACAATTCCATTGCTTGAAATTTACAATTTTGAAATACATTGCCAGTTTCTGTGAGGTCTCTCCCTGTGAGCTGTTTGGGGCGTTCTCACAGGTTCAGGGCAGCCAGAGCATTCACATGGTGGCTGATGGCTTCAAGAGCAAGAACTCCAACTGCCATGGCAGACACAGCATCATCTTTCCCGAGGCAGCCTCAAAGTTATACACCGTCGCTCTCCTGCAGAATTTTGCCCGGATTCCAGGGGAGGCACACAGACCCCACCTTTTGATGGGCAGAGTCAAAGCTATGCTGAAATTATCACAGGGGATGGGAGACAGTGTTCTGGCTACAATTGAAAAAACAATCTTTCCCATGCTCCAAAAAGTTTGCATAAATGTATACTTTTATTGAGCGTGATTAGAATACCATTTCCCCACGCCCTTTGCAAATGGTATTGGTGAAAGGTGGCTACCTCGTTACTGGTTTGATTTACATTTTTAGTAACATTAAACAGATTTTTATATCTTTATTGGCCCCTTATATTTCTTGTCCTGGTATCTGGCTATTGATACACTTTTCTATTGGATAGTGTTCTATTAATTTTAGGAGCTCTGTGTAAGTGAAGAAAAGTATCCTTTCCTCATTGTGTGTTATAACTATAATTTTTTATATTGCTCTTTCTCTTTGACTTTATGTTCTTGCCATGGTGAAATTTATAGCTTGTTTATAGTCATATTAATACATATTTTCTATTATACTTCCTGGGTTTTATATCTTCCTTACTCCAATATTATTATTTTTTTAATCCCCAAGGTTGTTTTTTTCTGATTTTGTTCATCTTACCTTATAATCTACTCTATAATATTATATGGGCCATACACTATTGAAAACATCCTAGTTTCCTGACAATAACTCCCTTCGTCAATATATACTTTAAAAAAAATTCTCACCTGAGGATATTTTTTCCATTGATTTCTAGGAAGAGTGGAAGGCAGAGAAGAGGGGGAGAGAGAGAGAGAGAAACATTGATTGGTTGCCTCCTGCATGCACCCTACCGGTATATGCCCTTGACCAGGAATCAAACCCAGGACCCTTTGGTCCACAGGCCAACACTCTAACCCAGTGGTTCTCAACCTTCTGGCCCTTTAAATACACTTCCTCATGTTGTGACCCAACCATAAAATTATTTTCATTGCTACTTCATAACTGTAATGTTGCTACTGTTATGAATCGTAATGTAAATATCTGATATGCAGGATGGTCTTAGGTGACCCCTGTGAAAGGGTCATTCGACTGCCAAAGGGGTTGCGACCCACAGGTTGAGAACTGCTAACCACTGAGCAAACCGGCCATGGCTATACTATTTTTAATGTACTGTTGGATTCCAGGTGCTAATATTTTTCCCCAGATAGGATACTAGTATTTCTCCAGTGCCAGAGTTCTCCCAGACTTCTCATTTCTTGTGACTGTATCTTATTCAACAAAACTTACAGTTTTTCTTTTATTTCTAATTATTTCCTAGATATATTAGTTCATTTCCAAGTTTGTATAATTCTGATTTATGCTGTTTTATATAACTTAAATACTAGTATTTTTAGACCCCTTTGTAAATACTATGTTAACATTTTGATCTATTTTGTGTGTCACTGTATTCCTGGCATATTTTCATTATCTGTAGAGATATTATTCTGCTCCTTATTCTTCTTTTTCTAAAAATAACTTTATATGAGACTCAATCTTAATACCATTTTGTTTTGACTGAATAGGAGCTTCTTTTTCCTGATTAGCTCACAGTGGTTCCGAGTGACTTTTCTAACACCCCAGAGCTCCCTCTTCTGTTGCTTTTGCGAAGTGTTCAAACACACGAACGCTTGCTTTCTGAGTGGCCCACCCCTGCACTAGTCTGGTCTTCTCTGTCCTTGTCCCTATTGTTTCTGTCCTGCTCAAGTTGGATTCCCCTTCTGGCAGTTTCTCCTCAGTGAAAGGTTCTTTCCTCTGTACCTTCTTTGTTTGAAAATTACTCAAGTCCTAGACTGTTTCAGTGCCTTTGGGAACTTATGAGGCCCTCACATTCACCTGCTATTGCACTGGGCCGACCCCCTTCCAGTTTCAGCTGCTATATTCTGATTGGCCTGGATGGCCTTCCAGTAAACGTTCTTGGCTATTTTGGGGTTCTCAGGTCCATTGCTTTCCTCTGCTTTCTCCCACATGGACGGTGCTACCAGGTAGGTCTTATGGCAATTGGTGGTTTGTCTTTACCTGCTTGCCTTTGTGGCTTATGTCGCCCAGTTGTATGTTAAAGGGGGCTTTGGTTTCTATCTATCTGCAGTGTCTGGTTTTCTGTGGGGACTGAGGGAAATTAAAAACTGCCCCCATGGCCATCTTCCTAGAATCTCCTCCCAATATATTAGGATTGTGTGCTACATTTTTCAACTCTTTTTTGTGTGTGACTTAAACAAATAGGGGTTCGTTTTTCTCACTAAAGGAGAAATCCAAACTGTTGTTCAAAGGTACACTTTCAACTCTTAATACTCGTCGCCCATTTGAATGAATGACACTGATATCTTTCCCACTCCCCCAGTTTAGAAGGAAGATAAATTGCTTCTTTTGTACCCCAATCAGGAGGCGTTGTATCAGCACTATTCAAGCACAAGTAGGTTTTAAGAAATACGTCATACATCACCAATGGATGGTCATTCCTGGGGAGAGCTGATCCCATACAACCAATGAAGAGGAAGGAATAGGAATGGAGGGCTATTCAGGAGATAATGTTGAGCATATTGTAAAGATGAGAAGATAGGACATCTATTGATGATGGGAAGCCTGGAGCTCAGGGTTGCTCCAGGTTTATAAATCCACACTGACCCATATACTCCAGCCTCCACTGCACTTTGGTACTAATAGAAGTAATGCCCCTCTATATTTAACCATATTGAAATAATCACAACCAATAAAACCGATGCAGCTATCTGTAAAATGATGGCGAATTTCTTCAAGCATTTGAATCTGGGTGGTCAGGAAATGAGAGAATTCACATAAATGAATTCATCTTTTTCTACCATGAACTCCCTGGTCTAAAATATTGATAAATACCCTAAACTGTTCTGTCTGTACTTATTCTCTTTTTCCTCTATTACTTATTGGTTCTTGTAGAGAGAATATTCCCCCATCCCCCAAACCAAACCAAATCCACTCACCTAAAGTCCTTCTATGGCTTCCACTGGTCTTAGGATACAGAAAAACTTAACATGGCCTCACAATCCCTTTGCTAACTGGCTCCCACCTGCCCTCTGTCCCCGTCTTACCAGTCTCTGACTTGAAGGTTAATCACAGTGGCCTTCAGTCCTGTCCTTTGCCCTTATCATGCATTCTCTGACCACAGGGCCTTTGCACAGGCAGTCCATCTACCTTCCTTCTAATTTTAGCTCCAGTGTCACTACCTCAGGTCAGTCTTTTCTGACCTCTCCTACTACATCATGTTCCCACACAACCACAAACCTCTTCTCTGCACTTGTCACCGTTGCATATTACATTTGTGCATTTCTTTAATACTCTTTTCTCTAATTAATTACATGATCTGTGAGAGCGAGGATTACAGTCTGCAGCAGTTCATGCTATAGTTTCTTGCATGCAGTGGGGTTTGAATTTAGGTTGAAAAATAATGCAAGCTTTTCTGAAAACTGAAAATTAGTACCTTATATCATAATTATTATTATAATTTTATGTTTTTTTTTTTTTAATATATTTTATTGATTTTTTACAGAGAGGAAGGGAGAGAGATAGAGAGTTAGAAACATCGATGAGAGAGAAACATCGATCAGCTGCCTCCTGCACATCTCCTAATGGGGATGTGCCCGCAACCCAGGTACATGCCCTTGACCGGAATCGAACCTGGGACCTTTCAGTCCGCAGGCCGACGCTCTATCCACTGAGCCAAACCGGTTTTGGCTATAATTTTATGTTTGTATTAAAATCTTTAAAAGTATATCATGTCTCCCTGATTATGTAAGCACGATATAAAATTGTAATTAGATTTTTAAATTATACCTCTTATGAAAATTAGTTACTACAGTCTAACAAAAAAAAAAAATGGTCTCAGGAATATTGAGATAGGACCATTTACAGATGGCCAACAAGCATATAAAATGATGCTCAACATTACTAACCATCAGAGAAATGCAAATTAAGAGCACAATGAGATATCACCTCACACCTGTCAGAATCGCTATGATCAATAAATCAACAAACTGTAAGAGTTGGTGAGGTTTTGGAGAAGGGGGCACCCTTGTACACTGCTGGTACGATTGTAAGTTGGTACAGCCACTATGGAAAACAGTGTGGAGGTTCCTTGAAAATTTAAAAAATAGAACTACCATATGACCCAGCAATTCCACTTCTGGGTATCAATTTAAAAAAATCTAAAACACCAATTCGAAAAGATCACTCCCCTATTTTATTGCAGCATTATTTACAATAGCCCAAATTTGGAAATAATCCAAGTGACCTTACATATTTGAGTGAATAAGAAGTATTACTCAGCCATGAAAACAAATGAAATCTGGCCATTTGTGACAATATGGGTGGATTCAGATAGAAGGTATTATGTTAAGTGAAATAAGTCAGGCAGAGAAAGACAAATACCATATAATTTCACTTATATGTAGAATCTAAAAAACAAAATCAATAAACACATGTCTAATCACTATGTTGTACACCTGAAACTACCATAATATTGTATGTGAACTCTAATTGAAACAATCTCAAGGAAAAATGTAAATGACAAAAGAAAACAGAAAGGAGAACTGAAATTGGGAATTTCCTGTGAACTAGAAAGATGGCCTTATAAATAGGCCCTACTCCTGGAGAGAAGGCATTCGCACTGCAAGCTCTGAAGCCTCTGCCTCGGACAGCACTGCTCCCCTTGCCATCATGACCAACAGGTGCACCCTCCAGCTCACCGTCCTGCTGTGTCTCACCGGGGCCGCGCTCTCCGTGAACTACGGCACGCTCCGCTTCCAGCAGAGAAGCAGCAATTCAGCCTGTGAGAAGCTCCTGTGGCAGTTGATTACAAGCCCTCAGCATTGCCTGGACGACAGGATGGACTTCCAGATCCCCAGGGAGGTTGAACAACCACAGCAGGTCCGGAAGGAGGAAGCCATGGTGGTCATGTACGAGATGCTCCAGCAGATCTTCAGCATTTTCGGAAGAGGTTTCTCCAACGCTGGCTGGAATGAGACCATTGTTGAGAACCTTCTGGAGGAGCTCCATGAGCAGATGGGCCGCCTGGAGACAGCCCTGGAGGAAATCACCAAGGAGGGAAAGTTCCCCTGGGAAAACAGGACCGTGCTGCGCCTGAAGACCTATTACTTAGGCATCCTCCAGTACCTGAAGGGCAAGTCCTACAGCAGATGTGCCTGGACAGTTGTCCAAGCGGAAATCCTCAGGAACTTTTCCTTCCTTAATCGACTTATAGGTGCCCTCCAGGACTGAAGGTCTCCCTGCCTGCGCCTCTGGGAACGAACAACCCTGACGGTGACTGCAGGCTTCTTCAACCAGTCACTCTGGAACTCCTCACAGCTAATGCACTGCCTTTGAAGGGACAGCTGAAGACTTGTAAATGTTAAATTATATATTAAGTTATTGTTTTAATTTATTTATTCTTTTACCTTGGAAAATAAATTTTTTTTGAAACAAAGTCAACATGGCAGTTTGTATTTCAACTTGATTTCTAGAACCACCCACGTTAAAAACGACAGGGCACCTATTAGCTGTTCTTTCTGAAACCTGCCTGCAGATAGTGCTGGCCCCATCTTCAAGGAATTTAAAACTCAAGGAAGCCACAGGTAAGAGACAATAAGGGGGGCTGTATCTTAGTTGGGAACAAACGTGGCTTGAGCCTCCATAGAATGTAAATGGGAGAGGCAGGCAGGTGGAACCAAACGGGGGTCCCTACTGCTGCTCTGCAACCCGGCTCTGGCCCTCTAGTGTTAGAATTTGACTGGCTCTCGGGTTCACCATAGGAATATCTCAGCTCAGTGTTCACCCTAGACTCATCCCTGTTATCCGGGGATGCCCTGCTCACCACCCCAGCCCTGCAGGGTTTAAACATATCTATGTGCCTCCCACCAAGCCCACAGGCGAGAAGTCCCAGGCACTTCTGTAACACTATTAAGTAACAGTTCCTTACTCTTCACGGACGGCCTGTGGGTTTCTTAAGGGAGTTGTGGTCTCTGTCTGTTCCCAGGGCACAGAACCACAGAGAGGAAAAACTCTGCTTTATAACCTGGCCATCTGGCTAGGTCCCCTGGCCCCCTTTTTATAAAAGAGAAGCAAGTCTGTTCCTGGTCTCCCCTGCCTTGTTTATACAGAATTTCAGGAAAATTCTACCTGATTTTCCTGCTGCTCTGCATCTCTGGATGCACATTCTCCCTGGAGCCAGTCCCAGGCAGCCCCCCGCTCCCCCCCCCTATTGTGTCAGGGCAAGTGAAACAACAGGGTGCCTGGGGGAAAGGGAACTCAGCTGGGGTGGAGAGGGCTCGGACTTTTCCCAGGGCGCACACTGGGAACACCAAGTTTTCCTGGGAGCTCTTTGGCACAGGGCCAGCGTGGCTGGGCTTCTGGGTTGTGCTGAACCCCTTGGGTCCTTGGACTGTTGGCTCCTGGTAGGAGCAGTTGCCATCCGGGTGGTGTGCTGAGCTCTCTGCATGCCATTGGGCTGAGTCCTCTTCACAGGCACCCCTCAGGCAGCACAATTACATTATGGCTGTTTACAGCTCGGGAAACTAAGTCTCAGAGAGGTTTAGTAGCTGCCCAAGGTCGCATAGCTAGTGAGTGGAGGTCTAAAAAGTTTCAAAGAATCACATGGGACTGTGTTTGTATCTAGGCACGTTCTCCTAGAGCAGACCGAAGTCTGAGTTCCCTTTATGAGAGTCTGTGAGACTCTCAGTCGCAGTTTCGAAGACACTAAGTATTGTGCAGACAGTGAACTCGGGGCTCCCCCTTCTGACTTCAGGTGGTAACACGCTGGCTGTGGAACCCCAAAGCGCCATCCTGGTGGGCCTGCTGCCATAATCCCCAGCCAGCCAAGGTCCCTTAAACCTTCCCTTTCCCTCCAACCCTCACTCTTTATGACCTCACACCGTGCTCCCTTCTGCTTGGGAGTCAAAGCCAGGACTAGACATGGAAATGCAAGGGAACAGGCGGAGGCTAGAACAGGAGGTGCTAACCAAGGTCTCTGCAATGGGCTTCTACTGCCCACCGCCTGCTCTGGGCCAAGCAGCTGAACTGGCCCAGACACCGAGAGGCTGGGGCAGCTCTGGAAAGGCCCGGATGGACACAGGAGAGACTCTGAGGAATTATAGATAATTGTGCCACAGCTGAGCATGTCGACCCATCCGGAATACCAGGAGTATGTTCTTCACTCATAGTGGGTAAGTGTATGTGTATGTGTATTTGCACATGCTAAACGGAGAGCTGCATATGAAGGTGTAATTGATTAAATTATTCTGGAACCAGCATATCTTGCAAGGAGAGCACTCATTGCTTAGAAAAATATCGAATGTTGTAGGTGTAGCCACACAAAAGACAGTACAACACCAATGGCTTGTTTTTTGTGTCTGTTTCTGAGGAGGAAAAAGAGAGAGACTCAGCAGGTGGTCTGGAGTGGAATGCTCCGTGGGAAAGGACAGCAGCCATCCTGGTCGAGTTTTCTATGTGATACACCTGCGATCTACCCAGCAGAGAAGGCAGGGCCCCTGGCTGGGAGACAGACAGACAGAGAGAGCCAGCAGTAGGCAGTGGAGTTGGAAGGTGGATGGCACCCAGAGTCAGACCTTGGCAATTGCAGGCATTTTCTCTAAATCTGTTGTACCAATGCTTATTGGGCCTAAAAATCTAACTATTTTATAAATGTATTCTTTTGTTTTCAATGTAAACTGTTATTTTTAAGCATCAGTTTAATTGTCTAAAGTCTCCTAGAACAGTTTAAAAATATCAAACTCTGTGATTGGACTAGAACTGCCAACGCAGAAGCATACTCTCTCCTATTTTAGTGGGACCAAGTTAATCACTTAATTGGTTAATTGACTTGATGGGGAGCACCCCAGAGACTTGTTCACATCAAATAAGTGCCACCAAATCAACAAATTCTGCTTCAGTTGGCATTCTGTTTCAAAATTCCTGCTTTGCTTTATTATTATTTTTATTTTTTTAAAAATATATTTTATTGATTTTTTACAGAGAGGAAGGGAGAGGGATAGAGAGTTAGAAACATCAATGATAGAGAAACATCGATCAGCTGCCTCCTGCACACCCCCTACCAGGGATGAGCCCGCAACCCAGGTACATGCCCTTGACCGGAATTGAACCCGGGACCCTTCAGTCTGCAGGCCGACGCTCTATCCACTGAGCCAAACCGATTAGGGCCCTGCTTTGCTTTATACTTCCCTGTGTAGGGTAGGTGTAGGAAACCCAAAATGCATTACTTGAACTATATCCCTAACAATTAACTTAGGAACAAGAAAAAATGGAGCTCACTTCAGAAGACCCTCTTTAGAAAATGAAAAGTCATGTCATAGACTGGGAAAATATATTTGCAAGGCACATATCTCACAAAGGACTTATGTCAATACATAAAGAACTCTCAAAACTCAATAATGTCAAAACAACCCAATGAAAGGTGGACAAAAGATCCGAACACCCACCTCACCAATGAAGAGACACAGATGGCTAATAGGACAGGAGAATATGATCATCATTATTAGTCATTAAGGAAATTCAAGTTAAAACCACAGTGAGATATCACTACAGGCATATTAGGATGGCTAAAGTTAAAAAGACTGACCATATCAGGCATTGGCAAGGAGGTGAAGCAATTGAAACTTTGATACAGTTGGAAATAAAACATGCTACAACCACTTTGGAAAACTCTTGCAATTTCTTAAAAAGGTAAACTACGCCTTCTATGTGACCCAGCCACTTGGTTATTTACCCAAAAGAGAGAGAAAAAGTAAAGCAGATTTTCATGCACAGACTTGTATATGAATCTTTGTAGGAACTTTATTTGTTATATCCCCAAGTTGGAAACAACTAAATGTCCATCACAGAATGATTAAAGAAATTGTCACACATTTATGTAATGAAATATTGTTCAGTAATAAAAAGAAATGAATCCCCAATACACACAATGACATGGATGAGTCTCAAAATAATTATGCTGAATATAAGCAAACAGATAAAAAAAGAGCACATTCTGTATTGTCCCATTTATATAAAATTCTAGAAAGAAAAACTAGACTATAATGACAGAAAGCAGATCATTGGTTACCTGGGGTTAGGAACAGTAGTAGTGAGGAATGAGTTGGAGAGAGAAATTACAAAGGGACGCAAGGCCACTTTTGACAGAATATGAATATGTTCACTCTCTTCATTGTGCTGATGGTTTCAGATGTGTACACATATGTCAAAACTTATCAAAGTGTTAACTTTAAGTATGTGCAGTTTACTGTATGCCAATTATACTTCATTAAAACTCTATATCCAGCTATCTATCTTTCTATCTCTCTCTCTTTCTATCTATCTCTCTATCTACCTGTACGTAAAATGAAATCAAAGTATCTTATGTTCAGAATCAACATATTTTTTGATGTCCTAAGATCTGTAATAATAAAAGCATAATATGCTAATTAGACCAGACAGTGGAACGACCTTCCAGACGTCCTCCCGAATGATCTTCTGGACCAAGCCGGGGCTGCGAGGGCTGAGCCCCCTTGCACGAATTTTGTGCACCAGGCCTCTAGTTTCTTTATAAAATTCCAAGATAAAATTAAATCAATAGACTCTTAGGAAGAAAAAAATTATCTTATGGTTGAAATTAATCATTGTCAGCAGTTGGATTGTTAGAGGTTTTTGTCACATTTGCAATAGTTTTTCATATTGTAAAAGGTTGCCCAAGAAATTGATCAACATCGTCATGTGCTAAAACTATGAAAAAAGCCCAGAGCACTTTATACATTGCACACTGGCACCAGCTGCATTTCAAATGGTAGAATACAAAGCCCAGTGCACAAGGAAACTATTTTTTATTTTTTATATTGTAGTAAAATATATGTAACAGCAAATTCAACATTTTAACCATTTTTAATTATACAGTTGTGTGAAATTAAGTACAATGCACATTTGTACAACCATCACTGCCATCCATCTCCAGAATATCTTTATCTTCCCCAACTGAGGTTTCGCACACATTTCCCCCTCCCTCCAACCCCTGGAAACCACCACTCTACTTTCTGTCTCTATGTATTTAACCATTCTATGTACCTCACATAAGTGAAATCATGCAGTATTTGTCGCTTTGTGACTGGCTTATTTCACTTACCATAATTTCATCAAGTGTCATCCATGTTGTAGCATGTGTAAAAATGTCCTCCTTTTTTCTTAGGCTGAATAATATTCCCTTGTATATGTATATTACATTTTATCCATTGATGGACATTTGACCTGCTTCCATATTTTGGCTATTGTAAATAATGCTGCTATGGCTATAGGTGTAAGAATACCTGTTTGAGTTCCAGATCTCACTTCTTTTTAGGTCTACATCCAGAAGTGAAATGTCAGGATCCTATGATAATTCTACATTAAAATTTTGAGGAGTCATCAAAGCAACTATTTTAAGCCATATCTTCATAGTACAAATATTTGTGATTATAGCATAATGCAAACACAACGGCTACATTTCTTAAGGACATACGTTCTGCAAGGGACTCTGCTAAGTGTGTTATAATTATATTAGAGACCCAATGCATGAAATTCAGCACCTGCAGCGCCCGGCTTCATCTGGAAGGTCATCTGGACGTTGTTCCGCTGTTCAGCCATATGGTCTAATGAGCATATTATGCTTTTATTATTATAGATACCATATTATTTCATCTTTCTGAGAACCCTGGGAATAAAGTATTACTCTCTCCTTTCTACACATAATAAAAATGAGCCTCAGTAAAGTCAAGTATATTTCCATTGCCAGGGCTACAGTTGGTAAAGGACAGAGAGCACACTCCCAGCTACCTGTAGGCATCGGCCAGCTCCCACGTGTTGCTTTCATCCACCTGCACGGCACGGATACAGTGATTGAGAGGGAGCAAGAGGCTCTCCCTGAGCATCTTCTGCAGGAGGGGCTCTCCTCACCCGAGCACTTCGTTTCCCTTCCACCCCCATTCGGAACAGGACTGCCCCCATTTCTCTACAGAGATTAGGGAATTCCCATCTGCTCTCTTGCCAGACTCCACAGAGAATATTTTCTCTCGAGGGTTTTAGAGGCACTGCCTGGACCATGACTCACCGTTCTCCCTGGCCAGGCTGCATTTCCTCCTCCCGACCACTGTGCTCTTATCCCCGAAGAGGTCTGCGTGCAGTTTCCTTTTCAAGTTGGCCCCAGCTGCTTTCGTTCTCTCCTAGGAATGTTCTCTCCTAGGAACCAAAGGGCCTGCATTTTTAAATAATTATCACAAACAGTTTTTTATCTTTCCCATCGCTTTTAAATTTCTTGGCTCCATTTCATTTTTCTTTTTCTTTTTGGTAAAAGCCCAGAGGTAAAACAAATAGTTTTCAGAACCAAAAGTGACTTACTAATTCCAAATGCACAAGTTAGAAATCTGTGAACTTAAAGGTCCTAATATTAAAAAAATAAAGTTTACTATTTTTCTTTAAAAAATAAAGGACATGGAGTTATACAAACCTGAGAGCTAATGTGGATTCTGCCATTTTTAAGTGTCTGATCTTAGGCAAGTCATATAAATTGAAGATAATCATACCTCAAATTCTTTTTTTTTAAGATATATTTATTGATTTCAGAGAGGAAGGAAGAGGGAGAGAGAGATAGAAACATCAATGATGAGAGAGAATCATTGATCGGCTGCCTCCTGCATGCCCCCTACTGGGGATTGAACCCGCAACCCAGGCATATGCCCTTGGCTAGAATCGAACCTGGGACCCTCCAGTCCGCAGGCCGACGCACTATCCACTGAGCCAAACCGGCTAGGGCCATACCTCAAATTCTTGAAGAATAAATGGACTATATGATGTGGTCCAGCACAGGACCTTGCTTATGGTGATACCCAATACTTAATTTAGTTGAAAGTGAATAAACATTTTACTCTTTTATTATTATAGACATCATATTATTTAATCTTCCTGAGAATGCTGGGATTAAAGTATTACTATCTCCTTTCTACACATAATAAAAATGAGGCTCAGTAAAGTTAGGTGTGCTTCTGGGTCACCCTTTCCAAAATCTCATACAAAAAGCAAATGTTACAAAGAAGGACCTGGCAATTCTGAAGAAATACAAAATGCTAATCTGAAACGACATGTGCACCCATCTATTCACTGCAGAACTATTTACAACTAGAGGCCCGGTACATAAAATTCGTGTACAGGTAGGGTCCCTTGGCCTGGCCGGTGATCAGGGCTGATCTGTGAGGCGACTGGTAGGGCTATCAGGATCCCCCCCTCGCACCTGCCTTGGCCTGGCGCCTCCTGCTCACCTGCTCCACCATCCCGCTGTGGTTTCACTCTCCTCAGGGCCCATCAGGACTGGCAGCGCCTCCATTGCTGCCCGCTGCCAGCACCGCATCACCGACACCCGCCATGTTCCATGCCGCCCAACTCCTGGTCTGTTGAACTCCTGCCCGTGGGGGAAAATTTTCATATTAGCCTTTTATTATATAGGGTAGTCTGTTGCTCTCCAGTTATGCGTCTGAACTGTGCTCTGCTGTTTCCGTATTACACTGGGCCTCTGCTGCTGCTGTGGGAGTGGATGCCTGACGCAGGCTGGGCTGCTGAGAGCGCTGGCATCTCAGGGCCACAGTGACTGCTCAGAGGAGATAAGTGACTCACGCAGAGGCCATGAGCATAACAAGCAGAACTTGGCTGGAATGCTGGGGGGAGAGGAAGGGTTCTGTCTGTGGTGCAGGTGTCTTGGTCCAGGGTGAGCCTAGAGCCAGGGCAGCCACAGCCGGCTGCACAGCTTATGTTCTGAACTTGGTAAGCTGAGCCTGACATGCTCCACATTGGAAGAAATATTTAAAAATAGAGCCAACTCAAAGGACAGCAGAGAAGAAAGATAGATAAACACACATTCTTGCCCTGGCCAGTGTGGCTTATTTGGTAGGAGCGTTGTTCCATAAACAGAAAGGTTGCAGGTTCGAGGTCAGGGCACGTACTTAGGTTGTAGATTTGATCCCTGGGGCATGTGCTGGAGGCAACCAATCAATGGTTGTCTCTCTCCCTTCCTCTTTCTCCCTTTCTCTTTTTCTTTCTTTCATTCTTTTTATTTTTAAAATATATTTTATTGATTTTTTACAGAGAGGAAGGGAGAGCGATAGAGAGTTAGAAACATCAATGAGAGAAAAACATCGATCAGCTGCCTCCTGCACACCCCCTACTGGGGATGTGCCCGAAACCAACGTACATGCCCTTGACTGGAATCGAACCTTCGACCCTTCAGTCAGCAGGCCAACGCTCTATCCACTGAGCCAAACCGGTTAGGGCACCCTTTCTCTTTTTCTAAAATCAATAAGCATATCCTCAGGTGAGGATTAAAAAAAAAAGACACATTCTTGAAAATATTGTTTCTGCCATGACTGAAGCCAGGTGAACTCCTAAAATGTTTGTTTTCTGAGCCATGAAATAGTGCTAGAGGGGACTAGAAAATCAACTAAAACCTCACCCACCTTTTGAAGCAACCCATCTGTACTTCCTTCTCCTTAAATTTTGTGAAGTGTGCTCCAGTGAGGTCTGCCCATCCTTAGAAGCATGTGTGTGTGTGTGTGTGTGTGTGTGTGTGTGTGTGTGTGTGTTACTCACAGCCCATGCCTGACTGGCTTTTCCTTGCTCTTCATTACAACATGATGTTTATGTACTAGTCAAAGCCAGCGATTTATACAGCTGCCTACAAGCTCACCACTGAATGCTTCGGATTGGGGTTTGGCTAAACCTTTACAGGAAGATAGCCAGGGCTTCAGAGTTCAACTGCCCTCTCATTTCTATTTAAAAGCTGTGTCTTCTCAGAGACACATTGTTTTGTCCTTCGCTTCAGTTCAGCAAACATTTCCCAAATGTCCAATGCATACCAGGCACTGTGCTAAGCGCTGGGTTTATGCAGACAAACACAATACGGACATTATCCTCAAGAGGCTCATTTTCAAGGGAAGGAAACAGATATGTATATGACTGAAAACGATAGCGTGATGATAAATGTCATTCTAACATAATGAACAGTTTCCTAGAGAAGCCCAGATGTGCTCTGACAGGATTTGAGCAGCCTTCACAGTGAAGATATCTGAGCTTGGGTTTGAAGTGATAGCAGCATTTTTCAAACAAAAAGAAAGGGATAGAGGGCATTTTAAAAGAAAGAGCTATCTTAACAACAGAACCTCTCCTCAGCTCACAAGAAGGCTGGTGAGGGGTCTCTAAGCCAGAAACCATGCACAACTGCTTAGGCACAGAAGATCACTTGGAGAGATTAGCATCCTCTACTGACATGCAGTCTGTAAATGAATGTGTGTACGAGACAGAATACTGTTCCTGTCTGATTGTATTTCAACTGCTTTTCCTGGGAGCGCTTCGAAGGCTTTCCCATTCAGTGGGAGGTGTTGCCAATCCTTCAGCTGCCTGGGTAGGGTGTGTGCCCTGCTCTCTGGCTCATTCAGCAAAGCCATGACAATTCTACTCAGTGTCCCCTCTCTCATCTGCAGGTGACAGTCTCATAACCCTGGTGAAATCCAGACTTTGCCAGCAGGGTGTAGTGGTTGGTTAGGGCTGCTGTACCAAAGCGCCACAAACTGTGTGGCTAAGACAACAGAAATGTAGTGTCTTACACTCTGAAGGCCAGAAGTCCAAGATCAAGTTGTCAACAGAGTTGGTTCCTTCTGAGAGCTGTGAGGCAGAATCTGTCCCAGGCCTCTCTCCTGGCTTTGGTGGTCTGCAGGAATCTTTGGCTTCTGCTGCATCACCCTGATCTTTGCCTTTATCTGCACAAGGCATCCTTCCTGTGTCCATGTCTGTGTCCACATTTCCACTTTTTATAAGGACATCGGTCATATTGGATTAAGGGGTCAACCCTACTTAGTATGACTTCATCCTAACTTAACTAATTACATCTACAACAACCCCATTTTCAAATAAGGTCACATCTGAGGTATTGTGGGTTAGGACTTCAACATACCAATTTGGTGGGGGTGGGGGACAGGGCACAATTCAACAAATAACATGGGGAAGATGAAGCACCCCTTTCTCTCCTCTCCACTACTTTGTGTGGAATGGGAGGAAATTTATCAACTTTTCTATTGGGGTTTGCCTTGAAAGACGGCCCCCCTCCCTACCTCAGGTCCCACCAGCTGCAGTAGACAGAGGCACAATTTCAACTGTCCTTCACATGCTGCTATGAAGCCTAAATGAAAACCAGTCAACGACATGCCACAGAAATCTTCAAAGGCTGTTAAAATCATTCCTTCCATTTTATTTGCTGTAAACTTTATAAATAGTTCACAGGACAGGAATATATCTATTGAATTGGCTTTAGAACAATTGGCCCCTGTTGGGCATGTGCGGACCTTAGCATCTGCGGAGGAAGGGGAGCCACTGAAAGGGTGGGGACAACATCTAACATGAGGTCCTTTCCCTCCAGGCTGCAACTTGAGCTCTCCTACAATCCAACATAGCTGGATCCCATGGGTTCATTTTCTATCATACACCCATCCCTGAAACAATAAATGTGGTCTGCCTGAGAGATTCATTTCCTTCCTGTTTACTTTTTTCTATTCTTTATGGCCCAATAACAGTGGATTTACTAAGTCAAGAGTGCTTAGCCTCTCTGGGCTACATATTAATAGTTTCTATGCTAATTAAAAAAGAAAGTTCCACTTTCAGATTGCTTCATTTTAAACCATTGGTTTTACCCCAGGCTCTGTAGATTTGGGGAAGTCTGTGCGAAGGGACTGTGGCAGACAATTCCATTCTGTATCCACCACGTGTGGAGGAGTTGTTCAGCACATGCCTGCATACAGTAAGAGCTCGATAAATGGTGGCTGTTTTGTTTTTTTTTGTCTTTATAGACAATTGCTATCTATTATTCTCTTGCTGAAATATAGGAGCCTCAGAATTTCATAAAATCTTAGATAGCTCAAACAAGAATTCTCTTCTATGTAGTTAAAAGGAACAACATGGTTATATAGTCGGCTTGCCAATAAGGCAGAACTTAGCATGAAGCCCATCATTATCTCAAATGTATTTTTAGAAATAAAAAGTAGACTGGACCCTTATCTTGTCTTATGCTGACTCCATGGTCAATAAAGTTTCTGTCTCTCATTGTCCAGTTTCACAAACCCAGCCTCCCACTGGAAATCTCTTTAGGTTTGGTTCCTCATAATGGACTTCGAGGCTGACTCTCACTCCCCACTCACTGGGAGCCCAGCCATAAAAACCAAAATGAAAAAGATGACAAGAGCAACTTTCTATCTTTAGATGTCTTGTCACAGGGGACTATTGCTAGTCCCTTGTGAGCCATTCCCCTTTACCCCCCATTCCCTGCTCCCTTTTTAAATCTAGCTTTCCTCTCTGATCCTCACTTGACAATGGAGGAACACAGGCAACCTACAAACTGAGTCACTGGGGACACTCAGTCGGGGCCAAAGTCTCTGAGTAAGGATGGTAGACTGTCTAGCTATGATACTATGCAAGGGGACATCATCTCACTCATCAGTAATAAGTTTTCTACCAACAAGTGTAAGGACTTTCCTGAAAATAAACACACACACACACACACACACACACACACACACACACACAAAGAGCTTTCCTGATTGTTTCTCTTTTGACTTGTTGGAAGTGAAAACTGGTGATAACTCAAACAGAAAATAGTAGTGGAGGGAAGCAGTGGGAGAACAATTCACAATTCTGATTTGTTGGCCTTCATGAACTGCTGTCCTTGATCACCTTGGAGAAGACTGTCCCTGCAGACCCATAGTCTGACTGCACCTTGCTGTGATATTAAGTGCTCACTTACCTGGTTGTGTGTGAAACACAGTTCGCCTCCGTTAGAGCATGGCCCATTGGTAACCTTGCCCACCATTATCCAACCAGAAATAGGAGGAAATATATTTTCATTGACTTTTCTCCAGGTTTGACCACGCAATAATAAGGTTTGCATGAGCTCAAAAAAACAATAATCCTCACCTAGTTCTAATATTATTTCCCTCTTGGTTAAGACAACTAATCTAAGGGCACACCATCTAGTCACAATGCCTTCTGGGTGTGTCATATATTTCTCAATATAGCTTTTTAATTCCAAAAATTAGACTTGGCAAAAAGCAGAGGAGAGATCTGAGCATTGCCTTCCCTCCCCCGGCCTTCATTATTCCCACTAAACAATCCACATGCCCTCCGCAGCAGATAAGGATTTCAGCAACAACCCTTGGGACTTTTTCAGCAGAGGTGAGTGCCCTAGAGTCGGCAAACTGCGGCTCGTGAGCCACATGCGGCTCTTTGGCCCCTTGAGTGTGGCTCTTCCACAAAATACCGACCTCTGCACATGGGCCACGAAGTTTCAATCGCACTGTACATGCGTGCCCGCACGTGGTATTTTGTGGAAGAGCCACACTCAAGGGGCCAAAGAGCCACATGTGGCTCACGAGCCGCAGTTTGCCGACCACTGCCCTAGGGGAAAGGAAAGAACATGCTAGGTCACATGAAGCTTGATCCAATATACTTAAATATCAAAAAGAAATGTGAAGTTCCTGGTTCAAGATGGCAGACAACCTCCTTTTGTCCTCTTCCCATATGTCCTTGAAAATAATAGTAAACAAGTGTTTAGTCATGAGATATTCTCTAACATGAATGAAATAAGACATATCATTTAAGTACGTAATGTATACTCGTATTTATTCTCACACGTATGTTATATTATGCTTACAAAGTCACCAATGAAGAATGAAAATAATATAATTTTTTCTGTTAACAATGTTTTCAGTAACACGTAAGCAAATCCTTATTAGCAGTAGCTTAAACAGAAAAGGCCTTATTATCCCCACCTAAAATAGATCCAGAGATAGGCAGTCAGGGCAGGACAGATTTCAACAATGGTACCTGGGACTCAGGTGCACTATTTCTGCTCCATTGTTTTTATTGTCACTGATACATTTGTCACCTCATGGCTGTTGCACCTGCAGGCATTGCCTCCACACTTCAGCAAGAAGAAGCAGAGCCCTAGCTGGTTTGGTTCAGTGGATAAAGTATCGGCCTGTGGACTGAAGGGTCCCGGGTTTGATTCTGATCAAGGGCACATGTCCAGGTTGCAGGCTCGATCCCCAGTAGGAGGTGTGCAGGAGGCAGCTGATCAATGATTTTCATCATTGATGTCTCTCTCTCTCTCTCTCTCTCTCTCTCCCTCTCTCTCTCTCTCATCAATAAAAATATATTTAAAAACAAAAAAAGAAGAAGAAGTAGAAATGGGTGTAACCTGACTCAGGAGAGCAGAAGCTTCCCCAGAATTCTTTATCTCCCAAATGGTCTGGGATGTGGTTGTCTTAGTTGGACATATTGCCTCTGTTAGGATGGCAAAAGAAGGGTTGGGAAACGGGAAAAATGTTTTAAAAAGTATAACTGCAACCTTATCTAACACAACCTAGAGAAAAGAAGTGGCAGTGATATAAACAAACTATCTTACTATATTTTAAGACATGATGTAAAAAGTTACAATCTAAATCAATCAATAAGATTGCAGTTCATTATTCAGAATTGCAGAGCTAATAAGTTGTAAAAGAAAATGAATAGAAAGCAGGTTGCCTCTGTAGTTCAGAAGTGGGGATGATACAGTGAGAGGATATTTTTTCATTTAATTCCATTCTGTTTGAACCTTTTTTATACTCTGTGCATGTGATACAGTTATAAGAACTATGAAGAGAGAGAGAAAAATGTGTGCTGATTTTGTACTTCAAGCAGGTGAAACAGAATAGATTGGTTATAAATATGCCCAATACCTAGCACAATGCCTATCTAGCACATAGTATATGCTCAACAGATACCTTTAAATAAAAAATTGATTTTTAAAGTAAAATTAAATATTTATACACTCCAAAAATATCACAAAAGGATGACAAAAGTTAAGTTATATTATGCTCTTCAATTAGATAAGACAATGCCATTATTTGCTTCAAGGATTTGTGAATTGGTTTAAATGCCCACAGCAAGCAAATATTTTAAGTGTGTGTACCTCAATGTGCATGTCCTTGGCTTCTACTTGAAATCAGCCTTTCATAAGCCCTAGGGCAGTGGTTGGCAAACTCATTAGTCAACAGAGCCAAATATCAACAGTACAACAATTGAAATTTCTTTTGAGAGCCAAATTTTTTAAACTTAAACTATATAGGTAGGTACATTGTTATTAACTTAATTAGGGTACTCCTAAGGCTTAGGAAGAGCCACACTCAAGGGGCCAAAGAGCCAAATGTGGCTCGGGAGCCGCAGTTTGCCGACCATGGCCCTAGGGAGAAACTGTGAAGGCACATGAAAGCTAGCAGAGGGATCACAGCCATAGTGAATAAAGGAGCCAGGAATTGAGCAGGCGTACAAACTCGATCTACTGCATGATTTTGCCAGCAGCAAAGAGGAGAGTCAAAAAATGGGGTGCGGGGGGGGAGGGTGGGAATCTAAGTTGACTTTCTGCTCTTCCTGTCAAATGAGAATAAGAATACCTACCTGAACTTTATTTTAGAAGGATTCTTTTAGAAAGATGTGAGGAACTTTTTGTGCTGTGAATGTCAAACACCATCCATTGGGCTTGAAAAGAAACCAACAGTCACTGACTTCATGTTTGAAAAATAATAAATACCCAACATTAGTAAAAAGAAATGGGCATTGAACACAAATCAATACAACTTTCAGGTTATAATTTAGAATATTCAAATACTTAGTAACTGGTATGATAGTGGAGGGCAACAGAATACAATTGCTGAAAACCTTAAAAGTGTGTATGCCCTTTGATTCAGCAATTGTTTCTAGAAAATTCTCCTAAGGAAATAATTAGACATATTTTGAAAATATCTAATTTTGTTATTTTCTTTTACAAGGATGTCTATTGGTTCAGACTTTGTAATACCTAACACTTGGGAGTAAATATAAATTTCTAACCATAGAAGATTAATTAAGTTATGCTATCATTTCAAAATGGAACACCATTAAAAACAATTATGCTAGGTCACTATGTATTGACTTAGAAAGTATTCTATAGCCAACATACTGTTAAGTGGCAAAGATACATTTTAAAATAATATACAAACTATAACCCCATTTTCATGAGAAAAATATATGTGTATACAAATGCATAGAATAAAGCCTAGAATGATGTAAGTAGTGAACTGTCAATGAAATAGTGAAGCAAGCATCTCTGAATGATAGGTTTGTTTTTTTCTTTGCATTCTTTCTGAATGTTTAACACATTCAAAACATACCAGATAATGGCTTTTATAATTATTTAATAGTAATAAAGTGATCTCAGTTTTGAACAGAAATCACATCGTCTCCAATCTTGTCACAACCCTAATGAGTCATCTGCTCTAGCTGTATCTTGACATTCCCTGTACTGCAGTGTCCCTGACAGCAAAGCAACCGATACCATAAAAACAAGCTCCGCTGGATACAGTTATAAGCTCCAGTTTAACTCCTGAGAATCACATAATGGTAGTTTTAAAAATGATGTAGTTTTAAAACATAATTTCCCACCCAAACTTTTATGATTGAATGTAAAGGACTTTTCCTGCTGGTTTTGAATATACCTAAAGCAAAATATATCTATATTTGAAACCTTGTATTTATAAATCAACACTCATTAAATTGTGGCCTTGAACACATTTCTTAACCTTTCTGAAGTTCAGCTTTATCACTTTAATATCGGCTAATAAAATGATCTATTTCTTAAGATTTAAGGTATGAGATTTTATGTCTAAACACCTGGCACAATTCCTGATACAGAGACAAATGTTAGGTATTGTTATTGTCGGCTATGTCGGTTACTCTCCTGTACTCAGACATAGCTGAAGTTCTAGTAATAAGAGAATATGTAAGATTGAGAAGAAGAAAACTGAAGTTTTTATTAGTATATATCTAGATGTCTTCAATATATTAAATACAAATAGATGTTCATGTTGATGCTAAGTAGGAAAGAAGGAATTGATGGGAGAAATAAGACATGACTCTACAATCCGTTTCCTGGGTACCATCAAAGGAATTCTTGATATATAAGAACTTGAGAGTCATCTTTTCTTGTCATTAGTCAAAACAATGTGTTTTAAAGTGTTTAACAGTAACCACCAGTTAGAAAACTCTAATGAAGTCAGCTCACTTTTTAATAGTAGTTGAGCAATAATTTAATTAACATAGATTCTTTACCCATTTTCGTTCAAAAGTCTTCCTCAATAAATTGTATTTAAACAGTTTTAATACTCAGGCTTGCCCAAAGTTTGCCTGTGATTTTAGAAAAACACAGGGCGTTTTTTTTTCTTCTTCTCTGTAAAACAGCACTTGAAAGTGCTCTTGTAATTCAACTCCCAAATTCTGAATTTCAAATGGAGAGCAGGGGATTTACCAAGTATGCGATGAAGAATCATGTTTTTCATGTTCTTTCATTTTGGCAGGAACTCTTGTTTCAATTGAAAACACTCCCTTACCATTAAAGAAACCCAGAGGGCAATCATGAGTTAGACCTGGAAAATAAAACTGAGAGGAAAGACTGGAACAACATGTGGTTGTCATTTTCAAGGCAACAGAGAGGGGAAGTGGGTTTCCACTGCTAGCTAAGCAAAGGCAAGCCCACATACCGTGTTGTGTTAACAGTGGAGGGCGGCTAACATGCAAAGAGATGGTGGTTCCCCTTTTTCATTCATGGTGAAGCAGGTGCTGACTTGCCTGTAGTTGGGACTGCTTAGTTTAGGATCTTGATGTCATTTTATATTTGAGGTGAAGGTTTTCTATTTCCGTGTGTGGTCTCTCACAATCCCTCTGAAAGATACTGCCATCCCACACACGCAGGCTCCTCCTCCACAAAGAGGAACCTGAGGAGTTGTGAGACTTCCCCAAAGGCCACAGTTAGAAGTTCAATAGGAAATCACTATCCCTAGTAATCTCACAGATTATTCCATCTGTCCAGGCCTAGAAAGGAAGAAGTTAGAAAGGAGGGAAGGGAATGAGGGAGGGAGGGAGGAAAGGGAGGAAGGAAGGAAGAAAGGAAGGAAGGAAAGAAGGAAGGAAGGAAGGAAGGAAGGAAGGAAGGAAGGAAGGAAGGAAGGAAAAAACAAAGAAAGAAAACTGAAAGAGTGGTATTTTTGTTTCAAAAATATATTTACGACAGTAGATTATAAAAACAGTACTTGTAGAAATCATTATATAATTCTCCCTGCCTTCTTTATAGCTTGGGGCCACCTATCTTTTTTAATCTCCCTTCATACACCAGACTTAAAAACTGCTGCATCCATGCTCAAGCAAACAAGACACAGGCCTAAGATTTCATAATATTTACTTGGGGATGGCAACTCCCCTCCCCCCTCGTGGCAGTCATTGCTAGCTAACTACAGTACTCTGGCCACCTAACCTAGAGGAAGCCTGGATGCTTCTCACTCCAGACGACTAACATCAATTGATTAGGGAAGAAACCTCGTTGTCCTCTCCAGTTTAGAGCATAGTCCCTCAAATCTTGTAGCTCCTTCACCCAATAACATTGCCTCTGCCAGTTATGTGATCTTTGGTACTTTTAATCTTTCTGAGATTCCCCCCTCACCCATAGAATAAGGATCATATAATTATTCCACATTGAGTCTGTAATACAATAATGTATATAAAAACGCTATGCAAACATAGAAGAACTATTATTATCTTTAACATTATACAATAATTTGTTTTCCACTCATTTTAATGGTTTCCATCATAATTCACTTTCTCCTTCAAAAAATGCTGGCCTCCCTTACACACAGTAGTGCATCAGCTAGCACAGTACCTGTATACTTGGTTCTCCATAAACGTTAGTCTGCCCACTGCCCATTTCTGACTCCTAATTATGTTACTATTCACCAACAGTTGGTTTTCACAGTGTAATTGGCCTCGGTTAAACAGATTCCAAAGCATAATGTCTCAAAGAAGGATTTAAAAATATCATGACTGCCTTCCCTACCCATTCACCCACAGGTCTCTACAACATACTGTAGCTCACAAAGGGGAAAACCCTAGAAAGGAGTATGCTCTAGGGGCAACCAGCCCTCTCCTCCCGCGCCCCCCCCCCCCCCCCCCCCCCATAACAGTGTGATGATAGTGCTGCTGCTGCGAGTGATAGCAATAAACATTGAACATTTCCTGTCTGGTCACTAATCTTTACAACAACCATATGTGATAATATTATCTTCATGTTAGAGATTAGGAAATTGGCATAGAGAAGTTAACTTGCCAAGTTCATAAAACTATTAAGTTGGTGTAAGGGTTCTCCAGAGAAACAGAACCCATTGGAGATATAAATATAGACGTAGATGTAGGTAGATATTGATGTAAATGATATAGATATAGATAAAGAGATTTATTACAGGAATTGGCTCACTCAATGATGGAGGCCCTGAAGTCTCATTATCTGTCATCTGCAACCTGGAGAACCAGGAAAGCTGGAGATATAATTCAGTCTACATGCCTTTGGCCTATCTACTTGGAACAGGATAGAGCAGCAGTTCTCAACCAGTGGGTCGCGACCCCTTTGGCGGTCGAACGACCCTTTCACAGGGGTTGCCTAAGACCATCCTGCATATCAGATATTTACATTATGATTCATAACAGTAGCAACATTACAGTTATGAAGTAGCAACGAAAATAATTTTATGGTTGGGTCACAACATGAGGAACTGTATTTAAAGGGCCAGAAGGTTGAGAACCACTGGGATAGAGGCTAGGTTGGGGAATAATGATGCAATAAGACAGTACTCAAGTCCAGGGTCTGATCCTCTTCTGAATGGAATAGTAAATGGGGAAGCTATTTAAAGGAACAGTGGCTAAAGTTCTAGCAGGGAAGTAGAAGCAATGCTTTGGAAGAGAGTGACAATAGAGGCCAAGGGTATGTCTAGGCAAAGATGACAATAACTGACTATTGATGACTAATTCCTGAGTGAAATAAGATAACAAGGCAAATATCCATGAAACTTTGCACGGTCCTGAGGAAAGAGATCTCAACCCAGTTTTAACTAGCTTTTTGGTGCCTGAGAAATAAGGAGATTGAACCACATACTCTCTAGGGTCCTGTATGGACATGGCAGTCCGTGACATTTCCAATCTGTACTATGGTATTGGGAGGGGGAGGGGGCAAAGGAGGGGGAGGGGATTGTGATCCCTGAAAATTCCAGGTAGTTGAAATAAAAAATATAAATCAAGCATTGAAAGTTATCAGAGTACAACTGGTTCCTTACGGAGCCATTTGTGGCTAATGGAAGGAAAAGGGGCAATGGCCACTTTTCCAGGATCTCTGCCCTCGCTGAATATCACATGAAGTACTGGAATTCAAAAATAAGATTGCCAGAGGATGGGAGAGAAAGAAATACAAAAACAGGACATAGGATAGATGGGTGGATAAGTGTCCAAAGTTAGGACATCCAACCATTGGATTTGATTTCTCTGAAGATCACTGTGAAATAGTATATTTTAATCACTTTTTGTATAGGGTTTTTAAAAAATCTTGAGCCATTCTGTTACTGCCATAAAATGTTTGAAGGCTTTAGTCTCCCAACTGGTGTTCATAGGGATAAAAATAAATTTAAATAGTTGACCCCCCAAAATAAAACTCCCATGTTCAAATAGTGTTAAAATTCCTTCCAAAGACAAGAGTTTATTAATTATGAGTTATTTGAGCTGTCTTGGCCTCTGACTTCTTCTGTACAAGTAGATAATTGGAAGTTTACTGTGCACATTACAGTAATGTAACCATCACTGAAAGTTTTGTTTGCTTTTGGTTAACATTGTGGGAAAGGAAAATTCACACTGGGTTTCATCCATTCACTCAATACAATATGGACACACCTATCACCCCAAACACTATCCTAGGTGCTTCTATACATTTTCACCTATACATTTTTTTATTTACTCTTTCCAACAAATGCAAAGTTTTGACAAAGTAACCATTGGTTAGAGAAGTTAAAATCTGTCAAATTTGTGCCGTTAGTAAACAGTTGAGCCCTTTGGGAATCTGTAATCTAATTGAGTAAGCAGGAACCTCAATAAAACACCTTAAAATAATGTCATCGTAGATATCCATTAGCCCAGTCTGGCATCCAGAGGAAGGCCTGGGAAGGGCTTTTAAAAAATGTATAGAACTTTGACGGGAAAAGATTGGTCTGTGAGAAGGGGAGGAGGTAGAAGAGAAGTTCAAAGTAGAAGTTTCACAGAGGCATGATGGCCAGAGATGGCCATGGACTGGCAAGTTGCTTTCACTGGTGTGATAGGGCGGTACGAGATGCCAGCACGTGAGGGCTTGCAGAAGGATGAGCTATCACTGTAGCAGGCAACAGGGAAGAAGCACAGGATCTTGATCAGGAGAATATGTGGTCATCTGGGTGGGAGGACAGACTGGAGGCAGGGAGCTGGAGCAGGCTGTGTTGGTAATGCTGGCAGGACCTGTGGCGGACCCGTGTGTGTGTGTGTGTGTGTGTGTGTGTGTGTGGTGGGGGAAGGAGCAGCTCCCAAAGGAAAGGGAGAGTTTCACTTCCCATCCAAAATGTTCTCTCATAACTCTCTTCCGTACTTATTTCTTGAAAACAAGGTAGAATTCCCTAATTGCTTGATTTGAAAGGTTGGGATTTTTTTGTTATTGTCTGTAGTTGTTCTTTGTCTAGCAAGTAAAGAGGAGGGTTTTGGGGGTGGGGTAGTGGGGGCAAGTATTCTGGGTAGCAAGGAATGAAAATGGAACACTAGCCCTAGCTGCTTTGGCTCAGTGGTTAGAGCATCAGCCCAAAAACTGAAGGGTCTCGGGTTCGATTCCAATGAAGATCACCTACCTCAGATGCAGGTTCAAACCCTGGCCTTGGTCAGGGCATTTGTGGGCGGCAACCAATTGATGTGTCTCTCTCACATCAATGTTTCTCTCTCTGTAGTGCTCTCCCTCCCTTCCCCTCTTTCTAAAAATCAATTGGAAATATCGTCATTGAGGTTTAACAACAACAACAAAAAAGAAAATGGAACACTAGTTATCCGCAGGGGATCTCGAAACGATGGAAGCAATAGATTTTGATTGGATGGGTAAACTTAATGGTGACTCCCCAATTTTAAAACCAAATGCCTAGGACCATGGTGGTCTTCCTGTGGGAAATGAGACAATGACTTGGGAAGAAAGACAGTATGCTTGTTTTAAATAGGTTCCATTGGAAGCTAGAATAGGATTTTCATGCAGAAAAACCCAGAAGCTGTTGAAAGGCAGAGCTGGTGTTCATAAAAAAAGTAGGGGCTGGAGATATAATCAGCCAGTGTCTGCATGGACATACAGTCATAGTGGCAGGTGTTTGTGCTGAGGGATAACATGGTGGCAAGTGAAAAAGATTGCCCAGGGCAGACCTTTGAGGAAATAGAACAGGAGAAGGGGGCCACTGAAAGAGAGATGGAGGAAGAAAGAGGGAGAGAGAGAGCGAGCAGGAGGCAAGAGAAGTAGAACATGCAGAGTTGTAGGGGTAAAGGGAGGAGGTTGAGGATGTAGCTGCAGGGTCTGTGTTGGGTGATAAAGGGTCACTTCCTCTGGCTGACTTACCTCCCTCTCCCTTCACCCCACTCCACGCCATCCAGAATTTTCTTCTCGATGCTTGGCCTGAGCACAGGTGACCCTGAGGACAGGTCAGCCACCAGTGTTTGCCTGCATATCACGTTCCCCTTTAGATCAAATGCTCCTGAATAGCAAGGATTGCGTGGGGCATGTGCACACGGAGTACAGGGTGGATGGAGACTCGGAAGAAATTAGGGCAGCTCCCTGAGAGAGCAGTTTTGGGAGTGCTGGGAAGGAAACCGCAAGGTGTTATGAAACAGGAAGATGGTTAAGAAATGAAAGAAGTAGCCCTAACTGGTTTGGCTCAGTGGTTGGAGTGTCAGCCCTTGGACCAAAGGGTCAGGGGTTTGATTCCCAGGCAAGGGCACGTACCTCAGTTGCAGGCTCTGTCCCCTGCCTGGATCAGGGCTCCTGGGGGAGGCAACCAATGGATATGTCTCTCTCACATCCACGTTTCTCTCTCTCTCCCTCCTCCCTCCCTTCCACTCTAAAACACACACACACAAATAAACAATCAATGGAAAAATATCCTCAGGTGAGGATTAAAAAAAAGAAATGAAAGAAGCATCTGATCATGAGAGAGGGCAGTCAGGGAGTTATGGGAAAAAGGACAGAGAAAATTATATCAAGAGGGAAGCAGAAAGAATAAAAGGTTTAATTCTTGCACAGGAGAGATTTGACTATGTTACTAAATTGTGGTGAAAGCCAGTGAAAAGAGAGGATGAAGATGAAGGAAGAGGCAGTGACAGGGTGATAACTGGTAAATGCAGGGCAGGGGGAACCCCTGACAGGGGGCAGGGGTGGGTGATGGAGCAGACAAATGTAGAGATGAGAGGTGGGCTGTGAGGTGAGAGGACAGGGTGGACTATGAGGTGAGAGGACAGGGTGGACTATGAGGAAGGGGCCTGTGGCCTAATGGGGAAAACAACAACCAAACTCGACCTGGATGTTCTAATACTGCCACTTACCAGTCATGTGACTTATGGCAAGTGACTTAACAATTGTCAAAGCCTCAACTTTCCTTTAGGTAAAATAGGGGTATTACCTTCCAACTCCCAAACTGGGGGATATGGTCTCACTTTCTTGCAAGTGCTTTCTTGGCTATTTCCTTATCTATCTATCTATCTATCTATCTATCTATCTATCTATTTGGGGATGTTTCCCTTTGAGGGCATAGAACCTGGCAGATGGTCTGGATCTTAGCAAAGGATAAGGCGAAGGATAAGGAGATGAACACACATGAAAATGAATATGTAAAAGGATGTGCACGCATCAGTGAGGACCCGGGGGAAATTAGAGGCCAGGATGCCTAATCGGAGGTGAAAATTAGGTGCCAGGGAAGATGTGGCCACAATGTTCCTGCCGAACCGCCGCACAGGTGAACCGCCTCACAGGTGCGGGCAATGAGAGGCGCTCACCTGAGGCCCACGCACCCCGGGAGGCTTTGGGAGGGCGTGATCGCCTGCTTTTAAAGGCCAAGTGGGAGGGCCCTTTCATTGCCTCGAGGCTGCGACGGATCCCTGAGATGAGGACGCCCTGAAAGGGGCTGCGAGAACCTGGGAAGCGCCGCCCGCGGGGGTGCCGGGCCGCCAGGCAGCTCCCGGGCTCAGCAGGAGGCGGGTCATCTGTGGTGCAGCGCTGGCCGCCGCCGCCACTTGAGGAACTTGGTTTGCAGCTCGAGCTCCTTGCACAACCTCGGGCCTTTTTTTTTTTTTTTTTTGTAAATTGCTGATTGTGGAGAGGCCCCGCCCTTCCGCACGCGGCCCCCGGCGGCCCCTCCCGAGCTCCCGCCCGGCGCTCCTTCCCCGGTCGGCGCTGGAGGGCTGGTGGCGGCGGTCCCTCGGGGCCCATGGCGCTGCCCGCCTGGCTGCAGCCCAGGTAGGGCGCTCGGCGAGGCCGGAGGGGGGAATGGGGTGCGGGAAGGAGGGGGTGCGGGAGGCGGGGCCTCCTGGGCGGGTCTCCCCCGCCGCATCGACGGCTGGGCAGGCACCAGCTGAGCAACGCAGCCCCGCGCCGCACATCCCTGAGCTGTGGACGGGCAGGAGCCGGCTCAGGTCCCCGACAGTCCTGGAAAGCAGGCTCCGTTCTTCCCCCCGCTTTACAGACGAGGAAGCGGGAAGGACGGGCGGCCACCTCCGCATTTTGTGAGCTCGTTGCCAGTCCTCCTTTCCTCTCCCCACCCTCCCCCGGTGCCCTTCCCTTGGCGTTCGCAGACGTAGTGCTGGAGGGTGCATTTCACACCCACCTGCCGCCGAAACCTCCGGCACGTGCATCTCCCAGGGCCCGGCCCAGGGAAAAGGACTTGGTGGGAGGCCCGCGGACCAGGCTCCGAGTGACCCCTTTGCAGGTTAAGGTGGCGTCCCTCCCCCTCCCCCTCCCCCTCACCCTCGCCCTCCCCCTCACCCCGTCAGCAGCTGCAGGGCGTCCCAGCAACACACAAAGCTACTCTGCATCTGCTTTCTAGCCCCCTTGCCTTACTTTTCAGAGGTCCCCCATCCCCAAGGAGGAGAAAACCTTGTCTCCGCGGACAGGGCCACTCCCACTACCCTTCGGAACCCCCGGGAACACTTCACACAGCGCTCATCTGGACGCCCTCAGGGGCTAATCTGCCAATCATCGCTGGGTCGTCTCTCCAGCAACGCAGCTTGACTTCCCTTTTCTGGCCCAGCCACCCAACTGCCTTCTATGTGTGTCTGAAGGAAACATCTGCTCTTGCCACATAGGAGCCAGCGGAGAGATACTGACCCTAATCACATAATGCACCCAAGTCAGGCGTGCCCAGCGACCGAATTACCCACCATGTGGGAATGCCGCCATCACTACTCCCCTCTGTAACTGGAAACCAGTCATCTCTGCACTTACAACTCATATTGGCCAAGCACATCACCCCTTCTCCGTATTCCCCCACCTCCCAAATATTCAAGGCAGCCTTTGCAATGCTTACTGTTATCCCTTGGTGAGCAACAAGTTAGAACTTTATCAAAGATGAGGTGGATTTTGAAATAGAGCCATATTTCGCTTTAAGATACTCATTAGTAGATCCTGTGTGCTATGGTCCTTTTGAAATCTGGTGTGCATTAGAGGGATAACCAAATAAAAGACTGATAGAGAATAATTTTCTCTTGTTTGCTCAGGTTGGTCACTAGGTTAGTTCAGTGTCATGTGTATTATGTTGAAAGGATGATTATAAAGAAAGTGTTTAATGGTATTTTTCTGTATTTATAGGTACAGGAAGAATGTCTATCTTTTCATCTACTACTTAATCCAGTTCTGTGGCCACTCATGGATATTTACAAATATGACAGTCAGATTCTTTTCATTTGGAAAAGGTAAAACTCTAAGACACTTTTTGATTTTTTACCTTTTAATCCTTGTTTTTGCCTAGACTTATATTAATTTTTTGGTCTATGGGTTTACCTAAAATCCTCTACTCCTCTAAATTTAGTGACCACAGTTTTCAGAAAACATACTTCTTGCTTAGTACATAAAGCAAAACCGTTTTGGAGAAGAGGGTAAGATGAGGAAAAGGGATTTGGCTTCCCCCTGAGTGGGCAGTTTGCCCTGAAAATATAGACCTGGCATTGGGGTGATGCCATCTCTCTCTTCCTTTTTGATTCTGCACCAACCTTAGCAGATTTGGTGGGTTTGGAGAAAATATGTAACTACCAGTACCTATAACATTTTGTGTAGAGAAATCAGGAATTAACCAAATTCTTCCCTTAGTCTTTATCCCCCAGGTTTAAGGTAACTCTACTAATAAACGAAAGAGAAGCTTTATATTCCTCAGGTCTTTATTTGGTCCCCTTAAGGATTAGTGTGTCCCTAAGAAAAGGACACACTTGTAGGTGACTCATCACTTATATGGGAGTTGGCATTAATGGTTTAAATCATAAGCTTCTTCAGTTTCCTCAAAAGTAAAGATTTAAAAATAGCATTTCAATTTTCAAAAAAAATGACTATGAAAATAACATTCATATTCCATCCCCACATGGGTAAGTGTCATCACAGTTTACAACTGTTGGTTGACTTGACAAGTTGAGCAACTGCTCATTTCAGCTAAAAAAACAAACATGTAGACTGTATCTGGGAAAAGCCATGCTGTGCTCATCAATTCCAACTGCTATATCATCAGGAAATTAACTTTTGAGGTACCATAAACTATTTTATGTTGCTTTTTTTTGTTATTGCAAATCTGCAGAAAAATTCTTGTCTTTCTTGTGGGAGGCAGCACGCACAGGTCTACACCCTATGCCGCCATCTTGGTTCTCCTTCTTGTCTTTCTTAACTTCCAAAGGCTCAAATTTCAACTGAGTGCTGGGGGTCTTCAAGCAGAGGAAAACACAGGCAATGGGAAAACTCCCTGTTATTTTTAGAAACACACACACACACACACACACACACCCATCACTTCTAGGCCTTGGAAGTTGGCTGTGGCTGTGGCTTTGTGGGCATCTCACAGGCCATTCAGAGCACAAGTCGAAAGCAATGAATTTTTTCTTATGCTGCCTATTTATCATCAGCAGTCTATTTCTTAATTTTTATCCTACCGTTATAATTATAAAAGCTACTTATTAAAGAAACATAACATATTCACATGGAAGGCAGACTGAAAATGACTAAGTGGGGGTTCAGTATAATTCTTGAATCAACATATAAATCAAGTAAGCAGCTTATAGTAATCTAATCACCCAAGCCAGCACCACCTGCTTCCTTCCTCTTCCGTGGAACCGTGTAATTGACGAGGCCATGTCGTGGCAAGTGCAGGCTGGTGGGTAGGAGAAGGACTGTCTAGGCCTCAGAACTCGCCTGTGAAATGGGGAGGATATGAACCGTGTCCACCTCATAGAGCTGCTGAGATGAGAAACCCTTAGTGCTCGATGATAATTTATGATCACTAGGTAGTAAAGAGAGCAGCATCTTCCGTAGAAGTTTCATACTATGGCAGGATTTCACTTTAAAATTTAAACCAACATATTTGTCCTACTTAGAGGAACATTTTCCCCTCCCATTTCAGCCCTTCTCCAAATTTGGTTTTTCATGTGGGCCCTCTGCAATGCATATTCCAAAGGTTCCCCCCAGAGGTCCGAGTTCTGGTGCTTAAAACTAACGAAGATTGAAGAGCAGTGGTCGGCAAACTCATTAGTCAACAGAGCCAAATATCAACAGTATGAATGAAATTTCTTTTGAGAGCCAAATTTTTTAAACTTAAACTATATAGGTAGGTACATTGTTATTAACTCAATTAGGGTACTCCTAAGGCTTAGGAAGAGCCACACTCAAGGGGCCAAAGAGCCAAATGTGGCTCATGAGCTGCAGTTTGCCGACCACGGGTAGGGTAAGGTTGAAGAGGGTAAAGGGGATCAAATATATGGTGACGGAAGGAGCTTAGACTTCAGTGGTGGACACACTACAGGGTATGCTGGTATCATACTAGAAAGCTGTACATCTGAACCTGATGTTCTTAACCAATGTCACCAAAATAAATGTAATAAAATAAAACCTAACAAAAATCCAGAGGACTTGCCCTAACTGGTTTGGCTTAGTGGATAAAGCGTCAGCCTTCGGACTTAAGGGTCCCGGGTTCGATTCCAGACAAGGGCATGTACCTTGGTTGCAGGCACATCCCCAGTAGGGAGTGTGCAGGAGGCAGCTGATCGATGTTTCTCTCTCATCGATGTTTCTAACTCTCTATCCCTTTCCCTTACTCTCTCTGTAAGAAATCAATAAAATATGTTTTTTTAAAAAATCCAGAGAACATAAAGTATGTATAGGACATACATACTGGATATACATAGATGTTATCTGCTATCATGCCCTCATTAATGTCATTTCTATAAAGCTCCTCTGAAATCATATTTTTCCCATTTCTCATTTTCTTGTCAATGGAAAAGCTGTGAGCACAGCTGCTTCTTTAATAAGCTCACCTCCAACCAGTTTACATTTGATGTAGTCTCCTGTAGCTGGTTACTTTTATATGGGAGTTGCTTTCTAATCTTATACATGGGAAATAAATGCTATAGCTTTGGCCATGGAGCCAAATTTTTTCAAGTTTTACTTCTTTTTGGAAGAGAAGCCATTAAAATATAATAGGAAGCACTTTCTTCAATTGCATAATCTTAATAATGTAATAGTCTATTTGTAAAGAATCTCAATTTTATTTAAAAGTGCTGCAGAGATGTGTGTTGTGCTCTAATTTTGACCATATCTGTATTTTTAATTCCCCGGACACAGATTCGATGGTTGACACTTTCTATGCTATTGGACTTGTGATGCAGCTTTGCCAATCCATCTCCCTCTTGGAGCTGCTGCACATCTATGTTGGCATTGAATCAAACCATCTTCTCCCTCGGTTTCTGCAGGTAGGTTTTAATCACATTATTATTATTGAATCTGTTTCATGCTTGTTCTATTTATGGCCTCTCTTGACTTTATGGCAGTTGAAAAGCAAACCCTTGCAAACTTGAAACCCAAATCACTAATAAGGAGAATTCCATGAAAAAATTACCTCATCTTCAAACACTGCACCTTTAGAAGAACCAGTTGGAAACATTTGGGGCAAAGAGGCTGTTGCTCTCTGTGACACTGCAGTCTCCTCTCCTGGGGGCAGATTTCACTTCACTTCCCGTTCTGCCTCTGCCAGGGCCCTGGGCAGGGTGGGACTGAGGAGAGGCATTGGGTTGGAGAGACATTCAGACTTGGGTTTGATGCCTGGCTCCTCTACCTGCCATTAGGGGATATCACCCACAACCACTGGGCTGTTTGGGGGAAAGGATGCCACTCACAATACCTGGCAAAGAATAGATGATCAAAAAAGAAATCTGTTCTACACTTTTTAAGAAACCTCTGTACTGTTTGCCATAAAGGCTGCACCAATTACATTCCCACCAGCAGTGTCTGAGGGTTCCTCTTTCCATATTCTTGCTGACACTTTTTATTTGTCTTTTTTATAACAGCCATTCTAATGGGTGTGAGGTGGTATCCCACTGTGGTTTTGATGTGAATTTCCCTTATAACTAATGATGTTAAACATCTTTTCACATGTCTGTGGGCCATTCCTTGCAAAAGGTCTATTCAGGCTCTCTTCCCAATTAAAAAAAATTGTTAAAAGTATTACAGATGTCCCCGTTTCCCCACCCATTGACTCCCTCCATCCTATTCCCATCCCACAGGCCTTCACCACACTATTGCCTGTGTCCATGGGTTATGCATGTCTACATGTAAGTTCTTTGGTTAATCTGTTCCTGACCTACCCTCCCCCAATTCCTCTGAGATTCATCAGTCCATTCCATGCTTCCATGTCTCTGGATCTATTTTGTCAGTTTATTTTGTCCATTAGATTCCACATATAAGTGAGGTCATGTGATAAGTGTCTTTCTCTGAGTGGCTTATTTTGCTTAGCATAATACTCTTCAGGCCCCTCCATGCTATCTCAAAGGGTGAGATCCTTCTTTTTTACAGTTGCACTGATGGGCATTTACTGATGGGCACTTGGGCTGTTTACAGATCTTAGCTATTGGAGAAAAGGGAACCCTGGTGCACTGATGGTGGGAATGCAGGCTGGTGAAGCCACTATGGAAAACAGTATGGAGTTTCCTCAAAAAAGTAAAAATGGCCGAAACCGGTTTGGCTCAGTGGATAGAGTGTCGGCCTGTGGACTGAAGGGTCCCAGGTTCGATTCCGGTCAAGGGCATGTACCTGGGTTGCGGGCACACCCCCTGTGGGGGATGTGCAGGAGGCTGCTGATCGATGTTTCTCTCTCATCGATGTTTCTCTCTCATCGATGTTTCTGACTCTCTCTCTCTCTCCCTTCCTCTCTGTAAAAAAATCAATAAAATATATTAAAAAAAAAAAAAGTAAAAATGGAACTGCCATTTGACCCAGTGATCCAACTTCTAGGAATATATCCTAAAAATCCCAAAACATCACTCAGAAATAATATATGCATCCCTATGTTCTCTTCCCAATTTTTAATCATATTGTTTTGTTGTTGTTGAGTTGTGTGAGAGCTCTTTATATATTTTGGATATTAGTCTCAGATGTTGAATTATAATCTTATACACCTTAAAATTATATATTATTAACCAATGTTACCCAACAAGTTTATTTTTTTAAAAAGTTCCTTTCATCCCTGTTCAGAGAAGAGAATATTTCCTAGTCATTTCTTGTTTACTCTGCCACTTGTCCTGAATATAAATGGAAAGAGAGATCATTTATGGTTAACTAGCATAGTGTCTAAAAATAGATTTGGGGGATCTATCAGACCTGGATTCAAATCCTAGTTCTACCTCTTGGTAGTTGTATGCATTTGAACAAGTCATATAGTTGTTCCAAATCTCATTTTCTCATGTGATGTGAACATAACATGTATCTCATGAAGTAACTGAGAAAACGGGAAGGGATAAGTTTGCAGTACTTAGTTAAGATTACAATACTGACAGATATTGCTGTTATGTTAGCTTAGCTATTATGTGTTCTCTTTACCATGTCTCTAGCCCTAGGTGACCATGTTCGCTTTAAAGGCAGGTTGAAGGAAGATGGGAAATTCAATGGTAGCAATTCAATAGCAGAATCATTGCTGGATTAAGGCAAAACAAAGAAAAACAGTGGTATTTTCCATTAAAAAAGGAGGGTTAGGTGACTATATGAATATATTTAGAATCTTCAGGAAAAGGCATTTACATGATTATACTTTTAACGACGCACAAAATAAATTAGAAAAATGGATAAGCAGGTAAATTTGACAAATTGCATTGTAAAAGTAAAATGTCAGAGTCTGATTATAGTGCCAGCACCCAGCAAAGTGCTTAGAACATGAACATACACCTTACATTTTTGTTGAATGAAGGAGTGGTGTAGATTAAATTTTGCTTTTATTAAAATTTATATTAAAATTTCCTTAAAATACCATGAAAATTGTAAAAGATGGACTAGGAGTATATAATACTAAGGAGTCTAATAAGAACGATGTTGTATAAGTTTATGGGAGGTTTTAAATTTTACTTATTAAATAAAAGTAGAGAAATAATATTCGTTAAGATGAGGACATTATAGGTATTGAAATATCAAATGTAAAATAAAAATCAGGGCACGATGTAGAGTATGAACTACTAAGAGTAGTAGTGAGTTAACAGTCAGCTAGCCAAGACCTTGGTGGAATTCCCTTAAACATATTTCCTTATAAAAGAGGGGGAGGGGAAACACATCTGTCCCAGAAGAAGCATATTATTGGAGAACAAGATTTATTGATGCTTATTATTTGTTAATGGCCAGAATGCATATAATCCCAGCATCCCGTGATGCTAATTTTAGAGAACAGAATTAACCACCCAGGTTAAATGAAAGTTGTGTACTATGATATGATTTTTTTTTATTTTTTGGAGCGTGGTCAGATTCACCTAAAATCTAAGCCATGTTTTCTTTTGGTATACATTATTGGACTTTTTACTTTTGTAAGCTAAAATGGCTAATATTAATTTCAGCATTTTCAAAATTAAGAGTGGTGTTATTTTAGTTATTGCCAATGTAGGGAATGCAAGTGAGAAACAGGACTGTTAAAGTTGTAAGAAAGAAATAGTGTGCTTTGAATATGCCTTGAAAATGGTGCACATTTTTCATGCTTTCCAAAATTATATAGGCTTGCCTAATAATATAAACTATTCTACAAGTTAGAAATCTGATTTCTTAGAGTTCCAGAAATCCCAGAATATTAAAATATGACTTTAATCACTATTAATTGAAACTGTAATGGCTTGTAGAAATATCACTATAATCAAACTACATCCTGGTTTGGGAATTAAAAATAATGGCAAATATAGATTGAAACTTTTTATTCAAAGGTGAGGTTGCAGAGTCCACTATTAATGGGGCTCACATGATTTTTAAGTCTATTTTGTTGGTAGGGATAACAAGTGAGGGGTTACTACATTGAGGTTACTACATTCTCAGCCTAGGCTGATTATTATTAATTTTTGTTGTGATTATTTGGTTTCCTGTTTTTATCTTTTTGGAGATTTCATCTGTCCTCTATTTCTTTTATTCATTTACTGTCTTTCCTATGGTGTTCAGAACAGACACGGCATTGGAGAAAGCTTCAAAAACACATATCATCATGTTCAAAGTTTCATTTTCTTCCCCTTCCTTTGTTAGCATTCTGCAGACAATTAAAATTCCTTCATGTGAGATGCAGTGAGATGACTCTGAGGTCCCTGCTTTAAAATTACCAAACAAAACTCTAAGGTTGTGAAATTTTTCTTCACTTCCCTGTTTCCCCACTTTGAAGTGAAGAAAATGTAGTTCAGAATTACTGACACAGTAATTACAGCTGATTGCATATGGTGTCTTGAAAATGCAAGGTGTCCGGTTTGGCTCAGTGGATAGAGCGTCGGCCTGCGGACTCAAGGGTCCCAGGTTCAATTCCGGTCAAGGGCATGTACCTTGGTTGCGGGCACATCCCCAGTGGGGAGTGTGCAGGAGGCAGCTGATCGATGTTTCTGACTCTCTATCCCTCTCCCTTCCTCTCTGTAAAAATCAATAAAATATATTTTTTAAAAAATGCAAGGTGTCCATAATTTCAAGTAGGCTGAAAACCATGTCCGCACATTTGTGATGTTATTTTGCTGTTACCTCTGTGAGGCTGCTAAGTCACTACTGAATTCTCTTTTTGGGAACTGGTCTTCCAAAATATCAAGATAAGTCATCCCAGTAAAATAGTAGGCATGATAAGCTAATTGAGTAGTTAAAATCACTTAGATCAAGTGGTGGTGGTGCGCATAGGGGATTTTTTTTTTTTTGTATTTGTTCTGTGCATTTTAAAATATTTTATAGACAATCTTTATTTTGACAGAATATACACAATTGCTAAAGGAAAAAGGAGAAAAAACCACTTATAATAAGACTATAGTAATTTAACACAGATGTGTATTTTTATGTATGTATTTATTTTTTTAAAATTTTCCAATATTTTAAAATTTATTTTATTGTTGACAGCATAACAGATGTCTCCATTACCCCCCAACCCTTACTCCCCACCGCCCCAGGTCTTTACCACACTACTTTTCATATCCACGGGCCATGCATATAACATATTTTTATGTATTTAAAACAACACATTTTAGAGGAAAAGGGCAAAACTATAACATAAATAGTTGTTTATAGACATGTTTTTGGAAATAATTGCATGCCAGTTAAAGTTATATAAGGAAATAGAGTTAACTTGATATTTTAAATTTATAAAATGGGAAAGTAAAAGGGTCCCCAAAATGCATATATCTCTTATAGGAAATGATAATACAAGTGAAAACTAAGCATCTCACATTTCCAACCCCTTCTTCCCCAAAGAGCTTGCATATGTTATTAGCTTGGTAAAAAAAAAAAAAAAAAAAGAGTTGAATTGATAAGTTAGTTTATTTCAGTAGGTTTAATAAAAGCAAGTTGGCTTTTACAGAGCAGAAATACTACCAACCCTGAAATATTGATTTTGAATGGCTTTGTTCTGACTTAGCTTGAGTGGAAGCCTGAGAAAGAGGTTTTTATTGCTAGACTTGAGGATGCTTCAACTCAAGGAGGGAAAATATCCACAAAACGAACCTTTGTGTCATTAGATTGGCATGTCTTCAGGAAGCCCTCAAAGTGATCCAGTGTATTTCTTTATCTTTTGAAAAATGCTCGAAATGCAAGGACTTCAAACATAACTGCATTAAGATGGCCAAATTCTGCATCCTTCCCTTTGCATCACAATAACACTGCTGCACATGTAGTAATTTTACACAATTTTTAAAAATCTAGAAATAAAACAATAGAAATTATTACCCCAATATTACTGTGCCTACAAAAATTCCATGTGGGAGCCCAAATGGCAAGAATCATCTTTAAATTTACCAACATCACTCTCGATTTCTGAAAGGCAAGCAAAACCACTCCAAAGATTTCACAGTCACAGAGGACAAATATAAGGGAAATCCCCAAAGAGAGTGTTTTAAAATAAACCCTTTTAGGAAAACAGCCAAGTTGCACCCTAATTTCTTTTTAGCTATGAAGCAGGTACTTCGTTGCAGTGCCAGATTAAATTCGCGTATTTTCCGTAAAATCATAGATTTTCTCTCTAGTTTTGAGTTGGAAATAGGTTTGTATCATTAGAGATAAAACTAAAGATAGTGTCGAGCTATGAGATTCTCCTGGGGATGAATTACACATGCGAGGCACCCAGTAGGCAAGATTTTAGATTTCTCCTCTGTATTTTGCATTTGATTCATGGAGTTCTTCAGTGTGATAATTATAAAGTTATATTCACAGTATAATTTTAAAGATACTGAGATTAACATTTTATTCACTGATTGTCTTGATTATCTGTACAGAAAAAGTGTATTTTCCTATAAAATACTAATCACTGCATTAAATTAGGTTTTCTTATTAATAATAGCGTACATGTATAGGGCTTTCTATGTGCCACCAAATACTTTTCTAAGTTCTTCAGATGTATTAACTCATTCAATATTCACAACTTTATCCTATATAGCTGCTATATAATACTGATTATTATCTCCAATATAATCACTGAACACAAAAGTTAAATAAAAGTACCCAAGATGACATAAATTGTGATTGGTGCAGGAAAAATCTGGATTTGGGCTATTTATTCTGAACTCTTAACCATTATGCTACCTTTGTTTGCTGTCTCTTTCACTAAATGGGATGTAAATACCATGAGGGCTGGGACTGGGTCTTGTTCATAGCTACCCTCCCCCAGGACCCAGAACAATACACTTAATAAATATCTATTGAATGATGAGTGAGTAAACAAAATATTAAAGCTAGAATTACTTAAATGCTTTTTTCTTATAGGAGAAAGCAATTGGTGGTTTTTAAACAGATAAGGGTGTATATATGAAGTGCTCAACAAAAGTTCATAGGATGGAAAAAGTAAAATAGTCCTTGAGGCTAAAGCCAACTTATTTTTTAAGATTCTAGAAATTCTCCCTATAGTTGAAGTATCATTTTACCCCCTTCAACAGTTTATAGCTGAAGTTCTAGCTGCCATGTATAAAGTAATAGCGTAGGTTCAGTCATTGCTTAACCTGGAGTTTAAGATTCCCAAATAGAATATAAAAATGCAAAATATTTTTATTTTATAGTTACCATACTTTTGAGCAGAGTACATTACCACCATGCTTATTTGGGGCTAAGTTATAGAATTTTTTTATTATACCTGTTTGAGTTGCACTAAACATTACGAGACCATTCATTAGTAATCAGTGGTGTTCTCACAGGATTTGTTTTAAAATGACAAAGTGCTAAGTTCTCCCAAATGTAAAGCTCCAAATAACTGGTGAAATGATTGTATGCAAAGGACAGTAAAATATTTAAAGTCTGTTCCTCAAAATGGTTTTAGTGTTGATTTAGAAAATCAAAGTTCTTGTTTTCAGGTTTAACATTTGGAGAGAGGCTTTTTAAAAGAATAGACTATAACCTGGAGAATAGGCGCAGGGGTAGCCCATAAAATAACAAAGATGACATGTCTTAGTGTTTCAGAACTCGGGATTTAGAATCACATTGTCTAGATTATTTTTTTATTTTTTAAAAATATATTTTATTGATTTTACAGAGAGGAAGGGAGAGGGATAGAGAGTTAGAACCATTGATGGGAGAGAAACATCCATCAGCTGCCTCCTGCACACCTTCCACTGGGGATGTGCCCGCAATCAAGGTACATGCCTTTGACCGGAATCGAACCTGGGACTTTTCAGTCTGCAGGCCAATGCTCTATCCACTGAGCCAAACCAGTTAGGGCACATTGTCTAGATTTTGATTCCAGATCTTTAGGTGGGTCACTTTCATGTTATAAAATACAGAGGCAGATAATAATAATAGCACTTACTTCTTAGGGTTGTTAGGGAGATTAAATGAGGTGATGTATAATTGGAACCTGGCATAAAGTAACCAATAAGTGCTGACTTATCAATTTAAGAATATCTCCACTAAATTCTCCCATTGTATTGCCATTGAATGGTCATGTTAGAATAACCATCAGATACTTTGTTAATTAGACTGACATTTTAGGGGGGATCTTCACATATCTACATGTATGCACATGGTTTGCATGCTTTTGGGGGCATGTTGATTGCTGATTTCTATGCAGTTGGGATTCTCTCACTTAACATGTCACAAACCCTCAAGTGATGATTTTGAACAGGGTGAATATCATTGTGCAGCTCCAGTCTCTCTTTTTGAAGATATTTTCTTCAGTAGTCAACCATGTAATTAGAAATATATGTTTTTTGCCCTGGCCAGTGTCTCTAAGTGGTTAGAGCACTGGTTCCTGAACCAAAGAGTTGGGGGTTAGATTCCTGGTCAAGGGCAGGTAACTGGGTTGTGGGTTCACTCCCCACTCCTGGTGGGGTGAGTGCAGGAGGCAACCAGTGGATATCTCTCTCTCATATCAATGTTTCTCTTTCTCTCCTCCTCTCCTCCTCCTCCCTCCCTTCCTCTCTCCCAGTCTCTCTGAAAAGCAATGGGAAAAATATCCTCAGGTGAGGATTAATAACAACAACAAAAAGAAATACGTGTTTTGTGTATTCATTCATATGTGTGCATCTCGAGATTTTTATCAAAAAGTGGATGATTTTCCTAATTAGCAGGCACCAACTGAATGTAAGCTTAGGTAGTTCCTAAATTGTTTGCTGCTAAAGATCTTGTATCTGAAGGCTGCCAAGCTTGGGTCATTCAGTAATTATCATTGCAGTTAAATATAATTCATAGAACTGGGATGAAAATAAATCAAGAAACAAGAGGCTGACAAATGAAGAACAGCTGTGTAGATCGCTCTAGTTGTTTGACTAAGGTTTGAATCATATCTAAATCCCACAGCTCAGCAAGGACCCTCTTGACTCACGGCTGTAGTCATAAACATTCTGATAGAGCTTCTACAAGTGGACTTCTGATCATGTGACCACTGTTGGCAAATCTTGGGTTTCTCTGCACTAAGTGACTTTCCAGGACTAACAGCCTATGATTCTAAGTCAGAGATGATCCCAGTCTTTTCTCCCTGAGTTGCTTTAACAATAGAGACAGCTCTTGAAACCTATCAAGCAACCCTGCCCTTTCTTTTATCACTACTATGCTCCCTCAATTTCCAGTATATTTTCTTTTGACCATTGAAAGAAAAGTAAAATGTCCTATTAAAAACATAAAAATGCAGACTGTACAGGGGATGTGACTACAACATAAAAAGGCACATTACACTTAGATTGGGGAAAAGGCGTGTATTTTTTGAGGCCAGTAATTAGAGCTAAGCCATAAGTTGTGAATTCTCAATGATTTGTAAATGCTTACTGTCTTGAAGTAAATGAATATGTTGAATTCTTTTAATTTGCCACTAGCTTATGAGAGTGAGGATTGTACTACTTCCCCTTCTCCTCCTTCCCCCGACCTCCCCAACCACTAAAAAAATAGAGTTACGATGGCTCCCTTGTTGGATGAAATGGAAATTTCTTGGTCTGTCGTTCAAAACCCTTGACAACCCAACCCCCAACACAATTCAGTTTTATCTCCTGTTATTCCCTTCTGTGCACCCACTCCAGCCCCCAGGGGTCTCATTGCTTCCCAGGGCACCCTGAGTTTTCACATCTCTGCCTCTTTGAGGCTGCTCCCCTTGGCCTGGGATGGCCCTTTTCCGAGCTAGTCTACCTCAAAACTCCCATCTGTTCTTCAAGATCCAACTGAAATGTTGCCTTTCTTTATAAATCTGCATCCTTTCCCCAGACCGGCATCCTCACCTGTGCACCTGGACAGAGCACTTTGAGTGATGGCGTTGCTCACTCACACTGAGTTATAGTTGCTGCCTCACATTCTCTTTTTTAAAAAAATATATATTTTATTAATTTCTTACAGAGAGGAAGGGAGAAAGATAGAGAGTCAGAAACATCGATGAGAGAGAAACATCGATCAGCTGTCTCCTGCACATCCCCTACTAGGGATGTCCCCACAACCAAGGTACATGCCCTTGACCGGAATCGAACCCGGGACCTTTCAGTCCACAGGCCAACGCTCTATCCACTGAGCCAAACCAGTCAGGTCTGCCTCACATTCTCTTGATGCTGCTACCCTCTGGAGTGAGGGCCATGCTTTCATAATCTTAGCATCGAATACATAGCAGACACGCAGTACAAGCCTGTCAAAGTGAATAAAAACATGTGTGCATGTATTACAGGAAGGGAAATATCCTGATTCAAATAAAATATGTTATCTTTTCATTCATTATATATGATTTGGAGAATACAGGGGGAAAAAAGGAAATGAAATTCACCCGTAACCCTACTCCTTCTGAGGTCAAGTTAACAGGTTAGGATACATATTTCTAGTTAAAGAATACTTTTAAGAGGAACTCTGGTTTTTTTAATTAGAAAATTATATGCTTAATAGATGGTCCTAATTCTTGACTCTGATGGTTTATTGTTGTTGTTAGCTCACGGAGAGAATCATCATCCTGTTTGTGGTGATCACCAGTCAAGAGGAAGTCCAAGGGAAATACGTGGTGTGTGTGTTATTCATCTTCTGGAATCTATTGGACATGGTTAGGTAAGGAGGCAAAATAATCTCTTAAAGGAAGCCAGATTGCTTTCTTCAGTGAAACTATTAATAGCTGCTTAGGTTTGATTACTTGGAGTGAGAGAGAAAACAATTATTTTATCTTGATATTGAAATGTATTTATATTGCCGTCCATAATGGGCATACCAAAGACAAGAAAACCTACCGTGGTGTTACAAGAGAGACGTGGCATAACACCAGTTTGGAATAAACCTCACAGCTGTTTGCGAATGAAAGGCATTCCTTGCAGTTGCTCTGGTCCATGTTACTCTAATAAGCAAAGCAAGACTTTTATCATATCATAGTCAGAACTTAGAGTTGATTTCTGTGAATTCAAGAATGTTTTCAATATAGGCCCTCATCTCCCTGAGAAACACTACCTCCACACACATTTTTGTATGCAATTCCAGTGGGTTCACATGACTGAAGTTCTTTCGTGGACTCCTTGCGAACCCTTAGGCCTCAGGGTAAGAGCCCTTGCTTGTAGATCATCTTGTTTCGTTCTAATTCTAAAACTTCGCAAGGAGAGGAGCCTAGCTTATCTCTAGCAGCAGTGGGGTAAACCATCCGCTCACCGGCTTCCTTTGAGGAGTTGTCCTAACCGCTACCTCAGCTTTCACAAATGAGAACTACCCCTCCCGCTTGAAAGATCTGGATGTGGGCAGGTAACAAATTAGCTGAGGTCATGTAAATTCTTTATTACATTGTCAGTAACTTAGCTGAGTTAAAATACTTTTAAATAATGGGTTGAACCCTAGAGTGAATGAGAATATTTTGTTGAATTACAAATGACTGGAATTTTTGGTTTATAGAACTTAGCAAATCATTTCTTATTTTTAACTGATGAAGTTTTTTAGACTTGGGACAAATTTCATAGACTTTCATAGCCCATGACTTCCTGTTCATGATACACAGAGCCTCATCTGGGCTTTCCAATGTATCATTCCCTGGTATGCCTGACTCTTTGTGAGCTGATTCAGGCTCAGATAAGCTCAGTAGACCCATCACAGAAAGCAGTGACTTGTGCATTGGGAGTGGCCTCATGCTGTCATGGAAAGACTTTGGACATAAAAGGAGAAGCTCTCAGGATGACCCCACTTCCACTATAACTTCCTCTATGATTTTAGGCAAGTCACTTAACCTTTTCTTTTTTAAAAAATAACAGCATTGAGATAATTTACAGACCTTAAAATTCACCCTTTTAAAGTATAAAATGTGGTTTTTAATATATTCAGAAACATATGCAACCATTGCCACTATCTAATTTGAGAACATTTTCATCACCCCCCAAAAGAAACACCAAACCCATTAGCAGTCACTCCCCATCCCCTCCTTCTCCCAGCTCCTAGCGTACTGTCTCTACAGATTTGCCTATTCTGGACATTTCAGATAAATAGTCATATAATATGTGGCCTTTTTGTGAAGGGCTCCTTTTACTTAGCATAATGTCTTCAAGGTTCAACCATGTTGTAACATCTATCAGTACTTTATTCCTTTTTATGGCTGAATAATATTCCCTCGTATTGATATATCACACTTTATCCATTTGGATTGTTATTGCATGAATGTTCATGTGCAAGATTTGTGTGCACATATTTTCATTTCTCTTAACATTGGAGTAAAATTCCAGAGTATCTAACTTTTTTGAAATTATTTTTTTTCCTCTATAAAATGGGGTATAATTATCTTCCCAACTTATCCTAGAATGACTTTTTAAAAAGCAAGACCAGGGAAACTTCTCAACCTCACAGCTAACATGATGGTTAATGATGAAAGACTGATGCTTTCATCCCAAGATCAGGAACAAACAAACATGTCTACTCTAGCCACTTCTATTCACCATTGTTCTAACCATGACGATTAGGCAAGAAAATGATGTAAAAGGCATCCATATTGGAAAGGAAGGAGGAAAACTGTTTTTATTAGCAGATGACATCTTTCTTACATATATATAAATTATAAGGAATCCACTAAAAATATTAAAACTAATAAACTAGTTTGGCAAGTTTGTAGAATACAAAATCAATATACAAAAATCAATTATATTCTATACACTTGCAATGACCTAGAGTAACATTAAGAAAATAATTTCATTTACAATAACATCAAAAAAATAAAGTAGGAGTAAATTTACCAAAAGACGTACAGAATATTTACACCAAAAACTATAAAACAGTGTTGAGAGAAGTTAAGATAAAAATAAATAGAAAGATATCCCATGTTTGTGCTTTGAAGACTTAATATTGTTACACAGCAACACTCTCCCAGTAGATCTACAGATTTAGTGCATCCGAATCCCAGTTGGCTTCTTTTCAGAAATTGAGAAGCTGATCCTAAAGATCATATGGAAACTCAAAACCCAGCATAGTCAAAACAATCTTGAAAAAGAAAAAACATAGTTGGAGGACTCACACTTCCCAATTTTAAAACTTACTACAAAGCAACAATAATTAAGAGTGTGAAACTGGCATAAGGATATATCATGAAATGGAATGGATAGTCCAAGGATAGCCGTCAAAGATATGGTCAGTTGATTTTTGACAAGGGTGACAAGACCATTCAATAGTCTTTTCAACAAGATGTTGGGACAACTGGATATCCACATGCAAAGGAATGAAGTCAGATCCTTACCTCATACCATATATAAAAAATTAACTCAAAATAGTTAAAAGAAACTAAATGTATGAGCTAAAACTATAAGGCCTTCGAAAACATAGGGGTGAATCTTTGTGATCTTGGATTTGGTAACGGATTCTTAGATATGACACCAAAAACATAACAAAAGAATAAAAGCTACTGGACCTCATCAAAGTGGCTGCTAAACATACCTACTTTTGTAATTTAAAAAAAGGTAGTGAGATACAATTTTCACTTAGATTGGCACAGATAAGAAAGCTTGATAATATGCCATGTTTACTGAGGACTTGCAGTATTGGTATATGGTATATATAATACATATACACAAAGAGAAGCAAATGCAAAACATATTTCTGAAAGACTACATAAGAAACTGGCATTGGTCATTGCCTTTGAGGAGTGGAATAGGGTCCTGGAATGAGGGAAAGATTTACTTTTCACCATGCTTTTCAAGGTTTTGGATTTTGTTTGACCATATGTATTCACTACCTATTCCAGTAGTTCTCAACCAGTGGCCTCAGCCACTGGAATTTGTTCGTAACAAATTCTCAGGCTCTACCTTGCACCTGCTGCATCTGACACTTTGGGAACGGGGCCTTAGAAAGCCCACTGGGTGATTCTGATGTTTGCTTAAACTTGAGCAAAACTGGCCTATTCAGAGAACAGGGAAATACAAAGATCTAGACCACTTCACCTGTTACATCATAAAAGCAGGTTTTAAACTACCTACACTAACCCAAACAAACTCCTCAGGACAGTTCTTTAAGATGGCACAATTACATAAGCACAGGGATGCCAATAGAACTTGGAAGTCATATTTTTATTTGTAAAAGTCATTCCCTAGTATATACAAGTTTTGTTTGTGGAGAAAAGCAAGCAAACAAACAACTTAGCTGCCTGTTGCATACAGTGGGCTTGGCTTCTGAGTGAAAGTGAAGTCACTAATCATAGAGACTTGCTTGCTTGCGATCCACCTCATGACATAAGCCAGACTGACATGGTTCCCCTTCCCCCATTTTTAAAACCTCTTCTGCTTAAGTAACAGGAAATAAAGTATGGACTCTATACTCATTCCAGTTTTATCTGTGTATTTAATGACATAATAAAGTATTTCATTCTTTTATTTCCCAGACATCAGCAAATGATGCTTATAAGTTCCTTGTCTCCTTTCAGGTACACGAATAGCATGTTATCAGTCATAGGAATTTCCTATGCTTTCCTGACATGGCTCAGTCAGACACTATGGATGCCGATTTATCCTTTGTGTGTTCTTGCTGAAGGTAAGAAAAGAGTGACTTGCTCTATTGCTCACTGACAAAAGCCATCTAGTTATCAGGGTTCACTAAATGTTTTGATGATTAAATTACTATTTTCGGCACTGCTTAGCCGACTCAATGTTTCTTTCCTAGCATACTTCCCTTGAAAAGGGAAAGCATGAAGAAGCATAGTTACAGGGGGAAGTAGCTCTGCACAGTAGACAAAATACTGGATAAGGAATAAAAACTTGAATCTACGCCCTTAACTTCATTAACTCACTGTATGAGTTTTGTATAAATCACTTAACCTAAGTCTGGTTTACTCATCCAAAAGGGGTTTCAAACTTAGTGACCCAGCGATGACTTTTCCCCCAATTAAAAAAATATTTTAAATTATAGTTGACATACAATATTAGTTTCAGGTATACAACGCAGTTGTTCAACATTTATATACCTTACAAAGTGGTCACCACAATACCATTTGTCACCATACATAGTTCTTACAATATTATTGACTCTATTCCTTGTGCTGCACATTACATCCTGTGACTTATTTTTAACTGCAAATTTGTATTTCTTTTTTTTTTTATTGTCTAAAGCAGCCGTGGGCAAACTATGGCCCGCGGGCCGGATCCGGCCCGTTTGAAATGAATAAAACTAAAAAAAAACAAACAACCGTACCCTTTTGTGTAATGATGTTTACTTTGAATTTATATTAGTTCACACAAACACTCCATCCATGCTTTTGTTCCAGCCCTCCGGTCCAGTTTAAGAACCCATTGTGGCCCTCGAGTCAAAACGTTTGCCCACCCCTGGTCTAAAGTTTTACATAAGTCTCCTTTTTCCCCAACTGATCCTCCCCCCGCAACCATTCCCACCCCGGGCAAGCCCCCACCGCCCCAGTGTCTGTGTCCATTGGTTATGCTAATATGCATGCATACAAGTCCTTTGGTTGATCTCTCGCCTCTCCTCTTCTGCCATTTGTCTCTGGATCTATTTTTGTTCATCAGTTTATGTTGTTCATTATATCCCACATATGAGTGAGATCATGTGATATTTATCTTTCTCTGACTGGCTTATTTCGCTTAGCAGGATGCTCTCCAGTTCCATCCATGCTGTTGCAAATGGTAAAAGTTCCTTCTTTTTTATAGTGGCGTAGTATTCCATTATGTAGATGTACCAAAGTTTTTAATCCACTCATCTGGTGATGGGCACTTAGGCTGTTTCCAAATCTTAGCTATTGTAAATTGTGCTGCTATGAGCATAGGGGTGCATACATCCTTTCTGATTGGTGTTTCTGGTTTCTTGGGATATATTCCTAAAAGCGGGATTACTGGGTCAAATGGGAGTTCTATTTTTAACTTTTTGAGGAAACTCCTTACTGTCTTCCATAGTGGCTGTACCAGTCTGCATTTCCACCAGCAGTGCACGAGGGTTCCTTTTTCTTCACATCCTGGCCAGCACTTGTCATTTGTGGATGATAGCCGTTCTGACAGGTGTGAGATGGTATCTCATTGTTGTTTTGATTTGCATCTCTCGGATGATTAGTGACTTTGAGCATGTTTTCTTTTTTTTTTTCTTTTCTTTTATTTTTCTTTAATTTCTTTATTGGTTAAGGTATTACAAATGTGTCCTCATCCCCCCATTAACCCCCAACCTCCCCCCCACTCATGCTCTCATCCCCCTGTTGTCTGTGTCCATTGGTTTGGCTTATATGCATGCATACAAGTCCTTTGGTTGATCTCTTCTCCTTACCCCCACCCTCCCCTACTTTCCCTCCGGGAATTGACAGTCTGATCACTGTTTCTCCGTCTCTGGATCTGTCCCTGTTCATCAGTCTATGTTGTTCTCTATATTCCACAAATGATTGAGATCATGTGGTATTTATCTTTCTCTGACTGGCTTATTTCACGTAGCACAATGCTCTCCAGTTCCATCCATGCTGTTGCAAATGGCAAGAGTTCCTTCTTTTTTACAGCAGCATAGTATTCCATCGTGTAGATGTACCATGGTTTTCTAATCCATTCATCTGCTGATGGGCACTTAGGCTGTTTCCAAATCTTAGCTATGGTGAATTGTGCTGCTATGAACATAGGGGTGCATATATCCTTTCTGATTGGTGTTTCTGGCTTCTTGGGATATATTCCTAGAAGTGGGATCACTGGGTCAAATGGGAGTTCCATTTCCAGTTTTTTTGAGGAAACTCCATACTGTCTTCCATAGTGGCTGCACCAGTCTGCATTCCCACCAGCAGTGCAGAAGGGTTCCTTTTTCTCCACATCCTCTCCAACACTTGTTTGTTGATTTGTTGATGATAGCCATTCTGACAGGTGTGAGATGATACTGCATTGTTGTTTTGATTTGCATCTCTCGTATAATTAGTGACTTTGAGCATGTTTTCATATGTCTTTCGGCCTTCTGTATGTCCTCTTTTGAAAGGTGTCTATTTAGGTCCTTGGCCCATTTTTTGATTGGATTGTTTATCTTCCTTTTGTTAAGTTGTATGAGTTCCCTGTAAATGTTGGAGATTAAACCCTTATCGGTGATATCATTGGCAAATATGTTCTCCCATGCAGTGGGCTTTCTTGTTGTTTTGTTGATGGTTTTCTTTGCTGTGCAAAAGCTTTTTATTTTGATGTAGTCCCATTTGTTTATTTTCTCTCTAGTTTCCATTGCCCTAGGAGCAGTATTATAGAAGAAATTCCTTCAGCATATGTTTGCGATTTCACTGCCTGTGGATTCCTCTAGTATTTTTATGGTTTCCCATCTTACGTTTAAGTCTTTTATCCATTTTGAATTTATTTTTGTGTATGGTGTGATTTGGTGGTCTAGTTTCATCTTTTTGCATGTATCTGTCCAATTTTCCCAACACCATTTATTGAAGAGACTGTCTTGACTCCATTGTATGCTCTTGCCTCCTTTGTCAAATATTAATTGGGCATAGTGGTTTGGGTAAATTTCTGGGTTCTCTATTCTATTCCATTGATCTATATGTCTGCTCTTGTGCCAGTACCAAGCTGTTTTAAGAACAGTGGCTGCTTAATACAGCTTGATATCTACAGCTTGATATCTGGTATTGAGATCCCACCTACTTTGTTGTTCTTTCTCAGGATTGCTGCAGCTGGCCTATAATTCTCTTTCATCATGTTGTCTCTATCTGGTTTTGGTATTAGGGTGATGCTGGCTTCATAGAATGAGCTGGGAAGTGTTCCTTCCTCTTGATTTTTTTTATTCCAGATGAATTTTTGGAACGTTCGTTCTAGATCTGTGAAATATGCCGTTGGTATTTTAATGGGGATTGCATTGAATCTATAGATTGCTTTGGGTAGTATGGACATTTTGATGATGTTGATTCTACCAATCCATGAACACGGTATGTTCTTCCATCTGTTTATGTCTTCCTCTATCTCTTTTTTCAGTGTCCTTTAGTTTTTCGCATATAAGTCTTTTACCTCCTTAGTTAAGTTTATTCCTAGGTATCTTAATTTTTTTGGTGCGATGGTAAATGGGATTGCTTTTTTAGTCTCATTTTCTGTAAGTTCACTATTGGTGTAAAGAAATGCCTTAGATTTCTTGGCATTAGTTTTGTATCCTGCTACATTGCCGAATTCATTTATTAAGTCTAGTAATTTTTTGATGGAGTCTTTAGGGTTTTCTATGTACAGTATCATGTCATCTGCAAATAAGAACAGTTTTACTTCTTCTTTTCCAATTTGGATGCCGTTTATTTCTTCTTCGTCTGATTGCAATGGCTAGTACTTCCAGTACTATGTTGAACAGGAGTGGTGAGAGGGGGCATCCCTGTCTTGTTCCTGTTCTTAGGGGAAATGGTTTTAGTTTGTGACCATTATGATGTTGGCTGTGGGTTTGCCATATATGGCTTTTATTATGTTGAGGTATGATCCTTTTATTCCTACCTTGCTGAGAGTTTTTATCAAGAAAGGGTGTTGGATTTTGTCAAATGCATTTTCTGCATCAATTGATATGACTATGTGATTTTTATCTCTCAATTTGTTTATGTGATGTATCACGTTTATTGATTTGCGGATATTGTACCATCCTTGCATCCCCGGGATAAATCCTACTTGGTCATGGTGTATGATCTTTCTGATGTATTGCTGGATCTGATTTGCTAGAATTTTGTTGAGTATTTTGGCATCTATGTTCATGAGGGATATTGGCCTATAATTCCCTTTCATTGTGTTGTCTCTATCTGGTTTTGGTATTAGGGTGATGCTGGCTTCATAGAATGAGCTGGGAAGTGTTCCTTCCTCTTGATTTTTTTGGAATAGTATGAGGAGGATAGGTTTTAGTTCTTCCTTGAATGTTTGGTAAAACTCCCCTGTAAGCCATCTGGCCCTGGGCTTTTGTTTGCTGGGAGCTTTTTGATGACTGCTTCAATTTCTTCCATAGTTATTGACCTATTGAGATTTTTAGAATCTTCTGGATTGAGTTTTGGAAGATTGTATTTTTCTAGGAATATGTCCATTTCCTCCAGGTTGTCTAGTTTGTTGGAGTAGAGTTGTTCATAGTATTTTTTTTTTTTAACAATTCTTTGAATTTCTGTGGGGTCTGTTGGTATTTTGCCTCTTTCATTTTTGATTTTGTTTATTTGAGTCCTCTCTCTTTGCTTCTTGGTGAGCCTGCCTAGAAGCTCATCAATCTTGTTTATCCTTTCAAAGAACCAGCTCTTGGTTTCATTGATCTTTTGTATTGTTGTTTTTTTTTTTTTTTGGTCTTTATGTCATTTATTTATGCTCTGATCTTTATTATCTCCTTCCTTCTGCTCACTCTGGGCTTTTCTTGTTGATCTTTTTCTAATTCTTTGAGTTGTAGAGTTAGAGGATTTACTATCATTTTTTCTTGGTTTTTGAGGTAGGCCTGTAGAGATATAAACTTCCCTCTCAGGACTGCTTTCATTATGTCCCATAGATTTTGGATTGTTGTGCTTTTATTGTCATTAGCTTCCAGGGTGTTTTTAATTTCTTCTTTGATCTCATTGGTAACCCAATCATTATTTAGTAGCATGCTATTCAGCTTCCAAGTGTTTGAGTTTTTTGGATTGTTTTTATTGTAGTTTATTTCTAATATTATGCCATTGTGGTCTGAGAAGATGCTTGGTATGATTTCAATCTTCTTGAATTTGGGGAGACTTTGCTTGTGACCCAATATGTGGTCTATTTTTGAAAATATCCCATGTGCACTTGAGAAGAACTTATATTCTGTCGCCTTGGGGTGAAATGTTCTGAAGATGCCAATTAAGTCCATCTGTCTAGTGAGTCATTTAGGATTGCTGTTTCTATGCTGATTTTTTGTCTAGAGGATTTATCCAATGATGTCAGTGGTGTGTTTAAGTCTCCTAATATGATTGTATTGTTGTCAATTTCTCCCTTGATATCTTCCAGGAGTTTTTTATGTATTTGGGTGCTCCTGCATTGGGTGCATATATGTTTATCAGGGTTATATCCTCTTGTTGTGTAGATCCCTTTAGTATTATGAAGTGGCCTTCCTTATCTCTTGTTATGGCTTTCACTTTGAGGTCTATTTTGTCAGATATAAGTATTGCCACCCCAGCTTTTTTTCATTTCCATTTGCCTGAAAGATATTTTTCCATCCCTTCACTTTCAGTCTGTGTGAGTCCCTTGTTCTGAGATGGGTCTCTTGTAGACAGCATATATATGGGTCATGTCTTTTTATCCATTCAGCCACACGATGTCTTTTGATTGGAGCATTTAGTCCGTTTATGTTTAAAGTTATTATTGAAAGGTACTTGTTTGTAGTCATTTCTATTTTTGTGCCTGTGTCCTTTCTTACCTTTTTATTTCTTCTTTTTATAGCATTCCCTTTAGCATTTCTTGCATTGCTGGCTTGGTAGTGATAAACTCCCTTAGCCCTTTTTTGTCTGCGAAGCTCCTGATTTCCCCTTCAATTTTGATTGATAGTCTTGCTGGACAGAGTATTCTTGGATTCAGTCCTTTGCTTTGCAACACTTTGTATACCTCCTTCCATTCCCTTCTAGCTTGATGTGTTTCTGTTGAGAAATCATTTGATAATCTGATGGGGGATCCTTTGTAGGTAACTCTCTGTCTCTCTCTTGCAGCCTTTAAGATTCTCTTTTTGTCGTGTACATTTGCCATCATTATTATGACATGTCTTGGTGTGGGTCTTTTGGGTTCATCTTGCTTGGGACTCTCTGCGCTTGTGCAGCTTTTTTCTTCCCCATATCTGGGAAGTTTTCTGTCATTATTTCTTCAAATCCTTGCTGCTCTTCTTGTCCTTCTGGCAGCCCTATTATGCGTATGTTACTTCGTTTCATGTGTCCCAGAGTTCCCTTAGGCTCTCCTCCTGCTTTTTAATTTTTTTCTCCAGTTGCTGTTCAGATTGAGCTTGTTTCTCTACTTTATCTTCTAACTTACTAATTCGGTCCTCTGCTTCTAATAGTCTACTGTTGAAACCTTCCATGATGTTTTTGATTGTAGCTATATCATTTTCATTTCTTCCTGGTTCTTGCATAGGTTGTTGATTTTCTCATCCATCCGGTGAATGAATTGTACAACCATTACTCTGAATTCTTTTTCTGTCATGTTGCATGCTTCAATTTCATTAATTTCCTTTCTTGGTGACTCCTCATTTTCTTTCCTCTGGGGATTGTGTCGTCTTCCCATTCTGACTATTTCCAGATGGTTCAAACGTCGAGTTGAATGTTGCGTGGGCCTGGGCCGTGTGCAGTGGGAGCTTTGCACCACCCTAGTGTCACTGAAGAGCTCTGACACTAAGATGTGTGGTTGTGGTGGGTTGGTGGGAACCAGGCTCGCTCAGAGTCAGCGTTACCAGCGCTCAATGTGGCCTCATGTGTGCACTTAGAGTCAGGGACCCCGCCTGCACTGTGCTGAAACAGAGACCCCCCTGGAGTGTGTTGAAAATCAGAGCCCCATAGCGTGTGCCAGGAGTCAGAGTTCCCCAAGAATCCAGTATCAGAGTCTCTGTTGTTTCGCGCGGCCTCGCATTGAGAATCAGGGTCCCTGTGTGCACATGCACCAAGAATTGGAGTCACTGGCTCTTAGTGTGAATGCACAGGAGATCAGGGGTCCCAGGCGCAGGTGATAAGAAACACGGTCAGGTCACTGGTGCTTGGTGCTGCCTCCCGCCAGGAGAATCGGGGTCCTGGAGCCCCTGCTGCTGGGAACAAGCCCCCAGTGTTCGCACACTTCCAGGCCAAGACTCCTGCAGCCTGTGCTGCGGGGAGCAAATTCCCAGTGTTCACGCACTTCCAGGCTAAGACTCCTGTAGCAGCACTGAGGCCTGGGCGAGGGGTGGGTCTATCAGTTACTCTGGTGCTGCCTGCGAGCCTGCAGGGAGGGGGATGGGCTCTGTTACTCACAGAGATCTGCCGCTGGGATGTCTGGATTCTTGGTGTCCCTGGGTCTGTAGCTGTGGTCGCAGGTCTCTGTCCCCAGTGCCTGCAGGGTCCTGGTTTGTGTCTGAGACCAGACTGGGTGGTGCTGAGGCCAGAATCTTAGTCTCAAGCAGCTCTGTTTCTCAAGATGGCGTGGTCTCTGTGCCCGCGCTGGCCACCCAGGAGTGTCCGCGCTGGGAGCGGGGCTCCGCCATCTAAGACTGCCCGGTTTAGCAGCCCCTTAGAAGACCTGCAGAATCTAACTGTCCCTAGCTCATACACACGCACACCACACACGTCCTCGCGCTCTCACACTCTCTCCCTCCCTACCTTCCTGCCAGTCGCCATCCTGAGCATGTTTTCATATGTCTCTGGGCCTTCTATATGTCCTCTTTCGAAAAGTGTCTATTTAGATTCTTTGCCCATTTATTGAATGGATCATTTATCTTCCTTTTGTTAAGTTGTATGAGTTCTCTGTAAATTTTGGAGATTAAACCCCTATGGGAAATATCATTGGCAAATATGTTCTCCCATGCAGTGGGCTTTCTTGTTGTTTTGTTGATGGTTTCTTTTGCTGTGCAGAAGCTTTTTATTTTGATGTAGTCCCATTTGTTCATTTTCTCCTTAGTCTCCATTGTCCTAGGAGCTGTGTCTGTAAAGATATTGTTACGACATATGTCTGCTATTTTGCTGCCTATGGAGTCTTGTAGGATTTTTCAAGTTTGTATTTCTTAATCCCCTTCTCCTTTTTTACCCAGCCCTGCCCCTCTGGCAACCATCAGCCTGTTCTCTGTATTTATGAGTTTGTTTCTGTTTTGTTTTTTAGATTCTACATATAAATGAAATCATACAGTTTTTATCTTGACTTATTTTACTTAATGTAATACTCTCTACCTGGGTCCATCTATGCCAAGATTTCTTTCTTTTTTAAAAAATAGCTGAGTACTGGTACCCAGAAGTCACTGATTGTCTCTTCCTTGCCTCCCTCTTCCCCCCTCCCCATCTCACCTCCACTCTGCACAGAGGTCTTTGGTCATTTCATGTGTATATTTTGTTCTCAAATAGGTGGTAAACTCTTTGCGAGAGAGAATTTTGGCATCCTCATGGCTTCCAATTTGGTGCCCTTTCCCTTCCCCCTGCCCTATACTAAGGTTTTCTTGAACGGTGTCTATAATTCTCTACATGGGATAGATTTCCTCGAACCATTTTTAACCTTCACCTTGGTTATTTCAACTTAGCTTCTGATCCAATATTGCTGTTATAGTTGGATTTTATTCAAATTTTAATTCCACATTTCATCTCAAAATGTAGATTAAATTGTTAGTTTTGGTTATATATTTTTTCTTTTCTTTAACCAAGTGAATTTCTAAGTATTTTAAGACTAAATCCGAATCGAGTATTTGTGATGATGTAATTGTATATGATAGGAATCCATCTTGAACAGCTAAATTACAATCTGAGAAGAGCCATTCAGTCACCATTAGGTCATCTAGACGTACTTAGCAATACTTTACCTCGACCTCTTCTCCTTGACTTGTTTAATTGTGCAACTAGTTGATTAATGATGACATTATGTTAGATTGATTAAAGTTTCTCCTTGAAAAGGAAATTTAAGGTTTTTACTATTCCCTTATGTGAGGAAAGATGCAGCATATATTATTTACATCACTTTAAATATGGAAAGTGGGAAACTATATATAAAAAGGCCTGACATTTTTAATTGATTTTTATCTGGAAACTAGAGAAAAATTCAGTAATCCTAGTTTGGCGCATTATTTATTCAGGCCTCACCCATTAAATTTCACTTCCATTTTGACCAACTGATCAAAATTGGTCTGATTATGTATTGCATTTAAATTTTTTAAAATGTTCAATTATAGTTGACATATAATATTATATTTGTGTAAGGTGTATAACGTAGTGGTTAGACATTTATATACCTACTAGAGGCTCAATGCACGAAATTCGTGCAGGGGGCTTGGCCCTTGCAGCCCTGGCTTTGTCCAGAAGGACATCCAGAAGGTTGTTTGGCTGTCCGGTCTAATTAGCATATTACACTTTTATTATTATAGATGTAGTGGTCACCACAATAGGCCTCGTACCCATCTGGCAACATAGTTATTGCAATATTATTGTATGTATTCCCTATGCTGTATTATATCACATTCTCATGACTACTTTTATAACTGGCAATTCATACTTCTTAATCCTTTTCACCTTTTCTCCTCACCACCCCAATTCCCCTCTCATGTGGCAAGCATCAGTTTGTTCTGCGCATCTATGCATTTGTTTCTGTTTTATTTATTTTGATTTTTAGATTCCACATGTAAGTGAAATCATACAGTAGTTGTTTTTCTCTGACTTATGACTTAGCATAATTCTATCTAGATCCATTCATGTTGTTGCAAATGGCAAGATTTCATTCTTTTTATGGCTAATATCCCCTTGTATATATGTATGTACAAAATCTTCTTTATTCATTTGTCTATTGATGGACGCCTAGGTTGCTTCCATCTTGGCTATTGAAATTATTGCTGCAATGAACATAGGGGTGCATCTATCTTTTTGAATTAGTGTTTTGGCTTTCTTTGGATACATACTGGAAAGTGTAATTGCTGGGTCATTAAGTCTATTTTTAATTTTTGAGGAGCCTCCATGCTGTTTTCCATAGTGGCTGCACAAATTTGAAGTCCTACCAATAGTGCACCTGGGTTTCTTTTTCTCCACATCCTTGCCAACAACTGTTTGTTGACTTGGTAACAGCCAGTCAGACAGGTGCAAGGTGGTATCTCATTGGAGTTTTCATTTGCATTTCCCTTATGATTAGTGATGTTGAGCATCATTTCATGTATCTGCTAGCCATTTGTATGCCCTCTTCGGAGAAGTGTCTATACATGTTCTCTGCCCATTTTTAAATGGAATTATTTATTTTTTAAAAATTATGTTTATTGTTGAAAGTATTACAGATATCCCCTCCCCATTTCCCCCATGACTCCTCTTCATCTCTTACTACCCCCCCCCCCCCCCCCGCCCCACCCCACCCCAGGCCTTCACTGATCGCACTATTGTCTGGGTCCATGGGTTGTGCATACATGCATATAAATTCTTTGGTTAATCTCTCCCCCCCACCCCCCTCCCTCTTACCTCTGAGATTTGTCAATCTGTGGCATGCTTCTGTGTCTCTGGATATATTTTGTTCATCAGTTTATTTTGGTTATTCCACATATGAGTAAGATCATGTGATACTTACGTTTCTCTGACTGGCTTATTTCGCTTAGCATAATACTCTCCAGGTCCCTCCATGCTGCCTCAAAGGGTAAGAGATCCTTCTTTTTTACTGCTGCATAGTGTTCCATTGTGTAAATGTACCACAACTTTTATATCCACTCATCGACTAATGGGCACTTGGGCTGTTTCCTGATCTTAGCTATTGTACATAGTGCTGCTATGAACATCAGGGTGCATATATTCATTATGATTGGTGTTTTGAATTTCTTAGGATATATTCCTAGAAGTGGGATCAGTGGGTCAAATGGCAGTTCCATTTTTAATTTCTTGAAGAAACTCCATACTGCTTTCCATTGTCTGCATTCCCACCAGCAGTGTACTAGGGTTTCGTTTTCTCCCCATCCTCACCATAAGTTGTGAAACCATGAAAATCCTGGAAGAAACCATAGGCAGCAAAATCTTAGACATGTCTCTTAGCAATATAATTGCTGAGACATCTCTGAGGGCAAAGGAAACCAAAGGAGAAAATAAACAAATGGCATTACACAGACATAAAAAGCTTCTGCACGGCAAAAGAAACCAACAAAATGAAAAAAGAGCCCACTATATGGGAGAACATATTTGCCAATGATACATCTGAGAAGGGGTTAATTTTCCAAAATATATAAAGAACTCATACAACTTAAAAGGAAGACAATCCAATTAAACAATGGACAAAGGACCTAAATAGACACTTCTCCAAAGAGGACATACAGATGAACAAGAGATATATGAAAAAAATGCTCCAACTCACTATTTATCAGAGAGATGCAAATTAAAAGGACAATGAGGTATCACCTCACACTTGCCAGAATGGCTACCATCAACAAATGGATTGTTTTTTTTGATGTTAAGGTGTATGAGGTCTTTATATATTGTGGGTATTAACCCTTATCAGATACATCATTTGCAAATATCTTCTCCCATTTAGTAGGTTGCCCTTTAGTTTTGTTGGTTTCCTTTGCAATGTAGAAGCTTATTAGCTTAATTTAATCCTATTTATTGTTTTTCTTTTTGTTGTCTTTGCCCTAGAAGACATATCTAAAAAAATATTGCTAAGGCCAGTGTCAAAGAGTTTATTGCCTATGTTTTCTTCTAGGAGTTTTATGGTTTCAGGACTTATAGTTAAGTCTTTAATTCATTTTATTTTTGTATGTGATATAAGAAAGTGGTCTAGTTAATTTTGTACGCCTGTCTGTCCAGTTTCCATCATCATTTATTGAAGAGACTGTCTTTATCCCGTTGTAAATTCTTGTCTCCTTTGTTGTATGCTAATTGACCATATAAGCATAGACTTATTTATGGGCTATTTTATTGCATTGGTCTATGTGTCTGTTTTTATGCCAGTGCAGGTATCATGCTGTTTGATCACTATAGCCTTATAGTATAGTTTGCTATCAGGTAGTGTGATACCTTAACTTTGTTCTTTCTCAATATTGCTTTGGCTATTTGGGGTCTTTGTTGGTCCCATATAAATTTTAGGATTATTTCTTCTGGTCATGTTAAAAATGTCATTGATATTTTGATAAGAATTGTATAAAATCTGTAGATTGCTTTGGGTGATATGGACATTTTAACGATGTTAATTATTCCTATCCATGAGCACGGTGTATGCTTCCATTTGTGTCTTCTTCAATTTATTTGCAATGTCTTCGTTTTCTGAGTACAAATCTTTTACATCCTTGGTTAAATTTATTCCTAGATATTTTATTCTTTTTGATGCAATAGTAAATGGGATTGTTTTCTTAATTTCTCTTTCTGTTAGTTTGATATTGGTGTATAAAATGCAATCAATTTTTGAGTATTCATTTTGTATCCTGCAACTTCATTGAATTTATTAGTTCTAATAGTTTTTTTGGGTGAATTCTTCAGAGTTGTCTAAATATAGTACCAGGTATTGTGCGAATAATGAGTTTTACTTCTTCCTTTCCAATTTGGATGCGTTATTTTTCTTGTCTGATTTGTATGGCTAGGACTTGCAATCCTGTGTCAAATAGAAGAGGTGAACGGGGACATCCTTGTTTTAGTCCTGATCTTAAAGCTTTCAGCTTTCCACTGTTGATATGATATCAGCTATATTTTGTTATATATGGTGGCCTTGATTATGTTGAGGTACATTTCCTCTGTACCTACTTTGCTGAGTTTTTAATCATGATTGGATGTTGGATTTTGTCAAATGCTTTTTCTGCATCTATCAATATGATCATATGATTTTATCCTTCATTTAGTTTATGTGTCATGCTAATTGACTTGTAGACACTGAACCAGCCTTGCATCCTAGGAATAAATCCCACTTGATCATGGTGTATAGTCTTTTTAATGTATTGCCAAATTTGATTTGCTAACATTGTGTTGAGGATATTTGCAGCTAAAGTCATCAGGGATATTGGCCTGAAATTTTACTTTTTTGTGTTCTTTGTCTGGCTTTGATAGGGTAATGCTGGCCTCATAAAATAAGTTTGGGAGCTTTCCCTCCTCTTCAATTTTTTGTAATAGTTTGAGGACAGGGATTAATTATTCTTTGAATATTTGGTAGAATTCACGTGTGAAGCCATCTGGTCCAGACTTTTGTTTGTTGGTGTGTTATTTTTATTAGTGATTCAGTTTTGTTATTAGTAATTGGTCTATTCAGATTTCCTATTTCTTCCTGATTCAGTCTTGAAAGGTTGTGTGTTTATAGGAATTTATCCATGTTTTCTAGGTTGTCTAATTTGTTAGCATATAATTGTTTTCAGCATTTTCTTATAATTCCTTGTATTTCTGTGGTTTCTGTTGTCATTTCTCTTTCATTTTTTATTTTATTTGGGCCCTCTTTTTTTCTTGATGAGTCTGGTGAAAGGTTTATCAATTTTATTTATCTTTTCAAAGAACTTGCTGTTGGTTTCATTGATCGTTTCTAGTGTGTGTGTGTGTGTGTGTGTGTGTGTGTGTGTGTGTGTGTGTTTAGTCTCATTTATTTCCCCTCTGATTTTTATTATCTTCCTTCTGTTCATTTTGGGCTTTGTTAAGGTTAGATTATTTGAGATTTTTGTTGTTTCTTTAGGTAGATGTATGAATTGCTCTTTTAAAACTGCTTTTGCTGTGTTCCATTTTTGGTCATTGTGTTTGCATCTCATTTGTTTTAAGCTACCTTTTGATTTCCTACTTGATCTCATTGTTAACTCATTCATCATTTAGTAGCATGTTGTTTAGCCTCCGTGTGTGTGGGTCCCCTCCCCCCCAATTTTCTTCTTGTAATTGATTTCTAATTTCATACTGTTTTGATCAGAGAAGATGCTTGATGGGATTTCTACTTATTAAATTTATTGAGACTTGTTTTGTGGCCTATTCTAGATGTTCCACTGCACTTGAAAATGTATATTCTGCTGTTTTTGAATGAAATGTCCTATAAATGTCTATTAAATTCATCCATTCTAATGTTTCATTCAGGTCACTTTCCTCATTGATTTTGCCTGGGTTATCTATCCATTGATGTAAGTGGGGTGCTAATATCCCCTACTATTACTGTATTGCTGTGGATCTCTCCCTTTATGTCTGACAATATCTGCATAAAATATTTAGGTGCACCTACATTGGGTGTTTAGATGTTTATGAGTTATGTTCTCTTGTTGGATTGATCTGTTTATCGTTATAAAATGTTCTTCTTTGTCCCTTATTATAGCCTTTGAGTCTATTTTGTCTGATATAAATATTGCTATTCCAGCTTTTAAATTTCCATTTGTATAAAATATCATTTTTCATTTGTTTAGTTTATCTCTGTGCGTCTTTTGATCTGAGGTATAGGAGCATGTGTGTAGGTCTTATTTTATCTACTTAGCTACCTAATGTCTTTTGATTAAAGCATTTAGTCAATTTACATTTAATTATTGATAGGTATGTAATTATTGCCATTTTATTAATTTTTTGTTTTTTTTTGTGGTTCTTCTGTTCCTTTCTTCTCCTGCTCTCTTTTATATATTTACGACTTTGTATAGTATTATGTTTGGATTCTTTTCTATTTTTTGTGTATCTCATAGATTTTTGGTTTGTGGTTACCATGTGCTTAATATAGAACAGGATGCTTTAAGTCAGTGGTTCTCAACCTTGGCTGCACATTAGAATCACCTGGGAATCTTTTTAAAATCCTTATTTCTGGGCCTCATCCTCTGGAAATTCTGTTTCTTTGTTACTAATGTTGTGGCCCCACCCCATAACAAAGAAACAGAATTTCCGGAGGATGAGGCCCAGAAATCAGGATTTTAAAAAGATTCCCAGGTGATTCTAATGTGCAGCCAAGGTTGAGAACCACTGCTTTAAGTTGATGGTTGCTTTTAGAACACATTCTAAAAAGGCATTTTTTTTCTGATACTCCATTTGTTTTGTCATTTTTTTACCTCTTTTATATGTGTTTGTGTGTATCCCTTAATTTATTATTGTATTTGTGCATATTCTTCCTACTTTTGCCTTTAATCTTCATTCTAGCTTTATAATAGGTTGATCCACTACCTTTACTAAGTATTTGTCTTTGTCAGTGAGATTTTTCATTTCCTGTATTTTCTTTTTAGTTTTGACCTTTTCTACTTAAAGAAGTCCCTTTAATATTTCTTGTAATGTTGGTTTAGTAGTGATGAAATCCTTTAGCTTTTGCTTGTCTGGAAAATGTTCTCTCTCTTTCGATTCTAAATTATAACCTTGCTGAGTAGAGTAATCTTGGTTGTAAATTGTCCCCCGTTCATCACTTTGAATGTTTTATGCTATTTCCTTCTGGCCTGAAAAGTCTATTGAAAAATCTGCTAGTTTTCCTATGGGAGCTACCTTGCATATAACTAGCTGCATTTCTCCTGATACTGTTAAGATTCTCTGTCTTTAACCTTTGGCATTTTATTGTTAATTTTTATTGATTTCAGAGAGGGAGAGGGAGAGAGAGGTAGAAACATTAATGATGAGAGAGAATCATTGATCAGCTGCCTCCTGCATGCCCCTACTAAGGATCAAGCCTGCAACCTGGGCATGTGCGCTTGACTGGAGTCTAAAACCCAGGACTTTTCTGTCTCCAGGCTGATGCTCTATCCACTGAACCAAATCAGCTAGGGCTAACCTTTGGCATTTTAATCATGATTTATTTTGGTGTCAGCCTCTTTGGGACTTTTTGTGCTTCCTGGACTTGTGTGTATTTTTCCTTCACCACATGAATGAAATTTTCTGTCATCATTTCTTCAAGTAGGTTTTCAATCTTGGTGTCTCTCCCTTCTCCTTCTGGGAGCCCTGTGATGTGAATGTTGATGTGCTCTATGTTGTCCCAGAGGTCCCTTAAACTATCCTTTTTCTAAAATTCTTTCTTTTAGATCTTCTGATTGGATGTGTTCTACTACCTTGTCTTTCAGGTAGCTGATTTGATCCTCTGCTTCATCTAATCTGATGTTTATTTATTCTAGTCTAGTTTTCATTTCACTTATTACTTTCTTCAGTTCTAAAAGGTACTTTAAAAATATTTTTTATCTCTTTGTTGACGTTCTCTTTATCTGGTATCATGCTCATCTCCATTTCATTTAGCACCTTTACTGGAGTTTTGTCCAGTTCTTTCATTTTTTTTTTCAGTTCTTTCATTTTGAACAAGTTTCTCTGTCTCCTCATTTTGGCTGACACTGTTTTTTTTTGTTTTTAATTAATTGGGGTTACATTGATTAATAACTTTATATAAATTTTGGTTGTACAAATGTTGGGTGTACAACTTTATGACATCTGTATACTCTATTGTGTGCTCACCTACCCCCGAGTCTAGCCTCCTTCCATTACCATATATTTGACTCCATTTAACCTCTTTGTCATCCCACCCCCCTCCTCCTTCTGGTAACTACCATTCTGTTATCAGTATCTGTGAGTATGGCTTTTTAAAAATTTTTATTTTATATCCCACAAATGAGTAAATCACATTTCCTGTCATTTTTACATCTCACTTTTCACTTAGCACAATATTCTCAAGATCCATCATTGTCACAAATGGTAGTATTTCACCTTTTATGAATGAATACTATTCCATTGTATAGATGTACCATATCTTCTTTATCTAATTATCCATTGAAGGACACTTAGGTTGTTTACCTGTCTTGACTATTGTGAATAATGCTACAATGAATGTAGGGGTACGTATGGTTATAAATGTTTTCAAAAATTTCAGGTAGATTCCCAGAAGAGGGATTGATAAGGTAGCTATCAATTTCTTTTAGGAACTGTCATACTGTTTTCCACAGTGGCTGCACCAATTTACATTCCCATCAGCAGTGTATAAATTTTCCTTTTCTCCATCTCTAACACTCGTTATTTCTAACAGGTATGAGGTGGCATCTCATTGTAGTTTTGATTTTCATTTCCTTTATAACTAGTGATGTTGAGCATCACTAGCAAATGGATTTTTAAATTTCTCCTTCTGATTGTTATTAGTGTATAGAAACATGACAAATTTCTGTACATTCATTTTGTATCCTGCTTCTTAATTCATTCTATTAATTTTTCAATGGATTCTTTAGGGTTTTCTATATTTATAGCATCATGTCATCTGTAAATAGTGAGTTTTACTTCTTCCTTTCCAACTTGGATGCCTTTTATTTCCTTTTCTTGTCAGATTGCTAGGATTTCCAATACTATATTGAATAACAGTGGTGAGAGTGGGCATCCTTGTCTTTTTTCTGATCTTAGATTTTTCACTGTCATTTATGATGTTAGCTGTGGCCTTGCCCTATATAGCCTTTCTATACTCACTTTGAGATTTTTTTTCATAAATGGATGTTGGATTTTGTCAAATTCATTTTCTGCATTTATTGATAATCATATGACTTTTATCTTTGATTTTATTGATGTTTTTGTGATATTGAACCTTTCATTCCTGGTATAAACCCTACTTGATCATGGTGTATAATCTTTTTATTATTGAATTCAGTTTGCTAATATTTTGAGAATTTTCGTACGCATTTCATCAGGGATATTGGCCTGTAATTTTTTGTAATTTGTGTGTGTGTGTGGTTTTAATATTGGTTATGCTGGCTTTGTAGAATGATTTTGGAAACATTTTTTCATCTTTTGGTAGGGCACATGTGCTAGTGCTGCAGTGCCCTGCTAGTTCTGCACGTTCTCTAGGTAGGGCAGCCCTGCCAATAGGCTCTCTAATGCTTGTTTAGTTATATACTTTCTCTGGGTTGGGGAGCCCCACACACATGTGTAGCCCAGTGGTTGCATGTAGCAGTGCCCTGCAGTATTTGCTAGATTAATTTGTCCTGTACATGGCACCCTTCTGTTCCTGCCGGAGCTAGCTCCAAAGGGATGGCCGGGGACCTGCTACAGCAGCTCCGCAAGTTGGCCAGAACTCCCACTCACTGTCCAAGTCAGGGAAACAAACTGGTGCCTCCAGTCCTGGGTTGTCCCCCAACCTTCTCTCTGTGGTCTCTTACTAGTTGTGCAATTGGCCCTCAGCTGACTCTCAGGAGAAATTGTTCTAAATGTAGGTGTAATTCGATGTGTTCTTGGGAGCGGGTGAGCTTAGTATCCTCTTATGAGGTCATCTTGGGCTGCTTCTGAAACCAGTTACTTTATTGCAAAACTTTTCAGAATCTCTCCTATACTAAGGTGTGTTGTTTTCCTCGTAGAGTTTCACATATGCTGCATTTTCTGTTTGTTCATCTGTCACCCACCCCTACTTGTGGCTAAAGGGACAGGTATTTTGAGGTACCATTTTAAGAAACATTGTAAATTATCTCTAAAGTATAAGATGGACAAAAATTCAACAAGTCATACTGCTGTCATGGTCTTGCCAGTTTAATCATTCAGCATATTTCTATATCAAACTGTAGCTTTAGCTAAAAGATTCAGCAATCATCACAAAACTGTCATTATCAAATTCAAAATATCCTTCCATTGTGCAGACACATCTACCTATACACACATATTTCTAAAGCAAGCTAAGCAGAGAAACCTCCATGATTCCTTCTTTTTTTCTTTAAACAGCATTTGCCGTCTATCAGTCGCTGCCTTACTTTGAATCATTTGGCACTTACTCCACAAAGCTGCCCTTTGACCTGTCCATCTACTTCCCATATGTGCTGAAAATATATCTCATGATGCTCTTTATAGGTAAGTGGCGTTTCTGTTTTGTGCTGCCATCAACCTTAACAGAAAGGTCTACAAACATGGGACAGAACAAAGAGGAAGCCTGACACAATGAGTTAGACCTTGTTAGTAAAGCACCTACAAATTATAATAGTTTTTTCAAGATCAAATGAACCAGAACAGTTTTACTAGCAGAAAATGAAACTGCATTATATTATATATGAAATATAGAAGTTTCTACTATCGACACAAGTATCTAAAAAAATATAGATGTCAAAATAAGCAGTCCTATTTCTGATTTTTCCATTTACAGTGGGGCCTTGACTTACGAGTTTAATTCGTTCCAAGACCGAGCTCCTTAAGGAGCTCGTTAACTCAAATTACTCTGTCAACTTAATGCAAAAAATCGGCCGAGAGACAGCTGGTATCTCAAAAAACTCGTTAGTCAGAACACTCGTAAGTCAAGGCCCCACTGTATATCTATTTAGTTATCTATTTAGCTATTCTTTCCTAGCAAGTAAAAAAATGTATGTAACAAAAACTTACAGTTGAAAAAATTTGGTCAATTTCCCAGGAAATAGGGAAAAAGACCTCCATTATTAAATTTTAGCTTCCCCAGCTCTCACCATCACAAATCCCCAAGAATAGTGATTATCGCTAGAAGGTAACAACTATCAAATATATAAGAACAATACACAAAAGAGAAGACAAATGTGAAACATTAGGGGACATGGAGAGAGCTCCCTTAAAGAAAGGGAAAAATGAATTCCTTTCAATAAATGATGAGGTGGAGGGGTTTGCTTTACTTTCCCTTCTGCGAATCTCTCCTGCCAAGTCTGAGCCCTGGCCTCCCAGACAGCGCTCTAACTGTATTTTAAAACTATGGTTCGTTCCAAAGAAATGGTTAATCACTCTTACTAACTTTTACCATTTCCTTCTCACGATAGGTATGTATTTTACCTACAGTCATCTTTACTCAGAAAGAAGAGACGTCCTCAGCGTCTTTCCCATAAAAAAGAAGAAACTGTGAGCAGCATTCTGCTGTGACGTAAGGAAAAACAGGCTGTGGATTCTGCTGCAGAAACACCACAGGAAGCATGCTGGTGGGGGAAGACCGAGCGTGTGACAGAAATCCATGAATGACCTCCTCCCCGGACACCTCACAGCAGCCTGTTTTGAAAATATAATGTATGAGACCCATAGACTCTGAACCACCTGTTTCTCCAAAGCTGTGGGTTTCATACAAGTTAAGTTTATATTGTATGAAGCCTGATAGTTTCCTATAAAGGTAATGAGAAGTAGATTAACTGGAGTAGATTCAATTAACACATTGTATATGGGAAACGTATTTATACGTTTTACGTTGACTGGTAAACACAATTTCCAGTGAGTTTTCCAGTATTTGTCTGTTTAAAATTTAAGAAAAATAATTCAGTATACATTTTATAGTAAATCACAAAAAGTTTCATTGAAAAAAAAAATATGTAAAACTAAAGTTATCGTAATTTTACTGAACGTTGCCATTTGCGCAAAAAATTAGCAAAAATGGCCCGCATACAATGTGTTAACTTGAGAGACCAAAGTTGTTAAACCACATCTATTTCTTTTTACTTCCGAATTCCCCTGTAGCAGCAGATCCACAGGAGGGAGCGCTGTGAAGTATGGTCTGCAGTGTCCACAGTAACATTTTGTAGATGTCACCGTTCCCAGAGGTAACACTCGTCAGACACACTTACAAAAGGAAACCATTTTCCCAACCCCGAAAGACCATTAATATTACACAAGTTATCTGGGCTTTGATGCTGTAAAGCAGGACCCTGATGCAAACAATAAACCTTTGATAAATACACAAATAATGCCCCATATTCCTTTAAAAAAACAGGTCACATATACCTTACATTGAGATAAAAGCTAAGAAAATTAAGAACTAGTCATGTTTCATATCATTTATTACTGAATTACTATTGTTAATTACTCTAACGTTATAAGTCATCACTTATAGCTTTGAAAATTGATCCTTTGAAGATTTAAAATATATAACTGATTAATGGAATAATTTCTGAATCACTGGAATATCATTTGCTTTTCTTGGAAGAATTATAGAATCTTATTATCCAGCAACTATATAAAAAGGGTACTTAATATTTTGTTACATAAAAACCAGGTAGTAAAAATGTATTTACAAAAAAATAATAATTTTACACCATTAAATAAAACAATCAAGCATTAAAAGATAATTTGATATCTTTAATGTCAGAATTTTAAGTATTAAGACTATCCTTTTTAAAAGCTATATTTTGCTTTTAAAGTTGCTTATTTTACTTCTAAATTAAAAAAAAGTTACTGAAAACTTTAGTGTGCAAATATTCTCTTTACAAACTGTTGGTGACTTAGTCTAGCTCCCTCCCAATAAAGATGGCCACATATATTGCTGAAATATACATCTAGAATCACTAAAATGAAGATAAAGAACTAGAGAAACTATACTTTATTGGGTCATTACAAGAAATTAAAATTTCATTACTAAATAACACTTTAATTTTTAATGCAAATTACCTGAAGAACCTTCCTACTTCTTAAAATAGAAGACCAAAAAGAAACACAAGTAAATTTATAATTATGGTAATTTTGAAACAGAAATAAGGATTGACAATAATTTGAGATATCTGCAGCATTTGTAACATAAAAAGATTTGTAACATAATTTCCTATGGTGACAATTGTTAGTATTATTGTGGTTGGTTGCTTATATTAAAATTGAAATACTGAATTTCACTAGAGATTAGTGAAAATAAGGATGTGCTTTCTTCTTCCACTCAACTTCATGTTCCCCAGGTTAAGAAACCAAGAGAGTAACCATCTAATTAATTGGCTGTTATCGAGATTGAGAAGTTTTAACTGTGTCCATCAAATCTCCATTGTGTTTTGTTCAGTGTGGTGAAAGAGTTTCTCTAACGTAAGAACCATTTGGTATTTTGAAAGCATAAGATATGACTTCTAAATGATTTTTCTTTGGAGTTTCAAATGCCAAGTGAATTACCTGAAGTTCTAATAACTTAAGCAAAGAAATAGTAATCACAACAACAGTGTCTCTGGTGCCAATAAACCAACAATAAAACTACCCCCCAATCACACTGTTGTGGCGAATTTACTCCATCACTCAGCAAAAAGTCTACTAAAATATACAAGGGGCCGGAACCAGTTTGGCTCAGTGGATAGAGCGTCGGCTTGCGTACTGAAGGGTCCTGGGTTCGATTCCGGTTAGGGCATGTACCTGGGTTGTGGACACATCCCCAGTAGGAGATGTGCAGGAGGCAGCTGATCGATGTTTCTCTCTCATCGATGTTTCTAGCTCTCTATCTCTCTCCCTTCCTCTCTGTAAAAAATCCATAAAATATATTAAAAAAAATAAAAAATAAATAAAAATAAAATATACAAGGGAAACCCACACACCCTCGCACGGAATATCAGAGTCCTGAACTTTTCCTTCATCAAAGTAGTTGTATACAAAGCAATAACAAACTTCTTCCCAACATCTTCGTTCAGTTTCATCCTTCATCAAAGTAGTTGTATACAAAGCAATAACAAACTTCTTCCCAACATCTTCGTTCAGTTTCATCTTACTGTAGTCTGCTCGTCAAGAAGCACTCCTATCCTGGTCTTAGCTTTTGCTTCTATAAACAGGTGCACCTTAGTAGAGAGTGAGTTGATCCTGAGTCGGCTGTGTACACATGCCTACGTACACTCAAGAAACACTCATATTGTGCCTACAATGTACCAGTCACAGGTCAACATGATAAAACCTTTACCAAGTTTGTTATTAAAGAAGGTACCACATCTCACTGAAGTCCCTAAGAGAAGTGGTAACTTCTTTTTTTTTTTTTTTTTACTATACCAGACTCTGCCTATGAAGAGCAAATTGTCACATAAAAGAATCTTTCTTCCAGAAGTGTCTGAAGTAGCTATAACATCAAGATCTACATATTTATCTGGAGAAACGTACATTTATTTAAAATGTATGTGCAAAGACAACACAGTTACATTTTGTTTCATTGTGCTAAAGTATTGAAGTGATTTAAACAAAAATGACCTTACCTTTTACCCAACATCTTCCTCTCATTTGTTTATTTCTGTCATTTTACTTTCTTCTTCTGGACCTAAGTGATATGCTAATTTTGATTTGGCACTTTTCCCTAGGTCAGTGGTCGGCAAACTGTGGCTCGCGAGCCACATGTGGCTCTTTAGCCCCTTGAGTGTGGCTCTTCCACAAAATACCACGTGCGGGTGTGCTCGTTCAGTGTGATTGAAAATTCGTGGCCCATGCGCAGAAGTTGGTTTTCAGCCTGGGCGAGTCTATTTTGAAGAAGTGGTGTTAGAAGAAGTGGAGGGTGGACATACAGAGGATGAACGAAAGGAGATAGACAAAACAAGTATACGAGATGAGTGTGGATGGGAGATTTGGAAGGGGTCGACCTCAGCAAACGTACCTCAATCAGATTGAGGACGTTTTTAGCAAAGGCCAGCTTAGGAGTACCCTAATTAAGTTAATAACAATGGACCTACCTATATAGTTTAAGTTTAAAAAATTTGGCTCTCAAAAGAAATTTCAATCGTTGTACTGTTGATATTTGGCTTTATTGACTAATGAGTTTGCCGACCACTGCTCTAGGTCATTTATTCGAAGTAATTCCAGGGAGCAATGTCACAGAGTTAACCAGAGGGCCTGTTTGGAATGCAGATCCCCGGGTTTTCCCCTAGAGATCTGCTGAATCAGAGCCATTGGTAATGGCCCAGGAACCTGCAGGTTGACAGGCCCCTCAAATGAGCCTCACGCTGCAGTCTGAGAACCACTGCTATTGAGTCTAAGGTACTGCAGCTTTGGAAACCAGGAAAACTGCTAATGACTATTTAAATAAAAGTCAACATACAATGTTCTGTTTTTAAAACAGATGATGACATTCATTTGTTAATCCTCACCTGAGGATATTTTTTCAGAGAGTGGAAGGAAGGTAAGGGGAAGGGGGAGAGGGAGAGGGAGGGAGGGAGGGAGGGAGGGAGGAGGAGGAGGAGGAGGAGGAGGAGAGAGAGAGAGAGAGAAAAAGAGAGAGAGAGAGAGAGATACATCAGCGTGAAGAGAGACACATAGACTGGTTGCCTCCTACATGCTCCTTGACCAGGGGCAGGGAGCAAACCGGCAACCCAGGTATGTGCCCTTGACCAGGAATTGAACGAGACCCTTCAGTGTGTTCTAGCCACTTAGCACACCAGCTCAGGCTAACATTCATTTTTGTTCTTATGCTTATCTAGTTTTTAAACATATTAAATTATGCTTATCTAGTTTTTAAACATATTAAATTATGCTTATCCATATTAAATAAGAATTGTTAACTATATATTTGCTAAGGGTAGCTGGTGTTTTAAATATAACAAGGTTAGTCAATTCTATATGAAAATCAATTCGTAAAACATATCCCTTAATTCATGAGATACTCATAGGTGCCCGTTGTGTACTCACTTTGTGGTATTCAGCTGAACTGCGGGGTCCTGTGAGGGAGAGGTAGTCCGGAGGTAGAACTGGCCTGTATTTGAAATCCTGCTCCAATATTTACTACCCTTCAGGCCTGCATTCAAGCATCACAGCTGCTATTTATTTTCAGTGAAACATATAAAAGGGGTAGCATCTCCACTGCAGTTTAGAATTTATAAAGCATTTTTGTATTCTTTCTCTTAACCCCCTACAACTACTTTGGGAAGTTGGTTTTATTTCCTGGATTAAAGGAATACCCTAAGTCAGGGAGCCGTCGCTGTCATTTTCATTCAGTTGCATATTCAGCCATTTAGCTGGACATCACCTCACCAGTGCTCTGAGTCTGACAAGAACTGCATGACCTCTCTAATCTGCAATTTTAAAAAATGTACTGTTTGTGAAGATTAATCCATTACATGCCAGCTTAAGCACTAATAATGACCCGTATCATACATTTTAAAAGAACTCCCAGATTCTGAATAAAGTATTTCCTTCCAGGAAATATAAGAGCATATTACCTTGTCCTAGGCCAGAGCAACGATGATACGCATTTACAGGCGAAGGTGATGCTGTGGCGGGGTTTCCACACGAGAGACGAGGGATGTGAACCGTCCCATCCGCGTTCAGTCCCGTGGCTCCAGGTGAAATCCTGCAGCTAAGAGTAGGCTGGTTTCGCCATGCTGGTGTGGCTCAGTGACCGAGCGTCGACCTATGAACCAGGAGGTTACTGGTTTGATTCCCTGATTCGATTCCTGGTCAGGGCAAATGCCTGGGTTGCAGGCTCAATCCCAAGTAGGGGCATGTAGGAGGCAGCCGATCAATGATTCTCTCTCATAATGGATGTTTTTATCTTTCTCTTTCCCTTTCCTTTCCTCTTTGGAATCAATTTAAAAAAAAAAAAAAGAAAGAATAGGCTGGTTTGTGTCACAGATACAAACTGATCAGAGATGTAGCCTACAACTCGGGCTTTAAGGATGGCCCGTCTTCTTAACCAAATGTTCTGATTTCTCTTCTAAAACAGCAATTTACCAAAATATTTACCAGAAATCTAAAACTACTGCTTACTTTCAAAGCGTCTAAGTTATTTCAAGATACTAGTTGAGCCCTTAACAAAGTCTTATTCCTTATACCATCACAATATCAATATCTTTGGTTAAAAGCCTTGAGAAAAGTTAACTCTGGCAATTAACTTTAAAAAATGGTTATTCACAGCCTATTAGTTACCATGGAGCCATTGCATTACAAATAAAACACAAAGGTTTCAGGCACTTACATGAATCCCGACATCTGCTCCTAGCGTACACTTTTCAAATCAAGAACCAGGGTGTTGGGACATTTCGGAGACACCTGGCTTTAACCCCACACGTGTTAATCCGTCCCAGCATACGACTTGTCTTGGCAACTTACAACTTCAAAAACTAACCGGAGATGGCCTGTAAGGAAACTTATCCTTTTGGATATATTTGGGACACCTGGTCTAAAAAAGCAGAGGCTTCTGGTTTCTAGAGAAGGAAGTGAAATATCCTAAGAGGATAATTTAATTCTTACCTGAGGTCCGGCGGGGAACTGAGTGACCTATTCCGGTGACCTATATGTTAGAAGGCTGAGATTTTAGAACTTCTAAGATTATCAAATTTACAGCCTTTCATTTTAGACTCTTTAGCGGTTCCCATGAGTGGGAAAATCCCATACATTTTATGCTCAAGGCTGCTGGAGACAAAAACAGGGATCCAGGGAGGAGAGGACTAAGGTCTATCTTACCCCTTTGTACTCTTCTGTTTTCTTGTCAAAGCCAGGGGCAGGGACAAAGTTTGAATGGGAGGAGACTGGGCTGAACCAAAAAAGGAAGTGGGGTTTAGATTCTTCACCCTTTCCGTGGGTATCGGTGAGCTTTCTCTCAGAGGGAAATGCAGAGCAGTTCTTCAGAGTGTTACACAGTGAAACACCAGTGTGTGAAACCTGCAAACTGCTCTTTACTGCGGCCCAGGTTAGCAACCTGTTCTGGGAATCTCAAATCCTTCAGTCCACGAAGGACCTGTTCCTTTGCACCGCAGCTCCTAAACGTCCCAATTCCAGAGACTTACTCACAGGAGGCAGGATTGCTTCTTTGATCTGATTACGGAAATCTACAGTAATCATATTAAGCAACCGGTTTAATAAAGCACATTAAACCATAAGCACATGAATACCAAGGTGTAATCCTTGGTGGGAATTTTCATCTTAAAGTGAGTGTTGATGAGCCTGAGGCAGTAGAGAGAGCACTGGACCTGCGGCTCTAGGAGCTTGGTTCTAGGCATAGCTCTGCCGCTTATTGGATGTGCCTTCTCCATTTAAAAATAGAAAATAAGGCCTCGTCACAGTATTGCTGCAAGAGTTAAATAAGATCATACAAGTAAAAGCTCTAGCGCACTAACAGTCTGGCATCTAACAATAAATATTAGATAAATTTCAACCTCTCATTGGAGGAGATTTAAGAAAATGTATGTAGGTGGGAAAAAGAGGGAGGCTGGCTTCTAACATCAACTTTCTACCTCTCTGCTTCCTTCAAATTCATTTCCCTGTAGCCCAGGCTCTAAAGAAAATTATCCATGAAATATGGGCAACGCAGGTCAATAGTACCTGGGAGCTGGCCTTCCCTTCTGTAGGCATCTCAGCACCCTGTGGAGTTCAGCAAAAGAAAGAACTGTGACCTGGTAACAGAGTATAAGTTACACAGTGAGACACAACTGTTGGAAACCTGCAAACATAAACCCAGCTATCTGAAAAACAGAATCAGTAGATCTATTTTTAACCTAAGTGGTAGGTAGGTACACTTGGTGACACCATCAAGGGACTGTCCCATGGGAATACTGAACGTTCTGGGTGCCTGTAAAGCAGCAGGCACTGCGCCATAGCATGCTGGACACAGTCCATTATCCCAAACATTTCTCCCTGGCGATCCACAGGTGTCCTCCTCAGTATGTTTATATGACTGGCTAAAGGCAAGCCCGATTAATGACTGCATGGAGGAAAGATAGTTAGCAAATATCAAAATTAAAATGCTGGCTGATTCCCAAGCCCTTGAGCAAAATGCAACTCTTGAGGATATGGTCACATACTGTACCTTCATTTACTTGTCATGAGGCCGCTAGCCGTCCTGATTAAGACAGGGATTTGTACTAATAAAATAGATTCATCTTTCAAGGCGTATTTGTCACTTTTTGCTTGCCTAGCATCCCAATTCAGGTGGACCAGGCCTGGTCAAGTAGAGGATCCCACTTCCCAGGGACTCACATGTGACGTGAGACGAGTCAGAGTCCTCCCCATGTGGCTGCTGCCATGCCTGTGAGCAAAGACACCTTTCCTTCCACTGAGGCTGCTGGCAGCTGTCTTGACAGCTATGCGGAGTGATCCTGAGAGGAACAAAGTCCGGGGCACGGTCTGACTCCCTGGATGCTACTGCGCCTGAACAGATCTATCTTTAACTTCTGGTCTGTGAACTAATGACAGTCTCCTTTTTAGCTGAAGCCATTTTGAGTTGGGCAACTTTCACTTGCATTCAAAAGCCCCACGCTCAGGACAATCAGAGCCGCCACTCATCGATCTGGTTTAGCTCACGGTTAACACCACGCTTATTATGTCAATGTGTCTGGCGGTTACAAGAGAGTATTTCACCAACAAGGATAAGAAAAGCTGTCTCACTTACTGAGCCAATGGGTGTCCTCCAGAGGCTTCATGGGAAATAGATGAATATTAGATATTTAATTCAATATTTAATGAAAAGGTAAAAACAAAACCAAAGACCAACTGACCCTATCATAAAGTTAGGGTCCGGGGCTCACTGGAGCAAGCATACCTGTACTGAAACTATTTGAACAGGCATCCACAAGCCCACAGCTTTTCTGATCTGTCATGGGTCCCTCAGGGATCAACTTACTAGTAAGATAGGGAAGCTCTGTGTAATGCCTCCGGCACCACCAGGGTTGGGTTTGGTTAGCAGAACCTAGCCTATGCCTGAAAACAAATAAAAGTCACATGCACAAATTCATGGGACTATTTTACTAGAATCTGGGGGAGAGTCAAAGTTGTACAAAGAAAATCTTCAGATTGAACTCTAGCCAAGTGAAAGAAAGTTCAAGTTCTCGTTTCATCCTCCACTGGCCTGGGTACGGAAGCAGCGTCTCCTTTCCTGGCACTCAGGGTTCAAACCGTCAGTGATGTGGCCTCCCTCTCATGTCCGTGAGATGCATCACATTGTGTGTGGTCCCAGACACACATTCTGAAAAATTCCTCCCATTTGCGTAGTTTTCCTCTTCCGGCTGAGAATGTGGCTGGCTATGGCAAAACTGTTCACCAGCCGTACGCTCTGGTCCATACTGCTTTCTTCTTAAACTCTGGGAGAACTCTTAAGGACAGCAGGGTGGCTAAGGGGACAAGAAAGCAAAGTGTGCTGTTGCATTTGGTGGAGCTGCATTTGCAAAGGTCATTTAGATCAAAAGAGTATCAGGATGGAACTTGGCTAATCTTCAAGACCAAGAATTACCACCAAGACTTAGACAATATTTTAATGGCAGAAAACCATTAATAAAGTTTGGGGGAAAGTTTTTTTGTGTTTTTGTTGGTTTTTTTTTTTGGTACCAGTTCAGGGGAAATTCTGCACAATTAAAACAAAAACTGACTTCAGGGATGCTGGTAATATTCTTTTTCTTAATCAGGGTGCTTATTAAATAAGTGTGTTTCCTTTATAAAAACCTACTTATGACTTGACTATTTTTCTACATGAATAGTATTTAAAAATAATCTATATTACTTTTACACTAATTATTTAACTACAAGATAAAAACAAAACAAGCCCTAACCGGTTTGGCTCAGTGGATAGAGCGTCAGCCTGTGGACTGAAAGGTCCCAGGTTCGATTCCGGTCAAGGGCATGTACCTGGGTTGCGGGCACATCCCCAGTGGGAGGTGTGCAGGAGGCAGCTGATCGATGTTTCTCTCCCATCGATGTTTCTTAACTCTCTATCCTTCTCCCTTCCTCTCTGTAAAAAATCAATAAAATATATTAAAAAAAAAAAAAAAACAAAACAAAACAAAACAAAACAAAACCAAAGACCAACTGACCCTATGATAAAGTTAGGTTCAGGGGCTAAGTGGAGCAAGCATACCTGTACTGAAACTATTTGAACAGGTCTCCACAAGTCCACAGCTTTTCTTATCTGTCATGGGTCCCTCAGGGATCAATTTAAAATAGGGAAGTTCTGTGTAATGCCTCTAGGTAACTTATATATATTATTTTGGAATACTAATAGAAATATACTGAGATATTATTTAAAATATAATAATGTGAAGGAATGGAGGTAAGCCAGAGTTACACAATTATTGTGTGTGACTCTAATAAAGCCCTTGAACAGATAATTTAGCTAAACATTACTTTCTTAACCCAAATTACTCTTTTCCTCATCAGTATCAATTCTTTGTTATCTTCATAACCTAAGACAGTATATGTTGGCAGTAACCAATGGTATTATGGACCCATGGTCATTACAAATGAGTCCAGATTCCCCCATGCAAACAAATAGAGGACATCCTAGCAGCAAATCTCTAGGGATGGATCTAGGGGAACTATTTCAGGCCCCAGCCCTATTCTCAATGAAGTTCTGTGACTGATCAGAATCACCTGCACAGACATGTCCTCCACCCTCTTTGTGGGTAGGGAGAAGAATCAGACACAATACATTAGGAAATTCTCACTTGTGTGGCAAATAATAAATTATGCCATACTTAAAGTAAAATATGGTCATACTAGGACTCTAGCCTGGAGATAGGCCCGATAGATTATAAAAAGTTAGGCCAACATGCAATCTTCCCAGGTGAGCCGTTTCAGGGCAGTATATTACAGCATGTCTGGGAATCCACAACAGCTATTGGCAGGATACAACCCCTGCCCATCCACCCACAGAGCCAGCCCTAAAGACTTCTCCTATTTGATTAAAAAAAGTCTATATAATTTTCACAGAAATAACTTCTATGTTTGTTGTCCCAACAGTCATAGTTTAACAAATCAATAGAGGAGTACTATAAAAAAAAATCACAAAAAAACATATAAATACCTGGGAAATATCCAACTCCCTTGGCAAAATACCAGGCAGCCATTAAAAATACTAGGATGAAGCCAGTGTAAGAAAAGGTTAAATGCTTTAAAAAATATAAAAGGAAGTATTCAAAGTGTCTGTGTATTTTCTCAATTATTTATAATTTTAAACACGTTAAAACAACACATACACAGAGGGGGCAAAAACTTCTCCGGAAAAATATCAAAGTTACCACTGGCCAATGGGATTCTGGATTCCTCTTTGCTTTTAATGAATTTTCTAAGTTTTGCTTAGAGTCATATTTTACAATTATAATAAAACATTTAAAAAACCATTTAAAGAAAAATTAAATGCCCTGAAATTAAAATTAAATGCACTGAAAAATTAAATCCACTTTCTAATTCCAAAGGCCACACTGGTGGCAGCTCCGAGTTTCTTCTTCAACTGAACCAGGACGAGCCCCTTCAGGAACCAGCACCCACTCAGATGCTGGTTCGCAGCGCGGACAGCACTGGGAGGTTTTCGCCTATAGCGGGCAGGAAGCACAGAAGTCATACCTTTTAAAAGACCCCTGGGTTCCGCAGAGAGGCCTTCCTTAGGACTTTCCATGAGGTTGAATAGCCAATCGATGAACTGGAGTGAAAATGAAGAAGACAGCATCAGTCAGAGACCAGTCAGCCCTAGGGCCCGCATCCATGCGGATCAGAGCAGTAGTCCCTGGGGAGCACCTGACTGGGTTGGGGGAGGCCCTGGAGAAAGGGACCAGGCACAAGGGTAAAGACAGACACAGCTCCCATTCAGTCAGAAGACCCTCAAAGTCAAACCTCCTTTCCTCGCTGAATACCCTGAGACCTGCTATAGGTTTTAAGAGTGAGGGACACATGGGCCCCGAGGGACTTCTGTGTGCCATGAACATTCTCTCTCGTTATTCTGAGGGGTCCAGATTGGTCAAAAACCCTTGCCCAATTCCACTCTCATTGAATAGCAGAGTCAAGATCTGAACTTAAGTATACCCAACTACACAGCCTCACACTCTTGCTGTGGCCAGTGCGGCTCAGTTGGTTGAGCGTCATCCCACGCACCAAGAGGTCGCAGGGTCGATTTCCAGTCAGGGCACATGCCCTGGTTATAGGCTCCATCCCCAGTAGAAGAGTGGGGGGTGCAGGAGGCAGCAGATCAATGTTTCTCTTTCATAGATGTCTGTCTGTCTGTCTCTCTATCTTTCCCCCTCTCTTCCTCTTTCTTTAAAAATTAATGAAAAAGCACCTCACACTATTTCTTTGCATCCTGCTGCTTGCTACCCGGGTCTGTGTGCAGCCAAGCCTAGGCTCCTAGGCTGGGCAGTAAACAGGGAAACTTATCAGATGTAAGCCACTGCTTCTAAAATAAAATATGTTTCTGTAGATAAGAGCAATTTATGCCCAAATGAATATAAAACAGCAAGTTGAAATGCAAAATAAAAAAAGCATAACATAATTTGCTAGGTAGAGCCAAGTGTGTTAACTGCACATAGATCCTGCAAATGAGGTAGAAACTCATAGTCTTTATGACTTTGGACTGATTTCCTACGGTGCAGCCAAAATTGTTTTTGAATTGGATATAGGGTAATTTCATTGATTCCTGAATGTTGCCAATCTTGACTCATTTGAACTTTGGACATAGAAGCTGGGTTGAAGAAAGAGTAACATAATAAAGAAAACATTCCTAATTCCCTGCTTTAATTAAAAGTTTTTTGCTTTGTTTATTTTTTCTCAACTTTGCTTTAAAATATCCTACTGGTAGAGTAAATAAGTTAAGCACTACAAACACACAATAGATGCAGGATGTTTACATTGTAGTTCAAAGCAAGCCTGGTGTCCTAGGCCAAAAATAACATGAGGTAATAAAACATTTAAACTGATTTTCATTTATGACACAGAAAACACAAAAGTTGGGGCAATACTACTAATGCTTATCAGGTTTAAGAAAAGAGGCATTTTCACTGAGATGCTCAGGGGAGTTGTGCATAGCTAAACTATGAGTCTGCAGCTCAAAAATATTTTTAAAGATTAGTAGTCAGGTTTTAAGAATAAGCCACATAAAGTTAGTTTTAAGCTTTCAGCCTAAAAAAAATCCAATTTTGATTACATGGGATTCAGAATAGAATCCTCCAAAACAACTGTATTAAAATAAAGACAGGTCAAGGCCACGTAATGAGAATTCTGGGAAGCACAGTACTGTCACTGCTTGGCAGGACAGCGAGTAAGCTGGTGAATCTTAATATCAAAAGCGTAAGGGACTTCCTGAGGGCAGGGGCGATCACCTCACATCCCACACATGTCCCCACAGCCTCCAGCACAGCCCGGAGCACGGCGGCGCCTGGAAGGCAGCTGAGCTGGACTATGAGATGATGGGTGCTCCAGGCTCATGTTTCCTCTCAGATTCCCTGACACCCGCCCCCAGGCACTGCTGATCACCCCTCCCTTGTTCATCACCACTCTACACTCCTTTCCCTCTTTATCATTCCATCTTGCAATCTTGAACTTGTCACCTTCTGAGTTCTCAGAGCTTACTCATTGTTTTGTCCCCAAGATCAAGAACACATGTGTCTTTGATAAATGAACGCAGGCAGAAGTGTTACCCCCCGGCGAGCAAGTTGGTTCTGTTGTCACTATTAGCCCCCATCTCTGAGGCTCTGCATCTGGCTGGGATGTGGGGCCAAGCATGAAGGCCTGTGGTGTGAGTCCAGTTTCGCTGACCTCCCACTTCACATCTACAGCAGGAACTGCCAAGGAGGAAATGGCCGCCTGCCCCGACAACAGGCGGCGGCCCTCACCTTCTGGGCCTGCTCCCTCCACGGCTCCTTCTGCAGCAGCAGCAGCATGCTACTGGGAAGGAGAGCGAGGGCCGCCTGCAGAGTGACCCTATGCATTGGGCTCCTGCCAAGGAAGCTGGATGCTGGCCCAGCCGGGCCCTGTTCTTGATGCCATGGCAACCAACTGGCACTGAGGCCGAGGAGGAGCGGGGCAGCATGGTCGGCCCACGCAACCACTGCCGCTGCAAAGATCAGCAACAAGAAGTCCAGAGCCTATAACAGAAATAGACACAAGGCTAGTCACATGTTTTAACCACCCAGAGTAACACATGTTCACATACACAGCCCTCTAGTGATGCAATGCTCTATTCCCCTCCCCTCCTCCCTCCTGTCCCACCCCTGCCCCAGAAGCGGACTGAACTGAAGAACAAACTCCGTTTCCAAACTTAATCAAGAGACTCTGTAGGGCAAGCATGTCAGATTCATGGCCCGCGGGCTATGTGCCTCATTTATTTGGCCCGTGTTAGCCTTTGAGTTTGACATGCTTGCTGTAGGGCTTTGGTAGGTTTTTGAGGTTCTCTTTTGGGAATACAGAGGGACCATCAGTTTGATTATTAGTGCTCTAACATTTCAGGAGAAACATAATTAAATTCCTAATCGTACTGAGCTTCAAATACTCATCTGATTTGGTGTTTTCTAAGAGATTAAAAATTAATTAAGAGTGCTATGGAAAAGTATATTTAGATTTATTGTTATGTGGCTGAAACTGATTTTAAAAATATTGACAGTTTTGTTCAATATTTTTGAACAATAACAAATGACTCTCTCTCCTCATGCATTCTACCAAGTGTGTCTAGAATCTGTCCCTTTAGATTTTAGACTAATCTAGACAATTGTAGAAATGGTGGTAACAGGGGCTACCTCTCAGATGTTGGATTACTGTGATTTAAATTACACTTCTTTCTGCTTATCTGTATTTCCTAGGTTTTAAAAGATTTTCATAAGAAAATGGAGAAGGCTAACAGAAACTCAGAAGATCAAAAGACAAAGAGGACAGGTTATGCTTGTTAAAAAAAAGTTCAAAAAGAACTCAATCTCTTAAAATTCCTACTCTAAAAATTTAAAAACACACGCAACTCCTCAGAAAAGTGGGGCAGAATTTCAAACAACATTCCAGGCTGTGCACATTTTTACTCACAAAGGAAACATGTGAATGAGACATGCCTATAGAAAAAAAAACTGTACACCTCAAAATTGCACAGAGGGCAGTCAAGAAAATGAGGCAAGAGGGGAAAGTGGTGTCATCATTTCATTTACTAATCTTTCTTTTTTAATTCACCCAATACCAGTGATTCTTAACCTTTTTTGGGTCAGAAGTCAACTTGAAGCTGTGCTGAAAACTCTCTAATATATGCACACATGCCCATAGGTAGTGTTGTGCACACAGATTACATGCACACACTCCAGGAATCTCTTCAAACCAGGCGTGTGAAGCCTCTTGGGCCAGCATGGAGGCCGGAGCCCTAGACCCCACCTCCTCTTGGGGTCAAGCCCAAGTACATAGACCCTGGGTTTGCCCTCCAGCTAGTGTCCTTTGTGTGCTGCCTGTCAAGGAACGTACTCTTTTGACATCTTTTTCAAGGTGTAACTAGGTGTCCACAAGAACCTGGTAAAAACATGCATTTCTTGTGACATCAGAGTTATCACCGCTGTTGTTTCCCAAGAATAAAAGGAGGAGGAAAAGAAAGCCACAGGCAGCCAAATATTCCTCTTTTTGGGAGAGCAAATAGAATTTTTATGTTTTAAGAAAGCTACAAATTACTCCTCTGAATTGTACCTCATCAAGAGCCACGTTCTGAATAGAGGTTGACTGGTAAGCTATATTTCTGATATAACCCATCAGGTCCAAGAGCCATTCCATTCTCTTCAACACACCTGAAAAGACAAAAACATTTTCTTACCTGATCAGGGTTTTCCCTTGGAAATGCAAAACAGAACAGTAATAACTATCATAGCTCAAGCAGAACACCTGGTGAGGATGTCATGAAATAGTTTCCAGTTCTCTTACCACACCCGAGACTTGCGATCCCTGTGAGAGTTGACACTATTCACAGCAGATGACCGTATTTCGGTCTTCATTTTCAATGGCTAATTCATTCTTCAAGCCTACCCACCCACTAGTGGTAAAAGGCATTTATTGGAGTTCTTTCTCAACATTAAACACACTATGAGAAATCTGGCACCCAGCTAGCCAGTAATATTGAATGCCAAAATCGCACAAAAACCTATCCTAACAACATAAAAAGTAAAAACCAGATGTGATAGGGTAATTAGAGAATAAACAACATATTGATTTTTTCCTTTTTTTTTTTTTTTAAAAAAATGAGGATTCCCATTATAATAAAGACTACGTTGAAAGGTCTTAAAAAAATCTAGTGAATAAGAAAAACATAGGGATTAAGCTTGAAGGTTAGAACCAAGGGCAATCTCAAATTTATTTCAATTTGCTTAAATTATCTTCACTTTTAATTGGGAACACCTATTGGATTTTTCCTGCTGATAAATATAGTTTTGATTTTGAGTAAAAAAATCTAGTTTCTCATCACAGGTTCATTTTTCATTGGTGAAGCACAAACACAGATATGAGACAACCATCTCAATTGCCAGAGGAAGAGGAATCAACATTTCCAATCCAATTTTGAAAAGAGTATTACAAAGACGTTTGCCAGTTTTCTCTCAAAACTTTAAAGACACAAGAGATGGGGAAAATGGGTCACAGAAGCATAAGCAACTGGCCCAGGGTCACAGGGCTTCCCGGCCATTTCTGACCCGTTTAAGCCAGATACCACTCAGAACTAGAATGCAGACTCGAGAAATTCTGAGCCTCTGACCGAAGGCGTGGGAGGGGAAATAAAGGAGTTCCCTTTTCAGATGGCTCCTAAAGCCTAAATGTGTAAACAGTTTAAAAGTTGCGCCAGAGGACTCAGCAGAGCTCAGGCCTGGTCCTCCTGGCTTGAGGATGTAGTGAGGTCATCCAGATTTTATTCTTCTCACCGCTGAGAAGTTCTTCTACAGAATAACTATTCAAGTTCATTGTTGCTGTTTTTTGTTTGTTAAATGACTACCCAAAAGCCATTTCATGAAAACATCAGGCATCATCAATGGATATCCTGTCTGACAGAATCTACCTTATAAACTTTATACCTTGAGCCAAAAACGAGATACAAATCCTCAACAGAATTCGTTCCCATCGCTAAAGAGTGGATGTTGAGAGCTGTACCTGCTCACTTCCAGCCAACGTGCTCCTCATTCGGGGTGACAAAGCCTCACCTATGTCAAGCACTAAACCAGCTTTGAAGTTGGGGAAACAATGACAACTGAAGAGATGGCTTCTTCCTGTTCCGATGCTCGCCCCGCCGGCCTCACCTGTGTTGGCGCGGCTCACAATCCGCGCGTGGTACAAGCTGTGCAGGATCACCCAGGCCAGTGCGTCTTTCTCCCGGTGCTGAGCAACCGCACCCAGCATGTCATTCACGCCCATCAAGGGGAGCCGTCCTTGCGAGACCAAGTACAGCCTGACAAAGACAGCCTTTTCTAGGCTGCTCTGCAAAAAAGCCAATTGTTCAGTTACTATTCAATTAACTGTAGTTGTTATAGAACCTCAGTGCAAGGGCAACACAGAAAGGGTGAGTGTGAAGTTGATTATTACTCCAAATGCTAAAACTGTTCATTTCCTGCAGCGTGTGACCCATTTCCCTACGCGCTCCACTAGAATGTATATGCAGATGGTGCTGTAGTGTCACCTCCTGCTTCTCATAAAAACCATCAATGACTTCGGGGTCAATCAGTGATGACATTTAGTAAGAATACACAAATAATAACAATGACGGTACTTGTCAGGTGCTAGGCGCCATTCGAAGCACATGACACGTGTTAATTTTGACAGTCCATGAAGTATGGTACACAGACCTCTGGGGGACCTCAAGACTCTTTTACAGTGTCTGTGAGGTCAAACTACTTTCATAATAGCATCAAACTGTAGTAATGTCCATTGTATCTTTCATCCCCACTTGAAATTTTTGAAAAAATCTAGTTTCACTTAAAACATTCCTGTAAACCAGTGATTTCAACCTTTTTCTTCTCATGGCACATATAAACTAATTACTAAAATTCTGCGTCACATCAAAAAATATATTGTATTTTTTGCCGATCTGACCAAAAAATAGGTATAATTTTGATTCATTCATACCAATGGCTATTGTTGTGTTGGCTGCTGTCATTTTTTATTGGACAATCTAAGGGAAAAGAGGTCAGTGCCCCTGACTAAATAGTCAGGTATTGTATATGTTTTAGAAATTCTTGTGGCACACCGGTTGAAAATCACTGCTGTAAACAATATAAATTATTCATTTCATTAAGCCTTTGCCCTTGAGTACACATCCTTTTAATATTCTGTGGGACAAAGTGGGAAGTATCCATAAGGGACTTCTGCTGAATACCGAAGCATAATGGTTGTCCCAAGGAAAAACACTTCAACATTGAGTTGTAAGCTGAAATGGCCACTCTTCCGGTGATAAACTTCATTTACGTAAGTTTTGAAGTTTTACATAAAGTCCATTCACGTAAGCATTTCTTTATACTACCTCTCCTTGCGTAACCACTTATGGCTATTCAAACTGCGTATCTGACAGACAGCCTTTCTAAAAGTGAAGGACGTGAGACCGTCACTTCATGGAAAACACTTGACGGAATTCACTGCCAATAATAAAATCGGAACTTTCAAGCAAAAATTAGATTTTTGGAAAATGTGTATCTGCTTATATGAGTTTGGCAGTTTCCCAATACATGAAAGACTGGTGATATTAACCAATACGATGTTTTGATATTATATAATAAAATGTACCAACATTGGGAAGATTTTCAAATGGCCAATGTCTGATATTACAAAATCATGCACTGGTGAGAGACGCAGAGCACAAACCGACGAATGGTTTTTAACATAACAGAGTGGGAAGTTCACTATGAGCAGGTTCCACACTGCAGCTAACCTACAAGAAACCACTACTTTTGTGTTTTGGCGCACAAAGAGAGGTCCATAATTATCTGAAAAGCCTGTTAACACACTCTTCCCCTTCCTCCTAATATCTGTGTGAGGTGGGTTTTCTTCACATATTTCACCAAAATAACATCTCAAGAGACTGGAAGGGCAGCCGCCATGAGGCCCCCGCTGCCTCTACCACGGCAGACACAGAGGAGCCTTGCGGGAATGTGAAGTAATGCCACTTTCCTCATGAGTTTTTTTGATTTTCCGGAAAATACTTTTTTCTTATTTATGTTAAGCTGCAATGGGTTTGTTATTATTACTTTTCAGTAAGTAGCAGGTGGAAAAAAATTCATGTGAGGCCAGAACTATATTTTTTTTAACACCTTCCATGCACGAGACAGTTCTTAGGTCAGAATATTCCCATTCCTGTGTTTTTTGTATTGAAGACATTGCGCTGTACTTATTTTTGCCCACAGGTGACACTAAAGCAACTGGTGGTTCATGAGGTCGGAAAGGTTGGCGACTGCTGCACTGAAGTGTTCTTGATAAAGTGGGATGAATTAGGTGAAAACGTTATTACATACATTTGTTAAGAACCAACCACACAGAGTAGACAGGACACAAGGCCCAGAGTAAAACAGAAATAGTTTTCTGAAATTAATAGTAACACATAGGAAACAAAACTAGCCTCAATAAGAAAAAGTACATGGATATGTTATTACCTCGGTAACCGGGGAAAGCCGATTGGCTTCATCATCCGTCATCTCCGAGAGGCATTTTGCTACACTGATGTACAGCTCTAAGTCATTCCTCTGGTAAAGAACAAAGGCCAAACGTGTCAAAATACAATGTAAGGCAAGTGTATTCCTAATGTTCCAACATGTGATTAGATTTGCTTATCTCCACGAATAACCAAACCAAAACATGTGGTCATTTGTTTCTCATTTAAAAAACATCTTTCTTGTTATTTCATGTGTTTGTTTGCCTGTTCTTCCTTTTATCTCCTCATCAGGAACCATCATTCCTAAAGGAATTTTAACATCTTTGTAAAACCACAATTCAGGGATCCGCTGGGGGAGGGGAAAGGCTAGTACTAAGTCACTTCATACGAATAGCAGTGAACGGCGTGCCCAACTGAGCTTCCTCAACCTCCGCAGGCGTTGGTAAGAGGCCGAGGAGCGAACTTCCTGGTGAGCCAGCTTCTGAGCTTGCTTAAGACTTTGGTTCTAAACATTCAACCTCAGTTTAGATCTTGGAAGCAAACACATTCTTAGTGAAGAACGTGGTTCCCCCTTGCCAGCCTTCCCACCACGTTCTTAAAACGTACACCTCCCTGCTGTGCCAAAAAGGCTTTAAAAAATCCCAAACACAAATGCTCAGGAATGTAAATATTTTTGTTCCTCACCCGAATCTTATTTGGCAGAAGGTCAAAAATGTTCCCAGTGGCCTCGCAGAGCAGGCTCCAGAGTTGGTGGGCAGGGCTGGGCAGCTTCATGGCCTGGCTCAGGCCCTGCAAGGCACTCGGGCGTAACTCTGGATTGGCAAGCGGGGACGCGGCTTTGAAAACGGCCACCATTAAGTTTTCAGTGAAGCCCAGGATCTGTTCACCAGAGACGTGTTTGACCCACAGCGGTGCAGACACCAGGAGGTATTTCTTGATGTTCAGCTGGAAGGAAAACAGCCAAGGTCAGATGTAAACAGGCAGGCCTGGGTTTACAAGGCTTACACGCCCGGGTCATCGCTGTGCTTGAGAGCAGCTGCGAGAGAAAAGGTGCAGGTTACTTCCTGAGTTTCCCAGAGCCTCCTGGTCCGACCGGCCACCAGTGCGTGTAATTTGGCTGCTGCAGGGACTTCTGATCCAGCCTTACTCGTGTGTGCACAGTACCTGCCAACCCATCTGCGAACGACTCGCTTAAACCTGGGATCTTTTCAGTGAGGGGAAGAAAATGCTGCATCATAGTCACTGCTGTTCAGTCTTAAAAAGCCACATTTTCTGTCAAGAAGAGCTCTGGAAGAGGAAAGGCTCGCCCGCTGGAAATCAACTAAACCCAGGACCTGGCAGTCCCGACTCTGTCTTCTGAGGAAGCGCAGGGACATAGTAATGAGAGGAACTGGCACGAGGAGACCATTGCTGACCAAAGAACAGTAGCTGAGCATGTGAGAGCGACCCTGGCATCTGAGAGCTAAGAAGGGGCACAGTTAGTGAAGTCTCACAAAAGTCTCAGAAACAGCCCGGCCGGTATGGCTCAGTGGTTGAGCGTCGATTTATGAACCTGGAGATCATGGTTCAATTCCCACTCAGGACACATGCCTGGGTTGCAGGCTTGATCCCGTGTGGGGCATGCAGGAGGCAGCTGATCAATGATTCTGTCTCCCACACCCTTCCTCTCTGAAATCAATAAAAATATATTTTAAAAAATCTCAGAAACAGAAGTATGACACTAAAGGGGCAGTAAGTCTAAAAGAAGTGATATAAAAAAGGAAAGTCTGACAAAAATCAGTAAATTTCTAAAAAGAGTAATGTTGTTGCATGAGTTATCTGAAGAGCTCACTTTAAAGAATATGCCATTTTAGACCATTTTTTAATGAGAAGGTATGTAATTAAGAAAACGAATTCACAAATTTAATTCATTAATTAACAAAGATAATATGAAAGGCCCATAATCAAGGACAAAGGCAAAAGAGTAGGAGATCTGAAAGAGAAATGGAAAGAAGACTAAAACCTAGAAAATTTCTGAGGTCAGTAACACAGGTGAGGCTAGAGAGTTACACCCGATTCAAAAGGAAGGAGCTAAATAGTACAGTGTTTAAGACATGGGCTTTAGGGTCACCCGACTCTCCTCCACTTGTTGGATATATGGACTTTGCTTAACCTTCGTTTGCCTCGGTTTATTAACATGTAAAATGGAAATAATAAAGTCTACTGTGCAGAAATAAAATGAGCCACACACAGAAGACTTCCTATTGTATGATTCCATTCTAAAGATTTTCTAAACTTTATATGACACTTAAATTTATAGGGAAGTTCTTTTAAAAAGGCAAAATGACAGAGACAAGGAAGGGATCAGTGGTAGCCCGGGTCTGAGGCTGGGAGTGGAGAGTGACTACAAGTAGGCACAATGGAACTTCTGGCGGTGATGGAAGTATTCTCGGAGATGGATGAAAATAAGTGGACTAAAACTCAAATTACACTTAAAATGGTCATATTTTATGGAATATAAACTTTAACTCAATAAAGTTAAAAAAAAAAAAAAGGCAGCCTGTCAGGATTGAAGAGACTTAACCCAATGCCTGAAAGTACTGAGTGCTTACATGTGGCAGGCGCATAGCAAGTGCTCACTAAGCGGCAGCGGGTGGGAGCTGCTTGGAGCAGACAGGTAATGGTGAAGGCTGACAGACAGGAGGCAGGCATCGAGAACACTGACCTGCAATTCAAAATTATTAGGAGATGCGGGAAAACGTAAAGGAAAAAAGTGAAGAGGCCTGGCCGGTGTTGCTTGATGGTTGAGCATTGACCTATGAACCAGGAGGTGACGATTTGATTCCTGGTCTGGGCACATGCCTGGGTTGCAGGCTTGATCCCCAATGGGGGGGCGTGCAGGCGGCAGCTAATCAATGATTCTCTCTCATCATTTATGTTTCTCTCTCCCTTCCTCTCTGAAATCAATACAAATATATTTTAAAAAAGAAAAAAAGTGAAGAGTAGAGACTGAACCCAAAAGTTTGAGGAAATAAGGAAGAAGGGTTTGAAGTATCCTCACAGACTTAAAACCTCCTAGAAGAGAAGAATAACAAAGATGAGGTCATTGAACTTGGAATCTATTGTTAAACCTCGAAGGAAGCAGGGGATGCTTCCTCCATCCTTTGGGAATGAAGAAAGGAGTCTGACTGAAAGCAAGCACTATTAGCCCTGACACCAGGTCATTACCAAACACCAGGCAAATCATTTCTTCCTCAGCTCTGTGCTCAAGCTGAACACCTCACAGAGATGTTCTACTCTTTGCACCTACATCCCTGGTGCCTCTAACTGGATGCCCAACCAAGTCCTACTGAGCCCTCAAGGCTCACCTTCATTGCTACCTTTCCTGTGAGAGGGGGGACCAGATGTCCTGTACATGTGGATTTGTCTTTCTCTTACTACCTAGTGAATGACTATGTGCATCATATAAACAAGTAAACCTAGGTTCAACGACTTGCTAGCTGTATGGATGGGAGAAAGGAACTTGAATAACTCTGGTCAGCCTGTTCCCTTTCTGTAATCCATGGTAGCTGATAGCATAAATGGTGACAGTTACGGCAGAGTCCAAATCACACAATTTTCACTCTGTTGGCCACCTCAGTTTTTATAAAATCCCACTCGTCCACGCTTTACTTTGAGAACACACCCCAAATGCATGTTAATCTCTCTCCAGAGAACTGTATCCTTCTGTTGCCCGACACCCTTAGTTACTACATACACTGAGACCGTGGAGCAGCGGGGGCGTCACCCACAGTCCCAACAGCGCAGCCGCGTTCTGGGAGGACTGCGCCTGGGTCACCATGATTTCTAGGCACAGCCGCTGGACCTCTTCACCTGAAAGAGAAGGAACAGAATATTAGTGCAGCTGCTGCTCTGCTTTTCAGCCTTCAGTGTCTCAAATCAACGCACCTGCTGTGTGACTTCTACAGGGAACAACTGCAGTAAACCAAGGTGTTCCAAGAGACCTCTTAGAGATGAGGTAAAAGAATGTACCACTGGCCCCAGAATCCCAGGTCTTAGGACTGACGAGGGCCTTGAGCTAGCTGGGGTGATCTCTCTCATGATACCCAGGTAAACCGAAACACTCAAATACTATCAAAAATTTGAGGAAATTTTGGCTAAAGATCTCTTTGCCTCCGTTTCCCCTCCTCTCCACGTTGCCCCCGGCACACAGAGAAATCTGTCTAGATCTGGCAGGACTTAGAGATGGAGCCACATTCTGCAGGGACTGAGTCTTTTTAATGGTCTGATCCCATCAGCAGACAGCTTTTCTTTTTTCTTCTCTTTTCTAAGGAGTTTTACTAAAACATGAACTTTTTTCAATAAAGCATGCAAAAGCAGGGCAGAAGGACATATTTTTCAAATGAAATCTCTGATGACAGTATAGTAACATCATATCCTATACTGTGATTAGGTTAAAAATGAAGGCATTTAAATAAAAAAGTTGTGTACAGTCAAAATCATCTTTGATTATCCCTTAAATTGCACATAAATCACAGCATAACAAATCTTTCTGTAGATCACGCATAAGCACCTACTGTAAAGTAACATTCGTGACTTATGCACACAAACATCTATAGTCACAGCATTGTTAAAATTATTGTCCCTTCCTCTCCCCCTCCCTCCCTTCCTCTCTCTCTTTTTTAAAATTTTCTGAAGGTGAGGGGCAAGTACATGAAGTGAAATCTGCATATGCTAAGTCCATGGAAGAGGTTGCTGCGGATGAATGAGAGGGAGGTGTGGAGGAGGCATCCCTTCGCCTCTCACCACATGTACCTGTGGTAGACAGGATACTGGCCCCCAAAGATGTCCACATCCCAATCTCTGGAACCAGTGAATACGTTACCTTGTATGGCAAAGGGACTTTGAGGATGTAATTAAAGTTAATGACCTTGAGATGGGGGTTATTCAATTGGACTCATTAATTACATGAATCCTTAAACATGGGTAACCTAGTCCAGCTGCATGAGAAGGCCTCAGCCCTCTGCTGCTTGCTTTGATGATGAAGGGGGAGGGGGGGCACAAGTCAACAAATGTGGGCAGCCTCTAGAACAGTGGTTCTCAACCTTGGCTGCACATTCGAATCACCTGGGAATCTTTTTAAAATCCTGATTTCTGGGTCTCATCCCCCGGAAATTCTGTTTCTTTGTTATGGGGTGGGGCCACAACATTAGTAACAAAGAAACAGAATTTCCGGAGGACAAGGCCCAGAAATCAGGATTTTAAAAAGATTCCCAGGTGATTCGAATGTGCAGCCAAGGTTGAGAACCACTGCTCTAGAAGCTAGAAAAGGAGAGAAAACAGATTAACAGATTCTCCTTTTCTTAGTCTGCTCGGGTTGTTAGAACAAAGTACCATAGATTGAGTGGCTTATAAACCAAAGAAATTCATTCCTCACAGTTTCAGAGGCTGGAATTCCATGGCCAGGGTGCCCGTGTGGTCAGATTTCGGTGAGGATCCAATTTCTCACTGTGTCCTCAGGTGGTGGAAGGGGCTAGGGAGCTCTGTGCTGCCTCTTTTATGAGAGCACTCATCCCATTCCGGAGGGCTCCACCCTCATGACCTACTCAACTTCCCTAAGGCCCCATATCTCCTAATACCATCGTACAGGAGGTTAAGATTGCAACATATGCATTTGGGGGTGGGGTGGCATGAATGTTCAGACCACAGCACCCCGCTAATGCATCTAGGAAATAATGCTGCCCTGCGATACCTTGACCTTAGCCCCGAGAGAACCCTGTTGGCCTTGTGAACTGCAGAACTAACTATAAGATAAATAAGTAAACGTGTGCCAGTTCAAGCCACTCAGTCTGTGGTAACTGGCTACAGCGCCCCCTTGTCTGCTTCCATGAAAGCTAGGGCAGAGGCAGTACAGTTTGATAAACAGCCCAGCAACATGCACATGTCAGTCAAATACTGCCTTGATGAGTGCATCTTTCTGCATCTGCCTGTGTCTTCAACCTCCCCCTCCTCCCCCTCAACTATTTAGAAAGTGACCAGTGAATGTAACCCAGGGGCCCCAACCACGAAGTCAACCCTCTAACCCCAAAAGTCTATCTAGTCAGTGCCGCCCACGACACAGAACCCATTTTTTGACCCAGGTCACACCCTAAAAGCAGAGTCTGAAGGAGTAAACACACTTGATATTTACCAAAGTTTAACCTCATAAGTGGGGAGAGCAGTGCACCCCAGTTCACAGGAGGGTACTGGTGGCTTTCGCCAACCGCCGCGATGGGTTTCATCACCACCTTGAGAAGGGACGGGGGCACTGACTCAGGACCTGCAACAGAAGGAAATCGGTAACAGGACATTTCCGGGCATCATGCATGGAGTCAACCAGTGCTCCCTCCTGGTTCTTCTGTTCCAAGGGGACTGGTATCACATCTTCCACTGTGGTCTATCCTTCAGTCCTGTGCTGTTAATTTCAACCCCACTTACTCCAAAACCTGGTTCCCTCTGCTCCTTTCTATCTTTCATTTGCCTCCGGTCTGTTCCTCTTGTCCAGATGGGAATATTCAATGTAACTGCTTAGCTGTCTTCCATGCTTTCTCATATCTTTTCACCCAGTTTTCTAAAAAGAGTAATGTTCTCTACAATACCTATTGCCTCACTGCTCGCTCATTGCTCATTCACTTCCAGAAAAGGAGACAATTACTGCTGACTCAGGAAAATTACCTTCAGGGTCTGTGGCCCTAAATGGGTATGCCCTGTGCCTTGTGATTCACTGTTCCATTCCTCAGCCTGTGCATGACTGACTACTCCAGAGGTGAGCATATAATGCAACAGCTAATCCATAGGTTAACCAGCTATGACACAGTACCACAACTTTAATATTATATTCTTACTAGTGGCCCGGTGCACGAAATTCGTGCACATTAAAAGGGGATTAATTAGAGGAAATATTTTAATATTGCTATTTGCCTTTCTCTATAAAGAAGTGTCAGAGATGAAAGAAAATTAGTAAAATGTATATGAAAATCTCCCTCCTGTCAGAGTCTGGGGCGCACTGCAGGACCCAGAGTTAAGTCCCCACACACCCGTGCATGCCTCAAAATCGTGCAAAACCCACCCCCGTCAAGCCCTGCAGGGTGGAGGGGGCACAGCCTCAGGTCCCCCGTCAAGCCCCGTTGGGTGAAGGGTGTAGCCTCAGGTCCACTGCCAAGCCCCGCCGGGTGGGGGGCACAGTCTCAGGTCCCCTGTCAAGTGCCGATGGGTGGGGGGGCATGGCCTCAGGTCCTCTGGCCCCGGTGAGAGGGCGCGGGGGTGTGATGACCATTTGCATATTAGCTCTTTATAATATAGGATTCAGGTGGGGTAGTAAATTGAAATAGAAAAAAATGAGACATAGCACAGTTATAAGTGGAGCCATAAGTCGTAGTAGGAATTGGAGTAGCCATTAAGGGTCATGAAGTTACAAGGAGGTCAGAAATAATGTACAGAAAAGTGGAAGACCAAGAGGGAGAAGCAAAAGTAATAGGGGCATCATGAGCAGGAGAAGGGAAACCAGCATCAGCAGAAAGAGAAGCAGAATTAGCAAAAAGCATCAGTAGGAAAAGGAAAAGCAGGGTCAGAATCAGTAGAACAAGCTGCAGAATCAGCAGCCAATGAATGGGGAAAGCAGAAGTGGGAGCAGGGCCAGCAAAAGGAAACCAGCTGCAGAAAGGAGAAACTCAGAAAAAAGAGAAGCAGAGGCAGAAAGCGCAACAGAATCAGCAGACATTGAGGGGAAATCAGAAACAGGGACAGAGTCATCAAAGGGAAACCAGCGGCAGAAAGGAGAAGCACAGAGAAAGGAGAAGCAGAAAAGGCAACAGAATCAGCAGACACTGAGGGGAAAGGAGAAGCAGGGACAGAGTCATTAAGAGGAAACCAGCTGCAGAAAGGAGAAGCACAGAGAAAGGAGAAGTAGAGGCAGAAAAGGCAACAGAATCACCAGACACTGAGGGGAAAGCAGAAGCAGGGACAGAGTCATTAGGGGAAAGCAGCTGCAGAAAGGAGAAGCACAGACTAAGGAGAAACAGAAAAGGCAGCAGAATCAGGAGGCACTGAGGGGAAAGCAGAAGAAGCGACAGAGTCATTAAGGGGAAAGCAGAAGAAGGGACAGCGTCATTAAGAGGAAACCAGCTGCAGAAAGGAGAAGCACAGAGAAAGGAGAGGCAGAGGCAGAAAAGGCAACAGAATCACCAGACACTGAGGGGAAAGCAGAAGCAGGGACAGAGTCATCAAAGGGAAACCAGGTGCAGAAAGGAGAAGCACAGAGGAAGGAGAAGCAGAAAATGCAACAGAAATCAGCAGACACTGAGGGGAAAGCAGAAGCAGGGACAGAGTCATTAAGAGGAAACCAGCTGCAGAAGGGAGAAGCACAGAGAAAGGAGAGGCAGAGGCAGAAAAGGCAACAGAATCACCAGACACTGAGGGGAAAGCAGAAGCAGGGACAGAGTCATTAAGGGGAAAGCAGCTGCAGAAAGGAGAAGCACAGACTAAGGAGAAACAGAAAAGGCAGCAGAATCAGGAGGCACTGAGGGGAAAGCAGAAGAAGCGACAGAGTCATTAAGGGGAAAGCAGAAGAAGGGACAGCGTCATTAAGAGGAAACCAGCGGCAGAAAGGAGAAGCACAGAGGAAGGAGAAGCAGAAAAGGCAACAGAATCACCAGACACTGAGGGGAAAGCAGAAGCAGGGACAGAGTCATTAAGAGGAAACCAGCTGCAGAAGGGAGAAGCACAGAGAAAGGAGAGGCAGAGGCAGAAAAGGCAACAGAATCAGCAGACACTGAGGGGAAAGCAGAAACAGGGACAGAGTCAGCAAAGGGAAACCAGGTGCAGAAAGGAGAAGCACAGAGAAAGGAGAAGCAGAGGCAGAAAAGGCAGCAGAATCTGAAAAGGGGGAAAACATATGTGAGGCTAGAGCCAGCAAAAGGAAAAACAGCTACAGAAAAGAGAAGCACATGAAAAAGAATAGAGGCAAAACAGGCAGAAAGGTAGCTGAATCAGCAGATGCTGAAAATGAGGAAGGAGAAATGGAGACAGAGTCAGCAAGAGGAAAATAAGCTATAGAAAGGAGGAGCACAGCAAAAGAAGCTGATGCAGAATCAGCAGGAAAAGCAGCGAACTCAGAGGCTGAAGAACTGGGAAAGCAGATGCAGAGGCAAAGTCAATAAAAGGAAAAACTGTTGAAGAAAGGAGAAGTATAGGGAAAGGAAGAAACATAAAAATGGGCAAATAACTTGAATAGACATTTCCCCAAAGATGATACAAAAATGGCCAACCAGGATATGAAAAGATGCTCAACATCACTAACCATGAGAGAAAAACAAATAAAAACAATGAGATATTACACCCATTAGGATGGATACTATAAAAAAAGAAAGAAAAAAGTGTTGGTGAGGATATAGAAAACTTGAAACTCTTGTACTGCTAGTGAGATTGCGAAATGATGGAACCACTACGGAAAACAATATGGTAGCTCCTCAAAAAGTTAAAAATAGGCCTACCATATGAGTCCACAATCCCACTCTGGGTGTATGAACAAAAGAATTGAAAGCAGAGTCTTGAAGAGATAGTTGTACAGCATGTTCATAGCAGTACTATTCATAATAGCCAGGAGGTGGAAGCAACACAGATGTCCATCCTATATAATAAATAGGTAATATGAAAATTGACCATCACACCCCCACACAAAGATGGCTGCCCCCATGTGGTCATAATATGGCTACCACAAGATGGCCGGTAGGGGAGGGCAGTTGTGGGCGACCAGGCCAGCAGGGGAGGGCAGTTGTGGGCGATCGGAACAGCAGGGAAGGGCAGTTAGGGGCGACCAGGCCAGTAGGGGATGGCAGTTGGGGGCGACTGGGCTGGTAGGGGAGGGCAGTTGGGGGCGATCGGGCCAGCAGGGGAGCAGTTAGGTGTTGATCAAGCTGGCAGGGGAGTGGTTAGGGGGTGATTAGGCTGGCAGGCAGGTGAGCGGTTGGGAGCCAGTAGTCCTGGATTGTGAGAGGGATCCCAGACTGGAGAGGGTGCAGGCTGGGCTGAGGGACACCTCCCCCCCAGTGCACGAATTTCATGCACTGAGCCTCTAGTTGACAGATAAATGGATAAACAAAAAGTAATATATATGTGTATATATACAGACAATGGAATGGTATTCAACCTAAACAACAACAAAAAAAAGAAATCCTGTCATATGCTACAGCATGGATAAACCTCGAGTACACTTCACTAAGTGAAATAAGCCAGTCATAACAAGACAAATGCTGTGTGATTCCTCTTATGTCATGTAACTAAAGTAATCAAATAGAAACAGAAAGATGGTTATTACCAGGGGTTAGGATGAGGGAAAAAGGATAAGTATTGTTTAATGGGTCTAGAGCAGTGGCTCTCAACCTTCTGGCCCTTTAAATACAGTTCCTCATGTTGTGACCCAACCATAGAATTATTTTTGTTGCTACTTCATAACTGTAATGTTGCTACTGTTCTGAATTGTAATGTAAATATCTGATATGCAGGATAATCTTAGGAGACCCCTGTGAGAGGGTCGTTCAAACGCCAAAGGGGTCGCAGCCCACAGGTTGAGAACCGCTGGTCTAGAGCTTCAGTTGAAAATTTTTTTAAAAAAAATTACAGTTTATATTCTATATTATTTTGTACTAGAGGCCCGATGCATGAAATTAGTGCAAGAGTAGGCCTTCCTTCCCCCAGCTGCCGGCACTGGCTTCCCTCTGGCACCAGGGACCCGGGCTTTCCTCCGGCCACCAGCAGGCACCCGAGACTGGGCTTCCCTTGCAGCCTTGGCTTCATCTGGAAGGTCATCAGGAAGGATGTCTGGTCTAATTAGCATATTACACTTTTATTATTATAGATTAGTTTAAGGTGTAAAGCTAGTGGTTACACAATCATATACTTTACTAAGTGCTCGTCCTGATATTTCCAGTACCTAAATGGTACTGTGCAAAGTTATTTTCCTATGCAGTACTTTACACCCCCATGACTATCTTGTAACTACCAATCTGTACTTCTCAATCCCTTCCCCTTTTCACCGAGACCCCCAACCCCCCTCCTATCTGGCCACCATCAGTCTGTTCTCTGTATCTGAGTCTGTCTCTGCTTTGCTTGTTTGTTTATATTGTTCTTTAGAGTTTCAGTTTTGCAAGATGAAAACATTCTGGAGATTGTTTTCACAACTTAACACTATTGAACTGTACACTTAAAATGGTTAAGATGATAAATTTCTAATTGTAAGGTTTTTTATAATTGAAAACTTTTTTTGTAAAGGAGAGACGTTGGGTTTCCATTTCTGCATATGAGGAGCTTGGAAGTCCCCACTCTGTTCTAACACATAAAAAGCTGAACAGATTGAAAAATCATCTTATTGGATCCCTAAAAAAGGGAAGGACACAGGGCACACTGCTGCCCGCAATTTGGAGTCTGACAGGCTAATCAGGCATTGGTTTTATTGTGCTCTGCTCTACTGCACTTCACAGATAATTGCGTTTTCATCAATACTGAGGCAGGACCCTCCACCAGGAAAAAGATTACGACTCTCTGAAGGCTCAGATAATGGTTAGCATATTTTAGCCAAAAGTATTTTAAGTTAAGGTATGTAGGTTTTTTTTAGACATAATGCTATTGCACACTTAATGGTATGCTACCCTAGATGAAATGGACCAATTCTTTGAAAGACACAATTTGTTGAAACTCACACAAGAAGAAATAGATAATGTGAATAGGCCTATAGCTATTTACAAATTGAACCAATAATTAATAACCTTCTAAAATAGAAAGCACCACGCCCAGATGAGTCCAGTGGTTGAATTCTATCAAACATTTAAGGAAGAAAATATACCAATCCTCTACAATCTCTTTGAGAATATAGAAGCAGAGGAAATACTTAACTCATTCTACGAGGACAGCATTACCCTACTAGCAAAACCAGATAGAAACATAACAAGAAAACTACAAACAATGCCTCTCATGAACACAAACAAAAAAAATCCTCAACAAAATATTAGCACATTAAATCAATATATAGCAGATAAGGCAACAGAATCAGAAATTATACACCAGACAATGGACAGACAATAATGTGGTGAAGGCCTAGGAAGGGAATGAGAATGGGGTGAAGGGGGTCAGTGGGGGAAAAAGGGAACATCTATAATACTTTCAACAATCAAGATAAATTAAAAAATGAAACTCAACACACCTGCTACTTTCCTATTCTGTGTTACCAGCAATGGAAGCTTTATTTCTAGTTCATCTTGAGATGTCATACTAGGAGAGCAGGAAATATTATCAGGAGCTAACCATTGCTATTACAAGGAGAAGAATTTCTGACAAAAAGTAAATACATCCATGAACACATTCATTCATTCAACCAGTAACTGAGTATCTGTTAGGCACCAGGCACTGTTCCATACATGAAGACGGAGTTGAACAAGACAGAATAGATCGCTCTGCTCATGGAGCTGATATGCCAGTGAGAGGACACACAGCCATGGAAAATCAGGTGTAGCAAAAACAAAACAGCAGTGACAGGAACTCACATACCTCTATACTGGTCACACACATGTGGCAATTGTTCCTAGACAACACTGGCTGCAAATTGGAGTCTTTGATTTCACAAAAAAAGTAAACAAAAATTCAGCTGTTTTTTGGAGTCCTTTTGGCTCATGATTCATAAAAATGGCCCGATGAACTGGCAGACGGGGGTGGGGGTGGGGGGTGGGGGGATAGGGGAGAGGGGGGCGCAGGGAGACGGGAGTAAATATCTACATAGAATTACTTTTTGTCTCTCCTTTTAAGGACTTGCATAGAATTCTATTTCGGTATCATTAATTTGTAAGCAGATTTCTATTTTCTTTCTTAGATCAAGTGTTTTCAAAATCACATAAAATTTTACTCCAGGTCCTTCTACAGACTTCATTATACAATTTTTGCAGTTTCCAGAGGACCTAGGGAATAGGGGAAGACACTGAACCTGCCTCCTATACCAGGAACCTGTGTGAAATATGACCATTTTCCAGGTGTTTTATTGCTGAGACAATGAGCTCTCTCTTGACAGGACAAGAGAACTTTGGCCAATAACTGCCTTCTACTGTACACTTCCCATGTTGTTCTATGTTCTTTAGCATTGATCTAATATATAACCAAGTGTTGGAAACCAGGAGAACTTGTAAAATGGAGCACAGGGTTGAAAACCAAAACAATACTGTAACACAATAAATCTTCCACTGCTAAAGGGCAGAGAATCAGTACCTAATAGCATAACTAGATTCACACAGAACGTCCCACCATCCTTGCAGGGAACTAAGTCTGGCCCTACCTGGAATGAAAGAAATTATAGTAACTGCTAGGAATGAAGAAAATACCCGACAGCCCCATGCATGTGGGGGGATGTAAGGACAGAGAGCGGGTCCCCAGGCCTGGGGAGAATGAAGGCACGTGGCTTCCTCCCCAGAGATCTTTAGCACTGCACACGAGAATCCAAATCTCAGCCCTGGGAATGGCTGGCTCCCTTATTACGGTGTTTGCCTTTCAAGCAAGTGCCTCAGATAAAAGGAAATACTGAAGTGCTTTATGGACAACGGATTTGGGACTGAGGAGACCTAACAGTGCTTGTTGAAAGGATCCAGATGTTTTAAAATCCAGATACAAAGTTGCTTTAACTCTCTCATCCAGTTGAAGGCTTCAAAGAACCCTGATACAAATGGCGTATCGGAACATAATGCATTACAACGGAACCCATTACCACACGTACCCTGGCTACACGGATTTCAGAGCTCGGTGCCACAGCGCACGTGTGTAAGCCCTTCGGTGAAAGTCTGGCAACTTGCAGACTAACAGCTGGTGACACACACATTCCTATCACCAGCGCGTGGCTGAGTAGTGTGGAGATGTCTTTACTTTCTCCATCTTCAGAGTGGCTTAGCAGCGACTTAGCTTAGAATGATCTATTCCCATGTACGTGCTTAAAGCTGTAGATCAACAAAAATTTGAAAACGATTACTTGCCAAGTACTCCTCTCTAAGCATTTAGGGTGAAACACAGATGCTCTTCCTGCCGTTGATGAAATTACAATTTGAGGTGAAAGACAGACTTTAAACAAAAACCCCATAAAGAATTAAGCAAACCATTACGCATCTACAACGTAGTATGAAAAGCACACAGAAAGATACCACATGAGAAAGCTAAAGTAATCTGGGACCACCAGGGACTCCTCTCTCTTCCCTAACCGAGAAAAGGGTGTTTAAATCAAGATGAAAACGGTGAGCAGAAATTTTCCAAAGTCCTCAGAAAACAAGGTCGGGCAGTTACAGCAGGCGCCTCTGTGGGCTAGGAGGTGCTCAGCGCCCTGCCAGAAACGGCTCCATCGTTAGGACAGTCACTGGAAACAGCATGATTCTCACATGTCAGTCAGATACCAAGAGCTGGTAGGATGTTCTGTCTTAAGGCCGAGCACCTCAGCCACATTCGGAGTCATCAGAAACAAACACCCCTGCGCCCCTCAGCACTGGGAGGAGTGCCAAGCAGGTGGCTGTCCAGCGGAGACCAGGGCCTGAGAGCAAGGCAGCTGTGCCCAGTGGAGGCAGGGGGGTGATTTCATTTAGGGGGGGCTCAGAAAGTGAGCCAATTTACTGAGAATAATGGGCACCAGGTTTCTTATTGTCAGAGAAGAAGCTAACAAATATGAAAAGAGGGAAAGGCAGAGGGAACCTGTGGTGTTGAACTGTGATGAAAGACATTACTGTAAATCTGTTGTTTTCAATATACATATAGCTAGATATAGAAACAAATACTGACATGAGAGAGAGGGAGGGAAGAAGAGGGGAGGGGGAGGGAGGGACAGAAGAGAAGGAATTTCCTGACTCTGTCCACTGAAAGGGCCTGATAGCATTGATGGGATGATGTGTGGCCACATCTTTGCTTCTAAATATCAGTCTGCACTAGGAAGAAGCTGCACTATCTGGCTATTGCAGGGCTGAGGCTACTACAACATGAGCCGTAAACATCTTGTCCACAAAGAAAGACAGTATCTCAAAGAATGACGGGGTCATGCCAAAAGGACACGAGAGCCAACTTAGAGAGGCCCTTACTGATCTAAATCTGGAACAATGTGAGGGTCCAAACAATTGATAAATAATTAAATAAAATAGGAATTTAGAGACCACCAACTTACACCATACACAAAAATAAACTAAAAGTGAATAAAGGACTTAACCATAAGACAGGGAATCATAAAAATTTTAGAAGAATCCACAGGCAGCAAAATCTCAGACATATGCTGAAGAAGTATCTTCACCGATACAGATCCTAGGGCAATGGAAACTAAAGAGAAAATAAACAAATGGGACTACATCAAAATAAAAAGCTTCTGCACAGCAAAAGAAACCATCAACAAAACAACAAGAAAGCCCACTGCATGGGAGAACATATTTGCCAATGTTATCACCGATAAGGGTTTAATCTCCAACATTTACAGGGAACTCATACAATTTAACAAAAGAAAGATAAACAACCCAATCAAAAAAATGGGCAATGGATCTAAATAGATACTTTTTGAAAGAGGACATAAGGAAGGCCAAGAGACATATGAAAATATGCACAAAGTCACTAATCACCTGAGAGATGCAAATCAAAATGACAGTGAGGTACCATCTCACACCTGTCAGAATGGCTATCATCAACACATCAACAAATGACAAGTGCTGGTGAGGATGCGGAGAAAAAGGAACCCTCATGCATTGTTGGTGGGAATGCAGACTGGTGCAGCCACTGTGGAGAACAGTCTGGAGTTTCCTCAAAAAACTAAAAATGGAACTCCCATTTGACCCAGTGATCCCACTTCTAGGAATATATCCCAAGAAACTAGAAAGACCAATCAGAAAGGATATATGCACCCATATGTTCATAGCAGCACAATTCACCACAGCTAAGATTTGGAAACAGCCTAAGTGCCCATCAGCAGATGAGTGGATTAAAAACCTGTGGTATATCTACACAATGGAATACTATGCTGCGGTAAAAAAGAAGGAATTCTTACCATTTGTAATAGAATGGATGGAATTCGAGAGCATTATGCTAAGTGAAATAAACCAGTCAGAGAAAGATAAATATCACATGATCTCACTCATTTCTGGAATATAATGAACAACATAAACTGATGAACAAAAACAGATCCAGAGATAGAGAACGCATCGATCAGACCGTCAAACCTCAGACGGAAGGCAGGGGAGGGTGGGGGTAAAGGGGAGCAATCAACCAAAGGACTTGTATGCATGCATGTAAGCCTACCCAATGGACACAGACACCAGGGGGGTGAGGGCATGAGTGGGGGGGGGCAATGAGGCGATAAGGACACATATGTAATACCTTAATCAATAAAGAAAAAAGGAATTTAATAGTTTATACTAAGAAAGAAAGAAGGAAGGAAGGAAACAAAGAGGGAGAAAGGAACGAATAGCATTCCCTTACAGCATAATGCCTACTAAAAGTAAAAGGGATAACAGAAATTTAAGAATCACCTGCAGTCTGCCTGGTGGTCAAATCCCTCTAGTGTTAACTACAACAATTAAGGCTTGGCTAGAACAAGACTGCGCACAGAGACCACAAGGGGGTGCACCAAGAAAGCATAAAAGATGCGGAGACAAAAAAAATGACAGAAATGGAGGATATGGAGCTAAGAATCGCAATTTTGAGGGCTTGCCATAAATTTGTGCAGAGCCTCACGAAAACTAATGAGACCCTCGATGCTACGATAAAGAAATTAGAAAGTAAGCATACACAGACTGAAATAAAGAATATTATACCCAATAGCAGACCAGAGGAGCACAAGAATCAAACCAAAGATTCGACAAAAAACACCCAATTGGAAAAGCAAAATGAAAAAAGAATCCGAAAGTGTGAAGATAGTGTAAGGAGCCTCTGGGACAGCTTTAAGCGGACTAATATCAGAGTCATTGGAGTGCCAGAAGATGAGAGACAGCAAGATATTGAAAACCTATTTCAAGAAATAATGGCAGAAAACTTCCCCCACCTGGAGAAAGAAATGGACTTACAGGTCCAAGAAGCGCAGAGAACCCCAAACAAAAGGAATCCAAAGAGGACCACACCAAGACACATCATCATTAAAATGCCAAGAGCAAAAGACAAAGAGAAAATCTTAAAAGCAGCAAGAGAAAGAGGCTCAATTACCTACAAGGGAATACCCATACGACTGTCAGCTGATTTCTCAACAGAAACTTTGCAGGCCAGAAGGGAATGGCAAGAAATATTCAAAGTGCTGAATACCAAGAACCTACAACCAAGATTACTTTATCCAGCAAAGCTATCATTCAGAATTGAAGGTCAGATAAAGAGCTTCACAGATAAGGAAAAACTAAAGGAGTTCATCACCGCCAAACCAGTATTATATGAAATGCTGAAAGGTATCCTTTAAGAAGAGGAAGAAGAAGAAAAAGGTAAAGATACAAATTATGAACAACAAATATGCATCTATCAACAAATGAATCTAAGAATCAAGTGAATAAATAACCTGATGTACAGAATGAACTGGTGACTATAATGAATCAGGGACATAGAAAGGGAATGGACTGACTATTCTTGGGGGAAAAGGGGTGTGGGAGATGCGGGAAGTGACTGGACAAAAATCATGCACCTATGGATGAACTCAGTGGGTGGGGAGTGAGGGTGGAGGGTGGGGTGGGAGCTGGAAGGAGGGGAGTTATGGGGGGAAAAAAGAGGAACAAATGTAATAATCTGAACAATAAAGATTTAAAAAAAAATAAAAAAATAAAAAAAAAGAATCACCTTTTGGCAAATACTATAGTAATAATTAATTCAGGCAAGAAAACATTAATAATATTAAAACTAATGGATGAAAGAAGGATAACAAATGGGATATTCATAAAGTCTCAAATTATCTCCACACAAAATACTGATTGATAAGGGAAAAGGGAAATGTTACAGTGGAGAAACCTGGAAGATATCACCTACGTGATCAAAGTTAACATCCCCAGAGGGAGAGAGACACCATGTGCCACCCGACTGGATGCGGGGAGAAGAGCAGAGCTTCAGGCCCCTGGTTTTCCTGCCAAAGATGATGGACCCGACTCTCTCGTGAGGAACAACAGGCAAACCCAAACAGAAGAATGTTCTAGGAAATATCTCACTTCTAATTTTAAAACATGTCAAAGGCATGAAAGACAAAGAAGGCTTGAGGGACTACTCCAGGCTAAAGGAGACAAGAGATGATAAATAAGCACAGTGTGACATTCAGGATTAAATTCTTTTTATGCTAAGGACACCATTCTGACTGTCAGTGAAACCTGAATATTGGGTGAAAAAAATATAGGAGTTACCTGGCTATTTTCACTGTTTTGTAAGTTTGAAATTATTTCACAAGTAAAAGAAAAAGGTACACTAAAAAACTCTCTAAAATTTAAATAAAAAAATAAACAACCTCTCAAGTAAGTACATGCAACAGTGCTTATTCCTTCTGGCAATGAAATGCAAATTAAAGTCTTAAGGTATCATTTAATACCTGACTGGTTTTTACTGTAGTCACTTATTTATATGTTGGTTTGCTCTTTAGTATGATAACTCGAAAGGGTTTATTATTTACTTTGTTTTCTAAGCACTGTTACATAAAGCAATTTATAAACTTGTAATCCTTACAATGACTCTATAAACAAGACTCCATTATTTTCTCCATTTCCAGGAGCAACTGAGGCTTTAGAGCAGTGGTTCTCAACCTGTGGGTCGCGACCCCTTTGGGGGTCAAACAACTCTTTCACAGGGGTCGCCTAAGACCATCGGAAAACACATATATAATTACATATTGTTTTTGCGATTAATCACTATGCTTTAATTATGTTCAATTTGTAACAATGAAAATACATCCTGCATATCAGATATTTACATTACGATTCATAACAGTAGCAAAATTACAGTTATGAAGTAGCAACGAAAATAATTTTATGGTTGGGGGTCACCACAACATGAGGAACTGTATTAAAGGGTCGCGGCATTAGGAAGGCTGAGAACCACTGCTTTAGAGACCTAAGTCGCTTGCCTGGAGTTACATAGCCAACAAGCGGTAGAAGTGGGTATGAACCCTGGCAGTCTGACTGCCATGCTTTTAACCCTGCTTTGCATCTTCAGACAGGGCTGAGGTACTGAAACCTGGTACAACCCTTTTGAAGAGCAATGTATGAGGCCATGTCATCCCTATAGTCAACAGATCCTTAGACTCTTGCCTACTAATAAATTGCTGAGAATTTCTCCTAAGGAAGGCTACATGCAGAAGAGAGAAAACTACATGTATAAAGATGTTCTCCTTGGCTTGGCCCTGGCTGGGTAGCTCAGTTGGTTGGAGCATTATCCTGATGCACCAAGCTTGCAGGTTCGATCCCTGGACAGGGCACATGCAAGAATCAACCAAGGAATGCATAAATATGTGGAACAACAAATAGATGTTATTCTCTCTCACTCTAAAATACACTAGAAAATATTAAAGACGTTCTCCTTGACTTGGGGTGGTAAACACACAATACAGTGTACAGGTGATGTGTTGTAGAATTGTGCACCTGAAACCTGTATAATTTTGTTAACTAGTGTCACCCCAATCCGATATAATCCTGTATAATAAAGAGCTAATATGCTAATTAGACCAGACAGCAGAATGATCTTCCAGAACGACCAGTGGGCTGGGCCACGGGACTGTGAGGCAGCCCGGCCGCGAGTGCTGAGGCAGCCGGGGCTGTGAGGGCCTACTCTTGCACAAATTTCATGCATCGGGCCTCTAGTAAATTCAATAAAAAGGAAAAAACCCCAAACAAACAAAAAAGAAAGTCCTTAATTATTTTTGAATAAAATAAAAAAAGATGTTCTGTATAATAGAAAAATTTTAATGACTTATAGGGAAACTGTTCATTTTGATTAACTTGATGGAATAGTCTACAGTCATTTAAAAATGGATAATTATGGAGACATATGGAAAATAGGCAAATGTTTATAATGTAATATTAAGGTAAAAATATAAAGTATATGTATACTTGAAAACATGTAAAAATTGTGTGTACATAAAAACAACAAATTAAAAAGTAAAGCTCAAAAGCAATAGTCACTGTTCAAGGGACATGGAATAATTGGTGACTTTCTTGATTTTATATATACTCATGGTGTTTACAACAAAATTAGAAATTAAATATTCCCAAAACATACCTATGAACAAATATCTAGAAAGAAATGCAAGGATTCTTATTCTGCGTCCCTCCAAGCCTCCCTTTGGAGGAGATCAGTGGTGATTATGTCCATGTTTGTGGGAAGTTGTTAAATTTGTCAAAAGCAGACAAAATACTGTAAATTTTATGATTCACTATAACACACCACCATCTAGAAAAGCGGTTCTCAACCTGTGGGTCGCGACTCCTTTGGCGATCAAACGACCCTTTCACAGGGGTTACCTAAGACCATCCTGCATATCAGATATTTACATCACGATTCACAACAATAGCAACATTACAGTTATGAAGTAGCAACAAAAATAATTTTATGGTTGGGTCACAACATGAGGAACTGTATTTAAAGGGCCAGACGGTTGAGAACCACTGATTTAGAAGGACATACACTGAAATGTCTACTGTGGCCTCCTCTAGGAGGTGAGATTGTAGGGGATAATTTTTTCTTCTTTATACCATTTTTAAACTTCGTGCTATACACATGTATCCATTTCTAATTCTCTTTTAAAAAGAATTGTATAGGTCAATTATTACTAAATTAAAATACTTTAAAATAACAGTCTTGGCAACTGACTGTAATTTCATCAGAAAAATAGCACAGCTTTCTCATATCGTTTATTCTACACTCAGAGTTCACTAATTTTGCTCCTTTGGCTACACTTGTCAACAATTATAGCTCATGTTAATAGTTCAAAAATGATTGAGAATATACCTATCTATAGTTTATACATAAGCCCAATACTTATATATACAGATATCACTGATCAATGAATTCATATCAAGGAAGAAATGCCATTCACAATGACTTTATTATAAGGATTTAAATATACTTTCCTCAAATAATATTTCTTACTGTGAACTTCAAAGTCAAATAGAAAAATATAAGCTTAAAAAATTAGTCACATTCCCCAGCAACAGAATGATAAGAAAAATAATCTTAAATTGTTAGGTACAAATACATAATGTTAGCACCAGAAATAATTACTTTTATTAAGAACATTTAATACTTTTAAAATGTTTTATAAAAAAAGTAAATGAAATCTTGAAATCTGAAAATGCAATGAGGTTGAAAAAAACTACAAAATATCAGAAGTAGGAAAAAAGAATAAATGAATTGAAAAGAAGCAAAATAAGAGTCAAAATTTAAAATTCCTTAAGGGGAAAAAATGATCCCATGATAGGAAGACTTAAAAATTAAAAACAAATTTTAAGCCAGGCATAGTTAAGGAAAGTCCATAGGAATAGATAAGGACAAAGAACAAGGAATAATACATCTGCTAGAAGAAGGCCAGAGCTATTAGGGAAGAAAAGAGAATGTTACCGGATATAGCAAAAAAAGTTATATTGAAAATTATTAACTGAAGTCTTTAATAACTAGAAGGGATTTAATCTATTTGTTACGGTTTTAAAATGTAGGCCTACTATGAACAGATAGGATTCTATGAACATCTTGTATGTTCTATCGCATGAGTATTAAAGTGAGAAGAGCCCTAAGCATCAGAAAGCAGATGAATAGATTCGCCTTCTCAAATTTGATTGCCTAAAATTGAGATCATGATGCCCAATCTCCTGGCATGAGTGTGGCACAGGGTTAACTTATCCCATTGGTCTTCCTCATGTGAGCTAGCAAATGGCACACAGAGGCAAAGGAGCCATGCTCTCCCTACAGTTGGCCGTCTTCTGCCTGTACCAAACATGATTTTTATCCATGAGAGCCATTTCTTCCTCAAAAGAGCTCACCAAAGTTGTCATCCTTCCCATCAGCAGCTCCACTGGGCTCTGGGGGATGACATCCAGACATTTCAACTCAAAAGCTGCTTCAGAAGGGAGTTATTAAAATTCAAATGAGCTGGGCATATTGAAGAAGAAACAGTCGTTTGCATGCACACCTCCACACTGGGCCACCCCTTCAGTCCCCGAGAGCAGGGCCTGGTTTTGTTTTTGTAAATGGGCTTGGGAGACTGAGGTCAGCCTCCCACGGCCCCCACTCCTCGGGGTCATCATTAGTAATGTGTGAGGCTGAATAGATTTTCCTCTGAATCTAGTCAGCAAACCTGACAGGAAGGCAGCCCTCTCCCACAACCTGAAAAGCGCCAACAATCTGACTGGTAACAGGGCCTTTTTTCATACTTCATTTATCTGTTTCAAAACAGCGTTCAGGAAGGCCGCAATGACGTCGCCGAGGGCAGCCCCCTGGCTTCTCAGGTTTGGAGCGAACGCTCCCTGCTATGCCACGACTGCATGATCATAAACGTTACATTCAACTAAGAAGGTCCCACAGGCTTCAGAGAAAATTCATTTCTGCCAAGAACTATGGCTCTGGGAAGCCAAATGACATTTTATTCACTGGGAAAGAGTCTATCTTTCATTTGACCTTAAGAATTTTTTTTTCTCATGGAAATTGTCTCACATTATCACCATTTAAAAAATTTATAAGCTATCAGGGAGCGACCAAACAAAAAATTGAGCAAAAATATATATCCCTGGAATTATCCTAGCCATGGAAATTTTAGATGCTCCTTTAGTAAAAATATAATTTTTTATTTCTGAAGACATCTTTATTAGCATATGTACTTCATATAGACTTGATGGATGGTGCTTTAAACAATGAACTTCGCATTATGAGTAATATATGACATGTTTAGATATAACTGTATCATGTACAACAGTGACATAACCATGTATCAGTTTCCACTGAGGACCCGTGAAAGCAAATCACGCTAACTCAGGACCCTAGGAGAACAGCACAATTTCTAGAACTGCAGAAACTAAAGGAATTCATCTCCAAGCTCTGAAGGGAGTTTCTAATCTGGACGCGCCAGGGGTTTCTGGGCCCAGTGGGAAATCAGATGACGTGACCTTTACCATCCCTTTCAATGGTTAAGATTTTATTCTTCCACATCTTCATGAATCAAACTCGCTTCCTTCAGATTTCTTCATGTTCATTTGTTTAAAACCCTTTTCCCCCTAAAATCGAGATGGCCTTGTGATACAGGCACCGGCTTCACCCAGACTGACCTACCCTGCCCAAGGAGGAATGGAACCAGCCAACACCAGTGGAGGGTTACTACATGAATGAAACTAGTTCCTGAGCTGTGACGTGTTCAGTTCGAATCCATTTTCTCCCCACAGCACTGAACAGTATGTGTATCATTAAAGAGTATTTATTTAATAAGTTAGATGGCATTCTTTTGGCTCCAGTTAAAACAAAAGGCACTCAATCTCCGTGTTCAGATTGCCCGTGTTCTAATTTGGGCGACAGGAAGAAAGAATCCCAAAGGACAAATGTTTGCAGAGAAAAAGAACATGAGCTAAAAATAAAAGCTAGAGCCAGTGATTCCAACAACACAGGGTGATCATACAAGGTTCAGGGGAAGACCCACTTCCCACTCAGGTCCTGAAACACAGACATCACCCAGGCCTGTTTCCTCTCTTTAGGTGACACTCACTTGAAACTGACAGGAAAGTAATGTGTGCTTGTTCCTTTGAAATCACGGATGGAAGATGAAGAAAGGTCTTCACAGAGCACCCCTCCCTCTCGCCCCACCAGGTCAGATAACGGTGATTCTTGGAGACTCTGCACCGTGCGTGGTTTCTGAGCCACTTACTGTACTTGGGATCCCCGTCCTCACTATTGCAAAGATGCTCTAGAGCAGCGGTTCTCAACCTGTGGGTTGCGACCCCTTTGGGGGTCGAACGACCCTTTCACAGGGGTCACCTAAGACCATCGGAAAACACATATGTAATTACATATTGTTTCTGTGATTAATCACTATGCTTTAATTATGTTCAATTTGTAACAATGAAAATACATCCTGCATATCAGATATTTACATTACGATTCATAACAGTAGCAAAATTACAGTTATGAAGTAGCAACGAAAATAATTTTATGGTTGGGGGTCACCACAACATGAGGAACTGTATTAAAGGGTCGCGGCATTAGGAAGGTTGAGAACCACTGCTCTAGAGGAAGATAATCATCGCCCCTTCAGACTTGTGCTGTTTACTTAGATGGAAGCATGCTCAGCGCACACTCCTTACTTAATATGCAGAAGGAAGGATAAAACTTGAGAAATGTGTTTACTTGCCTTTTTTTCCTCCCGTAACGAAGAAGCCAATGGCTGCTCTAATAAAACTGCTTTCAGGCAAATAGCTATAGTCAGTAGGAACTGTGGAGACAGAAAAATGATCAAATTAACCAATGAACTTGGCGGGGCTAATGAAGGAAAGATAATGCTGCCAAATCAACCCAGAGACAAACCGGCGATGTTTACACCATTAATCTCAGCACAATTCTCTGTGGCTGCACCTAATTCTATTAAAGTGGCCAGCCTTGAAGTCATCACTTAGGCGAGGCCAGCTATCTAAAATGGTAGTAAACCTAGTAGAGTTTGGAAACCACAGAGAATGAATATTTTACTGAAGTGGTTAAAAAAAAAAAATCCTTGCCACATTGTCTCATCAATGAGCCCCAAGCCTGTGACTTCCTTAGTGATTTGATGGTGTCTGCCCGGCTTGCAGGCTGAGACCACCATTCTGGGAGCCACTTCAGGACATCACGAATCGGATATAGGAGCCATGAGATATAACAATCAGTATCAACAGCAACCCATCTCTTACTTCATGAGGCAGGGACTAAGGGACCAACATGGGCAAATAACCAGGTGCTGCTGACCTGGAACAGCGAAGGAGTGACATTTATGCTCGCTGAGTCCTGGGAGTTTCCAGGATTCTTTTCCTCCCAGAAAATTCCATCAGAAACAAGTAGCTGTACTTTTCCAGACATACAATCATTTTGTTCCAAAGAACCTGGGTGTAGAATGATTCACTATGACCTGACCTGAGTTATGTGGGCCAGACCACATCGCCCATAACGTTTAAAAACCCATGTAGACCTGGCTTGGGTGGCTCAGTTGGTTTGGCATCAACCCATGCACCAAGGGATTGCTGGTTCAACTCCCCGTCAAGGCACATGCCCAGGTTGTGGGCTTGATCCCTGGTGGGGATGTGCAGGAGGTGGGGGGTGTGCAAGAGACAGCCAATCCATGTTGTGTTCTCACATCGATGTTTCTCTCCCTTCTTCTCTAAAAATCAATAAACTATTCTTAACAAAAAAAGCCTATGTAAAAAAGCAAACATGCTATTGTACCAGGACCCTGTGAGAGCACTGCCCTTCAAAACCAGCAGTACCAAGGGTTTCCTCCGATGACTGAGTTTTCTTTCTTTTCTCCATTTTAATATGACAGCTGCCAGCTGTCTAAAGTTCATTATGTTGGGAATGCTGCGGAATAATGTTCTATTTCTGTAGCTCAGGAGTGATTGAAAGTGAGGGAGACAGTAATTACAGGGGCCTGTGTTCACGGTAGTGCTGTCCACACACTACCTGTCAGGGGATATGTGGAACTAGGTTTTAATGAGGAATCTTTGGTACCTAAACCCCTCTGGCCTGGGTCCAAGAGAGCCAGTGGGTCAAAATTCTATCAAGAGCGAGGAGCAGATACAGATCCCAGTACATTATAGTGATGCCTCCCAGAAAATCTTCAAGTACGAGCATAAATCAAGCATGTGGGAATTGCAAATATTCCTTATTGCTTGTTATCAAAAAGCTGGAAATAGAAAAAGCCTTGTTATACTAAGACCTAGAATTTCAGTTCCAGTCAATGAGACGCACAAGTTTAAATGCACTTATCCCATTATTTTCTCAAAAGCAGGGGCTAGAAGAACTCTAGCCATATGTGAAGAAACTTTTATTTTTTTTAATTTAAAAAACATTTTTATTGATTTCAAGGATGAAGAGAAAAAGAGAGAGAAAGAGAGAGAGAGAGAGAGAGAGAGAGAGAGAAAGAAACATCAGTGATGAGAGAGAATCACTGATCGGCTGCCTCCTGCATGCCCCCTACTGGGGATGGAGCCTAAACCCGGCCATGTGCCTTGACCGGGAATTGAACTGTGACCTCCTGGTTCAAGGGTCAATACTCAACCACTGAGCCAGGCTGGCTGTACGAGGAGGAGACTTTTAATGAATATGAGTAGTATACAAACTATGATTATTACATCTGGTAAAAAAAAAAAGAAAGAACTTTGTTCCAAGCTTCAGAGACCTGGTTCTTTTTTTTCTGGATTTGTCACTGAACCAGCTCTGTACATAAGTTACATAATGTTTCCGAGCCTCACGTTCTTCATCTGTAAAATACGAGGTTAGACTCAATGTCTGAACTGTTTTCTCAGGGAGGCAGAAAGGAAGAGTGAAAAGAGCATGGGCTTTGGAGGCCAACAGATCTGAGTTCAAACTGATGTCCGCTACTAACTGCCTTGTGACCCTGGGTAGGTCAGGCAGCCTTTCCACAGCCCATTTCCTGATGTCAAATTGGGGTGGTAATACCTATCCCCATCCCTGAAGGTTGTTGTGGAGACTAATGCTCTTAATAGTTCATAGCCCGAGTCAGCACCCCCCTTCCAGATCCAGTGTCCTATGGCTCTACTCTTACCGGAGGTTCTGCTTTGATTTGAGGACAGAGTAGACAGATGAAGATGTCCTAGAAGCCAGATTGCATTGGACTGAAGACCAATCACCCCGGACACACTGATGACCTATGGATGAAAATGTGACAGTTCAGTGATGGGAAATGATCCAAACTCAACTCAATAAAAGGCCACTCACAGAAAGTCACTGATCTTTTATGAGGTGGTGCCATGTCTGGTAACGAGAAGGTCTATGACAAGGTGTAATATCACCTGTCTAGTCTACTAAGTCTGGGATGATTTAGCCGGTGATCAACAAGTGTTGCTGAATGAACGAATGAGCGAATGAATGAATGAACGAGTGAATCAACTGATGATAGAAGAGCACAGTAGTGCTTGTCTCAGGTATCCCCGAGTCAGATAGGTCTCAAAATATTGTCAAAAACTGGAAAAAGAAAATCCAAAAGGTAAAAAGAGGTGATAATTTGTTTAAAATACCTCTAACAATGGAAGGAGATATTATTTTGTTCTCTTCTTTAAATAATTTTCAATTAATGCTTGATCATTCATAATAAGCATTTTTAAAATAGCTTAAATTATAGATTCTTCTCCCAAGTTAAAGCAACTTAAGTTTAAGTATTTTTTTTAGAATATTCATATTCATACAGGAAAAAGACAGTTTCTTCTGTTCAGAAATTGATGTTTGCTTTTGAAACTTGAATTACTAGAAGTTCTTCAGGTGTTATAATCACCAACATTTTACAAGATGAAAATTACGCTAAGTGACAAGACTAGGACACAAAGGTCTATGTGCAGTAAGAATACCGAATAGACAAATGAGATGCCTGAAAAGCAATGTGACAGACACTAGGGGCAGTCCTTCAGGCTGGGAGGACCAGCTGTGATATTTGTTCAGCTTCTTCCATGCTGTCTGTACCTCCAACTTTTATGCAATGATGATTAAAAAATAAAAATACTGAGTTATACAGTCATTTCTCAGCACATAACTATGCTCATTCTTCAGCCAAGGCTCACGCTGACAGTGACTTACCCACATCCTTATCTCAGTGACATGGGAACGGGTGCCTCGACTTGCTACTCAGACATCTGCCTGCCCTCTGATCACCATCCCCTTCTCCTCGCAGGGTCAGGTTTTGATTTTTATGGGAAACTAATGCCAACCTAACTCAAAACGCCAGCTTTCTTTTTTTTCCAGAGGAGTGTATGTCAGCAAATGCAGGGCCACAAACCATTTTCAAATGCCCTGAAACTCACCATCAGTAAACAGATTTCCTTATTTTCCAAGTAAAACAGTTTGTATCATGAAAGAGAAAAAAGACAAAAGGGGGACATCCCTGTTCCCACTGAAGGGCTTTACTTCCTCCTCTCACCTGTGTTAAGGCTCTAATGACTTCATTGAGTCTGGCTTGAAACTGAGAGGTCTGGATGGCTTCTGACTTCAGCTGAAAGAAAAAAAAAATTCACTCCAACATCCCCGAAAAAGCATATGATGACATTCCCAGTGGATGAGCTACCATCTCCACTACGCAGTCACTTATCACCATGTCCTTGTCTTTCAAAGTCGGACTCCACAGTGAGCTCCTGGAGAGCAGGGCCCAGGCTTTATTTCTCACTGATTTCCTAGCACCCGTTCAGGATGGCACGCAGCAGCCACCTAACACTCCTGAACTGTATAAACAAAGGAGGTCCTTAGAATTACTTACAAATTTACACATCTATGTGTCCACTATGGAAAACATTTTATCATTTTTTAAGAAATGTTTTTATTGATTTCAGAGAGGAAGGGAGAAGGAGAGGGATAGAAACATCAATGATGAGAGAGAATAATTGAGCAGCTGCCTCCTGCATGCCCCACACCAGGGATCGAGCCCACAACCAGGGCATGTGCCCTGACTGGGAACGGAACTGTGACCTTCTGGTCAATGCTCAACCACTGAGCCACGCCGGCAGGGCTGGAAAACATTTTAGAGTGAAAAACAAAAAACAAAAAAACAAAAATGTACTTAGATACTAACTTAAACATTACAGATGTACAATGGAGTTTCTTATGAATGACTTCGGTAATTTCATACGATTCATTAACTTTTCTCAGGCAGGGAACTTTGTAGCAAGTACATTAAGTTGACTAGGTTTAATTCCTACAAATCAAATAAAATAAGGGGAAAAAATCTCTATACAAAGAATTCCCAGCAAAGAACAATTTTCTGCCCTGGCCGCTAAGTTAGTTGAGTGGCCTCCCAAGCACCAAGAGGTCACCAGTTCAATTCCCGGTTGGGGCACATGCCCGGGTTTTGAGCTTGATCCCCAGTAGGGGGGTCCAGGGGGGAGCCGATTGATGTTTTTTTCTCTCTCTCCCTTTCCCTTTCTCCCCCCCCCCCCAAATCAATAAAAAAACCTTTTTTAAAAAGAACAATTTTCCATATATTAAAGTCACTGCAAAACCCAGTGTAACCATTATGGTGAGCATATATTCTTCTGTCCTCAGCATACTGAGATGCTAGGTATTCTGCTCTTGCTGTGGCTAGGTACACATTCAGATTTCTTTCTCTCTTTTTACCTGCATTACATCCCCTTCCGAGCCTACCAAGGCCACCATGCCATGGAGAGCTGCCAAGCAAAGCATTGTGGGAGAGCCCTGAAAACAAAGAATATGTCATGAGGGAAACAGTCCTTGGGTTTGAATTCTAGAAAACTTATTATATCATAGAGAAATTAATGGTCAAAATGGTACTAAATGGGTAGGGTCAACATAACCTGTATCACTGAACCAAAAATGGCCCCAGACTTGAATAAAGCTATAGGCTGAAGTTGTTAGATCCTAGGTGGCTTCTTCTTGTTTTTTTTTTTTTTTTTTTTAAAAACCACAATGTTGTTTAAAATTAAAACATTGGCCAAATAACCAGTTTTAAAAAAACTATCATAGTTGACAGGATGTATCATGTATAAGGGTTGAAAAGCACACGTTTCCCTTTCATTTGAAATCACCCATTCTTTTATTGTTAAGCTATATACCTGAGCAGTTATCTACAAATGGCCCAATTAAGTAGCCCTTTTCCTTTACACAAAACTAAAATACCATGCAGGCGGCGACCTCTACCTCTGCTAGGACAATCCTGATCCAGGCAGGGAGCAGCTTGCTGCCCAAGTCTTCGGCTTTTCCATGTCCGCACACAGACAAACCATGGACTATGTTGCCTAACGCCAAGGCAAAACCTGAAGTCTGTTACAAACCAACAGAAACAAGGGGTAAGGAAAGGGAAGAATGTTTACATATCGCAGCACAAGCACTTCCTGGGGCTCCCCCCGCCCCCCTCACCCTGACAAGTTCTTTAGGCATCTGAAAATCAGGGAGTGGCAGATTTTAAAAATCTAGACTTTGCTTTGCAACAGAAGCTATAGTCTAATTGCAAGGGAGTCAGCTGCAGTGAGTGGTTTATTTGAGCCAAATAACACGGCACTATTGAGCTACGTGGCTCAAATAATCCACATTTCAGAATGGATTCGAGTGAAAATACCCAAGTAGATCGCGCAAGCTGTCAACTCCCAAACAAGAAGAGAAAATGTCTCATAATGAGCACTGCGTACGTAAACTTCTACATTTTGATGTTGCAAACCCCACTGAACATGAGCAGGCAGATAATCATAAAGTAGTAACAATACCAAACAATATACATTTAAAACCAGTGAATCCTGAAAGAACCCACTATGGCCAATATTGAGACTTTAGAGAAACCTTAAAAAAAACAAAACACTACCACCAGCAATGAGAAGACTCTAGAGCATGTGTAATCAGACAGAGCATTTTTCCCCTTCAATTTTTAAAGTTGTGGTAAAACACATATAACATAAAATTTACCATCTTAATCATTTTTAACTATGCAATTCAGTGGTATTAAGTGCCCTCACATAATTGTATAATCAATCACTACCATCCATCTCCAGGACTCTTTTTATTTTGCAAAACTGAAACTCTATACCCATAAAACAAGAACTCCCCCTTCTCCCTCCCCCTGGTGACCACCATTCTATCTTCTATCTCTATGAATGTGATGACTCTAGGTGCCTCATATAAGTAGAATCATACAGTATGAGTCTTTTTGTGGTTGCCTATTTCACTTAGCGTGATGTCCTCAAGATTCATCCCTGTTGTAGCATAGGATTTCCTTTCTTTTTAAGGCTGAATAATATTTTAGAGGTAACATTTAAGGGTATTTAATTTAATTTACAGGCATTTAATTTTTCCTATACCTATTTAGTCTATATTCTTTGCCCTTGTATTTGCTAAGGTTTGACCTCAGCAGAGCCCTATATGTATTCAACTTGAAAAGGCTATGTACTCTCTCCAACCAATTAAAAAAAAAAAGTCTACCGGAGGACATAAGGAATGAGAGAAAAAGGCCCCTGTGATTGTTGGCTGTAGCTGTGAGACGGGAGAATAGTTAAGCTCCTCAGTTCTGGGCGTGAAAAACATCCCACTATCCTCTAATCAGAGTAAGTCAAGATCAGGGCTGAGCAGCAGCCTGAGACCCACAGAGGGAGGAACCAGGGCGCCTTCCCACCTGCTGGTTGCTCTCTACCAACTGGCGGAGCCTGTTCATCGTGTCCTCGGCCTCCGCAGCCTCGATGATGCCGGCACTGAAGGCCGCTGTGCACACGCAGCTGAGGGTGTAGGCCAGGACCTGGGAGAAAAGACAGCAGGACAATGTTTCTTCACGAGGGAAAAGAAAAGAACAGGTTTAATTGACACAAATATTCGGTCAAACTTCTCCCCAGTAAGGAATGGATTTAAGTACGCCTCCCACAGATGGGCATTGCTTCGCTGCTCACTTGTATTTCCTAACAATGTTACGAGGTGGGCATCATTATTCCTACTCCATAGATAAGGACGTTGAGGCTCAACTACACAGAGCTAGCAAGTGACAGGAGCGAGATTCAAAACCAAAGGCTCACCAATTCAGGACACACCATCTATATGCGGTAGAAGCTGGTTTTCATCACAGTGGACGTTACTAATTGCCACAGGTCTGCTCCAAGGCCAAGCAGCGGAGGGATAGAGACGTGGCTACGTTAAGATCCCCCAGTAGCAGCAGTGGAGCAGAATGGACCACGACTGAGGGCTTTAGAGTCAGATAAATTGTGTAAAATAGAGATAATACTCCCTACTTCCTAGCACTCTAAGATAACATAATAAGTAAATGAATACATGAACAGATTACAAATAAAAATGCTGGGAGTAGAGACGGAATACTCAGGTGTATATTCCAAATTGATCATTTACTGGCTAAGTAACGCCAGGCAAGTCAAACAACCCATTTGAGCCTCAATTTTTGCAAATCGTAGTTAATCACCCCCTCCCTGTTATCTTGCATTTTCATGATGAAACCCTCCCTTACAAAGACACTCAAGCCAACGTGGAAATGTGCATCTCCTAACACTGGCTTATTCGGCCGGAAAAGAATAAGTGGTTTCTAAGGTAGAAATTGGATAATAAAACATGAGAGGGGAGAAAAACAAAACAAAACGAGTGTCCAAGGCCTTATACATCAAAACATCAAGCGGTCAAATGCCTCAATTAGGAAAACCTTGCTTTCATTTGTTAGCCAAAGTCCTCCTTGGCGGCAAAATTTTCTTTTCTCCTTTTGCTTAAAAAAATATGTCCTTCTGAATCATGCTCTGCTTTGAAAGTGGCAATGTGGGGCATGTCTTAGAACAGTGGTTCTCAACCTTCTGGCCCTTTAAATACAGTTCCTCATGTTGTGACCCAACCATAAAATTATTTTCGTTGCTACTTCATAACTGTAATGTTGCTACTGTTATGAATCGTCATGTAAATATCTGATATGCAGGATGGTCTTAGGCGACCCCTGTGAAAGGGTCGTTCGACCGCCAAAGGGGTCGCGACCCACAGGTTGAGAACCATTGTCTTAGAACAAAACTTCAGCCCTCTGTGCAGTCAGAAATTCACCGACTCAACCAGCCCCACGCCTGAGAGGAGGGACCGCGCAGGGACACAGCGGCCTTTATGCTCCTCAATAGCTCCTGCTCCAATGGGAGGGAGAGTCTGGCCAGGCCAAGAGGTCGTCTCTGGCTCCTTCCAGCGAGGAGCACGGGCCCGGCCGCACCTGCGCAGGACAGACTCCCACACCCGTGGCCAACACTCACAGGCCGCGTCACATGAACTGCAAGTCTGCATGTTTCTGCACCACAACAGAAAAAGCTCTTCATTTAATGTGGTGACGGGAATCTCTTCAGTGATTCTCATGCTGGCTGACATTTAAAAAAGCAAATGCCTTTTCGATCTGCAGTTTCTTAAGCTATTTCCTGGCCACTTTTTTCTTTTTAAAGTGACATGGGCTTGGGCCTAATTCTACCTCTCTCCATTTAACCCCCCTCCAGAAACCGCAGCGCTTCTTAGAAAGTGCCTGCTCGTGCTGCTGACTCGGCAGTCTGTATTCACTCCAGGCGCTTATCTTACTTGCCACATTTAAGTCCAAGTTGATTTAAACAGCTGCACAATTTGAAACCCTTATGATCTATTATAGGTGGCTTGCCACTCGGATTTTCTCCTTATCCCACTTGAGGGTGAGGAAGAATTTAATTCCAGGGTCACCAAAATGTGAGAAGCAGAAAATAAGCAGCAACATGAAGCAAAAGCCGGGAAAGGGAAGGAAACCGGGGCCTCGCCTCCTACCTCCTGGAAGGTCCTGCTCTGGTTCCCGCTGTCATCGAGGTACGCGGACAGCTTCCGCAGCGACGCGGCCACGTGGACGCGCGACTCCGTTTGGCTGCTGTGGCTCATGAGGGACAGAACCAGTCCAACTCCCAGGATACAGCCCGTGCTTGGAGGCCAAAAAGACGAGGTGTTAAAAATCACAGAAGTCCGCGCTTCACCTTTCCCAGGAGTTTCCAGTGCTCCACAGGTTGGGGTGAGGGCTGGATTCGAATTCTGCTGCCTGCTCTGTAAGCCTGTCCCACAAAACACCACAAGTACACACCCTCCCTTCTCAAAAGGCAACCTTTACAAAACCACAGTGAGGTACCATCTCACACCTGTCAGAATGGCTATCATCAACGAATCAACAAATGACAAGTGCTGGAGAGGATGTGGAGAAAAAGGAACACTCGTGCACGTGCACTCCTGGTGGGAATGCAGACTGGTGCAGCCACTCTGGAAGACAGTATGGAGTTTCCTCAAAAAGTTAAAAATGGAACTTCCATTTGACCCTGTGATCCCGCTTCTAGGAATATATCCCAAGAAACCAGAAACACCAATCAGAAAAGATAATGTGCACCCCTATGTTCATAGCAGCACAATTTACCATAGCGAAGATTTGGAAACAGCCTAAGTGCCCATCGGTAGATGAATGGATTAGAAAACTGTGGTACATCTACACAATGGAATACTATGCTGCTGTAAAAAAGAAGGAATTCTTACCATTTGCAACAGCATGGATGGAACTGGAGAGCATTATGCTAAGTGAAATAAGCCAGTCAATGAAAGAAAAATACCACATGATCTCACTCATTTATGGATAATAAAGACCATTATAAACTGATGAACAAAAATAGATACAGAGGCAGAGCAGTATCTAACAGAGTGTCAAACTACAGCGGGAAGGCCGGGGAGGGTTGGGGGCGGCGGGGGGGGCGGCTAAGAGATCAACCAAAGGACTTGTATGCATGCATATAAGCATAACCAATGGACATAAGACACTGGGGGGAAGGGGAGGCCGGGGGAAGGTCAAGGAGGGAAAAAAAAGGAGACATATGTGCTACCCTTTTAATATTTTAAGCAGTAAAACAAAATTTTAAAAAAAGGGCAACCTTTACTACAAAACAGGTGTTCGTGGCCCATGCTAGTGCTGTGTACCCACTGGAGAAAAACAGACAAGTAAAATCACGAAATAGCTGGACTTAACATTCCATGACGAGGGGAGGAGGAGGCATAAATAGCAGTCAAGCCAGCCCCATCGCTGCACTGAGAAGAGCTGTGGTACCCCCACCCCACCCCCATGTTGCATGCACTGCGATGAACCACATAAGGAGAGAAAAGACGACATTTAAGGATTTGAGCCGAGGAGGTCTCACTAACAGCAGGACGGATCAGTGCCAGGCCTGGTTCCCAGGTCCTGCTTCGTGCTTCGTGTTTCCTAGTCAACTTCAGCAAGTGGAATTTCTTTCTCGGAGGAACTGGATTCGCCTGTGCACAATGACCTTAATCCTCTCCTCCCCTCTGATCTCTCGGAGTACCACCGGGTCAGGGGAGAAAAGGGACAGATGACAGGCTTGTCAAAAGTTACCCCGAGTGACAATTCAATCGGGACCCTGGGCTTTTTGTGTCCGAGTCCTCCTGAAAGAATACACACCCATTTAAAGAAACGAATCCTTTTCCCAGAACGGCTCGCTAGTATGATAAGAGAATGCAGCTGTGAGGTCATTTCTTACTTTATAAGAAAAGGTTTTGTCTTTGTTGCTGTTTTTCAAATTGAGGGGAGGCTGAGTTTTCCAGCAACCGCCCTGGCTCGGGTCTGGCTCGCCTCTCCCCAGGGCGGCTGCTGGGGAGGCCGGCTCCAGGGCCCTTCTCCAACCACCCATTTCCGCGCCTGTGTCCTGTGTCACCCGGCGTCTCTCTCCTTGGCTGGCCTCAAGGACCTTCGAGTCGTTTCATGAACGTGCTAGTTATTTCCCCCAGCACCTGTGTGCGAATGGAGCATCCACATGGGAGAGAGACGCCCACAGGTCGGGGATGCTACAGGGTCTGCTCAAGGTCACGCAGGGTGTTTCCAGCAGAGCGCGGCCAGACGGTGCTTTTGTTGTTGTTGTTGTTGTTGTGTTGTTGTGTTGTGTTGTGTTGTGTTTTTAATTCCCAGCCTTCTGGTCCATCCGCCAAACCCCAGCCCCTCTTGGTGCCTTGCACGATGCCATGAAGGCAACATGGCTCAAGTGGGTGTTTCTAGGTTCCACTGCCTATCAGCCTGGCGTTAGAAAGTCCTTTGTGAAGAAGGGACTGCAGGGTCACCCATCATGAGCCAGGCGGAGATGCCGGTGCGGCGAACATGCTAACATGAAGTTAACAGCATCAAGCACTTCCAACCCGCCACCTCGGCACGGAGCCCGAGTCGCCTGCTGTCGGGACAGAGCAGGCTTCTGAAGGAGGGGCTGCTCCCATTAGTACAGATTCACGTTTCTCTTCTCAGTTAGAATCTAAGGGCAGTTTTTCTGGCTGTCTCTTTTTTTTTAAAATATTTTTATTGATTTCAGGAAGGAAAGGAGGAAAGAGAGATAAACACCAATGATGAGAATCACTGATCAGCTGCTTCCTGCACGCCCCACACTGTGTATCCAGCCTGCAACCCGGGCATGTGCCCTGACTGGGGATCGAACCATGACCTTCTGGCTCATAGGTCGACGCTCAGCCACTAGAGCCCCGCCGGCTGGGCCTGGCTATCTTTCTATATGATGCATATACAATTTGGATAGGATTATCCCAAAGATATAGCTAGACACAATGTGATTAACACTTCGGAAATTCTGACTTTTGTTCCCTCTTTGACTATGTAATTGCTACTTCTGCTTAAGATTTCAAATGTGACTTCCTCAGGGACACCTTCACTGGCCCAGCGGGGAACCTCTTTCCTATTCTCCCATCGCACCCTGTACTAATTTGCTTCAGACAATTTTAATTATAAATCCTCATCAGAATGAGGATTATTTGGGGGACTGTTTAATTACCATCCACCTCATTCACCAGCCTGCATGCTCCATGCCATGCGGGTGGGCGCCTTTTCTGTTTTTTCCTCACCACCATGTCTGTGCGCCCAGCACACTGCTGGGTGGGGACAGGCATTCAACTCAGACCCACTGAACACTAGGAAGTGAGCAAATGCAGAGTTTCAAGGGCGTCTGAAGTGGAGAAGAGCTACCCAAAGGAAAGGAACAACAAAAGAAAACCAAGACTTGGTTTCTTTGTTTGGTTGGAGGCAAAATTTCTGAGTTATAAAATTCACGGAGTATACCATCCAAGATTCAAGCAAGAAATCTTGATTTCTATTTCCTGCCAGACCAATTTAAGAAAAAGGGGTATCAGGTTCATGTGGAAAAAGGGTTCTTCCCAAAGCTCACTTGAGTACTGGGGTTCATCCTTTTCAATAAATAGGTGGTTACCCAAATTTTGCTTTTGGGGCTATTTTGGGCGCAGAAAAATCCTTCTCCCCTGGACGGAGGCTCCTCCTTTACCATCCCCAGGCATATGGGCACAAAGGCTCAGAAGAAAGAGACCCCGCTTTCAGTTCACATTTACCTAAATGTTATCACAGCATAATTAGTCTTAGGCAAGGTTACCACTCATGAACGATTCTATTCATTGCTCCAGTGGTAATTATTTAACTGTTGTAACACAGGAATATATAACCCACCTATGTATACATGTGCCAATGTAAATATGTTAGAGTGTGGGCACCCACTGACCTGCTAAATTGCTTCCTTCTGCTTCTTCTCATTTTTCCAGCATGCAACAGGAAGGTAGTTCTAAACCTTTATTCCTGATGTTTCCTTCTGCTTTCCAAATCTTCTATATTTTAATGTGTTTATTTTTTTGTCCTTGGTGAATTAAGATTCTATATTTTAATGTGTTTATTTTTTGTCCTTGGTGAATTAAGATTCACCAAGTGCTTAGTTCAGCATTTCTACACTTGATCTCCCCCTAGCTTCCCTTTGAGAAGTCTGACAGCTCTAAACCGAGAACAACGGGCAGAGGTAGCTTTCACATCTTTCTGTTCATTGAAAACAGAAAGGAGTTAAGTGTTGGTGTCTCAGACAGATGCCCTGGCCGGTGTGCTCAGTGGTTAGAGTGTAGGCCTGACCGAAGGGTCTTGGATTCAATTCCTGGTCGGGGGCACTTACTCGACGTGTAGCTATCACAGCAGTGTTTTTCTCTCTCCCTCTATCCCCCTCCCTCCTCCTCTTCCACTTTCTGGAAGAAAATATCCTCAGGTGAGGATTAACAAACAACAAAACACCCCCAAATCAGACAGATAAAAACAAGCTATACTAGTATTAGGTATAAAATTGAGGTTTTGGAATTGCCAACGGGAGTCTTGTATGAGAATACTAACAGCCCTGGCCAGGTGCTTGGCTGGTTGGAGAGTTGACCCCGACACCAAAAGGTTGTGGTTTGATTTCCGGTCAGGGCTCATACATAGGCTGCAGGTTCAATCCTGGTCATGGCGTGTATGGGTGGCAACTGATCACTGTTTCTCTCTCACATTGATATTTATCTCTCTCCCTTCCTCTCTCTCTCAAAGCCAATGAAAACACATCCTTGGGTGAGGGTTAAAATAAGAAAAGAATATTAACAAATGATAAAGAGAGTTTGAGTTTTAAAATTATAGGCCCTATTATGACATTACTTATTTGAATGTCTTATCCAAGTATATTAAAATATCACTACCAAAAAGAAATTTTGTGACTTAAAAGCTATGCAATTCTCATATGTGTGTTGCCACATCAATTGAGATATAAGGCTGTGTATTTTCTAAAATTACCCAGAGATGAATCTTCAATTCCTCAGTTTGCCATAGGCTGTCCTGCAGATTAAGTACTAGGCCGTCTAATAATTAGTTCTAATAACAGTTAACATTCGTATAGCACTTTGCCCTTTACAAAGTGCTATACAAATATTGTATTTGTGAAAACTCAATAGTAATTAACCAAAGCTTAGGTGGATAGCATGACCAGGCCTGTGAGGACTGCAATGGCACCATCATTACCACTAGATGGCAGCAACATGTAAGTGATGGGACCACAAACACAGACCAGCCCAGGTGCTTGGTTCTCCCAGCAGGGACATGTCCATTAAATCCAGGAAGCGTGGTGAATTTGCTCTGGGTGAATTCTATCACTTGAGGTAGCACGCTCCCGGATCCATTAACTACCTCCTGGTAACGCTCCCACCATTTCACTGGAGGGAGGACTGCCCTAGACTTCTGCAATCTCATTAGACAGGGATACTTTATGCCAGGAGCCAGGCATTCAGGCCTGAGACTAGACATTTTTTTTTTTTTAAATGGCAAGCAAGACCCGCATGTCAGAGAAAAAGAATAAACACTGAACATTAAGGGTCAACCTTTCTTTTTTTTTCTGATTTTAAAAAATATTTATTTTATTTCCCCATCCTCTTCCCCTTCCCCTTTGGCAACCATCAGCTAGCTCTGTATGTCGATGGGTCTGTTTCTGTTTTGTTTATTCATTTGTTTTGTTTTTTAGATTCCATATATAAGTGAAATCATACACGTATTTCTCTGTCTGATGTATTTCACTTGGCATAATGCTTCTAGGTCCATCCATGTTGTTGCAAATGGCAAGATTTCATTCTTTTTTGTTGTGAGTAATATTCCAGATTTCTCTCGATTGAAATGTTCTCAATGTTGTACAATCCAAGAGAGGAAAACGACTTTGAAGTCAGACAACCTAGGGTTTCTCTTCAAGCTCTGCCACTCATTGTGTGACCTTGAACCAGGCTCCTATTGAGACTCACTTTCTTCATCAGTAAACCAAAATGAAACTGACTCCTACTTTGGTGTCAACATTTAGGGTGTAATCGAGGCTGAATTCCATGGGAAAGGGATGTGAAAATGCCTCCAACAATTTGTGGCTACTCAGTAAGTACTAATTAAACCTCAAACCCGAGAGGGAACAACATACTAAGCACTGCCACCCACAAAGCATTAAACATGACAAAATACTAAACTTCATTAATGAGAGGAATAACGGGAGTTTTGAGAGGATAAAGAGAGGGTTCCTTGAAGGGCCTGAGTTTCTAATTGGGTCCCCGAAGACAAGCCAGATCTTCCTAAATGAACAGGAAATTTCTGATGACCCTGTTCTACCCGACTCGGCAGGGTCAGCCCCTATCTAGCCCTCCTTCCGCTCCCAAATGCAGTTGCTCAATCAAGTTTTAAAAAATAGTTAAGAAGGTAAGAATCAAGAAAGAAGTAAGAGTAAAGAAATAAGAATCTTATTAAGATAAAAAGTTCATTTTAAAGTTAAATATGCTTAGACATATTTAGTTCTTACACGTGTAAAGACCCATATTGTGGATAATTCCGCTCTCCCCATGGTCCTCCTTACTTTCAAACAACCTTTCTGGAAAGTAATGAATATAATACTTGAAAGTCATTCTTGGTAGTTTCAACTGGCTGAAAGTTTGGAGCATCTTAATCATAAAATTTCCCCCAAGCTATGATGAATACCTTTAGGGGGAAGGCAGAAAGGAGGCAGGAGGGAGGGAGGGAGGGAGGGAGGGAGAGAGAGAGAGAACTCAGCTTACTCCTTAGTTATAAAAGGCAACACCACTAATGCACAGCTTAGGCTCAAAACTCTCAACTTTCCATGGCTCTATACCATCCATTAAACTGGGTGGGTATCAATGGTTCTTACCCAACCTTAGCCTGTGTCTGAAAGAAGGCCTGTCATGACCACCTACTATGTGAACATCTGATTTTGTTTACTCATGATGAATACTTGATACGTGAAGCTGCTTCTACCATTTACTCTTTTGTTGCTTGGAACAAACAGGCTAGATGGTATAAATGTAATTTCAGATCATAAATTCCTAAAGGCCAGAAATGCAAACCCTGATTTAAATGCCCACAATAGCAAAGAGTAAATGAATTCATAAGTTGGGGGGGTTAGTGCTTATAATCTGTTGAGTTTCCAAGTAATAATAAACCCCAGAGGATCTATACCTGAGGTTCTAAATATAACATGCTTAAGCACAAAAAGGTACAATGTAGTCCTCAACATGTCAATACTCCAGTGAGCCTAAGGAAACCGCATTCCTCCATCCCCCCCCCCCCCCCCCCCCCCCCCCCAGGTCACGAGGCTAATGGAAACACTAAGTATCTCACTAAATGAGTATGTTTAACGCTGGTCTTCGAGACATTCTCTTCTGATTATTCCTTTTCATTTTGTTATCTTTCATAATGGCAATGAGAAAATGCATTACATTTTAAAATATTAGTTTAATGGACAAAAATCATGAGGTCTGTGGGGTAAAATGGATCTATAAACATTGAGGAGGTGGGGAACCCTGGTGTAACCTGTATTTGTTTCCATTTTTGTTCCTCAGCCATTGGATTTCACAGGGGAATCTAAATCATGGGCCTAAGATTCTTTTAGTCCAAATTTAAAAAGTTTCTTTAAAAAGATTAACTCATGCACACAAGCCTCCAAACACATGCTTGATGGGAGATGCACAAGCCAGAGCTAAGGTATTAGCAACTGAACGACAGCCACAGAACGACACGTGCTGCTTTGTACCGAGGCGAACTATTGCCGAAACACTGCTTTCAGAACAGGTACGCTTTGAGTACAGATCTTTGGTGATTACTAAGAATTTTTTGCAAAGGAATTCAAGACCGGGTCCTGGAAATATTTCACCATAGAATACAAAGTTTATGGTAGAGAAACATCTAATCTCTAAGCACCTGCTAGAGAGGACATGGGATCGACATACTTGTGTTCAAGGCGGGGGTCAAAGCAGCAGTTCTCCAGGGCATCCAAGGATTTCATCAGCAGCAGGTTCATTTGGTGGCCGGAAACATCACTAGGGAAAGGCCACGGGGAAAAGGAGTTACTTAAAGGCACTCAACTGTCCCAAATACTTACTCTACAATATTTTGCTCTCAATATTCTACTGAAAATGCATTTACTTAAAAAACACATAAACGTAACAATCAATACTATTGACGATTCATATACATTTATTTTGTAGACAGAGAAACGGAGTCAGAATTTATTCAGTAATTGGGTTTCTGAACATGACAATTATTCGCAAGCCAATAAACACTGTTACTTTCGCATTTTCTCAGCTCATTAAAACTATTTTTATAATTGAAGTATAGTTGCCATAGAATATTATATTAGTTTCAGATGAACACCATAGTGATTCTACATTTATATACCTTAATATGTGATCCCTACAATAAGTCTAGTAACCACCTATCACCATACACATTTATTACCATATTATTGACTGTACTCTCTGTTCTGTATAAATACATTTATTTATAGCTGGAATTTTGTCCCTTCACCATTTTCAACCATCCCTTACCCCCCTCCCTCTAGTAACCATCAGTTTGTTCTCTGTTTCCATGAGTTCTTTTCTGCTTTATTTGTTTGTTCATTTTCTTTAGATTCCAGATAGACGTGAAATCATATGGCATTTGTCTTTATTTCACTTAGAGTATAATATTCCCTAGGTCATCATGTTGTCACAAATTTTGTCCATTCAAATTTAAATCACTAAAAAATAAAAACCAAAGTCAGAATTCCAAAAAAAGATATTTCTAAGTGCTAAAGGGGTTGTCGTCAGAATATTTAAAAAAAAACCATTAAGCTCCTATTACCAATAATGGTTCCCAATCTTTTTCATGCAAAGACTTACATTTGATTTCATGTCTCGATTGTGGAGGTTTTAAGTTCTACTCCTTCAGTTACACTTTTTTAAAAGGTGGGGGTGGGGGAGTCGGGGGTGTGGCGGGGGGACACCAGCTCTCTGTTTTCCTGTCTGTGGTAATTGATGCAATTTTGTCATTGGCTTGTATAGTAAAATAAACATAAAAGGTAGTGTTTTCAGGCAGAGCCGTGGGCTTTATCATCAACACTTGATTATCAGGGTCCCACATGTCAGGTCTGGTGCTGCTGCCTCCGCCTGCCGGGGGAACGCAGCTGGGAACCCGGCGCAGAGAGCCCTTCCCACGTCCTCAAACCAGGACTGCAGCCAGCGGTTTTGCTTGAGGTAAAGGATTAGATTTTGCAATGAAAACACACGCACACACACACACTTTTAATAGCTTTAACTAAGTAAGTTCTATTATAGTTGTTGGCTGGAGTAAAATATACTTAAATATGCTAAACAAATGCTGAAGTGCTATATCCTCTGGGAGTCATGATGGAAGCGAGCTTTGAAATAATATGCTTTCCTGAATGAATTCTAGGCCAGAATGTAAATTCAGGTGACTTGTCCATAAGCTTGACCAAAAAAATGGATTGACTGCCACCATTCTCTTTTACAAGGTGATTTTTCATTCTCGGGACCAGCACCTCGTCCTGAGGGGCTGTTTTGGGTTACTTCTCTGATGTCCTTGACTGGTCAGTCAATAGCCCTCAAAACATTTGCCTTCATTACAGAAAAATGGAAACTTTCTCCAAAAATATCATTATCTGATGACATTGTCATTCTCTAGCAAAATATGTTTTAGTATCGAAGGCACATATTTCAGATTCCTCTGCTCCAAGAAATAAGGAAGGTGGGAGCCAGGAGCTGGCTGACTAAGACACCAGCTAACAGGAGGATGCTATCAAACAGGGTCATTAAAGCCACATTAAGATCTGCAGCTACTCGGAGGGCACTGGGCCATGGGAAGAGCCTCCTGAGGTCCTGCCCCAGGGGTTCCTGCAGGTGCAAAGTCAGGTAAGAGCAGACAGAGAGGGAGGCAGCCTGGGCACCAGAGTGATGCTTTAGCTGAATCACCGTGGGTTTCTCCAGGCAGTGTGATTAAATGAACCACGAACGCAAGCCCTAAAACCAGCAGCGGCTCATCGAAATCTAATGAGAAAGGGAGCCAGGGCCAGGGGAGGATGAAATGAGTCGCCTGGAATGAAGCTGCCATGGCTCATTTTTAGTTGTAAAGCGTGTTGCTTGAAAAGATACTGAAGAAAGAGCAGGAACGCAGATGGTGAAAGAGCTGCCATTTGTCGCATAGTAGCAAAGGAGGGAAAACTCACTTTCAAGTTTTAACTCTTTAAAAATACTTTGTGTTCTGTCACACATACACACACACAATATGTTAACAGTCAACCACATGCAAAGGGCAACTTTTTGTTCATGTCCAGAACCAGGCCTACATAGACTAACACGGGTGAAGAGAACAAAATGAGCATTCTGGAAACGTTTCGTTTATTATCACAGAGACTAAGCCAACTCTTCCTAATTGTCTGACAGATGTTTCCAAGAGCTGAACATGATTATCTGAAATATGGTATTTCCCCAGATCAAAGGCAATTTTCATAAAGGTTTCCTTTATTGGTATTTGCACAAAACTCTGTAAATTACAAATGGAAACTTAACCACTGGTTTAAAACTGAAATCTAAATATAGCATCATGTCCTCTAATGTCTCCACATCAACACCATTTCTTGCCTTTGGACAGAGAGGAAGGTTGAACAATAGCTCACACCACACAGTGTGCCTCTCTCTCTCCTCCACTGCTGGACAATGGGGCTACATTCCAAGTCAGTGACATCTAAATATTCATGCTGTACCACACTACAATAAATCTATATAGACACATATATAAAAGTCTAAGATTGGCTATAAAATATAAAATAAAATGGACAACAAAACTAGATTCACATACAGGAAGATTTTCCCATTTAGTGGAATTTTCCACCTGGGTCTTTGAGAGTCTATTAGCTCCATTCACGGGTAAAGCTAGCAGGCCAAAAACCGAGCAATCAAACGGAATAAACTCCACAGTATAATATGCACAGATTAAGACTTTTTAAGGATTATACAACTGTAGCCAGGGCACAGGATAAAAGCAACAGTTAACACTGGGTACATGCAGTTCTCAGGCGATTCAAGGATTCCCACATCCTCAGGCACAAGGGACACCCCAATCCTCTCCCTCCGTGTGATAGTGATATCAATAAAGGATCAGCAATCATTTTAAGCTACAAACCAAAAAAAAAAAAAAGGCAGCTTTTCTTTATAGCACCATAGATTAGACTTTTCCTCATCTCTATTACACAGGTGTTTTCAGGGCTTTCAACTAAGCATGAAATGATGTTCCAGTAACCAATTACTTTAATAAGAGCAACCCTTAAAACACGTTAACATCTATGGGATGGAATTTAGAAAGACAAATTCACTCATAAAGCAGAACTCATGATCGAGGTGCCCGTCTCAGAAAGTTCAGCAAGCACGTACTGCTCAGATCAAACACCCGTGTGCGTGTGCGTGTGCGTGTGCATGTGTGTGCAATCCTCCACCGGCACCACAAAGAGGAAACGCAGGGCTGTGTTAACCCACTGTACCTGAGTTTCTCCTCACACAAGCGCGAGAGAAACATCCCCAAAGCGAGGCCCATGTGGATTTGCACGGCTTGAGACTCATCAGCGCTTGGTTTCCCAGGTAACCTGGCAGTCAGCATGGTCAGGATTTCCTCCACCTTCTCTTTGCAAGAGATAATGAAAACTGGCACGAGCAGGGACAAAGCCGAGGCGGCCGCGGAGCGGGCGATGGCACTGGCTGTGTTTTCCCCGGAATAGGATTTCTAGGACATGCCAAAGAAAGAAAACAGGGGGTTGGCCTTTTGTTTAAAACATGAAGGAAACACACCTATCACAAAAGCCCTCTGCAACAATACGGGCTTCTCTCGGATCCACTCCTGCCAAGCAAACAAGTAATTCAAAACATCAGTTGCTGTGTTTGTGTACAGGTCACATTTTCACTCCCACTGAAACAACTGGCTGCTAAACAGTCTGCTAACTAATAACATCCTTTTAAGTGTGAAAAAAACAAATTCTAAGTGCCTCCTTTTAAAGGGTGTGAATTCCCTCACTAGAAAGCCTGCAACATTTTCAGTTTGAAAGCCCACATGTGTATATCATGAAAAACCCAAAGTGAAGCTATCCAAGCTTGGAGAAACCACCCAGCCACGTTATAAATGTCCAGAAAGCCAGAGTCTTCCCGGAGACCCAGAAAGGGGTGGGGGAGGGGCCAGTTCAAGTTTAGCATGGAGGGACAAGTGTAAATTTAGCTCAGGGATCTATTGGCAGATCTCCCAAAATCTTTGGTGGGAACCCTTCCCAGTAGATGGATTATTTCCTGCAGGGGGCTAATTCCTTTTAATTAAAAAGGAAGTTGAAATCCGAAAAGCCTCTGGTTACAAAGCAATAACCAGCTATTGAAAATGAAATGGAGAGCTCTATATGTGCCTCCCTATATGCAATCACGGGGAAAGAAATGAGTAACAGCCCCAACACCATGACGGGGCAGCTGAATAGGAACAGCTTCTCTCGGGACCTCATGCTGGAGGGCTCCACCAGACATCATGCACACTTATCAACATGTCTCGAGTGGGAAGTCCGCTGACCACTCCTCCCTATTATCCACTTCAAATTTCCACACACGTCCTAAAGGCCATGTTGTCTCTTGTCTCCAAGCACATGAAAAAATGTTTTTAATTCTTTACTCATTCGCTCTCTAAGCTTTAGCACTTTAAGGGTAAAAATCAAGCATGTGCTAAGATGTTCTTTCAGTTGATATAGCACTATTGTAACGATAATACTGCTCAAAATGACCCAGCCCCTAGGTCACTGGAAATAAAAAAAAAAAGTGACTTTTGAAACAGGGCTTTGAAAAAGTATAACAATGCAAAAATCCCAAAGGTCAGAGGCAACCCTGACCTAGCAAGTAAGGAGACTATTGCTATTGGTTTGTGAGAACTACGCAGCAGGATTAGAAATCTACATGCTATGTGTCCTGCTGAACATCTGAACCGTGGAGCTAATGCGAAGACCTTAGCATAAGCTAAGAAAATATTCATCCATCATTAAGAAACAAGAACACACCCGACAGAAAACAAATCATCATAAAGAAAGTACTGCTGTGAGCAAAATCTACCTTCCAATGTAATCCTGCATTATCCTTGCTTTGTCCTCAAGTATAGTTAAAATTTTACTTTTAGGCCCTGAGCCCCAGATGAATACATACCAGGTCCTCCCCAGGGCAGGGCAGAGGCACATGGAGGAGACTTCACGCAGCGGAGTTCCAGGCTACATTCGTGATCTTAGCAACTGATCAGGACGTGTGCTATATTTTTATTCAAATCAACTCTAATCCTCTGCCACTCAGCTGATTGCCCCATGATCACTGTAATTCCCTAAACACTGGATAGCGATAAGGCAGAACCAAAACAATTCCACGCAGATACAGAAATAACGCGCTCACTACCGCCAATAAAGGGGAAAAGGAACCCAAACAAAAAAAGTGTGTTTTCACTTTGCTTCAGATCTTGGGATATAAGCATGAAGAAAGAGAAGGTGCTTAGGATCAACAATATGACTTTGTATTTATAAAGTATTTCAAAATTTTCAAAATATTTTCCCATAAATTATATAATTTCATCCTCACTTTTTTTTTTTTTTGTAAAGTTGGCAAGGCATTAGTTTTTACTTCATTTTACAGATAAGAAAAATAAGATGATGGGTTAAGTGTCAGGTCAACGGTAACAGAATTAATAAGGGACAAAGCTAGGGCTCCAATCACTACTGATAATATTGCTCAATCACCTCATTTTATAGACAGGGAAACAAGGGTCCTGAGAGATAAGGTGAACTGCCCAAGCTCACATACCCTGAAAAGGAAACAAAAAACTGTGACAAGAAATTCAGGGGCTCCATCTGCAGCCAGTGTTTATTTTACTATAACTGGAGCTCTTGCCTCTGACTACATGTTAGAATAGCCCAGAATGCTTCAAAGTGCTGATAACCAGGGCCTATCCCTGAACAAAGGTCAGAGGTAAGGCCTACACATCAGTGTTTCTTGTTTAAATTATATATATTATATATTATATACTATATACTATATACTATATTATATATTATATACTATATACTATATACTATATTATATATTATAATTTATACATACACACACACACACACATATATATATGTATATGTATGTATGTGTATTTACGATTCCCATCATGATTCTAATGTACATCTAAGAATCACTACATGACATCATGGATTTCATGTGAATAACTGAGATGAGAAGAGTCATCCCTTGAGTTTGCTATCACTTTTCATTTCTCAGACTTACGTAATAGAACGAGCAGAAAAGTTGTCCTCTGGGTTGGTAGTGGCTATCCACAATGACCAGGAGAGTGTCAAACACCATGGAAACCCAGTCTTTCATGGAAAGGAAATTCGGTTGAACCTGCAGATGAAGAAACACATGGAACGATAACCTAACATGATTTCTAGGTTCAGGGTATAGCCCCCTTCTGTATTAAAGAATGGCATGCTGTTATCAAAAAGTCAACTTCACCTGCCAGGACTGAAGGAGGTGAGCAGGTATCTGACAAGCACACATGCTTACCTGTGCCCCACCAGGAATACTGATCTTTTACACAGGGCTTAACAGAAGTGAGAGGATGGGGGCTGTAAAACAGAGCGTATCCGAGAGCGCCCCAGAGCCCACCCAGGTTCAGTGAGGATAATGTGGAGGTTCAAGGGAGAGTTGTGCAGAGAAAGCAACGCAAACTTTCTCAATTCTATGACTTGTCATTTCACAGAGGAGGCAATAAAGCAGCTTACGTGATTCTGATCACCATCACTAGCATTTCTGCTCTCACCATATATTTATCATTCAAGAAACATCATTTTCCTAGCTAATCAGTCATAAAAACATAATTGATTTTCAGTTTGGAAAAGGAAAGAGAATTGTAAAACAAAACAAAACAACAACAAAACCCAACTCATTAAAAAGAGAACTGGGCTTTAAAAATCATTCATGACCCTGGATGTCAAAAGCATTCATTAACTCCCATGGTATATTCAGGTCATGTAAACTATAAAGGTCCATGCAGTGTTAAATATCTCCTTGGAATTAATTCCTTGAATCAAATAAGACTACATTCTTAAGCTCTTTAGCTATTGGTGCTATGCAGACTTAGATGAAGTTTGAAAACTTCAACTTTAATCAAATAATGAGGTCTTGGGTGTGTACTGAGTAATAGCCAAAGTCAAGGTTATCAAGAACAAAAGCAAAGCCCCACCTCTGGGTTGTGTGGCCTCTCGATGTTTTGTGCGTTATGTGTTACAGTGCAGAACCAAAGGTGCCGGTGGGTGGGGGTGGGGAAGGAATAAAGAAGAATAAGAGGGCCTGGCATTCAAACTCTGAGCTACCCCCCCGCCCGCCCTTACTACTCGGTTCAGTTGCGAGTACAACTGCATGGCTCTTTTTAAAGGATATGAAACACTTCCTCTCTTTAAAAATTCAACTTACTCATCATTAAAATAAGATTCTGGGTTTAAAGTTAAATTTTCATATAGTAAGTAATTACGCTTGCTTTTTATCTTTCATACAATAACCCCTTGACCTGTTTCCCTCTCTCACCTGTAACACACATTGGTAGCCTTTGCCACACGGCACCTACTGTCTTGTTTACTGGTAATAGCACCCTTTGGGAAATTCCCTCCTCCATGATTTGAAGCTTGATTAAATGCTCAATCTAGCTACCTGTCCTACCCTACCCAAGTGAAGGCTGGGGACCCAGGGGACTCTCAATCTTCAGTGAGTGATGCAAAGGCAGCAAATGACTAGATTATCCATCCCAGTGGGGGTTCCCTGTGATGGCTCATCAGTACCAGTGCCTGGACTCCTCAGGTTGCCTTGGTTACTGTTCTTCCCCAAACCTGATTTTCAGCTCTGCCTTCAATCCCATTGGCTTCCAGCTTCCTTATCTAGTTCCTCTTTTAAATGAGAGCCATTTTCTTTGCTTGCAACCAAAAAACCCCGCCATGAAAACAAAACAAAACAGTACAACTGTACAGGCTGGCTTAGCAGTTAATAACAGGCTCAGGAGCCAGGCTGCCTGGGTTCAAATCCTGGTAATGCCAATTGCTGTGTCACCTCAGGAAAGTTGTGTAGCCTCTCGTAGCACTTATTGAAAAATGGTATAGATGGCCCATAAGACATTCTGTGGGGACAGACACAGGCTGAATAACACTGAATAAACTCTGTTTTTGCAGCAAGAAGTGATGCAGTCTATGCTAATGTGGATGAGGACAATTACTGAGAGGTTAGTATCTACCAGGCATTGTGATTTTTGTATATTAATTCATGTAATCCTTCAATAATCCTACCTGATTAGTATCGTTATCCCCATCTTATAGATGGTGAAATAGGCCCCGAAAAGGGACATCAGTAACAGCGCACCACAGAGCCAGTAAGCACAAGTATTAGGATTTAAAGGACGGGCTCTCCTACGCCAAAGGCCGTTTTTAACCCCTTGGCTAGGTTGTCTCCAGATGCTGATGGCTCCTAGATAATAGAGCTTGTGGGAAGAAGACACCCGTGCCTTTTTATTTTGACAGATATAAATTACCTGAAAAAGTACATTGGAAATGAACACTGACCAGCTCGCCACATGTTTAATTAAGAAATAAATGCCTTGCAAAAATGAATAGGCATTTTGCCATTGACATCTACAATTAAAATGCAAAAGTATAATTTTTTTCAGTCAGTAAACACTGCTTATTTATCATTTTTTGACAGCACTGTTCACTTTCAGTAAGCCTAGTTAACCTCCTAAGACTGGCTACCACTGATGTCATCACAAAAAGACAAGCCCTGTTGCATAAAATTGCTCCCTTCACATTGAAATGACCACTTAACTGGGAGGGAGGAAGCAAAACAGAAAGCTGCGAAGACAAGCGTCTTAGAGGCACTAGAGCTCCCAGTGTAAAGGCCCGTCAGCTGGAAGGACATGGTTGCCCAGACAGACTCTAACCTCGTGAACTCAGAGCCGGCTTCCAGAGACATCTCCCTTTTCAGCGGTTACACAGCGGAGCCCACGGTTCAGATCACCCCGACTCACCTCCAGGGCGCCCTCGCTGTCCGAGGAGAGGCTGGCTTCATGTTTGGATACGACGACAGCAAGGCTGCTTAAGGCTAACAGCGCGTTGCCTTTCACCACTGGGCTCTCCCTGTTTAAGAAGAAAAACATTCCAAGAGAGGCTTTGGGGGCATTAGCCGGGAGAAGAGAAGGTGCTATTATAGGGAGGGCAGATGAGGGCAAAAAGCACTCCGCTCCTTCACGGAGCCTCGGAAGCAGGTCTGCTTGTTCCCGATGCCAGCAGCCTCCCCGCTCCTGACATCGGTGCTGATTTGCAACTCTTCTTATAGATGTGCGGTCATTATACTTTTTTGTAACTTAAAAATCCAAGCTCGCCCTAGCCGGTTTGGCTGTGGATAGAGCATTGGCCTTGGAATGAAGGGTCCTGGGTTTAATTCTGGTCAAGGGCATGTACCTTGGTTGCAGGCCCTAGCAGGGGTGCATGCGGGAGGCAACCAATGGAAGTGCCTCTCTCACATTGATGTTTCTCTCTCTGTCTCTTCCTTTCCCTTCCACGCGCTCTAAAAATCAATGGAAAAATATCCTTGAATGAGGATTAACAAAAATTAAAAAAAAAAAATCCAAGCTCATCATACCTAACTCCTTCTAAAATGTTTATTTCATCATTTGACGTTACATTTCCTAAGTGATCGTCTTCTGTCACCTTCGGCCAATATAAAAGCATCAAAGTGTTCTGAAAACAGACCAGGGCAGTTGTGTGAATAAGCCTGGCAGAGCGAGGTGGCGTCTGGCTCCTGAGCACCGGTGTGTGGAGCCAGACAGCACACCTTCCCAGCAGCCCGGCCCACCGGCAGCTTCCCTCAGGCATTGTTATCCCCCTTCTCTCTCGGAATCCATCGAAGCCAGTGACCTCAAAGCCAGATGGCTACATAACTGAGGCTCTAGATAAGATGCAAAAAAGACCCGTTTTTAGACTATGAGGATTGAGAGTTGCCCTTCCTTTCATCCAAATGATAGCTTTCTAATATTAGCAAAATCTTAAATTTGACTTCTGAATTTAATATCAAGAAACTGAGCCTTGTTAATACTCCCACCACCTGAAAATACACAGTTCGTATTACTCCTTCATTCCCAGGTGACCCTGTAGAGTGACCGCAGGTGGGACACAGAGGAGATGCCCTTGGCTGCCAACTCTCATGACAGAGCGCAGGCAGCGGAGCACCTGGCCGCCAGAGTCCGGTTCTCAGCCAGCCCTATGATTGCGGGTTCCCACACATACAGGGAATGTGTCCCCAAACCTGGACTTCACACCTGAACTTGAATCAGCGTACACATCCCAGAACCCTTCCCTGCTTACCTAGTGTTGGGATAGATGGATATGTGGGATAAAGAAGACAGAGACGTGACTGAACATGTGAGCTAGTGAGTATTAAAAAATTAGTATACACGTGTTCTTGCGTCTTTGTTTCCATTTGGTAAGAATGGGACTCAGGATGTGCCATAGTCAGGTTATTCCATGTATCTATTCATCCATCCCCCCCTTCCTCCCCTCCCTCCCACCTCGGGTGGGTAAGCTCAGTGAAGACTTGCTCTGCACACTTGGTCATTTTGTTCACCAATTTGTTCTCCTTGATTCATTCCTCTATGAGACCTGCCTTAAGCTGATAAGACACCGACATTTACGCTGGGGGTTGGTGTGGAGGAGAAAATAGGAAGACTTGTGATCCAGACAGATAGCTTTGCATGAGGTTTTGCTAGAGTTCTGCAGTCAGGATTATTGGGAACTCATACAGCTAATAATATCACAAGAAGCGAGGCAAGATCTGGGCATTCCTAGGTGCCCTAGCCAAGAAATCATTTAATAAAATCCAAATTAAATCTCTTATTTACTGGCTCTTTCTTATAGCTGAGACTATCCTGAAGCCCATCTTGTTACAAAATAGTCATAAATTACTAAAGTTAGGTAAAAAGTCATTTTGGAATTCTCAGTGGTCTGAAAATTAGTTCGCCAGGTTTTTTCACCCTGTAGAAAAACTTTGGTGGTCACCAGAAATCGGGTACCACATCTTTTAAAACAAGAATAGCATACAAGATAACATAAAAGTATCTTTTTTCCTTTTTTTTTAAAATTGATTTTTTACAGAGAGAGGAAAGGAGAGGGAGAGAGAAACATCGATGTGAGAAATATGGATCAGCTGCCTCCTGCACACCCCCTACTGGGGATGGAGTCTGAAACCTGGGCATGTGTCCTGAATGGGAATTGATCCTGAGCCTTGTGGTGCGTGGGATGATGTTCAACTAACTGAGCCACACTGGCCAGGGCAAAAAAAAAAGTGTCTGTTTAACACTGAAATTCTGAAAGAGAATTTAGCCTCGGTTTTAAAACAGTGCTCCAACATGATTTTATTTCAAAAGTTTCACTGCTCTTGACATTCCTGAGCATGTACTGTTTCTTGTAAAATGGAGAAAAACATATTTGAAGCCACTGCTAATTAGACCTTTGGTTACAGATTAAATGCAAATTTGGACATTAATCTTTGAATTAAAAAAAAAAACAACTAGCCCACAGTTGCACAGTGCTGCTTAGGCCAAGCTCTACATTTCACACAGGTATCATGACTCTCTCTTGACCACCTATGTATTCCCTTCATGCCTAGCGCAGTGAGCGATGGAGAGAAGACACTCGATGCATATTTAGTGAAGCAAATTCACGGAGGAGCTGGCCAGGTGAAAATCTACAACTGGTTCAGCAAAAACTCATCACCTTGTTGATCAAATAACTGTCCCCTACAGTCAAGCAGCAGTAATTTGCATAATGACATGTCAGCATCAGTACAGTATTTATCTAGGCAGCACCACTGACATTTTAATTAAATTGTCCTTTGCAACAAACTGATGCCATTAACCTAATTAAAACGTGCAAGGAAGGATGAGCTGCGATGATGCTTTCTCAGGGACACAGTATTACGTTACATATCAGTAAAGTGACCCAGTCCCTCGGGGATTTTTATCTTCAGGTTCAAATCTATTTAATTAATAACAGTCAAAATAAACACACATCAATCATCAGGTTGTATCTGTGTTATGATTCTCTTTCAGCCCTAACCCTGATGCTTTAGAAATAAATGCTCTCAAATGAGTGTATCAGCCTAATCCGGTGATGTTTTACTTCCTGCTTTTAACTTATGGCTCAGATCAAAATAAGTCTTATGCTGGCCTGTGGCAGCTGTGGTCCAAGGAGCAGAAGGCTTAGCTGGCAGGGGGTGGTGGTGGGGTCCTCACAGGGTTGGAGGAAGCCAGTGGGGAAAGCAAAGGGAGGGAGGCAGACTGCTCCCTCTGCTCATCACTAATCCCTTTGCCCCTAGACCTTAACTGTCTCCTATTCACTTGCCGTCATGGATTGCTTTAATACGATAAGGCCTATAAAATGCTTTGAAATTTTTGATGAAAAGACAACACCATGAAAACATGAATTCCTTTTACTCTGCACCTCTGAGAATGGCAACACACTCTTCTGAAGTATTAGTCATGAAACAATGCTCTGGAAAGCTGAAGATTACAGTCTTGTTGAAGAATTTTAGAATGGAAAATGTAAACGCTACTGAAGAGGCAAAATTGTAGTTTGTTTTACTAGAAAGATGCTAGTTCCTTCAGCACTGTTTGCTGCCAATGTCAGAGCACCATTTTTTAATAGGATATAAAGATATAAATAGGCCAATAGAACAGAACAAACTACCAGAGGTCAGGCCAAAGGCAGCCCCCTCCGGGCACCCCGCCCTTCCAATCTGCAGCTGGTGCTCTCCTATGGGGTCTGCAATTCACCAAAGCAGGTGAGCAGACGCAAATGACTCCCTACAGAAGCCTCTCTAACTTTAGTTTTCATTTTGTCCACAGAGAGTCCCCCCACTCCCACCAAACTGAGCGCAGAGCAGGGTCGCCACTGCTGTTTGCCTTCACTCAGGAGACACGAGGCTGAGGAGTTCATGTGCCAGGGTCGGCCTTCACAGTTAGTCCTGTCTCAGAAATGGCTGGTGGAAGGCTAACTCTAAGGCACATCATGTGTGTGTTGGTTTTTTTAAAGGCAGAATCTATTTAGCTACAGAGGGCATTGGGACATGATAGGGATAAACTATTCTGCAATGAAATATTTCTGGATAATGGACTTTCAATGCACATGAAATCCTCTAGGTCAAAGGTCTATCTGTGTTGTTTGGTGAATAAGAAGAAAGGATGTCAGGGAGTGTCAGCAGCTGAGGGTGATGGTGGAAGGGAGAAGCATAGTAACTGAGTGTAACTTACTGCCAGAAACAATTAGTCAGCTTGTTAACAAAGGAAACTGAGGAGCTTGCTTAAGCAAGTTCATGAGGGTTGGCTTAAGATAAAAAGCCTCAAGATAGTAATACTCGAGTTATTTTTGTTAAAACAAACAAGGGATATGAGTGAAACCATCTTTTTTTTTTTTTTTTACTGGATTTTTGCATTAGTTTCTAGTATTTAAAAATTCATTGTGTAGATACCCTGCACCCAATAACACAAAGGGAATAAAAGGAAGTACTATTTTGATTTATTTTCTGGCTCACAGCTGAGATTGAATAATCTATTTATTAATTCACATTAGCAAAGATTCCCCACCCATCTCCTTCACCCAAACTAAATTAGAATTTTAAGAACCGAAGTCAGCCCAGGGCCCTTTCATACCTGTACAACCTCGGTAGCCTCTTGTAAAAGTATGTGTTTGTACTGATTCCTCTGTATTTTCACGAAGAGACACACAGTAAGAATGAACTTAACATGAGAAAGGATGACTGATTTTTAAAAATATAATTGAAAACTCCTTTAAAATTCTTAAAGCTATGAAATACCCTAAAAGGAGAAATTGTATGTACCTTGCAGGAAAAAACACACACACCACACACATGTTTGTAGATTTGTGGCAAAGAGAATAAGGGGATCTTACTTTGCAGCTGACTTGGTGATCTCATCCGTCAACATGTCTCGGACCCTGCAATGACGGTGCAAAGAAAATCCGTGTCAGAGTTTATGTTAGAGCAAGAACTCATCTTTTTGCTTCTTCATCAATTATTAAGAACCTCTAGAAATGATTCCAGAGCTAAAGATGGTACTTGAGGAATTTCAGTGTAAGGTGACAGAACGGTAGTAACGGCTTTACTTCAAAGAGAGTTTCATCTTCCTTCTCCTTAGGTCACTAGTGGAAGGAGGAGGCGGCGGTTGTAGCTAAGGAGGGATAGGGTTGTGATGGTGTCCTCTCTTAAACTGGTTGGAGAGTAGGTGTGTGCTTCATATTATTCTCTGCTATGGTCTGAATGCCTGTCCCCTCAACCCAGATTCATATGTTGAAACCCGAGCTCCTGATGTGTGGTATTTGGAGGTGAGGCCTCTGGGAGGTGCTGAGGGTGGAGTCCTCAGAAATGGCATTAGTGAGTGTCCTTATAAAAAGTCTTTCTCTCCCTCTCTCTCTCTCTCTCTCTCTCTCTCTCCCCCGCTCCCTCCCCTTCATCTCCCCACTCTCTGCCCCTTCTTCAGCATCTCTTTCCCCTCTTCCCCATGTGAACACACAAAGGTGGCCATCTGCGAACCAGAAAAAAAGCCCTCACAAGCGCCAGACCCCCCAGCACCATTACTTGGACTTCCAGCCTCCAAAATGGCGAGAGACACATTTCTGTTGGTTAAGCCACACCGGCTCTGGTATTTTTGTTACTGAAGCCCAGACTGACTAAGGCATTTGCCTTTTTTGCACAGGAGTTCACCGAAACAGCAATTTTACTAGTTCCAACTTGTAAATAATAGTCACTTGCATGTATATGCAATAAAACTAAAAGCATCCTATCTAATAAAAGAGGAATATGCAAATTGACCATCACTCCAACACACAAGATGGCTGCCCCAAGATGGCCAGCAGGGGAGGGCAGTTAGGGACAACCAGGCTGGCAAGGGAGGGCAGTTAGGGGTGACTGGGCCAGCAGGAGAGGGCAGTTGGGGGTGACCAGGTTGGCAGGGGAGGGCAGTTAGGGGCAACCAGGCTGGCAGGGAAGGGCATTTGGGGGCGATCGGGCTGGCAGGGGAGTGGTTAGGGTGTGATCAGGCTGGCAGGTAAGTGAGCGATTGGGAGCCAGTAGTCCTGGATTGTGAGAGGGATGTCTGACTGCCCGTTTAGGCCCAATCCCACCTAAATGGGCAGTCGGACATCCTCGAGGGGTACCAGATTGGAGAGGGTGCAAGCTGGGCTGAGGGACAACCCCCGCCCACCGTGCATGAATTATGTACACTGGGCCTCTAGTAGGTTATAAAATCACTCTGAAGCTAAAACAAAATAATTACACTTGTGAATATGAAGGAAGGTATGCTCAATTCAAATAGAGGATTTTTAAAAATGTCAGTAGAAGAGCCTTGAGATAAAATGAAAAACAACCACTGACTGCCAAATTCACATTCTGAACAGGATACAGACATTTTCATTGAGTTTCAGCAATTCAAAGTTTTTATAAATATTATGACTTTTGCAAATATAAGTTATATTTGTATTCATAAATATTTTCATTTGAAATCTAATAAAATCTTAGCTATTCAGCACTGAGAATGTAATTTTTAAGAGCCAAGTTTTTCAGTTAGTTGCAAACTGCTCCTATAGATCTTTAACTTGTATTTTATAAAATCATTTGACAATAAATTCTCTAAATTGTCCAATCTCAGTATGGCCAGATGGAGAATAGTACAGTTAATGTATTCTTTTATTGGTCAATGTGGAATATTTACAAATGATAACTTGCTTATACTTGCTTCCATGTGGGGCCAAACCTTCCACAAGTGGACCAGTTCCTTCCTTTTACCCGTCTCTTCTCTCTGCCACATCACCAATTTTTTCTTTCCTATTTCTTTTACTTGCCTTAGCATGAGAACACACTGAAATATCTATCATCTTAAAATAAGAACAAGCCCTCCAACCACTGTCCCATTTTTCTGCTTCTCATTCACCAGAACTCATAAAATAGTGTGTACTTGACTCAAGTTCATCTCCTTCCACTCTCTCTGGGCCCTTCTACAGTCTGACTTTGTCCCCACGACTCCACCAGGGCAGCCGCTGGCATGGCCACCAATGACTTTCAAGAGGCCAGAATTGATTGCCAGCTCTCGGTCTCCATCTTTGGCCAACTCACAGCAGCACTTGACCCAACTGGTCGCTCCTTTCGAGAAACACTTTCTGCCCTTGGCTTTTAAGAGCCCATGAGCTCTTGGTTTTCTTCCTACATCACTGGTCACTAATTTTCTGTTTGCTTTATTAGTTCCTCCTCCACCTTCTCCAGTTCTAAAGGTGGAAGTGCTCTGGGCTCAGTCCTCTGACTTTCTGTCCTCAGTTACTCCCTAGGTGAATGATATACTGTTAATTCCCAAGTCTGTACTCCAGCCCTGACGTTACCCTGAACTCTAGACTCATGGTCAACAACCTACTTGACATCTCCAGCTGGTAGCTCAGGCTTAGCAAGTCCCAAACCTGATTCCTCTGTACATAGACCTGCTTTTCTATTGTCTTCCTCATCTTAGTAGATGGGAACTCCATACTTTTAGTTATTCAGAGTTAGAATATTGTAGTTATCCTTGACATCCATTGTTTTCTTACATTCTTCATGCCACATATCTCTTTCTCTATTTTGAAAAGTGTAGCCAATATACCACCTCCACCAAATGCTTATTTTCAGAAGATGAAATTAAAACTACATGTGAAAGATAATACCATTTAGAAAGGGAAATCCAAATTCTTAATCTCTAGCCATAAATCCAATGTCATACATTTTAAACTGCTTTGCTGTTTTTTTAAAATAAATCTAGAAAATGAAACAGATTTAGACACACACACACACACACACACACACACACTCAGCTTCTGCTTTTCTACATATGCCAATTGTCAGTAAATAAAAATCTAAAATTCAGTAACCTTTGAACAGATTTTTGGATTTTAAAGAAACCTGTGGCTACAGGCAAAGCTATTTAGATTCTGGGCATTTAGATTTAGGCTGCTGCAACATTAATCTGACACGGTATTTATCCCAACCCATGTAACAATTTAAATTGCCTTTAATGTGCCAGCATGTACACATTTCTAGATAACATGGTGGGAATTCACTAGGGGGGTCTGTTAAAGTTGCTCCTGATAATGAAGCTGTCTTGGAGAGGGAGGAGCAGGTGAGTCAAAGGTATTTCTTGACCAAATGTGAGTAAGAAGGGCAATGAATTAAGTGGAGAAAAACAGAAATTTTTATTTAAAAAAAAATAATCCGTTCTAAGGGGAAAAAGGAAAAGCAAACCATTTCCACACTGCTTTAGAAAACAATAAAAACCATTCAATTTATGAATAAAGCTCTCCTCCTTATACGTGAGGAGATGAAAAAATACAGTTACCAGATCTTCAGTCCTTCCCCCTTCAGGCTCATACAGAAGTTAAAAGCCCCAACATTAAAGCCTTTAAAGTAGTTGCCTTCCCACAGTTCACTTCCCGTGACGTCATGGAACCCCCCTTACCAGAGCCAGGCTGTGCCTTTTTTGAACTGCACCTCCTCAGCGCTCTCCTTTCCGTGTTTTAACTGCAGCTCCAGCTCCGCTATCCTTCCCTGCAAAACAGCATAAATCAGCATGCTAACTTGATGGCCAAAATTACCTTAAAATTTCTATGAAAAACACTTAAAGATGGCAGACATATCCTTTCCCAGTTCACCTTAAGTGTTCCTGATAGGTTAGTAAATTATGAACGAGGACGTGTGACAGAGATAATTACATCACTGCTCAGATATTTCTACATTCACCAAATAAATATATCCTCGGGAAGTTGTGTTTGGCAAATTTAGTGCAGAGTGCTTCATTTTGGGATATCTATTAAAAGCAGAGTTTAATCTCATAGGTGCCATTCAAAAACACCTCCTATAGTAATAATCAGTTTGTATCAACAGCTAATAATTTTAACTAACATTATCCGAAGATCGGGGTCTGGGTACCAGTATCATAACAGAATGGCAGAATATGAGTCGGAGGGTATATAACATTTAAATTCAGGTAACATATAGCAAAGGCTATTTTCAAACAGCTTAACATTTCTATTTCTTGAGTGAACATATAAAAATAAATATTTTTTATTTTGTTTTGTTAATATAATTTTTTATTGATTTCAGAGAGGAAGGGAAAGGGAGAGAGAGAAACATCAATGATGAGAGAGAATAATTATCAGCTGCCTCCTGCACGCCCCACACTGGGGATCGATCCTGCAACCCAGGCATGTGCCCTTGACTAGAATCAAACCCAGGACCCTTTAGTCCGCAGGCCAACGCTCTATCCACTGAGCCAAACCAGCTAGGGCTAAAAATGGATATTATACTTCTCAACTTCTAACATGTAATAGAAATATAGCTAATACTATACCTTTAAAACCAAGACCTTCAAATATTTATTATCCTCTTTTTTGTTTGTTAATCCTTATCCAAGGATATTTTTCCATTGACTTTTAGAGAGAGTAGAAGGGATGGGGAGAGACAGAGAGAAACATTGATGAGAGAGACACATCCATTGGTATGTGCCCTTGACCGCAATTGAACCCAGGACCCTTTAGCCCGTGGGCCAATGCTCCACCACTGAGCCAAACCAGCCAGGGCTATTCTCCTCTTTTTGTACTCAAAATGATTTTGATCAGATGCTTTCCCCTCTATTCCATCACCAGTTACATTATTTAAGTGTAATTGGTTTATTGATGAGCCCTACATTGGACAAGAACTTAGGCTGCAGATTGTATTACTGGGAAATACCACACCATTTTCAGAAGTAGCTGTGCTGCTTACATCTCACCAGCAGTAAGTAGGAGGTCCAGTAATTCACATCCTCACCGACACTGGGAATTGTCAGGCCTTTACCTGGACCCTTCTTGCGGAAGTGAAATGGTGCTCATTATAGTTTTCCTTTTCATTTCATTGTTCACTGATGAGAGTGTGCATCTTTTCAAATGTTTATTGACTATTTGGGTTTCCTATTCTTTCCATTTTTCTATTGGTTGTCTTACTATTATTGATTGTAGGGTTCTAAGGTATGTCCTACAGAAGAAAAATATATGTCTCTATATACACCCTAGAGCAGTTATATATACCATAAAGCAGCGGTGATCAACCACTGGTTGGCAACCACTGCTCCAAAGGTTTCCTTAAACCAGCAGTTGTCAACCTTTCGGACCTCATGGACCACCAGTAGTCCGCGGACCACCGGTTGGTGACTGCTGCCCTAGAGAGGGAAGCAATATAGTTTGTTAAGAATGTGAGCTCTGGAATCAGAATCTAAGGCCATTTCCACTTACTTGAGGTATATAATTGGGTAAGTTATTTCACTTCTCTAAGCTTCAGTTTCCTCATTTGTAAAATGTAGCTAACAACTATCTCATGGTATTAGAGCATCATGTTAAATAATGTGGAAAACTGTCGAATACAGTGCCTGATAACAGATAATAGCTACCATTACCAGGTTTGCTGTCAAAAAAACAAACAAACCCTACTTCCCCTTATAATCTTCTTACAAATCATTCTTTCATGAATATCTCGAAATCCTTTGTAAAATAATTCATATTTTCATGTGTATATTCTCATAGAGTAAAAGGTTCTCCAAAATGTAATAGCCAGGCTATACAGTTTCATGCCTTTATATTTCTCTCCAGTCCTCTCAGTTACTAGCCTGTGAGCTCATGGAAAGCAAGGCCTGTTTCAGCAGTGTAAGGAGTCCTGTACACAGCAGCACCTCCAGCCACAGTGCCCTGGGGCTCCCCGCTCAGGCACTCCGCCATACCCATGCCCTCCTCCCTGTATTCCCAGACAGAACCCTGGCCCTTTCCTTCTCCCCTCTTTCTCTTAGAGCAAGGAATCAAGGGTGACCAAGCTGGCAAGACATTGATATTAATATTTAATGTTGATAATGGCCTCCTAGGAGGGTAGGCAAAATAGAAAATACATTTTATTGCTTGTCTTTGCCATGCTCCTTAAATTATGCCTCTTTCTTCCTAAAACACGGACTTTCCATAATGCTTTCCCCAAAAAAAGACAATAGGCAATCAAAAGGCTAAAATCTGTTTGGAGATAAACAAAACAAAAAAAGCGAGTACACACGCAGCCTCTTGAGAAGGCTCGTTTTTTTAATCTCTCCCGTGGCCATAAACTAACACAGCCATTCCATTGTGACCTCGTCTCTTTCTTCCTCCTCAGAGTCTCTGTCCTTCTTAATCCCCTCTCTGGAATGTCTCTAACCCCTTCTACCCGGTCCATGTCAGGCTGTTTATCCAGATGTACTTTGCCTTCCAGTTCTCTGCCTGCTGCTAAGAGAGACCCAGTGGCATTCAGCCCAGTCACCTCTGCTTCTGGCTAACAGCTGTGGTGAAGGCTGGAAAGCATGCCTGGGACAAAAAGGCTGAAATGGTCTCCTGAACTGAGTTCTGGATTGCCTGGAGATTCCAATTATTAAGCTATTGATCCCTCCTACTTAAAAAAAAATAAAAAAATCTCCAGCCTATGTAACCAAGAGCTTGCTGATTACAGCGAGCAATTTCACCTGGCTCCAAACCTACACATTAAAACAAAAAAACAAACAACCCTTACAACGGCCAGAGAGTAATTTACCAGGGGGCACAGTTCCTGACCCTGGTTTGATTTCAGATTATTTTGAGCGAGCGGACTGGCTCAGGAGATATGTCTACAGTCAGCCTGCCTGAATTCCTCTCTCTTGTTTGAGGTCAGATTGAAAATGCCTAGGAGCCCTTTACACAAAAGCTGGAGCCCTTAACTTCCTCAGCATCCCACTAGGGCAGCGAGGTAAAGACGTTTGTAAAAGGCGCCTTATCAAAATGGACTCTGAGCTGTCAATCAACTTGTATCTGCAGTTTCTGTCTTAATGAGAAGAAATCCAAATTCCTCCCTGCGTCAAGCACTTACTTAGATATGCTTATCTTTTCAAATCCCACATCTTATGGGAAAGGTAGAGGAGGCTGAAAGCAGACATCTAAGCAAAAGCCACTTGTGGTCTTCAGATCTCAAACTCATTCACCGAAAAATCAAGTTACAGGGAATTATGTGGAATGTACCCTTTTGCTGTCTCCTGGGCTTAATGGAAAACAATGTGGCTCCTCGGACAGATCCTCTAGTTAGTGCCACAAAGTCGGTCTCGCACATATAATTCCTGTGCAGAAGAAGTATCCTCCAGGACAAGAAATTCTTGATGTGGACAAGGAGTCTGGCAGTTGCTTGAAGTCTTCTAAGATACCATTGATTCTATTTAAGTGTGGAGTCATTTACAAAACTTGCTGGATAGTTAAAACGCACCAGTGTACCTTAAAATCATAGAGATAGCCTAAAAATATTGTTGCACCTTCAAATAGCACTGACAATCTTATTATAGTTGATACTTTTTCACTTTTATCACCAATTCTCAAAGGAACTGGATCTGTTCAAAATTCAAATCCTATATAATAAAAGGGTAATATGCAAATTGACCCTAACAGCAGAACGACTGGGAATGACTGGTCACTATGACACACACTGACTGCCAGGGGGCAGATGCTCAATGCAGGAGCTGCTCCCTGGTGGTCAGTGCGCTCCCACAGGGGGAGCTCTGCTCAGCCACAAGCCAGGCTGACGGCTGCCTGCACAGTGGTGGTGGCAGGAGCCTCTTCCGCCTTCTCAGCAGCGCTAAAAATGTCCGACTGCAGCTTAGGCCTGCTCCCCGCTGGCAAGTGGACATCCCCCAAGGGCTCCCAGGTTGCCAGAGGGATGTCTGACTGCCAGCTTAGGCCCGATCCCCCTGGGGAGCGGGCCTAAGCCAGCAGGTGGACATCCCCTGAGGGGTCCCAGACTGTGAGAGGGCACAGGCCGGGCTGAGAGCGGCCCTCCCGCCCCGAGTGCAAATTTTTGTGCACCGGGCCTCTAGTGATAAACAAAGATGAACATGATCACAACACTAGAAAAGCAGAATAATTGATCTACATTACTAAAAATACTCAGCTGGCTTTTCAAAAATAGATCTATCCTTTAAAATCTTAAAGCAATTTGCATTATTTGTTGTTACAACTAATGTGCAGCATTATGCATTAGGGAAAAATGCATGATGCAGTGGGAAAGGCCGAGGTTCTGGAGTCAAAAAAATTCTGGTTAAATTCCAGCTCTTTCACTTAGTGACTATTGGGTTTTGCATCATTTGCTTTGCTTTCCTAGCTAACCCTATTTATAATCCCATTATATGTGGGGTTGACAATACCCTCTTCAAAGGGTTTCTGTAAAGATTAATTGAAACCACATATGGTAAGTATTGGACACACACTAGTTATTCAGCAAATCGTAGCTCTTACTATAAAAAACAAAACAAAAACCATGGAGTTGTTTTTTAATCAACTGCAAGTCATCTGCATGAGTTATACCATAATCCCATTCAATTTAGACTTCCTTATGCTAAGAGCTAAATACAATTTGCAGTTCACTCTGCAGGAGGAGGAGTTCCCTTGCTTTCTCCAGGCCCTGTAGTGCTTTGTGCATCCTCTACAAAAGCATCGCAGATGTACTGGAATTGCTCCTGTACATGTTCGTCTCCAGCACTGGACAGGCAGCTCACTGAGAGGAAGGAGTGCTTTACTCCCCTTCGTGTCCCACACCCCGGCACAGGGACCAGCCAGTAAAGAGCACCCCATAAATGTTTGGTGAAGGGAAATACTGTGAAACTGCATGGGGAAAAGTAAATGTGAGAAAAAGCATACTGACTTGTAATTTCACTCATCTCAAATAAAAACTATAATGGTCATTCACTCATGCACCTGTTCACAACTGAGTGTCTAGATGCGGCTGAGGATAAAAAAGTGTGTAAGCTGAGCAAAAGCAAACAATTGTTCCAAGGGAACATCTTTAAAATGTGGGTCCCAGTGTAGTTTGGGGGACACCATCTAAAACACATTTGCTCAGAGTGAGGTTGATAGACTGAGTTAAAATCACCGCAGAGTTTGGTAAACATGAAGATACCTGGTCCCATAGTCAGTTCTAATGAATAGGAATCTCCGAAGATGCATCAGTACTTTATAAATTCTAGACTCAATAAAATATGTTGCAACAAGGTTTTAATTTGAGAACAATGTTCAGATGCATAGCCATTCCTGCCACCCTACCTCTCCTTACACACGTATACACACACACACACACACACACACACACACATCACCATCACTACCACCACCAATACCACTACCACTACCACCATCCACCACCATCACCATTTAGGATAGCTTTTACCTTTAACCGTAACACCTGACATTCTATGAAAATCCAATTTGGGGCCATAAATTACTTTAGTACCATCAGATTTTTTTTCTATCATCCTTAAAAATGAATTCTAAGCTCAGAAAAAGAATTGCTAGTTGTTTTCTTATGTTGCTAAGTGTTCATATATTCTCACACTGATTAAAAGTTATTTCTAATATTAAAAATCCACAAACTATAACCTATATTATTATTGGATTAGATGAAGTCAAATGGAGTATAATTCATTTATTTAGGGAGCACCTATCATGTTTTGACATATGTCAGGTTCTAGAGACAACAGAGAAGAAAGCAGAGCTCTTAGTCCTTCGGAGCAGAGACAACAGGAGGGAGGCCCCAGACAAATGACTAAGGTGAGAAAGGCCTCGGAAGAGACGCATGGATTCCAAGGAAGCACATATGAGCAGCACACAGTCCAGCGTGTGAGGGGGAGGCACACTGGTGCCTTCCCAGATAAAATGATCTAAAGAACAAGTAGAAATTAGGTGGGCAAAGAGGGCATGGTAGTACCTGCACCAGAAGAGAGCAGGAGAGACATGAGAGTTTGAAAAAGAAAGACGTTAGCAAGGCTGAAACACAACAGTCAGAGGAAGGGTGACAAGATGAGGCTGGAGATGTCAGCGAGTCCTGTTGAGGAGGCAAGGCCTACAGTGAGCTCAGACTGGGGGGCACTCAAGTTGAGGAGCCCTGGGACATCCGCAGGGGAAGATGGGACATCTGGGAAAGGCTCAGAAGGCAGCAGGATGTGGGGGAGGAGCGCCAGGAGGGAGCTCTGGCCGGGGCACGGGGTGGGGGGAATCGGCATTTATGTCTTACATTCTTTACCAGCAAATATAACCACTGCATGTTCGATAGTTCTGTTTCCTAAGTGCTTTTACATTAACACATATTTGTAGTATAATTTGAGATAAAGAGATGCTCCCCTGAAGCAAACCATCCCATGTTTGCTTACCTGTAAGATGGCATGATACGCTCGGCCCATGTATGCCAACCAGGCCTGTGGGAGGAAAAGGGCGCGGTGCCACTCTGAGAGCTGGATGTGAACCTGCGGGAAAGACCAAGCACAACGCGAGTCAGGCGGTGCAGTGTTCAAACAGGGTACCACTGAACTATATCATCAATCCTTCCTTTCCCCTGACTTAAATGGTTATGTTCTAAAACAAACCAAACCAGTCTAGGCTCAGAACCACAAATAAGGCCTTTTGGATATTTTCAAAGGAGAAGAGCTTAGAGTCCTGAAATTTTCTAAATTAAACCAAATAGAATCCTACAATAATAACAAGCTGAGATGTACATGTTATACAAATCTGTCCCTGAAAATGAGGGGGAAACTCTGTAAAGCCTCTTGCCCATGTCAGGAAACGAGGTATTGTCTAACAAATCCCCCCAGTAATTTTAAATAAAAATAAATATTGCTCACATCCTGGATTTCCACTCTGACAATTTCTGAAGTAATAAACTTAAATTGCCAACAGAAATATCATGTTGTGTAGAAACCATGGTGGTGGGAGCATGCAAATGAGCGCGGCGCCCAGCAATTGTGCGCACCAGCAGATAAAGGCCCTTTAATCAGTGCGGGTAAACAAGCGAGAAATGAAATCTGCCAGCCCTGCAACCCCGTGTCTGAGGCGAGGCCCAGACACAACATCTGGTTTCCATAGTCATTTCTGTTTCTACCTATTAGTACACGGCTATCTTGAAACCAATCTTCCCAAGGTCTGCTTCTGTTAGAGGAAAGCTCTCTCCAGAAAAACAGCCACGGCACATCCCATTTCATGTTTCCTGCAAATCATCTCATCAAACTCAAGCGACTAGAACTTTAGTCTGTGTCCTATAGACAAAAAACAAGAAACAGAAACGCCCACCAATTTTCATATAATTTCCCCAGAATCATAAGTAGAGTGTGTAAGGAGATTTTATTGCGTTGTAAGGACGGATTTTCTCAGCTGCTTCGTGGTATGGCAGAGAAGAGCCTCTCTGCATAGTTGAATAGCGGTTCCCATGGCCTCTGGTGTTTTCTTTAGTTCTTGTCTTGGTGTGGGCCTACTACACACAGGGTATACTGGGAAAATGTATGGTGCCAGGTGACCTGTGTGTGCAGGGAGCTTTCTCGTGTGAGAATCAGAAACAGGCACCTATTACACGGCAACATGTAGAATGTATGAAGAGTCTCTGGGAACAAAGAGAACAAAGATGAATTCTGTCTCCTCCCTATCACCTCTCAACCCACTGCCGTGTTGTAAAGAATTAGGTAGTCAAACAGCATGAAAAGGGTATTGGAACCATGAAATAAACTAAAAAAAAAAAAAAAAAAAAAGATAAAAACAGGTTTCTTCTGTTTCTGATGACGTGCCCTCTCTGTTGAGTGGGGTAGGGAACCTTGACAACATATTCAAGCATCCTCGAAGGAACAGGCCCGCCAGTTCCTGCATCTTCTCTCACTTTCCAGAAAGCAGATTGCAGCCGCGGCCGCATTTCAAACTGGGAGGCATTAATCAGGCCTTGGTCTTGCCCTGTTTCCAAAATGCAAAGAGTTTTCTTAACTTTCTTTCCTGTCAATTCTGTGCCCTTTTCATAAACTATATTAACCATCTTTAAGTCATATTTTGACATCTGGGTTTAACTGAAAGAACACTCAGACACCACAACCAAAACTTTTATCTCTGACTTCAGAATGTCAAAACCTTAAAAAAAAAAAAATTTCCTGCCGAGTAATTCCTGGACGTCATTACCCTGCTCTACTGAGTGGAGCCGTGGCCTCAGCAGACTGGGAGTAAGAGCACTGACTGTTTTTGGAAAGACAGTGGTCTCAATTAGTTCTTAAGCCTGAGTTAAAACAAACAAACAAACAAAGAAAGCATTATGGAAAAAAATATAAAGGAAAGTGAGCAAATCAAGTGCTGAGCTTCTAAGAACAGAGACATCCATGCCAGGAAACCTATTTAAAAGGAAGTTATAAACTGAAGGTGAAAGCTAATCCTCCTGCTGCTCCAACCACATCTGAAGGCGGTGCTGAGACGCGAAGATGCTGGAGCCGAGACCCCAGGCTGCACGCCTTATGCTCATGAGATGAGACCTCGCCATGGTGTTTCATGGAGTTAGCTATGCACACACCTCTAAGATGCATTCTCTTGCTTTCTCTGACCGAGAAGAGACTAAGGAAACAGCTTGAAGACAGTCATCACCAACACTCCAGTTGTGTTACCGGCAAAAGAGGAAGCTATTACCATTCAATATAGAGCTTCCCATAAAGGTTCATGTCCCTAGGCTGGAAATGCAATTGGCTTTTTTAAAGTATGAATAGATTGTAAAGTTTGCTATACTTGTGAGAAGCCCTTGAAGGAAACCCAATCAACAAAATAATTCCAAATCATGAAGTTGTAATCCCGTTATTCAGCAGATGATAAAGCAGGGTTCTCAACCACCGAGCACCAAGTTTTAAGGGATACGTGAAGTTTACTGTTTCTATAACTACACATACTCTTGCAATGACAGGCGTCTGGTGGACTGTTAGGATGAGTAAGTCCTATGATTTGGGGAAGAGTAGGAGTTTCTATGAGCAACAGGTAGTGAGTATAATGAAATATTATGCATGTGCCTAAAAAAAAGTTTTGGGAAACATGCAGGTAGTGTAAGGGGGAGAAGAATGCTAAGGAGATGAGGGTAGAGATGGGAGCGGGTTACAGGGTTAAATCAGGCGGTCAGGACTGATCTCATTGAGAAGGTGAAGTATGAGTAAAAACTGGAAGGAAATAAAGATGTAAAAACCAAGGTACATGCTAGTGGGAATGGAAAATGGTTCAGCTGCTATGGAAAATGTTTGGTGGTTCCTCAAAAAGTTAAACATAGAATTACCATATGACCCACCAATTCTACTACTAGATATATACCCAAGAGAAATGAAAACATGTATTCAAATAAGTACTTGTTACATGAATGTTCACAGCAGCACTTTCAAAATAGCCAAAAGGTGGAAATAACCCAAAGGTTCATGAATGAAGAAATGGATAAACAAAATATGGTATGTCCACAATGGAATATTATCCAGCCACAGAAAGGAATGAAGTACCAATACATGCTACAGTGTAGATGAACTTGAAAACATTACACGTGAGAGAAGCCAGACACAAAAGGTCACGTATTGCATGATCTCATTTACATGAAATAGGTAAATCCACAGAACAGAAAGCAAGCTAGTGGTTGCCAGTGGTGGGGACAATGGAGGGAAGAGACTAGAAAAAGAGAGAAAAATGGGAGATTGCGTGAGGGATACATGTCTCATGTGAGGGCGATGGAGACGTTCTGGAACTAGATGGATGTGACGGTGTATATTGTGAATGTACTTTAACCTGGTTAGTTTTATGTTGTGTGAATTTTAATTTAAAGACAAAGAAAGATAAAACAAAGGTCCTAAAATGAGCACAGTACATGGCTGATCTGTTTGAGAACAAAAGAAGGCCAGTATCAAAGCACCGCGGGGAGTAGGAGGAGAGTAGGCTGGTGAATTAACAGGGGACCCAGAAAATTCAGGGCCTTCTTGGTCATTTTTCAGGACTTGCCTTTATTGTTATTATTATACAATTTTGAGAAGGAAGAGTATATGATCTGATCGATATTGTAAAGGAATCATGCCGACTGCTATAACAGTCGGGGGCAAAGGTCAAAGCGAGGAAACCTACCCCGAGGCTACTGCAACAACCCAGGTTGGAGATCAAGGTGGCTCAGACAGAGCAGGACCAGTAGCACTGTAGAATAACAGTTTTCAGATAGCTAGCTACGTAAGTTTTTCCACCCCACCCAAAATGTGCAGGAGAACGCCAACACAGAAAACAGATTAGTAAAACTTGTCCAGATGAAGTCAGGGCAAAGGCTGGGGGCTTGGCACTCCGCCCTCTTGATCGTCAGACTGGAGTTTGCTGTGGTCCCAAGGACTCTTTAAAATAGTTTTACTATGAAAAAGATCAGTAGTTACAAGGAGAGGAGGTGGGGGAAAGGGGCTGACCACAAAGGAGCATGGGGAATTTTTAGGGGGACAGAACTGTTCTTATCTTGTCTGTGGTACTGGTTACACAAATGTGTGTTCCTGTTAAAATTCCTAGAACTATACACTAGAAGGTGAAAAACCTACTGCATGTCTATTCTACTGCAATAAAAACAAAATTAAAAATACATAGTTTGAAAATCACTACTTGTAGAACATGTACTTCTCACCCACACACCTCCCACCATGTATTACACACTGTACACTGTCATCATCATTCAAAACCCACTTTTCCGCTTATCTTCCCTGTTTCTATCAATATTACCCATTGATTTCTCAGTCACATAAGCTTAAAACTTATTTATCTTGGACCTCTCTTTCCCCTCATTCAGCTGTCGACCCCACCTCTGAAATGTTTATTATACTTGTCCCCACTTTCCTTCTCATTGGTTTAGTCATAATTCCTGCCTAGATTACGGAGGCCACCTAACTAATCCCCTAACAGACTAAAATCTTTCCTCCTTCTGACACAACCTACATGGTACAGCTACTATCACATTAACTCAGCACTTCTTTTAAAACACCCTTGATGGAGCATTATAAAGTTCAAACTCTTTTGTACTATGTTCAAAGTCTTTGAGACTCAAAAGCACAACACTTGCTTTAAGAAATAATTTTTTCTCATGTAAGAACTCTGCTGGCCAAGATCCTCAACCTATTTCCCCCACTTGATTTTCTGCTCTTTTCTTTTGTTTAACCTGCATTCTGGCTGAACTGGGTTATAAATCAATTCACACGCCTGCCCTGTATTCTATAGGACCTTTGTACCCGCTGTTTCCTCTCCTTGCAAGCCCTGTTTCCCTCTCATCACTACTAACCGAAAACACTTCTCCCATCTCTGTACTCCCAGTACACTACAGGCCTCTCCTGTAACACTCAGTAGACTTCATCTTAGATCATATGTGTATGGACATTAATCTCATGCAATCCTATGAGCAGAGATCATGGCTCATTCATCCAGGAATCCCTCCCATGGTACCCATAACGGTGTCTTGCACATAGGTGTTCAATTAAGTACCTGCTGAGTTGAACTGAACTAAATGTGCAATATTTGCTTTAAGACAAAAATATGTCATGTGAAAACCATACTATCATAAACAAGTGGTTGGTCACAAAACATTATGATGTGCAACCTCCAATCATTCTAGAAGCACAATTTTAGAAAGCCTTTTTTTTTTTTTTTTAAGTAGAAACAGCTAAACTCAAACCCAAGTTGTGAGGACACGGTTATTTGAAATTTTACAAAAGCATGTCCAAAAACTTCTCGCCAGGAAATGTTTAATTCCAGATAAAAACACTGATTGACAAGGCAAAAATTTGAAGCAGGTATTATAAACTTGATGTTTTGAAATTTCATAACTAAACTTTTATTTATATCACACAGGTTCTAATTAACTATATCTGAAACACTAGCTCAACAACAACAAAAAAATACTCTGCTTAGAACACAATTCACAATGTAGGGAAGTGCTGAAGAGCAGATAAAAGAGTAGATTTTGTTTCCTCACTGATACGCGTTTTACCAGAAGGGACGACATGGTCACTAAATCAGTTAATTTACTGTTCAGAAATTTGGTATTATTTTCTGCCTCTGGGTAATCGTAACAGATAAGATTATTCATTTATTTTTAAAAACACCCATTTTAACAGCCCCTCATTGAATACTATAAATCAAGGAAGACAAGCTTTGGTGAAGTTGTTTGATTGTCAAACTAGAACGGGATAAGGTGGGGCAGCATGCAAAAACTGACAGGTAAACTAAGTGCTTGCTATTGATTTCAAACCCCAGTCTCACCAAGAAAGGCATTTTTCATGCTCCCCAGGTATACGTATTATCGAAATAGTAATAGTATATGACTTCAGTTGCTACACAGACATGTGAGTGCTGAGCCACGACATCTGGTCTGTGACAAACACACACACTCATCCCATATTCCCAGGAGAAAAGCCATTTGTACTCACTGTTAGAGACCCGAAAGCCATCCAATGTCCCACTGCTTATATATAAGGAATAACAGGTTTCAATTTTCTGTCAACAGTAATCTTGTTTGCCCAAAATAATGTTCTGTTATTCCTCTCCCCTGACAAATAGTGATTGGAAAACAAGAAGGGGGGCTTGTAAAGGACACATTTTAAAGTAAAATGGCACCCATTTTATTCTTTGTAGGTGTTTCTGGACATTTAAAACTCTCTCTCTCTCGTTCACCCCTTCCTCCCTCGTTCATTCTTTCCCATCAGTTTACCTTTCTCTCCCCCCCCCCCCCCAACCCCATTAGGGTAAATCAGCTTGAAGGCTGACAATTCAATCACATCTCAAGCAATCATTTACTGTGTTATTTAATAGGAGGGGGGAAACCCAGTTACCATAACAACTCACATCACATGGTAATTATGGAGTCTCTAAAATACAGCAAACCACACTTTTCAGTGTTTTCTAAGGGGAATGTATAATAACCACAGATACTACTTCTCCCAATTATTATTCAGAATTTTCATCTAATTGTCTCATATTGCATGAATGGCTATACATGATGTTCTTCATAAGATATATAGGGGTTTTAAATAAATAAGAAACTGAAAGAAAAAGCAAATACACTCCTTATATTTCAAATAATGGGTTATATATCACATGCACTTTTGGGCACTTAGGAAAAAAATGTAAAGGAGGCAGAAGAAAAACAAAATTAATTTATAAGGTAAAAATAACAAAAAGGGAATCAATACAAAAGGGAATTTAGAAACAAAGACTTCATTCAGAGTAGTGCCACCAATAAGACCAGATAAGGTTTCCCTGAAATAAAAATGAGAGAAGAACACACTGCCTAATGCTCAGATAGAAATATGACTGGGTAGCAGCAGCAGGATCAGGACAATCTGCATGTGCCGGAAGATGGGAGAAATAATGAGGCAGGATTGCCATTCTCTTCCAGGGACAAACCAGTATCATTCAATTTAGGGGAGTGTCATGTCAGAATTAGAAATGCCAATGAGTGACAAGACAGGGAAGGAGTCTGTCATTCACCTTCAACTTCCTCATCAACAGCTGACAAGTTAGTTTCAGGAAGAGAAGGGGCAGTTACAAATCAGAACAGAAGGGGACAGCCCCTTGCGCTGGGACAAGCCCTGGAAGATCTAAAATGACCCCTGCTTGTCTCCTGGTCAAAGGAGCAAAGAGAGAGAGAGGACACTCAGTTTTAAAGAAATCTAAACAGGAGCGTGTGACGGTAGTCCCCCCCTTATATGCAGTTTTACTTTAGGAAGTTTTAGTTACCATAGTTAACTGCAGTATAAAAACATCAAATGGAAAATTCTATAAATGATTCATAAGTTTTAAATCGAGCACCCTTCTAAGTAGTGCAATAAAATCTCACGCTTCCTGCTGCACCCCAGCCAGGATGTAAATCGTCCCTTTGTCCAGCCTCCTAGTAGCGGTCTCAGTTGTCAGCTGGACTGTTACAGTATCACAATGCTTGTGTTCTAGTGTCCCGTATAGTAGCCTAACACCATGTCATTATGCCTGCATCATTTGCCTCACTCCATCTCATTATGTAAAAATTGTATCAACTCACATCATTGCAAGAATAAGGGTGAATATAGTACAATAGGGTATTTTGAGAGACAGATCATATTCATACAACTTTTATTAGAGTATATTGTTATAATCATTCTATTTTATTATTGTTGCTAATCTCTTACTGTGCTAACTTACAAATTAAACTTTATCATAGATAAGTATAGGAAAAAACATAGTATATATAGGGTTTGGTGCTCTCTGTGGTTTCAGGCATTCCCCTGGGGTCTCGGGACGTATCCCCCATTGATAAGGGAAGACTACTGTATGCAGAACTGCTCCTGGTGGTCAGAACAAACCCAATCAGATTTGGATCAATCTGTGTAGCTTCGAAAAGAAACATGGGAGAGTTTCACATCAAGAAAAGTCAATGAAAAAAATGAATTTCCCCCCAAAAGAACAGGATATAACATTTTCCAAAAGAATTCATTACAGATTACTTTAATTAGCTAGTTCTCCATGACACTGAAAATTACTTAATTTAACTAACATAGTTATTGAGAAATATTGACAATTAAATAAAGCAAAACACACTTCAAAATATGAAGAGCATAGTTCTTGAACATACAAAACAAAGTTCTGTTACCCATTCGTTCATTCATTCACCCACCAAGAGCTGTAGGCATTAAGAAGGCTACAGAGTCTACGGCCATACCACCCTGAAAGTGCCCAATCTCGTCTGATCTCGGAAGCTAAGAAGGCTACAGAATATCCTATAGCAGTGGTTCTCAACCTTCTGGCCCTTTAAATACAGTTCCTCATGTTGTGACCCCAACCATAAAATTATTTTCGTTGCTACTTCATAACTGTAATTTTGCTACTGTTATGAATCATAATGTAAATATCTGATATGCAGGATGGCCTTAGGCGACCCCTGTGAAAGGGTCGTTTGATCGCCAAAGGGGTCATGACCCACAGGTTGAGAACTGCTGTCCTATAGGAATATGTAATCTTTGGCAAGGAGGAGAGGCTAAACCATATAAATGAATAACAACACAAAACAGTACTTAAGAGCTTGTTCAAATGACAAGAATATCTTTTCCTAGTAAGACTTCAACAATTATCAGATTCACCACCAATTTAATAACATTTCTGGGGAAAGGAAGCTATGCCACTAAATGCACATATAAAACACAACACACATGCAACAAACATTTATGAAGTGTCTACCATGTCACACCAATACCAGCACGGAGCTACATGTGACCAAAAAAATAGCTCCCTGATTTTATGAGGTTTACGCTTTAAAAGAGCAGACAGACACTAACTGTCGTATATGCTGTGCCACCCAAATCCTCTTTCAGGACTAGTAGGGATGGTGGATAGATGGATAGATATGGATGGACAGGTGGACAGATAAAATAAATACATGGTCTCATATATTAAATGAATTAAATTTGTAGTCACAAACATTCCTAAAGAAATCTCTAAGCCTAGATGGTTTCACTGGAATATTCTACCAAACATTAACAGAATTATTTATTCAGATAGCATTACCCTGACAACACACCCAACAAAAGATATTTCAAGGATAGTATACAACAATATACCTCATGAGCATAAATTCAAAAATTCCTAACAAAATATTGTTAGCAAATCAAATTCAGCAATGTACAAGTAGGATAATACATATGATCAAGTGGAGTTTATCCCAGCAACGCAGGTTTGGTTCACAATAGAAAATCTATCAAAATAATTCCTCATATTAACAAACTAAAAAAGTATACAATCATATCAAAAGATGTGAAAAAAACATTTTATAAAACTCAAATCCATTTGTGAGGGGGCCGGGAACCAATGCTCAGCAATTTAGGAATACAAGGAAATTCTGTCCACCCAATAAAGAATATTGACAAAAACTCTATACTAACACCATATTTAATGTTCAGACACTAATTGCTTTCACCCAAAGACTGTTCACCAAAAAGTCTGTTCCCACTACTCCTATTCAGCATTGTACTGGAAGGCCCTACACAGATCAATTAGGCAAAAAAAAAGGAAGGAAGGAAGGAAGGAAGGAAGGAAGGGAGGGAGGGAGGGAGGGAGGGAGGGAGGGAGGGAGGGAGGAAGGAAGGAAGGAAGGAAGGAAGGAAGGAAGGAAAGAAAGAAAGAAAGAAAGAAAGAAAGAAAGAAAGAAAGAAAGAAAGAAAGAAAGAAAGAAAGAAAGAAAGAAAAAGAAAGAAGGGAGGGAGGGAGGGAGGGAGGGAGGGAGGGAGGGAAGGAGGGAAGGAAGGAAGGAAGGAAGGAAGGAAGGAAGGAGAAATACAAATCAGAAAGAAAAGAAATTAAGACCATCTCTATTCACAGGCATTATTACAATGTAAAACAAAAAGAACCTACAAAAAAACTACAAGACTACATAAGTGAGTTTAGTAAGGTCATAGAAAAGTATCAATTATATGTTTATATACTAGTAGTAAGCAGTCAGAAATTAACACAAAAAAAAGTCGAATTGCATTAGCACCCAAATACTTAGGATATGCAATATTTATAAAATTTATCAAAATATGTGCAAGATTTGTAACAAGAGAACACTGACCTGAAATAATCAAAAGACATACCTTGTGCATGGGTTGAAAGACTCAATATTGTTAAGATGTCAATTTGAGAGAGCCCAAATAGATCTACAGATTCAATGCATTTCCAATCAAAACTACAGCAGGGATTTTTGTGGTTTCTCAAAGCTGATTTAAAATTTATTTGGGAAAGCAAAGGGCCTAAGTCAAATTTAAAAGCAAAACAAAATAATTGGAAGAGTCACATTAGTTGATTTCAAGATTTATTATAAAGCAATAGTAATTAACTTGTGTGGTTTTGATGATAATATACACACAAAGATCAATGGAATAAGATTGAGTACAGATATCGCCCACACATATATGGACAAATGATTATTGACAAAGGTGCCGAGATGAAGGATGGCATATTCAACAAATGTAACTCATACCTTAGGAAAAATTAACTCAAGCAGATCATAGGCTAAAATGTAAACCTTAAATTATAAAACTTCTACAAGAAAATATAGCAGATCCAGCAAGTGATTAATGGATAAAATATCTATAGCATATTCACATAATGAAATATTATTCAGCCATAAAAGATAGGAAGTACTGATACATGAAACAGTATATATGAAACTTGAAAGCATTATGCTAAGTAAAAAAAAAAAAGGCAAAAAAGACCACATGTTGTATAATTCCATTTATATGAAACGTCAAAAACAGGTAGATCTATAGAGACCGAAAGAGGATGAGTGGTTGCTACAGGCTGGAAATTGAGGAGTTGGAGAATGACCACTAATGGGTACCGAGTTTCTTTTTTGGTGTGTTGAAAATATCTATAATTGATTGTGGTGATAACTGTAAATATATTGAAACCACTGAACTGTACACTTTAAATAGGTGTATTTTATGGTTCATATGAGTTATACCTCAATTTTTTTAAATAAAAAAATATAATAGAAAAAAGAAAATCTTTGAGACTTTGGGTTAGACAAATAGCAAGAACCATAAAAAAACAAAACAAAACAACAAAACCATAAACTGGAATTCTTCAAAACTAAAAATCTGCTCACCAAAAGATATTGTTAAGCAAATAAAAAAACAAGTTACAGATTAGGTAAAAAAAAAAAAAAAAAAAAACATGCGCAAAACACATTTCTAATAAGTTATATCCAGAATATATAAAAAACAAATACCTGATTAAAGATGGGTAAGAATTAAGACACCTCAGGGAGGAAAAGGTATGCATGACAAATATATGAAAAAATCAGACACTAAAGTCATTAGTCATTAAGGAATAATCAATAGTCATGAAGGAAACACAAAAAGGAAACCACTACCCACATATCCTGTATGAGAATGTTTATAGCAGCTTTAGTCATAACTGCCCCAAACTGGAAACTACCCAAAGATCCATCAATGGATGAATTAATTACTGAATCCAGTAAACAAATTGAAACATTCATGACACTTGTTTTTTTTTTTTTTTTTTAAATAAAAAGACTCAGCATAATGTAGTGATGGAAAGCAAAGCAGAGTTTGAAGAAACTTCGGCTAGAAAACCATCACATGGACTGCAACAATAAAAGGACCAGAAGCAAGAAGAGTTAGGAAATACCAGGGGCATCTTGGAAAGACCCAAAGGTGTTTTTACTAGTAAATGCTCTCTGCTTAACCTGGGGGGGTACGAGGTAGTCCAAGGACCATGGAGTGATTCGGCCTGGGTTCCATTTCCAGGCTCCTCTACTTATTAGCTCCATGGTTTCTAGCACATTAACAGCACCAATCTCACAGTGTTGATGTAGATATTAAATGAATTAATATATTATAGCCATTTTTAAAGTGCCGGAGCTGGTTACTACCTATTATTATTTCACATTCACACTTTTTCTTGTTTCTGATCAGATTTTAAAATCAGCTGTCCAGTAATATTCAATACTTTTATTATCCTTCACATTACTAAGTGCACAGCTTAAAGACACAAAAAGGTACCACATTTCTCCCGTCTCCGCACCCACTAGTAAGATGCTAGGGAAACCATATCCAGAAATCACCTGTTTTTCCCTCTTTCATAACATTAAACTTTTCTTCTTCCCGGAGAAACACTGCTCTTCCTAGATCTTTCTTCCCTCCTTAGTTAAATGAAGACACTGTATTAGACAAATATGGTTCTGAACCAAATATTGAAAGAATTCTAAGTGGCATAAGATAAAGGTGGGTCTTTAAAAACCACTTTTGCTAAATGGTGGTCACTGGTATACACTCAGAATATAATCAAACCAAATTAATGTTACCAAGATTTATAAATTGTGCATCAATATAAGATTTAATACAAACATAGTGTAGAAGCCCTATTTTTACATAATCTCCATTAACTTTGTATTTATTTATCTTTATTGTTGAAAGTGTTACTGATATCCCTATTCTCCCCCATTGGCCCCCTCCACCCCGCTCCTAAGCCCCCACTAACTTTTTATAAAATAATTTGTTTTTATTTATAATTGCTATATAAATTACATCTATATTAGCTAATCATCTTTGCTGTGATATTTTGTTATTCATTCATGTATTTTCATTTCTATACACTTGAATGAGCACTGCCAGAAAAAATTTAAAAAAAACAAAAACACACCACACATTTCGCAAGTACTTCCCAGCTTCCCACTTCCCTCAGGTGTTGCTATAATTTGTAATGATCCGGTTTCATGCAAATCATGTAATGACATCAGATAGCTTTATTTAAAAAAGGTAGCCTAAAAGAAAAATAAACACTAAAACCAAAGTTTTTTTTTTTAACCTAAACATGTTTATTTACTTTTAATTCCCTGACCTTCAAAAATATAAATACCGGTGCCCTACATAATTGCAAAAGATTAGAATTAATAAACACGCAAGATAATTTCTTTAAATAAGAAGTTAGTTTTTATTCTTTACAATGGATGTTAAACATTGATGAAATAAATCAAATTTCTAGATTCTTTTCTCAAATTTTAGGTTAAGCCCTAGGGGAAGCAGGCCAGTTTCTTTCTGAAACATATCAAAATGTTTTAGCAAGTCAGCTATTTTGCTTACCTTTAAAAACAACTTAAATTAATTATGATAAAGAGAAAAATTATTTCCAAATAGACACTAAATCTCATGAGCATAAAGTAAGGAGGAAAATCCCAAAACCAACAGGGAAGAAGAACCTGTTAGGGTGTGGGCAGGCACCTACCTCATGCACCAGAGCAAGTGAGGTCTGCTTGAAACTTCGCCCTCTACTGGCCATCAGTCGATTCAAAGGTTTGCCATCTTTACTCTGATACATTGAAACATCGTAACAAAACAACATACCCCCTTAAAGAAAACATAAAAACATTTCTTATAAAAAAACTTCATCAATTAGATTCTCAGTAATCAATATTTAATCAATCTGGATAGAGATATTTACGAATTAAAAGAATGTGCTAAGCAAGTTATATTTGGCTATTGGTGTCTAAGGAAAGAAAAAAATAGAATATAAAAGTTATATTTAAACTATCACTTATTTACAAGCTTTATTCATTTGTAAATAAGTGAATAAATTTTCAATTCATGACACTTTAAATTTTATAAACTGTTACTTTAGAGAGTCTATTAAGCTTTAAAAAAATAAATTCCAATTAAAGAAGTGCTTGCACATATCATTTCTGAATCCTGATAAAACATGGGTTCCTTAGTTTATACCTACAAGTGGACAAGCTTTTCCTCATACCTGCACTCACATTCATTCATTCTTCCCTTTCCCCTCCCGCCTCCTCTCACCCTTCTCTGCCCACTCCTTCCCACTCTTGTCAACCAAGTTCTCAAACTGAACTTCCAGCTCCCGCTGGCCTCAGTGTCAATGGAGATGCAAGGGCAGGCAGCCAAGTGCTAGAGTGAGCGAGGGTAGTCTTGGAAACTGCCTGGGTAATTCTGAGCCAATGAAAAGACACATTCAAGGGGTAAGATAATTTAAAACAGAGATCGTTACATTTTTAAACATCTTTTTGAAGTATGGTACACATAGAGAAAAGTGCACATGTAATAGGCATACAGAGCTCAATGAATTTTCATAAACTGAACAAACAAGTCTGACCATCACCCAGATCAAGAAACAAAACACTGTTAATATCCCAGAAGCCTTTTCCCATGTCTCCTCCCAGTCACACGCACTCCTGTCCCAAAGGTAGCAACCTTCTAGTACCCACTTTGCCTACTTCACTACTTTATGTTAATAGAATTAGACTGTAAAATGGCTTTTTAAAAATCTGGCTTCTTTCACTCAATATAATCATTGCAACAATCATTCACAGTTATTGGCGGTCACTGCTGAATAATAATCCATCATGTGAACATACCACGATTTATTTATCCATTTTACTGTCAACAGGCATTTAGATAGCTTCCAAGTTTAGGGCCACTCCAATAGTGCTGCTATGCACATTACAGTACGTGTCTCCTAGTGACTTCATTTGGGTCTATCCCTAAGAATGAAATAGCTGGGTAACAGTGTAAATGATTTCAATACAAGTTTTCCAAAGTGGTTGTACTAACATGTAACCATTGCTCCACATATTTGCCAATTCTTTGTATTTTCCATCTCTTTCATTTTAGCCAATCTGTTAAGTATGTGGTGGTATCTTATTGAGGTTTTAATTTGTATCTCTCTGATGACTAAGTTGATTGTTTACTCATATGTTCATTGAACATTTAAATACTCTCATTTTGAAGGGTGTGTTCAATTCTTTTTACTGTTTTTTGATTGTCTTTTTCTTATTTATTTGCAAAAATTCATTATATTTTATTAATTTGCAAAAATTCATTATATATGCTAGATATGAGCTCTTTATCAGACACATGTATAATACTCTCTTGCATTTTGTGGCTTGTGTTTTCACTCTCTTCAACGTATATTTTGATTAACACATGTCCTTGATTTTAATATAATTTGTCACTATTTTTATAACTGGAGCTTTTCATTATAGAACCATTTGTGATAAGGACCCCTTTTCTCCACAGCTCTACAGTGCCACCTTTGTAATAAATCTGTGGCCCTATTATGTGGGTCTGCAATAGTCTTCCACTGGTCCGTTTATCTATCCTTGCACCAATCCCACACTGTCAATTATTGTGGTTTCATAAAAAGTCTTGACATGTGGTAATGTAAATCCTCCTACTTTGTTTTGATTCTCCAAGATTACCTTGGCTATCTGCTCATTTTCACACAAATTTTAGAATCTACTTGTCAGTTTCAAAGAAAAACAATAACAACCTATCGGGATACTGATTTGGATTGGGTTGAATCCACATATCAATTTAAAGAAAATTAACAGTTTTACAATACAGTCTTCAAGTCCATAGACATTGTATATCATTCCATTTGCTAGAATTTTAAAAATTTTTCTTCATAATGTCTGTAGCTTCCAGCATAAGGGTTTTACATACTTTTTGATAAATTTACTTTGGGTAATCAATATTTTTCGATGCTACTGTAAATAATAGTGATTTTTGGGGGGCATTTTCTTAGTGACTTTTATTTCTTTAATTTTTAAAAACCTTTTTCAATTATCACTGATTTTTATATGTTGACTTTTGTATATATGCATTAATCTTGCTGAATTCATTTATGTAGATAAATGTAGATAAATCTGAATTTTCTATGTACACAATCATGTCATCTGCACATAATGACTATTTTATTTCTTCCTTTCTAACCCTTATTGCCTTCTTTTTTCTTCTTCTTTTTTGGCTTATCACACTAGCTATGCCCTCCATTACAATACTGAACAACAGTGATGCTAATAAACATCCATATCTTTTTCCCCAATCTCAGTATCTGAGTACTAAGTACGACAATGGAATTGTAGATGTTCTTCATCAGAATAAAAAAAGTTCTCTTCTATTCAAAGTTTAATATGAATCTTTTTTTAATATCATGAATAGGAGGTAAATTTTTCAAAGATATTTTCTATATCTATTGCTATAATTTAAATATTGCTCTGCCTTTTTCTATTAATATAATGACTTATATTTTTAAACAGTAAATTGACCCCATTTGTTATGTATTATCTTTTGTATCTATTGCCGAGTTCAATTTTCTTTCTTTCTTTTTTTTTGTAACTAAGTTCATAGAAAAGATTGGTTTGTAATATTCCCTTCTTGTACTTGTCAGATTTTGGTATAAAAAGTATGCCAATCTCATAGTTTTTTTTTTTCCTATTCTCTGTTAGAGTTCATTGAATACAAATATCATTGCTATTGCTCCCTTAATTTTGGGGAGGAATTCACCAAGGATGCCATGTGCACCATGGTTTTTATTCAGTATCAGTGGGAAGGTTGTTAGAGGTTCAATTTCTTTAATACATTATCAAACTACTCATACAGTCTATCCTCCTGTCCGTTTTGTAAACATTTATATTTGATAAATTTCCTTATCTAAACTGCGAAATTTACTGGCTAAGGTTCTTTATAAATTCTATATCTTTTTGAATGCTATATGCTCTGAAGTGGTATCTCCTTTGTTATTCCTGATAACAATATTTCTCTAATTTATTATCCAAACTTACACTGGCTTTATCATTTTGTTAAGCTTTTCAAAGAACCAACTTTGGCTTTGCTCATTTTCTTTATTTTATGTTTTCTAATTCGTTAGTTTTTATTCTTCTTATTATTAATTCCTCTTTCCTTTCATTACATTTAATTTGTTGTTCTTTTCAAAGCTTCTTGAGATAGAAGCTTAAGTCATTATTTTCCTTTTTTTGTTTTCTAATATATTCACTGAAAGTATAAATTTCCTTCTAACACTGTTTCAGCAGTTGGGATATGGCTTATTTTCATTATCATTCAGTTTAAAATATTTCCTGATTTCCATTTTGATATTTAGTTTAATCCCTGGATTATTTCTAAGTGTACTGTTCAATTTCTAGGCTACTGGAGACATTCTAGTTAGTTATTTTGGGGGTGTTTATTTTTAGCTTAATCCCATTGTCATCAGAGGACAGACGCTTAATGACTTCAGAATTTTGAAATTTTTTGATGCTTATGGTTTGTCATATGGTCATTTTGGTAAGTTTCCCATGTACTGTTGAAAAGCATAGGAATTCTATCAGTGTTCTTGGTCAATTAAGTCAAGTTTGTTCACAGTGTTGTTCAGAGAGTTTGTAAACTTATACAGTTTATTTGTCTACTTATTCATCAAGCTATTGAAAACTATGTTTTAAAGTTCCCATCTTTACTGCAGGCCTGTTTCATCTTTTAGTTCTGCTAATTTTTATCATATATCTTGAAGCTATACTATTTTGTGTGCACTGACTAGGATAGTGACATTTTCTTAATAGGGTGACTTCGTTATCTTCGTGAAATGTCCCCTTCATTTCTAGCTTCTTCCTTTTTCATATGTCTAGTACTTTTTCACTGTATACTGGACAGTAAATAAAAGAATCACAGAGCCCTAACCAGTTTGGTTCAGTGGATAGAGCATTGGCCTGCAGAGCATGTACCTTGGTTGCGGGCACATCCCCAGTAGGGAGTGTGTAGGAGGCAGCTGATCGATGTTTCTCTCTCATCGATGTTTCTAACTCTCTATCCCTCTCCCTTCCTCTCTGTAAAAAAATCAATAAAAAAATATATTTTTTAAAAGAACCACAGAGATTTTAGTCTAAATGATGCTAAATTCCTCTCCTCTGTTAAGCAGATAGGGAAGCACTGATCTCCTCAACCAAATCGGGGACCGGACTGGGTTAGGTATAACTACAGCTCCGGTGGATCCCAGTCCATGTCTGGCTCAGCCCTGTTCCGAGGGCAGGACTCCCCATGACTTCCCACTGGCAGCCTAAAGGGACTCCTCAGTATGGAATAACTGTGAGAGATCCAGGTCTGTACTCAGAGGTTTCCGGCTCACCTCTAACTCTCCCATCCCTTCAAGTTCCAAATTTGGGCAAATGTCATTCTGAAGGGAGAAACGGGCTGTGTGTTTGAGATTCCTCAAGTCGCCCGTTCTGTCACTCAGGAACCACACAGATGTCAAGGTCTCTGCTGGTTTCTCTGCCTCCTGCACCAGCCTCTTGTTCAGGTCAAGCCTGAAGTCCCGCCTCCAGCCCAGGCCAGGACAGTAAATGCACTCAGGTGAAAAGCACTGTCCCTCTTCAGACCCACTCTCCTAGCTGGTCTTTGTCTCCTGAGCACAAGACGGAAGGAGATTTCACTTGGCCTTCCCGAAGCATCAGCCTCCTTCTTTAACTTTCAGTGCAAACTCAAAATGCAGCAAATATCTCCTGAGGAAAACCTCCAATTTGTCTCCTATATTAGTCAGAGTCTTCAGCGAAACAGAACGAATAAGAAATATATACCCGAGAGCTGGAGAACCAGGGAAGCCAGAGGAATAATTCAGTCCAAGTCCCAAAGCCTGAGAACCAGGGGTGCCAACGTCCAGGGGCAGGAGATGGATGCTCCCGTTCAAGCAAAGAGCAGATTCACCTTCCCGTTGTTTTCTGTTCCACTGAGGCCCGGACACCCTGGTGATCTTCTTTACTCAGTTTACTGACTCAAAGCTAACCTCTTCTGAGCACACTCACAGACACACCCAAAATGTTTCAGCAGCTATCCGGCATCTCTTAGCCCCATTACGGCACATAAAATTAACCAGCACAGCGCCCTCATCCAGGGGAACCACTAATAGCTCCACTGTTTCTCTAGCCTCCAACAGGCCTCTTCCTGGCCAACCCCCAATCCTAGCTCACAACCAGAGCCTGACTACCCTCCTTGGGGATGAGGACAACCCTAAAATGTTCTCCTATTCTGGATTTTTTTTTTGTCTATCCGTCTTTGCTTCTACAGTTCTCCGGTGCCTTTAAAATGTGACTGATTCTTGCCATTTATCCAGCTTTGCCTACATGTCAGCAGCAGCAGCGGCAGCAATGCCCTCCCATGCCCTACTCCGGCCTGCCTGGAAATGGAAGCTAAAACAATGCATTAAAAACTTGTACCTGGATACTATGTACTGTGCTCACCTGCAAGGCCAGGTTTCAAACCTGGTTGCTTGTTTGTTTCATACATTTTCAATATAAAATTAGGGATTCCTGCTACAGTCTTTCCTTGGTCTGAGCGGGCACCTCCTTTCAATGCCAAGTGATATACCCCACGGGGCATATTCACCATTTCTTGCTTCACAAGCGATGTAAAAAATTCCTCCAACGCTGAAAGAGATAAAAGGAAATTAAAAGTAGAGTATTACAGTATGCTAGAAGAGAAACACTCATTCTTTTAAAAAACATCTTTATTGTTGAGAATATTACAGATGCTGCCCCATTTTCCCCTTTGCCCCCCAACCCCCCACCTGGCTCCCACCTCATCCCAGGCCTTCATCACCCTATGGTCTGTGTCCATGGGCAATGCATATATGCATATAAATTCTTTGTTTAATCTCTCCTGACCCTACCTTTCCTCTGAGATTCACCAGTCTGTTCCATGTTTCCATGCTTCTGGTTCTATTTTATTCATCAGTTTATTGTGTTCGTTAGATTCCACAGATAAGTGAAATCATGTCTTAACTCACACACACCACCACCAGCACAGCAGCAGCAACTTAGCCTATTTCAGGCCAAACTTCACAAAGTAAAAAGAGGACTCTTGATTCCCGTCCTTTTTTATTCTTTCCCAAGTCAGACCAGGGCACCCAGTTACTAAAGCTTAAAAACTTAGTCATTCTTGACTTTTTTCTTTCCCACACTCCTTATATGTACTCCACCAGCAAGTCCTTCTACATCAAACTTTTAAAATATATCCCAAATCCACCCATTTCTCTCCATTTTCACTGCTACTTGCCCAGTCATTATCTTCTCTCTTCCTCATTTGGACTAATTTAAAAACGGATTTCTTGGTTTCTACCCCTACAAACCATCATCTATCCAAGCCAGAATTTGTGTCATCCCTTCCCTAACATCTTCCAATGGTTTTTCACTGCGCTTAGAATAACATCAAAACCGCTGATATTATCAGAAGTTTAATCATCTGTAGCAATATCAGTACAATTATTAAAAAGCAAAATATTGGTTCACTATTTCTTTGCTTGTGGTCCTAATTAAGCCCAAGGTCTTTACTGCTTGACATGTTTACTTATTATAAGGTAACACAGAAATGTGGGATCAAAAGACAATAGATACCCAAACAAAATACTTGATAAGTCTGCAGGTTTGTATTCAAGTGTTATTTTCCTAAGAACCACTAGAGGTTGCCCAATGCAGAAACAAACACATTTAAACTAAAATGATATGGAAAACAAAAAGGAGACTACTGCAGGTGCCTCTTATTATTGGGACAAGAAGCAAGGATCCACCCAATAAAACTGGAATCTCACTCTGAATAGATCTAAAAGTCTTCGTTAAAAGACATGATTAAATTAAAGGGAAAGTGCTCACTGGAGCATCTATTATGTGCCTGGCTCTGTCAACGCTACGTACTTCAAGGTGCAGCCAAATTTCTCCATTCAAAGCCCAGGGAACACTGTATGGGATACTTTCCATTAACCCCTCCAGACCCATCCTCCACCCTCTCACCCTGCTCTGTACCCTGGAAGAATGACCTTTAACAACGGCATCACCAGGCTCCCTTGTTCTCTGGCAGCCAATGGGAAACACTAGCAGGAGGTCACAGGGTGGAAACACTGTGAGGTCAGGCATGTATCCCCCACATACCCACCTACGGGACTGCTTCCGGTTGCCTGCATGCCTCTTACGAAGACCTGGCTCCCCTACTTATGACTCTCACTCTCCTAACTGCTACCTCCCCTTACACCTCCGAGCTAAGGGACATCATCCCACTCTGGGATGATTCACCATTGCTTGTGATTTTCCTTTAACCTTGATAACATAACTGTAAATAGTCTCTATTAAACTCTCGGTTACCACATCTGAATGTGACTTTCCTGTCAAGACCCTAATCAATACATCATCTAAATGACAGGGACAAGTAACATCCAATTGCAGGCCATACACCCCAATACCTGCATTCACATGCACATGCATGACCGCTTCAAGCTAGATGAGTGTGAGCACAGCTGTTCAGAATGAAGCCAGGATCATCGTGTCTGAGGACACTAGTGCTATGATGAGAGGAGTTATTTCATGCTTTCCCTGAAGGGTCCTTTTCTGGCAAAGCTGATACATGTCAAGAGATAAGTACACATGTGCAATAGACTAACCCGGGAATGGAAATCTGTCTACTTGGCAAGCTCTTCAGAGGACTAAGGATTCTAAAAATAACTCTAGCCCTGAGAATAGTGTAAATGAAGGTATGACTGCAATTGATATAAAAAACACCATCCTCCCCCAGCCACTAAGCTAGCAACTAGGATGTTTTCCATTGTCATTGAGTTTTGCCATGTCTTTGACCAGGTGAGAATTTGAAAAGAGCTGAAAATCTGTAGGTTGCAGTGTTAGAAATAAAATCTTAAAACAACCCAACTGTCTTTCAATAGGTGAGTGGATAAACAAACTGTAGTACATCCTACAATGAAATACTACTCAGTAATAAAAAAAGAACAATTCATACAGGCAAGTATTTGGATGGATTCAAAAACAGGCTGAGTGAGAAAAAAAAAAAAAAAGCTAATCCCAAAAGTTTATATAATATATGAAAAAACCTGGTAAAATCTGAAAGGCCCATCGTTATTAATATTGTACCAATGTGAAATTCCTGGTTTTAATAATGAACTAAGGCTTTGTGTGCTGTTAGCAATTGGGAACAGGTGGGTAAAAGTACAGAGAAACTTTCTAAACTGTTTTTGTGACTTCTTGTAAGTCTAAAATTATTTCAAAAAATTTGATACCAGTAAGACCCCTATTAAAATAATGCAAATTACTGAATTTACTCTGCAATTGCATTTGTGTTTACTTGAAAGTAAGAGGAGAAAAGGGCCAGGATTCACTTACTCAGTGTGATCTGGCTTTCCACCTACTTACTGCACCCAGAGACCTAATATGGATCAACCCCGCTGGACCCTGTAGGGCATACACTCCTGTGGCTGGTGCTCTTTCCTGGGTGTCTTGTTTGCTTTTTGAGTAATCCCAGGAAGAGTAAGGCACAGAACAGTGAAGAACCCTGCCATGCTGACATGGCTCGCCAGATGCAGGCAGCATCTAGATTACCCACCTGAGTCTAAGTATTGAATTTTCTCAAGTAGATACAATTGGTGATCTCAAGTCTTCCCCTTCTTTCTCACTGAAAGGCACTAACAATAACCAAGGAGAAAGAACGCAGAGGAGCCACTTAATGCCACCACAGTTCTGGGCAGACTGGGAGGTCAGACACAACAGCAGAGCTTGGCAACCAATGTCTTCCCCCTTCTTCTCCCACCACAAGCCCGGGGGATGAGGGGTGAGGAGCACGTGTGTGTGTGTGTGTGTGTGTGTGTGCGTCTGTATATGTGTGTGTGCGTGCACGCATATTCCATGTAAGACGGAACAACATCCTAAGGCTATTTTAGGATACAAGAGGCACTTTGATAAATGTAGGCTTTTTACTTCTTTTTTTTTTTTTTCTGTTTAAAAAAAATTGTTTTATTAATATATACATAAAATTATCATTTTATGAGTACAGTTTTCTTTCTTTTTTTTTTTTTTATAATAATTTTTATTTCTTAAAGTATTACAAGGCTTTTTACTTCTTTGACTCACTATTAACTGCACGAAAAGTTCCAGACTCTGAAGAGCCCTGAGGTAGGAAGTGGGGAAGAATAGAAGAGAGGACAGGAGACTAGTCTTTAAGGCTCGTTCTGGGCATCAGGAGAAAAGAAAGGGTGAGCTCTTTGTCTCAGTTGTACCATCCAGCTTTCTCTAATGAAAGGAGGTGGGGATTTGGGACAGGAGCTTTGTCTAGAAATTAATAATATTTATTTGGCTGAATTCCTCAGGAATCTCCACGTGGGATGAAACCAAGGAAAAAAATCTTTCAATATTACAGGCTAGTGAGATTACGATTGTGAAGATAAGATGACATTTCTTGTGTTTATTGAACTTAATTTTAAGAAATTTATCCATTCATGAACATTCAAACTAGAATTGGGACAGGATATATAATGCATGGTCAGCAAAATGTTGGCCAATACTGAATTAGAATAATTAGAAATAATTAGAATATTTTTTAAAATGCCAAGATTCTGTAAAGTTTATGTTGAAACTAAATGACTATGCAATTCGATCTATTTTTAAAAAGCATTCATTTCCAGTTCTTGAATATTGGTACCATCTTTGGAATAATTATCTTTAGAATAAATTTATAATGATGATACTAGCCAGTAAATCTTGGAAGATTCTAATAATCTTTTCACTTACCTTATATAACAACAAACAGTTATTTGAATCAGTGACTTAAAGTCCCACTGCAAACTTATCTTACAGAATAAATTTAGCATTTGAAATACATTTTAATTTCTTAGTAAAAATGGTTTTTAAACTAGTTTTCCAGTTCAATTTTATTTGAGTCTAACATATTCAGTATATTTTGAATGCCATACTACCTCAAGCAGTCCTATGGAACAGATGGAGGCATTTTGCATTTCAGATAGAAAATGAGTATGTAAGATTAAAGCAAGCTATAATATGTACACATCACAAAAGAACACGATTAATCAGATAGGTAAAAATCACTGGAAAATGATAGCTTCCCTGCCATTAAGTAAATAAGTCACCTGGTAACACCAAAGGCGAGGTGAGTGGCAACAGTCTGAGATAGCAAGAGCCAGGAATCGAAAGATCCACATGCTTTTCATCACCCTCCTCATCTTCATCTTCATCCAGCTGGTCGGGAGGACTGATTTCTGGTCTTATCTGAAATGACAGAGAAGACAATACTAAAGCATCATGTAAAATCTTTTCTTTGTCCTTTTTATGTCAAGATTTAAAAAACCAGCTGGATTCAGTGCTCTATAAAGTCAAAAGACCATTAAAAATAATTTTTAAAAAAACTGTTCATTTTCAGATTAACTAAATGTTAACCTGTAATCATATTAGGTACAATCCCAGATCCAAGTAAAGAGCTAATAATATTATAAGAAAATCACCATAAACCAATATAAGCAATGATTTTATAGAAAAGTAATAAAAGTTTACACCGTCAGACAATAAAATGTAAACACTGACACATTGAATATATTGGACTTCTATGGTTTATAATGAAATTATTTGCCTAATCCGAATACATTTTTTTTTAAATTTGTGATTCTACTCACATCTCTATGATAAAGCTTAAAATCCTCCAGTAGAATATATGATGGAGATCAGGAAGGAACAGAATGCTTTAGTTGACTTTATTTTAGACTTGGCAATTCGTTGCTAGAGAATATAAAAACACTAAAATCTGTAATTGGTAGCTACACTTTATTGTGGGATTTGCAATTTGAAGATTACCACTATTGTAATTTCCACAAGATATAACTGTCAAGCAATTAATTAAATTTTTAATACTTTCACTGATACACCATCATAATGCCCACATGGAGATAATTAAGCATTAGGGGAGGAAATCAAAATATATAAAAGTGGTTGCTATAACCATAAAGTGCCAGAACCCAGTCATTACCATTAGCCTGTCTCCTGGAGTTATTTTTAGAAACAATTAACAATTCCTGCCGACTGCCTTCTTCATAGGTCCCCAAAGCACTGTTCCATTTAGGAACTGCACTGAGCCGGGGTTCTTGCAAGGGATTAAAAAGAAAATAGAGGAAATGCTTCTCTTAAGTATAATAACTTCAACTCCAATGAAGCCTTTCGACCGTAACTCGCGTCCTCTACAACAGTGAAGGAGGGAAGGCAGGAGGACTGCCCGAGCACTTGCTGAGACAGGCTTACTTGTGAGGCAATAGAGGGCCTGGCTCTCAGAGCCTGCGCCAGCCACAATTACAGCGATAGCAATCCATGCTTCACACAGGGCATTTGCTGACATCAGTGCATACCAGAGAAACCCTGGCGCGTTTGCAAACCTTTTGGTTCTAACAAGAGGAGTTTTTCCAGTATCTCAGGTCTACATACATACTCGGAAGTTGCCAGGGTTAGTATCATCAGGAGTTATCTCGGAGATTCTAACAAGTCCCCGTTGCCTAAAAAGTTCCCCCAAAAGGAGTTGGTCTGGGTCCGTTTGCCTTACTTCCTGACTTTTTACACATTCACAGTACAAATGGAAAAGCATCTGAACACCACCCTGGGGAAGCAGACAACACTGCTTACAGCTGGAGCCTACATCAGAAACACCCGCCACCACGCCAGGCCACCCAAGCCCTGGGAAGCCCTGCTGCCCCTCACATTCAAGGTGATAGGAGACTTGGGGAGGGGCGCCGATGAAAACTCAGAGGAACGGTGTGGATGTGGAGAAATCAGAACCCGCATACGCTGCTGGTGCACATGTGAAGGGGGGCGGCTCCTTTGGAAAACAGGTTGGCAGTTTCTCAAAATGTTAAAGACAGTTCACATGAGTTCATATGCCCCAGCAATCCCACTGCTAGGTATATAACCAAGAGAAATGAAAATATACAGTCACACAAAAAACTTGCATGTGAATGAATGTTCAAGAATGTGAATGCATTATTCATAATAGCTAAAACAAAAAAGCACACAACACCCCCCCCTCCAAAAAAAAAAAAAAAAACAACACCAAAAAAAACAAAACAGGCAACTGAAATGCCCATGAACTGATGAATACATAAACAAAATGTGGCATATCTGTACCTTGGAATATTATTTGGTCATAAAGAGGTACAAATTACCATTCATGCTACACATGAATGACCCTTGAAAATATGCTATTAAGGAAGCCAGTCACAAAAGACCCCATACCATATGCTTTCATTATAGCAAAGGTTCAGGCCAGGCAAATTTAGAGACAGAAAGTAGATTAATTGTTGCTTAGGGCTTGGGGAGAGAATAGGGTAATGGGAATTAACTCATAATAAAATGTTCTAAAATTAGATTTGTTGCTCTTTGATTAGCTGGCACAATTCTTTGAATATACTAAAACCACTGATTGTATGCTTTAAATAGGTGAATCATATGGAATGTGAATCATGTTTCAATTAATCTGTTTATAAAGAAGGAAGGTGGTGGAAGGAAAGGTGGGAGGAAGGATAAAGGAAGGAAGGCTATAAGAAAGAGAAGAGGAAGTGGGAAGAGAGAGAGGGAGGTGTTAGTGGCACAAGCGTAAGAGTAAGAAGCAGAAACCACCATCGCCTTCAGAGGGACCTTAGCTGGTGCATGAACTATGCCAAATGATCCAATGCTTCTAATTCCAGAATCATCCTATCTAATAAAAGAGAAACATGGTAATTAGCCATACCTCCGCTACTCTTCCCATTGGCTAATCAGGGCGATATGCAAATTAACTGCCAGCCAAGATGGCGGCTGGCAGCCAGGCAGCTGAAGTGAACAGGGAGGCTTGCTCGCTCCGGTGACAGAGGAAGCCAATGTTCCCCGCCTGCTGCTGCTGGCCTCTGAGCTTGCAGTTTGAAACACTGTTACAAATATAGAATCTAAAAAAAACCCCAGTAACCTGCTGTCAGCCAGCTGGGATCTCAGAGCTGGAGTTGAAACAGTGTTTCCATTATAGAACCCAAATAAAGCAGATACCTGCTTTCAGCAGCTGAGGCCTCAGAGCTGGAGCCGAGCCTCAGAGCTAAAGCCAGCCCAGAATAAAAGAAAAAGAAAAAAAGGAGAGGTTGGGAGCTTCAGTCACCCGCCAGCCTGAAAATGGCCCTCAGCCCCTCACCCAGACTGGCCAGGCACCCCACTGGGGACCCCTACCCTGAAGGGGGTGTGACCAGCTGCAAACAGCCATCAGTCCCTCACCCAGGCTGGCCAGGCACCCAAGTGGGACCCCCACCCTGATCCAGGACACCCTTCAGGGAAAAGCAGCTGGCCCCCACCTGTGCACAAGGCTTCTATCCTATATAGTAAAAGGGTAATATGCCTTCCAGCACGGGGATCAGCGGAGCCGCGAGGCCTTCCGGCAACGGGATCAGTGTGACAGGGGGCAGCGCCCAAACCCCCTGATCGGCCCTGCTCTGTGCCTGATGGGGGGAGCTCCCCAACCCCCTGATCGCCCTGCGGCTCTGTGTGTGACAGGGTGCGGCGCCCCAACCCCCCACCCCCACGGGCCCTGCTCTGTGTGTGACGGGGTAGAGCCATAACCTCCCCATCGGCCCTGCCCTGAGTGTGACAGGGTGCGGCGCACCAACCCCCTGATCTGCCCTGTTCTGTGTGTGACAGGGGCCGGTGCCCCAACTCCCCTATCGGCCCTACTCTGTGAGTGACAGGGGGCAGCGCCCCAACCCCCTGATCGGCCCTGCTCTGTGCGTGACAAGGGGTGGCGCCGCAACCTCTCCATCGACCCTGCCTTGAGTGTGACAGGGGGCGGTGCCCCAACCTCTCAATCGGCCGTACCCTGAGCGTGACTAGGGGTGGCATTGCAACCTCCCGATCCACCCTGCTCTGTGCATGACAAGGGGCGGCACTCCTACTCTTCAATCGGCCCTGCTCTGAGCCCGACCAGGGGCTGCACCTAGGGATTGGGCCTGCCCTCTGCCACCCGGGAGCAGGCCTAAGCCAGCAGGTCGTTATCTCTCGAGGGGTCCCAGACTGCGAGAGGGCACAGGCTGGGCTGAGGGAGCCCCCCCTCCTCCCCGAGTGCACAAATTTTTGTGCACCGAGCCTCTAGTCCTATATAATAAAAGCCTAATATGCTAAGTGTCTTAACTGTTCAACCAGTTGCTATGATGTGCACTGACCACCAGGGGGCAGACACTCCGACCAGTAGGTTAGTTTGCTGCTGGGGTCCAGTCGATCAGAAGTGGGCAAGACAGGCCAGACATGCTCTGGAGCCCTCCCAAATTCCCTCCCCGGCCCTGATCGTGCACCAGTGGGGTCCCTCGGCCTAGCCTGCAGAGATCGGGCTGAAACCAGCTCTCTGATATCCCCCGAGGGGTCCTGGATTGAGAGAAGGTGCAGGCCATTATAAGGGGCCCCACGGGTGCATGAATCCGTGCACCAGGCCTCTAGTCTATATAATAAAAGCCTAAGTGACCATTACGGCGGAATGACCAGAATGATGGGTTGCTATGATGCGCAATGCAGGAGCTGCCCCCGGTGGTCAGTGCACTCCCACAGGGGGAGCGCCGCTCAGCCAGAAGCCAGGCTTACGGCTGGTGAGCGCAGCCGAGGTGGTGGGAGCCTCTCCCGCCTCCATGGCAGCGCTAAGGAGCAGTGAGCCGAGTGGTGAGCCGAGCAGTAAGGAGCAAGGGATCCTGGACTGTGAGAGGGATGTCCTACTGCCAGCTTAGGCCCAAACCCCTTGGACTGCCAGCTTAGGCCCGATCCCTGGGGGGATCGGGTCTAAGCCGGCAGGTGGACATCTCCTGAGTGGTCCCATACTGTGAGAGGGCGTAGGTCGGGCTGAGGGACCCCTCTGTCCCCAGTGCATGAATTTTGTGCACCAGGCCTCTGGTTTACTATAAAAGGGATACAATCATTTTAGCACACGTTAGCCTATCCAGTCTTTCTGCTCAGCCAACCTAAATTACTTAAAATGAGTCACAGCACCCAGCCACCAATATTTCTAGAGCCATGAAAGAAAGACCTACTAGGTTGGGGTAAAAAAAAATTGATACACTCACCCATCTTAAATTGCCCAATTTCACATTCACATAACTGAATACCTATATTAATCTATCTGCTATATAGTAAACAGCCGATGTCTGCATCTCATAACAAGGAAACTACAGATGTACTGTGATTTCAGTATAAATGACATCCTCTGCCTACTTATAATGCTATGATGATTCCTTCAATTTTGTTTCTTCAAATGCGAGTTGATTCTCCCGAACAAATTAGCACTATTGTTAGAACTTGGTTCCATTACATTTCTGTCCTTTTCTGTTCATCTCTTAAAGAGGCATTTATTTCAGCTTCCCTATGCTAGTTCCAGTCTCTTCCCTGGGCTTGTGTGCAACGACTATGATCAATATGAGTACAACTAAGGAACATCAAGAGATGTCATATGAAAAAATCTGTTAAAATTTCATAATTTGGGCAATTATATTACATTAGCTGCCAAAACACCCAGGAAAACTGCACATATATTTGAAACACAAACACACATGCATGTACACACACAACTATGCCCTTCCAATAATAGCTAAGCTTTACTGGAGACACTTTAATAGAGAGCCAAGTATAAAATGATAAATTACTTTTAAAATCTGCTTCAAATTGAATACTGGAAAGCTTACCCCACAAAATGCCTTCCTGTGGGTTCTGAGCCAGATAACCTTTCAACCACCTTTGTTTGTGTGTAACCTATGAAAACCCAGGAGTTTGTGCAGAAACAGAGGATTTTATTTGGAACATGTTAAGTATCTGCATAAATTCATTTAAAAAGAGAAACAGCTTCTGATGAATGCAGTGACATTCACTTAAATCAAAGACGAACAGGTTACACCACATTAATACTAACCCAGCATGCATAATGAGTCCTTTTATATTACTTGCTTCTAAAATTAACTCCAGAAATCAACAGCACAATTTATCTTAAGACCTCTATAATAAAAAGTTTAATTTTTAAATAGCTAAATATTTTTTAATGAACCCAAGTCAGAGAAGAGAGTCAATCTTCTACCTAAATGTTTATCCATTACTGATTGTTTTATCAGGAAAACAATTCTCTATGGGGTTTTTTTTGTTTGTTTGGTTGCCTTTTGGGGGTTTATTTATTTATTTTTTTTGGTGCTAAAGAAGGCAGAGGAGAAGGATAAATAGCTAAAAAAACAAAACAAAAAAACACAAAAAAACAAAAGAAATATAAACTAAAAGGGAGGAAGCACTCATCTGTACTTTTTATTTTATTGACTTCAGAGAGGAAGGGAGAGGAGAGAGAGATAGAAACATCAATGATGAGAGAGAATCATTAATTGGTTGCCTCCTGCATACCCTCTACTGGGGATTGAGCCAGCAACCCTGGCATATGCCCTTGACCAGAATTCAAAACCGGGACTCTTCAGTCCGCAGGCCAATGCTCTATGCACTGAGCCAAACCATCTAGGGCTCATGTGTATATTTTAGCATTAGAATCAACAAGTCCTCAATGAAGGCCCCCAGATTTTTTGACCAACTTTAGATTTGCAAGTTTCAAGTAATTAACAATATTTTTACAAACCAACAAAACACATAGTAGCCTAGCACTTAGTATATGTCCAATAAATAATTATTAAACCAATGCAAGTGTTATCTCCAATAATCTCACAGAAATTCCTAAAAAAAAAAAAAAAAAAAAAAAACAGTGACAAAAAAAAATGCGTTACTGAATTTGATTTCAAATCCCTAACTCACAAAGTATCTCATTCAAATCTATTACCCAGTGGCATTTCCCATCTAGCCTTAGATGTGATGTCTTATTCAACCCTAAATTTTTTTCTGATGTCTGCCACTTCTCTAATACCTTTTGTTCTACCAGCCTGTTAGCTTTCAACAAGTTTCACAGTTTTAAATTAGTACATCAATCAACAAGAAATCTTTCTTCAGTAAATTTAAAAAAGGGCAGTGCTTATCACAAAAATAGCTGAATTACAATCCATAAATGTAACCATGTTGATAAGGAGCCACTATACCTTTTTTTCACATTTCTACTTGAAATTCATACTGTGCTCATTTAGAAGACTATTTCACAAGTTTCCACAAGCAGAAAAAGAAAAGGTGGACGGACATACTTTCACTGGAAAGTACAGGTAACTTTCAGCTTCGTGAGTAATTGAAATTGCCCTAATACAGAGGAAGTGGTCTCTAACAACAACAACAAAAATCTTAGTTTTTGTATTATATTAGCCCCTACCTGGCAGGGACTTTTAAGATAATTGAAAACAAGCTTTTCTGGAAAATGGGCCTCACCGTCACCATCTACAAAGCAGAAGTGGGACGCTGACTTGGTTGTCTCCTAAGCCTTTGGGGACTTGGGGGACTTGTTTGGGATGTGAATACATGGACAGCTTTCTGGACTCTCAGTCCTGGGTATTCTAACAGCCAAACTGAAAATCATTCATCAACAAAAAGAAGAGGAATGCATGGTGCAGTCTTGGAAGCAATGATTCTCCGTGGGGAGGCGGGCCCTCTAGACCAGAAGATGGATGTCAGAGGTGGAATCTTTTAAAATATACTTTATTGATTTTTTACAGAGAGGAAGGGAGAGGGATAGAGAGTCAGAAACATCAATGGGAGAGAAACATCCATCAGCTGCCTTCTGCACGCCCCCTACTAGGGATGTGCCCGCAACCAAGGTACATGCCCCTGACTGGAATCGAACCTGGAACCCTTCAGTCCGCAGGCCGACACTCTATCCACTGAGCCAAACCGATCAGGGCAAAGAGGTGGAATCTTTTAAACCATTTTTGTCTGTTCATCTTAACTCCAGTTGAAAATATTCACATTAGTGAACCACTATTCATAACCCTGAAGGGGGTTAGGGCAGAAGAAAAGGTTGAAAAGCATGGCTAACAAAGGACAAGTCTTACAGATTTCCTTTACAGCTCTTCATATGCTGATGGTGAAAACCCAAGCAGACTTAGAAACCCCAACTCTACGAATATCACTACCCTTTGTGGAGGGAGGTATGAAGAGCTATATATGCTATTAGGGATCAGACAATATAGAAGAGCTAGATTAAGGAAGTACCTAATTTTTGACTGAGAATAGCACTTATTTGAGTATAAATTCTAACAACCATAATCAGAAACTAGACATAACCCTAAAGTAGGAAAAAATATAAACATATCAATATTTGAAGAGGTATAGATGAAATAGCCAAGTGAATGTGAAAGTTGCTTAACTAAAGCTATTTATTTCAGCTGAAATATTACAAGAAAGAGAGCTGAAAATGAAAGTAATTATCATGCGGTGATGTAAATTAGAAATTACTTAATAACAACAACTACAATAATAATAATAATCTACACTAATAAAAGAGAAACATGGTAATTAGCGTACGACTGCTACCCTTCCCATAGGCTAATCAGCATATCCTTATGCAAATTAACTGTCAGCCAAGATGGCGGCCGGCAGCCATGCACTGAAGCGAACAGGGAGGCTTGCTTGCTCCAGTGACTGTGGACTCCAACGTTCCCCGCCTGACTTGCTGGCCTCTCAGCTGCAACTCTAAGCAACTATGTACTATGTTGCAAATATAGAAGCTAAACAAAACCCCAGAAACCAGCTTTCAGTCAGCCGGGCTTCAGCCAGCCGGACCGCAACATTGTATCAAATACAGAAGGTAAAGGCCAGAAACCTGCTTTCAGCAGCGAGGCCTCAGAGCTAAAGCTGGCCCAGAATAGAAAAAAAGAAAAAGAAAAAAAGGAGCGGTTGGGAGCTTTAGTCACCCGCCAGCTGGAAAACGGCCCTCAGCCCCTCAGCCAGACTGGCCAGGCACCCCAGTGGGGACCCCCACCCTGATCCAGGACACCCTTCAGGGCAAACCAGCTGGCCCCCACCTGTGCACCAGGCCTCTATCCTATATAGTAAAAGGGTAATATGCCTCCCAGCACCGAGATCAGCGGAGCCTCGAGGCTCCCGGAACCCACCAGGATCAGCATGACAGGGGGCAGCGCCCAAACCCCGATTGCCCTGAGGCTCTTTGAGTGACAGGGGGCGGGGTCACAACCTCCCTATCTGCCCTGCTCTGTGCCTGATAGGGGGGAGCTCCCCAATACCCTGATCGCCCTGCGGCTCTGTTTGTGACAGGGGGCAGCGCACCAACCCCCTGATCACCCTGCGGCTCTGTGTTTGACAGGGTGCGGCACCCCAACCCCCTGATTGGCCCTGCTCTGTGTGTGACAGGGTGCAGCGCCCCAACCGCCCCCCCCCCCCATGGGCCCTGCTCTGTGTGTGACAGGGTAGAGCCATAACCTCTCCATCGGCCCTGCCCTGAGTATGACAGTGGCGGTGCCCCAACCCCCTGATCGGCCTTGCTCTGTGGGTGATAGAGGGTGGCGCCCCAACCCCCCTCCACGGGCCTTGCTCTGTGTGTGACAGGGTAGAGCCATAACCTCCCCATTGGCCCTGCCCTGAGTGTGACAGGGTGCAGCACCCCAACCCCCTGATCCGCCCTGCTCTGTGTGTGACAGGGGGCGGTGCCCCAACTCCCCTAGCGGCCCTACTCTGTGAGTGACAGGGGGGAGCTCCTCAACCCCCTGATCGGGCCTGCTCTGTGCGTGACAGGGGGGAGCTCCCCAACCCCCTGATCGACCCTGCTCTGTGTGTGACAGGGTACGGAGCCCCAACCCCCCTGATGGGCCCTGCTCTGTGACAGGGGCAGCGCCCCAACCCCCTGATTGGCCCTGCTCTGTGCATGACAGGGGGTGGCGCCACAACCTCCCCATCCACCCTGCCTTGAGTGTGACGGGGAGCGGTGCCCCAACCTCCCAATTGGCCCTACCCTGAGCGTGAATGAGGGTGGCATCGCAACCTCCCGATCCGTCCTGCTCTGTGCATGACACGGGGCGGTGCCCCAACTCCCCAATCAGCCCTGCTCTGAGCCTGACCAGGGGCTGCACCTAGGGATTGGGTGTGCCCTCTGCCACCTGGGAGCAGGCCTAAGCCAGCAGTCGTTATCTCCCGAGGGGTTACAGACTGCGAGAGGGCACAGGCCAGGCTGGGGGACTCCCACCCACCCCCCCCCCCCCCCCCAGTGTACAAATTTTTGTGCACCGGGCCTCTAGTAATAATAATAATAATAATAAAAGGTATCTTCCCACAGCTATTGGTAGGAGTTTTCACACCAAATTTACATGTAGCTTCCCCCCCCTTTTTGTTTTTTACTTTTTCTTCTCTCCCTCCCTCCCTTCTATAAGCTATGGGTATTACTAGTAGCCATAGTGCAGTCTGAAGTCCCATCTTTTTTTCCCACCCAGTCTCAGTCCATTCTCAGAACACACTCCATCACCTGTTTTCCAGAACTCAGACTGAGCAGTGGTCTCGTCATTATCAACCAGGCCTAACAGTTACAGCGGCAGAGGCCTCCCTAAACCTCCCTCATCTCTGGCCTAACCAGGCTCATACCCTGGCCCCACTTCGCCTGACCTTTATAATCGTCTTAGGCTCTGGGCCAGCATCGCCGCCAGCCTTGGGGCCCAATCCTATAAGGAAAATACTAGGGGCTCATCCAGGGGCTGCACTGGGAAACCTGGGGACACCCCTGCCCTCTGACCCTCGCTGTAGCGCCCTCACACCAACCTCCCCACCCCACTCCGCGACTCGACCCCGCCACCCACCGCTGGCCTCTGAAGTCCCATCTTTTTTAATTTTATGAGTCATAAAACACTTTTTCTTAAGTCTTCCCATTTGTGATAACAGCAGGACAAGGCAGCCAAGCTGCCTGGGGACATGGGAAATCCTGCCTTACTTAGATTTGGGTTTACAGGAGCCTGTCCTTCAGTCCCACTGACATGGTGGCTCCTATTCAATTCAATAGACAGTGATTCTCACTGGTATCTAATCTCCATATAATCTCAATCTAGAAGAGAAAGAAAACCTATTTTAATGCCCGAGGAGCCCAAGTTCTTGCCATTTGGCCTCGAGGACAGATTCTGCGTAATGTTACACATAACTTCTTCTACTACAGTGTCTGCCTTACACTCTAAAGGCATTTGTGCATGTGGGTGCATTTGAATTAGTAGCACTAAATGTGAAGTCAGACACTTAATTCCAGACAACCCAATAATTTGAAGTTGTCTATATTACATAGATACTAGAAAAGGTTGTGTAGTTTTAATTTAGTCTAAACACTGTGATAATGTCACACTATGCGTTAACCCTTAAAAGACAGTAATACTTTCCTCAGCCAGTTCTCTGGTGCTAACCTACACTTCATTTCACATGAATAAATAATTTTTTTTTCACATGGCACCTCAACTTTCTATCACAAAGATCTTTGGTTGCACAAGCAATATAGATCTTAGTCTGTACAGGCCCTGCTTGGATTTAAAGTCCAAGACGGTATCCTAACTTGGCAAAGTGGTTCCTACGGTGGCACAGATCTTCTGGAGTAAGCCGGGGACACAGGCATGCAGCCATACACCCAGTCACCTGAAGGAGACTCCATTGGCACCACAGGCATCTCCCATCTTCTTCAAAGAGATTTAAAGTCACTATCTGTGATGTCTAACACCACTACCGTCTAAGTTCATTACAGATTAAACAGGTAATGAATATAAATTCTTATCTTTCATAGACAACATATCTATAATTACATATACATCCGTCAGGTACGAATCTCCTAAGGGGAAAGGAGATACAAATCAAGTTGTAAAGCTCAGCAGGAAGGAGAGCAGTGAGAGAGCAGACGGGCCTACCTGTTCGGGCAGGTGAAGAACCGTGTGCTCGCCAGTGCTGAAGTGTGACAGAGATTGATAGGCAGCCTTTGCTACAACCGAGTCCTGGGTAGGAAAAAGGTAAGACAAAGAAAAGAAATAACGTATAATAAACAACGTATAATAAACAACTCCCTCTCCACCCTCAAAGTTCTATGGTCAGTGCTCCAGGAACGGTATCAATTTGCTTAATCCATCCCAATTGGAAATGGAGAGAAAAGCATTGGGTAGAGGGATCAGAAGCACTAGGATTTGTACCCTAGTTTGGACATTAAACATAAAGTAATGCATAATCTCAGGCCCCCACGACGTAGTAGGGCTTAGTGGAAGGGGGCTCAGGGGCTAGAGTCTGATAGGCCTAGAACTGGATTCTGAGGCTCCAGCTCCCAGCAGGGAAAGCTAGCCTTTGGGAATCTAAGCTTTTTCACTTATGATTCGGATACATCACCCACACCCTCGTCTCTATATTCCTTATTGGAAACAATATTTAAACAAATGGACTGGGTGGTTGCTTGTTTGGTATGCTTGCTGAGGGGGGAGTGACAAAGCAGGAAAGGGAAGGACCATTAAAAACATGAGACAATGGCAACTGTCCTTCTTTCAACAAATGTCAGCTTCACAAAGTAGTACGTGCACTTCATGGTGAAAACGTCTTAATGAGAGCAAATCGAGAATACTTTTTAAAGTCTAAACTTATGAACAGTTGCGATTCTTTTAAAATCAAGGAGCTATCATTTCAAGGGTGTCCCCCTTTTTATTCTAAGAACCTTATTTGGTATCTCCTTCCCCAGCCTGGCTCTGTGTCAGGGACACCCCTTGTGATAGTACCTTGTTCTGAGTGTGAGTCCAGAGGAAGCTGAGGACTTGAACTTTGAAATTCTGAAAAAGTCAAAATAAACAGAGTAAAACTTTAGGACAAAGATAAAACCAAGAATAAACATCTAAAGTAGCAAATAGTGGAAATTAAATCACCTTAAAAGTTATACCTCTACTAATTGACTTAACCTGTATTTACCTACCATTCATAAAATGAAAATACTTGGAAACAGAATTATCACTTAGATACATGGATATTTTAAATACAATGGGATTTTAAGATTATTAAATTTAGAAACCTAACCATTTCCTACTGTCTTATCACATGATCGAAAACATGAAAGGGACTAATATTGGAATATGATAGAGGGGTGTTTTATCAAAATCCATGACTCAAACTAAAAGTCTGCCAAGAAGTAAAAATCAATTGCTGCTCTTTGAAAGAAAAAGAAAAAAGATGAACATGGAAGGGAATATGGCCACAAAAGAGGAGGCATAAATGAATTCAACACCTTCTCTATTTCACTCATAGAAGAGATAACTGAAGGAAATGTTAAGCAGGAATCTATGAATCTTACAGCAAAGCATCTTTCACCAGGTTTTTCAATTCATTAGGATGACAAACACAGAGTCGTCATAAAATTATTTTCCTCTTCTAAGATGGGTTGGTTGTATAATCATCCTCATGGAAGAGGATAGATGAAGGTGACAGATGTATGTAGAAAATGTGAACTAACATGTAAAAACCAAATCTCTATGGCAAAGCTAGGAGCAAACTGACAATATGTCTATAGTAATGAAAGATTCTTTGTACATTTTTTAGAACTTAAAACACCAACAAAAGGAATTTAAACTGTTGGTCTGATGAATTCTATTATTTTCAAAACACTTTAACATGCTGACTTTTTATTTTTATTTTTTTAAAATATATTTTATTGATTTTTTACAGAGAGGAAGGGAGATGGATAGAGAGTTAGAAACATCAATGAGAGAGAAACATTGATCAGCTGCCTCCTGCACACTCCCTACTGGGTATGTGCCCGCAACCAAGGTACATGCCCTTGACCGGAATCGAACCTGGGACTCTTGAGTCCGCAGGCCGACGCTCTATCCACTGAGCCAAACCGGTTAGGGCCATGCTGACTTTTTAAAATCTTGACTATACCCTCATAATAAAAACTTGGTGTCCTTTATGTAAACGAGTCTTAAAGGCTCAGAATTGATAACAGTAGATATTTTCCCTACTCCTGAGGGTCCATACAGATATCAACATGTTCTCAGAACAAAACATGCTAAGGGATTTGGGGCAAAGAATTACAAATATTTTATCCAAAAGTTATTAAAAAGCACACGTCTTTCCAGTGTAGAAACAGACAATGTCTTGAGCTCCACACGCATACCTCGTATTCAGTTGTGTTGACGGTTAGGGAAGGAACCAGAGAAAAGAGTTCACTGAGGGTCTTCAAAATGAGAGGTCTGGTGTCACAGCTCAGCTTCGGGGAGAGAGCGTTCCAAGTGGAGCGAATACAAACAACCTGTGAAGCAAATCAAGAGTGAATGCCCAACGAGATTTCACTTCCTAAGAAGCCATTAGTAAAGAGCACTATCTTTTTCAAAATTTTTTTTTATTTTTTAATTACAGTTGACATTCAATATTATATTAGCTTCAGGTGTACAACATAGTGGTTAGACGTTTATGTAACTTAGAGGTGATTCCCTCAGTAAGTCTAGTACCCTCTGGTACCATACATAGTTATTACAACATTATTGACTCTACTAGGCTGCACTTTACATCACCATGACAAGAGTACTATCTTTTATTATAAGGAGACTCAAGAAAAGAATAAGAACATCCCTAGAAGTTAAGATTTCATAAGGTACTGCCCTCAAAAGAAATAATTTAAACCAATGTAATATAAACTGTTGTGGAAGAAGACCCAGCCTGCCTCATACAATTGCTTTCTTGCAAGGGAAAAAAATCTCTTTCTTTTTCTCTCCGCCCCCCGCCCCCCTTCTCTTTCTCAGGCACACACTTGAAATTAAATTCCAGATTAGCTACCTTCATTGCTGAGAAGCAGTCTCTGAAACACAGAAGGGTAAGCTAATGCTAGGACATTTCTGAGGCCAGGTGTCCACAGTCCTGGCAGTTTCTCAGCACTGCCGAAACCACAGCACCACCCGGAAAATGGGGAGGCTACTATAAATAAATTGAACACTCTCAAATCATCTTACAAGCTTTTAAAGAAGGTAGGAGAATACTTATATTATTTAAAATAATAATTTAAGACTTTGTTTTAAAAGTCATCTCATATTTTTTCGGAGGCTAAGAGATCAAGTAAAAACTAAAGCCTAAGAAAAATGTTTAAGCCCAATTTCCTTAAAGCAAGTGTTCTCAGTTCATTTTAATATCTGGTTTTACGGATATTCACATGTCTTTGTAAATTTAATTCCAACTACAACAGATGAGTTCTTCACTTATAGATATTTTATTAAATTTTTAAAACCCAGGCAAGAACAGTGCCAACACAGATCAATTAGATAGAGTTGAACAAGGATTAATCTTTCTAAAACACTCCAACCTCTTCTCTTAAGCTTGAATTAACACACACAATTTATCTCCATCTACACATATAAATTATTTAAAAAAGCTACAGGAGGTAGTCAGTGGAAAGATGTCAAAGATAAATGAAAAATATAGACTTAAGAACACAGATTAAGGAGAGGTTCAAAGAGAAGACAGAGGAAAGTATCACAGAAAACTTAGATTTAGTGCTTTTGCTCTTTTTTCTACTTTCTATGAAACAGTAAAAAAAAATGTGCTTTGACTTGAGATTGACTACAAATTTGGATTCCAGTAACATATACTAAGTTAAGAGCAGTGCTCCGTGCAAGGCATGACAGTAGGCATATTTATACAAAGAAGTAGCTCTAATATTACAAATAAGCAGTATTTGAAATTTAAAAACACACACAATTCCTTAAAAGCTTTCAATTCAACATTGAATCTATAACCAGAGTAGTTAGTATACAGCACTAAGAGGAACAATAAAATAGAAAACATAACCTAAACCTTCACAGAACTTAGCACCTATTAAAAAGAAAGAGAAGTGCATGTAATTCTCAATTATCAGAAAACAAAAGGTATATGATTAGATTTTGAACCTTGTTCAACAGAAAGTAGTTTCAAGAGGAATCTAAGGAAGAAAGATATCAGTAGATGGGAGTCATCAGAGCATCGAGGCAGTATAGAGATGGGACTTGAAGAAGGAATGGACAATCCTTCTTCAGCAGAAAACCCACTGGGAAATGGAAAGCTTAAGTCAGAATCCATCCCCAGAACGCATGTTGTAGGCACAAAAAGCATGTGTAACAGCGAGGAAAGGCTCGGGGGTCAGAGAGTACCTGGAATGTCAAAGCAGTCTGTACTAGAATCAAAAAGAAAAGGCAGCCTCTACAGATATCTGAATTGGGGAATAAATAAAGTTAAAATGCTACTTTTGAACGATTCATCGGGTAGTGCCAAAGTCAGAGCAGGCATCCACCCCTCTCTCTCGAATTCCCATCTCTCACTAGTCCCTAACACATAAGGAGCCTCAAAGTTTTTTTAAAAATCATATGCATAATATACTCACTAACTGTCTGTGCTTTCTCCTCACTTTAAATGCCTATCCAGTTCCAATCTATGTTGTTTCAAGACCCACTTCAAAATCCACTTCCACAATTAAGTTTCTCTTACAATTCAGGCTCTCATTTTATTACTTTCTTTCCTCCAATTTCTAACACTTAAAACTCTGTCACCCAACTTAGCATTTAATTATATACTGTCTAGTATTGTTCACTATTTTCGAGAATGTAAATTGTCTCCTCAACTAGATAGTAAACTCTTCAAAAACAATGACCCTGTCTTATAGGTCTTATTTCCTAGTACTAAGCACAGTGGTAAGTAAATAACATTATCAGTACTTAACTACTGATAGCACTGGACCCTGAGGCCTGGTAAAGCTAAAGTGAAGATTAAAACAAATAAAAAAACTTGGATAATGAATTGGAAAGTGGGATATTTTTGGCCCAGAGACATGAATAAAATGTAACATTAAAAAAGAAGGGAAGTGGTCATGCATGGCCATTCTTAGTTAGCCTAACAATTTGCCTGGTTAATTCCAATAACAAACTAGACTCTGGCATACTAACTAGTTATGTGACCCCCAAGCACTATGGAAAACAGTATGGAGTTTCCTCAAAAATTAAAAATGGAACTGCTATTTGACCCAGTGATCCCACTTCTAGGAATATATCCTAAGAAACCCAAAACACCAATCAGAAAGGATATATGCACTCCTATGTTCATAGCAGCGTTGTTTACAATAGCTAACATCTGGAAATAGCCCCAGTGCCGATCAGTAGATGAGTGGATAAAAAAGCAGTGGTGCATTTACATCATGACATACTATGCAGCTGTAACAAAGAAGGATCTCTTACCCTTTGAGACAGTATGGAGGGACCCAGAGAGTATCATGCTAAGCAAAATAAGCCAGTCAGAGAAAGATATGTATCAGATGGTCTCACTCATATGTGGAATTTTATGAACAAAATAAACTGATGAACAAAATAGATCCAGAGACATACAAGCATAGAACAGACTGGAGAACCTTAGAGGGAAGGCGGGGTGGGAGATATTAACCAGGGAACTTACAGACTTATATGAGTAGCACTGACACAGACAATTTGGTGAAGGCCTGGGAGGGGGGTGTGAGGTGAAGGGGGAAAGTGAGGAGCATCTGTAACACTTTCAACAATAAAGATGAGTTTTATTTAAAAAAGGGGAAAACTAGAAAAGGGAGCATATTTACAGGAGACGGGGTCTGAAAAGTTCTATTTGATATATGTTCTGCACATTACCCAATAACTTGTTTGTTTTTTTAAAAAAACTGATTGACTTCTGTTCCAGCAATATGATGGGCCACACTTGCAATGACTGATAAAGTTCTATACATATATGGCTTCGCTGAAAAGAAAAAAAAAAATGGGGGTATTACCCAGGGCTATAAACAAAGAGGAAAACACCTGTACTGAGGTATTATAAGGAAGTTACCAGTTTCTATTAACCTAATAGCTTGTGTTCAAATGCCCACACGGAGAGGATAGGGCCTTTAGCCTTCATAAGGCAGGAGTTGGAACGGAGACCCTCACATAAAGCCAGCACTCTTGAATGGCAATACCCTCGGTGAAATGGTTGAACTAGAAACCACTGAGCTGAGAAATTAATATAAAAAATGGCAGTGAGTTGGGGCCACCTGAACCACTCCCGAAGGGTACGCCCATAACACATAACCCAAATTTATGCACACAGAAACATAAACTAAACCCCTCTAAAAATGAGGTCATGACAAAAGAAAAAGTTCAAAACATAGAATGATGCATGAGTCCAATCTGAGTGAGAATCAGCACAGACAACTAGCAGGATAGACATCCACGACCTTCAGATGACAGAACAAGTAGAAAGCAGCACAAAAGCACTTAAAAGAATTAGAGATGAAAACACATTTAATTCCCAGTAAAATAACAGGGCATGATGGAGAAAAGGCAAATCTGGGAAAGAATCAAATGGAATCTCTACAAGTAAAAAATATAGTCACTGAAACTATGAATCCAATGAATAGGAAGTATCCTAAGTACATACCAGAGAGATTAGAATTCTAAAATATAAAAAAGGAAGTTCAAAGTCATATACCTTTGAATGAGGTGTCTTTCTTATGTTCACCCAGAGTTCCTAGGAGAGTTTAATTGGTTGGTTCCAGGGCTGGGATAGGGAAAATAACACGTCTGGAGCAAATCCTGGTGCCAAAAAGTAAGGCAGTGTGCACAGAATGAGGTGAACTTGTTGAAAGGGCACAGAAACCAATGTGAGAGTTCCCAATGGCCAAATTCATATCCACGAGCCTACACTAGTATAAATAATTCAATGAGTGAATGAATAAAAGAGAAGTAACAGTTCTTCCTTACAGAAGAATTCCAATTAATAAATGTAGAAGCAATGAAAGAAATAAAAAATCACCATTAGACAGACACCAGAGGAATAACTGTTGTAGGCAAAATGTGCTGATGAATGTTGAAATTAGTGGGCAAAAGTTTGAGGACAAGCAGGATGACAACTAGATAGTCTCGAAATCTCTCCTGTGAGACATTTATTATTTACAAAAGAAAAAATAGTAATATGCTATGGAAAAACTCAGGATACATCACCTTAACCAACTAAGTAAGGTTAACATCACCAGTAATAAAACTTACCAACATCACGCACCCCTGATAAGGCATACTGAGAAAGGCATATTATTTCTGTAATATTCTAAAATACGACATCTAGTCATGAGGAAACATCTGTATTCCCAAACCAAAGGACATTTTACAAAATAACTAACAGGACTCTTCAAAAGCGTCCAGGTCGTGAAAGCAAAGGAAACGGAGAAACTGGTGTAGATTGGAAGACTGAGTAAACATGACAACTGGGGTCATGGCACAGTGAAAAGTCATTAGTGGGAAAACTGATGAAATCTGAATACAGTCCACAGTCTAGTCAATTGCACTGTACCAATGTTTACTTCTTATTTTTGGTAACTGTGCTATAATGATTAAAGCAAGGTGTAAACATTAGGGAAAATGGATGAAAAATATATACGAGAAGTCTATGCTATTTTTATTTCTTTTAAAAAAAAATAACAGCTTTTTTTTAAAGATATAAATCACAGACCATACTATTTACATATTTAAAGTAGAATCCAATGGTTTTTAATATATATATATATTTTTATTGATTTCAGAGAGGAAGAGAGAGGGAGAGAGAGACAGAAACATCAATGATGAGAGAGAATCACTGATTGGCCATCTCCTGCACGCTCCACAGTGGGGATCGCGCCTGACCGGGAATAGAACCACGACCTCCTGGTTCATAGGTCAATGCTCAACCACTGGACCATACTGGGTGGGCCAATTCAATGGCTTTGGTGTACTCACAAAGTTGTTGCAGTCCTCACAATCAATTTTAGGATATTTTCGTCACCCCAAAGGGAAGCCCATAATCATTTGTTCTTCCCCGTTTCCTCCCATGCTTCCATAACTCTACTTTTTGTCTCTGTAAATATGAGTTTTCTAGACCTTTTCTATAAATAAAGTCATAGAACATGTGGTCTTTTATCAGCTTTTTTCAATTAACATAATACTTTTAAGGTTCCTTCATGTCATCCCATGTATCTGTACTTACTCTTTCTTATTGCCAAATAATTTTCCATTCTACATCACTCTGTACTGTATTTTGAAACTTTTCTGTAAGTTATTTTGAAATAAAAGGTTAAACACTAGGAATAGAAAAATGTATTACTTAAAGAAATCATGGCTGAAAATTTTCAGAATCAATAAAGGACATTAATTCTCTAAGTCCTAAGTAGGACAGGTAAAAATAAGTTTATATCTATATACATTATAATGTGACTGTTTACCACCAAAGGCAAAAAAACAATCTTCAGAGCTAAATGGAAGAAAATAAAGACTATATACAAAGAAACAATTTATAGAAACAACAGAGTTTTCAAAATTAACAAGATCATGCAGTACTATCCTAAAAGTGCAGAGGAAATTACTGGCCTATGACACTAAATCCATCATCCAACAGTAAGGGCAAAACAAGCAAAAATAAATAAATAAAATGGGAGGAACAATACCTAGGTATTGTGCACATATAGCCTATGAATATTTATGCGCACATGACTCTGAACATCTTGCTTTGTTTGTCTATGAGGTTTTGGAGAATTTATCCCATTCTAAGTGCTTACATTATGCATATTTTGTTTCTATTTTTGTTTCTCCGGGGAATGACACTTCTCCCATGTTATTCCTTCCCAAGAATTTTAGCAACGCTAAACAGCACAGATTACAAAGGCGCTATGCAGTATGGTACCCTGGAAAGTGCATGATTGGAGTCAGAAACCCCAGCCTCTCCCATCTGGTGGCTGTGTGACTATGGCAAAGTCATTAATCTCCTTCAGTCTGTTTCCCCAGCTCCATAAAGGAAATACTACTAGTAACACCTGCTCTGTGTATAGCACCAGGTTAACAGAAAAGGCCACACTGAGGCAATTGTATGCAAATGTGCTTTATACACTGTAAAAGAGGGTGACTGCTGTTACAACCAATGGGAAAAATAATGAATCCCCAAAGAATCCGAGCCCTTGCTTCGAATGCTTGTTCTGTAAGAATGACTTTGCGCCTCCGCAGAGGAACAAATAGCTATCTTCTAATTTTACTTCCAAAAGCTATTTCTAGCAATTCCGGAGAGCAGCCTACTCTCTTTTGTTCTGATGCTTTACTCCAACCGAAAGAAAAGCTTTATAAAAACCTTTAGGCTATGAAAACCGCCTTATTTGCCCTTTGCATAATGAAGGTAAAAGAAACTGACTTTACTATTAAAGGACTCCAGTCATCATGATGTGGTGAAGTCCTCGTACGCTAATTCAGGCACACAATTCACCATACAGGAAGCTTCTGTTACCAAAACAGGGGATAAGAGGGAGAGTAAGGAGACACAATCAATGGGGCAGGAACAATGGGAAAAATAACATTCTTTCTCATCCCAATAACATGGGGCTAAAGGTTATAAGTGTAAAAAATGACTAACAGGTTTATGTAAGCAATTTCACAGTCTTTTAATGTCTGAGACGAGTTTATTATCAAGGCAATGCTGTAGAAAATACCAGGAATAAGTACTGAGTTTGCCTTTTAAGTCCCTTTTAGTCTAATGGACAGTAATTCTGATGATTTTCTATTAGAGTCGCTCAACCTCTGTCCTAAAGGCACATATCTAAATCCCAAACTGTGCGCCTCAGTCCATCAAAAACATTTGTACTTGATGCAGTAAAGCTACTTCACATCCACAATCCCTAATATCTAAAGTAGGTGCATCAGAGACCTTTCAAATTAGCCTGTATTTCTGAAAACCTGTTTGGCAGTTTGTAGTGCAGACTTGTAATTCTATTCTCTGAACAGAAGAGGCTTAGAACCGAGTAAATGACACAAGTAAAAACAGAAGAAGCATTTATCTCACAGATTGATCTAGCAAGCCTCCCAGTGGCCTGGGATGTTAGGTTTCTCTCCTCCTCATGTGAGAAGTTGCAGCTTCCCTGAGATACCTCCCGTCAGGGAACAGTATCTCCCAATGCAAACTCCATTGATTTCTCTGCAGGAACAGAAAAAATGACACAAAGACTCCTGCAGCGACGTGCACTTTTTTGGTTTTGCTACATTCTGTCTGGATTAATGATCTATTTCATGGTGAACATTCTTCTGGCATGAACTAGCAAGTGCGCAGTAAGAATTGTCAGAAATATTCTTTCGCCAAGAGAATGATTAGTGCTTTATTCTGCCCCGATCTCCTTCTCCTAGTCACATAAATGGAGGGCAAATGCCAAGGTAGTAAGGAAAAATATTAGAAATTCAATCAAAATAGCTTAAAACCCCCAAAACCAAACTGCCAGAAAGTTGTTCAGCAGCTACAAAATTAAAAGCCAAGCAAACTGGGTATCCATCAGCAACAAGCATAAAATACCATCCATTTATTTTTTAAAAGGGCTAAAGGGACTATTATGACTGTATTGCAGAAAGAGACTGAGAAATACAGTTTAGTGCCATTTCATATCGAAAAATCAACATGCTGTGTATCAAAAATAATTGATGAATTAAGCAGTCACTTCAGAGGCTCTGAGAACACTTTAAGAGCAATTTTAAATTGCAGAGAGGAAGCTTTTAGGGATACCTATCAAGTTCATTCCACTTTAAAATACGGAGTTTGATGAATACATTTCTAAGGAACTAATGTTGACAGTTACTGGAACTTAACCTGATTTCATGCTCACTGAAAATGATTCTTCCACTCCCGTCCATTCAATGTATCTACAGATTTTTGAATAAGAGAACTAATGAATTCTTTGTGGATAACAAAAGTGAAGATCAGTCTTTGGGGCCTGAAAGGCTTATACAGCCCCCTAATAACAAGGAGAAAATATACCTGTGGCCCCTTCACAAAGAAACAAACAAGCTCCTGATGAAGAAAAGAAAAACTAAAGGCTAAACCTATAACCTACAAGTTCAAAAGGAAAATATAAATTCTGCCGACCTTCTTTAGGAATTACTTTGCTTTTTTAGGGCTAAAAGCCAGTGAATTATTATAAAAACTAGAGGCCCAGTGCATGAAATTCGTGTGGGGGGTGGAGGAGGTCCCTCAGCCCAACCTGTACCCTCTCCAATCTGGGAGCCCTCAGGGGATGTCCTACTGATGGCTTAGGCCTGCTCCCTGTGGTTCTCTGCTCTCTGCGGACCTGCCTGCTCAATGCCACCACAGGTCCTGGTGTCTGCTCTCTGCGGGGGCCTGCTTGCCCCTTGCCACTGCGAAGAGGGGCAAGCAGCGCCCTGCTGTCTGCTCGCCATGGTGGACTGGGGCGCTGCTTGCCCCTTGCCCGTGTGGTGAGGGCTGAAAGGACTGGGGGACTCTGGTGGTGCTGAGGAGACTGGGCGCCACCATCTTGTGCCTATGGGCACCACCATCTTTGTTGTGAAGTGACAGTCAATTTGCATATTCCGTCTTTATTAGATAGGATAGTTCCCCAAAACAAGGTTGGAATAAATGTAAATAAAGTTTTTCCATCCACACACATATGCAGCATCTAGCACAGAGCTTGGCACGTAAAAGCATGCCCCTCAAAATAAATTTGTTGAATGAATGAATGCTAATTGGCCCACAAACAACTAGCACAGGGCTGGGTACTTCTGCCAAGGGCTAAACTTCATTTTAGGCTTTGTGGGCCACACAGCCTCTGTCACAACTACTCAACTGTGCCACTGTATTGTGAAAGCAGTTATTGATTAAACAACATAAATATGTTGGAAATATTGATAAGTTATCACTAAACATAAAAATAAAATAAAAAACAGAAAAGGTGTGACTTGTGTGAAAGAGAGAAATGGCAACTTGATTTTAAAATTTCTCTGCCAAAGTCAGTATTTTGACTTGTCCCTGTTTGAAGCCCTGAAGGTTTTAGACCTCAGAGCAATGGTCTAAGGCCGTGGTCGGCAAACTTTGGCTCGCGAGCCACATGCGGCTCTTTGGCCCCTTGAGTGTGGCTCTTCCTAAGCCTTAGGAGTACCCTAATTAAGTTAATAACAATGTACCTACCTATATAGTTTAAGTTTAAAAAATTTGGCTCTCAAATTTCAATCGTTGTACTGTTGATATTTGGCTCTGTTGACTAATGAGTTTGCCGATCACTGGTCTAAGGAATATTAAATAAGTAGAGATCTACTTTCCTTTAACAAAGGAGGAAGGATAGTTGGGAAAGCAGAAGCAGCATGATCTCAGATAAATGTTAGTGAGGAGCAGACAGTGAAGTTGAAGCTCTGGAAATGTAGTCACTTCAATCTACTGATGTTTACCTACCCCTTAGAAAGTCTTCAAGTTTCCCAATGTACTCCAGCTTGGAGACTGTGGCTTTGATGAATTGTTCCCTGCAAATTGTCAGTGCTAACTCCCTGGACCCAACTCTCTTCGGCGACAGCAAATCCAAACCACTCCTAAGCAAATACCAAGGAGTTCAAAAATTCAAATTACTGTATATATATAAAATCCACAACTCAAAGTGAACAATTAATGTCTCCTTCTATTATTCTCAGAAGCCTACATTACAATTAAATTGCTATATCAGAAACCCCAGAAAAACATCAGTCCCACAGCAGTGGTGAAGGGCCCTTTCAAGAAAGCAAACCACAACTTCTGAAGAGAAGATAGAGTGCTGATTTCCAGGAGTCCGCCTGCCACAGAAGAGAGCATTTAAAAAGAAGAGGAAACAAAAGGCACCAAAGAGAAATGTCGGCAACCTAGCAGAAACAGGATAGGGCTTGGAGCCCAGGAAAGGAGGGAGATGTTTGTAAGAAAAGCTTCCCAAGGCTTTTTATACTCCAGAGAAGTTAAGAAAGTATAGCAAAACCATTGGTTTTGCCAGTAATAGTCTTTATTTTTCATCCAAATTTTTGCTTTTCACACACAAAAACAACAGAGAGTTTAGATTCAGTGTGTGGGCCTATATAACACCAGGGGAATAGGTACTTGGGGTAGTAAATCAGGGTAGTATTTATATTAATTAGAATTCTCCAAAAATCAGAACTGATAAATAGATAGATGATAGATAGATAGATAGATAGATAGGGGACACTTAATTATAGGACTTGGCTTACACAGTTATGGAGTCCAAGAAATCCCATAATCACCCACCTGCAAGCTGAAGAATCAGGAAAGCCGGTGATATAATTCAGTCTGAGTCAAAGGCCTAAAAACCAGGGGCCACATCTGAAAGTACCACAAACTAAAGGCCTGAGAATCAGGAGCTCGGATGTCTAAGGGCAGGAGAAGGTGGATGTCCCAGATCAAGAAGAGAATTTGTCCTTCTTTTGCCTTTTTGTTCCATCTGGGCCCTCAATGAATGGGATGATGCCACCCACATTGGAGAGGGCAGGTAGATCTCTTTACTCAGTCTACTGAATCAAATGCTAATCTCTGCCAGAAACACCCCCACAGACACACCCAGAAATAATGTTTTATCAGCTATTTGGGTACCCTCCAGATAGGTCAAGTAGACACAAAATCAGCATCACAGCGTTAACACCAAGCTCACAAGGTTACTATGAAGACTCCTGTAAAAAGACTTAACGCAGTACTTGGCAAGGGGTATGCAATCAACAAGTGTTTGCTGCACCACCATCCATTTTCATACTAGGCTGGTTGTGCTTCATCAGAATTCAACTTCCATGGGTACTTTAATCAACATCTTTTCTGAGGTCTGATGAGCAGTGACACCTTAGATGTTCATTTGGCATCAGACTCATCCAAAAGTGCCAACTGTTGTTACCATGAAACTCCCCTAATATTATTTGGGAAAGTTTCCCAGGCCAAGCTCTTGTTTCTCCTTTGTGCCCTTTTATCCTCACTTTTTTGTATTGAAATTTTAGCTGCTAAAACAGTTTGGGATTGCAGTTAACCAAGTCCAATGAAAGGAAAATAGAAGCACCAAGAAGCAGGCTGCTTCCACCTAGATGGGCACTAGCTTTAAGAAAGGAAAATAAAGATTTGCTTCATTGTAAGCTCGTCCCTTCTTTGTCAAATATTGAGCATAAAGGCTTCAGTCAGTTTCTGGGTTCTCTGTTCTATTCCATTGATCTATACGCCTGTTCTTGTGCCAGTACCAGGCTGTTTTGATTACAGCGGCTTTGTAGTATAGTTTGATATCCAGTATTGTAATCCTTCCAAATTTGTTCTTCCTTCTCAAGATTGCTGCAGCTATTCGGGGTCTTTTTTGGTTCCATATAAATTTTTGGAGTATTTGTTTTAGATCTGTGAAATATGCCATTGGTATTTTGATAGGGATTGTATTGAGTCTATAGATACAATCCAGGGGTAGTATGGACATTTTAATGATATTAATTCTACCAATCCATGAACACGATATAATCTTCCACTTGTTTATGTCTTCTTCTATCTCTTTTTTCAACATTGTATAGTTGTCAGAGTACGGATCTTTTACCTCCTTCCTCAAGTTTATTCCTAAGTATCTTAATTTTTGTGTTACAATGGTAAATGGGATTATTTTTTATTTTCTCTTTCTGGGAGTTCATTATTGTTGCATAAAAATGCCATCGATTTCTGGCTGTTAATTTTGTATCTTGCTACATTGCTGAATTCATTTATTAAATCTAGTAGTTTTTGGTGGAGTCTTTAGGGTTTTTCTATGTACAATATCAACTCATCTGCAAATAATGACAGTTTTACATCCTCCTTTCCAATTTGGGTGCCTTTTACTTGTTCTCCTTGTCTGACTGCTGTGGCTAGGACTTGCACTACTATATTGAATAAAAGTGGTGAAAGCAGACAACTCTGTCTTGTTCCTGTTGTTAAAGGAAATGGTTTTAGTTTTTGCCCACTGACTATGACATTGACTGTAGGTTTGATAAAGGAGGAAAGAGCATGCAATGGAGTAAAGACAGTCTCTTCAATAAATGGTGTTGGGATAATTGGACAGCTACATGCAAAAAAAAAAAAAAATGAAACTAGACCACCCACCTACACCATACACAAGAATAAACTCAAGATGGATAAAGGAATTAAATGTAAATTATGAAACCATAAAATTCCTAGAAAAAAACGTAGGCAGCAAAATACCAGACATCTCACATAGAAGAATTTTCACTGATACATCTCAGCCAAGAGAAAGGAAAAATAAACAAATGGAAATACATCAAAATAAAAAGCTTCTGCACAGCAAAATAAATGAGCATCAAAATGGAAAGGGAACCCACTGTATGGGAGAACATATTTGCCAATGATACATCTGGTAAGGGGTTAATTTCTCCTTGTTTGTATGGTTGTTATATAATGATGTTTGTTCCTCAATTACTCATTGAAAGACAGTTTCTCTAAGCGAATGACATTCTAATTTCTTTAGAGTCAGTGTGTTATTGCTTCAAAGCATTTCTATATTATCGAATAAAACAAAAGCAGAGAAAAAGTCATCTTAAGCAGACCTCTTCATAATGATAACTTGTATGATACGTATGAAAGATATCTTAGCATAAGTTCCACAGAAACATTTTCTGGACCAGTGACCTGTAAACATGCTTGTTTGTACATCTCTACTGGTACCAAATGTTTAGCATACCAGCATGTATGTTATACACATGAACACTTATTTATATGTTATATACATGAGCTATAGAAAGAAAAATATTGGGCAAAATAAGACTATTTGGAACAATGGTCCTTAATTTAAAAAAATATGTAACATCTTTAAGTTCAATAACACTTGAACCTTCATGTAATACAAAAATGTCTGCCAGGTACACTCCCAATCTCAGTGAAAAATACTGTAAATAATATAATCTGCCAATAAGCAACATGGAGAGATGCTCAACACCATAAGTGATCAGGAAACTGCTCATCAAAATCACAATAAGATATATCACTTCACACCCAATAAGGATAGTAACAAATGTTGGCAAGAATATGGAAACGCCCATACCATTGCTGGCATGTAATGTAAAATGGTATATCCACTAGGACAGTGGTTGGCAAACTGCGGCTCGTGAGCCACATGCGGCTCTTTGGCCCCTTGAGTATGGCTCTTCCACAAAATACTATGTGCGCGTGCGCATGAACAGTGCGATTGAAACTTCGTGGCCCATGCATAGAAGTCGGTATTTTGTGGAAGAGCCACACTCAAGGGGCCAAAGAGCTGCATGTGGCTCGCGAGCCGCAGTTGGCCAACCACTGCACAAGGAAAAAAACAGTTTGGCAATTTTTTGGAAAGTTTAAAACAGATTTGTCTTATGACCCAGAAATTCCATTCCTGCATAATCCAGGAAATATCCCCATCGCAAGATTCTTAACTTAATCACATGTGCAAAGTCCCCTTTATTACATAAGGGAAACATCCACAGGCTCCAGAGATTAGGACCTGGGTATCTCTGGGGGCCATTGTTCAGCCCACCGCAGCAAAGGTTTAAGATATTCTGGCATTTGATAATAGTGGTCAATGTACAACTTGGTGAATATACTAAAAAACCACTGAACTGTACACTAGAAAAAGAGTGATCTTTATGATATATGAATTACATTTCAATTCTGTTATTTTCTTAAGATATTGCTGTCAGAAAAATACAGCTATTACATGGTTCGGAAAAAGAAAGACAAATAATTTGTGTGTAGTTGTGCTTAGGCATAATATGAAGAACAAAGAAATTCCACGCAGCTGAGGTGAGCAGGGCTTCAGACAAGGCTTTCAACAATCTGCATCTGAAATCAGCATGTTTAATAAAATGATGGAACTAAATATATCTCCTATAAGTTCATGTAACTGATATCCATAAACTGCAAGGGCCAGCCATTTTCTGTGAAAGGGGAGGTGATGCTGCAACTAGTCTTCATTGGGGATTCCCACCTTCCTTTAGGACCCCTGGTCTGCTTACAGGTGACACATGATCATCTGATGGAAGTGCAAGTAAAGAAGCCATCAATCCATATATTAAATATAACTAAGGCCTAACTTCTCTCTTTTTAAGATAAATAAGAAATATTCTAATCTTTTCTTCCCACACCACCTGAGTGGACTTACACACAGTTCGCTTTAGAAACTGCTGCTCTTGACAATGGCCTCAAACTTCACTGCACATCAGTGTTTCTGGGGAACTCGGTTACGAGTAGACAGCCTAAGCTTCATCTCTAGAGGCTCTAAGTCAGAAGCACAGGCTATCCCCAAACTTTGGAAGACCCTACTCTGCACACTAGAAATCAATGCCATTCATTTTTCTTTGAAGTCCGTAATTTAGGGGGAGTAGCAGAGCCAAACAAGTGAAAAAAAGATAATACACTCCAACTGAAGTTATAAATGTAACAGAAAGAAATAAGGTCAGTGGCATTCTTTTGTTTGACCTGTATTTCAAACAAAGCTGCACGTCCCTGTCACATGTGTAAGCAAGTAAATTGCTCAAATGACCACTTATGTAAGTAGAGGGAATATGCCATGGCTCCAAAGCAATAAGAATGGTACTCATGAGAACATCTGACTCATACCCCCGAATTAGAACCTAGGACAATACATTCCACCAGGCTCTTGTGAGAAGAATTAGGTCCAGATTTTTTTAAAAAATATATTTTATTGATTTTTTTTTTACAGAGAAGAAGGGGGAGGGATAGAGAGTCAGAAACATTGATGAGAGAGAAACATCGATCAGCTGCCTCCTGCACAACCCCTACTGGGGATGTGACCACAACCATGGTACATGCCCTTGACCGGAATTGAACCCGGGACCCTTCAGTCCGCAGGCCGACGCTCTATCCACTGAGCCAAACTGGTTATGGCAAGAGCCAGATTTTAATAAAGCTCGAAAACCAGACAACAAGGCCTATATTGCATGAAGTCATCTAAATCATAAAGATAAGTAATGTGTATTTAACCCATGAAAAGGCGTTAAAATAACATCCAACTGATAATACAGTCCACAGACTAATGAATCCTTTTCTGTCAACTATGAAAAGCTTGAAACTAAACGACTTAAAACCAAACGCGTATATTATCATTTTTAAATACTACTGCTGGATTTGTGTGCTTGTTGGAGAGGCATTCTGAGTAAGTTGGTAACTATGTAAAGACTTATCAAATTCTTGCTGTTTTAATGCCAAATATTTCCTAAGCACTGCCTTTTACTAACACATGATTTTAGTCACTCATTCAAGGTAAAGTCTTTTCCAGAAATGAGTCTCTTGGTGATATTTTATCCTAGGCCAAGAGAAGGTGATATATATATATATATATATATATATATATATATATATATATATATATATATATATATTCTTAGCACATTTATATAGTAGGAGATGAGCTTAAATACCACAGATAATTCCATTTTTTTTTTTTTGATAAAAAAGAAAGGTTAATTGTAGGTCATGGATATATCCCTATATGCTAAATAAAACATTTTTAAAAGACCTACTAATTTCTTGGAAGGTATCAAAATAATGCTTTCAATCAGATCACAAAATCCATAAAAGCTTTCAAACCATTGATGCCACTCAGTCTCCTATCCTCTCCACACCCCATTTACATCCCTCTCCCCAAAGAAAAACCACCTCTTGTATAAGCTTAAACCAATATATATTTTTCACTGGAATTCAGAATGGCACACAATTAGCATCATTTTAGTCGTGTCATTATTTCCAGCTCAGTGGCATTTATTCAGATGAGCACAGTTTGCAACCTCCGAGCCCAGCTCTTCTGATGTTAACTGGCATCATTAAAACTCTCCCAGTGTCCAACTCGTTTGATCTTTGAAAGAATGCCCTGGGTTTGTGACTGAGAGCCGGAAACTCCTGGCTGGAAACCCCTGGCTGGAAACCCCGAACAGCATTCACGCTCGGTCACAAACTACTCACATCAGTTAATAATCCTCAGAGACCAAGATTCCAATTCCAGAGTGAAAGCTTTTCACATAAACACTATTTAAGCACAAAAGAAACAGAAAATTGGATTTAAATAACGTACAGGAGGCATGAGAAGCTCCTAAATGTTATAACTTTAAAAGCTGAGATTGTAAGTTTTTCAGAGTAGAATATCTTAAAAGAGCATAGCAAATCTGAGTGTGGAAAAGGGCAAATAGCAGAAGAAAGAGGATTGAAATAAAAAAGCAAAAACAAGAAATGGTGACATTTCAAGACCTTCTATTTAAAATTTTCTATGGTAAGTTTTGATCTAGTACTCAACTTCACATGATCTTCAAATGCTTTCTTAAAAAAAATTTAAAAACAACCAATTAAAGAATAGTGGGAAGCTTAATTCTTCTCTATTTAAAGAAAAAAAAACCACCATATCTTTATTTTCCCACACATTTCACACATGGCCATGTGTGAATACTATTCCATTATACAAACACACTACAGTCAGTTAAAATTTTATTTAGAAAATGAAAAACCATTTTAAACCATATTTTAGAATCTACTTACAGAATGACAAAGTAAATGTTATAATATCCTGCTGTCCTTTTAAAGTTAAAAATAAGGCCAAACTTCAACTTTCAACTGCAAAGAGTCATTGTGGCATATAAAAAGCTCAGCATGGAAATAGATTCAACAAATGTAGAAAAGGCGTTTTCATGCCCAAGAAGAATGGAAGGCATCAAAAAACATGTCCCAACTGCAAATAATGTAGAGCTCAGTTCAAAAAGACCAGCAAATTCCTTCTCTAATGCATAGCAAATTAAACTTAATCAACTCCTCTGCAAGGTTGAACAGGCAATCCACCTTTAAAAGTCCCCACAAACAAAACATAAGAACAACAAAAGAGGTTCCGGAGTGTAATAAATACCGAGTCCACAGTAGGCGACAGAATCCGTACTGTACACAGCTGAGAAACCCTGCCATGACACAATGGATCACATTTCCATATTAAATTATGTTTATCACGCTGAAAAAAATGCTTTAACAACATACAGGACTCCTCTTGGCCATTTCTACACCACACTCACTCCCTAAAACCTTCCAAACCTGCTGCGCGCCATTGAAAATCATTCCCACCCCATGGTGCTCAGAGGGAGCCGCCAGACAAAGGGCTGGGATGATGGGAGAGGGCAGGGACAACCACCTTCCCTGCGATTTCAGAAAATAAATCAATACAAGAGGGGAGAATAGCCAAAACATAACCTTGGCATAGGGTGTTTCCGGGAAAATTGCTGCTGTGACAAATGGCCCGAAGTGAACTCTTCCAGCGGTCAACAACCCGCAGGAAGGGCCCTCCCCTCCTTATCTGTCGCTCAGTTGTACAATACTCCACTTTGAAAATAGAACACCCTCTTGGAGCTGGGCAAGATGAAAGAGCTTTGCTTCAGGGTCCTGCAACGCCTATTAATTTTTGCTCCAACAGACTCACAGCTGATTTAGAAAACAGAGGGTGAGCACTGCCTCCCGTCCCCATCTCAAGACTTGGGAGGAGATGTTAAAAGTGAGCGAGTCCCCTTTTCATGGCAGCATACTGATTTTCATTTCTGCACACACCACAAGCGGTTTCTCCTCCGGCCACCGGCGATGTGCTTACACTGGAAGTTCTTTTCCTCTTGGAGACGGCAATAGGAAGGTTACTAGATGTCTAGGCAGTTACAGAACTATCTTCCCAAATTATTGTGACTCATTCATCACTACTCACACAGCACAGGGCTAGAAATCAATGACTGAAGGAGCAAAGCTTAAGCTGTCCCCAAAGTATACTCCTCACACTTTTATCACAGTTGGTAAAGCAACATGACAGAGTGGGAAAAGCACAGGAATTACAGTTAAACCAAAGAGCACTCAAATCCCCATGTTACCACGTTTCTATGTCGACTGGATGTTAGACTTCCTATACCCATCAGCAAACATCACCTATATCACAAGACCTTTGTGAAATCTAATAACAGATATTATGGTAACCAGGTAACCAGCATGAAAAATTGTAGCTTTTATAGTTTTGGTGTTTTAAAGTATAACATGATGTAAAAAGGATTGATCTTAATTATGCAGTTTGGTGAATCCAGACAGATGTACATGCTGTTGTAACCACTACCCTAATCAAGATGTGACCATAGAGATAAAATGTGAGCCACATGTGCAATTTTAAATTTTCTAGTAATCACACTTTTTAAACAGTAAAAAAAAAAGACAATGAAATTTGAATGTTTTATTTAACCCAATATATCCAAAATACTAACATTTCAATATGTAATTAAAATACTGTAAGATATTTTACATTTTATTTGTACTATGGCTTTGTCCGTGTAGTTTACACTCACAGTGCATCTCAATTTGAACTCGCCAGAGTGCAGGGGCTGATTAGCCACGTGTGGCTAGCAGCCCCTACCCTGGACAGTGCAGACAGAGACCACAGTCCAGAAAATTCCCCATGCCCCTCTCTAGTCTATGCCCTTCTCCTCAACCATCAACCACTATTTGGATTTCTACCTCCGTAGCTAGATTTTTGCCTATTGTTGAATTCCATAAAAATAAAATGTATGAATGGTTTTGGGACTGCCTTCTTTCATGGAGCACGTTTCTGAGATTCATCCATACTGTTGCAAATAGCACGGTCAAATTCCTTTTATTGCTAAAGAGTATTCCACTGTATGAATACATGCAACTTATTCACCCGTTGACCAGCTCATGGGCATTCGGGTTGTTTCCAAAAATGCTATCATTAATAAAGCTGAAAGGAAAAGTCTTATTTTGTGGACATGTTTTCATTGACTATGGTAAATGTCTAGAATTAGAAATGTTGCATAAGGTAGGTTTATGTTCAGCCTTATAAGAAACTACCAAATACTTTGCCACGATAGTTATGTTATATTACTGACAGCATTGCATCCAATTACTTCACCTTCTCCAATATGTAGTATTGTCATTTTTATTTTATTTTATTGATTCCAATGGTGTATACATTTCCAAGTTACCAACAATATGCCTTTTTTTTCATTTGTTTACTAGCCATATAACATCTTTGTTGAAGAATGGTTTGGAAAGGTGAAGGGCAAGTTGTGACGAAGGCAAACTGACATTGCTTACACGAAATTATTTCTAATGTTAAAACAAGGAACACACTTGCAAAGACTAGATAATATACACCTGGAAGCAAGGGGATGACAGCAATGAGAGTACATACTCATCCACAGGGAGCGACAAACTGCTACTTGACACCTTTTTCATGGGCCTTATTCATGTGTAAAGCAGCCCAGGTACTTCCTGTTTCACTGACATAGGGTTGATATTGATATTTTTACTTTAATTAATACTAGAATTAATTTAAAATAGTGATCCTATGATAAGCAAACAAAATAGGCCATAAGTTTTCACACTTTGATTCATAAATATGTTGGTGGTTTTTATGAGGAGAAACATCCTTAGTATGGTAAAATCAAACCATTCAGGACTGCTACCGATTACTGGTCAAACATGGCACCTATGGAGACAAGGCGTGGCGATCCACCAAAGGCAGATGACAAAAATGTTTTGAGTGGCAAGGCAACAATGTCCCAGATAAAGTTGGAAACAAACAATTGGTCAGGGCACCTCCCCTTTCCTCTATTCTCTTCTTTGACAGAATATATGCTACTGTATTCTTATTCTTCCTCATCATATACATGTTAGTTTTGAGTAACAGTGAAGGCAACAACTAATAATACTTCATAGCAATGCCTACCTCATAGTATCTGGCAGTACCTCCAATAGTTAAACACTGAGTTATATCATCCAGCAATTCCACTCTTAGATACACACCCAGGAAAAATGAAACGTGTCCACACAAAAACTTGTACATGAATGTTCACAGCAGCATTATTTATAATAGCCCCACAGTGGGAACAATCCAAGTGTCCATCAACTGATGCACAGATGAATAAAAGGTGGAATAGTCCTACAATGCGATACTATTCAGCCATAAAAAAGAAGGAAATGCTGATACATGTTACAACATAGATGAACCTTGAAAACATTATGCTAAGTGAAAGAAACCAGACCCCAAAGACCACATACTGTATGACTCCATTTATACGAAATGTCCGAGCAGGCACATCGATACAGACATAAAATAGATTACTGGTTCCCTAGGGCTGGAGGGCATGGAGAGTGTGGGGTTTCTTTTGGGGTTAGTGAAAATATTCTGAAATAGATTATGGTGATGGATGTATAACTCTCTGAGTATTCAAAAAGCCACTGAATTATACACTTTAAATGGGTGAGTTGTATGATATGTGAGTTTTCTCTCAATACAGCTGTTCACATGAACAAGGAAGAAAAACTAAAGGTATTGGCAAGCCACAGAGCCCCTCTCTTCTCCCACATATTATTTTCCTCCACTGCTTGAGGTAGAGAGAAATATTCCTGTGATGGCTTATGTCTCTCCTCTGCACTATTTCTGAATTGCAAAGATACTTAGTGCACTTAACATAACATCCTCCCTTACTAGACTGTGAGTTCACAGAAGCCGAAAATGTCTGAGAAATCTTTTTATCCAGAAGAGGGTCTTGCACAGCCTGGCTTGTATTTTCAGTATTTTTATGCTAGGGTTAACGCTTTGTGTTCTGCCTGGGGAATCCGAGCCTATGTGAGCTGTTGCAGTGGACACAGGGCTTGAGGGGAAAGTTGCACCATGTCCTTTTCCTGGCTCTCCTCACCACCTCTGCTCATCAGAGGATGTGTAAATGACAATTTGGCCAAACACTTCTGAAAGGCTGCCAAACCTTCTACTTGAACATCTCCTGAAACAGACAACAGACTGTATGAAGTAAATAGGATCCCTTTTAAACTTACAACCCATAAATCTATAAAGGAAAAGAGTGATAAAAAAAACATTTTAAAAGTATAAAATAAAAGCAAAAAAAACCCAAACCCACAAAAAAAACCAAAAACGCTGGCATGGATTTAAATATGATCTCTAGATGAATTTTAAAAACACTAATAACACACAAATGACTTAAAAACAAAATGAATAAAAATATACTTAACTTTTTAACAATTTTTACTTAAAAGTCTATAATGGATTTAATCACCACCTGCTCTTTTTTATTAATAACTAGAGGCCCAGTGCACAAAATTTGCGCTCTGTATGTGTGTGTGTGGGGGGGGGGGGCGGGGGGGTGTCCCTCAGCCCGGCATGCACCCTCTTGCAGTCCAGGACCCCTTGGGGGATGTCCACCCTTGCAATTCAGGATCTCTCGCTCCTTACCACCTACCTACTCGCTGCTTCTTAGCGCTGCCATGGAGGCAGGAGAGGCTCCCGCCACTGCTGCTGCGCTCGCCAGCCATGAGTCCGGCTTCTGGCTGAGCGGCGCTCCCCGTGGGAGCGCACTGACCACAAGGGGCAGCTCCTGCGTTGAGCATCTGCCCCCTGGTGATGAGTGCTTATCATAGCGACCAGTCATTCTGGTCGTTCCACCATGATGGTTGCTTAGGCTTTTATTATATAGATTCTCCCAAAAGCTAAACCTACATGGGATAAAGTCACTCTGAGTAAAGAACATTCAAGTTAGACTTTCCCTTCGCTTAATAACAGCTTGTATTCATTGGATAGAAGGGATTCTGGATTCCTGGTAACAAGTAGAATGATCATAAGAAGAAAAGCTACCCTAGACTCAATGAAGTAGTGACTCAATTGAACTGTTCTCAGTACTAACAAATAATATTGCCAGAAACTTGGATACAAATTACTACGTTCTACCACTTTCTCATGCTCAGGTAAGCGTGGAAAGTTATTAAAAATGAATAATAACCTAACTATTTAACACAATTATATCCTTAAAACTCTGAAATATTTAGCTCAAGAAAATAATCCAAAAGAAAGGAAAAACTTTACATATGTAATTACTTTTTAAACTATTGAGTATATGAGAGAAAAATGGAAAGTAACTTAGAAATCCAATAAAAAATAATTTGATTACTTATAATGCTTCCACTCGATGGAAATAAGCATGCCATTAAAATTTGTATCAAAATAGAAAATCTGTATAGCACAATATAGAGAAGATGAAAATTGTAAAAATGTATGTATAAGACATACAATGGGAGGGGATATAGAAAAATTAAAATGGCTTTGTGAGAGGTATGGTAAGAAATACTATAACAATAGAATGTCTTTAAAAGAGGCATGAAATCATTATATGCATCTTTAAAATATAAAACATAACCCATAAAAACACTGAAAATTAATTGATTTTAGCTCAAAACATCGTCTTCATTAGGATCTTTATATAAAGCCTAAATAATGTAAAATCTCATGCATTATCAATTACAAAGGAAATGGAGAAGGAAAAGTACAAGTGAAGCGTACAAGCATCATGCTCACAGGAGATTTCTCCAATAACACAACATGACGTGGTGGACTAAACACAAGCATAGTGACAGCATGTACATTACATCTCAAAAAAGCTGTGTTAAAACAACATCGTGATTAAGAAATTGACTTTGAATTTAGACAGACCTGAGTTTAAATCCTGACTCTACCATCTTTTAATTGAATGACTTTGAGCAATTATTTAATCTCTGTCAGTCTCCGAGAAGAAAATGGTACCTATCACAGACAGGGCGTTTTAGTAAGATTAAATGAGATAATAAATATAATAACATAGTACATAGTGCTTAAAATATAGAAAGCACTCAGTAAATCAATAGGTACTTATTACTATTATTAAAACATCTCTAATAATTCTACAGCTAAAAGCATTCCACTAATTTCATATGAAAATGAAGAAAAATGTTACACATGGACAAAGTATCAAAGTAGATTATATGTTTCTTTATTGGATCTTCTGTATGGTTTGACAAGCTCTTTGTAATAAAAGGCCCATAAAAGATACACACACAAACTCCTGATTTCCTTTCCTTAGAAGCATGAGGACAATATTGTTTTACTAATCATTCCTGTAGAAATGAAATGTAACTTGGCTGACCAGGGAAGTTAAAAGCAATGAAGGGGAGAATATTTAAGTATCCGATTTTCTCCAAAAAGATATATAAGTGGCCAATAAACACAGGAAAAGATGCTCAAAATCATTAGTCAGCAGGAAAACACAAATCAAAGCCACATGAGATACTACTTTACGCTCACTAAAAGGCTACTTTTTCTTTCTTTCTTTCTTTTTAAAAGCAGATGATAACAAATGTTGCTGACGATGGGGAGAAATTAGAACCTGCATACACTGCTGGTAGGAATGTAAAATGGCACCGCCACTTTAAAGAGAGTTCTGTAAGTTCTTTAAATGGTCAAACATAGAGAAACTGTGTAATCCAGCAATTCCATTCCTATTATACCCCTCAAAAATGAAAACATATATCCAAGCAAAACCTATGCATAAATGTTCATAGCAGTATTACTCCTAATAGCGAAAAATAGAAAAAATGTTCATCAACTGATGAATGAATAAATAAAATGTAGGATAAACAGGTGGAACATTATTCGATCATAAAAAGAAATGAAGTATTAGTGCATGCTACAACATTGAACCTTGAAGACGTGTTAAGTGAAATAAGCCAGTCCCAAAAGATAATCCTCCTATCTAATAATAGATAAACATGGTAATTAACTGTACCTCCAACATGCTTCCCATTGGCTAATCAGGGCAATATGCAAATTAACTGCCAACCAAGATGGCAGCCAGCAGCCAGGCAGCTGAAGCGAACAGGAGGCTTGCTTGCTCCAGTAATGGAGGAAGCCAAGGTTCCCCACCTGCCACTGCCGGCCTCTGAGCTGCACTCTAAGAAACAATGTTGCAATTATAGAAGCTAAACAAACCCCAGAAACCTGCTTTCAGCCAGCCGGGCCTCAGAGCTGGAGCTGCAACAGTGTTTCAATTATAGAAGCCAAACAAACCCAGATACCTGCTTTCAGCAGCCGAGGTCTCAGAGCTGGAGCCGAGCCTCAGAGCTAAAGCCGGCTCTCAGCTCCAGTGACAGCCGTAGAAGGTAAATAAATCCCAGAATAAAAAGAAAAAAAGGAGAGGTTGGGAGCTTCAGTCACCAGCCAGCCTGAAAACGGCCCTCAGCCCCTCACCCAGACTGGCCTGGCACCCCAGTGGGGACCCCCACCCTGAAGGGGGTGTGACCAGTTGCAAACAGCCATCAGCCCCTCATCCAGGCTGGCCAGGCACCCCAGTGGGACCCCCACCCTGATCCGGAACACACTTCAGGGCAAACCAGCCCGCCCCCACCTGGGCACCAGGCCTCTATCCTATATAGTAAAAGGGTAATATGCAAACTGACCCTAACAGCAGAAAGACTGGGAATGACTGGTCACTATGACACACACTGACCACCAGGGGGCAGATGCTCAATGCAGGAGCTGCCCTCTGGTGGTCAGGGCGCTCTCACATGGGAGGAGCTCTGCTCAGCCACAAGCCAGGCTGATGGCTGCCAGTACAGTGGTGGTGGTGGGAGCCTTTCCTGCCTTCTCAGCAGCACTAAGGATGTCCGACTGCAGTTTAGGCCTGCTCCCCGCTGGCAAGTGGACATCCCCCAAGGGCTGCCGGGCTGCCAGAGGGATGTCTGATTGCCATCTTAGGCCCAATCCCCCGGGGAGCGGGCCTAAGCCAGCAGGTGGTCATCCCCTGAAGGGTCCCAGACTGCGAGAGTGCACAGGCCGGGCTGAGGGGCCCCCCTCCCCCCCCCAAGTGCACAAATTTTGGGGCACTGACCTCTAGTATATTATACAATTCCATTTATAGAAAATGTCCAGACTAGGCAAATCCATGGAGACAAAAGTAGAATAGTGATTGCCTATGGCTAGAAGGGGCTTGGGGGTTAGGAGGTGGCACCTAAAAGGTACAGGATTTGCAGGGGGGGGGGGGGGTGTTGATAAAAATGCTCTAAAATTGATTGTGGTGATGACTTCATAACTCTAAATATACTAAAAACCATTAAGTTGTACACATGAAATGGATGATGTAAGTGGTATGTGAATTATATCTCAGTAAAACTTTTTAAAATGAGAGAATATTGCTTCTCAGAGCCATAACTTTGTATTAAGTAAACAAACAAAAAAACAAACAAACAACCAAGGCAAATGGGGCCAATGTGAGGATATGAGAAAGCTGAATGGCAAAAATAAAGAAAAGAGAATTCATAGAACAAAGTTGGAGGATCACAATACTAGATATCAAGCTATATTACAAAGCCACGGTTCTCAGAACTGCCTGGTACTGGCACAAGAACAGACATATAGACCAATGGAACAGAACAGAGAGCCCAGAAATCCATCCAAGCCATTATGTTCAATTAATATTTGACAAAGGAAGCAAGAACATACAATGGAGTCAAGACAATCTCTTCAATAAATGGTGTTGGGAAAATTGGACAGATACATGCAAAAAATAAAATGAAACTAGACCACCAACTTACACCATACACAAGAATAAGCTCAAAATGGATAAATGACTTAACATGAGATGAGAAACCATAAAAATCTTAGAAGAATCCATAGGCAGCAAAATATCAGACATATGTCATAGCAATATCTTTACCAATACAGCTCCTAGGACGATGGAAACTAGGGAGAAAATAAACAAATGGGTCTACATCAAAATAAAAAGCTTCCGCACAGCAAAAGAAACCAACAAAACAACAAGAAAGCTTACAGCATGGGAGAATATATTTGCCAATGTTATATCTGATAAAGGTTTAATCTCCAAAATTTATAGGGAACTCATACAACTTAACAAAAGGAAGATAAACAATCAAATCAAAAAATGGGCAAAGGGTCTAAATAGACACTTTTCGACAGAGGACATTCAGAAAGCCAAGAGACATATGAAAACATGCTCAAAGTCACTAATCATCTGAGAGATGCAAATCAAAATGACAATGAGGTACCATCCCACACCTGTCAAATGGCTATTATCAACAAATCAACAAAGGACAAGTGCTGGTGAGGATACGGAGAAAAAGGAACCCCTGTGCACTGCTGGTGGGAATGCAGACTGGAATGCAGCCACTGTGGAAGACAAAATAGCATTTCCTCAAAAAATTACAAATGGAAATCCCATTTGACCCAGTAATCCCACTTCTAGGACTATATCCCAAGAAATCAGAAAGGACATATGTACCCCTATGTTCATAGGGGCACAATTTACAATAGCTAAGATTTGGAAACAGCCTAAGTGCCCATCAGCAGATGAGTGGTTTAAAAAACTGTGGTACATCTACACAATGGAATATTATGCTGCTATAAAAAAAGAAGGAACTCTTACCATTTGCAACAGCATGGATAGACGTGGAGAGCATTATGCTCAGCGAAATAAGCCAGTTGGAGAAAGATAAATATCACATGATCTTACTCATTTGTGGAATATAATGAACAACAGACTGATGAATAAAAATAGACCCAGAGACATAGAAGCATCGCACAGACCATCCTACCTCATAGGGAAGACTGGGGTGAGGTGGGGGTAAAAGATCAACCAAAGGACTTATATGCATGCTTATACTAGTAAGCATAACCCATGGACACAGACAGTGGGGTGGGAGGAGAAGGAGGGTATGTGCTGGGGGTTGGGAACATCCAGGGAGAGGTCAATGGGGGAAAAGGGAGACATATGTAATACTTTAAACAATAAAGAATTTAAATTTTTAAAAAAGAATTCAATAATATAAATTATCTTTGAAAATGACAAGCCCTCAGCTTGAAAATAAAACCTTTCAATACCCATAATTTTCAAAGGAATTAGGCTCAGAATAACATAAGAGCATTAGATTAGGAGAAGTCTTGTGTCTACTTTTCATTTTTTAGCCAGATGACCTTAGAAAGAGACAAATTTCCAGAACCTCTGTTTTGTTTTGTTTTTAGCGTAAAACGAATCCCCATATTACAAAATGTCCAAATTCATACAAGGAATCCAAAAATATTAGCAATATTTTAAGTAATTCAGCCTAAAAAAATTGTGAAGTCTTGAATCAATATATTAATAGTACTAAAGAAAAAGTAATTGAAAAGTTTCTCTTTTCCAATCCCAAAATGCCAAACTGCATTCTTGTCTTTACTGTCTACCAAGATTCTTAGACCTTTCTCTCTCCATTTTTTTGTCCAGTAAAGTAGCTCCAAAGAAAACCATATTATAAATACAATTTTGTCAAGAGTTGGCCTTGAGGTGGAATCCATCCTTTCAGTCTCTGGAGACCATGATAAATGATTAAGCAGCAGTAATTGCAGGCTTAATCTGACCCTACCAAGGGCAAACGAATTTCATGATTGTGACTTTCATAATTGTGATTGTCCATTTTTAGAAAGAGCTCTACTTTTTAAAAAATACGTATATTCATTTATTTCAGAGAGGAAGGGAGAGGGAGAAAAAAGTAGAAACATTAATGATGAGAATATTGAGTGACTGCCTCCTTCATGCCCTACTCTGGGGATTGGGCCCACAACTTGGGGCCCCAACCGTGACCTCCTGGTTCATAGGTCGATGCTCAACCACTGAGCCACGCCAGCTGGGCAAGAGCTCTACTTCTTATACAAAGGCAAGGATGGGAAAGCTCAGTAAAATCCAATTTTGTATGGTTTTCCAATTGAGGTATTTTCTTAAAGACAGGATTATTCAATTCATTCTCTTACCCTTATTGATTTTTAAAGTTTCATTGTCTTAGGTTATCTTTCCAGATTCTTAATTATATTTGAGAGTCAGGGATCTAAAGAGCAACGGACAGACAAATCACTGCCAAATGCTGCAGGGAAACAGACTTAAAACTATGCTGAATATTTTCATTCTTGAAACTCTTGGCAACCATTAATGTTTCACACATGAAATCAATTAGAAGACAGAATAAACAGCCTCGCAGAATGCATGCTGGCTTCTGTGGACAGCATGCTGGCAAAAAAACACACACCCAAAAGATTAGCCCAAAATTAGTAAATGTGACCTGACAAGGGCCACCGAATTGAGTATATTTTACAACTTTAACACACATCACAGGACATAACAGCAGCAGTTTCTCAACTGATGAACACATACAAAAAAAAGCTTAGAAAGGCTTAAAACAGAAAGATACATGATTACCATCTAGGCCAAGCATGTCAAACTCAAAGGCTAACATGGGCCAAATAAACAATGCTTGCGGCGGCAGCGAGTTTAACATGCTTGATCTAAGCCATTGAAGGAGGATAGATTATTCTACTTATTTAGATGAACATAAAGTTATTCAGTACCAAACATAAAAAAGAATAATTTTTAAATCAAAATTAACAGTGATGCAGTCAGTTTCAACAAATTTCACAACTCAGGACTTTTGTAATGTCTATAAGGAAAACATGATTAATAACACTTGTCACCTTTAGTAAGTATCAATAAAATAGTGGGTTCATCCTCTAGACAAGAAAGAGATGACAAATAAGAGACAAGGAAGTAAGTATTCCTTATAATAAAATGAAGTTAACTGATTGCTGGTATTGCTTTAGGATCTATTAATGCTCATCTTATTACAAAAAAAAAAAGATTTAAAGGGGATAGCATCTATTCGTTAGGAAGATAACATATTGAATTCTTATTTCATTTGCAACATTTCAGTTGAAGTTTCCCCCAAAAGCTCTCTACTTCAGGCAAGGATGGGAAAGCCTTTGATAAAAATATTATATTGAATGTTGATTTCATCACATTAAGAGAAAAAGAAATGCCTTTAATCGAGCAAAGAAAAGGATTATTGATGTATCAAAATACTTTATTTAAGAAATACCTAGACATGATACTTCAATTCCTCTGGAGGACAGATGAAATGTGAGAAGTACTCTAGTTGCTATAGGCTAAATGCTTGTGTCACCCCCAAATTCATATGTGGAAATCCTAATCCCCATGATGATGGTATTATGAGACAGATCTTTGGGAGGTGATGAGGTCATGAGGGGAGAGTTTTCATGACTGGGATTAGTGTCTTTGTGAAGAGACTCCAGAGAGCTGTCTTGTGCCTTCTGCTGGGTGAGACTACAGTGAAAAGACAGCCATCATGAGAACGGTGGCCTTCTATGAACCGGGAAGCAGCCCCCACCAGACACTGAATATGCCAGTGCCGTGATCTGGCTTTCCCAGCCTCCAGAGCTGTGAGAAATACATGTGTGTTGTAGCTACACCATCCAGTTCATGTTATTTTTGCTGTAGTAGCCTAGATGGATTTAGACAGTATAATCGTGGTCTCAGAATTACCATTATCGGTAGTAGTTTGTGTTGGGGGAATGGATTCGGGGCTAAAAATTCAACAATCCGAAGTGGTTTCTGTTAAGTATAGAAATAAGCACCAAGAGCCCCAGCAGTGAAGGGATAGGAGACCGTTTGGAGAAAGAAATTAAGTCACTATCATTGCGTGAGCTTTAGGGAAAAGATTCAAAATCAAAAACAAAAACCATCTAAAACGTTCCTGATGGCATTGATTATATCCAATTGTGTACCAATATTTCTGAAACAAGTTCAACACTTAAAAAGCACCTCTATGGGCAGATATTACACGAAGTGTTTTTTGTGTGTAATTGCATTTTATCTCGATTTGAAGAAACAGAGGCTCAGGGGGGTAAGTAAATTAGCCAAGGGAAACAGCTAATAAACGCTACAGTCATGGGATCGTCTCAGCCTGTAAAGATGCTTTCTACCATCAGGGAATGTTTTTCATATCTCTGATTCGAGCTACAGTGAATATCTTAGAGAAACGGAATGAGAAAAAACAGCACCACACTCTGAGGACAGCTTACGCATTAATAAGCACCAACAGACAAGAGCCTCACGGAAACAACAGAGGAGGCCTTGGGAACCCAGCAGGACTATAGGCACAATAAGACAAAATGACTATTCTTTAGGGGGAAAAGTTAATTTTAGAAATAAGTTGATTTCTGTTCAGAAAAAATAATAAAGAGAAATATTCCAAAATTACAATAGTGGGCACCTTTTGGAGGTGAGTGTATAAAATTCTCCTCTCAAAGATTCTGTTAAAACCTCATTAAAAGACAAGGTTTTATGAAAACAATATAATGATCAAGGTGATACTTCCCAATTCTAGATGACGGATGGGAGTGGTAAAATACAAAGTCCTTGGTTATGCTGTAATAGTCCTCCGCCGTGAAACCCTAAAATCTCTGCCAACTACTGGCACTGAAAACACTGCCCTCTGCGCACACAGTTCCTGTGCAGCGGCGGAGTTTACTGCCTGCTGGAATAAGTGTGTGCCCAAAAGAACATTAGTTCATTCTCAGACCCGGTCCTGAGGAAATATCTAGCCTGCCTCTGAGGCCTGTTTTCCTCACCTATAAAATGGTGTTATAATCCCTGCATTGCAGAGTTGTTGAAGAACATAAATGAAAAGTGCTCAGCACAGGGACATGAGCATATGAACATTCAATCCAGCCACTGCTTGTATTATTATATTACATTCATTACCATCATATCGAGCATAATTATCACAAGCTAAAATAATTCTACTTAGTCTCTTTCTCTAAAAAGGCACAATTTTGTGTTGGTATGTTCACTCTGGCAAGAACCAAAGTGTGGTTAGTGAAGGATCACTGCTGTCATTACCGCATTTCTCCCAGCAGCAGAGACTCTCTGCTGGGCTGTCATTTGTGAGCTGTCTGAAGTTCAGAAAATGAGTTCGAGCCTCAGTTCTAACACTGATGCATCCAAACGGATCACTAGGAAAGCCAGGCTCCTTAGCCAGTCTGCAAGCCAGCAATAATGGTTGCTGGTTATGAAACTGCCACTAGTCCAGCGGTTCTCAACCTGTGGGTCGCGAACAATGAAAATACATCCTGCATATCAGATATTTACATTACGATTCATAACAGTAGCAAAATTACAGTTATGAAGTAGCAACGAAAATAATTTTATGGCTGGGGGTCACCACAACATGAGGAACCGTATTAAAGGGTCGCGGCATTAGGAAGGTTGAGAACCACTGCTAGTCCATCCCAACCTTTTCACCTCATCTGCTTGTAAGGCTCTCTAATCACGAAACTAAGAAGCAAATGTATTCAAGAATTCTCCTATAAGCATAACTTTCCCTTCTATATTAACAGAAATAAATAAGAGAATAAATAATTCTCTAGAGAATGTCTACATAACCAGATGTTTCGAGTCTCCCCTCTACAAAGAATGGGTAAAGTAGAAGGTCTTGCTTCACTCTTTCAACGAAAAATCCCTGGGAATGAATATCCAAACTTTCAGTTACTTGAATCTAATCTTACATCCTCGTAACTAATATACCTTGTAAATTCTTTTCTTCACAATTATACAAGCCAGTTCAAAGAGCCTACCTCGGCTTGGCAGAGTGCATGGAGACCTTGTAACACCAAGGCCGCTGGGGTGGCCTGATCCGGCTTGGTGCACTCGTTCAGCACCTGGGAGATGGCGGCCAGCATGTCTGCACCGTGCTGATAGGGCCTGCAGGAAACGACAGTTCAGAAAGAGATGACAGCCAGAGATCTCTATTACCGTCTCCTGGTCTTTTGTCTGAACAAAAAGCATTAAAGCTTGTCTTTACCCTTCTGCCTCCTAAATATTGACCCTCAAATAATAACACCATGTATTTTTCTTCAAAGATGATCATCATTGTCATTTTTGCTCTAACTTAAGGCACATTTTTGATATAGAAATATGATCCCCAAAGGAAGACACTTCTTAAATATATTCTCCCTAAATCATAAATGTCTGAACTAACAAAATTTCCAGCGTATCAATGGTAAAAAGAACTGACTTATCTTAGTGAGATTATCAGTAGGAAGAGAGCTACGCCTGCCCAGAAGTTGCTCTGGTATCAGACACTGACTACAAAAGCAGTACTGGAGGTTAGAAGGTCATTTATGATGGTAGTGATACTAACTGAAGGGGCTATACCTACTACACAATGTGACAATGATGATGATGATGATGATAATATGAATTATAACTGACAGAGCATCTGCCCAAGCACTCACTCTTCCTCCTCCCCTCCCTCTCCTCTCGATTCCACATACGTTGTGCTATCCACAGAAGGCTTTTAACTCAGGTCATCCTCTGCATTACTTATTACAGCCTCTGCATTACTTCAGTGATATGATACTGTTCTCTAATTGACAAAATATCAATTGGTGAAATTGCCTGACTGGAGTTCTATTGTTTTACTGTCCTGACAAACAGAAATCATTTTCTAAAACTGGAAAAGCTGACGGATCTTGAGGGGGTAACTGAAAGGAGCACTGAATAAGTTCTCAAAAGACTGTCTCCAGAGCGGCAGCTTTACGAATGCAAAATTGAACTGTCAGATAATAATCTCTCATCTCTAAAATTTTTCCCATGTCAATGCCTCCAGAGCATCCAGACTCTCAGGTCTTGTGTTGCATGTGCATAACTTTTAGACTGAGGTCATCTTTGTATTTGCAAAAGGCTGAGGCTTAGAAGAAACGCAGAAATGCTGAGGCTTCGATATAGTCTGATCCGAGATTTTTCTTGAAACACTCAATACGATCCCCTGGACCAGTGAGCAGCACGTGGGCCAACCCATTCATTGCACAACTTTAGAAGTACCATTCACAGTGCCATTACGAACAAAAATGAGATATGTCCCCCCGGAATTCTACGGTGCAGAGGCGACACATATGTAATCGCAGGATTACAACTCATTCAAATGTCTCAAATCTATTTCCTCCCTAAATATTTTTACCTTATTCTACTCAAGAAAAAACGCTGGAGCTTTGCTTGGTGCTAATGCAGTTGTGTCCCCTCCTACCTATTTGTCAATCCATACTCTAGAACAGCAGGGTCATCTCTCTAATAACTCCATATCCTCCTAAACCTTAGTGCATACATGGAAATTCAAGATCATTTCCTTCCTTGTCGTAATTCCTAATAATCAACTCCATGCAATGGGTCACAAACAAGGCCTTCTCTGTTAAGACTACAAAAATCAACACAACACTGGGAGAATATAAGGACAATTGGACTACCGTCCACTGCTTAGGTCACAGGGATTTATATAAGGAAAAATAAAATATGTAAACTCATATGCTTTAGTACAATACTCAATTGCTATCCAGAAAAGGATATGAATATCCTACAAAGCTAGATTAGATATAAAACATGCTTGCTTCTCAAAGTTATTTTCCAATCTTACTAAATTTTACAATCAGAAAACTTAAATTGAAAATTAATTTATTCTTACTCAAATATATTCTACCCACCTTCCCTAGATTCTTGTTTGCAATAAAATAATAAATAAATGCAAAATAATAAATCATGATATACATTCCCAAGGGATAAGCACATCTTACCTTTGCTTACATATGTCTCTGATGGATGCTGCTTTAGCGATCAGTTTCTCCCACTGGACTTCCTTGCCCGCGGACAGAGAGGGTGCCTCAGACATGGCCATGAACCGCTGAAGTTCAGGATAGACACGATCCTAAAAAGACAAGTTCACAAAAAAGGCAATTTCCCAATTTGAGTTGAATAATCATTATTTCCTGTTATGCAGCATTTTTCTCTCCAAATCTCCCATTTGCATTGCAAATTATAACGTCTTTCTTCTAATCAGCAGGGAAGAATGCTGTTTTGATTGCTGGGGATTTCTTACAGTCCCATGCACTGTTCATCTCATAAAACAAGAAAAAAGTGGTTAAACCTCACCCTAATTACAAAGGCTCTAATCACTTATTATCATATTTGTATTACTTTCCCACACACATGGAAAAATAAATTTCAGAATCAAAGGAATAAGATTATTTCCCAGTCTCAATTTCTCTGAGTCAATCACAACTGACTGTATTACTGCATCAAATTTCTCCCACGCAGTCACTGATGTCGCACACTAATACTACTATGTCAAAGCACCGCCATACATAATGACAAAATCAGTTTTCTTCACTAAAAAAAAACATGTTTAATACTTACACAAGTGTGTATCTGAGCTCACCTGCTTTTCCCACAAAGATGTCAACAAGCGCAAAGTGACAGCTCGAAGTTGTGGAGTGGTTCCAAGAAGTTGAATTACTCGTAGAATTTGTCCTATGCACACCTAGGAAATACTTTAAAATTTTAGGTTTCATAGATGTAAATGTACATAATCCCCAGGTTACCAAAAGAATTAAAACCCCCCTTATCATAAAATAAAGACCTAAATGGAAGTTTACTACAGTATTAAACATCTTCTCAAAGGTTGGGGGTATCTTTGAGATGTTAGGTAGCAATCTTAGGAACATAAAGACCTTATTTCAGATAATAACCAATGGAAAAACTTGGCTATTAATTGATTTAAAAGAATTACTCTTCAGATATCTTAATAATACATTTGGCCCAACAAGGGAAGCAGTGATCACAACAAAATTAAAGGCTCAAAATTTCATATGATACCAACCAAAATTCAATGTATTATTCATAATTCACTTTCTTTTTTCCTTCAAGTAAATTGGATAATATACAAACCTTGTGAACACCAAGTGTAGGTAAAGTATATAAGATATCAATGTATAATGCAGGCTCCAGTGGTCTTCCCAATTTGAACATCAAAACTGGAATCAAATTTGGTACCTGAAGTGAATTTAAAGAATATATTAATTATGCCTTATGAAGGAAATCAACCTGGAAAGCAATCACTACTCATTTTTATTCAAAGGAGTATTATAAATATATATGAATTAGAAGACTGAGAAACAGTTAGCAATTTGTTGTTGATGGTAATTTTATAGCGCCACTAATATTCTCTCTCTTATATAATTAGCTGCCAGACACCAATCAAAAAAATGTTTTTTCTTAAGCAACTATGACATTACTCTAAGCAACACAAAACTAATAAGAGATATACTGCCCCAAAGAAATTTATAGTTCTAATGAGCAGCTACACTTAGGATATAGAAATAATAAACTAACTCCACATATTGAAATATTCAATTATGTTATTCCAATATGAAATAATTAAAATCAGTTCTACTGTAAGGAGGGAGTGTTAATAAGCAAGGTCCCCATTTCAATACCTATGCATAACACAATAAAACAAAAAGAGCAATACATTTGTGGATCAAAAGACTTAATGGTGTTAATTTAAAATAGTAATATTTCCCAAGTAGATCTACAGACTCAATGTAATGCCTACCAAAATCCCTACTGACTTCTTTGGCAAAATTAAGGAAGTAATCCTAGAATTCATATGGAACAGCAAGGGAATCCAATAGCCAAAATAATCTTGAAAAATAAGAACAAAACTTGAGAATTCAAAATTCCCAATTTCAAATTTTACTCTAAAGCTAAGGTAATCAAAACAAGGTGGTACTGGCATAAGAACAGAAATACAGATCAATGAAAAAAATACTCAGATGCCATTAAATTAAAAATACTCAGATGTCAAAAGATACTATAAAATGAAAAGGCAACCCACAAAATAGGAGAAAGTATTTGCAAATCATATATCTAGTAAGGGACTTGTATCCAGAATATATAAAGAATTCTTGTAACTCAATAATAAAAGGACAAATGACCCAATTTTAAAAGAACAAAGAATCTAAATAGATATTTCTCCAAAGAAGATAAATGGCCAGTAAAAACAGGAAAAGATACTCAGCCATCATTAGCCATGACACAAATAAAAATCAGTACCAGAATGATCTACTATTTCACACCCAATAGGATGCCTATAATAAAAAGCAAACAGACAATAGCAAATGTTGGCAAGTATGTGGAGACCCTCAGACACTGCTAGTAGGAGTGTAAATTGGTACAAATACTTTGGAAAACAGTCTCAACTGGTTAAAGAGAATTACTGTATTATCTAGTAATTCTACTTCTAAACATATACTAAAAAGAAATAAAAACATGCATCCACACAATACATGAACATAATGTTCATAGCAGCATAATTCATAATAGCCAAACAGTAAAAACAACCCAAGTGTTCAAATGATGAATGGATAAGTAAAATGTAGTCTAGCCATACAATGTAAAGTTATTTGCCCATAAAAAGGAATAGGAATCAATATGGATGAAACTTGAAAACATTGTATAAAGTGAAGTAAGCCAGTGACAAAAGACCACATATTGTATGATTCCATTTATACAAAATGTCCAGAATAGGCAAATATACAGAGAGAAGGTAATTGCGTAGGATTGGGCAGTGTAGGAAAAAATGGGGAGTGATTACTAATGGGTACAAGGTTTCTTTGCTGGGGAGGGTGATAAAAATTTTCTCAAATTATATGTAATCATGTTTGCACAATTCTGTAAATATACTAACAGTCATTGAATTGTACACTTTGATTGAATTATATGGAATGTGAATTATATCGTAATATATTATTTTAAAAATTCAATTAAAAATTATTGAGTGAATACCTACTATGAGCAAGAAACTTGAGCATGCACAAAAATTTTAGTTTCTATATAAAGCATTTTAGTTTTGTTGGCTAGAATTTGTTGAATGTTCTCTACCTACTGTAATCTTAGAAAGCCTATTTCTTCTTAGCTTAGAAGGTATATACTTTAATTCAATTTCAAGGAGGAAAAAATATCTTAACCCTACCACCAAAAATGTAACAGTTAACAGTTCATTCATTAATGAGCCTGATCATGTTATACCAGGGCGGCATTTAAAGATATGCATGTAATGGCTATAGACTCACAGCACAGCCAGATTTATGATTTTTAACAATTGCTGGTGCTCTGTTAGAACATAAGTTCCATCATCCTCACCTTGAGCAAATGAAGGGAGACAAATTTTTGAATTGGCTTCTCATTCCCCATTTTAATTAAAAACAAAAGGTTATCTTGGGTTGTCTGTGTGTCTCTCAATGAATTACCCCTTCTGGGAAGAGTTCTACCCAGGCACTGACAGATTCTGAGTTCTGGGAAGGGCAAGCAGCACATTTAGTGACATTTTATAAAATAATTTATTTAGTTGTGTGGCTCTTAAAAAACTGCTTTAATTATATTGTCAGGAAAGAAATAAAGAACTGTGTTTATGCTAAAGAGTACAGTTCCTTTATGGGTCTTAGAACTAAAGAAGTAGGTAAGGGTGTTTATTTTCTCTGGCAAGTTCAGTAATGTTCTCTTTTACAGTAAGTTCTTTTAGGCCTAATACAGTTCTTGATGTTATTATAACCCAAATGAAATCCTCAGGTCAATGGAATCCCAAACCGGTGTTATTTCATCAGGAAAAGACAGATGTAGCTATATAGGTGTGGACAATTTTTTACATGAAGCACGACTGTTGTTTTCCTAATGAAGTAACATATATGTGTATTTATTGGCTTCCTTGAGAGGTCATATGAGCTCTTGGTTCCTCTGCTCCTGGCTCTCTATACTCCGGAGTAAGTGCCCTGTAATTCCCTGAGTTAAGACCTTTGGGGTTTCATGAAACTCAATTCTTTCTTTGCTCTCCTTCAGAATCTATTTCCTTAATAAACAAATTAATTTAAAATGATGGGATTATTAAGGAGCCCCCTAATGCTATAAGCAGATTTCTCAGCAAAAAAATAGTGAAAGCCAAAGAGGTGAAGGATGATATATTCAAAGTGCTGGAAGAAAAAAAAAAGCCAAAAATACTATATTAAGCAAAATTTTTCCAGATACACAAAAGCTGGTAGAGTTTATCCATTAGACCTGCCTTATAAGAAATGCTAACAGGAGTCCTTCAAGTTGAAAGGAAAGAACACTAGGAAGCAATACAAAAGCATATGAAAGTATAAAGCTCACTAATAATGGTAAATATATAGAAAAGTACAGAATACTGTAATACTGGAGCATAAATCACTTTTAGTTCTGGTATAGAAGTTCAAAGACAAAAGTATATATAACTATAACTATAAAAATATGGTAATGGATACATAATATAAAAAGATGTAGTCTGTGACATCAAGAACATAAAGTGTGGGGAATAAAAAAGTAGAACTTTTGTATGGAATTGGAGCTGTTGTTATCAGTTCAAAATAGACTGTTATAACTATAAGATGTTTTCTGTAAGCCCCAGGGTAACCACTAAGAAAATACCTATACAAGACACATAAAAGATAATGAATAAGGATACAAAGCATGTCACTACAAAAAAAAAAATCAATGAGACATAAGACAGCAGAGGAAATGAGACAAAAAAGCTATGAGACAGAAAATAATTAACAAAATGGCAATAGTAGGTCCTTTCCTATCTGTAGTTTAAATTTTAATGGGATAAACTCCTCAATCAAAAGACAGTGATGCCCTGGTCAGGTGGCTCCATTGGTTGGAGCATCCTCCCATGCACCAAAAGGTTGTGGGCCAGTTCCAGGTTGGGGCATGTGTCTGGGTAGCAGGTTCAATCCGTGATCAGGGCATGTGGGGAGTACGGTGGGGTGGGAGGCAACTGATCAATGTTTCCCTCTCTCTATCCCCCTTCCTCCTTCTCTATCTCTCTCTTTCTCTCTCTCTCAAATCAATTAAAAACACATTTAAAAAAGAGTGACTAAAAGGATTACAAACAAAATATAAATAAGAGTCCTTCTACAAGGACTCTTATAGAAGAGTGTAATATCTATAAGAGATTCACTTTACATTTAAGGACATACATAGGCTAAAAGTAATAGAATGAAAAAAAATTCCATGCAAATGGTAACTGAAAGAGAGCAAGTGTAACCGTACTTGTGTCACACAAAATAGACACATACAGTCAAAAGAGACAGAAAATATTATATATGATAAAAAGGTCAATTCGCTAGGAAGATAGACTATATAAATATATACACACCCAACATCAGAGCAATATATGTATACCCAACTGTATAGAACTGAAGGGGAAAATAGGAACACAAATATCAGTAGGAGATTTCATTGCTCCACTTTAAATAATGGGCATAACATCCAAACAGATAAACAAGGAAAGAGAGGACAAGAACAACACTATAGACCAAATGGACTGATCAGATATATAAAGAACATTCCATCCAACAGCAGCAAAGTATGAAAGGAGACATCACAACAAATACCACAGAAATAAAAAGGATTACAAGAGATAACTATATATAATTATATCACAACAAATTCCTGGAACATACAACTCACCAAGACTGAATCGTGAAGAGATAGAAAACCTCACAGACAAATAACAAAGAAGGAGATTGAGTCAGCAATAAAAAACCTCCCAACACAGAAAAGGCCAGGACCAGACGGCTTTCAGATGAATTTTACCAAACATTTTAAAAAAGAACACCAATCCTTAAACTCTCCCCCCAAAATTAAAGAGGCAGGAACACTTCCATATTGAACAATAAGAGACTGAAAGCTTTTCCTCGAAGATCAGGAAAAAAGCAAGGATGTCCATCCACTCTTGCCATTTCTATTCATAGTACATAGCATTAGTAGAACACAGAACATAGTACTGAAAGTCCTAGCCAGAGCAATTAGGCAAGAAAGAGAAACAAAACTCATCCAAATCAGAAAGGATAAAGTAAAATTATCTCTGTTTGCAGGATTCTAGTCCTGCAAAAAACATTTAATAAGTGAATTCAGGAAAGTAGCAGGATACAAAATGAACCAAAAAACGGTCGTGTTTTCACGTACAAACAACAAACAATTTGAAAAGAAAACTATCTAAAATCACACTAAAAAATAACATAAAATACTTAGGAATACATTTAACTATGGGAATAAAAGACTTGTATACTGAAAACTACAAAACATTGCTAAAGAAATTAGAGGACATAAATAAATGGAAAGACATCTTGTGTTCATGGATTGGAAGACTTAATATTGTTTAAATGTCCATAATGCCAAAAGCAACCTGCAGCTTCACTGTTATCCCTATTAAAATCCCAATGGCATTTTTGCACAGTAAAAATAAATCATATTATTCATATGGAACCATAAAAGCCCCTGAATAACCAAAACAATTCTGAGAAAGAATAAAGCCGGGTGCCTCACACTTCCTTTCTTCAAAAGACATTACAAAGCTACAGTAATCAAATCAGCATGATATTGGCACAAGACAAACAAATAGACAATGGAACAGAATAGAGAGCACAGAAACAAACCCATGCATATTAATTTATTACAATTGAGAAAGTATAGTCTCTGCAACCAATGGTGCTAGAAAAATTGGATATCTGCATGCAAAGAAGGATATTGGACCCCTATCTTACACATACACAAATAAGTAACTCAAAATGAGTTAAAGGCTTAAACCTAAGACCTGAAATTATAAAGCTCCTAGAAAAAAACACAGGAGCCTGGCCAGCGTGACTCAGTGGTTGAGCAGCTACCCGTGCACCAGGAGGTTGCTGGTTCGATTCCAGGTCAGGGCACATGCCATGGTTTCTGGCTTGATCCACAGTAGGGGGCATGCAGGAGGCAGCCGATCAATGATTCTCTATCACCATTGATGTTTCTATCTCTCTCTTTCTCTCTCTGAAATCAGTAAAGACATTTTAAAAAACATAGGGGGAAAACATCATAACATTGATGTTGGCAATGATTTCTTGGACATGACACCAAAAGCACAAAGGCAAAAACAGGCATGTGGGTCTAAATCAAACTGAAAAGCTTCTGTGTAGCAAAGGAAACAATCAACTTAGTAAAAAAAAAAAAAAAAGACAACTTACAAAACGATATAAAATATTCGCAAACCATATGTCTGATAAGGGTTTAATACCCAAATATATTAGTAAGTCCTACAACTCAACAAATAAATAACCCAATTAAAAAGCGAGCAAAGGACTTGAATAGACATTTCTGAAGAAGAAATAAAATGGTTACAGGTATATGAAAAGGTTTTTAAAATCATTAATCACTGAAGAGATGGAAATCAAAACCACAGTGAGATATCACCTCACACCCATTTAGAGGGCCATTATCAATAAAATAGAAAATAACAAGTGTTTGGCAAGGATGTGAAAAAATTGGAACCCTTGTGCACTGTTGGTGGAATGTAAAATGGTATAGCTACTATGAAAAACAGTATGGAGGTTCCTCAAGGAATTAAAAGTAAAACTAACATATGATCAAGCAATCTGAGTTCTGGGAATTTCAGTACAGGCAGTAAATAGTCTCTTTTAAATTTTATTCACCAAAAAAACCCCCATTGACTGCACAGTTGCTGTTAGTTGCCTGTTCTAAAACAAGTCTTTTTATTGAAACACAAACTTTTCTGTAACAATTTATGAAATATAAAGAGACTAATTTTTTGACTTAACTTGACACTGTTAGTTTTTTATAATGAAACACGCATAGGCATTCAAAAATATTTCACAAGAACTGAAATCAGCATCCCAAAGAGATAGTTGCACTCCCACGTTCATTGCAGCATTCTTCCCAATAGCCCAAGTATGGAAACAACCTAAATATCTACTGATGAATGAATGGATAAAGAAAATGTGGTATATACATACAATGTCATATTATCCAGCCTTAGTGAGAGAAAGAAACCCTGCCATTTACTGCAACATGAGTTAACCTTGAGGACACTATGCTATGTGCAGCAAGCCAGTCACAGAAGGACAAATACTGCATGACTTGACTTGCGTGAGGTTTCTAAAGTACTTGGTCTTACAAGAAGAAAGTAGAATGAGGGTTGCCAGGGGTTAGGGGGAAGAGGAAATGGTGTTCAATGGGTATGGAGTTCACTCTTGCAAGATGAAAAATTGTATATAATACTATATGGTACATTTTACTTTTTGATGAGGTATATTTTATGTTATGTGTTTACTACAATTTAAAAAAAGAATCAGGGCTTGTTTTTTTTGTTTTTGTAAGAGTCAGAAGAGACTCTGTCAAGTTCAAATGAATGAACAGAGGCCTAGAGGGGTCACAATGTTAGCTGGTGGCAGAATGAGGATAGGAGTCCATGTCTTAGTTCACCCTCCATTCCACCTTGGCAGAGTGAAAGCAATCGGAGTCCAGGCTACCTATAACAGGATGAAGAACTATTGTGCCATTGTTCTCCCTGTATTTGGACAAAACATGGAAAAAATAATCAGAAGAGACACAAACCAGCATCTTCCTGTAGCGCATCATATACAGAATGGAGTACAGAAGTTTAACTTGGATTCCATGAAAAATGTCCGTGTTGGCAACACCATATGAAGTTACACAGATAACAGAATAATCTTTCACACAATTCTATAATGAAAATCCTGAGTAGTGCTATCTACTCATACATTCTGAGACATAAAAAGGGTTTGTTTATTATTCACTTTAGTTATCAAAAGAGAATATATATGTAATTGATGTTTATAACTATCCCTCTATTTTGAAAGTATGAGATAGTTCATATTTTATTACTATATGAGAAATGTAGTAATAAATTAATATAAATAGAAAACAAAGATACCAGTGAAAAGAAATAACTCAAGACATGATCATCTAATGGAAGGGGCAAAAACTGACAGCAATATCTGCTTTTTCCTTTTTTCAGACTTATGTTTTATAAAACTAGATGTGAACTACAAAAGTAAATTCTTAGTTTGTATTTTATCCATATCCTTAGATTAGATAAATGCTGAACCACCTTTGCATAAGACTTTCTTCTGTGGAAAAAATGGAAGTAAATTTTAAGTACACAAGTGCATTTGCCATTTATAAAACAGGGGTAAGATAACAGTATGTGTTAGGTTGAAGAAAAAAACACAACACCATGAATTTTATATAACAGAATGAATAAGCTTGAATGGTTCCTACAAACAGAAGCATAAATGCCATTACTTAATAATTTTAACATTGAAACTTTTAAAAAATCATTCTACAAAAAATGGGCACAATTTCTATTATGCCTTTGAACATCAGTTAATCCCAGCTTCCTAATTACCTGACATTTCTATTCATGGTATCTTCTCATTACTTAAGTAATACACTGGAAAGCAGCCCACAGACAGAAGTGCTGAAAGCTAATCATCCCTTCCACTTATGAGGAATCTGCAGGCCTGTAGCAACATCAGAGACGTGTAAGCATAGTATAATTCTATTCTGTGGCTCAAATTATATTTATATCATAACATTATAATTAAATTAGTGATCTAGGGTCTTGAAGTTTAACCTTTGAGAGTTAAATAATGTCAAGGGAAGAAAGGTATGGAGACTAGCAAAGGCCCCTACCGGGCAATCTTCTATTTGATATTCCCTCTACTATTAGCCTTATTCCAGTCCAGCTTGAGCATATGCCCTGTAATGACTCCTCTAAAAGTTACAGCTAACATCTACGGAGCAGTTCCTATAAACACTCTTCTAAGCACTTACAGAAAATCATGATCACCACCATGTTTCAGAGGACAAAACTGAAGCTCATAAAGGCCAAATAATTTGCCCAACGTAATAGAGTTAATACATACTGGAGCTAGGACTGCATCAAAGCCCATATACTTGCCACTTTGCGTTAACAAAGGCAGTGATGACATCTTCTTCATCTTGGTATCTCTAGTTCCCAGGATACCATGAAATGCTTTTAGAATGCACAAACTACTCCTATTTTTTTTTTATCTGTTCCAATTCTATTCAACAAGATAGATCCTGTAACAGTATTGCAGCTATTTGAAACAACTTGTATGCATGCATATGAGCAAAACCAATGGACACAGACAGTAGTGGGGGGGGGAGGCAGTGAGGGCTTGTGCTTGGGGGAGAGGGTTGCGGGGGAGAGGTAAATGGGGGGGGGGAAGGAGACTCATGTAATACTCTAAACAGTAAAGAAAAAAAAAGCCTATTACTTGCAAAAAAAAAACCCAAAAGGTACTTAAATAGTACTCTGACTAAATTAACTTAGAATCAGAAAAATTTACCTGTTAGGTAAATGTCACCAGGATATCAAAATGTTGAGGTAAGATTTTCCCAGTATATACAAAAAAAAAGGTAAATCACATAGGAGCTCCAAGTATAGAAAAACAGAGGAAAGATCAGGCTGGAATAAGATAAAATATCATATCACTTCAGGAGTTTGAAATACTTGTAATACAATTACCATGACCTTTCCTGACCTAAACTCAATTAACAGGTTAGTCTCCTTAGCCATCTGAGTCTTCATTATCTCTCTGAATCAAAGGCAACTTATATATTTGAAAAATGATTTATGAAAATTTAATTCATAAAGTAATGATTAGTCACACTATCAATATGTAAAACCATCCGTGAGAAAAGGAGTATAATCAACATTTATTTTTTCAATTGCTAACATTTTGACAACTTGCTATAAATGATAACTATTAATGACTGAATTCTTATAAGCATAAAATTTCCTTCCTGAACAAAAGTAGGTTTTACATTTAGATCATGGTGCAATCTAAATCTTTGGCAGTCCAACTGGTAGAACAAAAGTTAAAAGCCAGTGTCCTATAAGTAAAGTATAATGTGTATACACTGTATTTTTCCCTTCAATTAGGTACAGTCGACTTCCACTGCTGCTTCTGTCACTGGCAATGTGTTTTCTATCAGAGAGTTGGAAGGAGGAATTTGAATGTCTTCCAACAATGAGATCTAATTAAATGCAGCTCAGCCAGGTAAGCAACCATGTAATAAAACTAGAGCGATTCAATGCTTATGAATTTATTAAAATAGTAAATTACTCACAGAACCCAAAGCTATGACAGTCAGGTCAATTTTATTGGGATATGAAAAACTACACAAGACTGATGATGATAAATGTAAACCACTCCATACTACATTTGAAGTGAAAAAAAAAAAAATTTAACAGCTGACACAAGTTGGAGAAATAAAAAGCAGGACTCCAAATCTTCTTTCCTTCTTCAATGACAAAAACCGTTTGATGTTCAAATAAGTGATAAATAACTTATACCATGAATTTTATAAGGTCCAAATTCAGTCTCAAATATAAGATTAATCATTAAATGGGGTCAACATAAATCATGGTAAACAAATGATACAGAAAACGAATATTAAGCAAGAAGATTCACACCCAGGATGAAGTAAAATTAATTTAACAAGCCAGAAACAAAGAAAGTATTGATTTAAATTTCTTGGAACAAAGAACAACAAAGAATTCTGATTCCACTGGTTCAAGTAAACAGTGTATTGATAAGGAATAACAGAAAACAGGCTTAGTAAACTCCTACCTTGTATAACATTCTGCATTCAGGAAAATTATTAGAGTAGAAAGAATAAATAAGTATTGTAAGAAGACACTAACAGTCACATCCATAATAGAAGCAGACTACAAACCAACAACAACAAAAAATTAAGCCATGAATGGTGTTAGAAAAACTGGTTAGTGGCTTAATGGGGAGGGGAAATTCTAACACATTACCATGCAATAAAAAATTCTAGGTGAATTCCAGAATTAAACATCAAAGAGAAATAATCTTTAAAGAAGCTAGAAGAAATATTAAGAGAATACATGCTCTCTAGATAGAAAAGAACTCACTAGGCATTAAACAATTGAAAGACTAGTAAGTAAAGATAGATACAATTTAAAAGGAAGAAACAAAAAGAGCTGTTAAATTGAAAACATATTAGTACAACAGAAAATTCAATAATGTTGAAAAGATAAAGCTAAGGAAATCTCCCAAAAAGTAGAGTAAAAAAGCAGAGCGAAGGATTTGGGGAAGAAGGGATAAGAAAATTAGAAGACCAGTACAGAATTCAGGGTCCAAACAAGAGAAGTTCCAGAAAGAAACACACACACACACACACACACACACACACACACGTGTTAGTAAAGAAAAAGAAATTTAAAAAATTTTAAAAATCCCAAGAATTCAAAGACCTGAATTTCCAGATTAAAAGATACACCAATTATTCAGTACAACAGATGAAAACACACAAAGGCACGTGATCATGAAATCACAAGAGTTACCAGGGACAAAGAGAGGAGTTTAAAAGCTTCCAGAGAGAAAAAATAAAAATTAGTTTCACACAAACATGTACTCAGCAATTCAGGAATCAGAATAACTTTAGATTTCTCCACAGCAACCCCACAAGCTATGGAAGCAAACAAGCAAGATTGTACAGGAATATGAATCTCAACACAGAATTCTACACCCAGCCAAAGTAACTCAATACCTGCCACACACTTTCTAATAGTTTGCACTTTCTAATAGTTTATTTTGAAAAAGAAAACAAACGTGTGTGTGTGTATAATTACCAACCAATACTCTGACAGTGTAAAATAAAGGATGCAAAAATTTTAGGATAAATACAGATTCCTATCCCCCACCTCAAATATGGGCAAAGCATATAAATCTAAAGTTCAAAAAGAAAAAAAAAGCAGCAAATGAGAACTTTAAAATTTTTAATAATCTACTTTTCAAACTGAAAATTATAACAAGAATTTTCTAACATACTAGAGTTTAAAATATTTTTAAATTATAAAAGTTAATGTAAAGATACAGTGAAACTGACATCCTCACATAATTCTGGGGAATAAAAGATAATACAATGTTTCTAAAAAGAAAACGTTCAAACTTCACTTATAACATTCAGCTCCAATCTCAGATTTGCTTCAAAATAATATTACAGAATTGGAGACTGGGAGGGGAGGGTACAGAAGATACAGACTAGCTACGCAATGACAAATAACTGTTAAGGTTATGGGATGTACATAGTGGGTTTATTCTCTATCTTTATAATAAGTTACACTATTCTCTTCCCTTTTGAATATGCTTAAAATTTTTCATAATGAAAGGTTTAAATTCTTCTAATTTTGTGTTTCTTCTACATAAATGTATTTTTAAAACAGAAATACAATAAAATCTAAGAGACAAGATCTCTTATATACACATACAATATATACAATAGCATGTATTATTTTCATGTCACATTAAATGAACTAAAAAAAAAAGCAAAACAAAATAAAAACTTCCATATGAAAAAAAACACCAATACAATAAACAAAACATATACCAGGAAAAAATTCTACAAACAGGATATTTTTTTAAAATATATTTTTATTGATTTTTTACAGAGAGGAAGGGAGAGGAATAGAGAGCTAGAAACATCGATGAGAGAGAAACATCGATCAGCTGCCTCCTGCACACCCGCCACTGGGGATGTGCCCGCAACCAATGTACATGCCCTTGACCGGAATCGAACCTGGGACCCCTCAGTCCGCAGGCCGACGCTCCATCCACTGAGCCAAACCGGTCAGGGCCAAATAGGATACTTTGTTATAACCACAAAGAAGAAGTGCAAAGAGAAACAGAAAATTCTGTGTTCCCATACTACAGAATGGAAGAATTGAGGATAATTTATATAAATATGTAAAAAGGTTAACATCAAAGACAAACTGGTTTGTATTTTGTAATCCCAAGGCCCATACTGAAAGGTATATATGGGTTAAATATAGAAAAGGAGTTATAAAACTATATATTTAGAGGATAGAGTGTGCTGCCCCAAGAAGCACGAAGTTTTCTATAACCAAAGGTACTCAAAATAAAACCATCTACTTAGAAGGGACTTAGTGCATATATTCAACTATCAAAAATGAAAAAGAGGAGAGGAAATTCTAAGGATTAGAACCCACTACTTAAAATATAGAACATAACCCAAATTAATAAAAATTTAAGTACATATTTCTGAAGAAAATCGTTAACACAGCAGGCCCGAGGGGCCATCTTTAAAAGGCCTGCTTGCAAAGTTAACCTTTGGGTGGGGTCTTGGATGGTAGATCTGGAGAAGGCCTCTAGTACTACGATATTGTTTAGATATTTTAAATATATTATAAGAATAATACTTTAGTAATATGAAATGTTATTTTACTAAAGTATTTTTAGCTATGCTTCAACGAGTGATGGACTGAACTGGATGTTAAATTCCCGGTAGCCCTAGGACTATTTGGGAAGAATAAGTAGAGCAGCAGTAGGATCCTGCAGATGCTGTGTGGAGGAATGAGGCTGAGGGCCAACTTCCTGCCCAAAGGAGATAGTTGATGTCAGGGAACAAAGTCGGATCATGTTCTCTCCTGCCTTCTTACTCAGCTTACTTTCCAAGGCACATCTAGTCCTTCCTCTTGCCTGATGAACTTGTATGCTCTTCCTTTTTCAAACTGATAGTTCAACTACTCATGCAATACTTATGAAAAACCAGTGTTTTACAACCGCAAAAATATTAAAGGATAATAGAGTAATTGTTTGCCCCTTTCCAGGAAAAGAGCATTCTAAGTACTGTTTGTCACTCTAGCTTTGCGCACAACTTTATGTCATATATTTTGGTAACAGTCTTATTCCCAACACTGTGGCCCACACTAGCCTGTGACAACCTTACAGGCAGTTTTCCTTTCCTTCTTTGCATTTGCTCAGGACCACACATAGAGCAAATACTCGGTAAACATGAGCTAAATTAAACTCAAGATTAACTACAGAAGGAAGAAAAGGTTAACAAAGTATAAATTTCAAGACTGGCTACTTCTCTCAGAAAACGCTGCCAGATAGTCCATCTCCCTCTTAGTACCTTCCTAAAAACCCACTTTAAATATTATTGTTCTCAAACATTATAGGTTTCTATTTTAAATATTATTGTTCTCAAACATTATGGGTTTCTATTACACTGCAGAGACTGTGAAGCTATTTTCAGCTAATAAAACCAATGGGAAGAGTATTTCTAAATACATATTTACATCTATATCAAAGAAATGAGCATTGGGATTTTTAGTACTTCTGCACTATTCAACACAGTAGCCATTAGCCACATGTGGCTAGTGAGCAGTTAAAATGCAGCTAGTCCGAGTTGAGATGTGCTGTAAGTGTAAGATATACACAAGATTTGGAAGGTTTAGTACAAAAACTACATATAAAATATTTCATTAATAGTTTTATTTTGATTACATATTGAAATATTTCAAATATATTGAGTTAAATAAAATGTATTTTTAAGATTAATTTTACCTATTTATTTTCACTTTTGTTATGTGGCTACCACAAAATTTAAACCTATATATGTGGCTTATATTGCATTCCTACTGAACAGAACAAGCCTCTATTCCCTTTATGTATCTAGATATGCATAGTTTAACTTGCATGCACACACATAAACACAGGCACACACAGGAAACAGTGATGTCTTCATGTACTTGGGGAATAAAGTATGATAATAAACCCCAAATAGGCAAGGAACATGCCTATTTGGCTAAATAGCTTAGCACTGATCCTAGAACATAATGCAGCAGATAAATAATTGTGAAATGAATAAAAGGACCTATGAAAATCAACTACAATTTTAATAACACATAACTTTAATTAAGCACTGATTATGAACCACATACTATACTCTGGATTATCTCATTTAATCCACATGATGAGTTTAATTACTTGGGTTCTTTTATTATTCTCATTTTATACATGAGAAAACACAGAGATACACAGAATTATAACAGAATCTCTAGTATATTTTGCAATATTACAAGAAATGAAACAATTCGATTTAGAGAGTCTATACAGGAGGTTTACACAACTTTAAATATTTATTGAGTACCTTCTATCACACTTCTACTAGGTGATGTGACGTTAAAAGAAATCATAGCTCAATTCAGCAAAATATAAACATGTACAGGTTAAATTCTGTTACAAATTCCCCTATTATAATCCTATAGCCTACCAAAATATTAACAAGCCTGACGAATAACTAATAATTCAGCAACACAAAATTTTTGTTGAATTTAGACTATCTTTTGGAATTTAATGTAAAAACTGGCATTCATATGAAACTTTACAATGTTTTTTTCATGTGCAAGATCTTGTCATCTTTACAATACCCCTGAGAGGTAGGTATTATTAGAGGTTGGGTGGGATTTTACAAGTAGTTAGGTTCAGGATCTGGCCCAGGGATGCTCCTTAGCAGGCTTTAGTTCTTGTCCTGTGCCTTGCCTTACAGGCCACCATCCAGGATTTGAGGGAAGTGGGAGTAGAGAGAGAGCTTTAGACAGGCCACCTGCAAAATTAGTTTGGTTCCAGATTCCTATTACCTTCAGAAATAATAGTCTTCTGCTGAGCAAAGAATGAAAACAGTGTAATTAACAACTTTGTAGGAGGCTTAAAGAGGCAAGTTTCAAATAACTTACCACTTTCAGAAAAAAGAAAAGCATTTAAATTTAAAATAGGCCTTCATATAGAACTAGTGGCCAGGTGTACGACTTCGTGCACATTGAAAGGAAATTAATTAGAAGAAATATTTTAATATCGCTATCGGCCTTTCTCTATAATAGAAGTGTCAACCAAATTCATGATTGACAATGACAGATGGAAACACATGCGTGCAATTAGCACCAGTAAGAGCTTTATATGTATCATGCATGCGCAAGTCAACTTAGCCTTTCATAGATATAGAACAAACTTGCTTAATTAGACCTGCTTTCTAAGGTAGCTAAACTTTTCCCAGCCCAGAGAAGCACCCCAACTTCTTTTTCAGGTAATTGTCAGCAACACAGCAGTAAATGTCAACACAACGCAGATTATTATTGTTGTTCTGCACAGGGAGAACAAAGGGTAAAATATTTAACTGCAGCAGTGTTTGACTATATTCTGTGCAGTGAGAAAACCTGAAGTCATTTTCAAGGTCCACCATTTCTTACTTCTTTTCAGTTGGGTCAAGTTTCTAAACTTTCTATATATCTGTTTTCTGGCTAATGAAAAATAAATAGGATTCTACCAAGTCTCCTATCTACCTACTCCAGGACTTCTGTGAGGATCAAATGAGATGAGGCACGGGAAAATGCTTCACAGACATTTGGTTACAGTATAAAGCATTTCCACCAGACTATAAAGCAAGTCGTGTTCCTGGGCTGAAGAAACTTCAAGGAGGCTAGTCATCGCTAGAAAGAGGACACCGAGCATTGCTACATGACGTCATTACCCAGATGAAGGGAAGGACACTAGCATATTAGCCTTTTATATATATATAGATCATTTAACTAGCATCAACTGGAACTAAGTCATCCCTTATTCAGCTCCCTTTTAAAAACATACTAGGGCTCAAATGTTGGTCCACCTTGAAAAAATAAGCAATATTCCATACACACTAAATGGTCAACTTAATTTTTAATGAGTAAGTGACATGGAAAGAATAGTTCAAGCACTTGTAAATACTAAATGTCTGGGTATGTCTTCATTGACTTTTGAATAGTTTCAAAGAGCAGACATGAGGATTCATTAGCTCTTAGCACATATGAACCTGCTCCAAAGGCAGCCAAGAGAGTTGCCTAGCAACAGTGCATTTTGCATCTCTCATCATCCCCAAAGATGCTGCTGCAGCAGCAGCTAGGTCAAGCCTCTCATTAGCAACCTGACAAAGGGTTTCTATCTCCCATTTTACTAAATTATTTTTATTTCCAGTGAAGCTCAAATATCTATGTCTTTTTCCTACTGACAATGTATTCCCTTCCCTCTATTCCTTCTTACCAAATCACATTTCGACAGATATGTTATAACAAACCCATCAAAATACCTGTAGCAAAAGCAGGCACTGAGAAATCCAAGAGAATTTATGTGCCTATTCACATCACTCTAACAGTTCCATATTTTTTAGGCAATAAAGTAAGGAAGCTTTAGAAGAAAGGATGAGAAAAGATATCGAAATGAAGTAATGGGAAGAGGAAAAAGTCAGTTATTTGACTTCAAAATTAACAAAAAATTTACTCAAATTATTTGCCATGCTAGTTTTACTTTGTTCTTATACCACAAAATCTCAATCATTTAGCAAAATAGCAAGAACACAGAAAATTCCCGAGTGGTAATAAATTGCAACAAATAGATTGACAGTTTATAATGAATGTAATCCATTGGAAGGAAACGCTGGTTCCCAATTTAATAACTGTTATAAGCTTCACCTCAGATCAACTGCTTTTCATTTACTTCTGAAAATATGTTTTTAAATATTTACCACTGCCCTTGCTGGTTTTTCTCAGGGGTTAGAGCATCAGCCTGAGACTGAAGGGTGAAGAGTTCTATTCCGGTCAAGGGCACATACCTTGGTTGCAGGCTCAATCCCCAGCCCCAGTTGGGGCACGTGCAGGCGGCAACATTTGATGTGTCTTTCTCACATCGATGTTTCTCTCTCTCTCTGTTTCTCCTCCTCCCTTCCACTCTCCCTAAAAATAAATGGGGGGTGGGGTGGGGATATACTTGGGTAAGGATTAACAATATATATGTTTACCGCTAACCATGGTTGCCATGCAGAACTAGAATACATACTCACATAATCTTCCTAAATACATGCAAAAGAACCTTCAAAGAAAATAAAATAAGCAGACAGAGATTTCATTTCATGTATTGTAAAGTGCTTACTCCAGATTTTGGCATAGACCACCTATACCCTGGTCTCAGCTTTCAGGCTATGGTGAATTTCCCTACAGAAAAGATTACAGAATGTGCATGCCATGTTACGAAAGATGAAGTGTGGTACTAATGGACACAGATTAGGAATGGTGTCATGAGGAACATTCAAAGGCAACCGTCACCACACCAAATCAAACTAAGTAAAAATTTCAAGTGATCTGAAAAGAACAATGTGATTTTTCCCCCGAGGCCCCTCCCCCCTTTTGATGTACAAACAGCAGGGAGAAAAAAATGAATCTTTAGTAGGATTTCCCAGAGGGTGTCATTTACCACTAAAATATTTCATTCCAGCAGTTGAAAGACCATAAAAGGGTGAATGTCCTCCAGAGTCCCTAATAACGGTAATAGATCTTGTGTTACTATGCACAAGTGACCTCTCAGTCAGGCGATTTAATTCTTCCCCCTGCAGCATGGTTGGCTTCACACACAGTGTAATAACAGTTTTTGCACAACAAGACAATTCATCCGATTAGAGGGACTGTATTAAGTCTTTCTTGAACAGCATGTGTCACTGCAGTCCAGCTAGGATTTGATGTAAGACAACCTAATATATGCACGCATGATTCTTCCTTTTTCTATAGTTTTAAAGAAGATTCCGGGACTGTCTTTAGCAATTTTGCAGACCATTGCCTGAACCCTTCCTGGCTTCAGAAAAATAACTCCGGTCTCCTCCAGTGCTCACTGAGCACTTTAAAACGGGCAACAGAAATGTGCAGAAGGCTCCTCGTTTCTACGCGGGTTACGTGCAATTCCACTGATATCTCAAAAGAGAAAAAAACACGACAAGGGACAGAGCGGGCATAACTGTTTATTGCAATTACTTTTATGCTCCACAACATTTCAGCAATGCACCATTAATTATAAAGACAGTGCGACATTATCGGGAAAAGCTTTCAAGTGAAATTTGAGACCTCCATTTTTAAACCTCAGCAAAGCACAAAAAATTTACAAGTGGAAACCAAAGGAAAAGGTGGGAAATAAATCAACCACCTGGAATCTCTACAATAAATGGTTCGGCATCATCCATTGCCCACCGAAGCCTACACCTAAGAACATCTACACATTTCTTGCGGCCTTGCTGAGATTGGGGAGGTCTTACTGAGAATCTCCGCAGCAGAGGGCCGCAGCGAGAGTTGGGGGAATTCTCAGGGCTTCCCCTAACCTTAGTCCCTTTAATAGATGCCGATAGGCTTGGCCTCCCCTTCCATCCTTGGATCTGGGCAGGCTCCCGAGGAGCAGTGTCAGCATCCTTGGCTACAAGGCTAGGAGTGTCTTTACAGCTCATGTGCCCTAAAGGGACCCTCCTACTGCTCCACGGCAAGCAGCCCAGACCTACAGGATTAACTTCTCGTTAGGTTTTTGATGCCGGTAAGATGCTCTCTTCTGGTTTAATTGTCCCACCCCCTCTAGCAGAAGCCTTGGATCCCCTAAGCAGACCTATAAGAAGAGATGAGAAAAGTCCATTGCAGTTCTCTTGCTCATACTGCCCACATTTTATCCACAGGAAACACAAATTCTAGGCATGCAAGCCAATCCCGACATTGTAGGACTCTCTCCTTTGCTTCCACCACCACACCAGATAGCCAGTCCATCATCTTGTTTAACTTTTTTGGGCAGTGGCCAATCTACCATATATATCTGTCTACCCCAACTGCAAGGGATACATAAGCAGCTGGACGGGGTCGGGGGTAGTCCCACTGAAATCCCTGTCACTAGGCTTGAGATAAGAGGCTAGCTAGCATTTGTAGGACTCAGCACTTACAAACTACTACAAGTCCTCTCTCTTCTCTTGCCCTATCCTCTCATTTCCCAATTTCTAGACTCTTAATATGAGTGAGGAGCTAAAAACTACAGTAGAACTCAGATATCAGGGCTTATTCCTAATACTCTGCAAGTTCTACCAATGAAACTGTCTTAAAACTCATCTTGCTATCTCAAGGTCCCCACCAAAACTTCTAGCATCCTCTTATATAACTACGAGAGGCCTGGTGCAGGAAATTCATGCACAAGGGGCGGGGGGAGGGGGTCCCTCAGCACAGCCTACACCCTTGGGAAATGTCTGACTGCTGGTTTAGGCCCGATCCCCAGGGCCTAAACTGGCAGTCGGAAATCACTCTCGCAATCTGGAACACTGCATGCACCAGTGACCATACTTTTCATACAGGTGAAAGGCATCTTGCTGTTGTATGGGCAGCTACATTTTTTTGCCCTGATTATAAAAAGTAGTACATAACATGATCCTTCTGAGGCAGTAGTACCATCTTCTCCATCTTATGGGTGGAAAAACTGAAGCAGAGAGAAGTAATTGGCTTTGTCACACAGTTATAAGTGTCAGAATCAGGGCTGACCACAAAATGTGCAAGCCAGAGTCCATGCATGTCATCACTGCATCATCCTGTTTTTTCAGTGTTAGATTTAAAAATTAAAACCTGGCAAGGCTATTCTAAGAGACTGATCCTAATATATAGGGTAAGGTCCCTAGGCCTGGCCGACGATCAGGGCTGATCTGTGGGGCGGGCGGGGTGATCAGGGGAACTCCACTGGCACCAGCCTTGGCTGGTGGCTGGCCGGCCACGCCCCCTGATCACCACCTCCACCTCTGGTTGCCTCCCTCTCAGGGAGCAGATGCTCAAAGCAGGAGCTGCCCCCAACCGAGGGCAGCTCCAGCATTGAGTGTCTGCCCCTTGGTAGTCAGTGCGTGTCATAGCGATCGGTCATTCAGCTGGTAGTTCCGCAGTTTGGTTGATTTGCATATTAGGGTTTTATTATATAGGATCTCTTCTGTATTTGATTACCCAATACTTTAGATAAGTTCTCATCTTCTGCCTTACAGAAAGGCTCTTCAGATCTTGCTTCCAAAGGCTGGCCCAATATCCACTCTAGGATCAATTTCCCTCACCCTATAGATCCCAGTTTCATATGGTTCTATTTACAGTCTCGTTACCCCAATGTGACTGCCACACATCTGCGTCTTTGCTTCGCTTATGCTCTCACCCTACCCAGAATGCCCTCCTTTTTCTGTGCATCAGGGAAACTTATGGGTTTCCTCATGTATGTTCCAAAAGCACATACCTCCGTAATGGCAACTACCATCTTGTATTCAACAGTAATTTTTAATTCCTCTGTCAACTGACTAGGCTCTTTGATTCCTGAAAACACAGACTATATCCTTTCATTTTAGTTTTACCAGGACACGTGCCATATAGTTTTCTCTCTCTCTCTCTCTCTCTCTCTCTCTCTCTCCATATACTAGTATATTGATGGATTAAAAATGCATGCTAACTAAAATGGCACCTAAAAAAAACAAGGTGTCTTCAGTATTTCAAGCTGAATGATAATTCTACACAGATCAAGTTGCACCCTTAACAACTGAATACAATTTAACAATTAAATTAAAACACCACTGGTATAATTATCACTAAAAATAATCTAGACTACTGGAAACAAAACAGACAGGACTAACTCAGAGAAAAAAATGTTAAAATAAAATTCTATTACTTTCACAAAAATACTGAACCAAACCAATTAGCCAAGTGCTGCAAAGTGCCAGTCACTGCTGATATGTCTTAATGAATAGATAATTTGATCATTTTAAATGTGCACATTCATTGTACGAATGCAAATGAGCAAAACCAAAGTGCCTCAAAAAAACATAGCTTCAACATCAGCTTATGTTTTAACTCGGCCAATATCAAATTACCCAGAACACTAAATTAATAGGATTTCATTTAATAAGATTTGACTGTAATCTAACCTAACCTACTAGTAATCCCTCTCCCTGGACTCCGCACTGTTGCCTCAATTCATTTTGGAAACACATACCAATACTAGAAAATAGTTTGTTGTTTGCAGGATGATAGGTACATACATCTAACATTTTTATGTGTTCATTCAATCAGACAACAAGGCATGCAAAGGCCAGGAACTGTCCAAGGTTTCTAGGAGTCAAAAACAAGTAGACAGTTTCCCTTGAGGAATTCCTTTTTTGAGTTTTACATCTAATGTAATCTAGTGAAGACTTTCTTTGAAGAGAGCTTACATTCAAGATAACTACAGGACACCTCAGAATGCTCATTTGTCCTTACTCATCTCATTCATCTTTAGTGTTGTTTGACTCTGACATGATAAAGTCGGGCCGGTTATATTTAATATGCTTGTTTTCTTTAGGTAGAGAAAAATACACAAGTTGTCTCACACGCAGACGTGATCCACTACGACAAGAATGCTAATAAACAAGATGACAGAACAAGGTCTCCAGAAGTCTAATTAATCCACAGAACGCCTGACACGCAGAAATCATCCCGTTACCTCTTAACTACTGCCTGGCTCCACTGAGTTTGCAACCATGTCTATCTACCCTTTTGAAATAAACTGACTGTAGGCTGCCCAATTTCATTACATAAACTGTCTTGATAACTTGCCAAAGGGTCTGTTATACTATATCTGTCATGAAAAGCTCACAATTGTCACTGGTGGTGTACAAGTCCAGCGCTCCAAAGAGAAAGGCACAGAGTTAAGTCTGAAGGCTTCTGGGAAGAGAGCTAGCATCGCTGTCCAACCGTAAGAATCCGGGAGCAGACCTTTCCCACCAAATCTACCAAATCCCCGCCTATCCTGTCAGTTACAGCTACCAGATAGGAGCTATCATTGCGACTGTCACTGGCTTTCTTTCCCTCTCCAGCGAGAAAGTTAAACCTGAAACACAGGAGAAAATCTCCGCAGTGAACCTCCAGTTCACAGAGTGAAGAACTGCTCCAGGGCCTCTAAAAATGTATTCAGCCCACTGTTTGCCCAGCAGCAGGACTCAAAGAGGTTCGTGTGTCATTTATAAACAGCATTCCATTCACAACAGAAACAGGCAATGTGCTTCCAGTTCACTTCAAAGATGTTCTTTTTTAACTTGTCAATAAGACTTAACTCATGAATCAGGAACTCCTGATAGTCTTCCTATTATGGCTTAGCTGCCTCTTTCTGCATCACAGCACTTACCACAGGTTATTCTGTCACTTGCCCATCTTGCCTATGCACTTTGAGTTCCCCAATAACTGTCTCCGTATCCAAAGCTCCAATTAAAACAAGAGTCACAAAAGGGTTCTCTACAACTATTTACCGATTTCTTTTTTTTTTGCATGTTGTTTAAAGATCCTGTATTAACTGTATATCATGCCAAACCTTTTAAATGTTTCAAACCTAACAACCAAGGTATAATTTTCTCAACATTTTGTAAGCACTTTTCAAAATAAAGGGAATACAACAACATACTTTTCTCTTCACTAAAAAAATTCCTGTATTTGATTAGATTTCAGAATCTTCCAATTATGATCATTAAAAAAAAAAAAAAATATGTAAAAGACTATTTCTTGAGCCTGGCCGGCATGGTTCAGTGGTTGAGGTCCATCTATGAACCAGGAGGTCATGGTTTAATTCCTGGTCAAGGCACATGTCCAGGTTGCAGGCTCAGTTCCTAGTGTGGGGTGAGAGGAAGTAGCCAATTAATGATACTCTCTCATCACTGATGTTTCTACCTCTTCCTCCTTTTCCCTTCCTCTCTGAAATCAATAAAAATTTATTTAAAAAATAAGAAAAGGCTAATTTTCTTATATTGAGCAATAGTCCCAATTGCAAGGATGCCTGCTGATGCTGATTCACTTAGACCCTCTCAATCTTTGATATGTGCTTACTGGTACATGAGTCATGACTCTGCGTATACCTATTCTATTGAGGTATAAATATCTGACTAACTGATTGCTTATTTATAGAAGGGCTAATGGAAGCTAGCATAATAGAGGCAAAAATAAACATGCAAGATTGAAGATCCGGCCGGATTTCAACCAAATGTTGAGGTTCTTTTAGCTTTTAATTATCTCTACAACTGACTAGGCCAATCTAAAAAATGTAAAGCTAGTAAACCTGATTTAAAAAATACATATTTATTGATTTTTAGAGAGGAGGAGACAGAGAGAGAAAGAGAGACAGAGAAACATCTATGTTACCTCCACACTCACCCCAACCAGGGATCGAACCCAAATCCTGGGTATGTGCCCTGCCTGGGAATCAAACCCACAACATTCTTGTATACATACAGGATGATGCTCCGACCAATTGAGTACACTGGGCAGGGCTTAAAAATATTTTAACTAAAAGTTGTAGAGAGACTGTACAGCATATTGGGTAAGAGCACAGACTCCGGAACCATATGTGCCGGGTTCAAATCCCAACTGCCAATGAGTTTGTTAATATGTGCAAATAAAGTGATGAGAATAGTGATGAGTATATGAAAACATGTCAATATTGGTTATTTTTTTATCCTCACCTGAGGATATAATTTATTGCTTTTTAGTGAAAGAAAGGGGGAGGGAGGGACAAGGAGAAGATGAGGGGAGAGGGAGAGGGGCAGGGGGAGACAGGGAAGAGGGGAGAGGGACCTTCCTGGGACAATACCGGCTATTTCTATTAGCTATTACTTTGTTCAAGAAGATAGTTGAGCTTCCTTATGAGTAGACTATGTTGAAGCCTAGGGAGTTGACATGGATTGCTTCTGTAGATGCAAGAAAATGTTTCCTTAAGTAAGACTCTCCTCCGATTCGAAGGGCTGGCTATGGAAGCCAATGGTAGGGGAAGTCAACTGGCAGCTTCACTTGGGGTTGTCTGGCCATGACGTTAGTAGCAGGGGCCTTTTCCCTTCCCCTTCCCTGTCCACTCACTAAATTAGAAAAAAAAATTTCTGGCAATGGTGAAGTTCAGCGTACTTTCCCCTTGAGCAGAATTCCTCATGCCTGTTATGAAATTCAGTTACCACAAAATCCAACTCCCCTCTGGGTCCCTCCCAACACTAGAAGCCAATCCAAGGCAGGTCTTAACCAGCAGACAGGGCTACTATTACCTGGCATTCCAGTGGAGCAGACAGGCTCCACTGTTGTCAGTGCAGGATCGGGCCCCATCCTCACCACCCCTCACACTTCACCCCATTCTTTCTGATACTCATCGTTCAGTGACACAAGACAAGTGGCTTCTGCTCAAGTATATTAGTAAGATAGGAAGTGTCACAGTGATCTAGAGCTGAACTGAAAATTACAATCATACCATTTTTTCAGTGAGAATTGTAAGCAATTTGCAAGAATTGTAGGCTCCTCAGGAGAGAGTCAGCCCAATAGTACCACAATTTCAGGAAAAGCAAGAAATTGACACAGAACTGTCTCACCGAGTGCTCTCGGCTTTCTGCAAAAACAATCCAAAATGGCAAAACATTAAACAGTTCAAATGCCAGCTGAAAACATGGATTCTAGACATATCTGTGTGGATTTTATAAAGAAGAAACAAACATTGCCACTGGATGGAACAAATACTCGATTTTGTATTGTGACCCATGTTTCTCTTTGTCTAATTGCTTTGTGCTGACCGGCTCATCCCAATTTTGCTCCAGGCATAATCGACGGGATAGCAGTACAGTCCTCCTTATCTGTAAAGCTTTTTATTAAAAGGACTGTCCATTTAGCCTTCTTTTTGCTGTTGTGAGGAACAACCAGACTTCAGGAAGCCGACCGACCTCGGGGGGTAGCAATTCATAGAACCTGGAGACAATAGAACAGAGTGCAGAGCGTCCAAAGACTCTTTGTGCAAGTCCTCTTATAGAATATATTTCCTCCTTTTCTCACAGCAGTAACTTACAGACCATTAAATCTCACACATTTCCTTTTCATTTTCCATGTTAAAATATGGCTTATGACCCAGAGCAGAACTATCACAGGATTCTACCCTGAAAGTCAGCTTTCTATTTGATAATATATGACTTTTAAACGACCAGCATGTCATGGGCCATGAACCTAGCCACATAAGTGATTTCAAATGGCTCAGAAGTGTATACATTTTTACAAATGGAACAAATTAAGGCCTGAAAACATTAAAGGATAAAATAAAATTATCGAAGATTGCAACTGTTCCATTAAGCAAGACCTTTAGCTAGCCTTAACCACCAATATGCAAAATCGAAGAGTCCGCAGAGTTGTAAAATGCAAGTTAAATCACAATAAAAACAAAAAACCACAAAGCTATCCCCACTTCCAAAAAAGAGAAGCAAGCGAGGAGGAAGTGTTTGAAAGAGGCATTGAGTTTCACAAAGCTTAACTTGTTAAGCTCCTCAGTGAGGGAAGGTTTGAAGGAAGGAACTTGTGGTTCTCTGAAGTCAAAGCTTATTACCCTTTCCTCTTTGGCACATTGCATTTTATAAATCAGTCAAAAGAAACTGATCTGCCTCAGACAAAGTATTTAGAGCTAGTCCATTGAAGTAGACATACTAAGCTATTACAAGATTTTATTTTAAACCATCTCAGCCTATGTAAAAAATTACGAATCTTTGTGGTTAATGTTCAATTCAGATAAAACACATTTTCTTAAGTTCTAAAATCACTAACAAGTATCCTTAATTTCCAAAAGAGAATATAATCTTTTGTCAGGGGTTCTCCCTACATTTATTTATAAGACATATTATTAAGCATCTAATGATTCCTATAAGGCTCTTATAGAATCACTCAGTCATGTGAAAAACAGCTTCCACCAACATCTCTATTATTCTCTAGGGCAGCGGTTCTCAACCTGTGGGTCGCCAATCTGTGGGTCGCGACCCTTTGGGGGTCGAACGACCCTTTCACAGGGGTTGCCTAAGACCATCGGACAATACATATATAATTACATGTTGTTTTTGTGATTAATCACTATGCTTTAATTATGTTCAATTTGTAACAATGAAAATACATCCTGCATATCAGATATTTACATTCTGATTCATAACAGTAGCAAAATTACAGTTATGAAGTAGCAACGAAAATAATTTTATGGTTGGGGGTCACCACAACATGAGGAACTGTATTAAAGGGTCGTGGCATTAGGAAGGTTGAGAACCACTGCTCTAGGGTATAATGCTTCAGATGGAGAAATCTCAATATGGACAGCTATAGGGAAGCCATAGATAATAAGTAGTTAATATTAAAAATAATTATATAAAGTTTTATATTTAATGCTAATAATTACATACTAATTAGCTAATAAGTTAATATAATACATATAAGCTAATAGATATCCAGAGGTAAGTAATATCCCTTTCTTCTCAAGGAGTCAGGGGCCAGAGAACATGGTGGGGGACTAGTGAGGGGCATCCCAGCAAGTTAGTTTACCTGAAGCTGCCAGAGGGAAGATGGGTGGAATTACCGGAAGCTAAAATCACAGTTGGCAAAGAACTACACATACAATCCAAAATGAAAGGAAGAGATGAGAAGAAAGGAAAGAAAAAGTAAGGTATCTGGCTGAGAGTCTTAGAAGCCAGATACCATCAGGTGTATAGAATGGGTTGAGGAAGTACAACACTTGTGCTATCACCTAGTGAGTATGTATTAGTGGCACAGACACAGTGCAGCTCAGAGCAGGTGTGGTTCTCACTAAATGAGAGGTCACAGTGTTGGGCTCTTGTGAATGGAGAGATAAGAGGTCAATCAATACTCGCTGATTAACTGAGAGTTATTAACCTTTTCTTAAGGAGGTTATGTCAATCTCGGACATTTCCAAATTGTCCACAGTCACATTACACAGTTTGGTCAATCCCTGGCTAAGGGTTTGAAATATGATTTAATATTGCCCTTAAAAAGCTATAAATTAAAGTTCAGAAAAATGTCCTCATTTAGTCTTGGGGTCCACATTATCCTTTAATTAACTCAGAGCCTATGTTTAACATTCATTGCCATTGATTTCACACCAGATGTGACCAGATCCTGGACAAATTAGAGGTAGCAAATAGCTCTCCTCCTCTGAAGAGGAAAGAATAGGCCAACTAGACATCACTGTACATGAGCCCAGAAGCCATGTGCTTCGATTGTCATCAGGCATCTCTGAAGGCAGCCTGACTGATTTACTTCTAAAAAAAAAAATCACTCACACACACACACACACACACAACATTCCTCACTGTTATCAGAAAGGCAGTAACTAATATATAAATATAACCAAAAAGCATGTGAACCTATCAACTGTTGCTTCCAGAAAAAAAGAACACACACAAATTAAGGAAATGGACGGCACTCCATTTATTATAAGCATAGATTCTGATATGGAAACCTCTCTCTAAACTAAATCAAAGTGTTGACAACTTTTAAGACCCATGGAAATGCACACAGGATTCTCATTCTTGGATCTCTCCCCAGAACACTCCACGACACTCCCTCAACAGTGTAACAGGCACTTAACTTTTACTGAGCGCGGCCTGACCGGAGCCTGTAGCTCTGCAAAGTACGTCTCATGTCCGCAGAAGAAAACTATAGGGATTATTAGTAACTACTGACATTTCTACATATATGGGGGAAAAAGTTCCTTACTACTTTTTTTACTACTTGATTTATTGCTGCGGCTTTGGGTAACTATCTAGTTATTTTAACATCATCTGTATCCAGTTAACTCTAAAACGGTGCGCACAAAGCCAAGTTCCCTTCAGTCTACTTAACTTCATAATCTTCCACAGTCCTAAATGTATTAAACCTAATGGGAAATGCATGCCACAGGGGAACCCCGTGAGAGACTAAGGATAAAAACTTATGGGGGAAGAGGGATCCATCAAAGTACATGACAAGTAAGAAGTAACAGAACCACATGCTTTTTTAAAAGCACATTTTCTTATCATCATTAACACTAATGGACATTATTAGTGTTAGTATTGATATATTGATCATTTGTATTACTATTAATAAAAATAATTTCTATTAATACTTCAGAACCATAATAACAGTAATGCCAAAACATACTTCAAGTATGGCACATCTCTATCAAGATTTGTTACATAAAACGCAGTACTTAGGTAAGTATTCTGCAGGCCAGCAGATTCTACTATAGAAGGTAAGTGATCATCGAAACAGGTGAAGCCAACCTCTAAACTCCTACTCTCGCCTATTGACTTAGCTTCTGTTTATTAGTAGTCTAAGATTTTTCTTTACTATCAACTCGCTCATAAATTTAAGCCAAATGATTGCTTATATATAATATAGCTTCTTTCTATAAGGTGAGGAAAAAAAATAAGCATGCATGAAATATGAAAACATTTCATGTAATCTTGTTAACTTAAATAGATAATACTCCTCCAGTAATAAATTACAACCCTAACTTGTTTCGACTGAATCTACTTCAAGTACTTCCTCACAATTAGAAAACTTGCTTTTTCAAAATATTCAGTCTTCTCTTTTTGGCTGCTTTCCCTTGTAGCTAAAGGCCTGTGAAATGATATGATCTGGTCACTTCAAAAAGAAAAGTGAGGAAAAACACTATCTCCTACTTCTGGGGCATTTATTTCGTTCTTTTCAAAACACCTCCACTTTCAAGTTCTTATTGACGACATTGCCTTTGCTTCTGCATGGATTTGTGTTCATTACAGTTAAACATCTGACCTCACCATTCCTCTTAACAAGCACAACTACACTAGGTATCTGTTCTATTTTCTTTCAAAACTAAGAAGTAATCAACAGAGGTGTAACATATTGACTTCAATTTATGGTACTGCTTCTTGATAAACATTTGTTGAATAAATAAATGAACCTGGATGGCCACTCTAGTGCTTCCCAACCTTTTCCATGTGTATAAGAATATTGGAGTAAGTAAATAAACACCAGGTGGCCAGAAGCTACCAGCTAAGGACTCTGGCATCCTGAACTTAGGCAACTACCAGGCTACCTGAGAGCGGAGAGGTGGGAGAATAATGTTAGCACACTTGCAACTCGGTTATAGCAGTTCAGTGTCCTCAAAATGCTAACTACGAAATTCTCCTCCAAATTTTTTTCCTACTTTACATACTCCTACTTTTTTTTTTTTTAACCAGGAAACTATTTTTCCTTTGAAGACTCATCCCTCCCTCATTCCTCAGAATCCTGGTGGCATAGATGAGGTCAAGACCCTGACACCTCACTTGCCTCCATTCTACCAAAGGTAATCAATTCAAAGCCCTGTCCTGCCATGATGGTTGATCCAGGGTGAGCACATTGCCCAGGCAAAGCCAATCCACACTCTCTACAACTCTCTTCCTTTTAGGTTGGAAATTTTAGGTTAAAAAGCTTTGGCCTTCCAACTAAAATGGTGCGCACAAAGCAATTTGATCCTATTTTTAGTGAGTATGTATTAGTGGAAGGAAAGAAATTGTGCAATGAATACACTGTCTGGGCCATGGCTGTCCTAAATTCTAGAGCAAATAAAAACAGTTTAGATACAAGATGCTACTTGCACCCAAAGTATCTCTCTAGAATTTCAAAGACTCAATGAATTTCCTGAGAATCAACACATATGTATGTATGCAATACATGTTTCCTATCAGTGGCACACAGATCAGGTAACCTACTGTCTGACTTCTTTAGGTATCTCCAGACATTATCTGGGTGATACCTATTCTGAAGAGATTATCCTACAAAGTGTCAACACTGAAAGCAAACATTTGGTAGAAGCAAGATCATTAGGGAAGGTGAAGGGAGAAATAAAGTAGGAAGGAAGTTGAAATGAGTCCACCATACAAACACCATGAGGCAAAGGTCCTTTGAGTACATTACAGACCCATTTGCAGAATCAGACCCAAGGAAAAGCCTTTGTGCGAGAGCAGCAGTTATTTTTTTTTAATCTTTAAATTCTTTATTAGTTAAGGAATTACAAATGTGTCCTCATTCCCCCCCCCATTAATCCCCATCCTCCCGCCCCCAGCAGTTATTTTCTTGACAAAAAGGAATGAGCATGGGGACAAAAAGGAATTCCAAACACACTAAGTTCACATCTTAAATAAACATTTATCCCCTACACCACCACATTTTTTTTTCCTATAGGAACACAATTTTCCTTAAAGAGATGGACTTTTTCCTCACCATGCTTAAAAAGAAATACAAGCACAGATGCCAATAAACAGAAAATAATAAAAATACCACACCTACTTGGTTAGAAAACCCCTCAGAGGAAATGAATTCTACAGATCCTATTCAATGTGGGGGAAAAATTACAGAGTTCTATGCTAAATATATTGCTCATTTAGCTGCTATAAAAAAAGAAGGAACTTTTACCAGTTTCAACAGCATGGATGGACCTGGAGAGCATTATGCTAAGTGAAGTAAGCCAGTCAGAGAAAGATAAATATCACATGATCTCACTCATTTGCTGAATATAATGAACAACATAAACTGATGAACAAAAATAGATCCAGAGACAGAAAAGCACTGAAAGAACTGTCAAACCTCAGAGGGAAGACACGGGAGGGCGGAGGGGGGAGTGTGTGTGTGTGTGTGTGTGTGTGTGTAAGAGATCAACCAAAGGACTTGTATGCACGTATATTAGCATAACTAATGAACACAGACACTGGGGTGGTGGGGGCTTGTTCTGGGGGGTGGGAGTGGCTGGGGAGGTGTCGATGGGGGGAAAAGGAGATATATGTAATACTTTAAACAATAAATTTTTTTAAAAAGGTGGGGTTTTAGTAATGTCTGACTACTTCCTTATTACACTCCAATTCCGTGCAGATAGCAAGAATGACTATCTTCACATCCCAGAATGTTGATCAATGTCATATGGCAAGGAACCAATACTTTCTAGTTTATTAATTTACTGAATAAAGATAGGATCAAATTGCAACATTAAGAAGTAGTTAATGCCTATCAGATAGGCACCCTTAAACTCAATTATTTTGCATCTATCTTAAAAGATCAATATTAGAATGAAAGGATATGCATCTTAAATAGGCTGCAAGAGTTAACAAAAGAACTTCAAATTAGCAAATCCACCAATAAACAAAAATGCCAAAATAGCATCATGGAAGATTTCCTTGTAAAGTATGCTTTCATTAAAGAAACATTTGCATACATAACTTAGAGCAAGGAGAGGAAATAACAGATTGGGATGATAAGGACAGGAAATAAAAGAGAAAGAAAGCCTTTTTTTACCTGACAGGAATCTGCTTGGGCTAATTCTGTGGTGACCTTCAGTATTTGGCGAAGATTTTGTCCTTTATCTTCAACAAGGAGGTGAACCAGCAGCAGAAGAACATGCACAGGGATCATTGTAGTAATAGGGAGCAAGGACTCTACTGAAGCCAGCCAGTCACTCGCTGCAGACTCGTCTCGCAGTACTTCAAGGATCCTCCAGGTTGTAAATATTGAAGCATATGTGCTAGAAATGGGGAGCGCAAGCTTAAAGGGCAGCTGAAAAATAAAAGCATAAAAAGGTATGAAGAAAATGAGGTAAATATATTGGTCAGAAATATATTTCCTGACATGCATTTATGTTTTATATTTCATAATACAAAATCAATCCTTCCAACAAAATGAGTACAGAATTTCCAATGCTTTCTGCACACTCTGCACACGGAGCTGATGGAATTACACAAGGAGAAAATTACACAAGGAGAAAACAGTTGTTATAAGAAACTCTGGAACAGTTTGCACTACTTTTCCTCTTATTTACTATTTGTTCCCAGTTAAGGCAGAAAAAAACAAAAAGGATCAATAAATAACCCAGAGGCAACACCGTTTGGAAAAGCCATTATCACTAAGAAAGTATTCACCAACGAGAGGAAAGATACAAAAAAAAACCCACACAAATGAAAAACATTGCATTTGCCCAGCTTCAGACCCTGGTAAGAGGCAGCCTGGCCTATGGGGACCAGGCTGAAACCAGCTCTCCAACACCCCCAAGGAATCCCAGATTGCGAGAGGGCAGTTTTCGGGTGACACACACTGGAATCGGGCTCCCTCCTCTCTGGTTTGGGGTATGTCACCTAAGAACTGCAACTGCCAAGTCACTGCAGCTCAGCAGCTCCTGTGGTGAGCATCTGCTTGCTCCCTGGTGGTCAGTGCACATCATAGCTACCGGTTGGAGCGTCTGTCCCCTGGTAGTCATTGCACGTCATAGCTACCAGCAGGTTGGCCAGTTGCTTAGGCTTTTATATATATAGATATGTACACACACACATACACACACACACACACACAATTTTATTAATTTCAGAGAGGAAGGGAGAGGGAGAGAGAGAGAGAAACATCAATGATGAGAATTACTGATTGGCTGCCTCCTGAAAGCCCCCTCCTGGGGATTGAGCCCACAACCCAGGCATTTACTCTTGACTGGAATTAAACCTGGGACCCTTCAGTCTGCAGGCCGACATGCTATCCACTGAGCCAAACCAGCTAGGGCACTACCAATTACATTTTTTAAGGGTGGAGTGGGATACCACATATTTGTATTTGCTTGTATATGCAAAGGTAAGTAACTACACAAATAAAAAGGCAATATACAGCAATTTTCATTTTCTATTTGCAAGAGTGGAAACTGGACAACTTAGAATCAGGGTGAGAAAGAGACTACACATTGTACACCATTTTATAACTTTAAGTTATTGGTATGTATTAAAATTTATTAAAATTATAATTTAGCCGAAACCAGTTTGGCTCAGTGGATAGAGCGTCGGCCTGCAGACTGAAGGGTCCCAGGTTCGATTCCGGTCAAGGGCATGTACCTGGGTTGCGGACTCATCCCCAGTGGGAGATGTGCAGGAGCCAGCTGATCGATGTTTCTCTCTCATCGATGTTTCTAACTCTCTATCTCTCTCCCTTCCTCTCTGTAAAAAATCAATAAAATATATAAAAAAAAATTATAATTTAAAAAATTAAATATCTAAGTTTATTATAGCTCTCTTTCTCTCCAAATACACCTTTCCCCCCCAAAATGCAATTCATTAGAGATTACAATCCATTTCTTTAGACTAAGAACACAGCATTGGGCATGATATTTGAAAGACGAGGACTCAGCACAGCCATGGCAACTGGCTGTTATACAATCTCTGAGACTTGCTTTTTGTATTTGTAAAACGGAAGTTATGACTACCTTCCTGTCAAGATTACTGAGGTAGGTAATAATACAATATGAATTAAGCACCTAGCACAGGATCTAAAGTTGCAAAATACAGGAAATATTATCACTGTCATCTTTAGGAGAGAAAAATACAACTGGTAGATAGGAGTATAAAAGAAAATAATTGGAAATCACCAGAAACAATAAGTCAAAAGCAGCAACATCGCACAGACATGTAACAGTCAACATAATGAACAGAAAAGCAATCCTACTTTACTTGAACTATTATGTCCAGCTTAGGCTCTGGGTTTTGCTGGTTTGTTTGCAGGAGAAGGGCACGGTGTTGAATAAGATATCACAGGACAATCTCTCTGGCCCAGTGAGGGGCGGGTGTGGTTCCCTGGCACAATCCCAAGGCGAGGACGCAACAAAGGTTCTCTCTCAGTACCAGCCACCAAATCCTGGCCCCCCAGCCTATGCAAGGACCTGAAAATGTGCCATTGGGCTCTGTTTTAGAGGAGAAAGTGGTTGTTTGAAAATAGAAGGTTTATTTTCAAATGAATTAAATCTCTATAAATGAATTATATCTCTATAAAAAATAAAACCATATCAAAAATAACTGCATTTCAATAAATATTAAATAGTAATAAAGCACCCTTTACAGACATAAAAGAATTGGGAAGCTTTATTTTAACAAAGCTTTTAATAAAAATGTTTAGGTGTGTTAAATATTTAACAATAAGACAGACATCTATAGCAGTACTGTTTTGTCTAAAATTGTAAAGACAGGAGAAAAATAAATATTTCCATTAACTTTAAAGAATAATACTCATCTATCACAGTAATTAAACAGGCTTAACAAAGGTAGAGCCAAGATCCTGGCCAGTGTGTTCAATGGTTAGAGCGTGGCATTGCCCTTCACTTCCATTCACCAGAACTGGTCTACTGAGAACTTAAGTTCTAAATCAAACACTAAGTCAGAGTCACCAGTCTAAAATGAACTGATAGAAATAAAAACAACAGAGGTTTTTCTACAAAGGTCTTTCTGTAATAAATCAAGATGGTGAAATGATCTATCAGAGTACACATTCCTCAATGAACAGAAATTTCCTGACTGGGATTACTGAAAACAAAAGTAATAATTTCAACCACTGTTATTTAAACAGAAGGAAGCACAAAGACTCTTGTTTTATTAATTACTAAAAAGCTTCTCATTACAACAGGTCTACTATGCCGATGAAACAAAATATGGTCTTGATATTATTCTGCAATATAAAAGAAAGAAATCCTGCCATTGGCAACAACATGGATGGACTTTGAGGGCATTATGCTAAGTGAAACAAGTCAGACAGAAAAAGACTAATACCATATGACTTCACTTATATGTGAAATCTAAAAAACAAACAAACAAAATGACCTAATAGCTACAGAGAACAGATTGGTGGTTGCCAGAGGCAGGGAATGGGATGAAAAGGTGACAAAATAGGAAAAGTGAATTAAAAGGTACAAGTTTCTGGTTATAAAATAAATAAGTCCTGGAATGTAATGTAAAACATGGTGACTATAGTTAATAATACTGTGTTGTATAATTAAAAGTAGAGTAGGTCTCAAAAGTTCTCATCACACACACAAAAACTAATTGTGTGTGATGATGGATGTTAACTAGATTCATTGTCATGATCATTCTTCAATATATACATACCAGTGTCCGGGTGCACAGATTTGTGCACATTGAAAGGAAATTACCTAGAAGAAATATTTTAATATCGCTATTTGCCCTTTCTCTATAATAGAAGTGTCAATCAAATTCAAGATTGACAATGACATCAAAACACACATGTGCAATTGGTGCCAGCAAGAGCTTTATATATATATATCACGCATGCGCAAGTCAACTTAGCCTTTTATAGATATAGAATAAACTTGCTTAATTAGACCTGCTTTCTGATTTAGCTAAACCTTTTCCAGCCCAGTGAAGTACCCCGACTTCTCTTTCAGATAATTGTCAGCAACAAGGCAGTAAATATCAACACGAAGCAGATTATTATTGTAGATCACGCAAGGAGAACAAAGGGTGAAATATTTAACTGCAGCAATGTTTGACTATATTCTGTGCAGTGAGAAAACCTGAAGTCATTTTCAAGGTCCACCATTTCTTACTTCTTTTCAGTTGGGTCGAGTTTCTAAACTTTCTATATCTCTGTTTTCCGGCTAATGAAAAGAAAATAGGATTCTACCAAGTCTCCTATGTACCTACCCCAGGGCTTCTGTGAGGCACAAATTAAATGAGGCACGTGAAAACACTTCACAAACATTTGGTTAAACTGTAAAATGTTGCCGGGACCGGTTTGGCTCAGTGGATGGGGCGTCGGCCTGCGGACTGGGGGGTCCCGGGTTCGATTCCGGTCGGGGGCATGTGCCTGGGTTGCGGGCACATCCCCAGTGGGAGGTGTGCGGGAGGCAGCTGGTCGATGTTTCTCTCTCGTCGATGTTTCTAGCTCTCTATCTCTCTCCCTTCCTCTCTGTGGAAAATCAATAAAATATATTTTGAAAAAAAAAAAAAAAAACTGTAAAATGTTTGCAGCAAGTTGGGTTCCTGGGCTGGAGAAACTGCAAGAAGGCTAGGTGCTAGGGAGAGAAAACTGGGTATTGCTATGTGACGACATTACCCGGACAGACACTTAGCATATTAGCCTTTTTTATATATATTATATAGATGGCCAGTGCGCATCATGGCAGCTCCTGCATTGAGTGTCTGCCCCCTGGTGGTCAGTGCATGTCATAGCTACCGGTCAGACAGACACTTAGCCTTTTTTATATATAGATATCAAACTATAATATCGTACACCCGAACTAATATAATGCTACATGTGACAAACAATGGCTCAGATATAAAGAATGCAAAGATAAACTAGGATGTTATCTGTTGCTTTAAGTATGTGCAAAGTAGAAAAGTATTTAATTCAACAACTGGCTAAATATTTTTAATTTTCTGCTCTATGGTCAGCTAAAAAAGATAAAGCAGAAACAGGGTGGGAAAAATACAAAAATTTCAACAATTGTTGCAATTTAAATATTAACATTCTTAGAAAATAAAGGCAAAGCATGAATAGGGCCAAGATTCTTTCCCTCAATGAGCTCATAGCATAGTTAGAGGTACAAATATGCAATCCCTAAACTAAGCATAACATCCTATATAATCAAAGCCTAATATGCTAAGTGTCCGGTCATCCAGTTGTTCATTCAACCAATCAAAGCGTAATATGCTAAGGATATGCTAAGGCCACTCAACCACTCACTATGACTGGCACTTACCACCAGGGGGCAGACAGTCAAACTGGTTGACCAGTCCCTATCATGTGCACTGACCACCAGGGGGCAGTTGCTCCAACCGGTTGTTTAGCTTGCTGCTGGGGTCCGGCCGATTGAGACTGAGCTAGATGGACCGGATGTGCCCTGGAACCCTCCCCGGGTCCCTCCCTGGCTGACCAACCTCCCATGTTCCTCCCCGGCCCCAATCGTGAACTGGTGGGGTCCCTTGCCCTGGCCTGTACCCTCTTGCAATCTGGAACCCCTCAAGGGATGTCAGAGAGCCAGTTTCAGCCTGATCTCGCTGGTGCATGAATTCGTGCACTGGTCCTCTAGTTATTGAGTAAAATGCTAGGGACGCAAAGAAGAGTAATGAATTCTGACTCGGGGAGGCTGAGAACTTTTAGCTGGGTCTTGAAGAATGAATAGGTCAGGCAAAGAAGACAAAAAGCAAAGATTCTGGAAAAAAAACTTGGAGAATTGGGGCATGTTAAATTTATAGGTATGTGTGGAATATAGAGTCCAAGACAGGTGCAGAAGGAAAGCCAAAAATAAACTGTTGTTTAAATTTTTAAAAAGGGTGATCAGCCCTGGCCGGGTAGCTCAGTTGGTTGGAGCACTGTCCTGTGGACCAAAAAGGATGCAAGTTCAATTCCTGGTCAGAAAACATACCGAGGTTGCAGGTTCAATTCCCCGATCAGGGTGTGTACAGAAGGCAAATGATTGATGTTTCTCTCTCCCTTTCTCTCTCTAAATATCAACTTTAAAAACACATCCTCATATGGGGATTAAAGGAAAAGGGGCGTGATCATGTATCTACTCAAAGCAGCATACTATCATCAGGAGGTTTTTATAGCCCTCAGAGTATTCCTTCCTCCTCCCTCTCACCCAGCTGCTGAAGAGAAAGCCTCACTATTCGTGTGGATAAATAAGATTCACACACCTGAGCAAATAGTAAGCTGAGTACTTAAGTAGTAGAGTCCTCAGTAAATATCACTTATGATTTAAAGGAACAGAACTTTTAAACATAGTACTTCCTGCCCTGCCCCTAACCCCATGCAGAATCCAATTATTGTTCTGCATGGCCAAGTCAAGAGGGAAGGTAAAAAGCTACTAGAAATTTTCAGCCACATTTTGTACTCCTAATCAGGGCAGATGCAAGAACTTCCTTCTCTTAATGCAAATCAGTTACATATATCAAGGTTTAAAGTTTTAGTCAAACAAATAGGATTTAGGGAGCTGCAGGATACATTCAATTTGCTTACAGGCTAGTTTCTGCTGCATGCTCAGAGAGTAACAATGCCTGGATTTTTGCTGCTGGAATATTTAACACTACATGATTAGAGGGATCCACTTTTGCAGATAAAACAACTATGGCACTAGCTTGCATTTATGTAATACCTCTCTCTGTGGAGACTTAAGATGCTTCACCAGTTTTATCTTATTGTAGCCTCATTCAATCTCCATAAGAGTAGTACTTGGGAAGTAAGTTTCACTGAAGGCAAAACTGAAATAGCAAAAGAGAAGGTCTGGCAAATACAGGCCTAGGACCCAGCCACTATCCAGACATTCACAACATACTAATGTAAAAAGCAACAGGAACAGTGAGACTGAGTGAGTATGCCTAGCAGGCAGAAAGAGGAATGGAGTGTGACGGGCCTGCCATCTTCCAGGCGAAGGCAGCAGAGTAGGGGCGCACAGAAGACACCAAACCCAGAATGCCAGGGAAAGGGGCCTAAGGTGCCATATTCAAAATGAAATCTTCCTTACAGATCTCAGAGCTTCAGGCATTTGAGGAGACTTCCCACCTTGAACTGTCCCAGATCCAGCAACGTGCTGCACTTATTAAACAGTGTGACAAGTCAGTCCATGCCCAAGTAAGGGGGAGAAGCCCTTGGTGAAACAGAATTAGTGCCTTCTCTGCAGGGTCCCTCAGGACCTTTACTACTAATGTACTTGGAAACTCGAAGAGAAAAAGGATTCTACAGCATTTCCAAAACTTATTTCACAACAGGACTACTTCCTCTCTCCCTGCCCAGAACATTATACTAACATCTACACAACTGCCCAACAATATGGTAAAGTTCACAGAGTTTAAGCCCCACACATACACTCATCAGGAGGTGAGATTACCTGCAGAGACATAGCCCACTTTACCACTTTACTTTTATTTAAGGGAGACAAGGATGGACTTCATTACCTGTTGGTGGTCGTCTCTGTAGCACCCTTGCTGTACCGTTTCTAAAAGCTTCAGAGCTAACTGCTGCCTCGAGGGACCGTCTTCATCCGTGGATATGCAGTCTTCCAAGGCCGTAGAAGAAAGTATCTGCAGAACTGGCATGACTAGCAGCAAGGAGGACTTTGGGATTTTCTGACCGTCAGCAAAAGAGAGGAGCTTCAAAGCTATTCATCAAAACAACAATTCATGTTTTTACAAACTAATACCACAGTGAAACAAAATGCTATCTTGTTTAAGGGGGATATGCAAGAACTTTCCTTACAACTGGTCACACATATAACAAAGATAATAAATCTTATCTTTTTAGAAATAAAAGGAAATTAAATAGTATCCAAAACAAGTTATTTCTGTATATAACTGAAAGCCTGATGAAACTCTTAGAAAAAAAATACATATCATATGTCAGAAAGTATAAATCAACTTTTTTCGGTCAATACAAATTTCTTTAAAATACAATTCAACTTTTGTCCTTGTTCTGTCAGACCCTTCTACTGCCTTCAGTGGAGAGCAATGCGCTTCCCTTACAAGCCCAGCTGAGCACTGTATGCGAGATTAGTAAGTAAACAAGGTGAAGCTGGGCAAGCTTTCCATTTTAATTGCTGAGAAGCAGATCAGGAAAGTTTCAAAGTCCATAACCAGCATAACAGTCAAACCCAAATGATTTTTTTTCTAACATGGACACTCAATTTACACATCAGAACCACACATGCAAATGTACACTGACTTTGTCACATGTAGAGTATCGCCTAGACCCGTGGTCGGCAAACTGCGGCTCGTGAGCCACATGCGGCTCTTTGGCCCCTTGAGTGTGGCTCTTCCACAAAATACCATGTGCGGGCGCGCACGTACAGTGCGATTGAAACTTCGTGGCCCATGTGCAGAAGTCGGTTTTCGGCCTGGGTGAGTCTACTTTGAAGAAGTACTGTTGATATTTGGCTCTGTTGACTAATGAGTTTGCCGACCACTGTCCTAGACTAATAACAGAACAAGTTAAGGCTTAAATGTACTTATTTCTTGGTTACTGAATGAACCCTTATTTATGATGTTATTCATAGGCTTCTGAGCTATATTATCAAAGCAATAAACTGATATCCCCACTATACCAAAGACAAAAAATTTTATAAGCCTCACGTCAGTGAGTTGCCAGTATTTCATTACTAAATCACTTGGAAGTCAAACCTGAACATAGTATGAAGTATAAATACCTGTTTCTCTAACACTATTAATTTACATTTTTTGTCTAAATATTAGTATTATTATCTGAGATATCATGAAAATTCATTATCTTTGACAAAGCATGAAATGCATATAATACGAATATTTATATACTCTATCATAAATCTTCCAGGCAATTTTATAACTTGCTATTTACAATCAAGGCTAGGGTTAATATTTAAGAAGCATAATATTATATTGATGCTCTGCATTTTTCAAATGTGAAATAATCAATATACCCTTGGTTATTCTATTTTTTTGAATGCTTGTTCCCAATAATAGTAAACAACAGTTCTTCCTTATTCTTCAAAAGGCATGCTGGCTCAATAGTTTTCAATATGATTTCAATCTATTAAGGTGACTTCAAATCAGAGACACTGGTTTAAAAAAAAAAACAAAAAGTCTGCTATCCATCAAATAATGAAAGTATTGGGGTGTTTGATCCTACAGCATCCTATTATACATGAACCACAACAATAGTGTACCTTCAGAATTTAAAATGTGAGTTCTCTACAGCTTCGGAATTTCTTTTTGTCAAAAAAGAAAATTCATTTATGTGAAACTAGAGGCCCAGCGTGCATTTGAAATTGCGCGAGATGCCGCCCCGTCTCCCGCCGTGCAAGGAGGCACTCCGCGGGGGGCCGGGACTCGCACTGGACTCATGCAGCGCCGGCCACCACGGGAGTCAGGCCGGACTGGCGCCGCGGGGGGGCCGGGACCCACGCCTGACTCGCAGTGTCCCCCGGCTCCCCTGCCTGTGTTCGCTCCGGGGCCGCCCCCCGAGCTGCCGCACAGGCTGGGCAGGCCCCCCTGCCTCTGTCTCCGTCTCTGCTCCAGGCCTCACCTGCACGCGCAACCTCCTCCTGTCTGGTCGTGACTGGTTATGGAGTCCTGCCCTAATTTGCATATTACCTCTGTTTATATGGATATAGATAGATAGATATCCACAAAAGGCAAATTTATAGAGACAGAATGCACATTAATAGTGGGAATGAGGATTAACTATTAAGTGGGCACAAAAAATGCAGGGGGGAGGTGATGGAAATGTTCTAAACCTAGATTGTGGTTCTGGTTGCATAATTCTGTAAATTTCATAAAAAGACACTTTATTGTACATTTTTAAATCATAGAATTTACGGCAAATAAAATATATCTCAATAAAGCTGTTTAAAAATACGTGGCCGTCAGAAGTAGTAGCACTAGCAAATTACACATGTGGGATGATGCCATGTTCATAGTTATGAGAAAAAAAGGCAGAAGTAATTCAGGAAAGGACCAGCGTGGAGGACACAAGTGAGCATAAGGCCAACAGGCAAGGGCAGGGCAGAGATCAAGGCCACAGAGCCAAGGGCCCTCCTCCACGTGCTAAGGCCATTCCCAAGACAGACTGCAAGTGCAGGAGCAATCCACCCTCAAAGTCATGAGGAATTAAAATGCCCAGAATAATAGACGACACCAGTGGTCGGCAAACTCATTAGTCAACAGAGTCAAATATCAAGAGTACAACGGTTGAAATTTCTTTTGAGAACCAAATTTGTTAAACTTAAACTATATAGGTAGGTACATTGTTATTAACTTAATTAGGGTACTCCTAAGCTGGCCTTTGCTAAAAACGTCCTCAATCTGATTGAGGTACGTTCGCTGAGGTCGACCCCTTCCAACTCTCCCATCCGCACTCGTCTCGTATACTTGTTTCAGATAGGAGTGTGGATGGGAGAGTTGGAAGGGGTCGACCTCAGCGAATGTACCTCAAAACAATGTACCTCCCCTGAGCCGCTCTCCCGTCGCCCAACCGATCGCCACCCCCCACTTCTTCTAACACCACTTCTTCAAAATAGACTCGCCGAGGCCAAAAAATGACTTCTGCGCATGGGCCACGAAGTTTCAATCGCGCTGTATGTGTGCGCCCGCACGTGTTATTTTGTGGAAGAGCCACACTCAAGGGGCCAAAGAGCCACATGTGGCTTGCGAGCCGCCGTTTGCCAACCACTGGACTACACAATCAGTACTTACCTCAAGCACATTTTTAAAATGAGGGTATCATGGCACTAGCCAACAATTTACACAGAGCCTCCATTAGCACACGGATTACACTGGAGCCATACAGCTGGGCAGCATTAATGTAAAAGCCGCATTTAAAGGTGTGACTTATTTGCTAATCTGCCAGACCCAACACCTTGATTCTTTACCACATTATTCTTTTTTTTTTTTTCCCCAAAAAAAGCTCAAATGCTTTCAGGTTTCTGCTTATGTCACATTGGCTACTGTTCCATAAGCCAAAGCAAAGCAAATGACTTTTAAAAAATATACATATATTTATTGATTTCAGAGAAGAAGGGAGAGGGAGAGAAACAGAAACATCAATGATGAGAGAGAATCATTGATTGGCTGCCTCCTGCACACCCGCAACTGGCGATCGAGCCTGCAACCCAGGCATGTGCCCTTGACTGGAATCGAACCTGGGACCCTTCAGTCCACAGTCCAACGTTCTATCCACTGAGCCAAACCAGCTAGGGCTCAAATGACTTTCAAAAAATATTTTTCTTGATTTCAGAGAGGAAGGGGGAGAGAGAGAGAGAGAGAGATAGGAACATCAATGATGAGAGAGAATCATTGATTGGCTGCCTCCTGCAAGTCCCCACCCAAACTGGGGATCAAGCCCACAACCATGTGCCCTAACTGGGAATTGAACCCTGACCTCCTATTTTGTAGGTCTATGCTCAACCACTGAACCGGCCTGACCACATCATTCTTAAATAGAACATTTTTGCCTCCCTTTAGTCCCATTCCTCACTTTTCTTTAAATAATACTGGACAGTGGGGAGAATATTATCTTTCATTTGTCTCACTAGGTTAATTAATAACCATAAATTAAATTTTGTTCAGCATGGCAAGAGTTTTGAATAGTCAGAGTATAGTTTTCAGAACAAATACAAATGCTAAACAATTATTTTGTTTCAAGGGTTTTATGCTATTGATTCTGAGTGTGCGGTACAACTGTGAATAGCTGATATGCCCTTCAATATATTTGCCAATGTCACTGCTAAATGGTTCTGCACAAGGAAATACCTTGTTGGACAAGAGAAAGAAGATTCTATGTGATAATGATTAATGAAGAAAATTCCAGAACAGAAACTCAAAATATACAGGACTTTACAGTATAACAGGATATACTGTATATAGTTCAAGGGACTCCTGCCAACCCTCAGGCTATGTTTACTTTTTCCTGTAGTCGGTGTCATTTACCTAGACTTGAGATTGGCTTCTGCTGACTTGCAGGAGTCTGTAGAAGTAGCATAGCTATTCCAATTATGACCAGTTCAACAGGAAAATCCTAAAGAAAAGAAGAAAACACAAAGAGTTGTTAAGAAGTTCCCAGAGCCACGGCTTTATAACATGTACCAGGAAGAGTATATTCAACATGAAAGATTATTAACCTGTTACAGTCATGCCTCCATACCTGTGGGCTCTGGACCCACAGATTCAACCAACTGCAAATCAAAAATATCTTAAAAAATGGTCGATTGTTGCTGATGTGCACTATGCAGTTAGACCCATGATGGTTGCATCTGTACTGAACAGGTACAGACTTTTTTTCCCTGTCATTATTGCCTCTTATTCCCTAAACAATATAGTATTGACAACTATTTACATAGCATTTATATTGTATTGGGTCTTATAAGCACTCTAGAGATGATTTTAGGTGTGTATAGGAGGATGTACATAGACTATATGCAAAAACTACACTAATTTATTTAGGAAACTTGAGCATCCTAGAGTTTGGTGTCCACGGGGGATCCTGGAACCAATCCTCCAAGGACACCAAGGGATGACTGGACACAAAATTATGACCAGTAAGCCTGTTCTACTAAAGAAGAACTGGTGGAAGCCAGAGCACTCATACATAAATTCAAAATCTTACATCTGGCCAAAGAACAATAGGCTAAAAAAAATCATTTAGAGGAGTAACACCTTAATACAATATAGCAGCACATCTTCAAAACAGTGAATCTTTGCAAGCCACTAAAGACAACCTGAAATCCTGAATTTAAGAATATTTCATTCGAGAAGTAGCTCAGTTGTCTTCTTACCTAATACAGATATGATTCATCTATATAACTCACATAATAAATTATACTAAATGCATTTTAATAAATCATATTATAATGGAAGAAACATTAGTGCCTAGGGAGGCAGAGATTATTTTTAAATTACAGTAATTTATTAAGCATATTTAAATGAAGCAAAGCAATAACCATAGAAACTTTAAATCATTAATTTCACTAAGTATATGAACAAAATGAAAAAGAGAAAAAGGACATGTACATTAAGTTCCAATAAATAAGATACAAGTGACATACAATATTATTTGAGGATTCTAAATACAGAAAACATTAACATATTATGGAACTAATGGAGAAAGGTCTACCACACTTTCCTAGAATTACTTCATTCTGAAATTTCACAGAAGTACCTGCAGAGCAGAAATACCTATAAATCTTGAGGACAGGCAAAGAAAAAAGGACGCGTGAGGTAAAGCCACATTAAAGAAACCCTTGTGAGAAAACAACATCTGAGCCACTCAGAAGTTATAATCTTGGGGATGCTATCAACTCTGGCACAAATTAATAAATATCTCTATTGCCAGGACCGGTTTGGCTCAGTGGATAGAGCGTCGGCCTGGGGACTGAAGGGTCCCGGGTTCGATTCCGGTCAGGGGCATGTGCCTGGGTTGCGGGCACATCTCCAGTGGGAGATGTGCAGGAGGCAGCTGGTCGATGTTTCTCTCTCATCGATGTTTCTGGCTGTCTATCTCTCTCCCTTCCTCTCTGTAAAAAATCAATAAAATATATATATAAAAAATAAATAAATAAATAAATAAATAAATATCTCTATATATAAAAGCCTTAGCAACCGTTACAACCAGACGGTAGCTATGACGTGCACTGACCACCAGGGGGCAGACACTCAACACAGGAGCTGCCCCTGGTAGTCAGTGTGCACCCACAGCCAACCTCCCATGGCCAGCCAACCTCCCGCAGTCCCTACCCCCAGCCGGCCAGCCAGCCCCAATCACCTGATCGGGGGCCGGCCAACCTCCTGTAGTCCTTCCCCCCGCCCCCACTCCCCAGCCAGCTAGCCGGCCCAATTGGCCCTGATAGGGACTGGGTGAGACAACCATGATCACTGGCCAGGCTGAGGGACCCCACCCATGCACCAATTCATGCACCAGGCCTCTAGTATATCTACAAGTCATTTAAAAAGTGAAATTAATCACACTGCAAAATCTTCTAAGAATGTTTATGGACTTAAAAAAAACCAGCTAGCCTGGCCGGTGTGGCTCCATGGTTGAGTGTCGACCTATGAACCAGGAGGTCACGGTTCGATTCCTGGTCAGGGCACATGCCCAGGTTGCAGGCTCAATCCCCAGTGTGGGGCATGTAGAAGGCAGCCAATTAATGATTCTCTTTCAATATTGATGTTTCTCTCTCTCTCTCCCTCTCTCTCTCTCTCCCTTCCTCTCTGAAATAAAAAAATATTTTTTTAAAACAGCTAGAGGAGCCCTAACTGGTTTGGCTCAGTGGATAGAACGTCGGTCTGTGGACTCAAGGGTCCCAGGTTCGATTCCGGTCAAGGGCATGTACCTTGGTTGCGGACACATACCCAGTAGGGAATGTGCAGGAGGCAGCTGATCGATGTTTCTCTCTCATCGATGTTTCTAACTCTCTAACCCTCTCCCTTCCTCTCTGTAAAAAATCAATAAAATATATTTTAAAAAATAAAAAAAAATAAAATAAAACAGCTAGAGGAAAATTATGATTTTTTAATGGAATATATTCTAATTTGTGTCTTATATATGTTCACTATTTTGAAATACAGTTGAGAACCATGAAGCATTGTTATCTATTTGAGGACAATAAATGCATTTTGAAATAAATACGTTTACAGTATACACCATCACACTATTCTTTGCCATTATCTTTTCCTCAATTTCATTTCAAATTCTGCATGTTCATAAAAAAGAAAAAGAAAACCAGCAAGACGATTTAAATTTCAAGTTTACCATCTACCAAGAGGATCAGAGACAAAAGTATTCCTGTATTTGAACGCTATCACGGGAGAGCCTTTTCCACACAAGCTGTCACTGAAAGGGTCACCAGGTAGCTTTTCAGGGTTCTGAAACGGTCTAGACCAGTGCTTCTCAACCTGTGGGTCGCGACCCCTTTGGGGGTCAAACGACCCTTTCACAGGGGTCGCCTAAGACCATCGGAAAACATGTATATAATTACATATTGTTTTTGTGATTAATTACTATGCTTTAATTATGTTCAATTTGTAACAATGAAAATATATCCTGCATATCAGATATTTACATTACGATTCATAACAGTAGCAAAATTACAGTTATGAAGTAGCAATGAAAATAATTTTATGGTTGGGGGTCACCACAACATGAGGAACTGTATTAAAGGGTCGCGGCATTAGGAAGGCTGAGAACCACTGGTCCAAACACATTTTACGTGGAACTTAAAGGTAGGAAGGCAGAAACAAGAGTAGCCTTTTCAGAACAGAGGGTGCAAGGAAAGAGCTGGAGATGCAAGACACCAAAACCAAAAGTAAGGAACAGTCATTGTGGAGATTAAATAATCCTACATTGCTCTCACTTCTGAGAGGTTGCAAGTTTTTTGCTTGCTTGATTGATTTCTAACACTAAAGATTGTTACCATTTCATGAGCTCTTTTCATAAAAGCTGTGTTGGACATCTCGTGTGCCACTTCACACACTGCTGTAGTTCCTCTTGCTTCAGACCAGTGAGACATCCTGAAGCCCAGGGAGTTTAAACTTGCCAAGTAGGCAATGGAAGCCCAAGAACAAATATCTTCCTCTTTATTCTGGGTCCTTCAGGGGGGTTCTGAGACATTTCATATGGCTACTCAGAATATTCTGTGGGATGGAGCAACCGGTGCTTGTAGCAGTGACAAACTTGATAATATCTGTATTGCCTCTCTCACGATCAATATTTCACTCTTGTCCCTCTCCCACATGCTTCCTGCGATTGCACTTGGAAATGAATGCCTGTTCCATCAGCCTCTGCTTTGGGGAAACCCAGGGTCTGCTTCTGTTTATTTTGGGGGAACCCAGGCTAATTCAGAGCCTTCCTAGAAAAGGAAGTCAAATATTTTTAAAAAGATGGAAATGCCATTGGCGTCTACCCTTTTGAGCACCACCTATGTGCCAGGCACTGATGTGCCAAGGGATGCTGCTGTGAACAAGATGGTAGGGAAAACAAAGTGTAAGAAAGGCTACATCAGGGGTAAGTATCTGTGGCAGACACGGTGGCGATGGAGCCCAGCTCGCGGTCTCCCAGGGCCATGTCTGTGCCTACCCTGTCCCCAGGGCAGAGCTGATTGAGCCAAGCTGGGCCAATCAGACAGTAGGGGCTTGATCAGATTCAGGATTTGTTTAGTTTCATTTTTTGTTTCTAAGACGACTGGGAGTTGTGTGGTCTTTCATCCAGAAGCACATGTGTGTTGCTCTTCTTTTTTTGGTGTTAGTAGCTATTGAAGTTCAGTGCCTAATTCAATTAATTCATTAGGAGTTAGAGAAACATGTCCAAGTGCACCAAGAGGACGCAATCAGCAGAATTCACAATGTAGAAAATGCTACAGCTCACATAAACCAGGTCTTTCAATACATACAAGTGCGGGGGGAGGGGGGCAGAGGGGCAGAAGTAGATAATACAGTAATTATTAATAACAATATAAGAATAAACTCTGTTTTGCATACTCACACTTATAAACCTACTTTTTTCCCCACCCTGTATACTTCAAGGGAAAAAAGTAAGGGAGGGAACGGAAGGTAATGACCGTTAGTATGAAAGATCATGCACACAAAACTATATTATGATGTGTAGACATATGCATTTAGGTGTTAAAACTGTTTTTAAAATGTAAGAAAGAGACTCCTATAGAAGTCAGGACAGTCAGGACAGAGGAGGTTGTGATTAGGACTAGGCTTGTGGGAAACTTCTGTGGTGGCTAAAAAGTTCAATCTGTGTGATGTTTACTAGGGTGTTTGCCTTATATGCATATATGTAAAATCACCTGAGGCCTAGTTTAAAATACAGATGCTTAAGCCTCACTCAGCCCTGCTAATTCAATTTCTCTAGGGGCAGGCCCCAGGCATTTGCATTTTAATAAACTCTGCCTAGTGATTTTTATGCACACTAGCTTGTAAGCTTCACAAACCTTGTCTGTTTTTACCTAATTATTTGTAGCAAAGTGTTTGCCACAGAAGATGCTTACTAAATATATGCTAAATGCATAGTGTGGGGAGGGGCAGATATACAATAAGATTGTCAGAGGAAGATAGCAAAAAGACTAAACTCTAAAATTATAATTGATAATCATGTCACTATGCAAATGAATCTAGTACAAACACAAAGGAACAATATGAGGTACAGTTAAAAACACACAACTCTTGGTAATTTAGCTATATAATATTTACCCATAAAATATTATCTGTCTATATTTTTCTATATATTATCTATTATATACCCAATAGGTAGAACCATATATAGATATTATATAGATATATAATATAATTATACATCTGAGGTGATTTGATATGATTTTATCATAGTATGTATTTATCTATATATATAAAAGAGTAGTATGCAAATTGACCAAACAGTGGAACAACCCAAATGACCGGTTGACCAGTCGCTATGAGGTGCACTGACCACCTCTCAGTCCCTCCCTCTGGCCAGCAGGCTCCAATCCCCCGATGGCGAGCAGGAAACTGGGGTGAGTGGCGGCGGGGGGTAGGGCCGGCTGCCAGCAGCTGGGGAAGATGGCTCTGATCACAGGCCAGGCTTAGGGACCGTATCTGACACAAATTTTGTGCACTGGGCCTCTAGTTAATATATAATAAGTATTACATAATACATGACAGATATATATTACTGTATATTGTCAATGCACATCACTACTATACATAACATAAATATATTATATTAGAGGCCTAGCGCACAAACTTTGTGCACGGGTAGGGTCCCTAGGCCTGGCCTGCGATCAGGCCAATCTTCACCGGCTGCTGACAGCTGGTCCCTTCCCCCGCTGCCGCTGCTGCAGCCCACCCTCTGTGTGTGGGGCAACTGGCGGGGCGATCAGGGCCCCACTTGCACCTGCCTTGGCCTGGCACTGCCGGCATCCACCACCACCCACCCCTGATTCCCCATTCCCCATCGGGTGATAGGAGCCTGCCAGCCAGGGGGAGGGACCAAGAGGTTGGCCGGCAGGCCCCAATTGGGCGATTGGGCCCCTACATTGAGCGTCTGCCCCCTGGCAGTCAGTGTGTGTCATAGTGACCAGTCATTCCGCCATCTGGTCAATTTGCATATTATGCTTTTATATAGATAGATAGATAATAGTATATAAAAATAGTATTATCTATAGAGTACAAGCATAGAAACCATTCTAACCACAATACTGTCAAATTGACCAATAAATTACTTGAGTCTTCATCTTTCACAGAAACACATTCACTCTCTCCATTTCCTTGCCTGCCATTCACTCCTTTAATCCAATTTGCTCCTACCACCACCACTGCACTGAAACTGCTTCCCCTACTGTGGACAATAAACTTCCTCCTGCTGCATCATAAGAGTACTTAATTTTCTAATCTTACTTCACATCCTCTCTCCATCACAATGCTGACCATTCCCCCCTTTTTTTTTTTTTTTTTTAATATATTTTATTGATTTTTTACAGAGAGGAAGGGAGAGAGATAGAGAGTCAGAAACATCGACGAGTGAGAAACATCGATCAGCTGCCTCCTGCACATCTCCCACTGGGGATGTGCCCGCAACCAAGGTACATGCCCCTGACCGGAATCGAACCCGGGACCCCCCAGTCCGCAGGCCGACGCTCCATCCACTGAGCCAAACCGGTTTCGGCCCATTCCCCTTTTTAAGAGATTCCTGTCCTTGATTTTCATGTCACCTGTCTCTTCTGCTTGTCATACAACCTTTTAGCCATACTTTCCCAGACTCCTCTATCAGTACACTCCAAATATCAACAGTCCCTGCAGTTCCAACCCAAACCCTGTCCTGCAACCCCATAGTTAAAATTTAAAACTCTCCTTCTAAAGTAAATGTCTACAAATCTATACCTTTAGCTTAGGCTTCTATCCTGACTTTCAAAACTATACAGCCAACTGTTTATGATCCATACATACTAGTACATTAAACCAAGCAAATCTCAAAACAAAGTTGCCATTTTCCTTCTAACATCAGCTACCACTTCCAAAAGTGAAGGATACTATCCAGTTGTCCAAAATAGAAAACTAAAAATCTACCAAGGACCCTCTCCTTGACCATCTAGTCACCAGAAAGCCCTATTGGTTTCATCTCCTATATTTTTATTTTCCCATCTTCATTTCCCTAATTAGTCCCTTGCTATAAACCAGATTGTGTCCTTCTCACCCCAAATTCACATGCTAAAGCCCTACCTGCCAATGCAATAGTTGTTGAGTAAAGAAGCAATTAAAGTTAAACCAAATCATAAGAGCGGAGCCCTATTCTAGGAGGATTAGTGTCCTTATAGGAAGGAACAATAGAGAGCTCACACTTGCTCTCTCTCATGTGAGGACACAGCAGTTGTCCACAAGCCAGGAAGACAGACAGCCCTTGCTAGGAATCAAGTCAGCCAACACCCTGATCTTGAACTTCCTCATCCCTAGAACTGCAAGAAAAAAAATGCTGTTGATTAAGCCACCCAGTCTATGATACTTTCTTACAGCAGCCCTAGCAGTCTAAGACATCCCTCCTCATTTCCTGCCCCTGTGTTACCCTGTTCTAAACCCTCCTCCACTCTACCATCAGAATAACCTTCCACACACAAAATAGCAGGGCACCTCTCTGCTAAGAGGTCTTCAATCGCATGCCATTACCTGGAAGATAAAATGCGAACTCAACTCTGGGTCTTATCTCCTCTACCTTGACCCTTCAACAATGCTCAACACCTTCTCGTTTTCTGAGCGGGCCATGCCGGCCTGCTCTCTCATGCTTCTGTGCCTGGGCACATGCTGTTCCTGCAGCCGGAATGCCTTCCAGCCTCTGGTGTGAACCAGGCCAACTCCTATGCAGACTTCTCACATCTGAACTCATACCCTACTTTCCTTAACTGTGCCCTTTCAATATAGCAAAGCATTTACCTTACTGTATTGTAATTGTTTATTTGCATGTTTAAGTCCCTTGAGGTCACGGAATGTACCTTTTCATCTATGTATTCTATAGGGTCTGGCATGTAATAAATGTTCATTACTTGTGTCCTACGTGAGTAAATGGAAAAGTGACAGAGTGGCAGATACTTAACTGATGCTCTAAAGAGTATTTAATGATTCCTTTTTATAATAAATGATATTAGTAGTTGTACATTAGTAGTATGATCTAATCATATGACAGCAACACACCTTTGATATGATAAAGTATAAGTACACAATCACCCAGCTCCTTTATATAAAACCCACTTAAGTGATAACTGACTCATTAAAATGTCTTACTATCCTTACCTCCTTCAGCAGTTCAACACTACGCTCCAAAAGGTGGATTAAAGATGAGCATTCCCCAGTTATCTTCAAGCTGACTTCACAGACACACAGCAGCTGAAGGGTCAGCTGGGTAAGCTGAATTTTCCAGAAACCAGGGTGACGCGAAAGGCTTAAATATACTTCCTCGATAAACAGCATCACTTCTGTTGTCTGTATCAAATCCTTTATCTGTTTTTAAAAGTCGTTATATAACGTTACAATAAAGTACAAACCAAAGAATAATTTTAAACTACACAATAAACATTAACAATAGAATATTTTCCCCTTATAAAGTCTTGAGATGCAGAAATGTACAGAACTCATATGGGATTAAACTCTGCACCTCTGCCTTTTCCATGTGTCACTGAACAAAATAATTGCTATTGTTTTTATTACTGACTGCTGCCTGGCACCAATTGTTTTCATTTATTTTCCTAACTTCTCTGAGTGCAGATTTCTTAAGACAAATTACATGACAGTGCCAACATCTTAAAGGAAATTAAAGTTGGTTTTGAGCTCTCCAAATGAACTCTCCTTTCTACAATTGCAACATAATTACCTGATAGTAAAGGGCTAGTTATTCTAATTCACTGTAAGTTCTTCATCTGCTAGGTATTTGCTCAGAACACCTTAACTGAGAGCATCATTTCCACACTCCACAGGCGTGAGGAAAGACCATGTTCAAATGGCAGAGTATCCTCTCCACAGGCTAATGTGTCAGATAGGAAAGACTTGGATGCTCTTGAAAAATCTCAATTCAATTCAAGGCCAGCTGTTCTGATCACAATTCTGGAGTCGGCATTAAGGATATGGTCCTGCTAGCAGACACACTGGCATTTCCCAGAGATTAGGCTACAAACAATGAACCATCTGCTTCAATCAGGAGCCTGTGTCTGTTAAATTCATCAACAGGAAAGCCTACAGTTGACCAGCTGTACCTTTCACCAGTTGTTACCACTATACACACAGAGAAAAATTAACTCGTAGCAAACAAGAGAAAAAAGATATTATAAGATCAAGTGGGAGGAGATAGTCCAAAATACCAAGTTATAAAAAAATAAATGTAAAAGGTTCAGTAAATTATTTTGCTCTTTTGCAAATATAGAGTAGGAGAGGCAAAAGGCCACCAAAAAAAGGAAGGGATTTAAAATTAAGTAAAGCCTCATGTCTGACATTTCCTTGAATGCATTTTTTTTGGGTGCATAACTGAAATTTTCCATAATAAAAAAGTTTTTGAAAGCAACCTCAGCAAGTTAGCATTAAAGGCTCGCTAATCGTTATTATTACCAAAATTCTTAACAAGAAAAATTTTGAAGTAGAAATAGATCATGTACAATGGCAACATGTGTGACAAGAGTCACAATTAAAAAGAAAGAACTGCTAGGACCAAAGTCAGCAGTAAAGCTTAAGACAGGTAAGTCCCAATAAGAAAATATAAATTGAAGGGCAACTGGCATGAGAAGCAAAGGAAAGAGGAGTTCCACTGACCGTGCTCTGATCATAGGCCAGTAGGGTGGCATGGCTGTTTCTAAAAAAAAATTAATTAATGTGATTCTCTGCAGGTGCTCAGTACTGTATTCAGTACTAAGAGGAACGTTTCATAGTAACACAATCTGAGCGCCAATAAACTAGGGAATTCCTGCCATAGGACAGTGAAGTCTGGAAACCATTTCATATGGAGAAATAAAGAAATGGATGAAGGAAAGAAAGGAGGAAGAGAGGGAAAGGAGGGAAGGATGGAAGGGGGAAAAGGAAGGCAGAGAAAAACAACACAACATAGGATGCAGATGAGCTTTTGAAAAAGCTTGGTTTTTTTTTCTGAGAAGAATTGTGACTAATGAGTAAAGTCCTGGGAAAATGCAGGTAAGTTAAAAGAAGTACTTGCTAAAAGGAAGGAAGGAAGGAAGGAAGGAAGGAAGGAAGGAAGGAAGGAAGGAAGGAAGGGTTTCCATGCTATTTTGCAAGGAAACCTTTTGCAAGGGTTTCCTTGCAAAATAGCATGCTTCCTGTCACTAAAATATTTCACAGTCATGGGATGGTTGTCTTTTAAAGAGTACAAGAAATGCCTGTAATCAGTGGGAACATGGATTACATTGCTGCTAAAATCCTTCCTAACGTTCAGATTCCTCATTCTAAAAAAAGCCAATATGTTCAGTGATTAAATGTGTTTATGTTGCTAGTTCCATTTGTTTAAAATGGTGTATCCCCTTTTTTTCCTCCTCATCTATCTCAACTATATTAACAAGTTTCATATTCCCAGAAATATTCCACAGAGTTCACTTCAAATAAGTATTTAGGCTTGTCAATATAGGCTCATGAAGATGAAGACCAACACCTATCCAAGAGCAGAGAGCAGGGTAATGCATACAGGGTGTGACAGAGTGTACCCTAGTTCAAGATGTTCACCACATTGCTTACTGCCCACACAAAACAAAAGCTTGGGAAAAGCCACAGGAGAATTCCTGTTAATTCCCTTTGCTCTGCCTTGATCACAGAAAGGCCAATTTCTGAGTCACAAAGGCAAGAGTCGCTCTCATCATTCCTTGCTAACACAACTTAAAACAGGTCATCTGTGACCGCAAGTGATCACTTTGAAAAATATTCTCTCCATCCACTAAGCCGCATGGTGCTCAGATTGTAGGCAAAGGTCAAACCCCGATGACGGGACAGGATGGCCTGACAAATGAACCACTATACTAAAATCACAACACACTGGCAACTGCAGTTTTTGGTGTGTCTTTTTGTTTGTTTTTGGTTTTGTTTTTTTATCTGCAGTTATAGAGACATTAGCTCAGATTTCTCTCTCTCCTGAACTCCCTAGGCATTTTATCCATACCTCTGTTAAACATCTTTCATCCATCTACTCTGAACTATGAAAATTTATATACTTGGTTTAACTCCCTGACTAGACCCTGGGCTTCTCCAAAGCAGGACCCGTCAGGGCCTCGCACATGTTGCACGGGGACACGTGGAAACGGAAACCGAGCCAGCACTGGGCCGTCAGCCCTGGGTTCCAGGGCTCTGTCTGCCCCGAGATACGCCTTTTTCTAATTTGCACCAAGAGATCTTTTTATTTTTCTGATAACTCGCTTAGTCTCTTGCACAAGGAGAAAATCACTCAAGATTCTTTTTCCGGAGAAGCCTTTCTGAAGCAAAGGGAAGTTTGCACTCCTACTAATCCTAACACGGAGTGTGCTGATTTACATATCTGTGAATTTAGTTAACATTGTATACATCAGCCTTAAATCTAGATTTGGTTCCTTCATCCTTGCCAAAAGCCTGCAAGCTTTTCCGGAGCCGGGACTGTGCCTGAGTTTGCCAAGTCACAGGGGTTCTACTTTACACGTGACGATGCTAATCGGCACGTGCTGATGCTCCCGGGGAGGAGGGAAGGCCTTACCTGCAAGCAGGGGACCATGTCGCAACACAGCTGAAGGATCTGCTGCTCCAGTGTCGATGGCTGTTCTTTGTCACAGAGAACCCGCGGTTGAAGGAGGACCTTCAGCAGGGCTAGTCTGAGGTTAGCATATTCTTGCAACTGGGATGGCTCACAATACAGATACCAGAGAAATGGTGCCATTATTTGGACGCATGAAGCTTCCGACCTGGAAATCATGTGACACAAAAGCCAGTCACAGAGTATCAAGCAAGTCAGTGTCCGAGTATCAACTAATGGCTCTGGACCTATCATGAACTGTGTTAGCAAGTGTAACTACTTTTTATGATTCTTCTATTCCACCATGACCTGCCTATACCCTCACCAAACAGTTCCTTGTGCGCTGGAGAAAATGACAACCCCCGGAGACCATAAGCTGCTGGCCAGAACTAAGGGTCTCTACCTGCACCCTAGAATGGCATCTACATCTCACTCTAGAATAGCATCTGCATTTCACACTAGAATAGCATCTGTATCTCACACTACATCTCCAGCATCTGTCTTTGGTGAACAGCAGAATCATCTGAGAACCTTTCAAGAATTATAGATGTCAAGACCCATTTTCCAGGAATATAATCCAGGCATGCATTTTCAGAAAAACTGTGTACATGAGGTTCTATATACAACAAAGCCACACAGACAACACAAGAAGATTATAAGCTAATATTTACTCGTTAACAGGGTGTGCAAGTAACTGCACCTTATGCCTTTAAGGTCATTTGATCCTCACTACAAACTTATAAAATAAAAAAATATCATATCCCAATTATGCAGAAACTGAGGCAGAAGGAGGTGAAGTAACCTGCCAAGTCCCTCCTCATAAGCTATTCCTATGCAGAGGAGGAAGGCAAGCATTACCAATCTTTTGTATCTTTAGATTTCAATATATCCCAACAACTCCAAGTCCAAAGTTACTAAAATGCCAAAATGACCTTTCAAATGTAAAATTTCATCATGTCATTAACTAGGTTGAAAGAGTTTACCCTTAAAATATTTAGTCCCATTCACAAACCCTCCATAATTTTGCTGCTGCTTATCTTTCTAGCCTCCTTTCTGGCTCTTCTCCACTCTCCACTGAATCTCCCATGTAGTCATCCAGGCTTCTTTCTCCCTTGCTATTCCCTCTGCCTGTAATACTGTCCCCTTTCTCCCTTTCCTGTTCCTTCCTCTGCCCAATTTCTATCATCTTTCAGTTCTCTCCTTTAAAATGACTTCCTGAGGGCCTTCCCTGACACCTAACCTGGGTCAGAGCCTTATCTGCTTCCAAAGGACAATGACTTTATCGCCGTTATTATTCAATACCTTTATTCCTTGCCAGAATATAAGCCAAATGAGGGCATGGACCATGGATTTCTGTTTACTTCTGTATAACCAATAACTGTACACAGTAGGCCTTCAAAGAGATGCTCAGTCTATCATTAACTGATTCAGTTACACTAAATTTAGAGTTGTTTTACAATTTGCATACACCAATTAAAATATTAATGTTTTTCATATTTGTTATCCATAAAAAAGTATTAGATACAAAGATAAACCAGGCATTATCTATTCTTAAGAAGCATAGAATCTAACAGGGGCAATCAGTTTTGTTCCTGAACTAGAGTATAGAAAGTAAAAATTGCTAAAAGAAAGGTGTGCTGCATGAAGGAAATACTATTTGAATTATGATTGACAATGTAACTTTATAACATTATAAATTCCACCGCAATGTGATTTTAAAATATCATTAACATTAATAACCTTAAGTTATCAAATTGATAAGATTTAATTTATTCATTTACTTATTCGCTGTGCAAAATGTACTGAATACCACACCATTCATTCTTCTATGAGCTAGAAACAAAAAACAGATTAGATCCTTGCTCTAATGGAACTCAGTCTGGAGGTTAATTTTTTTTCCTCAAGAGCAAAAATACTTATATAATCTACAAAAAAAAAAACAACAACAACAACCCACAAAAGAAGGACTTTGAGTTAATAATTATTACTGAAACATATTTCTTTATCAAACCATCCACTTTAGGAAACTAAAAACAGCTTCGTAGATCAAGCAAGCAGATGATGTATTATGAGTTAGACTTCGAAGCACAGGTTTCCAAAAAAGAGATTTAAGAAACATTGTCTCCTCATCTCTCTCTCTGTAATAATGTGTTCCCCACAGAATAAATACTCTCCAGGTGTCAAGAACATCCATGAATAGCTTATCAGTTTTCTCCCATTTTGAGATGCTGAAGGTGAAATGCAAGGTTCATATACAAAAATATATTTCCAAGATGCTGTCATTATTTGACATCAGAAGCATAATTCTGAACTTTAAGGACAATATACTATTATGCATTTAAAACTCTCCTTGGCTTAATCCGTCCTGATTTTATATATTGCATTACCTATGTGGTATCTAATGATTAACTATCACTTCAGTACACATGTATGAGATTACCAGGGCTTAAGGAGAAAAGGGAAATAATAAAACATAACCTGAAATCCCACTGATCAAGAATGTTTTAAAATGTCATCAAGTGTATCTACATATACAGCTTCAATCTTTCTGTTTACCACTAAGGGAGAAGTGGCAGGGAAAGGCCTGCAGTGAGGGTCCAACGCTGAGGCTTCCTGCCCAGCTCCACCATTAATTTGCCATGTGACCTGAGCAAGTCATTTACTATTGCTCTCCTCAGTTCCCTCAGCTGGAAAATATGTTAGACGAAAGTATCCTGATCTAGGGACCATGACATCAATGTCAATTTATGCAATTCTCAGTTCCATGAAGGTGAAGTTTTTAACATCACAAGGCCTTCTATAAATGAATGCAGAACTTAGTTATAAAATAATGCCCCCACCCTGGCTGGTGGCTCAGTTGGTTGGAGCATCACCCCATACATGGAGAGGTCATGGGTCTGATTCCCAGTCAGGGCACATACCGAGGTTGTGGTTCAATCCCTGGTTGGGGCACATGTGAGAGGCAACTGATCAATGTTTCACTCTCACATCAATGTTTCTCTCTCTCCCGCTCCTCACTCCCTTTCTCTCTCTCTAAAAATCAATAAAAGCATTCCTTATGTGAGGATTAAAATATATATATGGTGTCCCCCCAAAAATGTATATACATACTTTGAGTAATTATAAAGGCAGTGTTTACTAAAATACATTTCATTTTCAAAAGTGAGCTATCAGCTGTTAAAATGTGTATACATTTTGCGGGACACCCTGTAAAATATATATATATATATATATAATATATATATAATAATACATATATGTTATATCTTTTAAATGTATTATGTATGGCATATCAAAGCTTTATGCCCTATTTTATATTATCGCTAGGAAAAAGTAGTTATGTTATTTTGCTTTATATTAATTGTTTAACACAACTATTAAAATGATTTATCATTAGCCTAGCCGGTGTGGCTCAGTGATAGAGTGCCAATCTATGAACCAGGTCGATTCCCAGTCAGGGCTCGATCACAGTGGGGGGCATGCAGGAGGCAGCTGATCAATGATTCTCTCTCATCATTGATGCTTCTACCTCTCTCTCCCTCTCCCTTCTGCTATGAAATCAATAAAAAACATTTAAAAAATGATTTATCATTAAAAAAATTTAAAAATCGTAGTAGTTTACTGAATATCTCTAGTCAACTTTCCTAAATAACCAATGCTTAACTTCTTTAATAATAGCTGCTCTCATATTTAAAATTTGAACAATCAAGAAATACGGTAGGTTTTTGTTTTACTCTTAAAAAGAAAATATTAAACTACATATGCTCAAAGACTTTTCTTCAGGAGAAGACACTGTAGTCAAAGCAGCTTAAAAAAGAAAAAGCCAAGTTCTAAAATTAGCATACCCCACTCCGTCGCCCTCGCTATTTCACTTCACATTACCTTTCAGGGCATTGCTGGAAAAAAGCTGTCAGCTGCTGCAAAAGCACGGGCCAGCAATCAGGTCTGTGCTCGAGCACAGTGATCAAAGGCTGAGGATGATTTCTGAAAAACACAGGAAGTCACATTGGAAACTGTCATTTCAGGACTCAATATCCAAATATAGCAGGGGAAAAAAGCCAATGCCATCTAGAGATTTTTTGCAGAATTCATAATTGCCACAAACTCTCATTTGCTGCATTGTTGCAGAGTTGGTTCATTAGAACTGACATTTTTTTTTTTCCCTTTAAGCTGTTTTGCAGAAAAGAGAATAAACCCAGAGAGTCTGAGAGACCCGAAACTGAGAACAGACTCTCTGCTACTTAACAGCTCTCTGGCCGACCAAGCTCCTGACCCAGCAGCTGTCTCCTCTCCATCCCTGATGCCTTCACTCCTGAAAGTCATGCCTCCCCTCCTGCTGCTCTTTCCAAACCTGAAAGGTTCCATTTTTCTCTAACATTGTCCTGACTCCTAAGCACTGTCTCTCCTTCATTCCCACTCCCCTCACCATTCCTCTCAGGGCATGGCTCTGCGTTCCCCCAGCATATTTAAGAAGAGGAAGAAGAAAATATTTCTCCCATCTCAAACAACAAACTGTTTAAACTGAAAATGCTGGAAATTTCTCTCGAATGAAGATGAATCTTTTTTATTGGGCTATGTGCATGAAGATACCTAGAAATATAAATGTAAACATGTATATATAAACATGTATATCATAAAATCTGAAATCTAAAGTATTTTTATAATATACATTTTATTGATTTTTTACAGAGAGGAAGAGAGAGGGATAGGGAGTTAGAAACATCGATGAGAGAGAAACATCGATCAGCTGCCTCCTGCACACCCCCTACTGGGGATGCGCCTGCAACCAAGGTACATGCCCTTGACTGGAATCGAACCTGGGACCCTTCAGTCCGCAGGCCGACACTCTATCCACTGAGCCAAACTGGGTAGGGCTAAAGTACTCTTAAGAAAAAAAGAAGCACAAGTAAGTTATTTTAAATAGTTCAAAAAGTCTACTAGAAACTGTAAATTCATTATATTTTTTTAACTATGAAGCATTATACAACATTTTAGTTATTATGGATGTGGCTTCTTCCAAAAATTTGTTTTAAATAAAATGTAAATGCTGTCCTGGCCAGTGTTCTCAGTGATTAGAGCATCGGCCCAAGCACCAAAGGATCTTGGGTTTGATTCCTGGTCAAGGGCACAGACCTAGGCTGCAGGTTTGATCTCCAGCCCAGTTAAGGTGTGTGTAGGAGGCAACCAATTGATGTGCCTTTCTCACATTAATGTTTCTCTCTCTCCCTCCCTCCCTTCCACTCTAAAATTCAATGAAAAAATGTCCTCAGTGAGGATTAACAACAAAAAATGTAAAAGCTCATTATAAATTCAAAAATACAGAAGTATCCATCTTAAAAAAAAAAAGAAAAGAAAGAACAAGCAGACTAGTTACCAAAATGATGTAAGAATGTGCGATCACCTTACCAGCAATATCAGTATCACCTGGGAACTTATCAGAAATGTAAAGAAGTTCTCAGCTCCAGCCCAGACCTAACAGCCCTCCAGACGGTTCTGATGCACTGCCATGAGGCAGTGGTTCTTAACCCTGGTCTGCAAGTCAGATTCATCTGTGGAGCTCTTTAAAAAATACCACAGTCTAGGTCTCAATTATACTGAGGTTGCCAGGAGTGGAGCCCGGGCATCAGTCGTTGTTAAAAACTCTTCTAGCAATTCTCATGTGTTGCCAGGGTTGATAACCACTGCAAGTGAAGCACCACAGAAGAGGGAGGTTGTTAGGAGTTAGAAAGTTTTCTGATTTTTGTTTTCTCTCTTCAACAGGAAAGTATGTCGCTTCCATCACATTGAAACACTCCTCTTAAACACCTCTCTGACACTACTACACAGTTTCTGGGAATTACAACACCATCTCCTTCTTTTCTCCTCAACCTCACCTAATCTATCACGCATTAACTTCTCTGGCTGGCTGCGTGTTTTGCTAAAGCACAGGCTATTTCTGACTGATCAGATTACTGCCATTATAAGGGATCACTCCAAGCAATTTTTTTATGCCAAAACTCCAATCATATAAAAATCACTTTTCCAAATTCCAAACTCTTTGGCAGTTAAGCCTACCTAGAACTTGCTTCTACTATGGTTGTCACAGATATTAAGTAACAAATGTAACAAATCCTAAAAGCGTCTCAGGTAGGTATCATTGACCAAACTTCTTAGATTAAGAGTTCAATAGGTCATGTTCAAGTAAACATCAGTAAAAAGATCAGAACAGCAACTGCAATTATTTTATCTATGGCTTTTCCTTCTGACAAGCATCAGATATAATCACCACTAATCCTCCTGTTAGTGGGGACATTTATAGCTATTTAAAAAGAAAATCCAACAAGTCACCACATAGTTTTTGGGTGATTTATAAAGCACTGAAGTGCTTTTAATAATACTCTTCCAAGTCATTCGTTACCCCTTCCCACTCCTCAACCCCTAAAAATGTTAAGGATCTATCTTCTTTTTAACAGTTTTGTCCAAATTAAATCAGGTCAACAGAAATAAGAGACACGTAGCTTTAAAGTCGGATTAGAAACGATGCACACATGGCAGAAAACTCGGCTGTAACTCAGCTTCTACTTCACTGGGATCGTGAGAACCACCATCTAGCAACTCTAGCTTTGCTGCTTGAAGCTGGAGTCCAGCTTTGCTAGCTGCTGAATTCTGCAAATTCTTCTTAGTATCTCAGACTTAAACTCTAAAGATAAGATTAAATAGAATATAGCAGGATAAGGATTGTCAGATTAATTATTAATTTAGAAATCTGGATAATTAACTTTTTCACAGAAATGATTATGTCAGATCTAAGTGGGAATATGGTAGGAAACATACAATATTGATTCCAAGAAAACAAAAACCTTAAGGGAGAAGTGAAGTCCAAACGAAGAACAATGAATCTTCCTGTTAACATTTGATTACTAATATTACACTATTTCAATGGGGTACAACAAACCTAAATTAATCATAATTGCAAAAACTTCGTTTTAATATGTTAAGCATAATGAAGCAAAGAAACTAGTATGTAAATATACATATGAAATATATGAGGCTTTATGCTTAAGTAATAGGATGGATGCATTTTCTAATTCAGTTTATTTTATCGTGCACCTGCCATATGTAAGGGTTTCTCAATCTTGGCAGTGCTGACATGTGGGTCAGACAATTCTCTGTTATGGGGGTTGTCGAATAAACTCTATGTTTAGCAGCATTCCTGGCCTCTCCCCTCTGGATGCTAACAGCATTCACCCTGGTCATGATGATCAAAATGTCCCCAGACATACCAAATGTCATCAGGGGGGCAAAACTGCCCCTGGGTAAGAGCCACTCCACTAGGCAAAATGACAAGCACTATGAGAGGCACAGAGCCGATTAGAACATCGTACCAGCCTGAGTCATTGAAAAAAAACAAAAAACTATGATTTCATCGGCACCCTTCTTCGCACTGAACCAAAAGCAATCAATCAATTATGCTCAAAATTCTAAGTTTCTTATAAAAATATAGTCATCAAATATTAACAGTAGGTAAGAGAAATTAAAATGGAAAACTGTACAATTATGCCTCCACAAAATATAGAATCAGTTTCCAAAATAAATAAAGCAGCATTAAATAATGTACATACTAATTTGGATATGACAGAAAATAGTTATTTTCCTATTTAAAATATTGTAATTTAAGCATTTAAAATGTCAGAAGGCTAAGTATAGTTCACTCTTGATGTATTCAAGGACTGATTATGAAATTTATGGATTATTCAAGAGTTTTCTTTCTTCCTCTCACTCAGTGCTTGTTAGCCATTCTACTTCTTTCAAGAACATATAACTGAGAAAGGTCAAGGTACATGAAGGATCCACAATTTAAACAAGTCAACTTTGCTCATTATTAGAAGCAAGGTTGATCACAAAAGAAATAATGTGGTACAAAAGAACACCAAAACAAAACCTGGGTTATGCCTTAAAACTTCAATTATCCCCAAACCTGCTATTCAAGTTATAGAGTAAGTTGACTACAATACTTCATTCAAAATGATAGATGGGTTGACCATACAATCAACCTCATCACTTATATAGCTTATTGTCTGCCACTGTTTTACAAGTTTTGAAAAACAAACACAAATGTAGGGCACTGTCAGCATCATTGTTCTTTATGTAAGCAGTGCCTACATAGTATCATCAAAAGTATTTACTGTTGTACTGCCACTCCCATATCTCTGAAAGGAAAAAAAAAAAAAAAACTAGAAGTGGAGAGGTGAGGAGAAATAATAGAGGGAAAGCATTGAATTAAGAGTCAATCTCCAAATTTACATTCTGGCTCTGCAACAAATTGTGTGATGTCAGGCAAGAGAATTAACCTTCCTTGGGGCAGTTTCTTTATCTGTAAAATGAGGAAATCAGACTAAGTACCTTCTGCTGCTATAAGTTATATAACCCAAGCCACCCATTAAAGCCCTAACCTTCACACAGCTCAGAACTAGAGGTGAACCAACCCTGTAAAAGCAGAAGCAGTGAGTGACGATGGCTCTCAGCTATTAATAATTCGATGCCAAGCTTAAATGGCTCTAAGAACAATGTCTATTAAAATCTGAGACCTCAAAAAAGAGGTCTCCTATTTTTATCTCATCATCTTATATTTTTTATTTCAGAGAGAAGTGCTGTGTCCAGAATGAGCCCACAGAAATTTTTAAATCAGATTTTTCTAACTCTTGAGACATCCAACAGATTCTGCTTTCTTCTTAGAAGAGAAAGACATTGTTTCTAAAGATCAAAATCAATACAAACCAGGCAACCAGGTCACCCTTCATTGGCCTTTAGTGCCTCTAATCTCTCCCTCACTGTGCATTGTTGTGGGTTTTTTCCTACCATAGAGCAACCGATGTGTTGTACGTTCTCCGGCACTTCCCTGTAAATTATGAAATTTACAAATTTCATAATTTGTAAATATTTTAATTGCTATTTGAAATAAAGTACTTACCATAGTACCTAGCACACAGAATACTCCACAAATGGGGTACTGTTATATTGTCATGCAGGTAGGTTTGTATCTTAAACTAGAGCATAGGCAGCTTGAAAGCTGGATCTATGTCTTATGTTTTTTATGTTTCCCTTTCAGTGCCAAAGGCACATCTAGAATAAATGTCACACACACACACACACTTCCTCCAAATAATCTTTTTAAACTCTTTGACTGGATCAGTTTCATAGTCCAGGAGCTCAGAGGGAAAAAGCACAAGAAGCAGGCAGAATTTGGTACCTGATACTTCAAAATATTTTTAACGACACATATTAATACGTGCATCTTAACAGAATGGAGTGTGGGGAGGAAGGATCAATTCCTGGTTCCACTAGACCAGCACAGAGGCAATGGTATACTAAGGCATGTAACTAGATTCATCTTTCCAAGCGTAAGTACATCCATCCTAACAGGAAAGAGGAGTAAAAAAAAAAAAAAAGTTAGTCTTTTGGTAGGCAAATCAAAAAGTTATTTGTAACCTTTAGGTCACCTCAACCTTTCTGCTCCGTCTCTGAATGGAGGAAAACCAGGATTTGATTTACATCATAAATTCCACAACAGACAGGGATCGCCTTTTCTGTGTGAGGAAGCAATGCCTGCAGTCACGGGCATTGTCATGTACGCAGCTGTGACCTGGCGCTTTCAGGAGCAGAGCGCAGCACTTACTACATCAAACATGCATTTTAAAAGCATTTCTCTACCTGCTATGAATTTTTATTTGAAAGCACTAGTTAGGAGCCAAGAAGGATTATTTTTTTTTAAAAAAAAAGCTCTGCACATTTTAAGTTTAAAAATGAATACTAAAAATTATGGTGAAAATTCCAAAATGAATATTACTATAAAAAAGAAAATTAAATAATAATTGTGATTCGTTATATATCCTATAGTGTTTTAGGATGAAAGCATTTTGTCCTGTTCACACAAGCTCCCAGAAAAAGGAAGACTTGGAGCAAAAATTATTTTGACATTTGACAAATTATTTTTGACTGATAAGGCAAATAAGGAGACTATAACGTTTCTTTGAAAATATATATACTTCTTATTACAATGATTCCGCCTTCACACCATCTTTTATGGGATCCCTATTTTGAGAGGCAGGGATTTGTTTAAATAAAATTTATTGCAGTGACATTGGTTAATAAAATTATATAGGCTTCAAGTGTGAAATTCTGTGCTACATCATCTGTATAGAGGCAGGGATTTAATGCAAAGGTGTCTGCTAGTGTCACAAGTGTAGCACTATTTTAGATGCAGGTGATGGCTGGAGAGAAACATACAAACATTGAGTTAGGGATCCAAAGATTGTATTATTAAATTATATGCCACGATTGCCAAAAATAAAAATAAACTAGAGATAAGATAAATAGGCTAATAAGGCAAACATTATAACATCTTATGGTCTTAAAGACATTTATCAGCAAATTACCATACTAATTTTAAATTAAAAATCCACATTTAGAAGAACTTATAAAGTGTTTTCTAGTGGCAATTACTAACTAGAAGATTGTACAATGTGTGCAGCTTATTCTTTAGGTCTGATTCTAAATCCCAGGTATATACCCCAGATAATTAGAATCATAAACTGTGAACAACAACTCCCCAGGGTGGGAAAGAGAAAAGAAAAGAGTAAATAAAAACATAAGCAAAATATGCCGTTCAAAAGAAAGAATCAAACTGCAAAGAGGCAGATGGCCCTTGGAAAGTATTACTGCTATACTTCCCCACTTGTACATACATGCATGTACATTTTCTAGGGAAAAATATCAAAGTTTTGTGAGATTATCAAGGAAGGTCCTGACCCACCTCCAAAAAATGTATCTGTTAAACTAAGCATATCTAAGGTAACTGCTGCAGTTCACTTGTTAAACAAACACTTCCAAAAAAACTATAAAGCAAGCATCATTTCCCCTTAAAAAAATAGTAAGTTATATACAATGTGTTCCACCCAGAGACCATGGCACCTTAAGTATTAAAGTTTCTGTAATTTCAGCAAAATATATTAATGTATTCTACTGGCTCTAATCCCTTATGGAAGCTTGATTACATAGTACAAATGATTGAATGATGGTGTCATGCTTACTTTATGCTAAATAAAACCAAACATCTACATCTCAGGGGGATCCCTTTAGATAATATGTTCAATTATTGAAATTATCACTGCCCGAAAAAGCAAAATGCTTACCTTGACAACAAAACCATACGATAATAGCTGATAGTCCAGTGGTTCTCAACCTTGGCTGCACATTAGAATCATCTAGGAATCTTGTTAAAATCTTGATTTCTGGGCCTCATCCTCCAGAAATTCTGTTTCTTTGTTACTAACGATGAGGCCCAGAAATCAGGATTTTAACAAGATTCCCAGGTGATTCTAATGTGCAGCCAAGGTTGAGAACCACTGTGATAGTCGATATTTTAGAGCTGCAAGACTCTAAGCAACCTCATTAAGATAGTAAATGTAATAAGGAAATCTGCATAGAAATGAAAAACAATAACTATTCTTAAAGACGAAGAGGTCTCTTTTCAGTAACTTATAAAAAGTAGTTTGCCTTCAGAAATAAATGTAAAAGGCAAAACACTAAAAATTCATTGGTAGACATGCAAAAATATTGCAGAATAAATAAAATGTGGTAGTCCGTGCAATGTAATTTTAGCCATAAAAAAGAATGAAGTACTAATCATGCTACAACACAGATAACCCTTGAAGATTATGCTAAGTGGAAGAAGCCAGTCATTAAAGGCCACATATTATATGATTCTATTTATATGAAATGTCCAGAACAGACAAACCCACAGATAAAAGTAATGTTTTCTAGGGGCTGAGCATATGCAATAGTGGGAATGATTGACTGATAATGGGCATGGTGCATCTTTGGGGGGGGTGGGGGGAGTGGAAATATTCTGGAATCAGAGAGCAATAATAGTTAAACAACTTTGTGGATATAATAAAAACCGTTCAACTGAACACTTTCAAAGGATGACTTTTATGGTATATTAAATTATCTCTCAATAAAAAAAGACATTAAAGAATATTTCTAACTTAGACACATACTGTTTTAAATTTAGTTAACTTCTTGATTTTAAAAAAAATCATATGCACCATGTGAAGTATACATAATCATAACTTGGATTTCCCTTATAAAGAAAATAAATTCAAATCAGAATCTCATTTATTACCTCAATATCTGTGTTGAGAGCTTAATTATGTTCATTTTAAAGATGAAGACGTGGAAGGAAAGAAAGTTAAGGGTGTTTTTCTACTCTATATTATAAAAGGCCAGTGGCCATAACGACCAAACTACTGGTCACCAGGAGGTACGTTGATGAGTCTCGCTGCAGGGCAGGTCTGGGGTCCCACGGGATTTCGTGTACTGGGCCTCTAGTGTAATTATAAAATATCATGGCATTAACTGGTATATGAATGATTTGTCCAGTGATTCCCAAGTCTAATTCTACATCAGAATCCCTTGGAACTTTTTAAAAATATACAAATTCTAGATACACTGGCTCCCGCCCGAGATTTGTAAATGAGAATCTACAGAGGTAGAGCTTTAGAATCTACTCGTTAAGTGGATTTCCAGGGATCCCTATCATTTCTACTCCTAAAATTTGTCTCTATCTCCACTGTCACCATTAATTGTGAAGGGACTGGTGGAGTTGGGAAATCATCATATTGAAATCATCACAGAGAAGATTGGTGGGGGGGCTTGTGAGCTTAATGAGAACCAGGATATTTGCATGGTCTCAAAGTGCCTCACAGATTAGTTATTAGTTACAAGAGGAGAAAGGTAACTATACAATAGAGGAACCAGATATCACCTTGAATGGGTGATCGCAATTAAAATCACCAGTGAAGGCGAGATTTTCTAGGGAAAATCTCACTGTTGTTTAACCAGTGAGGACCTCAGTGCCTGCAGATGTAATATCCTGAGAAGCATCACTTCTATGGTATTCACAATTGTCAATGTCACAAAAGAGGATGAAAAACAGTTCTAGATTTTAAAAGATTAAATAGAGACCTGGAGGGTGGTGCAATTTGTTGAAAGGTCATTCGATTCCTGGTCAGGGAATATACCTAGGTTGCAGGTTTGATCCCTGGAACGCATGCAGCAGGCAATGGGTCAATGTCCCTCTCTCACATCACATCTCCATCTCCCCCTCGCTCCCACCTATCTTCCCCTCCCTCCCCCTATCACATTCCCCTTCTCACATTGTCCCTCCCTAAAAAAAAAAGTAAAATCAATAGACATATCCTCAGATGGAGAGTTTTAAAAAAAACAACTAAAAAGATATGACAACTAAAGGCAACCTGTGATCCTACACTAGATCCTATACACTAGAAAAAGGGGGTATAGAAGGACAAAGAACAAAGTTGGCATATAGACCATATTCTGAAGCATTGTATCAACATTACATTTTCTCAGTTTGATAACTGTACTCTGGTAATATAGGAGAATAACTTTGTTCTTAGGAAACACATACTATTGAATACAGTATATGCAATTTACTCCCAAATATTCTGAGTTTGTTTTTTCTTTAATCCTCACCCAAGGATATGTTTATAGATTTTAGAGAGAGATGAAGGGGGAAGAGGGAGAGAAAGAGAAGCATCGATGTGAGAGAGAAACATTGATTGGTTGCCTCCTGTATGTGCCCCAGCCAGGGACACAATCTAGGAATATGCCCTGACTGGGAATTGAACCCACACGTTTTGGTCTACAGGACGATGCTCCAATCAACTAAGCCACCCAGCCAGGGCATGTTTGTGGGGGTGGGAGAGGAGGGAGGGTGTGTGTGTGTGTGTGTGTGTGTGTGTGTATTTACTTATATAGAAAGAATGTTAAAGCAGATGTGGCAAAGTGTGAAAGGAACTGATGAATCTGGGCAAATGGTATATGAGTATTTTGCTCTGTTCTTGCAACTTTTCAATACCTTCAGACTATTATTTTAAAATAAGCTAAAAAGAAAAATCTTCAGTGAATTTCCATTACTCTCACCCCCCCGCCCTCCCACCCCCACTACTCTTTAAATAAAACCCAAAATCTTTGCCATGGTCTTATTATATTCTAGGCCACACCCACCTCTCCAGAGCCTCTAGCTAGGCCTCTCCCTCCCTTGAACACTAAGTTCCAGCCACTCTGCCTCCGGTTAACTCTACTGCACCCAGCTGTCCACCCAGCAGCATCTAAGCACATGCTTTTCCCTATAACCGAAATACTCTTCCTGTGCTCTTTGCATGGCAGACTCAAAATAGATAAAGGTCTTTCCAAATGGATGGAAGAAACAATGCCAAAAAAGTTTAATAAGAAAAAGCTACTTATCAGAATTAAACTGGGCTATGTTTTGATATCAACAATCACAAATTGGTTTTAGTGCTCTGTGTATTTATCTTGGGACTTTCTCTTGTTTTTCTCTTTTCACCCTGAGGGATAAGTGCATTTGCCTTAAGAGATAAGTGGAAAAAAATCAATATGAATTACAAAGTACCTTAGCCTTTAGGAAACACATCTTTAAGTTCTTAAAATCAACTCTCCATTTAAATAAACTACACAGTCTTGCACAAAGGGATGAACAAATACACATATCAAGTGCATAACTTTAGTTTACTCAGGGTATAACTATCCATTACTATTGGCCTAATCACCCATTTCAGAGCATTCTATCTGCCAACAACATTTAATATTCCCTTATTTCAGAAGCACAGCTTGATGTGGATCAGACCAAACCCTTTCCACAAATAACATTTGGTATTTGTGCATGTCAGCCACTGTCTGGCACATCCGAAAGATGCACAAATTCTGGAACAAGCAGTTACTGCTCATGAATTCACAGCTATTTCCTCACTTCAGCTGAGGGAAGCAAGATCTTAAGGAGACTGCCATAATATGAATATGCAGAGGAAAAATAAAAAGCAGAAGCACATGATAAAATTTCAGGGTGAAAAATAGCACATTACAAAGCAAATGAGAAAATGAGCCTCTAATAATTTGTAAATAATAAAAATTTAGTTTAGTTCTTCTTCCTTGCAACCAAACAGCAGCCGCATATCAGTTCTCTGCTGCACGTCCTGCTGGTCAATATTCACGAGCGCTTAATGGCTTAGTTAAATGCACACGTGTTACAGGAAAGTGGAGCTCAGGCTAGCCAACAAAATTCAGCCCAAACAGAAGTGGAAGAAGGAAAATAAGCCTGAACTAAAGGATGTCTTAGAAGAAATTTTAAATAAGTAATGAGTATAAAAATTGTTCACAGCTAGAAAAGGCTTCTAAAATTTTTAAAAACAGTCAAGTACCTAAACCAGAGGTCACAAACTTACTGCCTGTGAGCAGATATGTTTTGTCTGCCTACCCTGTATTTTTTTAAAAAATATTTTTATTGATTTCAGAGAGGAAGGGAGAGAGAGAAACATTAATGATGAGAGAGCATCACTGACTGGCTACCTTCTGCAAGCCCCGCACTGGGGATGGAGCCTGTAATGCAGGCATGTTCCCTAAGAATTGAACCTTGACCTCCTGGTTCATAGGTTGAGACCCTACCACTGAGCAACACTGGCCGGGCCTACCCTGTACTGTTAAAAATCTAAATTGTTTCCCAACATTTACAAGTCAGGAGATTTCATATAGAATGTTATTAATCCTGAAAGATCCAATGGTCTGGCAAGGATGAACCCCCATTTCCTCACTGCAAAAACTGGGCAGCAGTTCTCAACCCTCCCAGTGCATCAGAAACCACCTGGGAAGCTCTGAAAAATTACCAACGCTGACACTCGGTCATTCCAGGAAGAGCCCAGCATCTGTCAGAGGGCTTGGATGTGCTACAGGTTGAGACTCATGGGCCTAGGATTTTATGTTTGGCATATGCTCCTCATGTAACCACAGTAGTCAAATGTACTGTATGTTCTTCCAGTTACCCTCATCCTAAAAGGCTCTGGAGGTCGCAATCCTACTTAAATATCCCCCATGTAATCTTGTTTAAGCCACAAAACTAAAGAAGGGTCCACTTAGGCAACATGAACTTCATTAGCTACACACACGCTGATCTAGTGTATCTAAAGGATGGTCAGTAGACCGCCTGTACATCCAAATCTCTTATTAAAATGCAGGTTTGCAGGCATGTCCCAGACACACATATCAAACACTCTGAGGATGAGCTGCTTCTGCACTGTAAACACTAAAAACCAGTGGTGGTTTCCAGGAAGGTGCTGAGGGCTCTTCACCTCCTGCTCCTGCAACCATCCACCTGACCAGGAAGAACCCTGCTGTGTTAAGGCCATGGCAGTATTTCATTGAACAGAGCAATGGGATTTAAATCGCTTAACACTCTCTCACTTGTGTCTGCACTTGGCTTGCTCTCACTGGATTGCTTTTCCTTTAGAAAAAGTATTTGATTCTGCTCTTGGCCTCTCTATTGTCCGTTGGGCTTAGGAACATTACAGACTTTTTGCCTCCCAAACAAGAAACAGAAGCAAGGGGACACAAACCCTCAAGCACTACTTCCTAGTCTACCCCAAAGGGTTCCTGGCAGCTCCTATGTGGTACCATTAAGCTCCCAGGAGCTCAAGCAGCACTTCTCAAGTGTGATCCACAAGCAACCTATATCCGTACCACTGACCAGCCAGACAAATATACCGATGCTGAATCTCACACCGAACCTACTGGATGAACGAGAATCTCTGGCAAGTGGTCTTGAGAAGCTGTACTTTTAACAGGCTCCCTAGATGATTCTTATGCACAGAAGTTTGAGAACCACTGATGCCCAGGTTCAACCAAGAGAAGGCCCCCCCTCCAGAGCCCCTCCAGGAGTCACAGGAACCAACAAGGCCCAGGTGACGGGAATGCATGTTAAAGGGTGGCTGGCATTCCATCTTGTACTCACCGTGAACCAGAATCACCTGGGCAACTCAGCACAGACTCGAATGACCGCATATTTGGTTTTACTACAACTCAAGTTAGCTCTTAAGACAAAAAGAAGCGAGAAATACTTAAACCCCAAATGTTTACTAGCGGAGTCCTTCATACCATTAAGAACAGATTAGTTTCATGCCCAGAAAGCTTCCAATGGTTTCATATTACTTCCATTTTAAATGAATCCTACAGCACAAGCAGGGAACACCTCTAAGCTTCTCATATCCTTTCTATGCTTTCAAACACAGCGCGTCAGTTGCCTCTCCAAGGCTGGGTGATATTGCTAACCAACATGTGGCAAAGAGGCTCTAAAGCAGCGTGGCAAGTTCATGCCGGACTCGGGTAATCACCGCTCTCTCGAGGGGAATGTGCTCCTCAGGCTCACCTCTCCTCCGTTTCTGCCATCCGCAATCCCCCCTAGAGGAACGTAGAGCTCTTGTCACTCGATTACACTCTGCTGATTTATAGTGCCACGCAGCCGTTCACATAAGGGCTCTCCATAAACATTACTGGATTATGCCAACTCAGGTGACTGATTCCGGACCTCTTAATGTGCCACCAATCTAAAAACAAAGCTGTCAGCTCCTCAAACCAGGCTCCCTATCCATGCCTCGCACCTATTCTTTTATGAAAACAAGGCTGCAGTTAGAAGAACTAACTACTGGAGAATATAAATTATAAATAGAAAAACACGGGAAACATTACAGATGACTGAAGGTCGAACACTCACAGCAAGGACAATCAGTATAAAAGGGAGAGTGACTCCACTTCTGCATGATAGAAAATTTCCCTTTACTATCATCTATACCAGGGCTTCTTAAACTTTAAGGTGCCTCTACATTACCTGAAAAATCATACCAGCAGGCAGACTCGGATCCAGACAGCCCACGCTCCTGCACTCCCAAGAAGCCTTGAGGTTCTGCGGATGCTGCCCGTAGCTCTGCTACTTATAGTTGGTGGGGAATCAGCAGCACCTGGGAGCCTATCATAGAAGAATCTGGAGCCCACTCTAGGCCTAAGGAAAGAATCTGCCATTCAACAAGGCCCCAGGTGACCAGAATGCACCTTAAAGAGTGGTTGCATACCATCTTGTACTCACTGTGAATCAGAACCACCTGGGCCTTTTTTAAAACTACACATGCCTACGCCGTTCGGCAGAGATTGATTCATTTGGGGTATTTGATTTTTCATATGTTCCACACCCAGATGGTTCTAATGAGCAACCAGGGTTGAGAACCATTAAATTAAATGGGTGGACAGAAATATGGAGTGACAGCTAATGGGTGAGGTATTTTTTAATGTCTTTTTATTGATTTTAGAGAAAGAGAAACATTGATGAGAGAGATCATCAATCGGCTGCCTCCTGCACGCCCCTTACTGGGGATGGAGCCCAAAACCTGGCCATGTGCCTTCATCAGGAATTGAACCTGCGACTTTTGGGTACATGGAACGACACTCAACCAACTGAGCCATACCAGCCAGTGCTTCATTTTTGGATTGATGAAGATGTCCTAGAATTGATTATGGTGATGGTTGCATACTTCTATCAATATATTAAAAACCATGAGAATTGTATGCTTTAAATGGGTCAATTGTGTCATAAAACTGTTATATAAAAAAATAAATAAAAAACTTCAATAGCTTCCCTATCTCAAAATAAATAACCCTCAGTGAACAATAATGAAATCATTTTCTATCCTGAAACTCTGGCCCAAGAGATTGAACTTCTTTTAAAAAAGAGAAAACACACAGATGTTCATATGACTCATCTAGAAATATTAAGATCTGCTCATCTACTCCTTAGGTTCAATTCTGATCAAGGTAATGGGTAAAGGACAAACCTGAAATAAAAACCTGTGCCTCGGGAGGCACCACTATGTTAAAAAGAGAGAAGTGTATTTATCAATTTGGAAAGTTTACTCTGCACACCCCGTTCCCACAGTATTTTCATAGAGCAAATAATTTTATTTTTGCTTCTTCTATTTAAAATCAAATTACTGAGTTAACAAATAAGTTAAGGGATTTACTAATTCATTGTACTGCATCCTTCCAACTTTTCCATATGTTTGAAGACATCAAGAACATGCTAAGAAAAAAAAATATGTAAAATGCAAATCTGACCTTGTTTTAAAAAAACTGGCTTTAAAAAATTCTGAATGTACTCATAAAAAATAAAAGAGATCGTAAATAGCACTAAAACTTCAGGAACGATCATTGTAACGAGACACTGTTGACTCAGTCTCAAAAGGAAAGCACTATAAATCTACGTGAGTATGCAGCACTCAACATTTCAGAGACTCTCAGAGCTTCTGAAAGCTGGTGTCAAATGCTCAAAACTGCAGGTGCTGTGTGCTCCAGCCAATGAGGATTCACAAGGATCTGATTTACTTTCTTTCTTTCTTTTTTCCCAAATATTTGGATATGTTTATATGATTTAGGGGGGAATAGTTAGTTGGAGATCTTTTTCAGTTTCTATCTGGATGTTAGACATCAGAGACAGTCCTCATTTTGCTTCCAAAAAACTCAATATTTAGGAGGACTCTAAGCCTCCCATACCTTTGCTCTGTAGCCTTTTAATACAAGGATCGTCAGTAATTCAATGGAATAACAGTAGCTAAGATACAATGAAAATTGTGTGAGCCTTAGAGGAAAGTGTGCAAGGCCTACTGATGGTTTAAATCTACTAGGATGATCAATCAACCAAGAGAAATCCATTCAAAACGTACTGCAGTCCTTCTCATCAGATCCCTCCCCACAATCACTATCTGTCACAGAGCCAGTGGATTTACTTGCCCTATTGAATTGCCATAGCCCATGCGAACCATTTTCCACCGTGAACCAGTCCCCTTGTTTATGGTCCCAGGTTCTCATTCTTTAGAAGCAGGCACATTCTGGATGCATCACTAAACAGAGTTCCTAGGACAATACACATTGGTTACATGGCATCCCCTGGGGTCCTCTGCTCACTAAGTGGGAGTTCCTCTCTCAAGAAATGGCTTCCTAGGACCTTCAAGGCACCTTCACAAATAAGCCTGATGCCATCCTTTGCCCACACTCCCCCATAAAATCCAATGCATTTCACTGTCATTGCTGCGGTGTCGTTTTTCTTTTTAAAATAATTCGATAGATTACATTCTATAGATGACAAAAAAAGGCAAATCAATGCTCGTAACTACCGACCTTGCCCTGGGTAATAACCCCTTGCTAGTCACCTATTCGTCTTCATGGTGAGGAAGTTTACCCTCCTGCTGTAAGTACATTTGCTCAAGCTCTGAAATAACTGTTCTTAACGGATTAGTATGTCTCAGTTCATAAGCTCACAATTCACACAATAAAAAATACGTTTTTTAAAGAAAGGGAAAAAGGCTTACCTAATAGAATATAGATCCTGAATATTCTTCTCGCCAGCTTGTCCTTCCTTTACAGCTTGCATTTGTAATAATTTCATGATAGTTTTTATCAAGCCATGTGTATTCCTATATAAAGAAATGTTACAATATGTTAAATGTTATAGACATAAAGCAAATATCTAATGAGGGGCTTAATTCTACCACTTTTAAATAATTGAACACTTGCCACCCAGCGTGAACGGTAGCCACCCAGCTCGTTCTACATCACAGCCAAGAAGAGGCCCACAAGCAGACAGCTCCCATAAAGGAGAAGTAGAGCCGAAAAAATCAGACCACCAACTTACCAACAGCCTAACTCATACTTGGGGTAAAACCAATCAGGAAAAATACAAACATTCGCCCACATAATTGCAGGCAGTGACCACATCAGTTCCCCATACTGAATAATCAAGCCCTTCATTTATAAATATTAGCAGACCATGAATTATTATTCCAGACAATGAATAACCAGATATATGGAATGAATCTGGTGGGCCAGGAGACCAATTAGAACAAATAAGCACCATTAAAACAAAGCTAATGGGAGCAGGGAATAGAACTTTAACTTTTTCCTTATTCCTGTACGAGAATAATATATCAAAAAGAAGACCTATGATTACTTTTTCAAATTATGAAATGGGATTTTTTTCCAGCTTTAGCTTTATTGAAGTAAAATTGACAAATACAACTATAATATATTTAAAGTGTACAATGGGATATATGTACTGTACTAGTACATTGTGAAATGATTGCCATAATCAAAATAATTAATACATCATGACCTCACGTGGCCACTTTTTATTTTATTTTTTACTGCAGTAGCCAATACTACAGTGATGTCAATAAAGTAGAACTTTTGCCTCTTCCTCCAGTTGTGCCCTCTACCCAGTCGAGGGACAGGAAGATGGGGAAGCTGGTGGAGGAGAGCAAAGGAGCAGTAGTGGTCCTTCCCTCATTGCAGTTTCCCAGTCAATTCACATTCTCTCAATTTATGATAATACTTATTTCTAGTTTTTTATTGATTTTACATTTAAGTTAATACTTTTGGAATATATTTAAGTACTATACAGTTAAATAATTGTCCTGATATCATTTATTGATTTTTTTGGAAAGGGGGGGAGGGTGAGAATGCTTAAGATTTACTCTCTTAGCATATTCCAAGTATACAATACCACATTGTTAGCTATTGTCAACAAGCTGTTCGGTAGATCCTCGGAACTTAGTCATCTTGTAACTGGAAGTTTGTGCCCTTTGGCCAACCTCTTTCCATTTTCTCTACCCTCCCACCCAGCCCTTGGCAACCACCAATGTACTCTTAGTTTCTATGACTTCAACCTTCTTTTTATTTTTTTTTTTAGATTCCACATGTAAGTGACACCATATTTTTTGTCTTTCTTTGTCTGGCTTGTTTCACTTAGCTTAATGCCCTCCAGATTCAGCCATGTACCCATGTTGTCACAAATTACCCTGCCCTTTTTATGTAAGTGATTATATTTCAGTTATGGTTTTTAATACTTCAGCGCATTTATTGTAAGCTACATATTCTCCGAAGTGCTTACCAGGTAATAAATTGTCATTTGCTATCCAAAATAATAGTAGATTACAAATCACTGTTAACCTTATTTTGGAGCTAGGACAAGGACTTGGGCTTAATTAAGTGATATCAGTTGGTGCAATTATGTGAGGTGTGATTGAATGGACTCTTTTATGGCATTTAGAGTTTTCAAACTGTATTGGTCAATACAGTGGCCAATAGCCATAGGTGGCAACTGAGCATTTATAATGCAATGAATCCAAATTGAGATGTAGTGTAAGTATAAAATATACGCTGGATTTAAAAGACTTAGGACACACCAAAAAAATGTAAAGTATTATGTATAATGTTTTATATTAATTACATATTGAAATAATATTTATGATATGTGGAGTAACAAAAAAATACATTATTAAAATTAAAATCCCCTGCCTCGTTAATTTTTAATGTGGCTAGTAGAACATTTTAATTATATATGCAGCTCACCTTTGTGGCTCACATTATATTTATACTTCCCAGCTCACCTGGAGATATTAATATGGTTTAGTTCCTAAGAAGGTTCTTTGGCGAGCACTGAGGATTCCCTTACACCCAAGCATTTCCCACAATCTTTACCACAGTACATTTTGTCTTTCATGTGGATCTTCTTATGACCATGCAATGTAGAGTCATGAATGAATCTTTTGTGAAAGATATCACACGTGTATGGTTTCTCTCCTGTGTGGATTCTCTGGTGAACACAGAGTTCTCACTACTATGTTCACATGAAGCCTTTCCCCTAAGATCCTCTCTCCTACATGTGTTCTCTGATGGATGTCAAACTGAGAGTTAGGTTTCCTCACATACAATACCTTGGTATTGTGTCAATTCCATGGTACTTTATTTTACCTCAAAATATGGCCAGCTAGTCCTATTGTCACTCAATAAAAATTAAGAAGTATTGCCGAAACCGGTTTGGCTCAGTGGATAGAGCGTCGGCCTGGGGACTGAAAGGTCCCGGGTTCGATTCCGGTCAAGGGCATGTGCCTGGGTTGCGGGCACATCCCCAGGAGAAGATGTGCAGGAGGCAGCTGATCGATGTTCCTCTTTCATCGATGTTTCTAACTCTCTGACCATCTCTACTGATACTCTGAGTTTCTAGAATCCTCCTCCTCTAAGCTTAGGAAAGATATCTCAACAACCAAACTTTTAGAGTAAATTCCTTCTTCATACCACTCACTTTTACAGAGTCAAATACATTCTATAGTGGAGGATCCTGGACTTTAAGGAATGCTACCTTCCCGCATATCCTCCAGCTCTTTACAACCCTTCACACTCTCTTTGACAAAGACCTGGAGATCCTTCCGCATGGAAATCGTAATTGATCTGTAACCAATTTATTAAGAAGCTACTCCTGGGAATGAGTGTCTGGACTCAGTCACAGAGGGTGGAGCTGATAGAGGCTCCTGGGAGTTTCAGGGCAGTGTGACTCCTCCAAATATATAAATTTGCTAACTCACCAGACATCAGGGTTGCAGTCTAGCTTTTTGAAAGGTAGTTCCTGAGATAATACCAGCCCCTGTGGCTCTGACCCAGGCCTGTGCCTAGATGTTATACAAGACCATGAAATCTCAGTCTGTATCTATATTTAGCAGATAAATTTCCATTGTCAGGTGTGAGTGAGCAGTTCCCAGATTGCAGTATCTGACTGAGACCTGTCACAGGGGCTGACACTGGTTTGCGTTGGTCAGAGGGTCATTACATGTTCAGAGCCTTGTCTTCGAGCCTTCAATGTCCATGCAGTTGGAAATATGCTCGAATGTCTGATTTAAGCTCAAATGACTGCATCAATAGGGAGAAAGCCCACGCTGCACCAAGTAATCACATGAGGCCACTTCTCCTGGGTCTAATGATCAGCTTAAACATTATTCATTTTAGATGATCAGTGTTAATTGAATTTATGACTGAATTTCTTCCAAAAAATATGAATTTATTAAGTACAGGATACCTTGGAGATATTATGGTTCGGTTCCAGACCACCATATTAAAGTGAGTATCATAATAAAGTGGGTCATAATCTTTTTTGCTGGTGGAGGGGCTTGTCTTCAGTTTGTAAAAATCATATTTGTGAAGCACAATCAAATGACGTATGCCTGTAACCTTTTTTTGTACATGAAACTATATTGGTTTTCCTTTCCTAATGATTTGTCACATGACTAGAGTTTTAGAGAAACCGGTAACAGACCTATGATTTTAACCAACATGGACCACCTACCTCTTTATGAAAATAGTAGAATCCCAGAGAAAAGTACAACATATCATATTTGCATTGAATTCCAGGGAGTTCACAGAACCACTGAGGCTAACAAATGGACTTCAGATTTTTAACCTTTAAGTTAGGTCTTGCTTGGTCTTATTTATGAATCCAGATTTTACTGTGTGAATAATTGAAATCTTTCTGTATTTTAAGTAAGAGTTAGCATGAATAGATTATGATTTTTGAAAGATATGGTGTCAATCAAATCACATATAGAACTATTCAAATAGTAACACATTTGCCTCAAATTCAATTGAATAATTATTTAAATATTTTAAGTGGGTTGAGAGGGATGACTTCAGATTAATTTTTTTAAAAAATTGCTTTCAGAGAGGAAGGGAAAGGAAAAAACAGAAATATCAATGGTGAAAAAGAACTATTGATCTGCTGCCTTTTGCATGCCCCCTACTAGGGACCAAGACCACAACCCGGGCATGTGCCCTGACCAGGAATCAAAACCTGACCTCCTGGTTCATAGGTCAATGCTTAATCATTGAGCCACACTGGCCAGGCAATTTTTATGTAAATCCTTGCTTTAATTCTAATTAGCTAGGTAATATTGGGCAAACCACTTAACATCTAGGATGATAACAAGCTCAGCTTTTGTCTTGTATTTTTGTTGTTGTTGTTGTTAATGCTCCCCCAAGGATGTTTTTCCCATTGCACAATTTTGTAAATAACTAAAAGTGAGTTGTACACTTTTAAAGGGTAATTGTATAATACATGAATTATATCTTCATTAAGCTTTTATACTTTAAAAGATAAAGCATAAGAAATAATTGATGAGATAGATGTAGAGTACAAAAAACTTAGATCAAAGTGAATACCAGAAGAACCTACAGTCAAGTCTTTAGCATTTTTCAAATGTGGCTATAAAGATTAAAGTAGTTTTTAAGAGAGAACTGGTAGGAAAATGTGAAAAAGAACCCCCCCAAGGTCAATGGGGGAAAGGGGGGCATATGTAATACTTTCAACAATAAAGAATTATTTTCTAAAAAAGAACTCCCCAAGAAAGACAATCTGTAACTAAAATTCCCAGATACTATTAACAAAGTTGGTAAGAAGGGTTTCCAGGGGAGAGAAAACAAAATTAAAATCAGAGATAGTCTGAGAGAAAATATTTATAACATATATGATAGATAAAATATTAAGATCCATAAAACAAGAAAAGCAACAAAATAAGACAAATCATATATTAGAAACATGAGCAGAAATTATAGATATGCAAATCACAGAATAAAATTCATAATATCCAGTGTTGAGTGAATAAAGAAATAAGTACTTTTGTGTTAAGTATATATTGATTTTGCTTTTATGGAGAGCAATTTAGCAATATCCATAAAAACTTTTAATATACATACCCTTTTTCTCATAAATTCCACTTCTAAGAACCCCTCCTAATAAAATACTCTTATATACTCCTAAAAAAAGGTATTATACTGTATTTGTTACCTTTTTCTTAAAAATAAAAAATACATGTTTATGAATAGTTAAAATAGGACAAATCCATATTATAGAACACCATGTGACCATTAACAAGGATGCTGTTTCATATGTAATTGTGCAACTATGATTATGTTAATTTCTCTCTCTAAACCAAAAGCATCCTGAGTGTAATGGCTATGTCTGCTTTCCTCACCATGATATATCACAGTACCTCACACAAGTATATAGGAAATATTTAATAAATATGTTTAACTAACGGATGGGTGGATGAAAGACTGCAAAGGCACTGTCTTGCTTGACTACAGAGGTGAACTCTAAAGGTAATCTCTAGTTGTATAATTACATGAGTTTACATATGCACATTAAAATTATAGTATCTAATAGCTTTGATATTAAAATTTGTTAGTTTATTAGTAAAGAAACAAATATAAATGGTATTATTAGTTGTGGTTATGGGCTTCTCATTTTAGAAACTGCACATCTAGCAAATGAGGGCATTGTAAATACTAGGAAAATAAAATTAATATAAAATGCTTTTATATTATTAAGCAATGAACCCTGTTGGGGGTAGAGAGGCAAGTGTTTTTCCTTGGAGTTTGTTTTGTGGGGTTTTTTTTTTATATGTCTTACTTAACTCATGTACTTACAACAGTGAAACCAACTTAAAACTCCTGATAAAATAAGTAAGAGATAAATATTTAGCATGGTTAATAGAGATTTAACTGCTCGGGTGAAGACTGCCCAGCCTGCGGCTAAATTCGCCAAACTGAAAATTAGCTCTTAAATGGCTCCTGTGACTAAAGGTCAGAGCGGCTGCAATAAGTTCCTTTCGGAAAACACTATTTTCTTTTACGCCCTGACCTCTTAAATCATTTGTTACATATGAAAATTATTAAATAGCAGTAGGACTTTTTAAGCTTTACTTAGATTTCTCTCTTTCAACCTCCTTCTCTCTCTCTCTCTCTCTCTCTCTCTCTCGCAAGCTGCTTCTAAAGTGTGGGTCCAAAACAAACTCACTCAAAACTGTGGAAAGTCTCAAAAAAATCATTTTAAAAAAAAAGAGAAAAGAGGACTAAAATACATAAGTTATGTTTAAATTCATGAGCTCGTTATTATCTATCTATATATACAAGGCTAATATGCAAAGTGTCCCCTCGGGAGTTCGACTGGGAGTTCAATCGCTCGCTATGATGTGCGCTGACCACCAGGGGGTGGCGTGGAACACAGTGGGCGACCAGTGGTGGTGCATAGGTGCTGAGAGACTGAGGGAAGGAGGAAGTGGAGGGAAGGAGGAAGTGGGAGGCGGGAGGCAAGGAACCTGATCAGCCCTGATTGCCGGCCAGGCCTAGGGACCCTACCCATGCACGAATTTGGTGCACTGGGACTCTAGTCCTTTATAAAATGAAATCTAATTGGTCAACACTGAAGGATGCTTAAAAACTGATTATTTTGAAGTTTAGTAAATAAAGAGAAAAATATATATAGCCTGCCTTTCCTATACAAAGTGTGCTAAAAAGTAACCAAATAGTAGGTATGGGTAAGGTTCTCTTTAAAGCAGTAGTTCATGTAATAAGTGAACAAAAATGATAGAATTAGAATTTCACCATTTTGAATCTCCTGATGAATTAATAGATCGAGACACTGAGCATCAACAGCTAACAATCAGATATTACGTGCCTCCTGGCAGAAGAACACATTACCACCTCCAAAGAAGTCTTCCCTCTCCAACACCCGCCCCCAACAACAACAAAAATTTACTTTCCATATCATCAAATTTCTAAAAGCAAACTTTCAGTGCACTGGAAATATAGAGAAATAAGTTAAAGTACATGGAGATACAACCAGCAAAACCCACTGGTTTCCAAGATATGTGGTGGAAATCACTGCAAACCACCAAGTTTCTTCAGCAAATTGTAAGAAAAAGAGAGACAGAGACAGAGGGAGATAGATGTGAGGGGGAGATCCTATAGATTGAAAGAGATGTAAAAGACATAACAACCAATTCTTACTTAGATGTTCATGCAAACAAATTGTTAAAAAAAGATTGAGGTGATTAGGAAACTGAAGACTAACTGGACATTTAAAAAAATTATACACGAGCCCTAGCTGGTTTGGCTCAGTGGATAGAGCGTCAGCCTGCGGACTGAAGGGTCCTGGGTTCTATTCCGATAAAGGGCACATGCCTGGGTTGTGGGCTCGATCCCCAGTAGGGGGCGTGCAGGAGGCAGCCAATCAATGATTCTCTCTCATCATTGATATTTCTATCTCTCTCTCCTTCTCCCTCTCTCTGAAATCAATAATGTGTGTATATATATTTATATATATATATATATATAAATTATACACGAGCACTCCTGTATATCAAGGTATAATAATGCCATTACTATTATGTGTTTTTAAAAGAGATAAACACTTAAATCTCTACAGAATAAGTCAGATAATGTCTAGGGCTTTCTCTAAAAGAATATGGCCAGGATGGAAATAAATGGGGTTATGGAGGAAGCAGGACTGGCCATGGGTTAACAGTTGTTGGGCTAAATGACAGAAACAGGAGGGTTCATAATACTATTCTAGTTACTTTGAAATTATCTATAAAAGGTTTTAAAAGTCATAGGAGGAGTTCCTCTTTGTAACACTCATTTCTTCCAAAATTTTCCTAGTTATTTTGTGTGTGTCACACTCCAAGCTACTATGTCCTTCCTTTGTATCCCTTCCCCTGAGAACCAAGGCAGTAACCACGATCATTATTACTGTTTGGAGAGATGATTTTGCAGTTTCAAAAAAATATTCCAGAGGATGATGGCGGCAGTGGTGGTGATGGTGTCATTTTGCCATCACAGTGAAACAAGTGTGTTATCTCTGACAAGGAATCTGTGTCCACTCAATCTCCCCTCCCTTTATCCCTGTCAGAACAAAGCAGATCAAATATTAGTCATTCATACTTAAGCACAATAATGTTCCAGAGCTAGAGCTGAGCTGAGAGGCTGAGAGATACCTATTTCCAAATTCCTGGCTTTCTCCCAAGTTCAACCCCAGTGCAGAAGACTCCTCGGGAATAGTGTTCCAGTCTCCCTTCTGCTTGGGAATGACCACATCTTTCCTATTTATATGGTTACTATACAAAGGGCCCTTGCATACATATGTTCACACAATAAAGACACACCCTGTAGAAGGTAAATTATTTCCCCCTAAAGGATATGTCATAGTCCTAACTCCTGGTACCTGTGAATGTGACTTCATTTGGAAATATTGTCTTTGCCGATATAATTAAGGATCTCAAGATGAGCTCATCCTGGATGAACCTTAAATCCAATGAGAAAGAATAGAAATTTGAGATACAAAGATGCACAAAGAAAGTCATGAAAAGACAGAAGCAAAGATTGGCGTTATGCAGCCAAAAGCCAAGAAGCACCCCGGGTTGTGGCAGACTCAAGAACAGTGGTTCTCAACCTTCCTAATGCCGTGACCCTTTAATACAGTTCCTCATGTTGTGGTGACCCCCAACCATAAAATTATTTTTGTTGCTACTTCATAACTGTAATTTTGCTACTGTTATGAATCAGAATGTAAATATCTGATATGCAGGATGTATTTTCATTGTTACAAATTGAACATAATTAAAGCATAGTGATTAATCACAAAAACAATATGTAATTATATATGTGTTTTCCGATGGTCTTAGGCAACTCCTGTGAAAGGGTCGTTCGGCCTTCAAAGGGGTCGCGACCCACAGGTTGAGAACCGCTGCTCAAGCAAGAGGAGAGAGACATGGGACAGATTCTCGCAGCCAGAAAGAACCAATTCTGCTAACATCTTGGTTTTGGACTCCTGGACTCCAGAATTGTGAAATAATCCATTTCTGTTGTTTTAAGCCACCAAGTCTGCGGTCACTGGTTACAGCAGCCCTAGGAACTAATACACAGCCCCTGGCAGAGCTGACTAGGCCAAGAGCAAACATCTCACACACGCTGGGTCCTAGCCTGGCAATTCTTTCATTGTGACCAAGAAATTCCAACCTCAGCTGGGCTGTCTCTTATACAAAAGAGATGTAACCCAGGTCCTCGCCGGGTGGCTCAGGTAGTTACAGCATCTTCCTGTACACCAAAAGGTTGCAGGTTTGATTCCAGGTCAGAAAACATACTTAGGTTGCGGGTTCGATCCCTGGTCAGGGCACACACAGGAGCCAACCAATTGATGTTTTTCTCTCACATCAATGTTTCTCTTTCTCCCTTCCTCTCTCTAAAAATCAATTTAAAAATATCCTTGGGTGAGGATTTAAAAAAAAGAGAGATATTAACCCAGGAGCAGGCGGTGGCCTGTGGAGAAGCAGCAGAGGAAGTCAGCTGCAGTAGAGAAGAAACACACAGCCTGTATCCAGTTTGATTCCGAGGCCCGGGTGCATCCTTGTCCTTGGATCCTATGGGACACCTCTTTACCAAAACATTAAAAATCACCCTTCTTTGCTCAAACCAGTTCAAGTGGGTTTCTGTAAGTTGTTACCCAGAGTCCCATTGCCCTCAGGAACCTGCTGCCAAAGGCGTTCAGCTGCCGCACGTCCTTCCTTGGGCTGAGGGGGGAGAAGGAGGGAGATATCAAAAAAAGCTCATTGACTCAAGAGCCCTCTAAGGGAGAGCAGAGAAAAGGTCAGGCCCGAGCTACCAGCACAGGGGCAAGAGACAATGCAAAAGGGAACCTCAATTTTCACTATGCCTATGAGCCAAGACCCAGATCTTATCATGAGAGGGAGTGTGGGTCAATAATGATATTGACTATTCTAAAAAAACAAACAAAACAAAAAAACACAGAAATGAGAAAAATTTGGTCATGTTACACAAACTATGCCAACTAAAACCACCCAGGAAAATTGCTTTTCACTAGATAAATGTAGCATAACTGTTATTGTGTATAGGAATAACATATATCAGGTTTCCTTTGTTTGGGGTTCAAATGATAACAATATAATCGCTGCTCTTGTATTTCAGTCTCCTGTTGAAAAGATTACAAATAATTCCTGGTTCTTTGCTTTCGAGACATTCCAAAGGTGAGGTACAAGGAAGTACCATACTAATTTTTTGGCCAGAGATGAGAATAACAGGGTTGAAGAGAATGACACAAATATCCCCAAAAAGGGCATTCCCTGGGTATCATGGGAACAAATGGTCAAATATAGCCAAGTCCCTTTTTTAACTGCAAAGGATAACTGGTCAGCCTTAAGCGGAGTAAGTCACCAGCAAATTAGATAACAGTACACACTAGATTAAAGAATAAATCATTTTCTGATTTTATTAGAAAAATTATGTGGGAAAAGAGAACCAGGAAGAAAGAGAGGAAATTTAAAACAAAAGAAAACCAAAAAAAGGGGCGGGGGGAACAGTTCTGAGGAAACCGTGCTTGAATAAATGACAAAAAATAATGCTTCTTTTAAAAAAATCTAACCGATTGTGCTCTGGGTTGTGCTTGGGAAAGTTCTGTACCCTCATTTGTCTTCTAAGTACCAGACAACAGTCTGATTTCTTCTGAAGCATTTTTCCATTATAAAAGTCACATGTTCAGCAGTTCCTTTCCTTAAATCACCTAGAAAACATCTTAGCAGAGACACGTGACTGGAAGATTTTGTGACAAACAAAGCCTTCAACCAGATCAACTAACTTAAAAAAGAAGTAGGGCAGAATGTCCTAGACAAGGAAAGTGGCTGGAATTACTTTTCTGGTTAGGAGCTGCAATTTAGGAGAGATTCTGGGATTTTAGAGAAAGAAAAAGCATTGGGAAAAAAGGAAAAGAGGACATCTGGGAACAAGCTAAACAACTTAAAGGAATGTTTAAAAGAAAAGGTAAAAAACCAGACACTATCTATTAATTCCGTCACTCTCAAGTAGGAGTTAAATGAGCGATGACAGCAATGTAGACTTGAGCCCTGAAACCATCTCAATTCATGACAAACACCCTGACAGCCCCAGCGGCAGATGAGAGCATGCTAACTCTTCCTGAGAGGACAGCTTAGAGGAAAAAGGCATCCTTCCTTGGCTCTTCTCCTGCCAAATAAAGAGGAAGCTAATTGTACAGAAAAGCCTCGGGAATACAAGGCATAGCCCTGGGTGGGGTGGCTCAGTTGGCTGGGTGTCGTCCCATGCACGAAAAGGTTACCAGTTTGATTTCTGGTCAGGGCGCATGCCCAGGTTACAGGCTCAAACCCTGGTAGGAGGTGTGCAGGAGGCAGCCGATGGATGTTTCTCGTTCTCTCTCCCTCTCCCTGCCTCTATCTCTAAAAATCAATAAAAAATATTTTTTAAAAGAATACAAGATATAACTACAGTATCTCCTTAGTTGCTGGCCGTTTCCTACACAATAACAAAGCCATTAGGTGTCCCAAGGAACAGGGTCATCAATACAAGAGAACACTCTGAGCGAGAATTTTCTCACAAATTACCCTAAATCTTAATTCCAAATAGTTTTCAGAATCATTTTGTTTTTAACCAAATTGGACCTTCATCCATCCATGATCAAGAACTCACTGAGTCCAACAGCTTTAGTCAGGACACACTAAGGGCATTTTTAATACCCTCTGCAAAATTTCATTTAAAGGTAGACTTCAGGAACCTCAGAAAATAGACTTTTATCTCTCACACCTTAATACACTTTATTTTCCCAAATACATAAATTGCAGTTCTTTTCTCTGTTTGAAAGTACAAAAGGCACACAAATCAAGTGCTAGCCTAGTTTATCGAGAGCATAACTGTTCTACCAAACACATTTTTAAAAGAAGGTGGGGAAGCAGTTAAACTGAAATTACAGGCTGTCACGACATCTCAATATCGAAAACTGAATACCTGGTTCCACAGGACAGTACGGTTTTTATTCACAGTCCCGTTACTAAGCAACTATAACAATGGCTGCATCAGCTTTCTTAGAAGCTAGCACAGTTAAGGGGGCGGGAAATGTAAGAAAAATGGGGACACCCTTTGCTTTGGGAATCATTATGTTAGGATACAGTCAATGTCAAAACAAACAAGCAAACCCCAAAACTGTCTACACTTAAAACAAGCAATTCCTTAAAAGACAAGAAAAGTACATGCTACTATGTATCATTCACTTTAATTTCAGTTTTGTTTAATTTGAAAATTCACATTTAACTGGTGATAATGACTTCCGTTCTGTGCTGCCTTCTTGGTCCCCTTCTTTCCTTCACCCTCCCTGGGGACTTTTTTTTTTCTTTTTCAAATTTCCTTACTGATTAAAGGAACATTTTGGATCTCTGAAATCCATTTCTTTGTTTACAGAAGCTATAAAAACTGGTCTACAATTGTTTCATGTTGCCTCAGCTTTGAACCAAGAATACTCTTGGACATCAAACTGCTCCTTTGAAGGGAACAGTCTCTCAAACAGGCAGGCGCTTTCCCAGCCTCTCCCCAGGGTTCGGACAATCAGAGCCTTGCAAATGTCAAGTCTTTTTCAAAGTCAGACTATACAATGTGGGTAGTTTTGAGGCGGTGGTGGAGGTCCAACACATGTTCCAAGAGAAATTTATAGACTAGACCTGCCAAGGGCTAAGGGGCAGGTTACAAAGTTAGGAGAGCTGGCCTCATCAACGTTGCCTTCCATCTTTCCTTGCAGCTTTCAACATTTACTACCATACTGAGAAAGTTCCAGAAACTTCTACATTCCCAAGTATCTATTCCACAGAAGACTGCTTCCCACCATCAGTCCCCGCACCAGCACAAGTTCTCTCTCTCTCTCTCTCTCTCTCTCTGTCTCTCTCTCTCTCTCTTTTTCTTCTCTCTCCCTGAAAGATGGTAGGCTTGTGGGAAAGAAATTTTTACAATTATTTTCTACATCAAAACTGAGCGGCTCTGTTCCCAGGGTGCCTCTAGATGCTAATAAACCTCTATGTTAAGAAGAGAGTTCCAGAGACAAGTAGACATTTGAATACTGGAAACTGAAGATCTAAAATGTCTCAGCCAAGAAGCACAGGCAAGTGACAAAGTCATTCCTGCTTTTAAATCCCAGATAAAGATGGTTTTCTGTCTCAAGATCCCCTGAGCAGCATTTGGAGAAGGAGGCTATTTGGATCTCCTGTTTTTAATTAGATTTAGTATAATTTCTTCAATGTAATTCTCATTTGTTTGTTTTTTAAAGAAATAACGTTTAGTTGTTGTAATGGCTACGAACCACAGAGCCCTGCTACTTGCAATAAGCCAAATAAAGAAAATTCTTCACATATAATTATTACTTCTACTGGTAACAATAAAGAAAACTTAGCACTTATATAACACATTGTATGATCAAATTGATTCAAAAATTAAATTGGTGCCCTAGCTGGTTTGGCTCAGTGGGTAGAGTGTCAGCCTGCAGACTGAAGGGTTCCAAGTTCAATTCCAGTCAAGGGCACATGCCCGGGTTGCGGGCTCGATCCCTAGTAGGGGGCGTGCAGTAGGCAGCCGATCAATGATTCTCATCATTGTTGTTTCTTTCTCTCTCTCCCTCTCCCTTCCTTTCTAAAATCAATAAAAATATATTTTAAAATAATTAAATTGGTTAGCTGCAGAGTCTATTCTATCACCATTTCCCCGTGGCTAACAATTTAGACATGAATATTCTCAGATAAAAGTTTTTTGTAGCCCTAACCGGTTTGGCTCAGTGGATAGAGCATCGGCCTGTGGACCGAAGGGTCCCAGGTTCGATTCTGGTCAAGGGCATGTACCTTGGTTGCGGGCATATCCCCAGTAGGGGGTGTGCAGGAGGCAGCTGATCAATGTTTCTCTCTCATGGATGTTTCTAACTCTCTATCCCTCTCCATTCCTCTCTGTAAAAAATCAATAAAATATAGTCTTTAAAAAAAAATCTTTAAAAAAAAAAAGATTTTTGTAAAAGAATTTTTTTCCAGGATACTTTAATTGTTAAAATTCATATAATTGCATATTATAAAATTCAGTGCTTTCTTCTATATCTAATGACCTCTGAAAACTAATGGTTACCTATACATGTAAGATTATATTACTCACTGAAACACTGCCTATAATGCAAATAATTGAAAACAATAGGAAATTGGTAAATTATGGCACATTCACACAATGAAATATAATGTAGCTGGAAAAATTTGAAAGTACTTTATGTATGTTAAGAAATTATCTCTAAAATATGTTTTTTTCAATGAAAAATGCAAAATAAAGAATACTATGTGTAGTGGACTACTAATTTTGTGGGTTTTCTTAAAGAAAAAAATATTTACACATAAATTTCAGTTACATTAATATGTAACACCTTTAAAAGGATAATAAGACAGAGACATTGCTGCATGTGCCCTTTTGAATTTTTCATCATGTATTATCTATTCAAAAAATACATTTTTAAAATTTAAAAAATCTAAGGTTATTGACAAATTATAATATATACAGATGGGATGCTGGTTCCTTATCAGCCAGGTGTATGCTCTCTAGTTTACAATAGTGATGAAGGACTTTACTGCTGTGTGAGGCATATATCACACCAGCATCATTTTCTAACATGATCTTCTAGAACTAAAGGTATAATCTAACCTGCTCGAATATCCCTCACATACACAGACTAACTCCACTCCCTTAGCTGCTGATACTCTGGCTTTTAAGTATAAATAGTATAGCACAATACAAATGGATTTTATATTGTGCATTTTAAGGCATTTGAAAACTATGTAGGGGGAACAAATACCATTACTGTACCTGCATTTGAAAAAAAAGGGGGTAATGCAAAATCTAGGTGGCCTGCTTAAAGTCAACCAATAAGTTGCAAAAAAGAGCAACACATTAAAACTTAACTCTTTAAAAGCCTTCTCAAAACTACTTTTTTTTAAATGGGTAGAAAATAGGATCCTTCTTAAAGCGTGGTGTATGTGTGAGTGTGCATGCAATGTGAGCGTGCAAAAAGAAAAAGACAGAAAATAAATAAGTTTTTAGGCATGATCAAATCCTTACTTATTCAGAAACTAGAGGCCTGATGCACGAAATTCGTGCAAGAGTAGGCCTTCCTTCCCCTGGCTGCTGGCACCGGCTTCCCTCTGGCATCCAGGACCCAGGCTTCCCTCCAGCACCCGGGACCTGGGCTTCCCTCTGGCCGCTGGCAGGCACCTGGGAACCGGGCTTCCCTCGCAGCCCCGGCTTCGTCCGGAATGTTGTCTGGAAGGATGTCTGGTCTAAATAGTTTATTATGCTTTTATTATTTTTTTTTAAATATATTTTATTGATTTTTTACAGAGAGGAAGGGAGAGAGATAGATAGTTAGAAACATCGATGGGAGAGAAACATTGACCAGCTGCCTCCTGCACATGTCCCACGGGGGATGTGCCCGCAACCCAGGTACATGCCCTTGACCAAAATCGAACCCGGGACCTTTCAGTCCGCAGGCTGACGCTCTATCCACTGAGCCAAACCGGTTTTGGCATGCTTTTATTATTATAGATAGTTGGTCATCTGTTAGAGTGCACTAGAGATGAAAATACAGGTTGAAAAGAAAACTGTAGAAGAGCAAGGAGCCCAGCTGAGAAGAGGGGCGTATCTAGGTAGGAGAGGTGACATCTCAGTTGAGCTTTGAAGGATGAAGATGAAGTCAGAAAGAGGAGAAAGAACATTCCATGTGGAGGCTGAGCACATGTGAAAGCTCAGGAATGGGGAACAGGTGTGTACAGCTAGAGGCGAGAGTTCATGGCAGGGAATGCAGGTTGAACAGAAGGCTGCGGGTAGTTTGGGAAGGGCATGTACCACGCTCAAGGGTCTGGACTTACAACTATACACAGCAGAATTTAAAGAAGAATTAAGGTTCCAAAAGATATAAAGAGGTGATTTAAGGAAACTAACGAGATTTGTGAAGAAAGGAATTTAAAAGGCCAGAGATGATTAACCTAATAAGCTTGAAGCCCAGGAAAGCATCTTCCACAGACTGAGAGGAAAACTGTTCTGCCCAACAACGAGACTGTGACTCTTTCCCCCTCACTGAAAACAGAAAAAAAAGATGGAAGTATTCAGTTCTGATGCTCCTACAATAAAGGTGAGTAGAAAACACTGGTAGGAGTTCGGAGGAGGCAGAAGCCCAGATGACTTAAAGAAGGCAAATTAAGACCATTTCTTGAAGCAAAGAGTGGCATCCCTTTTTCAGGGAGTATTTTGCAAGACAGTCTTATTTCCACAGGATGGTTCCAATACGGTCCTGTTTAACCACCTCAGGATGGCATATCCCCTTTGAGCCCTTGTGATTCCACTATGTTCAGTCTGTGAATGTACTAAATAAAGTCATACCAAACAAATTTAAAAACACACACACACACCTATACATCATTTACTTGGATAATATTCAGGGGAAGACATGTTGAAATCACAAAATACACATACTAATGCCAAAGTATTTTCAATAGTGTCGAAATTGACCACTGTGGAAGCACTGCTTAGAGGCAGCCTTCTTTCTTAAATTAAGTCAGGAATGTAGACTGCAATTGTAAATTCTTCACTATGTAGGCTATTTTCTTCATAAAACAGAACAATGACAAATTTAGGCAGAGCCCCAAACTTAAGTACAGCAAAGGCCCACAAATTCTAAACCTATAGAGTTTAACTAGCATGTTCTCATCACATATGAAATATCAACTTCGTGACATTTTAAGAGAAAGAAAAACAATGGGTAAGTAGGTTAAATGTTGGCCCTTCATGGGAATTAGTGAATTTTTTTTTTTCTAAGACTTTAAATTGTTAACTGATCCAACAGGAAGAGTACCTGGCGGAGGGAATCAGGTTGAGGATCCCATTGAGAATATAGCTGAACTCCGCGTGATCCTGCGCAACAAGTGCCACCAGACCCTCGCAGCAGGCTGTCCGAACCACCACGTTTTCACTGCAGCACTTCTCCCAGAGCAAGTTCAAAGCAGGGGTCTGAAATCAAACCAGTGGTTAAAGGACACTTCCGACGAGCAGCAAATGCATACGCACCCCCAGCCATGCGTCACAGTGTAATTGGTTCACGGTAGGCTAGCTCTCCTATATAAAGATGCTGCTGTCACAGCACTTATAGAATAAACTACAGTCTGTTTCCAAGAGAGGTAATGGATCTGTTCTGATATAGCAACTCTCTCTCTCATCTGGTGTATTTGCTGCAAAGTAAGCCTGGCTGCCAACAGTTATAACCTGAGTTCAAGCAACGCAACAGAACTAACCTAACAAGGGATCAAAACTAAGACTTGTCTCTGGCAGTGCTAAACCAAGCCCTTTCACCAGACACCCACAATATCAGCAGATCAGTTAGTCTAAGTTGAACCCAAATCATACCTATGCTTCAAGCCCTCAGTGGGAATACAATTTCAGAAAATGTTCCTAATCTCCTACCACCAACCTCTATCACCTACATGTACCCCATCCTTCCCCCCTTCCCTCCCCCCCCCCACACACACAATGTCCCTGCCCCAATGGGCACAGAAGGAAGAGAGAGAAGTAGAACAGGCTACCAGCAAGCTGCAGGTCCCATGGCTACCAACAAAAGCCTAGAAAAACTGTTTTGGCCAAGAGAGAGACTGTGGCTTTTCCCTACCCCTCACACCATGAGTCTGTCATCTTTCACAGAAAAGCACTGGAAAGGTATATAAGTTCTTAATTTTGAAAAATCCTATTAAAGCAGAGGTTCTAACTTTCAGAACTTTCTCAGGAACCCATGATTCCCTCACCAAAAAAAAGTTCAATATTAATGGTAAACCTATATTTAAATATATTGTGGGTTAAGTCTATTTAGATTGATACATGGTTTGGGAATTTTTTGGGTTTTGGCCTTTTTTTAAAGAACATATAATGAAACTATTTTCCTTTCTGTCCTTCCCCCAATAATTTATTGGGAAATATATAATTTGGAGAAATGCCTGGCTCCCATAGAATAACTATAAGAATGAAAATCAACATTTTATTATGTCCACTTTCCTACTGTAGCTAGCTCTGAGATCCTTGCAATTATAGGATCCCACTATGACAGAACAATAGAGTTAATAGTTACTACAGGAAAGTGATATTTATATTCTATTTATTTTATTTAGAAGGAAATTTAAATCACCCACATGGATAATATGAAAGGGGACTAAATTACTAAGCCGGAAAAATAATATAAATAAATAGAAAACTGTCCCTTCAGATAACACTGTGATCTCATGGAAATAAGCATTCATTTATTAATGGGAGAGGAAATATTTGGTTACAGGGATTGACATTCAATAAATCCTGGCAATTTAAGTAAAACCACTAGATCTTGTCAGAGTACATAATGTGATTACAGGAAGGATTAAGATCAGGGTTCTCAGAAAACCTAATTTAAATGACTATATACAAACACTAGATAAATGCCAATTATTGAAGTATATACCCCATACACTTCCTTCAAGCTGTCGGCAGACGCAGCAAAGAAATGCGACTTGGAGCAGTTAATCAAAAGGAATGTGAGAGGAAGGAAATAATCAGTTTGTTTCTGCTGTGAAAAAACATCTCATTTCCATCATCTATATTCTCTATGGAGTTTACCTTAGAGCATCCACTTAAATAGGATTTCCAACCAGCATGTCAAAATACACAACACTGGTCAACCAAAACCCAGGTGATATATATCTCAGTGGGCTGGCATTGCTTCCGCACTTAGCATTCGCCTGCCCTATGCATGGTAAGAATTTTTTCCCCAATTCCAACTGTCCACGCATGACCTTTTCATACAAGGGGCCATCTATAGCATGAAAAATCTCCCACACCCAAATAGAGCCACTATGTTCACTTTTTCTATTAAACAAAAATATTCCCTCAGAGGTAACCCTGTCAACCTTCTCTTCTAAACCATGCCTACGCTCATTCCACTCATGTTATTTTTTTATTAATAATCATAAAAATACTCCCCTCATCTCCTCCATATCTTATTCCTGGAGTCTATTGCCACAAATTTTAAATGTTTTATTTGGAAGAAAAACATAGCAAACAAACAAAAAAGGCAATAAACTTCTCACAGTTCCAAATCGTTTCTACAGTGACCTGAGCTGTGAGGGAAATAAGCGAAGTGATTCTGTGGTCCAGCTGGTAGCAATATCGGAGCAGAACTACTGCACAGAGTTAAACACAGACCTGGTTTGTGGATTGATTGATCTTTTCTGAAAAACCATTCTCCTTTAGGACTGCAGCAAGAAGATGACCCACAGCCTAAAAAGAAAAAAAAACACATTTCCTCAGAAGTTTTCTCCGAGGAGTGCATTTGATGGTAACAACTATCAATAGTAGTTATTATGACTTTGAGTCATATCAGTCAAATGGTAATAAAATTCCAATTCACTGAGGACGCGCTCTATAGAAGGCACTGAATTAGTCCACATACATAATTTCTCATCTTCATAACAACCCTCAAGGTAAGCATTTTTATCCCGATTTTTATCCCAATAGGCAAACTATCATTCATAGATGTTAAGAAAATTGCTAGATTTTCAGTTTAAATTGTTGTCATTTAATATTAGAAGAAACTTTGAGACTGTTTAATCCATGAAACCGTTAAGACAAATAAGAAACTCCACAGCTTTTAAAATCATCTTTGCATCTAAATGAAATCCATCATGCTTCATCATGCCCTTAATGAAGATGGAGAAAATGCATTCCCATCTTTGACTATGGCCCACACAGACCTGAATCCATGGGTCTCCTGTGACCACGAGCATCCTCCCTCCTCTAGGCTCTATGACTTAATTTCTTTATTATTTTGTTATAGGTTTTAGCGCTGTAACAGGCTTTCAGTCTAGTAAATCTCTAAATTTTTCCCAAATCCTGCTTTAATCCAAAGCCCAAAATTAAAGATGAGACTCAACAGGAGTGTTGATAACATAAATACATACATATCATTACCTCCTACCACCTCAATCTTATTCTCCTCGCTCTTCAGCACTACCCAGCCTGCTGTCTTGGAACCTAGGCCAACAACAATGACAGCTATTCTGTGTGTGGGTTGGAAATACGTGGCAACTGCCACAAACAAAAAAGGCAATAAACAGGTTGATCCTGCACTAGGGACCAATGTATGATACAGCTGTGAATACCTGTCAGTCTTGCAAAGTTTCCAGAGAAGTTCAAATAAAAACACAGCCTCCAATCCTTGATCTCTCTTTGTATTTCACATATTAAAAGTGATTAATGACCTCAAAGCTTAATGGTCTCAGTTTTGCAATACAAGTCATTCGTTTAAAGGAATATTACATTTAGATCAATTAACTGTCTCTTATCTCCTATTTAAAGGGATAGTAACAAGAATTGAAAACCAGTGAATAGTTTTGGTTCCTGTTTACAAAATACAGCATATTGCACTGAATGGAACTGGCCAGCAACTACAAGATATATCAATATTTTATGTAACAGTAAGAAAGAAAAAAAGGCTGCCAATTAATCTATATTATACAATGCTTCATATGGTTTCGAATTTTTATTTTATATTAAGAAAGCTCTTTCAAACTCATTTAGAAAATCATGGCCAAGTTCACAAATGCACAGGCAATACCAACTGTATGATGACTACTGCCATCAATTACTAGATGCAACCCAATTTCACAGGCGTTAAAATCAGAGAATATAGCCTAAATTGATTTTAAAATACAAAATCCAAGAACATATCAGCCTACATTGTTACTTTAGTTTTGCATAACAGAATAGTTTAAAAAGACATGCTACAAAAAGTATATATGTACTCGATTTAACAGTAACACACATAGGCCTTTCTTGATTATCCACGCTAATGAAGGGACTCCAGGCCAGGAAAAAAAATTTTGAGGCCAGTATTCTCCAAATCTTCATTTCTTCTTCATGGTAAGAACCTGTGCTGTGAAGGATAAGACTCCAACCCAGTCAGGCAGAAGGGAATCTTGCATAAGGAGTGTTCTTCTCCTCATGGAAGGGTTCCCCACTACCCAGCTAAGTCAATTCCCACAGTAGGCAACTCCAAAGTTAACTGTTGAAAGTGGCCAAGATGCTGTCCGTGGTTAAGTCTTCAGGCAGGCTTCTGCTGTTCTGTTATCTTTACTCTCCCAAGAAAAGACAGTAAGCTATTATGATACCTTGATTAACCACAATGCTTCTAGCTAGCTGCAAGCTAACCAGAAAGCCATCTTTGGTTTAACCCTAATAATTGAAAAGCTTTTTAAAATAAATTATAATCTCCTGCCTGAGTTAGAGTTTATAGATTGAAGTTTTTAAATCCAGGATAGTTTACTTACTGTCATTATTATAAAAATCTATTTTTCTTACATTTGTATAGAGGTAGAATATACATTTTAAGATATTAGTCTCTCATACTCTATAAATGCATATATCTGTAGAGGCATAACCATTTATTTCTGTTCCCAATAATTAATTATAGAGCAAAAAGTACATTCTCAAGGGGTTAATCAAGGTTTTATTATTTCTAAGTATGACATAAATAGAAGCTGCAATTGGTCAACTTCAAATATTTCTTTTCTTGTCAAATATAAATTTTCAAATTAACTCATATAAAAGTTGTTTAATAAAATGATATCTCTAATATAGAAAAAATATTCAATGTTAAAAATATAAAGTTAAATTAACAATCTATGAAAAAAGTTCACTTGTTACCACGAAGCATAAATAAATAAATTAATTAATTAATTAAATTACCTGTGTTTGGATAAGAGAATTTGGAAATTCAAACCTTTTCCTGATATCATCTGACATTTCTGCTTCTCTGACATATATGTATGCAGATTCTGTAACCAAAACAAAAAAAATATTTGTTAATCTGGAAAAGGAGTTCAAACCAATTACTCCTCAAATAACATTAAAGTAATTCATTCCAAAGTCAACAACGGAAATAAAGCACAGGGCTCTGCTGAGTAATCCTTGCCATACACTTCACTGTTAACCTCTTCAGTCCTCAAATGCCATGGCTGAGAAATTAAAATGTCCAAAAACTCTTGGTTTTTCCCATTAGAACTAATTCAGAAACAGATGAATTCACACTATAGAACCTCCGCCCCACTCCTGCCTGTCCCCAAAATCCAAAAGTTCTAGCCTAATAACACGATTTAAAAAATTCAATGACATGTTTGAAATAGAAATTAATTTTTTTATTGATCAAAACTTCTAAGGGAGAAATAGTCAAACTTTCAAAAATTATTTAAACTGTGCTTTGCTTTGGAACAAAGTTTTCATTTAAGCACTAATCCAACAAGTGTAAAGCCTGGGTGAGCTGTTTTCAGGGAGTAGAGAAATGACCTAGAAACACACATCAAAACAGATTGCTTGTCTTCTAAAAGAGGAACCAGCAAGCAATTAAGCACCAATTTTTAATATTTACATCGCACCTCTCATTCCTACTGGGGTCTCAAAAAATATGCAAAAGGATGAAGGAGGGCAGGTGATAAATCAAAGACACAGAACTAGTAAGAGGATTTCCTAAGAACCCAAATTTATCCAATTCCCATGCAGCACTGAACCCACCAAATTACACTATCTTAAAAAATGAATGCTTTAGGTCACCCATTTATTACATATACCTTTCGAAAAATGTATGTCACTTCAGTACTCTAGGTTGCTTTTAAAAATAACAGGCTGCAAAACCAAGCTCTCCTGATCTCAACATTGAAGTGTTGAACTTGCAGCTCTAACTACTTTCCTCCCTTTCTTTCAAAGTTAACCTCCTTGAGAGAATAGTTTATCATAGCTTCCTTCTTCAACATCTAGGTCCAACTTTACTCCTTGAGTTTGATATTTCACAGCCCTGAAACTGGTTCTATGATGGCAAATGATGGTCCCTGTGTAAATCTACTCTTTAGCTGAGGCAGGTCAACATCTCAACTTTCCAGTTGCACTAATCTGACCTTTCTTGAAATTTGCTTCTCTTTTGAATTCCATAAGACATCACAGCAGAATTTTCCAAAGTATGTCCTTGGGAAACCCACAATAAAGAGATCTCCACAGGGAGAAAAAAGGAGTGTGTAGGGACATATATTGCCATCTTGAAGATTCGATCATTCACTTAACAAACACTTATTAGGTGCCTACTGTGAATCAGAAACTGTTCTAGATGTTTAAGTTACCTCAATAAATAACAGACAAAAATCCTGACACTCTGGAGCTCACAGTCTAACAGGAAGAGGCAGACAGTAAATTAAAAAAAAAAAAAAAAGATAATGAAATATAACATGGCAAAAGGTGGTAAGTGCTATGGGAAAAAAAAGTAGTAAACTAGATAGAGTAAAGAGAATGAGAGATGAGGGGAGGGCACGCTATTTTAAATATGGCCGTCTTTTCTAGAGAGGGTGGCATTTGGAGTTGTTAGGCATACACATATTGGTGGAAAGTGTCACAGGAACAGAAAACAGTGAGTACAAAAGCCCTAAGCTAATGAAATGCTTAAGACCTGTTCCAGAAAGAGCAGAGATGGATCGGGCACAGAATGGAGGAGGAAGAAAATGGTAACCAAAGAGCCAGTGAGAAGCCAGTCCTTCCAGGCCTTGAGCGCTCCTGGACGGACTGCTGCATGTATCCTGAGTGAAGCAAGAAACTACTACACACAAAAGGGGGAGAGATTTTAACCGAATCACCTGAGGTGAGAAGTGGTCCGATTCGGGATATCTTTGAAGACAGAGCCAACTGTGGTTGTTAAAGAATGAGATGACAGTAGAGGAGGGAAAAGGTGACTCCAAAGTTTCGGATCTGAGCAACTTTATTTTTAATCTCATTTCTTTTGGGCATTTTACACATGAAACAAAACAATTTATACATTACTTACCACAGCATTTTTTACAGAAGGAAAATATGCTGTTGCCATCAACTGAGATGGGAAACAAGTTTTGTGGGGGAAGACCAAGATTCCACTTGAAACAGGTAAGTTTTAGAGACCTAACAGAAAGCCAAGGGGAGATGTCAGGTATAAAGTTGTATATATGAATCTATAATTTGAGAGAGAGATCTAAATAATAGTGCATGTCATTAAATAATCTGAGAGGTTCTAAAGCAAGGAGTTTGATTAACTTTAACCCGGAGTTTCCCAAACTTATCTGATCATGGCACCTTTTTTTTTTTTCTAGAAATTCCTGTTAACACCAGTGGTCGGCAAACTCATTAGTCAACAGAGCCAAATATCAACAGTACAACGATTGAAATTTCTTTTGAGAGCCAAATTTTTTAAACTTAAACTATATAGGTAGGTACATCGTTATTAACTTAATTAGGGTACTCCTAAGGCTTAGGAAGAGCCACATTCAAGGGGCCAAAGAGCCGCATGTGGCTCGCGAGCCACAGTTTGCCGACCACGGGTCTATACAGCCAGCCTTTCCTGGGACCTACTGGGAAACACTGCTCTGCCAACTCCTCCTATTCCTCTGTCCTCTCTGATTCCTGAAGGCACCCCCAAGGCTCTGGCCTTGTGCTCTCTTCCTTTATGTAAACTCTCCCAGAGCCTTCATCTAGTCTGTATCTCCAAACACTCCCCTACTCTCTCTTATAAGGCTCTAAAACACCAGAAATTGGAGATGTCAAAACCAAAACACATATTTTCTCTCAAAAAAACTGTTCACGTTTCAGCTTTTCCCAATTCTCCTCTCACAATTTCCCTCCCGCCATTCTCTAAATCCAGTCAGTCCCAAAGTCGACCTCATTCTTTCCAGCTTCTCGGAGGTTGGTTTCCCTCTCCATTTCCATCCCCATCATCTGAGTTCCTCACTCGAGGCTTACTTCAGTAACTGCTTAGTCTTGCTTGAGTTCATCCCATACACAGCTGTCAGATCATTGTCCCAGAATGCTATTTCCATCGCATCAATTCCCTTGAAGATTTAAGACAGTTTTCAAAAGCCTGTCAGATTAAATGCAAATTTTGATTCCTAGTTTTTAAGCCCTGCAACAATCATCTCACCTATTCAACGGCATTGTCACTACTGTCCAATTCCAATTGGGCAAAAACCATTTTCAGAATAATCCCACATGCTCAAAATGTGCTCTCTCCCACATAAAATGCCCTCCTACCCCTGGCCATTTTTTCTCAGTGGTTAGAGTATCGGCCCGCAGACCAAGGGTCAAGTGTTCAATTCCTGGTCTAGGGCATGTACCCTTGTTGCAGGTTCAATGCCCCGCTTTGGTCAAGGTGCGTGCGGAAGGCGACCAGTTAATACGTCTCTTACATTGATGTTTCTCTCCCTTTCTCCCCCACTCCTGCCTCTCCTGCCTCCCTTTCACTTTCTCTGAAAATAAATGGAAAAAATATCCTAGGGTGAGGATTAAAAAATAATAAAGTAAAATGCCCTTCTATGTTCCCACTATTTAAAGAGGAAATGCCTTTTGTAGCACAGCTTCTCTGTTAAGACATTCCCAAGTAGCCACATATTATAGTAATTGCCTTGGTTTATATTCCTTCAGTGCTAGTGCATTTGGTCTGAGCCATGCCATCATGTGACTACATTAGGATTGTTAGTATTTTTCTGTAAAGGGTCAAATAGCAACTGCTGAAGTCTGCCGCTGTAGCAGGAAAGCAGCCATAGAACATGGCTGTGCTCCAATAAAACTTTATTTACAAGAATAGAAGGCACCGAGTGTGTTTGGGGCAGGGGGTTCATAGTTAACTAACTCCTGGTTTACATAATGACTATTTAATTTATAAAATTTGTTAATTTAATTGCAACAATTATCATTCAAATTTGCCCCTGTGCCTCCAGCCTCAGGTAAATATATAAATAAGGTAAATTATACATCTTTTATTATCTCAAAGTTGGGCAAGTACCCTTTATCAAAGAAAACAAACTTTTTCATCCCCCAAACTCTGAAGGAAATTCCTCACATTAGACTTTATATATGGAATACAGAATGACATTTAATAAGCAATATTCTTAATTACATAATAGGGAATTTCATGTTACTTCTTTTTTTAAAAATCCCTGGATAAAGCCATGCATATTACATAACAGGTAATTCAGCAAAAGAGCTGAAAAGAGCTCATAGGGTCCTAGTGTAGTTTTCTGATGATCTCAGCTAATTCAATAGAAAGTAGGCTGTACATTATCCAGAGAAGCTGATGGTTATCAGGGTATCACAGAATAGACTTACCCAAATGTCAACAGTGATAGAGCTAAAGAAACGAAATGTGGAGTTTTACCCTCTGATCCAGATCTAGAATGGGGGAATTCCAAAATGCTTTGGGGACCAGATGAGCAGCTGGTTAGGCTAATAGATTGTGGCAGTGAAGAGGCCAAAACCTCCAGAAAAATGACTGTCTCCAAAAGATGGGTCGATGGAGTAAAATAGTACTGTTTTTATCAAAATTAGGCTCTACTTATTTCCTATGTACCCGGCTGGTGGTCCTCAGTGGTTGACATTAACCCATGAACCAGGAGATTACTGTTCGATTCCCAGTTCAGGGCATAGGCCCAGACGGCAGACTCAATCCCCAGTAGCGGGGGAGCAGGAGGCAGCCGATCAATGATTCTCTCTCATCATTGATGTTTCTCTCTCTCCTTTCCTCTCTCTGAAATAAATAAAAATGTATTTTTTTTTAAATTACCTAAGTATAGATGGCAAGTACCTCAGCTTACAAAAGATAGTCCTTATTTTGATGTGACACTTTAGAGAATGAATACATTTTTAAATCTGTAGTAAATGTATCTACCAAATGATCAGTAAGCATTCTCAAAACTACTCCCCAAACAGGAATATGATTTGATATCATCCTTGATTTGCTACCCTTGGGCTATAAATTGTGTCTTTCATCTGCTAGAGACTTATATTTCAAGGTTAATCACAACCACTTGGCCTTTTAAGGTATCAAAACATCATATTCTCTCAAGGAATTTTTAAAAAAATACATATGCTTGCTTTAGCATTGACAGTGTAGTATGTGTCCTACTTCGTTTTAATCTCAACTTCCTTTGGGCACTATGTACATTAAAACACACACAACTTCTTCTTTCCATGGCATTCTTTACCAAAAGGAAACTAGTCCCAACATGCTCCATAAACCATGATACAAAAATAGAGTGTTTGATTTTCAAAGATTTATCAGTAACCTGTCAGTCTGCCTTTTTTCTTTTTCTTTTCTTTTTTTCTTTTTTTTGGTCTGTCTAAATCTAAATCAGAAAGAGAATTTTTAATGAGGTCTTAAGTTCCAAGTGAATCAAAGCATTTGTTTAACTTCAGCAGTTATCCTACCTGTCAAGGCTTTTCAGCCCATAAGAACACTTCAAGAAAGTAAAACTATCAATTGCATCCTAGAAGTAATAAAGGAGTAGCAGAGAGATAAAGCGCTTTAAGTTTTCAACTTTTTCAATAGTTTTTCTAGGATACAACATACAACTGTATATCAAAAAAAGTATTTAGTGTCAAACTTCAAATGTAGGCCACAGTCTAAAACACAAGAGAAAAATCTATCTAGTAATATTGACAAGTGCTATGGGAGGCAGCAAAGAAATTATGCAAGGTAGTCGGCTGGTGTGGGGTGGGGGTGAGTTGTCTATTGGTCAGAAAAAGATGACTTTGACCCTCCTGTCTACCAAAATTCTAGATAGGAAGAGCTCAGAGCAGCAATGTAGGACTATAGAGAGCACATTCTTGAAGTTGGTTTACATGAGCAATGTCATCAGCAGGCTGATGAAAATACATGCTTCATCTACATTAATGGGACTCTGCATTTGAAACACAAAATCTAGGACTTTGTAATTTTATCAAATCTAGGACTTTGTAATTTTCTTTCTAATTTTATCAAATATTCAAATTATTAGTTATGCATTTATTTAGTTTCTTCCTCCCTACAAAGTAAGCTATGGAACCATAAATCTGAAGATTTTGAACACATATTTTGACAATTTTTTTCTTTTTTACTACATTTTTTTTAAATGGCTTATAGAAAAGCTGATGGGCACAGTCAATAAATTTGAGCTGATTTTATAAGTTTATCAAGGCTGTGGTTCAGGGGTAAGTTCTGGATACTCCTAGTTGCTTTGTCCTGCCCCTTTTAAAAAAAAAAGAAAAAACACATGTCTATATTTTTCAAATGCTCACCTTGCGATATTTTTATCTTCCTTATTCTTCCACCTGCTTAGTTTCTCAACTACCAGTTCTTGGTCCCTAAGTATTTCTACACATCCTCTCAAGGGTCTGGCAGCTAGTTCTGTTTCATCACCCTGTATTAAATCCTGACACCTGTTAGAAGAAACTCAAGCTGAGCCTGAACTCTTGCTTCAAAGCTTCAAAATACAACAGTCAGCTGTATTCTCAAATTAACAGGACAAGACAAACAGAGCCCTCCTACGTGCATGATTCATAAAAATGGCAAAATCATGGGGAAATCGCAACGGGAAGTTTTCAAAACTCATGAGCAAGTGTAAGAAAATAGTAATTTCTAATCATTACCTTCTCAAAGAGGTCACTAAGTCATCGTTAAATTAGGCTGAGAGTAGAAAATATCTTTATGTTAGCAGTAATTTCAAAATCAAGCCAAGGCAGAGGGCAACTAAGTGGGTGTCAGAGCTACTGGGTCAACATGTTATAATCAGAGAAAACGGGAACTGCATAGATATGGCAGAGACCACTAACTTCAACATCTGTGCTCTCCTTCTTCACTATAATTCCTAGACTCAAGTAAGGTGAGGTATGGCCTGTAACCAAGTTCTCTCCAGAGGCATTGGAACAGAGGTGATGTGCTGCTTCCCGGCTCCAGAGTGCTTCCTCTACTCTCTTCCCAACACAAACCACGTCTTGGCAACAACTCAGATTCAATCATGTGCATGAAGACAGTGCCTCTAGGACAGCAATTTTCAACTGAGCAGCACGAATTTTTAAAACATGCAATACCTGACTACTTAGTCAGGGGCACCGACCTCTTTTCCCTTTAGATTGTCAAATTTAGAAAATGCCAACAGCCAACACAATAGTTGTCTGGTGTGCATGAACAAAAAATATACCTAATTTTTTTGTCAAATCAGCAAAAAATATATATTTTTGGGTGTGCCACAGAATTTTAGTAATTATGTGTGCCATGAGATGAAAAAGGTTGAAATCGTTGCTCGAGGACATCCTACATAATAAAAGGCTAATATGCAAATCGACTGAACAGTGGAATGAACGGTCGCTATGACGTGCACTGACCACCAGGGGGAAGACACTCAACAAAGGAGCTGCCCCCTGGTGGTCAGTGCGCTCAGCCAGAAGCCAGGCTCACAACTGGCAAGTGCAGCAGTGGTGGCGGGAGCCTCTCCCATCTCCGCGGCAGCACTAAGGATGTCCAACTGATGGCTTAGGCCTGGGGAGCAGGCCTAAGCCATCAGTCAGACATCCCCAAGGGCTCCTGGACTGCAAGAGGGCACAGGCCGGGCAGAGGGACATCATTAAATTACTCTCAGCCTAATTTAACGATGACTTAGTTACCTCTTTGAGAATGTGATGATTAGAAATTACTATTTTCCTACACTTGCTCATTAGTTTTGAAAACTTTCCATTGCAATTTCTAGTTGTTGAATAAACAAATGGAAGAAACTGGACCTCTAAATGATAGCTTAGAGCAGAACTGAATACCTGGACTTCCAACTATTAAATAGGAAAGAGAGAAACTTTTACTCTGTTTGAACCACTGAATTCTGGGGTCTCTTTGTTGCAGTAGCTATTACTTCCATAATAATATAGGGGACCTGAGTTCATCTCCCTTCTGTACTTTTTTCCATTGGCAAAATGAAGAAGCTAAATGTCAGACAGGTTAAGCAACTTGCCAAAAAGGAAAATCATCCTGGAAGCTCAGGTGAGAAGAAAGGTTTCCTGAATTCTAACCCATTGTTTCCCTGGACCATCAATAGCATGAGGCATGATGGGCCCAGTCCACATTACTGTATCATGCCCCAGGAATTTTAAGATCTATAATCAAAGTGATGAGCAAATTTAGGTGACTAAGAATTCCGATGATCTCACCAGTTGCAATTTACTGAAATACATCAAATACAATCAAATCCCTTTACAATTGAGTTCCTTTTCAGTTATATCATATGCTGCTTTACTCACAGATTTTGAAATGGTAGTCTAAAATAAGATCAAAGGCAGAAAATTCCAAGTTAGATCTGATTGCTGTCCAGAAGATCCAGGCATTAAAGTAAGAGACAAAACCACCAACTGGAATAATACCTGGTTTGTTACAGTATTTTCTCTAATTATCCTTAAATAATTTCTTATATAACCTATCTAATCTAATAAAAGAGAAACATGCAAATTGACTGCACCTCTGCTACACCCAAGCCACACCCACCAGCCAATCAGAGAGACTATATGCAAATTAACCCAACCAAGATGGCGGCCGGCAGCCACAGAGCTGGAGCAAGCAGGAGGCTTGGTTGCCCTGGCGATGGAGGAAGCCAAGCTTCCCGCCTGCCCTGACCGGCTGTGGCCTCCGCTCAAGGCAACAAAGTTTCAATTATAGAAGATAAATAAATCCCAGATACCTGCTTCCAGCCAGCCTCCACTGGGAGCTTGGGTGGCTGGGGGCCGTGGCAAGTCTGCAAACAGCTATCAGCCCCTCACCCAAGCTGGCCACACCCTCATGGGGTGAGGGTCCCCACTGGGGGGCTTGGCCAGCCTGCAAACAGCCATCAGCCCCTCACCCAGGCTGGCCAGCACTCCAGCAGAGACCCCCACCCTGAAGGGGGTGTGGCCAGCCTGCAAACAGCCATCAGCCCCTCACCCAGGCTGGCCAGCACTCCAGCAGGGACCCCCACCCTGAAGGGGGTGTGGCCAGCCTGAAAACAGCCATCAGCCCCTCACCCAGGCTGGCCAGGCACCCAAGTGGGACCCCCACCCTGATCCAGGACACACTTCAGGGCAAACCAGCCAGCCCCCACCCGTGCACCAGGCCTCCATCCTATATAATAAAAGGGTAATATGCAAACTGACCCTAACAGCAGAAAGACTGGGAATGACTGGTCACTATGACACACACTGACCACCAGGGGATAGACACTCAATGCAGGAGCTGCCCTCTGATGGTCAGTGAGCTCCCACATGGGGGAGCTCTGCTCAGCCACAAGCCAGGCTGATGGCTGCCAGTACAGCGGTGGTGGTGGGAGCCTCTCTTGCCTCCTCAGCAGCGCTAAGAATGTCTGACTGCAGCTTAGGCCTGCTCCCCGCTGGCAAGTGGACATCCGCTGAGGGCTGCCGGGCTGCCAGAGGGATATCTGATTGCCATCTTAGGCCCAATCCCCTGGGGAGCAGGCCTAAGCCAGCAGGTGGTCATCCCCCGAAGGGTCCCAGACTGCGAGAGGGCACAGACCAGGCTGAGGGACCCTCCACCCCCCGAGTGCACAAATTTTTGTGCACTGGGCCTCTAGTATATATATAAAAGCCTAAGCAACCATTCGACTGTTCAACCGTTAGCTAAGACATGCACTGACCAGCAGGGGGCAAACACTCAACGCACAGACATGGAAACATGGAACAGACTAATGAATCTCAGAGGGAAGTGGGGTGGAGGGAGGCCGGGAAGAGAGTAACCAAAGATCTTATATGCATACTAGAGGCCCAGTGCACAGAATATTGATTTCAGAGTGAGGAAGGGAGAGTGAGAGAGAGAGAGAGAAACATCAATGATGAGAGAGAATAATCGATTAGCTGCCTTCCGCACACTCCCTAATGGGGATCAAGCCTGAAACCCTGGGTGTGTGCCCTGATCAGGTATCAAACTGTGACCTCCTAGTTCATGGGTTGACAGTCAACCACTGAGCCACACAGGCTGGGCTCCAATATTATAATTTTTAAATCTTTTGTTCCACCAAAAGAATACTCAAATTGTTCAGTACATTTATGAATATTTTATGTTAATACATAAAATTGTACAGTACAATTGTAATAAAACTGATGCTCAATCACTTTAAAGATCTTAAAATGTCTAATCTGAATAACTAAAATCTCCATATTCATAATCTTACTTCAAATGCCATTCAGTTAATTAAAATCTAGTACACCACAGAAGTATCTTATATGTATTTTACTTATACTGCTTCCCCTCAAAAATGACTCAAATTTTGTGCATTAGTTCTCTAAAATAATTACTTCTTAGCAAATATTAACATAGTACAAAAGGAGGTATTTATGGGATAATGATATGACATTTGGGATTTTCGATAAAATACACCAGTCTACCTCCAGTGGGGGGCGGGGGGAGAGGAAATAATAAAAGACACAAGAATATCTAAACGTTGATAATAGATGGGTACATTAAAGTTCATAACACTATTATATTTTTACATATATTTGAAATTTTCCATAATAAAAGTTTTTTAGCCCCTCCACCACCGGCTATGAACTAGGAGAGGACCTCATCCAACTATACTGGTGCCCTGATCTCACACTTCCAGCCTCCAAAACAGCAAGAATTAAATTTCTGTTGTTTATTACCAAAAAAAAATTTAAACTCTATGTATGTGGTTCTTAGTAGGGCCAGGCAATATTCTATGCATTTTACCTGCATTAACTCTTTTAACCCTCACGATAACCCTATGAGATAGGTACTCATTTTACAGATGAAGAAACTGAGGCACAGAAAAGTTAGATAATTTTCCCAAGGTCATTTAGTAAGTTGCAATTTAAATCCAGGTTGTTTGGGTACATACAGGGGTGGACAAAAGTAGGTTTACAGTTATTCATTTGAAACGTAATTAATAAATAATAAAAGAATAAATAAACTCTGTGTTTCACGTATTCACAACTGTAAACCTACATTTGTCTACTAATATATATACATAGAAAAGCCTGGAAATATATAAATTATGGGTGCTTTTTATTTTTTCTTATTCCTATTTTCTAATTTTTTTTCCACAAGACACTGTGTTTTTATCACTTGAAGTTACCAAAAACATGAAAATCTTTATTCAAATACTAACACAGAGAAATAGAGAAAATGAGTTTCTGAAACCCAAAACACTGCAAGCGTAGAAATCCATCAGTAACAGTTATGTTCAAGTGAGCAGCAACTAGGAAAATTTTAGAAATGATAAAAGATGAATTACCTTGCTAGCCATTTAACCAATTCTTTATGGAAAGAGTAATATTGAAACGAGGTGAATGTAATTTAACTGGATAGATTCAATTAACTTTAGACCTTTTTAAAACTTCCTCCATTTTCAAGGAGAAACATAACCATTACTAAAGTTTTCTCAATTAGACTCCTGGGAAATTTTACACCAGAGTAAAAACTCTTATTCTTAAAAAGAATTATGTCAACTTAGTGCAAGTTAAATGGCAACATTTCTCTTAATTGCTACCAACTGACCAACTTCATTTCTTATTTTTATGAAAACTAACTTATTAAATTTATGTACAATGGAAGTTATAGTTTAGTTATTTTAACTTGCATTCTTAGTGTAGTGAGAGCTAAAGATCAAATGAGCAAAGGAATTTTACAGGAAGATAGTAAGTCTCCCTGCTGTGATCTAAGTCAATGTAGCCCAAGATGGACGTGGAGAATGTCACTTTATTCCAGTCCTGAATGAATACAATCAGAAGGCAAAATAAGCACCACACTGTTAGAAACACCATTCTGAAAATGTTCAAATGAATATGATGAATAGTGCACGATGAAGCAATGTCATACATGTTTTGCAACCTCTTAGATTGTCTATTGTGAAAATGAGAAAACATCTTTAATCTGATCATACTTATAGTCTGACATACCTCTATCATCATGCTGACAGAGAGCAAAGTACATGGGTGGTAGACAGGTCATGGATGCAAATCCTGGCTCCAGCACTAGCCGTTACAATTAAGGTTAATCACTTCCTACCTCCAAGCCCTTTCTTCATTGGTTAAACATGGGAACACTTGCCTCACAAGGTAGTGAGCTATGAGGTGTGCCTAAAAACCATGGGGGTCTTGACACAGCAGGTACTCTAAAAAATGTGTGTGTCTTCCCTCCCTTGACACCACGTGGGCTAGTCAAGGGAGGTGAATAATGAAGAGAATGAGTTTTAGTGAAAAGTAGGTCATCTCCAATCAAACACCAAGATGGGATCTTGTACATAAGTTACCAGATAGAGCAATAAGACACTGACTAGGCCAAGGTTAGGAAATACATGAGATTCACCAATTCTTTATGGAAAGAGTATATAATTTAACTGGATAGATTCAATTAACTTTAGACCTTTTTAAAACTTCCTCCATTTTCAAGGAGAAACATAACCATTACTAAAGTTTTCTCAATGAGACTGTTGTCCCCCTCATAGTTTTGATCGCAAACCCAAATGATCATCATTTACTTATTTCTGCTATCCCTCTCTACCCACCAGCAAACTCTTGAGGGCATGGGACTGATCTCCGTTTTTGAGCACTATAACCCCAGGATATAGCAAGTGCCTGCTCAACAAAGATTCATTGTATAAACACCAAGCTCATGACATGCCATTTAAAATATCATGCTGGGCCCTGGCCAGGTAGCTCAGTTGGCTAGAACATCATCTCAATATGCCAAGGTTGTGGGTTCAATTCCCAGTCAGGGCACATACAAGAATCAACCAATGAATGAATGCATAAATAACAACAAATTGATGTCTCTCTCTCTCTCTTCCCCTTCCTCTCTCTAAAATTAATTTTTAAAAAAATTTTAAATACCATATTGGATGAAAAAGCTCCTATATGCCAAGCACTCCACAGAATACTTTAACGAATCTCATTGAATTTACACAATTGTCTGAGGTAAATATTATTAATTCCATTTTCCACATGAGAAAAAGGGAGCTCAGAAAATGATTTGTCTGAGGTTATACGGCCGTATTAATAGCCAAGATTTATTGAACATTTCACCATGAGCCAGGGAGGCACTGTCAAGCTTTTTACATGTATTCTCTCGCCCAATATTCAAAACAACCCCATGACATGAGTACTATTATTAGCTTCATTTTTATATGAAAAAATAAGTGAGGCAAGAAGGGGTCAAAATTAATTGCCTAATTATGTAAGAAGCAGGGCATGAATATGAATCAATGCAGTCAGCTCACATTCTTTCTTTTTAATATATTTTTAATTGATTTCAGAGGGAGAGGGAGAAGAGATAGAAACATCAATAATGAGAAAGAATCATTGATTGGCTGCTTCCTGCACCCCCCACACTGGTGATCAAGCCCACAACCTACGCATGTGCCCTGACCAGGAATCAACCTGTGACCTCCTGGTTTATAAATCGACACTTAAACACTGAGCACACCAGCCAGACTCCAAAGCTCACATTCTTAAAAAACTCCTCTATAAAGCATGTTTGACACAAAGTTTTTGTAAAATTAAGATAATCCATTAAAGCACTTCTCTCAGAAGAGACACAGAACAGCTTTTAAATGTTAGCTATTATTTTTAGTCTAAATCCAACCTTTTTTCCCCTATTATATTTGCTGCGTCCCCCAGAGAATCAAGCAAATATTAAAAAAAAAAAAAAAAAAAAAAAAAAGGAAGGAAGGAAGGCCAGAAGGAAGGAAGGAAGGAAGGCCAGAAGGAAGGAAGGAAGGCCAGCCAGGGTTTAGATACACAGTATTAAATCAAGTTCCCAAAGCAGTTCATCAGGATGTACAAACAGCTCTGTGTCTTGGTATAGATTGCAATCTTAAAAACATGTAATCAAGTCTAATATGCAAAAGTTACATATTAAAGGGTGCTCCCTGCTGTGGCACCATCACCAGCAATACATCTCCCACTTTTGTGTATGTTCTTTGATTTTATACTTTTATTTCACCACTGACCATTTAGTTTAAGTCCAGTGAGCATCTAAAAAAGGATAAAGATTGCCCACTTTCATCATGGCCATTAGAGTAGATCTTTAGTAAATCCATGTTTCTTGCCTCTGATGTCAACTCCTTCATATTTACATTTTCCATTTTTTAAATAAATAAATATTCATTAGAATAGATGAAAGCAACCACTTGCCCAAATGACTGCTTAGACACTACCACACAGACACAGATGGCTACACTGCTGCAAATGAACACCTGGCTGGCAGGTAGCCCCACCACATACATGTCAGTTCAAAACAGTTTGATGAGACAGGGAAATTTCTGGGTGAATGAGTTTACTTGTAAAAACATAGAGTTTGAAATAACAGTGGAATGTTCTAGAACAGTGGTCGGCAAACCGCGGCTCGTGAGCCACATGCGGCTCTTTGGCCCCTTGAGTGTGGCTCTTCAACAAAATACCACGTGCGGGCACGCATGTACAGTATGATTGAAACTTGGTGGCCCATGCACAGAAGTCAGTTTTTGGCCTGGGCGAGTCTATTTTGAAGAAGTGGCGTTAGAAGAAGTGGGGGTGTTGGTCGGTCGGTCGGCATATGCGGCGCAGGCGGGCCGCGGGATACGCAGTGCGGGGGAGGCGTGCACGATTCATACACGAGTTGAGTGAGCCAGTCAGTCAGCAGTCTCATTGTGCAGTGGTATTAAGTATGATATCAAGTTTTATTCAACGTACCTATAGTTTAACTAAGACGTAAAACTTTAAGTAAAGTTTATTAAGTTAATTTTAGGGAACGTTGTGGAGTGAAAGAAGATGTAGTGTCGAGGATTGAGAAAGGTATGTTGAGATGGTTTGGACATATAGAGAGGATGCAGGAAAGGAGATAGATGAAACAAGTATACAAGACGAGTGTGGATGGGAGAGTTGGAATGGGTCGACCTCAGCGAACGTACCTCAATCAGATTGAGGACGTCTTTAGCAAAGGCCAACTTAGGAGTACCCTAATTAAGTTAATAACAATGTACCTACCTATATAGTTTAAGTTTAAAAAATTTGTCTCTCAAAAGAAATTTCAATCATTGTACTGTTGATATTTGGCTTTGTTGACTAATGAGTTTGCTGACCACTGTTCTAGAAGAAATGTCCAGAAGCAGGAAGATCAAGAGGAGGCCACTGCTTGTCCTTTCTCATTTCCCACAGCTACCTGAAGAAACGGGGCTTGAACTACAATTGGACATCACATTCCAGGCAAGGAGACTACCCGGATATGGTGCAGAGGGGCCACATTGCAGAGCTAGGATCAGACAATCCCTAAGGCCCCTTCCACCTCTGAGAGGACTGTCATTAGTCCTGAAGAGGTAGAAGATCTCACTCGTGCGGAAGGGGCTAGCTTCCATCTGTGCAGCAGCCTTTAGTATGAAGATGAATTTGAGCCTAGTGACCAGACAGTAGGGAAGTAGCTCAAGCAGCAGGGCTCGGCCCTGACCAACTCTGCTGCATATTCTCTGGATTTGTGAGTTCCTTGAGGGAAGCAGCTGAGTCTTGTTCACCTGCTGCAGGGCATGACCAGAAATATATGTTTTTTGAGGTACTGTGTTTCACGCCATACCTAACACACAATAGAATTCCTAGAATTCTACTGTTTATTTTGTTTTCAGATCAACTTTCCCAAACAGAAAGTAATAGAGAATAATCTATCTCTCTCATTCGCACTAAGATTCATGAAACAAAGGCAAAAATATATTAATAAGAACCAGAAGTAAAAAAATAAATTTGTAAACAACTTTATTTTCAAATTAATACAGTAACCTGAATTTAGTTATCCACACATTAGAGTTTGAAAATAATGAATTCTTTTTAGACACACCCCTTTTTCCCAGCTTTTAATTTTATTTTTTAACTGATCAAATAACTTTTGAATAGGTTGTATAAAGATGACTTTCAGCCAAGTCCAAATCCCAAATCAATGGAATCCAAATTAGTGAGATTTTATTACACTGTGATTCATTTGGGTACATTAAAAAAAAAAAAAAAGTCAAAGAACACATGCAAAGCTCACAAGACTGGTTCTTCACTGTTTCCAGCTGAATATAATAGAGGTGAAAAATGGATCTTTGTTATTTGAATACATCATAAGTTTTACATGAATGCTTCAGTTGACAGCTATTATTTATCATAGCTTTGCTCTTAATCTGTTATGTAGTATGACCCTTTCAAAACTGGCAGCATCACCTCTGTGTAGTGTTCCCATTGGGGTAAAAGGCATTTTAAACATGTAATTACCCAAAGAAGTAACATTTACCAATTTTCTATTGCACAGCTAGCATTATTCATGGCTGTTTTGATTTGTAAGGTGCTTAATAATCATATATTAATTAACCTTCACAACCAGCCTGGACAGAAGATCCTTAGTGAGTCATTTCACATTAGCAAAGAGACATCAAGCAGCATATTCAATAATTAGAAGAGGATCCTGAAATAAAATGCTGATATCTAGCTAGCACAGTAGAGTACGTAGAATTATCTATCTATTGATCTATCTTTATATATATAAAACCCTAATATGCAAATAGACTGAACGGCAGACAACCAAACAACCAAACAACCGAACAACCGGTCACTATTACGTGCGCTGACCATCAAGGGGCATGCATGGAACAAGGTGGGCGTCGACAACAGGTGGCAGAGAGTGGAATATGGCAGGCGTGGCTGCAGCGGGATGGTGGAACAGGTGAGCTGGGGTGCCAGACCAAGGCAGGGTGCCGGTCGCTGTCATCAGGGCGAGACTCTGGTGGTCACTGAAAATTCTTTGCTCCCGTGCAACAGGGTCCCGCCCGGCACTTGCACCTGCGGCTGGCGCCAGCCCCACTCGTATCCGCTGCCAATGCTGGAGCCACAGCTCACACCTGCTGCCGGCGCCTGGTGCCAGTCGGAGCCTCAACTCACACCTGCTGCCGGCGCCCAGTGCTTGGCGCCATCAGCGGGTGCGAACAGCGGCTGTTGGCCCCAATTGCCCCTGAGGGCTTCTCCACCTCCCCCTGCTCCTGAGGGGCAATTGGGGCAGTAGCTGTCGCTTGTACCCACTGATGGCGCTGGCCCTGTTAGCACCCAATGCTGGTGCTGGCCCCAATCGCTCCACGCCATCAGCGTGTGGGAGCGGCAGCGGCGGGAGCAGGGCTGCCAACAGACAGGGGACAGGGGGCCATGGCGGGAGGGGCTGGATGGGGGCACAGAGGATGGGCCAAGACCCGCCCCTGTGCCTACCACAGCCTCACAGACCACAGTTCCTTTCAAGGTGCACGAATTTGTGCACTGGGCCCCTAGTATTTAAATGAAAAAGAAGGAGGGGGGGAAATCATGTAGCTTTTCATGAGAATTTTTTAAAATTTCACAGAGTTTATAGCCAATACTTACATACCTAAGTATTACAGATTCATATGTGTAGTCATATGTTCAGGTTAAATGGAACTTTTGAACACTATGTTGGAAGGAAATGATTGACTAGATCAGTGGTTCTCAACCTTCTGGCCCTTTAAATACAGTTCCTCATGTTGTGACCCAACCATAAAATTATTTTTGTTACGCCCTGACCAGTTTGGCTCAGTGGATAGAGCGTCGGCCTGCGGACTGAAGGGTCCCGGGTTCAATTCCGGTCAAGGGCATATACCTTGGTTGCGGGCACATCCCCAGTAGGGGGTGTGCAGGAGGCAGCTGATCGATGTTTCTCTCTCATCGATGTTTCTAACTCTCTATCCCTCTCCCTTCCTCTCTGTAAAAAATCAATAAAATATATTTTTTTAAAAATATTTTTGTTGCTACTTCATAACTGTAATATTGCTACTGTTATGAATTGTAATGTAAATATCTGATATGCAGGATGGTCTTAGGCGACCCCTGTGAAAGGGTCGTTCGAACGCCGAAGGGGTCGCAACCTACACGTTGAGAACCGCTGGATTAAATGAACAGCAGCAGCAGCTCTATAGACTATCAACTCACAATGTACCCAGTGTCCAAACAGCTTCATTTCACCCTCAAAGCCTACTTGTGCCTCTCAGCCCAAATGGAACTGCCCAAATGAAACTTCTCCCAACCTGGCTTAGCTCCAAACTGATACAGAGGTTCTCAAAGACCAACCGGGTCAGCTCAGAAGCAAAGCCACAGAAAGAGGGCAGAAACAGCATGGTTCCCAGGACCACAGTCTCCCAGGCCTCATCCACAGACTCAATTGCACAGGGAACCCAGCACAGTAAAGCTGAAAGTTGGGGTAGGTAAGAACAACTAACCCCTTCTCTGGGATGAGGGGGCACTCAGGGTGTCCTTACTGAGCATCTGGCCTTAGTGTTTGACACTTCTTGGCTGTACCCCAAATTGTCACATATATTCCTCAAGTTCTAGTCACCTCCATTTCAAAGTATAAAAATACAAAAGGCTTAAAGGAAGCATTGTTTGTGTAAAGTTATTCATTGACTGAGCTACACATTTAAATACACACACATATACACACACACATACATACATACACACACTATTAAGAAAAAAATGAAGTGAATATGCAAAAATGTTAAGGTTATTTCTGGATACTAAAATGATGAGTGATTACATCCTATTACATTTCTCTTTATAAATGCTACCTTTAATTTTTTCCCTGCAATGGGTGTACATTTTTTTTACATTAAATAGAAATTATGAATTCTCTTCAAAGAAAAACATAAGATCAGTTTTTAGGCTCGATAAAAAAATTAGTGACCTCATTTACTCACTGGAAACCATGGTCCTTTATCACTGTCTAAGGAGGCAGTTTCAGCACAGCACACATCAGATAAAAAAGGCTTAACTTGATCCAATTACACTACTTATTAAGAGCTATTTAATGAGAAAGTCACACCTTTGAGTTATTAGAAGCTATAATGGTCCTGCAGAGTTCCAAACAAGTAAGCTAACAGAATTACCTTTGATTCTAAATTGTTTGCCAGGAGATTAATCCATCTGCCCCTGAAAAAAATTAAGTGTTCCTCCAGTGTGTTCAACTTCCTCTAATCTCATTTTAATCAAGTATGTTAGCCTCAGTCGAGAGAGTAGGGAGTTTTAAACAGATTTACTGAAGTAGAATTGATATACAAAGAAATGCATATATTGAATGTGTACAGTTTGATGAGTCTAGACATACAAAACACTCATGATATCACCACCACAATCAAGGCAACAGACATAGGCAACACCCTCCAAGGTTTCCTCGTGGGCTTTGTCTTTGTTTTTTTCTGTGAGTGTGGTAAGAAATCAACATGAAAGCATAATACTATACTCACCATGCTGTCAACTATAGGCACTATGCTATATCATCTCTACAACTTATTCATCCAATATAATTGAAACTTTATAGAAGGAAGGTATTTTTAGTCACTTATATTGCAGTACAAGGAGCTTAATTTTCAAAATGCATATAAAATATAACACCTAAAATAAATTGTAGTCATCAATAGGTAAATTTTAATGGAAGTCTATATATGTTTTGATCTGTCAAAGACTAAAGAAAGGCCTTTCAGATATGATAACATTTGGACAGAGATGTGAAGGAAAAAATGAGCATTCCTGGCAGAAGACCCACCGAGGGCAACACCCTTAACGTGGGAGCACGCTGGGCAGGTTTAGGGAAGGCCACGGACACCAGTGTGGCTGGTGCAAGTGAGCAAGTTGGGCCGTAAGAGACAACAGAGTGAAGCAGGGGCCCAGATCTCATAGCTCCTGGGGGGCACTGTGGGCCTTTGGATTTCCCAAGCGGGTAAGTCCTAGAGGATTTGGGAAGGAGAGATGGCATACTTAACTGTCATTTTTAAAAGATCATTCTATCTAGCCCTAACCAGTTTGGCTCAGTGGATAGAGCATCGGCCTGCAGACTGAAGGGTCCCAGGTTCGATTCTGGTCAAGGACATGTATCTTGGTTGCGGGTACATCCCCAGGAGGTGTGCAGGAGGCAGCTGATCGATGTTTCTCTCCCATCAATGTTTCTAGCTCTCTATCCTTCTCCCTTTCTCTCTGTAAAAAATCAATAAAATATATTTTTTTAAAAATTAAAAAGATCATTCTAGCTTCTAAGGAGAATAGACCCTCAGAGGACAAGGACGGATAAAAGGAGATCAGTTTGGTCACAGCAATAATCCAGGAAAGAAATCACGTTGCCTTAGATGAGGGGAATAGCAGTGGATGTGGTGAGCAGAGGTCAGACATTACATATGTTTTGACAAAATCTGCTAATGGGTGAAATGTGGAATGAAAGAAGAGTGAAGGATGACTCCAAGGTTTTGGGTTCTGACAACTGGAAGAAAGAAGCACAACCGATAAGCAGAAGACTAAAGGCATCATTCATCTTTTTTTAAAAACATTACAGCAATGCGTGAATCTTCTCAGTGTTTGAGGTACAATTTGTCTTTGTCCATGTCAGCAGGGTGCTAAGTGCAGAGAGTACAAGTTTGATTTACTTCTCAAATTTATTTGAGACCAATTTTGACTACACAAGGCAAATGTTAAAATTTGTACGCTTAACTCCAGCCTGGATTAACATTCAATTCATACCCAATACCAATGCTGCTATTAACATCTGTCCCAGGCATACCCACTTTCCAATCCCTCTGAGTCCTCAGTGGCCCTCTAAACCATAACTATCCTACACAGCTTTAAAAAGTCTTACAAACTAAAAACAAAGAAGAGACAAGGAAAGAGGGAGGTGAGACAGGCAAGCTAGTAGGTAGTAGGTGGGTAGATAATCCTTATTCCCTCCACTTCCACAACCTTCACTGTCATTCCATTTCATATCTCCTCCCCAGCTTTATGTCAAATGCTCAGTACATTCTGAAGGTACTGTATACATGTGCAAATGTAGGATTCTGGGAGAAAAGGTAAAAATTAGTTGTGAAGTGATATTGTGAACAGAGATGTGAAGAAAAGAATTAAAATGTATTCATTTCTTTAAAAAATACATTTAAAGGTATTACATCACTTTGTTAATATAGAATTGATTTGGGAATGAATCATGAATTATTGCTAAAACTGTTAGGTTAAAAAATGATGGGAACTTCCTTTTAGAGAAATAAGGATGACTCCACCTGAACCCATTGATTCATTTTAGCATCACTAAAAGGGAAAAACCAGACATTGTATCCTCATGATGTGATGGAATAACATATACACAGAACCCTCTAAGAATATTGTTGCCTAAATCAATTCAAAATGGATCTACACAGATCTGTATATTTAACTACCAATTTGTAGACAATACAAGAGGTAGAGGGACAAGGTAAACAAAACCATTTTAAGGACAAATGACTGTCTCTCCAACAAATCAATGACATGGGAAATGGAAGGGGTGGAGGGACTAGTATAGTATAGGTGACCAGAGAGACACAATAACCAAATACAATTTGGAAACCTTATTTGGATTCTGATTCCAACAAATCAACGATAGCAAGACATCCTTGGCACAAGTGAGAAATTCTGAAATATGGACTCACTACAAGATAACAGTAAGGAATTTGTGTTAATTTGTTAGCTGCAACAATGACACAGTAATTAAATTTAAAATTAACAGTCCTAAAAAACTAAATAAAAAGTCCTTATTGTTAATTACTTTTTTTTAAAAAGCTAGAGGAAGAAAATCTGTTGGAGGAAAGAGAAAATAAGATGGAAAATACTGATTTTTGTTGAAACTAAGTTCACTTTCTGTACTCCCTACTTAATTGTGTGTGTTTGAAATTTTCCTCAATATGATATTTTTTAAAATAAAACAAAATGGGAAACAATAACCTGAAGTTGTACAATTGCAATGTAAACTGTTTAAAAATTATTACTGTTTGCAACTGGTAATTTATGTGAATGGAGTTTTCCTTAATGGTATGCAACGAAAAGAAAATACAAAACCGAAATATAAAAATAAATTGGAGACTGAGGCACTTAAAAGATTATCATCTTCATTCATAATCAGTAATTTCAAAGGCTATGCCCAGTTCTGCAAAGAGGCTGTGGTTGCAAAGTGGCCTCCAAATGCTGCAGGAGCTGAGAGGCAAAGAAGGAAGCAGACCAGTCCAGCTCGTCAGATGATGAGTTTAATATGGAACTTAGTACAGAACTGGCCTCCTGGGCCACAGCAGGGCACTCAGTGCCCTCTATGATCCCTGGTTAGAGATGGACCCATGTTCTAGAAAAGGAATTCATGGGTGGTCAGGGGGGAACCAAGGGGCCAGATACCAGGAGGCCCTGGCGCCAGGGTGAGCTAAGAGAGATAACACGGAGGACACCTTGCCCCAGAGGATTAATGAAAATTCCATGATTAGCCAGAAGCCTCTGTACACATTCCAGAGGCCAACGGGGGATGAAGGGAGGTCAAAGATCAGGGTTCCTTCCCTCAGAAGTTAAGCAGGTGGATTACCTTCAAGATGGAGTCAGCTCTGTCCTCACTTGCTCATTATGATAGCTTCAAGATTCAGACTGAGTTTATAATAAGTATGTAAATATAATAAGTATGCAGCTATCAATCAGTATGTAAAATACTTTAATTTTACTAATAAAAACATCTCTCTTACCTGAAGTTCTCAATAAGATATTTTGGAGACAGGGAAGGTCCAATAGTTTAACAAAAAGGGTTGAAATTTTTCTGCCTTGGACTGTTCCTTTCACATATTCACTATTTCATCTTTGCTTTGAACAAAAATGTTATGATGTACAACTCAAAGTGAAGAGGTTGCTATTAAGAGTCTACTGAGCAGGCATTCTATGCAGCTGATTAGAGAATGTGATACTCTGCTTTCAAAGAACAAAAAGCCTGAATGGGGAGAACACTTTGACAGCAGACCTCTTAAAAAGAAAAACGGATCACAAAAGTACCTGCACAAAGAGGGCAGGAATTTCCTCAGATAAGAACCCAGAAGCAGTTTCAAGAGTTTTTGCATAAACATGGAAGAGAAACCTAGGCCTGGAAAATGTTTGGTACCAAAAGCCTACCTTTCATTCATTCATTCAACAAATATTTATTAGATGCCTACCTTGTGCCAGACACCGTTCTGAGCACTGGGGATACAGACAAAAATCCCTGGCTCTACAGATCACAGTCTTAGTAAAGGAAAGATAAAAATAAGCAAAACAGTGGATAACACTATATTTTATAAGATAAGTGCTAGCCCCAAAAGTAAAGCAGGGAAGGGGGTTAATATTAGAGAGAGGTTCCAATTTCAAAGAGGGTGATCAGGAAAGGCTCACAGAGGTGAAACATGAGCAAAGACTTAGAGGAAGTAAAGGAGTCCGTAGTCTCCAAGAAGAAGACTGATTCTAGGCAGAAAGAACAGCTGTATAAAAGCCAGAGGGAGCCGAAACCGGTTTGGCTCAGTGGATAGAGTGTCGGCCTGCAGACTGGGGGGTCCCAGGTTCGATTCCGGTCAAGGGCATGTGCCTGGGTTGCGGGCGCATCCCCAGTAGGAGATGTGCAGGAGGCAGCTGATCGATGTTTCTCTCTCATCGATGTTTCTAACTCTCTATCTCTCTCCCTTCCTCTCTGTAAAAAATCAATAAAATATATTTTTTAAAATAAATAAATAAAAGCCAGAGGGAGAGTAGGCCTCGTATGACTACAAAACAGAATAGAAGCTAACTGAGCAGATTTAGTTTGCAAGGGAGAGAGGAGTTGGAAATAAAGTTAGAGACGCAACCAAGGGGTCGGGTCACGGCAAACCTCACAGACCTCTGCAAAGATGCCTTTTAACTTTGAGTGGTAATGGGAAGCCATTGGAGAGCTTAGGACAAAAAAGAAAGGAAATCCACTCAAGTTTTGTTGGTTTTTTTTGTTTATGTTCTAGTTTTTAATCCCTTTACTGCTGTTGACAATATTAAAAAGGGCATTGAGAGAATAGAAGAGACCAGTTAGAAAGCTATGGTAGATTGCAAAAAAAAAAAAAAAAAATGGCCCCCAATTCTTCCCAATTCCTGTTTGCACCTTTCTGTACAGGTGACTTTGTTGTTCCCCTCATAAAGAGGTAGTCTATTTCTCCATCCCCTGAATCTGGGCTGTCCTCATGATCTGCTTTGATTAACAGGGGGGAAATAAAGTTGTGGGAATTCTTAGTCTAGGTCTCTCAAGACCATGTGGCTTCCACTGGCTCTCTTGCTTCCATTAAACCACCATGTAAAGAAACGTGGGACAGCTTACCGGACCACATGTAGCAGAGACAAGCCATCTGAGCTGCAGCTTCCAAACCTACCAATCCCCATTACTACATGAGTGAGCCCAGGCAAGACCAGTGACAGAACTGTCCCCCCTCCCGGGAATAGGTGGTTACAAATAACAAATACTATTACAACATCAAGGACATAGACAAATGGGGGCTCAGAGCAGTGGAGAGTGAGGAGTACTCAGATTCTAGATGTATTTTGAAGATAACAGCTAATGGGCTTTTTCATTAGTTTGTATGTGGATTATGAGAGAAAGAGTCAAGGACGACACCCAAGTTTTTGGCCCGAGTCATGGAAAGGATGGAGTTTCCATTCACTGAGATGGGGAAGACCACAGGGGCAGCAGGTATAGAAACTCCCAGCAAGCAAAAGCCCTGGTCAGGACGGCTTTACCAAACATTCAGAGAAGAACTAGCACCTGTACTTCTCAAACTATTCCAAAAAATCCAAAAGAAAGGAATACTTCCAAGCTCTTTTTATGAGGCCAATATTATCCTAATTCTAAAACCAGATAGAGACACTACAAAGAAAGAGAATTACAAGCTAATATCCCTGATGAACTTAGATGCTAAAGTCCTCAGCAAAATATTAGCAAATCAGACTCAGCAATATATTAAGAAGATCACACACCATGACCAAGTAAGATCAAGGAAATGTTCAGGGATGGAAGGCTGGTATAATATTCACAAATCAATAACCATGATACATCACTTAAATAAACTGAAAGATAAAACTCACATAATCCTATCAATAGATGCAGAAAAAGCATTCAAAAAATACAACATCCATTTTTGATTAAAAACTCTCAGCAAAGGGAGAATAGAGGCATCATATCGCAGCATAATAAAGGCCATATATGACAAACCTACAGTGAACATCAAACTCAATGGGCAAAAACTCAAACTATTTCCCCTAAGAACAGGAACAAGACAGAGATATCCGCTTTCACCACTCTTATTCAACTTAGTACTGGAAGTCCTAGCCACAGCAATCAGACAAGAAGGAAACATAACAGGCATCCCAATTGGAAAGGAGGAAGTAAAACTGTCACTATTCACAGATGACATGATATTGTACATAAAAAACCCTATAGACTCCATCAAAAAACTACTAGATTTAATAAATGAATCCGGCAATGTAGCAGAATACAAAATTAACACCCACAAATTGATGGCATTGTATACACCAATAATGAACTCTCAGAAAGAGAAACTAAAAAAAAAACCCAAAAAACGAAAAAAATCCTTATTTACCATTGCAAAAAAAAAAAAAAAGATACTTAGGAACAAACTTAACCAAGGAGATAACAGACTATTACTCGCAAAACTAAAGAACATTGAAAAAAGAGATTGAGGAAGATATAAACCAGTGGAAGAATATACAGTGTTCATGGATTCATAGAATTAACATCATTAAAATGTCCATACTACCCAAAGCAATCTATAGATTCAATGCAATCCCTATTAATATACTGAAGGCATAGTTCACAAATCAAGAACAAATACTCCAAAAATTTATATGGAACCAGAAAAGACCACAGCAATCTTGAGAAAGAAGAACAAAGTTGGAAGAATCACAATACTGGATATCAAGCTATACTACAAAGCCACTGTACTCATAACAGCCTGGTACTGGCATAAGAACAGGCATATAGATCAATGGAACAGAACAGAGAACCCAGAAATTGACCCAAGTCATTATGCTCAATTAATATTTGATAAAGGAGGCAAGCGCCTACAATGGAATAAAGACAGTCTCTTTAATAAATGGTGCAGGGAAAATTGGACAGATACAGGCAAAAATATCAAGCTGGACCACCAACGTATACCATACACAAGAATAAACTCAAAATGGATAAAAGACTTAATGTAAGTTGTGAGACCATAAAAATCCTAAAAGAAACCATAGGTAGCAAAATCTCAGACATCTCTTGTAGCAATATGTTTGCCAATACATCTCCAAGAGCAAGGAAAACAAAGGAGAAAATAAACAAATAGAACTACATCAAAATAAAAAGCACAGCAAAAGAAACTATCAACAAAATGAAAAGAGAGCCCACTGTATGGGAGAACACATTTGGCAATGATACATCTGATAAGAAGTTAATTTCCAAAATATATAAGGAACTCATACAACTAAACAAAAGGAAGACAAATAATCCAATGTAAAACTGGGCAAAGGATCTAGATAGAGACTTCTCCAAAGTGGACATACCAATGGCCAAGAGACATATGAAAAAATGCTCAAAGTCATTAATCATCAGAGAAATGCAAATTAGAACAACAATAAGCCCTGACAGTTTCTCGGTGGTTATAGCATCGACCCATGGACTGAAGAGTCTCAGGTTCGATTTCTGGTCCAGGGCATGTATCTCGGTTGCAGGTTCCATACCCAGTTCCAGTCAGGGCAACTGCAGGAGGCAACCAATCTCTCTCTCTCTCTCTCTCTCTCTCTCTGCCTCTCCTTTCCTCTCCTAGCCTCTGCTCTCCTCTCCTCCCTCCCTTTCATTTTACTCTCTAAAAATCAATGGAAAAAATATCATCAGGTGAGGATTAACAAAATTAAAAAATAAAACAACAATGAGGTATCACCTCACACCTATCAGAATGGCTACCATCAAGAAAAAAACAAATGACAAGTGCTGGTGAGGATGTGGAGAAAAGGGAACCCTGGTGCACTACTGGTAGGAATGCAGACTGGTGCAGCCACTGTGGAGAACACTATGGAGGTTCCTCAAAATATTAAACGTGGAACTACCATTTGACCCAGTGATCCCACTTTTAGAAATATATCCTAAGAAACTAGAAACACCAATCAGAAAGGATATATGCACCCATATGTTCATAGCAGCACAATTCACCATAGCTAAGATCTGGAAACAGCCTAAGTGCCCATCAGTAGATGAATGGATTAGAAAACTGTGGTACATCTACACGATGGAATACTATGCTGCTGTAAAAAAGAAGGAACTCTTACCATTTGCAACGGCATGGATGGAACTGGAGAGCATTATGCTAAGTGAAATAAGCCAGTCAATGGAGGAAAAATACCACATGATCTCACTCATTCATGGATAATAAAGACCATCATAAACTTATGAACAAAAATAGATACAGAGGCAGAGCTACCTCAAACAGACTGTCAAACTGCAGCGGGAAGGCCGAGGAGGGTAGGGGAGCAGAAGGGGGGGGGCGGTAAGAGATCAACTGAAGGACTTATATGCATGCATATAAGCATAACCAATGGACATAAGACACTGGGGGGTAGGGGAGGCCAGGGGATTGTCAAAGGTGGGGGGGAAAAGGAGTCATACGTAATACTCTTTTTAATACTTTAAGCAATAAAAAAAAAAAGAAAAGCAAAATTTTGAAAAGTTGTATTTTCTTGCTATGGCTGGGTGGCTCAGTTGGTTGGAATACCATCCTGTATATCAAAAGGTTGCAGGTTCGGTCCCTGGTCAGGGCATGTATGGAAGGTACCTGATGGATGTTTTTCTTTTTCTCCCTTTTCCTGTATATCTAAAAATCAATAAAAACATATCCCTGGGTGAAGATTAAAATTAAAAAAGCTGGCCCAGCTGGCATGGCTTAGTGGTTGACATTGACCTATGAACCAGGAGGTCATGGTTCAATTCCCAGTTAGGGCACATGCCCAGGTTGTGGGCTCAACTCCCAGTGTGGGGCATGCAGGAGGCAGGCAATCAATGATTCTCTCTCATCATTGATGTTTCTATTTTTCTATCCCTCTCCCTTCTCTCTGAAATCAATAAAAACATATTTTTTAACAAAAAGTTGTATTTTCTTGAATTTTCCATGGCCCTAATAGTGATGTAAACAAATAATTCAACTAATGGCTTGTGGACATTATCTAAAAAGTATCACAAGGTTATGAATATTATGTTTCAGGAGAACTATCTATATATATAAAATGCTAATATGCTAAGTGTCCAACCATCTGACCAGTCACTATGACACGCACTGACCATCAGAAGGCAGACGCTCAATGCAGGAGCTGCTGTGATGCGCACTGGCCATTTACAGAGAAACAGCACTGTGGACCTGGCACCAACAAACCAACACTCGGCTTCCCCCAAGTGGGACACAGGCCCCGCCATCACTCCGGAGCGACAGCCCACCAAATCACAGCCAATGCTGCCGAGACCCCATGGCGCAAAATGTGGCCCACAACCCAGCCCAGCCCAGAAAACGGTCGCTGTTGGCACCAGGTAATGATATCACATAGCAACACCTGGCTTCCTCAACCTAGTGACTAGCCTCCTTGGAATTTCTTCAGCCCAGGAACTCGACTTGCTTTATAGCCAGATGGAAACATTTTACACTATAATCAAATGTCTGTGAAGCATTTCCCATGCCTCATCTCATTTGATCCTCACAGAAATCCTGGAGTAGGTAGATAGGAGACTCAGTAGAATCCTATTTTCTTTTCATTAGCCAGAAAACGGAGATTTAGAAAGCTTAGAAACTTGACCTGACTGAACAGAAGTAAGAAATGGTGAACCTTGAAAATGACTTCAGGTTTTCTACTGCGCAGAATATAGTCAAACACTGCTGCAGTAAAATATTTTACCCTTTGTTCTCCCTGAATGATCTACAATAATAATCTGCTTCGTGTTGATATTTACTGCTGTGTTGCTGACAATTACCTAAAAAAGAAGTTGGGGTGCTTCACTGGGCTGGAAAAAGCTTAGCTAAATCAGAAAGCAGGTCTAATTAAGCAAGTTTATTATTATATATCTATAGAGGCCCGGTGCACAAAAATTTGTGCACTCGGGAGTAGGGTGTCCCTCAGCCCGGCCTGTGCCCTCTCACAGTCTGGGACCCCTAGGGGGATGACCACCTGCTGGCTTAGGCCTGCTCCCCAGGGGATTGGGCCTAAGATGGCAATCAGACATCCCTCTGGCAGCCCGGCAGCCCTCGGGGGATGTCCACTTGCCAGTGGGGAGCAGGCCTAAGCTGCAGTCAGACATCCTTAGCGCTGCTGAGGAAGCAGGAGAGGCTCCCACCACCACTGCTGTACTAGCAGCCATCAGCCTGGCTTGTGGCTGAGCAGAGCTCCCCTCTGTGAGAGCGCACTGACCACCAGAGGGCAGCTCCTACATTGAGCGTCTGCCCCCTGGTGGTCAGTGTGTGTCATAGTGACCAGTCATTCCCAGTCTTTCTGCTGTTAGGGTCAGTTTGTATATTACCCTTTTACTATATAGGATAGAGGCCTGGTGCACGGGTGGGGGCTGACTGGTTTGCCCTGAAGGGTGTCCCGGATCAGGGTGGGGGTCCCGCTTGGGTGCCTGGCCAGCCTGGGTGAGGGGATGATGGCTGTTTGCAGCTGGTCACACCCCCTTCAGGGTGGGGGTCCCCACTGGGGTGCCTGGCCAGTCCGGGTGAGGGGCTGAGGGCCATTTTCAGGCTGGCGGGCGACTGAAGCTCCCAGCTTCTTTTTTTTCTTTTTTTTTTATTCTGGGATTTATTTACCTTCTATAGCTGTCACTGGAGCTGAGAACCGGCTCCAGCTCTGAGGCCCGGCTCCAGCTCTGAGGCCATGGCTGGCTGAAAGCAGGTATCTGGGTTTGTTTAGCTTCTATAATTGAAACATTGTTGCTTCCGGAGCTCAGAGCTGGGCCGCGGCAGGCGGGGAACCTTGGCTTCCTCCATCACTGGAGCAAGCAAGCCTCATGTTCGCTTCAGCTGCGTGGCTGCCGGCCGCCATCTTTGTTGGCAGTTAATTTGCATATCCTGCTGATTAGCCAATGAGAAGCATAGCAGAGGTATGGTTAATTACCATGTTTGTCTATTATTAGATAGGATAAAAGGCTAAGTTGATTTGTGCATGTGCGGTACATATAGAGCTCTTGCTGGTGCCAATCGCATGTGTGTGTTTCGATCTGTCTTGTTTTTTTTTTTTTTTTTTTAATATATTTTATTGATTTTTTACAGCGAGGAAGGGAGAGAGATAGAGAGTCAGAAACATCGATGAGAGAGAAACATCGATCAGCTGCCTCCTGCACATCTCCTACTGGGGATGTGCCCGCAACCCAGATACATGCCCTTGACCGGAATCGAACCTGGGACCCTTCAGTCCGCAGGCCGACGCTCTATCCACTGAGCCAAACCGGTTTCGGCTCGATCTGTCTTGTTGATCATGAATTTGGTTGACACTTCTATTATAGAGAAAGGATGAATAGCAATATTAAAATATTTATTCTAATTAATTTCCTTTCAATGTGCATGAATTTGTGCACCAGGCCACTAGTTTTAGATATCATTTTACTCCTGCAGGAAGGCCAAGAGATGTACTTATGAGTACAGTACCATCAATCAGTCAATAAATGAAAAACTATTGTTACATCTTTATGGATATTTTTATTCTCAAACTAATGATTTATTAACTTTTGGTTATCAATTCTCTACTGGAAGCAGCAATCAATTAAAATATAGTAAACTTTAGGTTGATAAAATAATGGTTAACATATCCACGTATTGATAGATATTAGCCAGGTAATGGTAACTACCTAACATTTACCAAGTAAGCAAATAGCCCAGACAGAGGTTTTAGATACCACTTATCTATAAAAGGGAGTAAAATTGCTTTGAAAATTGCATTCATATTCAATTGTTTTTATATCATACCACTATATGTTACATTTAAAAGCTTCTGATTATTGTATTTCAAAATTCAGATGAATCATAGCGCTTTGTATACAGGAGTTGGATGTGAATCAAAATAAAAAACATACACTTGCTTGATAGTCAAAAACTGAATGTGAACAAATTAAAAAAATTTAACACTTAAGCATAAAATACAATCTGCGTTTTTAAAATGGTCAGGTCTGTTAACACAATAAACATGCCATTTGCCCCTCCTATTGTTAAACATCTCAAAATTACAGAGTATTTCAAACCCATCCTCCTCACTTTACAGATAGGACTTCAGACCTAGGGGTCTTTAGTGGTACAGTTAGCAAGATTAGGGCTCTGGGCCGTCATGGTCTGAGGCTTACTAGAGGAGAAAGTAAAGAAAGCAAGGAGGTCCCAGAAGAGCTCTATCTTATGATATAGGATCATAAGCTTCTGTTCCTAAATCTAGAACCTGAAATTAAACCATCAACAAAAATTCCATCTCAAATCTAGAAAAGAAAACTGGCAGATAAACTGATAGAAAACGCAGGAATGCTCATTTGTTTGTAGCTTAAGACCCTGACCATCAAGGCAGCCATCAAAAGGTCTGTTGAATGGATGAAGATTGCATGATACTTGATAGGATGACTTCATTGGTTTCAGAAGCTCCAAATTCAGGAACTAAACTAAGGGATTAGGATGCCACAGCTGAAATTAAAACTCACGGGGAGCAGGTGCAACATAAGTGAAAGTCTCCGCAAATCTCCGCATAGCTTTTGCAGACACTTCAAAACATACATGTATGTGCTATTATGTACATACAGACACATACTATTTCTTAGGGTAATTCCCGCAAGTGAGGACCAGAGAACCAGGAGATCTGAAAACAGGCCCTGCTAACCCATAAACCTTTGCACTAAAGTGGACAGGATCTGAGTGAGTCACTAGCAATGAGGAGACAGTCTCCCCAGGCCAGACAAGACACGGACAGAAGCCCCTGCACTGCCCTGGACTTGGGAACCGGTCGGAGAGTCTGCGATGACTACAAACTACTGCAGGTTAAGTATGCAAGGACCACATGATCAGTTTCCGAGTCAGGATCCCGCTGACCCCGCCGCAGGCACCAGAGCCGGCCCCACCCAGGCATCATCGCGCTCACTAAATAGGAAGGCCTAGTCCCCGTGAAGTCCAGAATCCAGAAAAGACGAGACGAGGGCAAACGGCAAGACCTGTCCCCCTGCAGGCCGCCCCACGCCGCGACATGGCCCTGCGGCCACATGCTCCACTGCCCCATCTCCCTGCAGAGCGCCAGGCCCGCAAGGCCTCGGCCGCGCGGCATGCAAGCTGAGATAAGCCGCAGACGGGTGCGACCCGGCGGCGTCCGATCACGGGCAGCGCCAGACTGTCCGCCGCCTGCCACCCCGCATCGCTTACCTCTCTTTTGCCACAAGCTCAGCCCCAAGCCCGCAGCCCTACGTGGCCCGCCCCGCCGTCTCCAAAGCCCGGAGGCGTGGTCTACGAGGCGATAGCCAATGGACTGCTTGACTGCTAGAGCTTGCCCCGCCTCCTCAAGCTTCGGCCCGCCCTCCCTCGCTAGTGCGCACGCGTGTCCGAGGCCAAGGCCGGGCTCAGCGTCGGTTTGGCGGCGTGGGAGGCAGAGCCTGGCTCAGCAGCCAGCCCCGCAGGAAGGACCGCGCGCAGGTGCTGGCTGCGAGGCTGCGCCACGGCGGGGAGAGCCCCAGGGAAAGCAGATTGAGAACCTGTCTGGAGAGGCCACTGCAGCGCGTCTGGTGGTCCTGTTGGCAGCCCAGACGCGATGCAGCTCTTGGTAGCTACCTAGGATTTGGAGATTTTGTTTCCCAGGGTAAAATATAGTACCAATAGATTTAGGATTCAGAAAATTTGTTGAAGATAACAGTCTTGCCACTCAGTTTTTTCCCTTGTAGCTGTTGCTTGGCCAACACACAACACTGCGGCTTCTAAAGCGAACTGTGTGAACGAAAAGGGGCGACAGAGCAGACTGGACAAGTTTAGGGATTATTTGGTGGGCCTGACAAACCCAGCGACTGAAAGTAACTGCACAGCATTGTCTTAGCATAAATTCCTCACTGGGCAGATCATGGTGGGAAGTCAACATTACAGGCCTATAGCTTCCATCGCAAAGATTAATCTTTACCTTAAGTGAGCCCTGCCCATTGTTTTGTTTTTATAAAAAATATTTTTTTATTTATTTCAGAAAGGAAGGGAGAGGGAGAGAGAGATAGAAACATCAACTATGAGAAAGAATCATTAATTGGCTGCCTTCTGCACACCCTACACTAGGGATCTAGCCTGCAACCCCAACCAGGGATTCGAACCTTGACCTCCTGGTCCATAGGTGAACCCTCAACCACTGAACCATGCCAGCTGGGGCCCTGCCCATTGTTCTTATGCATCTAGGATAATATACCTTTGAAATATCAGAGTAATTTTCTTTTCTAGACCCCTTGAAGGCACAGCTGGCACAGGATCAACAGAGCAGGAGATCACAAAACTCCTCATTGTTATTTTGTTGCCTCCATACCATCTTTATGTGTTATAAATGTTAAATATTAACTATCCTGTACCCACCAATTTCAAAGAAGCATGTATCTTTCCATTTTCCTTAAAAGCCAGTCCTAAAGGTTAACCCCATTTTGCTTTCTCCTACCTCCTTAATCAACCACCAACAAATTTCGTGTAACCTTTCTTACACTTTCTCCTTTGATTCTAAATGTATAAAATAAGCTGCAAAACTGCTATTTTTTGTAACATTTTCTCAATCCGTTGAGATTTTGCTTCTGGGCATGTCCACAAAACTTTGGCTCAAATAAATTCTTATAAAACTTTCTGAAGGTTTGGACATTCTTTCATCAACAACTGATATATCCATATCCACTTGTTGCAGAGTCGTAAAGGTTGTTTTAGTCCAGACATTTTTGTTGATTTAATGTGGGGAGAACTGGCACTCATAATTTTTACTATTATTGTTATTATTGTTCTCTACTACTTATTGAGTGTCCACCATGCATGAACATACATTTTCACAGGAAGGCTGTAACACATCCAGCACAATAGAACAAAAGCTAGAAGACAGCAGAAAAAATGAGAAGAGATCATGGAATTCTGCTTGTGGATAATAGAACTGGAAATTAGATACAAACAAAAGAATTAAGACAAATTGCTCTAGAGAACCTGACTCACCCAGCAGTTTCTAAATCCTGGCGCACCTTTACAAGTATTTGGGGAGCTTGAAAAAAAAAATACCAGAGCCTGTGTCCCCATCTCTAGAGGTTCTGGTTTAATAGCTCTGATGTGGGGCTTTAACACTAGTATTTTCCTAAGTTTCCAAAGTCATTTAAATGTACTAACAAGAAGTTTGGGTTCTTATTTCTAGAAAGGATTTGGTTCCCTAACTCCACTTAGAAAAAATAATTATGTACCACAGACCATCTTCAGTTCTCTCTATAATTTATTATGCACTCATTCTGTAAGAATTTAAATTAATTTTGAACCTACCCTTTGAGAGAAAGGAGTTTTATAAGGTTTATAATTGACTTCTTAATTTTATGGATTTGGATGATAATCCCCGTTGGCTTTAATAATCCAAAAGCACTAGCACTTCTTTTAGGACCTTTTTAATTCTTTAAAAACTTATTTTTCTAGTCCCATACTTCTTGAGATACCTTAATCAAAATTATAATCAAATACTTAATGATATGAGCAGTACTGTTCTAAGTATATCAACTCATTTAATCCACACAATAACTTCATGAGGCAGGTAAAATAATTACCCACATTCTATAAATACAGAACTTTAGGCATAAAGGTGACGCACCTTGACCAAGAACATGCACCTATCTAGTGGCAAAGCCAAAATTTGAATCCAGGCCTCCTGACTGTCAATGAGTAAATGCACTGCCTTGCTTATAGACAGGCTGGTTTTAGGAGTGTTTGGGTAAATACCCATTTAAAGAATGATGGTGAAAACAAGTGTTGTTGAAGATGTGGAAAAAAGGAACCCTCATGCATTGTTGGTGGGATTGCAAATTGGTGCAGCCACTATGGAAAAGAGTATGGAGGCTCCTCAAAAAATTAAAAATAGAACTACTTATTACCCAGCAATTCCACTTTTAGATATTTATTTGAAGTAATCCAAAAACACTAATTTAAACGATATATGCACCCCTGTGTTCACTGCAGCATATTGAATTATAAATTGTAATAACTATGTATGGAGCCAGTTGGGTACTAGACTTATGGGGGGGTGGTGAGAGGTCACTGTAAATGTGACAAATGTCTAACCACTATGTTGTACACCTGAAACGAATATAAAATAATATAGAATACAAACTGTAATGGAGAATTTTTTAAAAGAAAAGAAAAACTATTTTTAAAAATAAGAATGATGATGAGTCTGTGATTTTTGAGATATACCCTAGATTCAGATTTAGGAGAGGCCTGAGGGATTTAGGTTTTAAACTTAGAACCTGGAATGGACTTGACTGATTTGCTGCAGATCTTGGGCTAGGCTGGAAGTGCAAGGGTTCACCCCCTTCTGGGTTATACTCACCCTACTTCTGGGACATACTCCTTCCAGGCATGACTGTAGTTCAGCAGGGATCATTTCACCTTTTAATTGAATTAGTCTATTGCTATATCAGGCTCGACATGAGAGATATGAAGATCAGAGACACAATTCAGAGTCTCAAGGAACAAGATCATACTGAAGACCAAGTCAGTAGCCACCAGATTTATCTGGACAGGAGTTGAAGTATAGACTTTTAAAACCAGAAAGGTTCTCAGAAGCTGCAAGTCCAAGAAAAAGTTTTCACTGACAAGAGGTAAAGTTTTTTTAATAAATAAATAAATAAATAAATAGTTCCCGTCAAGATGGCAGCTCAGGTAAAGGCAATACTCAGAACCTCCCACAAACACATCAAAATTACAACTAAACTACAGAAAATCCATCATTCAGAACCACCTGAAATATAGCTGAATAGAAGTCCTACAACTAGAGATTTAAAGAAGAAGCCACATTGAGACTGATAGGAGGGGTAGAGACACAAAAGGGCTAGTCCCATGCCCACATGTGGTGGATAAAAATTGGGTGGGATATCTCCACTGCAGAGGTCCCCCCTGAGAAGTGAGGAGTCCCAGCCCCACACCAGGCATCCCAGCCCAGGGTTCCAGTGCCAGGAAAAGAAGTCCCCATAACTTGTGGCTATAAAAAACAGCAGGCATTGTAGCTGAGACAGTGGAGGGCTATTGGAGTCCCAGGCAGTTTCTCTTAAAGGGACCATGCACAATCTTACTCAGACTTACTCCCGCTGAGCTCCAGTAATGAGGCAGCAGTTCAAAAGGCACAGGGACATTTGGAGAGGAGCTGAATTATCTGCTATCAAGGTGAGAGTGGTGGGGGGAGAGGGGATAGCTTTCTGCCAGACAAAAAATGGTGGCAGAGGCTATTGCTCCTTTTTTAGAGACACACCACCCCCCCCCCCCCCAGCCACACACACACATACACAAAGCTAGCATATGGGTGCCATATCTGAGAATCCATGAACCTGGATCACACTGTTTGCCCCATGTTGGTAATTCCCTGAGTCTCCACTCCATCCAACTTGTGGACCACCCAAGTGGTTTCCAGTGGCTTTTCCATACAAATAGCCTGTCTTGGCTCATGTTTCAGACTTTCCTGAAATCTCTCAAGCAAGCAGCATCTGGTCTGTACTTCTCAGTAAGTAGCCCAGACCTGGTACTAACAGCAGCCAGCCTCAGTCCAAAGCTTGGCCTCTCCCAGACACTTTTAAGCTCAACATGCAGATCACTCTGTAGCTTTAGGTCAGGAAGCAGGGCACAGACAGTGGCTGACCTTGTGCCTCCAGGGAGGCCCCAGAGTCAGTGCACCCAGTAGTCAGCTTCAGACCATGCTGGATTGCAACCCAACCACCTTCAAAAGTAACACATTCAAGGGGCAGACACAGCAGCACCAAAGGCCTGCTCCATGGTGTCTGCCCCTGCACAGCAGCTCTGATATAGTGGCAGCTGGTTCTTGTCACAGATCAACCTTGGGATCAATCCCTCTTAGTGACAGGTCAACAGCAATCAAGACTCAACTACAACATGACAGTGGACACAGCCCACATGGAGGGCATACCTGGAGTGCCCAGCTCAGGAGACTAGGGAGGCTATGCCCAGCAGACATAGCAGCTTTACCTCATACAAAGAAGAAAAAAAGAATTTAAAAAAATGAGGATACTTTAAGGAGCTTCTGGGACAACTTCAAGCACACCAATATCGTGGGGTTGTTGGAAGGAGAAGAGAGAGAGCAAGAAATTGAAAACCTATTTGAAAAAATAATGATAGAAAACTTCCCTAACCTGGTGAAGGAAATACACATATAAGTCCAGGAAGCACAGAGAGTCCCAAACAAGATGAACCCATAGAGGCCCACACCAAGACACGTCATAATTAAAATGCCAAAGGTTAAAGACAAAGACAGTGCCTTAAAAGCAACAAGAGAAAAGCAGTTAGTTGCTTACAAGGGAGCTCCCATAGATTGTCAGTTGATTTCTGGAAAGAAATTTTGCAGTCCAGAAGGGATTGGCAAGAAAAAAAATCAAGGACCTACAACCAAGATTATTCTACCTAGCAAAGCTATCATTTAGAATCAAAGGACAGATTGAGTTTCCCAGACATGAAAAAGCTAAAGGAGTTCATCACTACCAGACCAGTATACAAGAAATGTTAAAGGGTCTTGTTTAAGAAAAAGAAGAGAAGAAAGATAAAAAATATGAATAATAAAATGGCAATAAATATATATCTATCAGTAATTACTTTAAATGGAAATGAATTAAATCAAAAGACATATGGTGATTTAACAGACAGTTAAACAAGACCCATATATATGTTGTGTACAGAGACTCACTTCAGTTTGAAAGACACAGAGACTGAAATGTGGAAATGGAAACAAAACTAAACAAAAATGCTGGGGTAACAATACTTATGGCAGACAAAATAGACTTTAAAGCAAAGGCTATCACAAGAGATAAAGAAGGATCCAGTAACTCCATTTCTGAGTACTTATCTGAAGAAATCTAAACAGTACATTGATAAGACATATACTTTGATATGTTTATTGCAAAATTATTTACAAACGCCAGCCAATCTAAATGTCCATCAATAGATGAATGGGTATGCTCTGGCCAGTGTGGTTCAGTTGGTTGGAGCATCATCCTATACACCAAAAGGTAGTGGGTTTGATTCCTGGTCGGGGCATATACCCAAGTTTCAGGTTCAATCCCTGGTTGGGGTGCATGTGGAAGGCAACCAATCAATGTTTCTCTCTCACGTTGATGTTTCTCTCTCTCTCTCCTCTACCTCTCCCTAGAATCAGTAAAAAAATAGATGAATGGATAAAGAAGAAGTGGTGCATATATACATCGGAAAATGACTCAGCCATAAAAAAGAATGAAATCTTGCCAACTGCAACAACATGGGTGAACCTAGAGGGTATTGTGCAGAGTAAAATAAATCAGACAGAGAAAGACAAATGCCAGATGATTTCACTTATAGGTTGATTCTAAAAAACAAAACAAACAAACAAAGAGAACAGAAACAAAGTCATAGCTACAAAGAACATTTTAATGGTTGCCAGATGATAGAAGGGTTGGGTGAAGGGGTAATAAAAGGTGAAGGGTCTTAGAACAGTGATTTTCAACCTGTGTGCTGCAAGAATTTTTAAAACATGCAATACCTGACTATTTAGTGAGGGGTACTGATCTCTTTTCCCTTAGATTGTCAAATTTAAAAAATGACAACAGCCAACCCAACAATAACCATTCAGTGTGAACAAATCAAAATTTTACCTATTTTTTGTCAGATTGGCAAAAAAAATAGTATATTTTTTTTAGTGTGCCACAGAATTTTAGTAATTAGTTTATGTGTGCCATGAAATGAAAAAGGTTGAAAATCACTGATTTTCAGAATAGTCATGGGGGTGTAAAGTAGAGCATAGGGAATATAATGAATAATATTGTAATAAGTATATATGGTCATATGGGTACCAGATTAATCAGGATGGTCACTTCATAAGTTACAGAAATGTCTAATTATGGGATTGTACATCTGAAACTAATATAATATTGTACATCAACTGTACTTTTAAAAAATTAAAAAGTAAGAATAATGTATTGAGTTCATTCATTCATAAAAATAAAGTTATAATTTAAAGAACTGTCCTGTTTCTGAATTATGCTTTGATTTTTTTATATTAAAAATATTCTCTTGTATGAAATGATAATTACTAGATTATAGTTGTTGGGAGTTTTATTATTTCTATGACTTTAAAGTCCTGTGGTGGTTCTAAAGAATTTTTGATGTTTTACTGATTTAGTTTAATGCCATCAATGTACAGAGAGAGAAACTAAAACTCAGAGGATGAGGTCCAGTCCTCTCTCTACTGCACACCACTGGAACGACCCATTTCATGTACAGAGCTAGAAATATTTTTTAAGTAATAATAAAAATTTTTTAAAGAAATCAGGGTCAAGGTTAAACAACAAAGATTAGAACAGGTTCTGATAGGCCAACTGTGTTTTAGCCAGAAGGAAAAGGTGCCTGCTTGCTTAATTAACCAAATTAGCTAAATAGCTTGGTTTTCTGCTAAGCTGAAAGGGGAGAAAGGGCCTGAGGGAATAGAGCTACTATATATAGTTATATTGATTGAGGTGAAACCTAGGAAAGATCAGCTTGATTGAGTAGGGCATGCCCACATCTGATACAGACATTTGGATATTAGGAGCCCTGCACAAGTGGTTCACTGACAGTCCCCCTTGGGAGAATTTTTGAGAAACAGCCGGAAGAGGGTGGGCTGTCAAAGGGGCAACGGGAGGAAATTCAACTTTATTCATGTAACCTGCATAGCAGGATTTAGGCTTAACACCAGAAGACCCAGTACAGATGGAAATTTCAATCGAGGGATTAGAACAGACTTCAAATTTGTACATTATTTTTTGACTAGTTTTAGATTGAACATGCAAACAAGCTCTGTCTTTTAAATATTCAAGACACCCGTCTTGAAGAGGTAAGCAGGCAGATGGCATTTCCCTGTTTAACTCCTTGTATTATTTCCCCTGAAGTAGTTAAGCAGTTTGTTCTCTATTGTACCAGACCCTTTAGCTAAGCACGCTTTTTTGAAGTCAGTATAGAAGGGCCTATTGACTTTAACAACAACAAAAAAAGAAAGAGTAAGAAAAACGTGCCCACTCCCAAATCATTAACTGAACTGAAAAGAATATGCTAACAGAAAAAGACACTGTAGTCTCTGAATCCTATACTGTAAGGGAAGGTCATGTCCCCCACAGCATCAGGAGAGACTCAAAGCCTTGAGCTCAAGCCCAAGCATGCTGGGCCAGCTCAACACGCCCACACATTCATCAGCAGGCAGGAGACTAGGAGGAGAAATTCACAACAGTCACGGAGCTCCACTGTTGACACATAAC